>NC_084475.1:25416629-26654129 GCF_027409185.1 Cynocephalus volans | reverse complement strand
TGAGGGGAGGGACACTCAAACAGGAGGGCCAGAGAGAAAGAAAAGGAAAGGAAGAGGAAAGGGAAAGAGAAGAGCTAACAAGGCAGAATAAAATGAGGGGCTGGGATCTGCAACGCAGGGGCAGTCAACAAGTATTGTAGAAACAATGAGGCCCAAAGCATGAGTGGTTCAGGTTGTACGTGGAACAAACTGCGCATCTAGGGATGGCAAATGATTTTGCAGGTAGGAATATTTGCACTTGAATATTATTATGGCACATATCCACCAGATGTCAGCAAAGTATCTCATTCTAACAAGATAAGTATATTAAAGACAATTTTCAACTGATGAAAGTACCTAAAGGAAGAAATTAAAAATTCACACAGGGAAGCAGGAAAGAAAGCACAGCCAGGGTTCTAGGCCAGGAGCCGAGGACAGCCCCCTCTGCCCAGAGGCAGGCAAGAGAACACGCTCAGTGTTCTAGGCCAGGAGCCGAGGGCAGGCCCCTCTGCCCAGAGGCAGGCAGGAGAACATGCCCAGGGTTCTTGGCCAGGAGTCGAGGGCAGCCCCCTCTGCCCAGAGGCAGGCAGGAGAACACGCTCAGGGTCTTAGGCCAGGAGCCGAGGGCAGCCCCCTCTGCCCAGAAGCAGTCAAGAGAACACGCTCAGGGTCTTAGGCCAGGAGCTGAGGGCAGCCCCCTCTGCCCAGAAGCAGGTAAGAGAACATGCTCAGGGTCTTAGGCCAGAAGCTGAGGGCAGCCCCTGCCCCCAGAGGCAGGCAAGAGAAGATGCCAAAACATCACTTTTACACTGGTGGCCCACCAAAGCCAGCACTATAGTGATGAATGCCACAAAAGCAGCTTGACACCACAGCAGTAGCCACAGCCACTGTGCAGACAGCCTGCCAGACACTCAACTACATTAACACAAGGAGAGTCACCAGCGGAGACTGGAAAAAGTAGAGGACGTCTCTCTTCTCAAAGTCCATTCCAGAGTAACAGAAGAAGCACCTGCTCTACCAGATGACCAGACATCAATGTAGAAATACTAGAAATACAAATCCCCAAGTAAATATGACACCATCAAAAGAATACAGTAACTCTCAGATACCAGACCCTATAGAGCAGGGTTGAACCCTTGAAATGACTGAAAAGGAATTCCAAGCAATAATCTTAAGGAAACTCACTGAAATATGAGAAGACTCAGATAACGTAATGAGATAAGAAAAAACATCCAGGATATGAAGGAGGAAATTTACAAAGAGATTAATACCTTAAAGAAGAATGTAGCAGAATTCATGGAACTGAAAGATTCACTTGATGAAATAAAAAACACAACTAATCACTTACGCAGCCGGCTAGAACAAGCAGAAGAAAAAATTTCTGATCTTGAAGACAGTCTTTTTGAAATAACCCAGCTGGACAAAAAAAAGGAAAAAAAGAATTTTTAAAAATGAAGAAAAGCTAAGAGAGCTAGCAGACAACCTTAAGTGCACAAACATTTGAATCATGAGTGTTCTGGAAGGGGAAGAGACAGAAAAAGGCATGGAAAATCTATTTGATGAAATAATAATGGAAAACTTCCCAAGTATAGGGAGAGACATGGACCTTCAGATCCAGGAGGCTCAAAGATCTCCAAACAGATTCAACCCAAAAGATCCTCTCAAAGACACATTATAGTCAAACTGGCAAAGCTCAAAGACAGAGAATCTTAAAGGAAGCAAGAGAAAAGCATCAAGTCACCTATAAGGGAGCCCCTATCAGACTAACAGCAGACTTCTCAAAAGAAACTCCACAGGCCAGAAGAAAATGGGATGATATATTCAAAATGCTCAAAGAAAAAAAGCCTGCTATGTGAGAGTACTATACCAAGCAAGGCTATCCTTCAGAAAAGAGAAAAATAATGTATTTCCCAGACAAACGAAAACTGTGAGAGTTCACCACCACACAACCAGCCCTACAAGAAATCAAGAAAATCCTGCATCTGGAATCCAAAAAATGATAATCACTACCATGAATACACAAGAAGGAACAAAATCCACTGGTAGGACAAAAGGCAAATGAGAAAGAGAAAGGAGCTAAATAAATCTTACCACCACAGAAAACCATAATGACAATGTGATAACGCCCTGCTTTATTTCTGATTTTAGTAATTTTGATCTTCTCTTTTTCTTGGTCTGTCTAGATAAAGGTTTGCAAATTTTGTCAGTCTTTTTAAATAATCAACTTTCGGTTTTGTTGATTTTCTCTATTGTTTTTTAATTCCCTATTTCATATATTTCTGTTGTAACGTTTGCTATTTTCTACTAATATTTGCTTTTCACTTAGTTTGCTTTTCTTTTTCTATTTTTTTAAGGTAGAAGTTTGCATTACTGATTTGATATTCTTCTTATTTTTGATATAGGTGTTTACAAGTATAAATTTACAAAGTATAAATTTTCCTCTAAGCACTGCATGAGCCCTGTATCCTATAAATTTTGATATGTTGTGCTTTGATCTTTATCTCAAAGTACTTTCTAGTTTCCCTGTGATTTTTCTGTATACCCATTCTTTATTTAGGAGAGTGTTGTTTAACTTCCACACATTGTGAATTTTCTTTTTAAATTTATCAATATACAATGTAGCTGATTTTCATGTACCTAACCAATTACATCTGTGAATTTTCTAAATTTCCTTCTGTTGCTGTGGTTGGAGAACATATTTTCTATGATCTTAGTCTTTTTAAATGTATGGGGACTTGTTTTGTGGCCAAATAAATAAATAAATAGATAAGTCTAACTCATGGGGGAAAAAAAGAAAGAAAGAAAGAAAGACCACAGAATGTTGTACTTCCAGGAGAGAACAGACCTATAGTTACTAGAAGTAGGAAAGGCGGAGTGTGAAAGGGGTTAGGGAGTAATTGGGTAAGAGACACAAAGAATAATTGTTATTTGTAATGATGAACATGCTAATAATATTGATTTGATCATCACACACTGTACACAAATACTGATAGTCAACTCTGTACCCCATAAAAATATATAATCAATTATGTTTCAATTCAAAAAATAAATTAAAAAAAAATTCACACAAAGGAACGGTATATACCAGCAGCTTAGAATTTTACCTTTCTTCCACTTCCTATTTAAAATATTTTCCTCTTATATTCCTCCAAAAAGAAAGACAAGGAATGTAAAAAAAAAAAAAACAAAAACAAAAACAAAGCAAAACAAAAGGAAGGAAGAAAACACTCTCAAGTTTTCTACCTTCCGTTAGCCATCATACTCCAAATCTACAAGGAAACAACTGAACCAAGCTGAACACAACTTTTACGGTACATAAATGTGTTTGATCTGTTTTAAGAGCTTTTACTATGGTTCCCTCATAACACAACATCATGCTTCACTTTGAGTATTTATATCATGTATTCTGTAATTATTTATGTTCATGTCTGCTTTTTCTGGAATCCAGTAAGCCTCTTTTAAATAAATAACTTATATTTTTATTTAAATTATGCATACATGTAGCTGAAAATTAAATATTGCTATTAGGCATATAATTAACAACAGCAGTCACTTATCCCACCTCACCCTGTTCTCCCAGTTCAAACCCTTGGATGCACCACTTTCAACTCTCTTATGTTTCTTCTGCTGTATATATTCATATTTTTAAATAATTTGCTTCAATACCTATTTCTTGATTCATCAGTTTCAGGTTTTTCATTGCCTCCCTATTATAAGTGGTTGAGTATATGAAGGGTCTTCAAAAAGCTCATGAAAGGTTTGTATTACTTTTTAATTCAAAATTTCCACGAACTTTTAGAAGTATCATCATGTTAGTCAGGGTAAGTAATGCTAGCTGCTGTAATAAACAGCCTCCTTATAATAAAGGTTTCTTCCCCTCTCAGTGTAGGTCACCGGGGAGGTAAGAGGTTGTTCACTCATTCAGGGAACCAGGCTTCTTCCACCTTTGGAGGCCACCATTTTCCCCATTTGACCTCCAAGCTTTCTCTGCAACAGGAAGAGAGAACAGAAGATTAAATGTGGGGGATGTTATGAGCCCGGCCAAGAAGTGGCACGTTGTCGTGTCTGTCCACATCCCATTGTTCAGAACTCAGCCACAAGATGCCAACCTATCTGCTGAGGGGCAGGATGTGTTTTAGCTGTGTGCCCGTGAGGATGGAAAAGGGTTTGGTGAGCATGTGGCATTGTCTCTGCCACAGCGAGGTTGTGCTCCCGCCTGTCCCCTTCCCATACCTTTTCCTTCTAACTGTAACACAGTTTTGAGTTAAACCAATGTTCAGTGTTCACGTCTAAGTGATGAGTGAAATACTGCTCACGGCTGAGCCGCGTCCTGTACCGGGATTACGCTCCTTTTGCTCTGCATCTAATTCTGTTTTTCGAGCATTTGTATTTACTCCCACATCTCCTCGAAATTCTTCCCTAACACCAAGTGCTGCTGTAAAGGGCCTGTCACTGCCACGTCCAACACGCGCAGCACCTCGGATAAGCCTCCCCTCGTCTTCCTGCGGTGACCTGGGTCTGTGCCTTGCACACAGCTGTGGCCCTGGCACCTCCCTGGGTGGTAATGACCCTGGGACTTCCCTCTGTCACTCTTCTCTGACTGATGTCCTGTGTTCTGGTCCCATCACTTTCTTCTTTCTCAGCTCCTGCTGTCGTGTTCGGGGGGAGTGCGTCCTCCAGGAGTTTCCTGAGAAAGTTCCATGGAGGTGGGTATTTTGAGTCCTTGTACACTTGAGTTTCATATTCTTCTCTCATAAGCACTGGCTTCTTTCACTTGCTTGAACATTATTTTCCCACAGGATTCTGTCTAGTTCATGGTTTTTCTATTAAGAAGCCTGAGGACATGTGATACTCAACTGTACCCTCCACCCACCTTTAATGGCCTTTAAACTCCTCCATGCTTGAGAATCTAATATTATTTCGAGATTATTTTCCTCGGCGTAGATCTTTTTAAGATTTACTTTTCTGATCATTTGGTCAGTCCTTGCAATTTGGAAGTTTTTCCAGGGAGGAATCCTCCAAATCCTCCGATCCCATGGGGGTGAGTCGGGGGGACACGTACGGTCCACCTGGCTGTGGTTGCTGTGTGGCAGGGTAGGAAAGAGGGCAGCAAGCCCACCCCTGCCCCGGCCCTTCTCCAGCTTGAAGTGTTGGGGGATGTGCTGTCAACCTGCCACATTTAATGGGAAGTCCAGTGATGATCTCCTGGAAACCCAGTCCTGCTCTCCTTTGCACCTGCCAGGGCCCCACAGGGACATACATGCTGGACAAGTATTTGCTCAGCTGAAGTGAATTTTCTCCATGGTCAGGACAGCTTTTCTGATGCTGTTTTGTCGTTTCTTCTTTACACCTTCACAAAGTTCAGAAAATTTATGTTTAGCGTGTTAAAGACCAGCTTCTCTATCTTTTCTTGCTAGAAATCTTTGTTTTTGGATTGGCTGCATTTGTAGGCCTGTGCTGTGCTGGTCCACATCTGCATGGAACACGGAGGGAGCCGGAGCTCGTGGGAAGCCGGGGGCTGCTGAGCCACCTGAGTCCCATTGTTGCTGGCCTGTCCAGCAAGGTCTGCGTTTCAGATCCAGGACCCTGGGCCCCGCGGCTTCCTGCAGCATGTGGAAGGGATGTGTTGGGGCATTGAGTGCTGAGGAAGCTGCTGGGTCTGTGATCTGGCTAAGTGGACTGAAGTGCCACTCGTATTACTGACTTTGACTTTAGGCTGCAAGCATTTTCAGGATAGAAAAGTCAGAAGGTAGACTGAGCTGCTTATTGCCTCACAAGAGAATGGGTGTCCACTCTGCAAGCTTGTGACATTTTCTTAGGAACAAGAAAAACCTACATTTTATTGAGGCTTATTTAATCCTGACAACTTCTCTTCCGGGATTATTATCCCCATTTTACAGATAAATGTTGCTTTGCCTCCCATGGATTTGTCACCCCTCTTCTCCTGGGTGACAGAGCTGCAAAAGATTATGCAGAGCCCATCTCTTCTGAGCAGTGAGAAGCCCCTTAAGTGGTTAATCTCCTGGAACCCTCAAGACAGAGGCATCCCTTCCATTTGGAAATTAACCATGAATTGGGGTTCTCTTCCTGCATTTATTCTCCAGACCAGGAAGTTACAGGAAGAGAGTTACAGGTGGGGTTATAGTTTAACAATATAGGCTGTAACATTCAGTAACACAAGCAAAGCGACATCCCATAGGCAATTTAAGTGATTCACCAACAAAAGCTTGATCTTGGCAAGCATTCCTTCTCCCTACAGCAGTTCCCAGTATCTTTACACATCAATCAGTAACCTGTCTGTCTTTGAACCAGCAGCCTTGCTGTGTTACAATTCTTTTTTTTTTTTTTTTTTTTTTTGTCTTTTTGTGACCGGTAAGGGGATCGCAACCCTTGGTGTGGTTTTGCCCGCACCGCGCTCAGCCAGTGAGCACACCGGCCATTCCTATATAGGATCCGAACCCATGGTGGGAGCGCTGCTGTGCTCCCAAGCACTGCACTCTCCCGAGTGCGCCACGGGGCCGGCCCACAATTCTTTATCTTACAACAGAGACTATAGCCTGGGGAAAATTTCCTGTTTTTTGCAAGGTCAACATTTTGTATGTACTTTTCAGAAGTTAGACTAAACCTGAAAGTACAAGAAACTAGGCCCTGTGAAATATATTTGCTTTATGGTATACTCCACAGATAAAGACACTGAGGCACAAAGCAGCCCGGTCGCTTGACTTGCCACAAGCGGACTGCTGGAAGGGAGAGGCAGGAGCCTGAGCTCCGAACACCAGTGCTAACTCTCAGAGTCTTTATTTTCACATCTTTCAGATGGGAATATGAGCGTGTACCTTGCAGGGTCGTGCTGAGGATTAACTGAGATAGGGTATGTAAAGAATCTGGCATATCACAGGAACTCTGTAAGAGTTTTGTTAGTATTTAAAGTTGTTTTTCTTTTCTTTTAACAAGAAATACAAAGATATTAATGCTATTTGAGCCATTTGGTAAGAAATACATAGAAAAGCCCACTGATTTGCACAGCGATTGTTCTTATGGTTCTTTCCATCGTATAGTTTCAAGAATTGGTTTTTGGAGCATGAAGTAAAATTGCAACTTATCTTGTACATTTCATTATTTGAATAAAAGCTCACAATTCATTACTTTTTTAAAGGAAGGAAAAATAATTAATATTCAGAATAAAGTGCCCCCTCAATTCTTTTTAAGTTTTTATGCATGCATTTATTTTTCTACTATAAATCCCTCATTTCTTCATTAACAATCTAGAGTATTGACAAGACCAGACCTATTTTAAGCTGAAAAATGAAACATCACAAAACAAGGAAAACATTTTAAATGTGGATTCATAGGTTTCTTTTCACTGGGTAATTATATTATTAATAGTAAAGCAGATGACAGGTACAAGTTGTCATGGGAAGACCATGGGATGTTGGTCAGAGGACTGGGCACCTACTCCAGCTCTGCCTCTTGCCAGCTGTGAAATCTTGGGGAGGTCACAGACCTTCTCTGATGGTCAATTTCCTTATTTAAAGTTAGAGATAAAGCTTTCCTAAGTATAGTCGCGGGAACACTAGTTCCATCAGATATCAGCAGAAGGCAAAGAAAAAAGGGTTTCATGGTCAAATACTTTTGGAAATTCTAGGTTAAACAAATTCTAGATTGGACAAAGTATTTTTACTGCAGGACTTTTCAGTGCCTTTGATTTATTAAAGATACTGTCAACCTCCATGAAAGGGATGTAGTATTTCTTAAACTTAGTTCATCATAGAACTGCTTTGTCAAAGAGCAACTCTCACAATTTAAGAAACATCAAGATAGTACATATAAGATGTAAAACTTTTGACAAATATTAGTAAATGACAATCGTTAATTATTCAGACATTCATGTAAGATTTAAGGAACGAAGAAAAATATCTCATAACTAGAAGACTTTCCCCCGGAGTTTCCACACAGCAGCTGCTGCTGGGAAAGGCACTACTGTAAGCTACTGATGCAGTTCCTGCTGACTACTCACCGCTGCCCACGACCACGTCTCAGTTTATAGGTCTCGTGCACTAGCGTAAGTCACCTTATGGATACTTTTTTTTTTTTTTTTTTTTTACAAAATGCTCTCCTTTGTCTTAAATCCTAGATACTTGCAGTGAGAAAAACTTGTGTCTATAGAAGACATGAGCAGACACAAATAAAGGCTCCAAAAAGTGTGTCGGGTGGGTATTATAAACATAACCTATTCAGCTTTTTTCCCGTAAGAGACAGGAAGCCCATCATCTAAAGGGATGACTCATTATGTATAAAAATGTTACCTGATTCAATCACCCAGTAGTATCAGACGAGGGATACGGTGTGTGCTGCTCTCTTATACGATTGTCAGGAGAATCACAAGGTGACAAGTGCTGATAAACTCCTGGCTGGGACCACCTTCCATCACTGCTTCCCTCCCCTCCCCCTTTTTAATAGGGAAGTTCTGAGTTAAAATAAGAATAGAAAGTAGAAAACTATAGACATTAACTTGCTGAACCAAACTCAGTTTACAAGATGATTTATTTTGGGTACAAAATGCAATTTTTAAACTTTGATCCTTTTAAAATTTATATTTTGTGCATATCCCTATGTAAATATGGTAGTATAATATTAATCTGTAAAGATAAATATTTGTTGTACAAGCAACATAATTTGGAAACTCTTGGTATAGCTTTTGTAACTTTGCCCATTTCTCTGAAGTTTTTGAAACTTGAGAATTTTTAATAGCAGAGCAGTTTACATAAAAGATTTCGATGGCTTGAATCATGTTCTGAATACGGATTGTTTTAAATCCGTGTTGTAATCGGGTCTATAGGTTTCTGTTCTCTGCCACTAAACAACAATACTTGGGGTTATTACAATACCTGGTATTATTGTTTTCTCTCTCTCTCCTTCCTCACTTTCACATTACCTGTGTGTTTCTTGAATTGCGTTCCTCTGCCTGTCTCCATCAGTGCTTGTAGTTTATTTGGGGCAGGGAAGCTAGAGGAGTAGGTGTCATAGGGTGGCATCTGGAGGGACTCACTAGACTCCAAGTCCCAGCTGTCCTCCAGCGGGTGCTGAGCACCGGGGCTGCACGGCAGAGCCTTGGCCTCCTACTCAGGGTTCTGACCTTCTGTGCTGCTTTTGTTTTTCTTTTCGTTTTTTTTGCTTTATAAAATGGAAATATAATTGATTATACACATTTGTGGGGTACAGAGTTGAATATCAGTACGTGTGTACAATGCGTGATGATCAAATCAGGATAATCAACATGTTCATCATTACAAAATGTAATCATTCTTTGTGTCCATTAACCGGCTTCTCACTAACCCCCCCACTCCCTCTTTCCCACCTCTAGTGACCACAGTTCTGTCCTCTCCTTCTGAAAGTTCAGCGTATGCTCTGATTGCCCTTCCTTCCTTCCTTCTCTCCTTCCTTCCTTCCTTCCTTCCTTCCTTCCTTCCTTCCTTCCTTCCCTCCTTCCTTCTCTCCTTCCTTCCTTCCTTCCTTCCTTCCTTCCTTCCTTCCTTCCTTCCTTCCTTCCTTCCTTCCTTCCTTCCTTCCTTCCTTCCTTCCTCCCTCCCTCCCTCCCTCCCTCCCTCCCTTTGCTCCTACTTATGAGTGAGGACATGTGGTGTTTCTCTTTCTGTGCCTGGCTAGTTTCACTTAACATAATTTTCTCCAAGCTCATCCATGTTGCTGTGAATGGCAGAATTTCATTCTTTTTCATGGCCGAGTAGTATTCCACTGTGTGTATATACCACATTTTCCTTATCCAGTCATCTGTCGATGGACATTGAGGTTGGTTCCATATCTTGGCTGTTGTGAACAGAGCTGCGATGAACATGGGAGCGCAGGTGTCCCTTCGACATGATGATTTCCATTCCTTTGGTTATATACCCAGCAGTGGGATGGCTGGACTGTATGGCAGTTCTATCTGCGGTTGTTTGAGAAATCTCCATACTGTTTTCCTCAATGGCCACACTAATTTATAGTGCCACCAACAGTATATAAGGGCTCCCCTTTTCCCTCATCCTTGCCAGTATTTGTTACTCTCTGTCTTTGATAATGGCCAGTCTTGCTGGGGTGAGATGATATCTCAATGTGGTTTTGCTTTACATTTTCCTGATGATTAGTGGACGTTGAGCATGTTTTCATGTACTTGTTTGTCATTTGTACATCTTCTTCTGAGAAATGTCTGTTCAGGTCCTTTGCTGATTTTAATCAGATTATTTGTATTTTTACTGTTAAGTTGTTTGAATTCCTTGTATATCCTGGATATTAATCCCTTCTTGGATGTGTAGTTTGCAAACATTTTCTCCCATTCTCTAGGTTGGCTTCTCACTCTGTCGATCATTTTCTTTGCTGTGCAGAAGGTTTTTACTTTGGTATAATCCCATTTGTTTGCTTTTTCTTTTGTTGCTTGTACTTTTGGGGTTGTATTCATAAAATCTTTGCCCAATCCTACATCCTGAAGGGTTTTCTCTATGTTTTCTTCTAGGAGTTCTATAGTTTTGATCTTATATTCAATTCTTTAATCCATTCTGAGTTGATTTTGGTATATGGCAAGATGTACAGGTCTAGTTTTGTTCTTCTACACATGGATGTCCAGTTTTCCCAGCACCACTTGCTGAAGAGGCTGCCCTTTCCCCAGTGTATGTTCTTGGTGCCTTTGACAAAGACCAGTTGATGTAAGTATGTGGGTTGATTTCTGGGTTCTCTATTCTGTTCTATTGGTCCTTGTGTCTGTCAAGTCCATTTGGTCTAAAGTGCTATTTAAATCCAATATTGCTCTGCTAATTTTTGTCTGGATGGTCTGTACCATGCTGAGAGTGGCATGTTAAAGTCCCTAACTATTATTGCGTTGGGATCTATCTCTCCCTTTTGATAACATTTGTTTTATATATCAAGGTGCTCTGATGTTGAGTGCATATATGTTTATGATTATTATATCTTCTTGCAGCATGATCCTTTTATCATTATATAATGTTCTTCTTTGTCTCTTTCTATAGTTCTTGAAGTCTATTTTATCTAATATAAGTATGTGCTTCTTTTTACAATTAGATTGGGTTTTTGATGTGAATGTTTGCCTCTGGATAAGTAAGTGCAGTAAAACTAAAAGACAACTCTTCCTGCAGAACTGTGGTTACTGGAGGTGGGAAAGGAGAAAGGGGAGAGGGCTAGGGAGAAATTGGTTAATGGACATAAAGAATGATTATATTTTGCGATGATGAATATGCTAATTATCCTGATCTGATCATCACATTTGTACACAAATACTGATAGTCAACACTGTACCCCACAAATATGTATAATCAGTTATGTTTCAATAAAAAACCTCTTTCTAAAAACATGCTCATTTTAGAGCATTTGGAAAATACACAAAGATACAAAGATGACAATTTTTTAAAAATTATAATTTTGCCATTAGGAATAATCACTATGAAATTTGTGTGTATTTCTTTTTTTAAATATGTATTTCATATATTTACTTTATGCATGTTTTACCAAATTTGGTTTATATTGAATTTAGACTTTTATATTATATGTTTTCATTTAACAGTTTTAATAAACACCTCTGTTATTATATTTTCTTCAAAATCCACACAGATTTTAGTGGCTGCATGTGCCCCACAAATGTGCAATAACTTATCTAACTCTTCTCATGTTGTAGGGAGTGTTTGATATTTTACAAAACATTATGATGAAAAACATTATAAATATATATTTGTCCACATTTCTAATCATTTTTTCAGGTAAATTCTCAGAAATAAAAGTACTGGATACAAGACATAAAATGCAATGAGCACTCTTTTAGCTAAGTTGTGTACATCCTTAATTGTTTCTGTACACAAATTCTAAGAAGTGGAATTGCTGTTCAAAGAATATGCATGTTTTGTTTTATACACGTGTTTTTTTTTCTCATTTAAAAGATACTTTATATTTTTAGAGCAGTTTTAGGTTCACAGGAAAATTGAGAGGGAGGTATAGAGATCTCCCAGATACCCCTGCCCCAACACATGCACAGCCTCTCCCCCAGTCATCATTCCACAGCAGAGTGGTACACTCGTTATGACTGAGCAGCCCGCATTGACACACCATTATCATTCAAAGTCCATAGTTTGCCTTTGGGTTCATTCTGTGTTTTTAAAATGGGAATTGATCTTTCAGTCTTTTTCTTCCGATTGTAAAAGAAATAACATGCATATTGTAAAAAATACTCAGACACATAAAAGCATAAAGAAGAAAGTACAAGGGCTGACATTTTGGAATCTGTGCCTACACACACAAATATGTACACAAATGTGAGAGGGCCTGCACACCTACACATGGTTACAAACATGGGATCCATACTGTTCAAACTGTGCTTGTACACTGATACTTTAAAAAACTTTTATGAAAGCATTACAAAAGAGAAATGTGCACAAAACATAAGTGTACAGCTGGATGAATTTCCACAAAATAAACACCCAAATTAAGATATAGAAAAAGTATAGAACACTTGACAAGGTCACATGCTATCTTTTACCCAGGGGTCATGCTAATTTTCTCTGTATCATTCCAATTTTAGTGTATGTGCCACTGAATGGAACACTTAAATTCTGTAAAGGGTATCTTTCCATATTAACAAAGAAATTATATTTCATTGAATATAAAACATCATTGATTGTGTCTCATTATTTTATGGACTCCTAAGAAAGAAAAAAAGCTGCCAATCAGACTAGAGCACAATGCCTTGATAATAGTCTTGTGTGATGCATGAATTGTCATAATAGTTTCTTGACGCTTTGAAGTTTCCTTCAGCTGTTCTGAGGTTTGCCAGTTTCTCCAGCCTCCAGTTGTGTTGCATGGCGTGTGAAGGCAATCTTTCTGCATTTTCTTATGTCAACCACTCCCAGGCATTTTCTTTCTTGGGTCCCACTAAGCACTTGGTTGTTTCTTCTCAAGAAAACCTGGAATTGGGGTCACTCTTCCAATGAAGATTATTCACTTGAGTAATATTAACTTTGTGCTCTGCTCTTCTGTATTTACAATCGTTTTCTAGAGAATTACCCAGTTACTTCAGTTAAAATCTGGAGGCAACTTGTCCTTTAAAAAGAGGATAAAGTACCAAGGTGATAAAATTTTGGGAAGTCAGTAGGTCTAAAATTCCACTAATTCATAATTTAATATCATGCTTACCACATACTAAAACAATTCCAATCTGTCACAGCATATTAGCGAAGTTGTGGGGTAAATTGGACTACCCCTAACAAAGATGTCTCAGAAAGCACTTGGATCTGACTGGGGAGCCAAGACCAGGGAGCAGTCTTCTTTAGAAAAACTTTCTAAATAGTTTCCTTAGAAAACTATTCTACTGATAATAGGAGGAAGGGGTCTGGGAAATCCTAGTAGCCGGCCTCATTCCACCCCATCCTCCAGCAGGTTCTTGACTCCAACACAGGAAAGAATTCAAGGACAGAGTCACAATACAAAGTGAAAACTGGTTTAACGTAATGGTTAAGAAGTACGTGCTTCATAGAGAGAGTGCGGTCTAGCTCCAGAGACTGAGCAGGATCTGCACCAAGTTTAAAACAAAAACAAGAAATGCACACTTAGCATTTAGTAAAGTGTAGGGTAGCTCATGAGAGTGAGCAACAGTTTCTTTGTTATCCACACCAGACTCTTCCTTTGGCTCCTCTTTCACACTTTTGTCTGTTTGCATTGTGAAGATTGGTTCTTTCCTGTTACCTATTTTGGGTTTAGTTGAAACTTTTGCAGGAACAGGTTTGATGCACCATTTTTGCTGATCTCTCAGAATTTCTTTACTCACCCTGACCCTGAACCCACCTAGCTCTTGGGCATCCTGTGGTGCCTGCAGTGGGGAGGGTGGGTGCCTGGCTGTCCCTGGGCCATTGCCTGCAAGGGCTTTGCAGAGCTAGGCTGTCTGGCTGCTGCTGCTCCTGCTGCTGCTGAGCTGCTGGGACCCAGGTCTCACTTTTTATGGCTGCATGATGGTTGCATGGTTGTGCCTTACTTTATTTTACCCATCTGGTACAAATGATGAACATTCAAGCCTTTTCTAATTTTTCACTATTCATAAAAGTCAAGACAAAAATTCTTTTGTTCACACATAATTATACTTTTTGTAAAACTATTTCTTTAGAATAAATTCCTGGAAGATAGACTGTTAAGTAAAATGTTATGCACATTTTATGGATTTTTATGGATTTTGGATTTTACACTTTTAAAAAGTTATACATGTTTACACCCACTGATGGTGTGTGACAATGTGCAATTCCTGAACCTTTGAGGATACTTTAAAAAAAAAAATCTTTGCCTAGTGATAAGGGAAAATTATATCTTATTTAAAGAATGCTTGCATTCTTTGATTACTATTGAAGTTGTACAATACTTTATAATTTTATTGGCCATTTGTTCATGTTCTTTATTCATTTCTTTAATTTTAGTTAATTATTATTTTATTGTTTAAAGACCTCTTCTAATATATCGACTCTTTTCCTGTTTTATGTGTTGTAAATATGTTTTAGCTTACTTTTACATACCTTCTTTTTCTTGCCATGCAGAAAGCTTAAATTTTTATGAGTTAAATCTATTGAGACTTTACTTGATAGGTTTTGAATTTTATTCTATGCTCATGGGGACTTCCTCATTACAAGATAATGTAGGTATTTTATTATTCTATTTATTTTTATTATTTAAAAAATTTAAAAATCTCATTGGGAGTTTGATTGGAATTCCATTAGATGTTAATTTTGGGTTAATTGTCACCTTTATAGTATCAAAGCTTCTCATCAGGTACAAACACTTTTTGTACCTTTTGGAACCTTGGTAAGGTTTGTAATCTCTTCATATACACCCTGCACATTTTCTGTTGATTTTACTTGTAGTTATTTTGTCCTAGTTGCTACATGAAAGTAAAGTTTTTTTTCCTTGATTTTTCCAACGAATTAATGCTGATATGTAGGAACTATTGATTTTTGTATATGTAAATGAGGTGAAAATACTTTAGCTTCTGGGCAGCTAATATTCACCATTTTTTTGTGAAGAGCTTGGTTTTACTGCAAAAAGGCTGTAATAAGCCTGTTGAGGGTGTAGAAGTGATCATGTGACTGGCTTTTAGGTTTTATGGAAATAAAAAGAAGCTTCTCTGATAATAATAAAAAATACAACAAAGGAATGAGAGGAAGGTTCTGTGGGCAGAAAAGAAAAGAGAGAGGTGAGGGACACAAGGAGAGTCCTGGGATGTGGGCTCTGGAGAGCACAGCCCTGTGACCCCACAGACTCCACATGTTTGGAGTAGGTTCAGCTGGAAAAAGCCAGCGTTGGGGTCTCTTAATTCTTGGGTCTTGGCTGCTCATGTCTGGTACTATTGGCAGGGGACATTTAGAAAAGGATTGCCTGAAATAGAATGTGTGTGTAATGTAAACTCTAATTTCACTTTAGTTAGCAAATTCTATTTTTTCAATAATACTTTTGGTGTAAGAGGATAGTTGTTGGGAGTTTGGATTTGCAGCAGGGCTGAATTTTGCATCAAGTTTGGCATGAAGCAAAAGCAGGATCTACATTTGGGCACATTGAATATGGAAGTTTTATTTATAGTGATGTTAGATTATACATGCACTTGAAGTGCATGAATTCCAATGTCTTCTCTGACAGCAAAAAAAAAAAAAAAAGAAAAAAGAAAAAAGAAAAAAAAAGAAAAAAAAAGAGTAAGAGGAAAAAAAGGAAAGAGATAATGATGTAAATGTTAGACAGTTCCATCTGCCATTCCATCCAATGAAATTATGTCTGAGTGAGCATGAGAGAGAGGAGGTGACCTGGCTGCTGCTTCTAATGATATGACCCTTTCCCATGCTGCCTCTAGTCATAAAAGCTAATATTTTCCATACATCACGGGCCACTAATGCCAGCCTTCTACTTAATCTGTTGCTCTACCCAGGACACTGTGCCAATATTTTAGGATGAATTGTCTTTGTTGGACACACTAACAAGTGCCTCCATTATGGTGAGACTTTTAACGGTAATTTTATAACACTAGGTTTTTAATCTTGTGTTTTCTAGGGCCGAGCCCGTGGCGCACTTGGTAGAGTGCTGCGCTGGGAGCGCGGCGACGCTCCCCCCGTGGGTTCAGATCCTATATAGGACTGACCGATGCACTCACTGGCTGAGTGCCGGTCACGAAAAAACGACAAAAAAAAAAAAAAAAAAAAAAAAAATCCTGTGTTTTCTAGATGAAAAATCATTTGCAAGTCACATAATCTGCAAAAAATGTTTCCTCCTTTCTAATTTTTTTGTCCTGTCTAATATTTGTACCTCATTTTCTTTTTCTTGGCACATAGACTAGAAATTCCAGAACTAGTTTGAATAGTAGATGTTAAAGTAGGAAGTCTTTTCTTGTTCCTAATTTAGTTAAGGTGGATATTTTTCATCATGTTAAGAATCTGCTTTTCTAGTATTGATTCATAAAGAGATTTTTTTTTAAAAGAGAAGTGGATTTTGAATATTATTAAATATCTTTTTAGTACTGATTGAGATGATCATGTATTTTTATGTTTTGACCCATTTTGTAAATTATATACATTTTTCTTAATATTTAATCATGCTTGCATTCCTGGAATAAAGTCAACTTGCTAATGATATATTATTATCCTTCTGACTTTTAGATTTGAATTGTTTATATTTTATTTATGATTTTCACATCTATATAAGTGAGATTGGTCTATGTTTTTTCCTTATCTTTGTCAGGTTTTGTATTATTAACTAGTAGTCTTTTATCTCATCTTTTCTGTCTTGTTTCATAGAGTCTGTTTTGACATCTAAAAAGTTCCTCTTAATTCTATTATAATTAAAAAAAATTGTACTGTTTATAAAGTTGAACATAAACATGCTCTATAACAGCAATTCCACTATTAGGTAGAAATTCTATTTCAATTCTTAGCCTATTGCAGTTCAGGTTGTTATAGCCTCATAATTATGCACATGTGTATTAGGAGACATGTACAAGAATGTTCATGCTAATATTGTTTATAATAGCAAAATATTGGAAACCACTTAAGTGTTATTAGCAGTAAAATGAATAAATGTGTTCTACATGCAAATTATACATCATCATGAATTAATTTCAAAAGCAAAATACTGTGTAAAGACATATAAGGATGAATATATAAAGTATGACTCTATATAAAAGCTCAAAACAGGAAAAACTAAACACTATATTTTTTGGGCTATATTCATATGTTTGAATTAAAGAAATTGCAAAGAAAAGGAAAGGAATGCTGATAGAAAATTCTAGGTAGAGAGCAGGGTGGGTCTGTGACTGGGGAGGGGCACACTGGGGATCCTCAAACTCACTGTAATTTTTCTTTCCTAAGTTCGGTCATGGATAAACGGGTGTTTGCTTTATTGTTACTAATTTTGACCTGTCCGCTTACGTCATATGTATTCTTTTGTGTATCTTATTGTATTAGTTTCGTAGGGCTGCCATAACAAATTGTCACTTATTGTCACAGTTCTGGAGGCTTTTCAAGTGCGGGCAGCCTCCTTCCGAGGGCTCTGGGGACGGGTCCCTTCCTGGCCTCTTCCAGCCTCTGGTGGCTCCGGGCGGTCCTCGGCTTGCAGCTGCATCACTCCAGTCAGGTCCTTCATCTTCATGTGACATCCTCCCCCGTGTCAGTCTCTGTGTGTCTCTACTTACAAGGACACCAGTCATTGGATTTAAGGCCCACCCTATCCAGTATGACCTCATCTTAATTTAATTAATTACATCTGCAAAGACCCTATTTCCAAATAGGTTCACATTCTGAGGGTCCAGGTAGACATAAACTGAACCCGAGGACGCTGTTCAACCCGCTCCACTATGTATTTCATTTTTTAAAAGTGTGTACACACACACACGCACGCTTATTCTGTTGAATTTGCATGTTTCTTATTCTTAAAAAATAAATAGAATGAATTTTTCCTCTTTAAAAAAAGTACGTTTGCCTCTGCAGCCTGAGTGTACTGTTTCCTTCTCTGCTCCTGCGTTGTCTCTCAGACCCCATGTTGTATTTTTCTGCTCACTTGACATCGGAGCAATAGAGGGCTGGTCAGGCCCGGCTTACCTGGACACAAGTGTACACTGGCCCTGGTGTCCCCTCCTGTCCTCCTGAATGCTGTCAGCGTCCTCCTCTCAGTTCTTAAGGGTGGGGAATAGAATCCGTGCACCAAACTTGGCTGATGGGGTGGCCCCCATGGGAACTGTACCAGAATCTTCTCTTACTGCAAGGATGGCTAATCACCAGATATGATTGTGGCTGTTGGCCATTTGAAACAATTTATCATTCTTGTGTCAGTAACAGTAAATAACAAATTGCAGTCTTTGCAAGACAGCGGCCATCGCTGACTCTGTCTCTCTTTCCTCCAAGTCTCACATCTGCAAAGTGATAATTTACTGCCTTGTCTCTGACTCCTCCTGTGTTTCACTCCAGCTAGTTATAATCGCTACATGGTGCAAGAAGTGGACTGACAATTGCTGTTTGGGGAAGGGATGCAGGGCCCAGGATGGGATTAGCCTGGCATTTTTGCTTCTTGTCTATTAAAATTTTAAGGAAATATTCAAAGAAAGGTTATGTAAATATTTGCTCAGGTCATTTGAAAGCTTCTTGGCTTCAGTTTTTCATAAGTCTTCATGGTGAAAGCTGGAACATATGAAAATTCTAAAACTGTTAAAACTGTTTTCTAAGTTCTGATGATGTGAAAGTATCCTTTTTCATTTTTTGTCTTTATTTCATTTGTGTGTATATGTATATTTATATTCACATACACACACCTACACTTTTTTAGCTATTGGATTAAAAAAATTTTAAGCCTGTATTGTGTAGCAGCAGTCTCCTCATTTTCAATGCAGTAATGACGATACTTCAAAAAGTTCATGGAAAAATGGAATTAAGAGATCGTATGAATCTATGAACTTTTAAAGGTACCCTCATATTATTTCATAATATGAATATATCACAATTTGTCCATCCTACTCTTCAAAATGTGTTTTATTAGGCTAAAACATACATATCGTAAAATTTACCATTTTAGCCATTTTTAAGTGAACGGTTTCATGGCATGGTGTACATTTACATTGTCCTGCAGCCACTGTCACCATCCATCCCCAGAACTTCTTCAGCCTCCCAAACTGAAACTCTGTATCCGCTAAACCATAACGCCTCAGTTTCCCCTTTCCCCGCCCCTGATAATCGCCGTTCTACTTTCTGTCCGTATGACTTTGATGACTTGCTGGGGTGCCTCATACAGTGTTTGTCCTTGAGTATCTGGCTTCCTTCACTGAGCATAATGTCTTCAAGGTTCATCCACGATGTAGCATGTGTTCGAGTTTCATTTCTTTTTAAGGCTGAACAATATTCCACTGTATGTACAGACTACATTTTATTTATCCGTTCCTCTGTTAACGGATGCTTGACTTGCTTCTACGTTTCGGCTCCTGTGAACAATACTGCTGTGACACGGGTGTGTGAACATCTGTTTGGACCTCTGCTTTCCGTTCTTTTGGATATAGACCCAGGAGTGGGATTGCTGGGCTACGTGGTAGCTCTGTGTTTAGTGTCTTGAGGGATCGCCACGCTGTTTCTCACCGTGGTTGCTCCCCCCCATCTGTTCTGCTCCTGATGGACCTCTCGGTTGTTTCCAGTTTTGGCTCTTATGAATAATACCAAAAACATCCTCATACTGTCTGTTGGTGCACTTCTGTACACATTTCCGCAGGTCCACGCTGGGGATGAAATTGCTAAGCTAGGGTGGGGTATGCATATGTCCAACTTTAACAGAGAATGTCAAAGGATGCTTTAATGTACGGTACCAGTCGATGCCACCATCGCTGTTGTGAGAGCTCCAGTTGTTCTACACTCTTGCCAACTTAGTTTTGTTGGCTGTTGACATTTTAGCCATCCTGATGAGCACGTGGTACGTCTGCTGGCAGCTAGTGATGCTGGGTGTCTTTCTTATGCTCGCTGATCACTTGGATGTTCTTTTTTCTGAAATGACTGATTTAAGTCTTTTGCTTTTTTTTTTTTTTAATGGTGGCTTACAACACCAAATGCTAATTTTCCTTATCCACAGATCCGCAGTTGGTTGGAATGGTTTGGCTTTAGGCTCAGAGTTGGCTTCTGTTGAGAGGTGGGTGGAGGCCTCCGCTCTGCAATGGCACACTGCTGCTTCCGTCTGCCTTCCATGGGCCAAAGCAGGTCACTGCGGCTGAGCCCAGTGTCAATCAGGTGGGGACGTAAAGTCCGGCTGAGAATGAAGGCAGGGAGGGGGAGGAAGGAAGGATTCTGAAACAGCAGTGCCTTCTACTGCGACAGCCGACAGTTCCAGAACCGTGTCCTATTTTATTCACTTATTTCTGTAGCCATGATAGTCAGTGCTCAGAATAAGAAATAAATTGTCTATTTATTTCATTGAGAAAAAGATTTAACTCGTTGATAAAAATAATTGTTTTTTTTTAAGAAAAGTGTTACATTTGCATTGCACAACAATTGTTTTTTAGTATACTTAGTTGAAAATTTACAAAAGAGGCATTCAATATTTAAGCAAGATACCTAGTGAAATGTGTCCTTTGGATACTTCTGTGTATTGCATTATGGTGGCATTGATGTGCGCTACATTTCTTGAAATAAATATCCAACCATGCATAAAATCCGAAAAATTTAATGGCTCTCACTTAGGAAAAAAACACCTTCTTCCCAACGCCCCTGATGAGGAAGTTTTTACTTTGACTGTACCATTTCTTTCCCTGTGGGGCCAGCACAGTTATTTAATTACTAGAAGCTCTAAAATTGCTGAAATTATTTTATTCTCTTGCTTCGACTCCTGTCCTGAATGTATTGTGGAAAGATTTTTCAGTGTAATGAACAATGTAAGTCAATAAATGAAGCTGCATGGTGAGGGAAATCAGTACAAAGTCAATTTTTCCCCCTTTACTGCTCTATGTTGAGGCAAACCATGACCCTACCACTACCACTTAGTTTTTAAATAAAGTTTTACTGGAACATAGCCAGGCACATTCATTTATATATTAACTGTGACTGCTTTTGTGCTGCAACAACAGGGTTGAGCACTTGCAACAAAACTATATGGTCCAAAAAGGCTGAAATATTTACTATCTGATTCTTTCTATAAAAATTTGCATCTCCTGCTGTATATTGTTATTATAAAACAAAAGAATACCTTCACAAATACAAATTTTATAAAATGTAAAGACTTGATTTCTTAAAAAACAAAGTGTGTATTTTCACCCCCACATCCACTGGGGGTTTGATAGTTTGTGAGGAATATCCAGCAACTCCAGTTTAGGATATATGGTTTATGTTTTTGGTGGCTGGCCAGTAAGGGGATCTGAACCTGTGACCTTGGTGTTATAAGGCTGCTGTCTAACCAGCTAAGCTAACCAGCCAGCCTAGTTTAAAGAATATGATTCCAAGTCATCATAGGCCAAGTTATGGTGCAGTCACTCCCAGGGCCTCAGCACAATAGGTTTATTTCCCTCTCCTGCTGAGCGCTCACTGTGGGCCAGCAGGATCACTCTGGGATCCATGCTGTCGGAGCAGCCACTGTATGGAGAGTGGCCGGTCACCTCAGCAGAGGCAAGTGTGGCTAATTACGCACTGGTGCTAAGCCTTCTATCCGGAAGCAACAATATCACTCTCCTTTGGCTAAAGCAAATTATATGGTTACACCTAATCTCAAGGGGCGGGCAGTGCAGTTCTGTCACATACTTGGGAGGAGAGAGAGAGGAACACTTGGTAGGTAGCACTAATGACTACTGACGTTCGAAGCAAACATTGGCCGTTTCCGAGAGTGGCTTCGTTGTAGCAGGAGAGTGGCTGCCAGCCTTACAGCAGCTGAGGGGGAGGTTTGCAGTGATTTGAGGGGTGCCTGAGTCCCTTTAACTTCCTCTCTCTGCTTGTCTGTTCCAGGGTTTCATCCACCCTTTGTTGGTGTCACTTTCTCCTGGAGAATGTCGGCTTAGTAGCTTCCTCTGTGTCCTGTGTTCCTGCAGCTTTGTGTCTTTTTGCTTTCAGAAGTCTCTGATGTGCTGGTGGGGAGCGCATCAAAGACGTGCTTTCCACCCAGAGTCACAAGCTGGCCTCCAAATTAACCTGAAAGTTCTGCTACTTTTTTTTTTTAACTGAACATTAGGCCAAATTAAAAACATTTTAAAGTAAATGAAAAGGCAAACAAAAAAACCCACTACCTAGTGGTGAATTTTCAAACTGTACCACAGAAAAGCTATTTACTTAATTTTTTAAGGCCAGACCATTGCTCAGGGATAGAGATAGAGCATCAGAATTGCTGGAAACTGAGCATTTGGTGTTTCAACAACTTGGAAGCTCTGCTTCAAAGACATGCTTTGCTTTGTTTCTCTTCCTTAACCTTCTCAGTGAGGGAACCGCCTTGATGGACATTCCGGACACATCCAAGGTACTTTTGGAGGGATGGGGACCCAGCCCAGCGTACCAGCTAGAGGGGAGGGTCAACGCTGCTGAGGTTACCTGGACCACTGTTGACTGAGGAAGCCAATGAGAGTCCACGGCAGGAGGCTACGAGAATGGAAATACCTATATATTTTTGGATTTGTGTGTCCCGTTTTAGTTAAATGAGTTTTATTGAATCTTATTTCCAGAAGGCTCCATGTGGCATTTATATTCAAATTCTCCTCTTAATGATGGAATTGACCACTGAGGCCCAAGGGGCTAATCCATGCCAGATCCCAACAAGTCTGAACCCATTGGAGAAGAGCCACGACCCAGCATCAGGAAATCAGCAGTAAGGTTGACCGTGAGCTCTGGTGGTTTCGATGGCTTTTGCTCACAGTGACGAACAGCACCCGGCACATAGCAGGCCCTCGATAAATATTTTCTCAGTAAACAGGTCTCAAAGGCCAGGAGCAAGAGCAAAGTTGGAATTGCAGAGCGAAGAGACCCCTGACAGGAGGAGATGCGATTTTCAGGAGGAAGTAGGTGAGGGACAGAGGGGTCCCCAGCGTTTGCTGTGCACACAGTATTTACAGAGAAGAGCTAATGCGGGCTGCAGTGGGCCCGTGCGTCTTGGGCTCAAAACAGTGTCAGGTTGGCTTCAAAGGTCAGAGGCAACGAAGACAAAACAGATTTTTGAAACTGAAATGACACGAACTGGACTTTGTTTTGGGAATTCGTTCATTAGGAGGAGGCAGCACTGATGCATTCCCTGCACAGCCCCTCCGTCCCCAGAAGCCGCGAGCTCTGCCCGGGTGCGTCTTCCACGAAGGGCTGCCTTCCTGTCCCCCCTTGCTCCTGGTGCTCTGTCTGCCAGGCGAGGTGGCAGCTTGGGGACTGGTGTTCTGTGAGCTGAGGAACAACAGCAAGGTTCTTCTGTCTTTGCTTTTGTTTTTCTAAAGGGAGCCACTCACGGAAAGCAGAGACGGTTTAGCCATGGTCATGGCTTCATCCTGAGTACGTGGCGGCGGGAGGGATCTGGTGAGTCTGTTTGTTTCTCTAGCTCGTGAGAAGAGGGGAAGGCAGCGATGGGAGGAGCAGCCCTAAGTGCACAGGGATGCCGAGAGTGGTTTGAAACAGGATCCTGACCAGCACCACCTCGGGGGCCGTGCTAATGCAGCATCATCCAGATGGTGGCCACAGGGTCGGTCTTTCCTGGCAGGGGATACATTTTAAAATTTTCATGGATGATTGATTTGACCTGCCTTGATTGATTTGACCTGGTTCTTAGCTGTTGGATGGTGAGGTGGAAATGCACAGGCTTTTCATTGCACCTTCAGGGGCTTATTCATGCTGGAAAGGTCCCATTCTGTCCTGGGTGGATGTGACCGTATTTGGGCTCAGTTTTTAAGAGGTCTCTTTCTTGCGTCTGTTTTAAGATTTATGTTGGGGGTCAAAACATTAAAAAAACCCATTTTTGGTAAAAAGGCTTTTCTTTATATCCCTCTCCCAAGATCTCCACCTGCTGAATGCTCTAGAAGTGCTTTTCTATTGAGGTCAAAACTGTTCATTCCACTCTTAGAGACAATACTGTAGAGTCCCAGAAAGCCAGCTTTATCCAAGAGCATAGAGAAGGAGAAGGCTCTGGAATGTTCCAGGGGGTGAGGTCACAAGAGGATGACAGCTGGTGCCTTTTGCACAATGCTGCCTGAGTTCTTTGGTTATTTTTATTTCTCACAATCACATGTGTGCTGCGATGAGTGTGGAAACAGCAGTGGGGTGTTGTGGCCATTTGGGCTCTGTCTAGACCCCCCCATTCCCCAAGGAGCAAGGTATCCTACTGGAAAAGTTAGGAGAGGGGTGGTCTTCCTCTAAAATGACAACCCCTTGATCAAGAGGCACCAAAGCCAAAGAAGCCTGCAGTTCTAAACCCAGATACACCACCTGTAAAATGGTGACAGCTGCACAGGCCAGATAATCTCTTGAAAGTAGCCATTTATTTAGTTATTTATTAAAAGATGACCGGTAAGGGGATCTTAACCCTTGACTTGGTGTTGTCAGCACCACGCTCTCCAAGTGAGCCACGGGCCGGCCCTGAAAGTACCATTTAGATCTAGGTTCTTTTTTTTTTTTTTTTTTTGTCTTTTTCGTGACCGGCACTCAGCAAGTGAGTGCACCGGCCAGTCCTATATAGGATCCGAACCCGCGGTGGGAGCGTCGCCGCTCTCCCAGCGCAGCACTCTACCGAGTGCGCCACTGGGCCTCCAGCTTGTACACCACGAAACCAAAGTGCAATGGATTCTGCTCAGGAAAGCTGAGAGCTTTCATTTCTATTAGGATACAATGTAAAAAATGTACAAATAGCAGAAATACTTTCACATACATATATGCTGCCATCGAAGACTCTCTTTCCTAAATGCAAAGGTAATAACTAACTCAGCTTATGTTTTATTTTCACGTCCCCTTCCCCCGCCCACACCCTCGTGTTCTCTCCGTATGTGGGTTATCTGAATATTCCTGACGACAATGTCTTCTTTTCCTGATTAACCTGTATGAGCATATCCACTGCGCTTTGCGTGTGTTCCGAGACGCTGGGCATTTTATTTGCAGTGGATTGTTGACTCCAGTTAATTGCCCCCTGTCTGCAGGGAGGACATGTGGAGTATTCACAAATAAAGGTCACCCTCAGTCTCTCTGTGATAACGTGTGGGTCAGGGCTCACAGGTGCAAGCTCCAGAAGACATCTCTGGCTGATTCAAGCAGAGAAGTTTATATGAAAGGATGGTGGGTGGGTCGCAGAATCTCAGAAGGACGGGGTTAAGTTCAAGGCTGAACTTCCAGGAACAAAGCCTCAATCTTCCCCACAGACCTTGTGTGGCTGCTGCTGCTCCCGAGCCCCATGGGCTGGGGTTTGTCCCATTGCCACTTCTGCACTGGGGACTCAGTTCCGCTGCCCCTGCCGCTGGCAGAACCGGTCTATGCCAGGAGTGCACTCTGCCGTCTCTGCCATCTGCAGGGCAGGCTGGCAGCAGTGAGGTCCTGTGCCTGTGCCCAGTCTGCAGGGGGCACTGGGAGAGCAAGGGTGGGCATACTCAGGCTTTTTGGGAGAGGTGGCCCCTGCCTCCCTCTGGAGGTCATGGGGGGAGGGAGATTCCCAAACACACATCTCCGGAGGTTAATAAAACAAACTGAGAATTGTTTTCTTCTTAAAAAATTCACACTCTACTCTTCCCCAACTTGTAGCTATCAGAACCGAGAGAATTACACTTATGTGATCAATAGAGATGTAACTGGCGACAGGCCACGCGCCTGAGAAAATGAGGCGCAAGTCAGGGGAGGTGAGAGCTCCAGAGGTGCTGTGTGTGTGATTTTTTGCAGGAGCTTTTGTTTTCTCATTGGTTTACTGAGTGATTATTTCAGCCTGATTTTGTACGTGATCGTAATCATGTTCTCCAGAAGATGCTGGATAAATTCACTTCTGCCTGACGCCTTTGGATTCCCTGAGTCTAACAATGACAGGCGAAGCCAGCCAGGGTTGACACGTGGGGCTCTGTGAATATTCAATGCCTCCTGATGTTTCCCTTCTGTCTTGTCCTCAGAGTTGTGTCTAGGGGATACCACACTGGACGCTGTACTGGTTTTCTATTGCAGCTGTAAGAAATTACCAAAAATGTAGCACCTGAAGACAACACAAGTTATCTGACTGTTTGTAGGTAGAAGTCTGGCATGGGTCTCGCTGGGCTAAAATCCAGGTCACAGGTTGCGTCGCTTTCTGCAGGAACTAGGAGAAAATAGATCACTGTTCCCATGCTATCTGCAGATGAGGGCTAGTTCCAGTTTCTAGAAGCTACTGGAATTCCACGGCTTGTAACCCTCTTCATCTGTTTTCAAAACCAGCAATGGCAGGCCTAATCCCTCTTATGCTTTGAATCTGTCCCAACTACTTTTCCCTCATCTCTGACCAAAACCAGCCAAGCTTCTCCAATTTTAAAGACTCTTGTGATTAGATGGGGCCCCCCTGGATATTCCAGGATACTTTCCTAACCCTAAGATCCATAAACTAATCACATCTGCAAAGTCCTTCTTGCTATGTAAGATGACATGTTCACAGGTTCCAGGGATCAGGGGGTGACATCCGTGTGTGTGTGTGTGTGTGTGTGTGTGTGTGTGTGTGTGTGTGTGTGTGTGTGTGTGTGTGTGTGTGTGTGTGTGTGTGTGTGTGTGAGAAGGGGCAATTATTCTGCTGGCCACAGACTCTGCAGGGATGGGTTCTGAAAACCACAGGTACCTGTGCCTACAAACCTTCTCTGCCTGTGAGCAGACAGATGCGCTGTCTTGGACAGTGCTTAGCTTGCTGGAGACCACCTGCCCCGAGCCCAGAGCTCTCAGGAGCTGGCCTGTGCACAGCACGAGTGGAGCCAGCATGCGCCTGACGTCACACTACAGACCCTCTCAGCATCATGAACAGGAGCTGGGAACCAGGCCAGTTAGGGTGGAAACTCATTCTGGTCCATCTAGTCACCTTTGCTTAGCTCTGTCTACACAGAATGCAGTCTGACACTTTCCTGGGAGTTTGATGTCCCACTGCTTTGGAGATGCACCGTTCCCGGGACAGGGCCAGCATTGCCTGGCAGGTCTCATGTGGCTGTCCTTTGGGGCTGTGGGTGGAGAGCCTCTTTCTTCAGAGGATGTAAGCAGGTAAAGAGGTACGATGCGGCTCCAGAAACAGAGTGGGCAGAGCCACTTGAGGGAGTGCTTAAGACAGCTGCTTTGTGACTGTTTACCAGAATATTTCAACCTGTTGTAAAAATCAATCACAGGAGCTTGGAGAATGACTGTTGCCATGGATACCTACTGTCTTCATCGGTCCACCAAGCTACCTGCTTGTAGGGATGGCCCATCTCCTGTGCCATCCATGTGGTTCGGCTGGCCCTGCCCACCTGGACGCACATGGTTGCCCTGGGTGAGCACTTGGCTAAGGTAGACCAGTGAATCTCTTCCTGGGTGTTAACCTGACTTTGCACCAGAGAGAACATCTGGTCATTGTCTATCTTAAGTGGCTGAAGCCACTGGCACCCGCAGTATCTCTTCTATGGGAAAAGCATGGCACCAGCAAGAAAGATCGACATGCAGAGAGAGACAGAGAGTGAGAGAGCCTGTGTGGCTTGTGACTCGATTGTAGTTGCCCTGAGGCTCAGACATGTCCTCCTGTTTCAGATGCCTGTGGGATAACCCATTATCTTTCTAGTTAGTCCCTCTGCTTGCTTAGCCCCTCGTTTGGTTGAGGTGGGTTTCTGGCTGTTGTCACTGGCTTTGAGGTGGTGGTGTCCTATGAGGAATTAAGAGGGGAACACGGAAGGAGGTATGGAAGGTCAGCTCTTCGAGGGTGGGGGCTTCTAACTACCCTGTCACTCATGCAACACTGCTGTGCACGAGAGCATGTTTGTTGGGCAACATTGTACATGGCCTTGAGGTTAGCTCAGGCTGTACAGAAACTTCCTGGTTCCATGTAGTTGAACCTGGACTTGAGGATGACCTCAAGTGTGTGACCTGCAAAAAGTGATGTGAGAGCAGAGTCAAAGCATAAGAGACAGGGATGGAGACTGCTGGTTGTCCCCCTGTGTGGACTTCTTCTTCTAGAATCCCTGACTTTAAGCTTGCCCAGCATAAGGACTTCATTTTCCAGCCTCCCTTGTTGCTAAGGTGATCATGTGACTCACTTCCGGCTCGTGGAGCAGAATGGTTGTATGGAAGCCTGTACGAACCTGCTTAAGAGGCAGGAAGCTTGCATTCCCCACACCTCCCATCCCCGTCCTTTGTCTGTTCTCCATCCTGCTCCCTGGAATGCAGCTGTGACAGCCAGTGCCCCGGCTGCTGGGGTCAACTTCGAGGATGAGGCCAGGCATGGAGCTGTCAGAGTGGTAATCCGAGTCCCTGAGGACTCTGTGAGCAGAACCCCCATATCAGCCCTGTGCTGTCCACCTGTGGAGTGTTACTTGAGAGATAAATACGTTTTTATCTCATTTTAGCCACTGTTCTTTGGGGATTCTATTACTTGCAGCCACACATAGTCCTAACGGATAGCACACATGGAGCAGTGAGCACCCTCCTTCTGCTTCTGGAAGTGATGGACGGTCTACGGGAGTCCTACTAGGGGAAGCAATGTAATAGTGCCATTTCCCCCAAATATGTCTCTGGCTTTTAAAGAATATTAACTTTGGACAACAGGTCATGGTGTGAATGAAACATTCTTCATTGTTTTCCATCATTTCCTGCTTTTAAAGGGCAATTAGATAAACTGTGGATATCTGAACAGCTTCAGAAGGCAGATTCTGAGGACTCCTTTGACTCAGTGCCTTTAACGTACACAATCGTACTTGATGCTGCTCGGCTTCGGTTCTTAATGACCAGGACACATTTTAAAAGGGAAGGCCTTTTAAAAAGAAGCTTTCTAAACTGCCCGGGCTTCCTTATAAATGAATCAACACAGAATGTGCGGTCTCCATTAAAACAACATACGACTTCAATAAAATATGGTGAAAACACTTTTAAGCTAGAAAATTCCACAGATGGAAGATATTGATATTATTGTTATTAATATTTTTATTGTTATTACAACAGGGAATTTCTGTTCTCTTTAATATTTACCATGAAATTACTGATAAAATCATCTAACCTGAAAATGGTGGTTTGGTGTTTTAAATGAAGGGTGATTTTCTCCCAAAGTGAGTTTGGCTGGGTCCCTCAGATAGTCCAGCTGTGTGTGACAGGCTCTATGGTGTGCCAAGCACGTTCCCTTCATCTTCGTTATTTTGTTTAATCCTCACAGCAGTCTTTAACCACAAAAGAACTGAGGTTCAGAAAGCTCAATAAATTTGCCCCACGTCCTGCTCCTGGGATGGCCAGGAATCCACCTGGACTTCAAATCTGGGAACGAGTGGGAGGGATGGGAAGGAAGAAGACCCCGCAAATTTCTTTGCTGAGGGGACTTGAACCCCCCCCCCCCCCAGGGTGCAGTCCTGATTGACCCCTGGCATTCTGGGCACATCTGCAGAACTGGCAAGAACAGCCTCCTTGGGCAGCTCCAGCGCAGTCGCCTCCTAGCAGATGGGGGTTAATAATAGGCTTTGTTCTCCAGGTTCTTCTATTTTCAGGCACTGAATACAATTTATAAAGAAAAAAAATCATACCCCTCCCCCCTCATCAGATCTCTTGTAATTATAGAATAAGGTGCCTGCGAACGCCCTGGGAGCTGGTTGCCATGGTAGCGACAAGCTATTCTATTCTAAAGGCCAAGCTAGAGCTCCGCCCCGTGTCCCCGCCACTGCTGTGCGTCTTGTTATTGCCCCGTTCCAAAATAAACCTGCTGCCTCATCGTAAATCCCATATAATTAGAGATGAGCTCACCGTTGCCCCCACCTCTGTGCAGCCCACTCGTCATGCCAGCAGTTTCTGGAACAGTCATGCTGACGGACTGTCTCCAGGAAGCGCGTGCAGCAGGAATCCATGTATGGTCTGGGACTCTGCGACCGGAAAGGCTCCCGGAGCGGGGCGACCTGCCCTGGGTGCCTAAGAGAGGGGCTGCCTAGGTCGTGACTGGCCACCAGATGTGTGGCTCCCCGGCTCTCCATCAGGAGGGGCAGGGGCATCTCCTTGGAGGGGGCATGGCGCTCTCACTCGTGTATTTTGTGTCACGCACTGTGACTGTCACGGGGCAAGAACATGGGACACTCAGAAGGAAAGGCCGTTTGCACCTCTCTCCCTCCCACTTCTTGTCCCGGCCCCCAGCTCCTCCTTTGCAGACTGGAGGTGGGCTTTGGCGCACTTTGTGTCTTGGGCTTGTGTGTTTTGTTTTTGTCCGTGGGGGATCCCTGTCTGCATTTCACAGGTGGGGACCCCGGCAGGCGGCGTTCTCAGTGCAGAGGTTCTTAGGAAATTCCACTCTCATAGGGGCAGACGGTGATATATGAAAAGGGAACAGAGAACAGGATGATTTTAGATAGGTGTTGTGGGGAAACCAAAACAGGGTTGATGGATTGGAGTGTGTTTGGGGTTATGGGGCTCCTTCTAATATCAGAGCAGAAACCTGAATAACAAGAGGACCGATTCCAGTTTACCCATTAGGGGTCTTGCTCGCTTCATTTCGCCGACTCGCCCACCACAGTCTCCAGGTTTGCTGCAGGACTTTGCATGTGCCTGGCTCTCAGCAGGCGAGGCACCAGGCGGTCAGCGTGTGTGTCCCCGCTTGCTCTCTGCGGGCTCCCTGTGGGCTGGCCACCCCCTCTGCAAAGGCCGCAGTGCTGCCAGCTGCCCTCCCTACGCAGCTGCCCTCTCTGAGTGCTGAGCTCTCTCCCTCGTCCCTTTAGACTTAGGGTGACAACAGGTGTTGCTAGCCCAAGGACACTCCACCACCTCCCATGGTTTCTTCCACCTGCCACGGGACAGCGCTTTGTCACACCCTGCGCCCGCCGGCTCTGACAGGCTTACGTTTTCCTTCCCAGACCCTGACTGATCCCGCCCCTCCCCTCTTCCTTTGGACCTTTTCTCTCCTGGCTCACCCCCCACCCCAAACGCTTTCCCCATCTCCTCTGCCTCTTTGAACCTGACCCCTTCAAGGCCCAGCTTAAGTCTCACCTCCTCTCACCCACCCTCTTTCTTCCAAACTCCTACTTTCCTAAGTATCAGCCTCCAGGAGCTTAGCAGTCACCTCCTTGTTCTTTGATAGTTTCCTGTCTGTTGCTTTAATTTCCCCAGCTAGTCTTTAACCTCTGCAAGGACAGGGGCCACATCAAGGTGTTCTGCCCATGACTCACTGAGTGCCAGGGGCCTGGGGGCACCTTCCCTGCCGGAGGACTCTCCCTGGTTGGCTGTGAGTCTGCTGCCGCCTGGGCCTGGCCTTGTTTTGCTCGGCCTGCAGGTTGTGATATCAGGGCGGGGAAAGGTCCATAGTTGTTTCATCTAGATGTGCTGGTGGGTGGGATCTTGGCAAAACAGCACTACGTGGGGATCATACTTTTTTTCTGTTTTTCATTTCCTAAGACATGGTAGGTAATTTCAACGACTTCATCTGGTTTGCTTCTCGGAATAGTAATTGTAACAAAAGCATGAAATTTCAGCTCTTTAGGAAAGTACATTGCAAACCCTGTTTGCACAGAAAGGAGCAATTAATAGAGAGGAGAACAGGGGGCATGGAGATCCTCTAATGAAAGTTTGTGTAGGAACCAGGAGTGGGCCAGCAGGGAGCAAAGGGATATAATTGCTTCCAGGAGATCCTCACATCCGGCAGCAGGGCCCAGGTAGGGCGAGCGGCCTATTTTTAGACTCTCTAGAATCCTGGGAGACATAAATGAAATCAACAGATTTTGTTGCTTCTTTCAACTGAGGGAAAAAAAAAAGTGGCTATTTTAAAAAAATGCTGCTAGAGAATAACCTATTGAAGAAGAGACTGAAATCTGGGGATAAAAAACAGAAGGCAAAAAGCTAAAATCCAACCAGATGAACAAGTTATGTCTTCCTAGCATGCTGATACTGTACACTGATTTTTAAAAGTTAATTGACACAATTGTCTGTTAATTGTACCTTTGCAGCTTAATTATGGGATTTCTTAAGCAACACCCCCGCCCCCAGTAAGGAGCTTTGCAACATTCTGTCCTGTTCTGATAACATGCTCTGTGCTCACAGTATCTAAAGCAATGTCTGATTAATTTTTCTGGCTTCTGGCAGCCAGGATAATTTAAGGCTCTACTGGAGTGGGACAGGTCACCACAGGCTGGGCTATAAAAGCTGACTCCAGTGTAATTTTTTGCTCTGGGTAACGTACTGCAAAGTGCTTGGATGGTGTGTCCATCAAGATTAAAAACGATCCTTTGGTAATATTTTCATTTATTACAGGAAGATAATTTGTTAGGTGGTCCTTCCAAGGGAGAGGACCTTGTTCAGATAACATTCCTGGATTTAATTCTGAACTTTCTTCTGTGGGGTGGGGTAGGAAGGCAGGACTGATTTGGACCTTTCTAACAGTGTAGCACAGTCTGCCACTTCAACATAGCACACCATGCAGCTCTGGCCTTCAGAGTCTCCCATGTGCCAACACAGGTCCTGAGGGGCAGCCATGTCCAGCCGCCCTATAAGTGTCCATCGAGAGCAGAACGCTGGCCAGCAAAGGGATGGCACGGGGTAAGAATGGCACACAGTAGGAGTGGTTGTCTGTAACAAAATAGTGCTTCCATCTCAAGAATATAGTGTACCCAGTGGAGGGGCTGGAGCAGTGGAAGATCATGATGGCAAATGTGGGTGACAGCCTCAGGCAATCGAGAACGGATAGGACGCGGTGTCTGGGGTTTCCCAGGAATACTTGGAGTTGGGGGACTTTATGAATTGGCTGAGACCTATGCTAGTAGATAAGGCAGGAGCCAGAGAAACATGGATGACAAACAGTGTTAGGGAAGTTAGAATGGGGGACGGGAACCTGAAAACAATGGGTTTAGATTTTGCATGTTGATTTCAAAGTAACTTGGACATCCAAGTACACGGTTCTATTTGGAGTTTTAAAATTACATAGTTCCTTTAAAAGGGAAACTAAACACTATCTGTCATTTACACATTAGTGTAAACAAATGGTCTGCAAACACGTTTAGTAGGAAGGGAAAAATAAGGAGCCACTATAAATGCTGATGGAAAAGTGGTTATCAGTGGGGCAAGAAATTCAACCTCAGAAGAAGCCCAAAGGCTCCAAAGTCTATCTTTGTGATAAAGCCCTGGGCCTCTTCTGCTGCGTTATTTCTCTATCAGATCGACCACAATTTTATTCCTATGCTTGTAGGGAAACAAATCCTCCAAATCTATCTCATAATTCTTATTATTCCTTTTAGTTTCAATATATTATTCCTTTTTTACATTGTATTTTGATTTGTTTTACTGAGGTATAATTTACATATAAAATTTTCCCATTTTAAGTGTACAAGTCAATGATTTTTCGTAACTTTACTGAATTGTGCAACCATTGCCACAGTCCAGCTTTAGAACATTTTCATTACCCCGTCGAGATCCCTTATGCCGTCTAATGTTAATGCTCATTCCAGCGTTATCTCTGTTATGGAAAATGGGAGCTCAAGACGTGGCCCGAGTTCTTCCTGGAGTGAGCATTAGAGAGGCTTGTCCTTGAGTTCTGGAGCTGGGAAGGCGTGAGTCCTCATCCCAGCTCTTTCACTTAGTATTAGGGAGTTCAGTTAATTACTCTGAACATCAGTTTGCCTGAAAAGTGTGATTAATAATATCTACCTCGTAGGGTTGTTCAGGTGCTTACAGATAACGTAAGTGAAGGACCTGCCACGTAGTAGATGTTCAGTAAAATTATGAAATGATTTCATTACAAACAATAGGAATTGATCGGATTCAGGGACTGAATTCCGAGGTTTATTATTTTACTATTTTGTAACTTAGTCAGTGGGATGGGCTAGGAAGGAGAAAGCACAATTTATTTGTAATAGATATTGGCTGCTTTAAAACATCAAATGCATTTGAAAAACTTAATTTCTTTTGATTATGTTGCTCCAATTTTCCCCCTTAAAACTACACAGAAATTATCTTTCCAAAGAGCTTTTCCAAATAGCCTGAGTCCCCCTGCCCTCCTCCTCCCCAGCTCAGCCTTGTGTACTCCAATCTGTCTTGCTTTCTTCTGAAATGGATTTGAAGAAATAAGAGCCTGGCTTCAGGTTTTCAGAGCTGATAGTAATTTTCTCTTCTGGTATGAAATTTAAGACCCATAAAATGCAGTCGCCATTTCCTGTGGGTGTTCTGCTGTGTTCTGATTTCATATTTATTGCAACATGAGTCAAGATCACAGTAAGTTGCTCCATTGCCCTGCGTTATCGATGAGTGCCGTCCATTGATGGGGGCGAGTTTAGCTACTGGCTCAGTGCCTGTTGCTGGGTGCCTGGAAGCCTCAACGTGGCCGCGAGGGGACGCTGTTCTCCCAGAGTCCTGTCCAGGGTCGTCATTTGGACAGGGCCAGAGAGCAATGGGGGAAGGGCTGCCTCAAGCTTCCCACGCCTCCCTGAGGGACCCCACAGGGGAGCAGCACCGTCACACCCAAGCTCTCCCACCTGGACAGCTTCCCAAGTGGACTGGGGATGGAGGGGCACTCTGGGTAGCTTTGAGTTTTGGGGTCCCTCCATGGCTTCTGGGGAAGTGCTTTTTCTAATCTTCATCAGAATCACTAGAGGGTGCCTTCTAAAGATACATGTTGTTGAATTTCAGTATCTGGGCAAAGTGAATCAGAACATCTGAAAATGGGTTCAGAAATCTTCATATCCAACACCTTCGTTCGATGGTTTTAAGGCATGCCAAAGTTATGGCCTGAAAAAGTAGGTTGTTCTTGGAAAACACTCTTTTTTATCAGCGTTTTCTTCTCAAGACCAAATCCAGAACCCAAACAGAAGTCTTCAGAGCCACTGGAATATACCCTCCCCTGCATCTCCAGTTCCCCCTGCTCCTGTCTGTGGGGAGAATGATCCCACAGTCTCTGGTAGGGTGTAGGGGATCTCGGAGGCTACTTTGAATTTCAGAAGTAGGACTGAAGAAAAGCAGTGTTGAGATAATCATTGGTAATAATTAGGAGATGTGAATAGTTTCTTGGAAAAAAATGGACTTTGTACTGGTTGCCGAGGACAGTGTAACAAAGCGCCACAAGCTGGGTGGCGTGGAGCAGAGAAATGCATTCTCTCACAGTTATGGAGGCCTGAAAGCTCGAGGCATCGGCAGGGCCAGGCTCTCTGGCAGGCTCCGGGAAAGAATCTGTTTCATGTGTTTCTCTTGCTGGCGATGCCTCCAATCTATGCCTCCAAAGACACATGAGATTCTTCTCCTGTGTGTGTCTCTGTCTTCTCTTCCTATAAGGACACCAGTCATATTGGGTCAGGGCTCATCCTAATGACCTCATCTTAACTTGGTTACATCTGCAAAGACCTTATTTCCAAATAAGGTTGCATGTCTTTTGGGGGGATGCACTTCAACCCCTAACAGACATATTATTTCCTACAACTGATCTATTTTCTTTTTAAGTTTCCAACTCATTAAGTAGCAAGGAAAGACTAAATTTAGTCTGGTACAGTAAACTCAGTACAATTCAATAATTTAAGTAGTCTATTCATTCCCTGCAGACATGACTCAGATAATTGCTGTCTTTCTTACTTCTTCCCCCTTTTCTTTATGTCTCTACAAAATGATAGCTCATGGTCTAGGTTGTTGGCCTTACATGACTTCCTGCTTGTAGAGGAAGGGGCTGACTCACTCTGTCCCTGGATCCTTGCTGCTCTCTGCTGTAGGATGACAGCTCCTGTCTGCTCTAGCAATGGTTTCTACTGAAGGAAGACTGGAACCATCTGACTCTTTGGAATTATAGGCTGGCATCCTCCTTTGGAGTCCCATGATCTTGGCCATTAGTCTCTAAAATTTAGAAATCTCTTTCTTATCACAGAGACTGAATTTCAGGTCACTATTTTATTAAAGGAACCGAGAAAATCAGCTTTGAGACTCAAAGCTGATCAATGGCCATTTTGTTTACGGTGGCAGTCAACCTTTCATCCTGAAGAAAAAGACCCTCGTGGTTTAGTCTCTGTCTGTAGGGGAACAAGATATGAGGGCAGATAAAAACCATACGGTATATTAGTTAGCTTTTTCTGTGTAACAAACCATCCCAAAGCTCAGTGGCTTAAAACAGGAGTTGACAAATCTATGGCCTGCAGCATGTTTTTGTAGTATCTACACGCTAATAATGGTTTTACATGTTTAAAGCATTTCAGAAACAAAAAAGAATTTGTAACAGATATCATATGTGGCCTGTGAAGTCTAAAATGCTTACTCTCTGTTCCTTGATGGAAAAAGTTTGCCAACTCTGGCTTACAACAATAAGCTTAATTATTGCCCACAAGTCTATCGGTTCTTCAGCTCCTGGGTGGAGTCCTTCGCACATCTGATGCCAGCCATGGATTGGGCAGGCGAGCTCTACTGGTGTGGGCAGGTCTTTCTCACATGTTTAGAGGTTGGCTGGCAGTAGGTTGATCTAGGATGGCCTTGGCTGGGACAGATGGGCTCTCGTCTGTGAGCTCTCTCATCCTCTTGCAGGCAAGTTTCCTTGTTCACATGGCAGAGGTAGTGTTCTGACAGAGAGCAGAAATGAGCAAGGTCTCTTGAGGCCAAGACTTGGATGTGATGCATTTTCACTACTGCCATGTGCCGTTGGCCAGAGATCCCAGCCCAGATTCCTGGGTGGGGAGATAGGCCCCATCTCTTGATAGGAGAAGGTGCAAGATCACACGATAAAGGGCGTGGACACAGGGTGTGCTGAAGAACTATGGATATTTTTGTAATCAATATACCACGTATGGGTAATTATTTTCTAAATGTTACCCTAGTAGCAAAAGAAGAGAATTTTGTTTATCTATTAATATTTTCCCAAATATTCCTTGTGATCCTAAGACCCACTTGTGCAGAAGTAACTTTGATTTGATTTAGAGCACATTAGGAACTTTTGTGCCTTCTTGCTATAACTTTTAGGTTCTAAAACTCTAGGGTTAAGATTTTAAAATTTCAAACTAGGTTATATTCTTTTTTCTTCAATAACTTTTTCTCTTTGCATTCCCGGATTCCCCCACCTCAGGAGAGGACAGGTTTTACTTTGTCAGTTTTATAATCAATTCATTGATTATACTTTCTAGTCCCACTCAATTCATAACTTCTGAAGTACGAGCTGGTTTGGGGAGTACTCCAGAGGTAGCTTCCAGATACCTAGCCCCATGACATTGCTGTGAGGTACCTCTTCTCAGAAGATTAAAAAAAAAATACTTGTAAGTTGGTGCCCAGGAGAGCTATCCATCCAGAATTTCCTCCCAGCCAACTACGAGATGAGTTCACTACCAAACTTCCCTTAACCCAGTTTTCAAACTCTGGGACTCATCTTTTCCTTGGTTGGGAGCCCCACAACTTTTGCTTGATACTGATTTAAGAGGAAAGCTAAAGTAAGCCACAAAGACCCACGTTGCCACCTCTTGGGGACATCTAGTCTTACTCTGACACAACACTGCTGTCTTTACAAAGTGACTGGCCATCCTCTTCATGGCTGTCTCCCAGTTCAAGGAGCTGACTACCTACTAAGACAGTTTTGACCAGACTGGGTTGATCTAGACTCTGGGTATAGTTCCAAGATGCTTTAGGAAATATCTCGGTCATAGCAGCCACTTGGTTTTTAAAGTGTGGCTTAGGGGCTGGCATCTAGTTGCAAAATAAGAAAACCGTGCAGACGTGTGGAGTGCCTGAGGGATGGTGGCACCCCCTCTGTTGGAGAAATTCTGTGCTCTTGAGCATTCTTTACAAACTCCAGTTGTAAAAATCAACCCTTCCCAAAGCTCTATAAATGAGGCCTGGAATATAAATTCCTTGGTGGTTTCCCTAAAGGCCTGGTGGCTAGTGGAGGGAATGGGGGATGAGCTGAGGACAGACACCTATGTTTGTTTAGCCCTCTGTTTTGAGGGGCAGGAGGGAGGGGCTGGGGCAAGGGGGAGGGAGTTTTACTCCCTTGGAAGAGGCTCATGCATATGGATCAGGCTACCCAAAATTGTGCGGGGCCTGGAGGGTTTGAAAAGTTATTTTCAAGGTTGCCATAGGTGACAGAAATTGCAGATTACCTACACAATTACCCAGTGTCCAATCTCCCCTTCTTCCTTACCAACAGAACCCCATTTCTTTCGGGGCAGCTCTGGGCTTTGCTCACAGCAGTTGCTTTCCCAGATTCCCTTGCAGCTCATGGTGGCCACGGGATCATCTGAGGCTGATGAGATGTGAGAGAACATCCGCTGGGAACTGGGTGAATGCTTTTGCTTTTTCATTACAGGCTCTGCCCCCTCTCCCTTTCTCCTTCTGCTCCTCCTTTCTGTCATGTGGGTGTGAGGCCAGGCATGCGGCATCTCTATGGCAACCCCAGGCAACAAGCTTGGGTGAGAAAGTCTGCACCCTTGGGATTCACCCCCAGGCAGCTGCACCAGATCAGGACTGCATTCCTGGGCTTCTGTAGTGTGAAAAATAAGCCCCTGTGTATTTGAGCAAACATTGGTTGAATTTTTCAGTTATTTTTAGCTCAACAAAGTTCTTACTGATTGTTTTAGTCCATTTTGTGCTGCTATGTAACAGAATACTTGAGACTGGGTAGTTTATAATGAGCAGAAATTTAGTGGCTCACAGGTCTGCAGGCTGGGAAGTCCAAGGTCAAAGTGCTGGCTTCTGGTGAGGCCTTCTTGCTGCGTCATCCTGTGGTGGAGCTGGAAGGGCTGAGAGAGAGAGCCACTCTCTACAGCCCTTTTGTGAAGACATTAAACCCAGCCATGAGGTACAGCCCTCACGGCCTAACCACCTCTAAAGGCCCCACTGTTACACTGCAATTAAATTTCAACATGAGTTTTGGAGGTGACCGATATTCAAACATAGCAGTGATGTGTGACATACACTGTAATGATGGCTTCCTCAATGAACTTCAGGGGCAATCTTCTCACAGTATTGCTCTGTGGAAACTGCAGAGTTAGGACAAATGAAGGGCACTGTGTCTGCCAAGTCCCTGACCTGGGAGTCTTCATCTGGGCTGGGGGCTGTGATTTGGCATGGTGTAAGAGATTGGTGGGGAACCAGGGTGCTCTGCGCGGCTCTGTGTCCAGGTGACCCACCCGGCTTGGCCCTCGTCCATGGCGCTCCCATGTGGGTGAGGAGGTGAAAGAAGCTGTGCCCTTGGGTGGCTGCTGAGCCTCCTGGTGAGCTGGAAATGCTGCACTTGCTGTGTCTCCGGTTCTGCAGCCTTCCATGAAGCTAAGTCAGCACAGTGCTAGTTAAAGCTTGTTTGTATCTTGTGAGTATCACTGACAACTCAGACTCATAACAACTGCTGGGCCAGACCAAGACCCAGAATATTTTATTAAGATTAATTAGCAACATCTTGTCCCCCAATTTACAATGATTATTTTCTTAACCTTGTATACGGTCTCTTTGTGTTGCCGTATATAGGTACACACACACACACACTATACATGGGTGCGGGTGTAAATAATTTCAATAAACAACTAAAAAGCTTTCCTCATTAATGGCAATTACCTTCTTTTTAGAACCTAAAATATTGGACCTGCAGGAAGAGTGACACGAGGCTTTTTGGGAAGGGCCACGCACCTGTGGTGGGCCTGGGCTTTGAAGTCAGGGAGACCCGAAGTGAAGTCCAGACACCACCGCTAGGGCTGCAAGGTCTCGGGGACCGCTTTATTTTCCCGAAGTGAGGTGGTGTAGAAGTAATGCAAGTGGAGTCTGGGCCTGGGCACAGCCCTAGGCTTCCCCCGATGTTAGCTTGCTTCCCGCTGCTGAGTCTGTGGGGGCGTCGCAGTGGCCGCAGCGCCCACGTGGCCCCCATTCCGGTGTGGGGCAAAGCGCGTGTCCTCTGCATCAGACCATCAGGAGCGAGTCCTCGCTCTGCCCCTTGCCGGCAGAGTGACTCTGGGCCAGAGATTTAACTTCTTTAAGACTTCTTCGTAAACTGGGGTGGTGATAGTGGTGCTTCAGGGGCTGTTGCGAAGGCTACAGAAGACAGTAAAAGCGTTTGGCACAGTGTCTGGCACGAGTTAAGGGCTCTACATACAGTTCAGAAAAGGGTGTTTGCAAGGGGGGGGTCAGGTTTTGTCCCCTGGTTTGTACCACCTGTAGCCGACAGAGCCGGGACCCAAAGCCAGCCCTCTGACATGGAGCTGTGTCGTGCCTGGCACAGGGAGTGAGACTGTTGTGGTCCCCAGTCCTTTAATCCCCCAGCTGTCCTGAAGAACAGGGAAGTGCCCGGAGGCTGAGCGGGTGGGCGGCTGCCTGTGACAAGGTGGCTGGTGCAAGCCGGAGGCAGGTCCCACAGACATGGCTTGCTGTCTTCCATCTCTGCTGCATGTGCTGTGCCATTGTGAAGTCCCTTCCCTCACGAATGTATGTAACTTATCACCACAGTCACGTCTGTGTGTTCTGTTGAAGACATTTAAATTCTGTTACTATTTAATACTGAGAACATCTAAAAGGAACATTTTAGGGACTTGAAAAATCCAATTGGTCTCTTGGAAATTTGATTTGTAGGAAATAGGAGAAGATAGTATTCTGAATAGAGTGCTTCTAAATGAATCATTGCTGCTTGCTTGCGCAGGCAGTAGATGGCTGCGCCTGGGAGCCCTGCTACGGCTCGCATTAGGTGGAGAGGCGGCCTGTGTCAGTTAGGAAAGGCTCAGCCGCATGTGGCAGAAGATCTAAAATAATCATGGCTTAGGCAAGATGGATGCTGTTTGTTTCTCATGAAAAAGAAATGTGGAGGAGACAGTTCACAGCCAAAGGCAGCTTGGCAGATCCCCCGGGTGCTGGACTCCTTCCACCTCTTGGTTCTGCCATCCCTAGAGCGTGGCTTCCTCCTGTGGGCCAAGAAGCTGCCCAGACCCCACCGTTGTGCCTGCATTCCAAGCACAGGAGGGTGGGAGACGGGAGGGGAGAGAGCTCTTCATTCCAGGCATCCGGGCATCCTGCTGAGATGGGGTTCTGTTACTAGGGAAGGAGGGGACAATGGATCCTGTGCCTACCAGCAGGCTTTGCCACACAGTTTTTGGGGACTCCACCACATCCCCTTCTCTGCCAGCAAAAGTTCATTTGTTTGGGGGTCATATCAGGGAACAGCAGCAAGGAAATCCTTCAGAAGATGGAACTGCACATGTAAAACATGTGGACTAGGGAAAAAACTAGAGAACTTAGACATAGGGTTCAAGACAGTGTTGAAGATGCGTGGAGACTGTCTAGGGCTATGGGTCATCTCCCTCGCTTTACCTGTGAAGCTGCTGAGGCCAGCAGGTAGCTGACCCGCCGTGTCAGGGGCTGGCAAATCCACACTCAGGTTTGATGACTGGCTGGAAAGATTCACAGAACTCAGAAAAAGTGTTATACTTACGGTTGCAGTTTACTGGAGTGAAAGGATGCAGATTAAAATCAGCACAAGAAAAGGGCTCATGGGGAAACCCAGGTGTGGGCTTTTAATGTCCTCTCCCTGTGTGGTCAACAGGCAGTGCTGAATTCATCCAGTGACAATACGTGATGACACAGGGGAAGCTCTGCCACCCAGAGAAGCTCACCTGAACCCAGGTGTCCAGGGCTTCACTGGGGGTTGGTCACAGAGCCAGGCAGCTCCTGCACAACTGACCCTAGCTGTGTGGTCCCATCTGTCCCCAGAGGTCAAACTGTGGCTTTGGGGCCCTACGTGATGCTCACGTTGTTAGCATCAGCCATCTGGTATGGCCCAAGGCCCAGGTACATGGAGATACTCTTACCAAGCAGGAAATTCCAAGGGCTCAGAGGTCATCTCCCAGGAGCTGGTCAAGGGCCAGTTCTGAAGGTCTTTAGAACATGCACGGTTGGGGCAGCCCTTTACTGCACGTGGCACACTTGCTCAAAGCCATGCACGTATGCCAGAGCCAGGTTCAGAATGCACATCTCCTCCGAAGTCGTCCGGGACAACTGGGCTGAGCTGACTTGCTCACGGCAGAGGAAGTTCTCGAGTGCTCATCTGCTGACCCCCATGCAATGCAGCAACAGGGTTCAGAGCACGATTTAGGACACACCCCTGTACCACATTGGCTCTGACATTTAGTGGCTGCATGACCTGAAAAGGTTTCACAAGCTCTCAGTGCCTCAGGCTGCTCGTCTGTGACTATGAAGATAGTGCGATCTGCTGCTCGTAGGGTTGATGTGATGGTTGTGTAAACGTAAGGCTCTTAGAGCAGGGCCTGGAATAGTGCATGTGCTCAGTAAGTGAAAGCCCTTACTGTTAACGTTGGTATCCACTTTACCTTGCTGTTCCTCAGTCTCTTTTTACATGGGTGGAAACGCCTGGAGCTGGAGGAGAACCTTGCTGTCCACAAATACATGCTCGGCAGGGGCAGAGTCTCCTCCTGGCGAAGGTCGGCCCCCGGCAGTGAGCTGCCCAGGAAGCTCTGGGCCCTGAGCATCATCGAAACTGAAGTCTTGTCTGCACTTGACGTTGCCCGCATTGCAAAGTTTCCTCCATCATTCATGTAACCCTGTTTTCAGTAAGGCGAAGCTGCCCTATGAAATCATTCTTCGTGTTTTCGTGGGTGCTTTCTGATCCTTTCTCATTTCCACAATGATCTCAGATAAACCTTTCCTCCGAGGTGGTTCTCTGCAGTGCTTCAGTGTTTTCTGTGTTTCTCCAGAGAAGGAATTCCCAATTTGTTTTTGTTGCTTGTTTGGGCAAATTCAGCTCCAAAAGGCAAGAACAAAGGATTCTGGGATCCTCTTCCCTTGTTTGTCACTATCGAGCTGTGCAATTTGGAAAAGTCACTTGACTTCTCGGGGCTTCAGTTTCTCGTCTGTAAATTGAGGGGAAAGGAAGAGATGGCTGCTGAGAGTCCTTCCACCTCTATGCTCAAATGTTGGATGTGAATATGTTTAATCTGTGTCTCAGGCCATTTATTCATCGCAATTATACATCCAGCACATGCATGTGCATGTGCATGTGCGTGTGCGTGCATGTGTGTGTGTTCCTGTGCATGGGCTTGGGGTAGCTGGAAGTTGGGCAAGCAGCAGGCGTTCAGCTAATGCTGTTTTTCTTCTTTTTTTCGTTAGGTTTTACGTTGCCGAGCAATCCTGAATCACAAGCCTGTTCAGAAGAGGCTGTTTGTGTTTGGGGTAAGAAACCCTCAGCTTCCGCTCCGCCCTCTCTCTTCATGCTGTAAATGCCAGTGCACTTGGAGAGAATATCTAATATTTTGGAGGCTTTGGACTTGCCTTGGGACAAAGACCCTCAAGCTGATCTCTAACCCTCTGTCCTACCAAGAATGCAGGGCTGAGTTTTAACCAAGAACCAGAACTTTGGACTTACAAAGGGTGCAGTGGATAGTGTTTAAGAAGAGGACGACCCCAGGAGGGGGAGTTCGCCCCTGTTGGTCCCTTCCTCCCCTGAGGCTGCTCTCTTCACAACTCTCTGCCCCCCCCCCCCGATGGCTTCCTCTAAAATTCTAGAGTCAGTGTCACCCAGCGCTACTGAGCAGGCAAGAAGAGCCGGCCTGCAAGCCACGGCCATCTCTGCTCCGCCCCGCGGAGCAGGTGCCTTCTCTCGGGCTTCTTTCTAAAGTGACTTAAAAAAGGAAACAGACACTCCCCGTGAAGCCTGAATAGCAGCTTTTCTATCATCCATTGTCAAGACACGGGCTGACATGAGAGCAGCCCCGGCAACAGGACCGACAGTTTGATGGGTTTAATTTCAGTGCAGATTTCTACAAAGAGCAGCTGCCAGGAACATGCCACTGGTGGCTGGGGAGGTGGTGGGGGGACGAGCATGCGGCGGGGCCTTTGACACAGCTGGTCACGACCACAGCCCAATGTGGCCACCGTGATGGGTGCTTTCCGCATCCCCGCTGCTGGTCTCAGTCTCTCAGCGGATGTAGTCAGCAGCCCACTGAGTTCACTACTGCCCCTCTGCAGGAGCCAGGCTTGGGCCTCTGTCTGCACAACGGAGGCAGAGACCAATTGCCCTGAGATGAGGGAGGTGCTGGAGGTGGCAGGGGAACCTGCTATCCCATTCTTGGTTCTGGAGCAAGTCACTCCGTGACTCAAGAGAGATGGACATACCTCTGTGTCATTTCTGTCCACTCTCACCCCTACTCGGTGTTCTAACGTGAGGTCCCAGTGCCTGCAACAGAGAATTTAATGCCAGGAGAAATAAGATACAAAAACGAGGCAGGATCCCTTCCTCCAGGCTCTGTGCTTTGTTCCCCGCCTCATCTCCCCACAATGGTCTGTGAGATCCAGCTTGCAAGAGATGGGGCCACCCGGCATCCCTCTGTCCTTCTTGTCTGCCACATGCTGACCTCCTGTTTTGTTCCCTTCTGAGCCTTGTGGATCGGGAGCACCAGGAACAAGCATCATTTATTCATTCCACCAACATTAATTGGTGCCGTGTGCTACCCACGTGCTGCGTGCTGGAGCCACAGAGCTGAATTATTCGTGCTTTCCACCCTTTAGAATCGGAACATCTGGTAGGGAGGAGTGATGCTCAAAGAGGTAATCTTTGGAGATGCAAATTAAAAGCCATCTTGTGATGCCATTTTACACACCCCAGATTGGTTACATTTAAAATGTGTGAACATATTAAGTGTTGTTGAAGATGTAAAGCAATCCAATCTCTGTACACTGCTGGTAAGAGGGCAAATTGATACAAGTAACTTGGAAAATAATTTGGCATTATCTAAAAAGAAGAATGTGCATATATGCTATGACTGGGCAATTAGGTCATCATGCATATTTGCAGAAGGTGGGTGAGTTCTTACACATGCACTCACAACAGCAATGTCCAAACCAGTAAAACCCTGGAAACAATACAAGTATCCATTGAGAATCAAATGAATAAAACACTTTGGAATACTATACAGCAGTGAAAATGAATGCACTACTACAGCACACGTTGACATGTATGAATAAGAGTAATTCAAAAAGTTTGTGCAAAAATAGAATTAAAATAACACGGACACTTCCATGAACTTTTTGAAGTGCCCTTGTATTACTAACAAAGTGGAGAACAAAGGAAGCGAAACCCAGAAGAACACGTTGAACGCAAATCTGTTCATACAGAGGTCAAAAACTGACACAACTGAGCTACGTATACGGTAAGCATATTTTCTAAAACAGCACGGGAACCTCAACCACAAGACACAGGACGGTGCTTCCCTCTGGGGTGGGTGGGCGTGGGAGGAGCATAGTCATGACTCATCTCACGGCTCAGCCTTTGCACGTGCTGCTTCCTATGCCTGCAATGTCCACGATCTCAGATGGCTTTTCCCCTTCATCTGAAAAATAGTTTTATTGAGATACAATTGAAATAAAATCAGCTGTGCATATTAGGAGTAAGGACTGTACAGATCACTCACAAACGTTCTTCCTTCCCCTCTTGCCCCTCCTGCCACCTCCCCCCGCCCCTGAGGTGCCCAGCACACCCCTGACCTAATTCTGTGACTATACATAAGTTTTCATCGCCAGGAATGTGTGTATGTGGAATCATTCCATACTTCCTCTTGCTTATCTGGCTTCGTTCATTCCGCACTGTTCTTTTGAGAATCATTCATATTATGGGAAGTACCAATGGTTCATTATTTCTTATTGCTGAGCAGTATTGTTATATACTGACAATATACTGATCATTCCTTTATTTTATCTTATTTTTTGGTGGCTGGCTGGTACCAGGGCTTGAACCCTGGACCTTGTTGTTATCAGCACTGTGCTCTAACCAGCCGAGCTCCTCCCTGTGCTGAACAGCGTTGCTGTAAACCAGCAGCAGTGTGTGCTTAGGCCACACTTTGTCTACCTCCCACTTGCTGTTGGACGTATGGGCTGTCGCTAGTTTGTGGCTGTTACACACAAAGCTGTTAGGAGCATCATGTACAAGGCTTTGCGTGGACATTTGCATTATTTCTCCTGGGTAAATACCTTGGAATGGAGTGGCTGGATCCCTTGTTGAATTTTTGAAGAATCTGCCTAATCTTTTCAAAGTGATTGTGCCATTTCTATATTCCTAACAACAGCGTATGAGAATTCTGGTTCCCCCACACCCTCCCCGATGCTCGGCATGGTCAGTCATTTTAGTCATGGTAACCGGTGTGTTGTGATATTTCATATGGTCGTGATTTGCATTTCCCTGATGACTATTATGTTGAATATCTTTTCTGTATGTCCTTGATGAAGTGAATATTCAAATCTTTGCTCAGTTTTTAATTTTTTGTTGTTTTTCTTAATATTTAGTTTTGAGAGTTTTTTGTATACTCTGGATTTTTACGTATTCTGATTTGCAAATATTTTCTCCCAATGTTTTCATTTTCTTAAAAGTGTTTTTCAAAGAGCAGAAGTTTTTAATTACAACAACGACCAATTTATCAATTTTTTCTTTTATGGATTGTGCTTTCAGGGTTTCTCACCTAAGAAATCTTTCCCTAAAACAAGATCACAAAAGTTTTCCATTAGAAGGTTTATAGCTTTAAGTTTTACATTTAGGTCTATGATTCACTTTAGGTTAATTTGTGAACAAATCATGAAGTTGGGATTGAAGGTGTTCTGTTTTGTTTCGCTTTTGTATACCCAGTAGTTCTACCACCATCTGTTGAAAAGTCCATCCTTTTTCCACTTTGCAGCTTTGCTGAAAATCCCTGGTGGATATATGTGTGAATTTATTTCTGGACTCTCTCTTCTGTCTCATTAGTGTCTCTGTCTATTTTTACCCCAGTGCCATACACCTTGATATCTGTGGCTATAATGAGTCTTGAAATCAGGTACTGTTATTCTTCCAACTTTGTTGTTCTTTTAACAAATTGTTTTGGCTATTCTAGGTCCTTTTCATTTCCATATGAATAAACGTTGGAGGTTCTTTCATATTGGCCTCCCGATCACCCTGGTTATTTAGTTAGTGAGAGAGGAGACGGAGCAAAGGGCAGTAGTGGAAACAGGATATTTCCACACTAAGCAGGAAGATGACCAGCACAGCCTGATGCTGTCAGATTTGAATAAAGCAGAGGTCCAAGTCCTCCACTGCCAACTCGGGCCAGCACAGCCGGTGGTGTTCATCCCCGAGATGTCGAGAAGTTCCCCATGAGTCCCGTGACCCACCTCCTCCTGCATATTGCCCAAACATTTTCTCTGCTGGCCTCTCTCAGCAACTGGTGGTGACAATACACTGAGAGTCAGGTAGAGCCAGAAAGGGGATCCCAGTCTGCACTTCTGGGTTCTTGAGTAGCCTCCTCGTAGCTGTGTCTCGTATGAGAACATTGCAAAAACGTGGAAAGCAACCTGTCCGCTAGGGTGAGAGACCCCTTGGATCCCACTTCTCTCTGCCTTGGGCAGCGTCCTTAGCTGCAAGAAGGTGAAGATTCCTCTCCTTCCCCAAAGTGCACGCATGCAGTTGCACATTGGCACTGTGTGTCTCAGAGCTCGGGGATGCAGATGTGGAGGACATCTGTCATTTTTTGGCTTTCTCATCCAAATCCCCCCCTTCTTTGAGTGCCGTGATTTCCTGTTGGAGCAGATCATTACTGTGCACCATCTTGGTGGGTGGGCACCTGGTGACAGCCACCATGAAAGTTGATGGAGGCCAGATTTTTTATGTATGTTATTAAAGGACCTGGGGACGGGCACATGTCCGATGCTTGGCCTGGTGGACACTGGCTCCTGGGTCATTGAACCTGGAGCAAATGAGGCCAAGATGGAGGGAAGAGTGGAGGTGGGACTCACATCGGTGCAGAGACTTCACACATGATGGCATCTTGGTGCCCCGTGAACAGGGCCTGCTGCACAGAGGATGCCCGCTCAGTGTTATAAGAATCGGTGCAGGGATAGTAATACCAACAGCAGATCCCCTTTCTCCTAAACAAAAGCACTGTCTAGAGTCACAGACTTGTCAAGCTGGAACCGAGCTTGGCTCACCTTTCTCAACTACGTCAAATCCTTTGTTTTGCTCAAAAGTAAACAGAGACCCTGAACATCCGAGAGACTTGACCAAAATTGCCACCTCCCACTCCCCAGGTACAGCCAGAGCTGGGATCTGAATATTCAGACTTCCAGCCCATTGTCTTTCAGCTACTCCATCTCCCATGCTTATAAAAGCATATTTAGATACTTGCCTATTTAGCTAGACAGACATAGACATAAACATGTTTATAGCAGAACCTTGAAAATGGTGACAAAGGAAAGCAGCCTCGGCATGAGCCCAAACTGAGGGACGAGTGGTTCAAGGTCTTAATTAGCAGGACTGCGGCTGGTTAATAGTCTAGGTGGGTTATATTTAGAATGGTTCTCAGGAACCCAAAGCATTCTTTTACTTCCTTCATGGTTCTGACCAGAGTTTGCTCTTAGTTGACTTTCCCAAGTCACTTAGCTGGCCTCTTGGAAACTAGCCAACCCCTCAGCTCTTTGAGTGGGACTGCCGGGTTTGTGGGTCCAGGATGGTCTTCTTTTAGAAACTAGAACACAAGTGTGTCAGTTTTCTAAAGAAGGGCACACTTGGTTCAGATTTGCTTCAGCAAGTGTAGCCTGTCTGAAAAATGCTTTAATGGTAGCTCTTAAACATACAGCCCCATGGCCAAGGTCCATATTCGTTACCAGGCAAACAGAGAAGCTTCAGAGATGCCTAAGCCTTTATTTACCTGAGGGCATTGTTTTCAGTCTTAAATAAACAAATCGTGTTTTGTTAAATCTCTGTGAGGTTTGTACCCAGTTTCTTTGAGTTTCATACTGATTAGAGAGGGTAAAATCTGAGTTGTTAAAGAACAGGGCATAAGATCTTAACTTGGGTCCTTCCAAAAGCAGACCCTGAGACAAGGAGTTGGGTTCAAGTGGTTTATTGGAGAGGTGGCATGAGAGAGAGGGTGCCAGGGGAGACGTGTGAAGCTGTGTTTGTGAGCAGCTACTGCTGAGGGCAGCCGGTGTGCAGTCCTGCTGGGGATCCTTTGGGTGGGGTGCACCCCGGGTTCCTCCCATCGTGGGAGGAGGAAAGTGCAGCCTACCCCCCGACTCCTGTCCTTCACTGGTTGAGGGTTGCTCCCGGAATGTCAACTCCCTGGCATTTCTGCCTGCAGGTGACCTCTGAGGTTGGCCAAGCCATGTGGGTGGGAAACAGTGGCATATGTTACACTAGGGAAATGCTATTCCAGCTCCTGGGAGAAAATAGGATCCTTTGTATAGAACTTTACAGTTCACCCCTCTTTAAACGTCACCATGACAACCACCATAAAATAGAACATCTAAAGTTAGGATTAGTGTTAACATTTCAGGAAATGTGGACCATAGGAGAGAAGATTTGCATTTCCATTTGTTAAGAAAACTGTACAAGAAAATTCTAGTACTAAAAAATCAAGTACCAAAAATCTAGCTCTTCATTGTCTATATGTGAGGATACTTGCAAAAGTTTGTGGAAAAATGGAATTAAAAGCTAACGCGAGTCCTTCCACCAACTTTGTGATATACTCTCACACGTGCTGTTCGCGTCTCTCTCTCCACACCTTGCACACCCACAGCACAATGTCAAAGCCAGGAAATTGGTGTCGATACAATCCCGGGAGCTCGTTTGGATTTTCCCAGTTTTACATGCTCTCGTTTGCGTGTATGTGTCCAGTTAGTTCTCTGTGCTTTTATCACACGTGTAGACGCGTGTGACCACCACCGCAGTGAAGAAGCATCGCCGGGGTCCCCGTGCTGCCCGTCCTTACCCACAGCCACCTCCCTCTCCGCCGCCCCTACCCTGGCAACTGTTACTCTCCTGTCAATCACAATGTCCTCCTTTCAAGACTGTTGTGTAAATGGAATCATACAGGTGCAAGCTTTTGAGATTTTTTTTTCCCACTCAGCATAACCCTTTGAGATCCATCCCAAGTTGTCGTGTGTTATCAACAGTTCCTTTTTATTGCTGAGTTGTGGTTTATGGTTTGGATGGATCAGAGTTTGTTGAGCTATTTTGGGAATAAAGCTGCTATGAACATCTGTGTACAGGATTTTGCGTGGATATAGTTTGCATTTCTCTGGCATAAACGCCCAGGAGTGATGGTTAGGTCCTGCGACAGGCGCGTGTGGCTCTGTGACAGCTGCGACGCTCTTTTGCAGAGAACGCCGTTGTACGTTCCCACCGGGAATGTTTTCTTGACCCTCAGCAGCGTTTTCAGTTCGTGTTGATCTCTGTCTCGGATCGTGAGGTCAGGGAAGTGTCTTTGCTTTGGCTGGGGAAGTGTTGCTGGGAACTTTACAGGAAGGTAGCCTCATCCTTGGGCCACCTAAGTGGTGTCTCTTATAATTCTTGCTCCTCTGTTTTCTGACCTCTTCTCTTTTTACCTTGAAATGACAACACGTGTGATAAGTTGTAATAGATCAAATCATTTCAAATGACTAACTTCCCTCAGGATAAAAAATAAAGGGCCAGGCCCCAATCTGCAGAGACAAATAAGTAACGTGATTCGCACGAGGTCTGAATCAGTGCGGGAAGGTGGAACAGGGGAGAAAATGAAGGTTGGAAGAAACCAGAGGAAAACGACCAAAGAAATCCATTATTCATGGGATGTAATGGATACTGGGACAATTTGTGAAGGAGGTTGAATATCTGCAGTTACACAGTAACGAAAAAAAATGTATTTGTAGTGACCCTGGGCTACGACCTGCTTTAATGGACTTGTTAGAAGAACAGATTTTGGGTGGAAAAGGACTTAAGCTACCACTGGTTTAGATGTCATCTTAGAAATGATGCCACAGTTTCAAAATGATGTCACGGCTGCTCAGAACAATTAAACTGCTTGTCCAAAGCCACACAGGGAGCCGACTGCAGGCAGGGGCCAGAGCCCCACGTGCTGCGTGGCCTGCACGTTTCAGAAAAGATTTCTCTTGCCCTATGTCAGACATTTTCTTGTCACGCCATGTCCTGCTTTCCTGGGCACATCACCAGGTTCCAAGTTAGAAGCTTCTAAACTGCCCCACTGTGCTGTACATGTTGATGACTATTTAGAGAGTGGATTCTGGAGGGTAGGTGAACGTCTCTGTACAGGACAACGGTGTCCCTTGTTTACAAACATCCTCTTGTGTTCGGATGCGTACAAAGGCTCACAAGTGAAAACGAAGAGCTGGCCGTTTAAGCAAACAGATTAACCGGAGCAGATTTTAAAATAGCAAGACTTCAAGTGATTCAATGTTAATTGAATATTGAGTAAGGAAGAGGTAGGGAGTTAATTGAATGAGTGAGCTTGGGGTTTTGGATAATTTTTTCATGATGTGAAGGAAATTATTACAGAGTTGGATGCAGATCAGGGGAGAGAGGCAGTGCGGTCTTTGGAAGCAGCAAATGAAGGCCGTGCAGTTTGACGGGAGAAACACAAGGCTTTGTGTTTGTTTGTTTTTCCTTTAAGTTTGAAAAATTTTGTTTTAAAAAACCCAGCATTTAAAAAATTGCTATAAAAAGTTACATGTTATCTGAAGAAAATTTAGAAACTGTGGATAGCAAAAAGAGGTCATCCACGACAGACAGCACTGACCGTTTCGCTTACATCCTTCTAGACTTTTTCTGAGTATATACGTCATTCACATAAATGTATGAGCTCACATATGGGTGTGTGTCTATATGTTTATAAATATAGGATCTTGTTGTTTTGTAGCCAACTTTATAACTAAGCCTTTCCCATATAATTTTCAATTGCTTAGTGTCCTCTTGTGTAGATGTCCTTTAGTTGATTTACCCAATCCTTTTTCCCATTTATAAACACCCTGTGACCAATGTCATGGTTTCATTTTTGTGCTTATCCACAATTATTTTGTGAGATTAAATTTAGAATTCCAATGTCAAATGAAATATAAATTCTAGGGCTTTTGATACCTAGTGCCAAAAGGTCAGCCTGGAAAAATTTGTATTAATCGCCGTCCCACCCGCAGTTGACAGGGTTCGCCACATCCTTTCCAACAATAGATTCCATTGTTTCTTTTTTAAATTGACAACCTGATAAATGAAAACTATTACCTATATATATTCATTTCTTTGATTATACTTTATACTTTATTATACTTTTTTTTAAACAAATAAGTTGATTGGGTGTTTGGGTTTCTGTGCTCGTACATTGCCTGGTCATGTCCTTTGACTATTTTTTTCTAGGGAGCGCTAATCTTTTTCTTACTGACTTTTAATTGCTTTGTGTACAGCAAGTGTACTCACCCTTAGTCTGTTTTCTATGTCGTCAAAATTTTCTTCTCTGTTGGCTGTAGGCTTTCAATTTTGCTTATGTACTTTTCTGTGTTAGTAATTTTTGTTGCTGTTACTGCTTTTTGTTATTTTTCTTTCATTTGTTTCATTGCTTTTAGTTTTTAGGCAGTCAAGTCTATCATGGTTGTGATTTCTGTCATTGACACCATACTAAGAGAGACCACCCCACGCTTAGATTATATAACTGCTTGCCCACATTTTCTTTTAGTTCTTTTATCATTTCATCTCAAATCTGCAATTTATTTTGGTGACGGGTCTTATTTCAGGATACAGTTTCAAAATATTGTGTTGTTATTTGTGTTTGTAAAGTGATCATTAGGATGGTTAATGACCAACACTGTTATGTCTCCACAGTGAATACATTTGCATCCATCGTGTCTACACCTGCTCAACATTGTTATCCATACCTGGGCCTGGGCCACACTGTGAGCACCACTGGTTACTTGCTTGAAAGTCAGGGTAAGCCTTGGGTTTTATGTATTCTAAGTACAAGGACCATCACCGCAATGCGGGCTGGCGCACTCAAATTTCTTCTTTCCGTTTTTTTTGTGGGGGTCTGGATTCTCAAACACTTAAAATTATGGTCATGTTTTGTTTCCCTGAGGCCTGTGAGAGTAAGTGTAGCGTGTCAGTCCCTGGTCAGAGTCCATGCTTTGTGAGAAGAGCTCTCCTGGGGGATGGTCAGGAGGAGGGAGTGGTCACCCTCTCTCTGGACACCTCTTGACCGCCTCCATACCATGATGTCCCAGCTGGGTGCACTGCAGGGTCCCACACATGTCTGTGCACAAACTGTGCTCCTCTGTGTTGACAGTGTCTGATGCCACCAGCTGCAGAACAGGTCGTTTCCTACTTTCTAGTTAAATGTTGTCTTTCCTTCTTCTTTCTTTTGCAGAGCTTCACATATAAGACCCTGACCCTAACCCTAACCAATTGCAGGATTGGAGGACTGTTTCCACAGCACAAAAACGCATGCAGTCCTACCAGATTCGCAAACATATTAAAGAGGTCACAGAGTGTTCCTGTTTTTGAGGTTCTTGACCTTATTCTGGTAAAATGCTGGTTGCTGGTGGTGGATAAAGGTGTTCAGGTGGGAGTGACTCGGGAGGGGACATGAGTGGGCAGAGGGAGCCACGATGAATTCCACACGCTGGGGAAATGCACCCCTTGTGTTTTGCATTTTGTTTTAAATTTTGGGAGTGACTCACAGGCACTTGGTAAAAGTAACTGATTAAATTAAGCTTATCATTAATGAGATTTCCTGGCCTCTCCTCAACACTCAGCTCACAGACTGGTCAGGACTGAACTGGGAGCCTGGTGGCCGTTGAGAACAACGTGGGCTGAGTCCCACTCCGGCAAGTTTTATAGCACCTCGACCTTGCTGTGTCACAGCCAGACGTTATTAAAATGAAGACGTGGTACACTGACTTGTTTTTCTTATTCACTTGAAACATAAGTGAGGGTCAGCTGTGTAGACTGAGCACTTCACTGATCCTGAAGCAACGTTGTGGCAGTTGTCCCGCTCCGGCTGTATTTGGAAACCATAACTAATGTTCTAAGTACAAGTGGGTCTTCTTCAGCACCGAGCTGGAGTTCTAGGGCTGCAGAACCTCAAGCTTGAGGAGCGGGATGGGAAGGGATGAAGAGGGAGCCAGACGCGGCCCAGAGCACAGAGGCCCTGCGGGCGGCCCGGGGCTGGGCGGCCTGGCTCGGGGCCTCGGATCCCTCCCCGCTTTTCGTCAGGTCCGTTCTTTTCTGCTCTAATTCTCGGGATAATCCAGGGGACCCTATGGTGCTTCAGAGTTTTCCTGCGGTGGACTGCGGGATCCTTTCCCCAGACAGGGGAGCCAGTCCACAAGGAGACATTGTCTCGTCCTTCAGCCTCAAGCACCGAGTTATCTTGGGGACGGAAATGGCAAGATTGGGAAAAACCGTCCCAGCTCCATCCCTCTGGGTGAGGAGTCTTGTTAATCAACACGGACGACCAGATAATGAGATTTCTGGGCACCAGCGTGTGTGACTTGGGACAACTGGGAAATGAAAACACAACTTTATCTGCATCTCAGCGATCCCTTTATGGTTTATTCAGTGGGGCCCTCCAACGATGAAAACTGTCACTGTCCTTTCTCCAAGATGGCAAGCTGGACATGTTGCAATAGGTGGCTTGTGCCAATACAAGTTTTTGACTAACTGCAAGTTTTTGAATACATCGTGCGTGCGCGCGCGCGCGCACACACACACACACACACACACACACACACACACACACACACACACACACACACTCATTGCTGCAGGGTCAGGGCCCCATATGGTGTTTTTTAAAAAATCACCTCCTGGGCAAATGTGGACACTCTTCCACATGATCTATGAGTTCTCAGGTTGAGGCGGGGTCAGGGTGAACCAGGGACTGTCCACACACACAGTGTAGTCATGGGGATGTTACGTTACAGCCACAGGAGGGCCACCTCCTCCACTGGCACAGGGATTCTCAAACACAGATCTGCACACAAGATGCCCTGACCTCCTGCCCAAAGAAGGCCAGTATTACTCGGCTTTTTATAGAAGCTCCCGGGAGCCAAGTCGCAAGCAGGCAGTCCCTGTGAGTAGAACCTGTAATTTATGTCTGGTGATTGCTGGAGGTTCTCTTGTCCCCCGAGACACCACTGGATGGGCTCGAGGAAGAGCAGTTCCATGAGGGGCTCGAGGAAGTGTCCCATGGAAGTGGGGAACCAACAGAAAGGGTGTGGGGTTTCAGAAGAGCTGGCCAGTGCCCAAGGTGTAGCCATGGGACAGTCGTCTTCCTTCATTGGGGTGACATAAACACACGCCTGGACAGTGTCTAAATATGGGAGAGGAGGGTCTGGGGACTGAGAGGTCCTGTCACAGTGCAAATGCAGGCTTTGTGCTGCGTGAGAGGCAGCCACACACACTCTCTCGTTGATTCTTAGCACACTCTGCACTGGGTTCCATGTACTATTTGGCAGTGACAAAAATGTGAGTCAGACAGGTTAAATGACCTTCCTGTGTCAGCAAGCTCATATGGGTCAGGTTGGAGACTCGAACCCAGGGTTCTTGACCCTTAGAATTTTGTTCTTTTGCAAGTAGGCTGAAATGGAGTTTAGCGGGTTTAGGTGGGGGAGAGAGACACGTTAAGTTTGTTCACCCTAGTTCTCTACGCTCCGTTCCCATCCCGCTTACAGGGTCACTAGACCAAGGTGCTCCCCCAGCTCAAGGCTGCAAGATGCCCCACCTCACAAGCCTGGGTCACTCCCTCACTCACACAGAACACAGCGCCTGTCCCCCTCCCTTCTGTCTTTGCTCATGTCACAGGACGTGGAGGTGAAGGCGGGAGCAGATGAATCCTGAGACAGCCACTGAGAAAGGAACAGCCCCTTCTCCTCGAGGAAAAACTCGACCTCTTCAAAACCCAAACTCTCCAGATCCAGGACAGCTCTTCCCTTTCCTGCCAACTCTCTCCCTTCTTCTCAGTTCTGCCCCCGACCATTTCTCTGAGTCATTTGGTGAGGGGTCTGCACTGTGAGGGCCGGTTCCTGCTCAGCCTCTTTGTCAGCGGCCTGGCCCGGCTGCGCCGTTGCTCAGGGAGGGTCTGCTGGGGGTGTTTCAGATGGAAGGTTGTCTGGGATAAAGGACAAGGGCCTCTCCCACAGCATCTCTCTCCAACTTGATCATGTTCCCAGCACAGGTTTCAAATCTGAATCAAGCCTCAGTCAGGGCCACTATCCCCAGAGCTCAGATCCAACTGCGCAGAGCCCGTGTCTGCTCCGTGCCGCTGCCTGTCCTGCCCATCCGTGCCTCAGAGGAAGGGGGCCTGAAGCCGACACCACTGGCTGGACAGAGAAGTTTGGTGGCTCATCAAATAGTTATGATGCAGTAAAGCTCAATATGTTCTCCGTATTGTCTCATTCATATTATTTAGCTTCCTTTTAAAAAAATAATGTAATTTAACCATTGATTATTTAGGGGTTGGTTGATTGAATGGGTCGTTTGCCTTTTGTCCATCCAATCCTTGTTCGACAACTGTTTATTGAGCACTTACTATGTTCTGGGCATCACAATAGGCATGCAAGATGTCATGCAAAATACAAAACCAAAAATCAGACAGAGCCCCTGCTCTCAAGTACATACGTTAAATAAGTAACCCCCACTAAAGATGCATAATTACAACCAGAGATTCTGGAACAGGGGAAAGTGTTTCTGTGTCAATGTTGAACAGAGACGCCTGTACCCCTGAGCTGAGACAGGGAAGAGTTCTCTGAGGTTGAAAAGCCAAGGCTGTGTTCTGAATGCAGAAAAGATGACTGCTATGCAACTGGGACTGAAAAGGAACTTTCCAGCCAGAGCAAAGAGTCCATGCAAAGACCTCATGGAAGGAGGGAGTAGGATGCCTTCTCAGAAATGAAGGTCAGGGCAGCTGAGACTCAGGGAAAGTCTGGCTAGTACAAGCTAAGGTGGAGAGGGGTTGGGGCAAGCCCCAAAGGGCCTTCGTGGCCACATTAAACATTTACATCTTGATCACAGGCCATATGAAGAGCCATGGAATGCTTTCAAGCAGGGTGCATGTGCATGTGCACATGTGTGCGCATGACTGGATTTGTATTTTGAAGAGGAAACCAGCTACAGTGAAGCCTTCACATGGACAGGAAGACAAGAAAGCAGGCTGTCACGGTCACCCTGATGAGGAGCAGGGATTTCTGGAACTAGGAGTGTGGACGGCGACCAGTGGGTGATCATTTAGGCAGTGAGGGGTTGAATAGAAGGGGGCAGTGTCAAGGATAATTTGGCCTGTGTTCTCAGAAGGATGGAGGTGTCATTTACTAAGATAGGGACACCGGGAGAGGGGCAGGTGAGGGAGTTTCATGAGGTCCGTCTTTGTCAGAATATTAGTGGCACAGAAAGCCCTACCAGAGTGGCTGACACAGCCGTGGGTGTATGTGATTCACAACACAGGAAGTCTGGGACTGTGCAGTCTAGGCCTTGTAGAGCAGCCTGTCAATTCAAAGACGGCGCAGGCTCTTTTCAGCTTTTGGGTCTACCTGCCTTAGTGTGTAGACCTTCACTTTTTTGTTTACCTCCTTATGGTTCTGTGGCTGCTGTGACCCTGCCCGAGCACCTCCATTTCAAGTAGAAAATTGGAGAAAGTGGCTAGAGGCAAAAGGGTCTCTCCTATGTAAGAGTTTCCTTTTCATCTGGCAACACACCCCTCCCCAGGAGTGCTGCCCACATCGTCTTGACCTGAATTAAGTTTCATGGCCACACCTAGCCAGGTGGAGGCCTGGAAATCCAGTATTTTAGCTTCCTAGCCTCTCCAGGTGGGGGAAGGTCTGGGACAGAGGACAGGAGAGCAGCTCTCAGGACGCGCATGTGGCTACTGCCGTCACGTGGAGCCTGAGGTGCTCAGTGTCATCCTGGCAGAGATGTCAGAGACAGGTCGATACACCGGCCCACAGCTCCTCCTCCTCTTCTTCTTGAGGAGAAAAAGGTGATTTTGCGACAATTTTAAAACATGGCAATTAAGACAGACATCCCAAGTCTTCTCCATATCCTCAGAGCAAGAGGAAAGCAGAAAAGCTCTAGCCAAGAAATTTGGTCAGCCAAAAGGATGATTTCTTAATATTAACTACTGAATTATTGGGCATAGGTGACTAAGGGGACTTTTAAAATACGAAGACAATAACTCTGTGGGCTGTGATTGAAAATGGCAGGGAATGGGCTCCTGGACCTTGCAACGACCTGGCCAGCCTCTTTGATGGTGCCTGAACCTACAGCATCAGCTCACAATCATGTGGCCACTCTGGACCACATCGTAAACTTTAATGCCTCAGTTATAGGGATGGCAATAACCTTCTTGCTTCATGGGCCAAATCTTTTTTTTTTCTTTTGACCGGGAAGGGGATCGCAACCCTCAGCATGGTGTGGTCCGCACCACACTCAGCCAGTGAGTGCACCGGCCATCCCTATATAGGATCCGAACTCGTGGCCTCGGTGCTCCCAGTGCTGCACTCTCCTGAGTGAGCCACGGGGCCGGCCCATGGGCCAAATCTTATTCCTCCCTGTCCATTCTCTCCTTGAGAGGAGGCAGTGAGAACAAGGGACATGCCATCTCATAGTGGATTGTCATCCATGAGGTGACCACTGAGCCGAGGCCTGAAGGTGAGGAGGGAGGGTGCCTTGGCCTGTGGGGAGAGCGATTCAGGCAGAGGCAAGAGCAGGCCCAAGGCCCCAAGTCATGGCAAGCAGTTTGGCACTGCACGGGGAGAGTTTGTAGGGGAGAGAATCTGTAAATTCAGGAGAGAAATTGAATATTAATGTCAGACTCTTTCATTTTAAAAGTTTTATGTTAATTATGAAAATGATCCCACTTTAAACATAATCCCATGTAATCTTCAAAAGGCTTATACTCTGGGACGCAAATAGTGATGTCAGAAAAAGAATATAAGAGCATCTAAGCACAGTGGTAGCTAATGTCATATGGATAACAATAGATAATAGCACGGTGATGAAGGGCACATGCTTTGGGATCCTTGAAATCCTGGTTCCACTGCTGAGCAGCTGCGTGAGCTTGCATAAGTCATTCAGCCTCTCTGGGCTTCAAATGGGGGTTGTATAGCACCTAATTCCTAGCATTGCTGTGTAGACTGAACGATCAATACATGAGTTAATGTGTGTAAGTCACTTGGGACGGTGCACATAAAATCTGCTTTCTGTGTTCACCATTATTGTTATCGAAAGGGAGTCAAGAGGTGGAAGAAATCAGAATCTGTCATCAGCCAGAAGGGAAGGATCTTAGGGCTTTGAAGAAAAGGCAGGGGTAGTCAACAGGCCAAGCAGGGAAATGCTAGGAGGTGAGTCGGGGCTTTTTTGTTTTAAGGTAGGCTGAACGCACGTGGTAAAGCACAGCCAAGAGTTCTTGGCTTCTGCAGGCTGTCACTCTTGGACTCTCATGTTCCTCCTTGATTTGTTTTCTCCATCTTTTATCTCGCCCGTCATTTCCATTTCAAAGACACCAGCATCATTTCTGTTACCCGAGCCAGGGGCCTCAGTGCGACCGTGTCCTTCCCGCATGCCGGGCGCAGGCCAGGGTCCACTTTCTTCTCCTTCCCTCCCTCTCACTCGCACCCCCACTGCCCTTTTCTCTCTCATCTCATCTCTACAGAGTCCGCAGTCTGAGCACAGCCCACCTGCAAAGTGTCTTCACCACTGTCGAGGTCTTGGTCTGCAGCTACGACCACCCCCTGACCCTTCACAGCACTTCCTCGGACCACCGAGGCCTCGGACCGCCCCAGCTCTGGATCCAAGGCCATGTCGTGAGGACCACCCTCCCGGCTCCTCTCTAGAGCATGTGTCCATGTGCGTAACGAGCACGTGCCTGGCCTGGGGCAAGGCCGTGAGAGAAAGGGCCGGACAGAAGCTGTTTCCTCTGTCCTCACGGAGCTTTCAGGTTGATGGGGAAAGAAAATTAACCAGAAAAACGTTTAAGTGAATTGATAGTGACAGCTGTGATGGATACTTTGAAGGAAAAGGGAGAAAACACATCATGGGACTTTCTGCTGCCACATTCGAGCCTTGTCCCTGGCACACTGTCCCTCCTCCTGAAGCTGGCTTCTAGGATCCTATCTGCATCAATCAGGATAAGTTGGAAGTTGTTACAGGAACCTTGACCAACACGTATCTCACATGAAATGCAGCTGGAGGTGGGGGGTTCAGGGTTGGTTTACAACTCAATAACATTTCTGTCATGGTGGTAAGATGACCGCAGTGACTCCAGCTGTCACTAACAGTGTCCCAGGCAGGCAGGAAGGGCAGGGCCAGAAAAAGATGCCCTTTGTCTTTCCAGCTCTGTTTATCCAGGAGAAAAAGCTCCTCAGCACGTTCCCACGTAGGGCTCCTGGGCTGGCTGTGAGTCGCGTGCTCCGCTGTGCAGATTGCCAGTGAAGGGGATGGGACAGCCCTGCCTGGCTGGCTCATGCTTGGCCCCTCCCCAGGGGCTGAGGGAGGGGCTGAGCTGCTCTGAGCACGTTGCGGCCAAACCAAATCGGTCTCTGCTGACTGTGGAAGAGGGAGCAGTTGCTGTGGGATGGGTGACCAAGAGCATCTGCCACCAGCACATCCACGGGTCCTCTCAAGGCTGTTGTAGAAGCGATGACAGGAGCCCTCACGGATGCATCTCCTGACCACATCTAGAGGATGACCCTTCCTGTCCTAATTGGGTTCCTCCAGAAGCTGAGCCAGAGGCAAAGATTCAAGGGCAGAAAGTTCCTTTGGGAGGTGCGGGGAACACTGGCAGGGGAGCGGGAAGGGACATGGGGAGGGGAGGGCAGTCTGCAGAGGGTGAACCAGTCAGCACAGTGAGTGGCTGGAGCTCAGGCCAGTGGGGACACTGGAAGAATCAGAAAGCCCACGGCTCAGATTCCTCCTCCTGAGCGATGGAGGGGCTCTCCCCGGGCACTGGTTGAGGGCTGCTCCTCGGGACCGTTCATTCCCCAGTGTTCCTGGCCTGCACACGAGGACAGAATGGCCTGCCACAGCTCTGGACAAAGCTCGCAAGCCCAGAGATCCAGGCTGTTGCAGGTGGTGTCATCGGAGTGCAGAGATGGGGTTGGAGGCGCCGACAGCATCTGCCCCACAGCCCGCTGCTCCCGCCACGAGCCGCTTCTCTGACAGGTACGATGGCGCTGTGACAGCATGCTGCTGGCTTAGATGTGTGACTTCATCAGTGATCACCACAAACCCTACGCTTCTCCAGAGATGGGTGGAGCAGATGTGCAGCATCTGATTGGCACAACATTCCTCAGTGTGTGTATAAATAACTCCTTCCATGCCACAGCATTTGGGCCAGTAGTTATCATCGTGACACATTTATAACTTTGATACGACCTCTCCAGTCAAGCACATGGGCTGGGTGGCGAAGTCCTCATGGAGCACAGCTCGTGTAACCCAGGGTTGACCCACACCGCACCGGGGGACGGACAGTTGGCAGATCCCTACTGATTCGATGAGAGTAGTCAACCCAGTGAAAAAATCCAGTACTCCAGATTCTAGAACCATAGTCACATTTAAGGTCTGTAGCTTTCCTTTTGTCTCCTTTGAATCTAAACGAAAAGAAGAGTAACAAAAAAACCTTTACGTGGAGCATAAGCTGTTTTTATCCATGTGGAACAATTCACTGAGGACATAGGTCGTGTTGAGCAGGCGTCCTGAGAAAAGCTTGCTTTTGATGTCATCTAGTCAGATGGATTGTGTTCTGCTCCCTGGCTGCCCCCACCCCGGTCACTTTTGTCAAAAGTGAGCTTCCATATGTTCTGTCTCAATGAGTCACATTCAGAGAAGTCATTCAGTTCTCTGTGGGCACAGACACTTTTCTTTCGCTTGTGGCTTGAAGGTGGGTGGTTGCAAGGGCGGGACGATGGCGGCCCTTCTCCAAACCCCAAAGCTCTGGCTCGCTCTCCTCCTCGCAGCTCCCTGAATCTCCAACTTGCTTCTAGGCTGCAGGGAAATGACCACAGTAAATTGCGAAGATTATTCAATTCCAGTCCACTTTAAGTGCCCCGAGAGGGAGGCTGCACTCATGACTTCTCAGGGGATAGGCGATGCATCTTGCGCTGGATAGAGCACTGGCTGAGAGGTTTTAAATCACATTTGTAGCTTGGGAGGCCAATATGGGAGGCAGTCCTCCTCCTTAGGAAGTAATGCCATCTGTGTCACTGACTGTGCAGAGCACGAGCGGGAAGACCAGAGCTAACGTGTTTGAAGAATGATCGAGCCACTTAAAGGGTGTCTTTCAAGGGACGTCAGCACCTTACCCAGGTTAATAAAGACTGATGTTGCACGCCACACTCTCAGCCTGAGGGGAGCAGTGGTTCTTTGAGTCTCCTTATGCCACCTTGCTTTGGTCAACCTGAATATGCACGAATCTGAATCCAAATGAGGCTGAACACTTGGTCTATGCTAGAAAAGAGATCTCCGTTGACTGAGTTTAATGCTCTGTTCGATTTTCATTTTGCTAATCAAAGGCTATCTCTATGAGTGGACGTTTATGGAGCACTCACATCTGAGTGGCCTAGGTAGGGAAGGTTTATTATTGACTTTCCCCCATTTGGCTGATGTTTTCAAATGCAAACGTGCATTGCAGATTGTTTTGTGCATTTCGTTGCTACTAGGTTTCAATAATCTCTATGTTCCCTTGGAGAAGATGCACTCAGTTCATTTCCACACACCATTATTGAGCACCAGTGCTGTGCCTGACGCTGAGATAATGGCCTGGCCAGCCTGCCTGGAATCCTGAGCAGCTGCTGGGCTCTCACACAGACCACTCGCAGCTGCATCTCACCGATATTTGGCTGTGTTTCAGGAAAGACAGAGAAGGAGAAGGTAAGGAAGGAAGGAAAAAGGAAGCAAGAAATGAAAGAAGACAGGAAGGAAGCAGGGCTCTAAACATTTCAGATCATTCCAAGCGGAGATTGTGTCTGTGATAGGAATGTGACGGGGGTGAGGAAAATGTTTTTCCCATTTGCTTCAGTGGACATCACTCTGCTGGATACATTCCACCTCGTGGGCAGTGTGACACACCCGGACTCCCTCAACCTCAGCTCTTTACAAGTTTCTAAAACTGGCAATTCTGAAGTCCGTCTGTGCAGACGAGGATGCTCTTGTCCCACCCTGGCCATGCCCTCCTGGTTACACAGCCACATCGGCCTGGGTGGGGTTCCGGGGCCTGCTCTCCCTTCCTTCTTGCTCATGCCCCTTCCTGGCTGGCAGACGTCCCACCACATCCCTGCTAGGCTGGCCCCTGCTAGGCTGGCTTATCTCATGAGCCCAGGGGCGGGAGAGCTGACCGTGATCTGCATAAACAACAGAGCTGGGAAATAACTTGGGGTCAATGCGTCTCCCTAGATTGTTAATTGTTTTCTTTATGTATTTATTACTTAGACCCTACCTCTTTCTAAGGTATCTTTGAAAATTACTTAAAATAAAAGAAACAAGTAATAGACTCATATAACAAGGATAAAAAGTTAAAACTCAAGTAATGTAGGAAGCAATAAACCTAGGCTAATAATAGCTATTACAGTCTGACACTAATTTTAGTAGTGGGTTCCTAGGCAATCAGAATTTAAAAATGTAGTAAGGGACTTAACTTTGGTTACCTGATAGAAGGATAGTACCAGTTCATCTGGAGGGGAGCTTTCTCCTTAGACCACCAACTCAATGGAAACTTACCACGTGGATCCTGTATACAGGCAAGGACTAGCTGATGGACACTTAGTGGAGATTTTTTTAAATTTTTAAATTTTTTTGTCTTTTTCGTGACCGGTACTCAGCCAGTGAGTGCACCGGCCATTCCTATATAGGATCCGAACCCGCGGCGGGAGCGTCCTTGCGCTCCCAGCGCCGCACTCTCCTGAGTGCGCCACGGGCTCAGCCCGATATTTTTTAAGATGTAGAAATATTCCTCACGTGTCCGTTTCTCATAGTTGGCTGGTTTGTATGGGAGAATTAAAGCACTTTCTAGCCTTCAAGTCTTACTTCATCTGAGCTGCATCTTTTCCATGCCAGAAACATGGACGTGAGCTTTTCGGCAGGAAGCACGGTCATTGGCCACTTTGTCTTTTGCCAAGGTAACTTATGTCCCAGGCTCTTAAAGGATTCACCACATGCTTTTCCCTCAAGGGTAGGTGACCATGGTTCCGTGGTTCTGTGGGTCCATGGTTCGGCCTTCATTAGGGATTCTTCGAATTCTCTTAGCTCCCCCTTAGAGGGCTTATGATAAGAATTGGTGGCCCATTTAGTGCTTAGGTCTGTTCCTAAAAATCTAGAATTATTTTCAAGGAAGAACGCAGCCCTGCTAAATGTCTTTGGCATCCTGTTAAGAGTGTCTGTCATCTGGGAGGTCTTTTGTGATGTGTGCTAATGCGAAGTTCAGGTGCTCCAGTCACTCAGGAGAGTCAAGCTGTTGGAGAGACTCTGGGAGTTACACATCCTTTCATTCCTTAATTTTGGAATCTTTAGTATTTGATAAAAGTGCTCCTTATCATTCATATTTAGGGTATTTTATTTCTAGAATTCTGCCTAGTGCAATGACATCACAGATGAGTAATACTGTAGGTCCCAACTTTAGAGGCTGACAAATAGTTTGATGAAAGCAGCAAATCCAGTCTGGCCCAGAGCCACCATACGGTGGGCGTAGATCCCAGATGTCAAATGTTAAATACCATTGAGGACTAGAAGAGCACTAAAGCAACAGAACATTTTACCTGGGTAGGCAATACTGTCCCAGTCAACAGAGGACACAAGAAGGACATGATATCTGGGATAAAAATGCATGAAAAACATTTAATAACCCTCAGAACATATGGAAATTAATAATATTCAGAGCTTGCTGAATACCGAGATTTTTCAGCTTAAAATAATCTTCCTGCTGATGCACAGTTACTGGAGGGCTCCCAAAATGCCACAGAGAAGATTAGATGCAAGTAAAAAAAAGCAAAGCTCTGAGATTCATGGTGTAGGGTAGAGATAAAGTGCAATTATTTGTGAAGAGCTGCAGAGACAGTTATTGGAGAGAGCGCTGGTTTAAGACTTGGGTTCAAGCTCCAATTTTGTCCTTAACCTTCCTAATTGGCCTTGGACTACATACTTGTCCTTAATTTCTGTATTTGTAAGGAGGTGTTTACTTTTGTTATCTTTTAAGATACTTTACATCTTTAAAACTGTGTAGTCTATGCCTGTGACAAAGACCAGGTAGCCAGAATGACTTCTATCAGAAGAATCTGTACTGAAGTGGGGAGAGTTTCACCCCAGACCACCCACTGTTAGGAAATCCAATAACAGCTCATAGCAGAAACAAGTTCTGCTCACATGCAAGGCCAAGCACGGTGATACCACACTGCTTCAAGAACAGAGTGTGGCATGGGTAAAAAGGGGCGAGGAAAACAGACAGCCTATCTACTGGAAACCTGTACTGGAGCACATTACCACTCATTCTCAGCTATTTCTGCTTGAAATGGGGGTTAAATTGGGGAAATGAGTTTAGTGCAACTCAAAATCCCAGGGGTGATATTTCTCCAATAAGAGAGTTCTCCAGTTTAAAAAAAAAAAAGAAAAAAGATGTCTCCAGGGTCTGGGCAGATGCACTCAACAGCGAAATATCTGATTCTCTTATAATCAGTTACTATAATTGAATCAGAGCCTCAAAATCCTTGAACTCTGTCTTGCATTTAACCCCAAGACCTTATTGGCAAACAGGATGCCTTCCAGAGAGAGGACAACCCAGAAAGCTTTTAGCTGATGCTGGATTCAAGTGTGACGAACTTTCTTCAAAGAGCTCTGAGGCCTACAAAAATCACAGGAGTGTTGGGAGGTCACTAGTAGATTTTTGAATTATTAACGCGTGTTTAACAATTAAAGACAGACATATTGATAGGCTATTCAGGCAATTAATTATTTAGTTGTACAAAGTAAAGAGTTAAAAGAAAAGACTGAGTGCAGTGGGTATGCATCTCAGGCCGCAAAGGCAGGCGTGCATAGAATGCCCGCCATAAAACTTTATTTACCTGACATCAGACCGCACCTGACTGACTCCGTGCCACCATCCCAGGAGGCTGGCGCAAAATCTCACCTCAGGTGTCAGTAGCATTCTTTCCCACGCTTCTCCAGAGTCACGCAAAAGTCCTTATTGAGAAGAGGTAGATCTTACATGGAGCTGGTACTCGGGATGCTTCCCTCTGATGCTTGGGTGCAAGCCTACACAAGTGGGACCGGGCTCTGGTGCGCTGCTAATCCTGAGGCATGCCTGGGGATAGGAACAATTTTGCCCGAAGACTGGACTTCTTAGATGTCCCCTCCCCTTAGCTGCCTCTCAAGGCATGCAAGGATGCCAGCTGTGGGTGCAGCTTTACCTGGATCTCTCATTCCTTCAACCAAACTGTTTATTAAGCATCAGCTATGCACTAGGTTCTGTGCTAGGTGCTGCGGCCCTCCCGGCACCATTTTAGCAAACTTGGGGCCATTTCATTCCTCCTTTGCTGGCCTTCCTGTCTTGCAAAAGTGCTCACTTCTCTCCCATTCCCTTAGGAATCCCTTCTGAACCACCTTCCTCAGTCTTCTCAAAGACTCAGGCTTTCATAAAAGAAGGAGAGAGAGCCCATCTTCCAGAAGCTCTTTTTCCTGCCCTGCCATACAAATTTCTATCCGTGCAGGAAGCACAAAAGCCCAGCTACCTGCATGCAGCAGGAGGTGGGAGATGGGGACTGAATGAACAGACACTGCAAGGACAAGCCCAGTGAACACCTCAACGGACCATTCCACCCCATTCTCCCTGGAGTAAGTCTTGGGGTTCCCCCAGCCCAGATATCCAGGGTCCTATCCTGAGTAACTCCCACACACAACGCTGGCCGGGTGGGTGATATTCCCCCCCTACTTTTCAGGGTTGGAGTATGTGAGTCCAGGCACAAGGCATTATTTTCACTTTTTGAAATGAGGAGGCAGGGAATTGGAAGGGTTGTGAGGGCAATTCATCATCACTGTGTACAGTGTAGTGAGAAGAGAGACTGTAGTTCCAAGTCTCCTCGGGAAGGAGGAAGCTTCATAAGACAGTTTGTAGATAGCACTCAGGAAGAGCTGATGCACAATGTCTTAGTGCCTTGGTGGCCGTCTTGGAAGTGATCAAGGGCTCCCTTGGCTAATGCATCACTAAAAGGCCAGAGGAAATCTTCAGAAAATCCTCACGGTGTGATTACTGAAGTACAAGGAAATGCTTAAGTAAATCCCGAAGCTGGGAATGACCACCCTCTCTCAACCCTCTAACTAAATTCTCCCTGACTCAAAGCACTTTGTTTTGTTTTGTTTTCTGCAGCCCTCTGCAAAATAGTAATTAAATAATTCTTGCGATTATTTATATTTATTTCAGGTTTGCCTTCCCTGCTACTGTGTGCATTCAAGGACCAATATTTGACTCTTTCTTCCCTATATGCCCAGCACCTAGCACAGAGCCTCATGCGTAGCAGATGCTTAATAAACAGTTTGTTTGAATGAATGAGTGATCCAGGTAAAGCTGCATTTTTATTCTAAAGATGTCGCTTGTTGTGTGTCCCAGAGAGCATCCTTTTCCTCCTCCGAATGCCTAGAGCACTGATTACTCATACCTCCGTTGCCCTGAACACAAAATGCCTCGCATTGCCCAGTTTTCCAGTCCAAGCACTCTGCCAGCCTCCACTAGCAGTTTGTGACGTCCCAGAGTGGAAAGATGATAACTCCTGCTCCTCCTATTTTCTCTAGTAGTAGCACTGAGCTTTGGCCTTATAGAAGCCTGATATATGGTATTTCTAGACAACTGTTCTGTTTAGAAGTAAGTGTTCAGTACTCAGCCTTTTCTTTCAAATGAGGCTGCTCATATAATGGAAATACCTATGCTGGAAATCAGTTGTAGGCATGTCTGCTATTAAAATAGAAGTGCATTTCTGAAAAAAAAAAAAACAAGCATTTTGTTACACTGTGCGTTGTACATAACAGGGCTGACGAAGAAATTAGGATTAGGTGCAGGCCACTTAAAACCTCTGCAGCAACTCTGTAACCACAGCCCCTATGAAAAAAGAATTGGTACCTCGGGAGAGAACTGAGAAGGGGTGGTGATGGCTGCAGATGACCTCAGGGGACACTAAAATGCATAAAATCAATAGAGTGGAGATGCTGGCCTGTGGGCAGAGACCATGTGGATGGAAGAGCAGGTGCGAGCTGTCGCCAGCAGAGGGAGCTGCACGGCTGGGGCTGGGGGTAGCCAGCCCGTCTTAGGCCCCTTTCCTTTGCTGCTGGAGGTTTTTTCTGTTCCATCCCCCTGCCCAGGAAAACGCTCCTGTGAGCCAACAGAACATGCTCATTAGGCTAATATCATTCCCTCACTTACCAGTCGCGTGTGAGCTACCCGTTGGTGTGCCTGCGGTGGCCACACAGACTGTACTTGGTTCTGGTCTCGATTTGCTTTCTTCCAACATTCCAGCATGTAGTTCCACTCAGAATGGTTGGTTTATATGTTTTGTTTTCAGTCTTTACTAAAAATAATAATGATGACAATAGCAATAACAACCATTCCTTTCACACTTACAGCTACTGTGAGAAGCATTTGACATTTTCTATTTAATATTCAAAGCAACCCTGCAACGAGACATTGCTGTGTTCTTGTTACTGATGCGTAAACTTCCCCTTGGAGCAGACCATGGTCTCAGCGGGGGTCAGTGGCCATGTCTGATGCTAAGCAGGTCCTCACAACCATGGGGGGTTGTGACGAAGGTCTGGAAAAACACCCTATCAGCTCTGGCCTTTTTCCTCTCCTGGCCTCAGTGAGGTCACACTAATTTTCCAAGGGAAAAGTGGCTGATCAGTTTTTGTTCATCATCCGTAGTTAATTGATTTGGCACAATATTGCATCTTAACAGGCAAACAGTAGAAGTCATTTTAGACTGGTGAGGTGAATCATCTGTTTCCTTACTTCTCGACCCCTTGTTTTACAGTCGGTCGATTCTGTTGAGAATTTTCAAGAAAGACTTCTTTTTTCATTTATTCTGGAAGTGCTGTCACAGTCTCTTCCCCCGAGCAATTCTGAGCTCACCAGGGGCTGACAAAAATTAAACTTCTTGTAGATGAAAGTTAATTAAAAGTTTCTCCTCTAATGCCAAAAACGTATTTGAAGATTTTAGACAGTGACTCAGTTCTCTTTTTGGTCTACCTACAGCATGTATATGAACATACCTTGTTTTGAACTAGATCGCCACGTGTTAGCAGCCACTTCTGATACTTCAATGGGAAGACGCTGCAGGTTAATATGTTTAAGACCGGCAGCTATTCTGCTATTTGCTGAGGGGTTTATTGATAGAGTAAATGTGTTATGTCACTAGCATCAAACAGAAGCATGAAACAGCAGTTTACAAAAATCTAATGGGGTGCTATAGTCTGAATGTTTGTGTCCCTTAAAAATTCATATGTTGAAATCTAACCCCAAAGGTGAGGGTATTAAGAAGGGGGGCTTTTGGGAGGTGCTTTGGTCACCCTTTTAACTCATAGGTCACTATGGGATTAGCGTCCTTAGAAAAAGAGGCCTAAGGGAGCTTGTTAGCCCTTCCACCACGTGAGGACACACAGAAGGCACCATGTACAAGGAGCAGCCCTCAGCAGACACAGAGTCTGCCAGCACCATGATCTTGGACTGCCAGCCTTGAGAACTGTGAGCAATAAATTTCCATTGTTTACAAATTATGTAGTCTAAGGTATTTTGTTATAGCAGCTCAAATGGACTGAGACATATGGCTATTATGTATATATTGGTCAGGGACTGGAGCAGGAACCTCAGAAAGGACCTCTTAAAATAACTTAAAATCAGTCTTTTGCCAAAAATCTAAATTGAAATACAGTGGAGAAAGAGAAGGTTGAATTCAAGTATCAACCAATTCCTTACAAAATTCCAAGCCTGTAAAAGGAGATACAGTACTTTTAGTTGCTTGCACTATAAAAAGAGGAAATTGGGGACACAGCAGGGACGAGCAATGTGACCTCAGTAGAACAATGAGGTAAGAGGCCAGGAGCAAAGCTGTGGCGTCACTTTTCCTGAATTAGTCAGTTAACACTGGGACAAGCCAACCACACACACGGAGATGCCTGCGATGCACCTGGGAATCTCTGTTTCCATGGTCCATCCTCTGATTTCCAACACAGATGTGGATGCAGCATATTTTGTTAGTTTCAACTTGAAACCGTAATCTCTCTCTGTGTCTTATTGTCCTATCTGAGGGTAAAAGTAATTCTTGTGGACAAAGAAAATCCCATAACCAACCCCTTGAAAGCTCACAATTGATTTCAGCCATTCCTCTCGCAGACTGAATTTAATTCCTGCTGCTCCTTTTCCACACGTCCGCTTGGCACTTCTGATGGCCAGCAGCGTGCACTGCATGTGGGGCTGTCACACTGGAGTGGGCATATATATTGCATTACAGACAGGGAGGTAAAATGCATTTTATGGTGGCAATATGGGGCCCTTTTGTTCTGGCTATTGGGACAGATTGGGGCACATACATGTGGCTTTCTCTCTGAAAGATACCTTCCATTAGTTATATGGATGGATAAATTGTTATGCTGACTTACAGCACAAACCAACTGCTCTCAAGTTTTACGTCTAAATGAGAAGCACTGGAGTGACATATGTTTCAAGTCTAAACAACTGGAAGTGATTAACTGGAACCTAGAAACTGTAAAGATGAGCACTCAGCCCCAAGAGAGCCTGGACGCAGCATGAGAGGCAGCTCTCTCCTCTGTACTCATGTGGCAGAGGAAAGTGACAGCACAATCCCTGCAGCCCTGTCACATCCCCCTTCTTAATTCTCACTTTTATTTTGTAAGATGGCACCCTCCAAGTCAGTTTTCTCCAGGATGAACAAGGTGGGCAGCATAGCGATTCTCCTTTACAACTGGGTAAAATATACCCAGATTTGCTTTACGGATGAGTGACAGGATAGCGTATGGTGGAGATCACAGACTCTGGAAGCAGCCAACTGGAGTTCAAATTCCAGCTCTGCCCGTGACTAGATCTGCGACCTTGGGCAAGTTTCTTTACGTGTCTGTGTCTCAGATTAAATGAGTTAACATGTAAATACACTTAGAACAAAATCTGGCACATGGTCAATACTCCATGTTTGCTATACGTTTCAGAGGCAGAAGTAAAGTTTTGCATATTCACCTCAGAAATGGCTTTGAATCACTGTAAATGAATTTCTGAGTAACATCAAAGTGTATAATTTAAACACAAGTAGCTCCTTACCCAGAAGCTAAACAATCACTGGGGACCAACTTTCAATGTCCTGTTTAGGTCAGCAATTCATTTCTGATCCTTAAATGGATCTGTTTATTTCAGATAGATTTATCTTCAAGAGAAGTTAGATCTTTCTAAGTGTGGATTCATTGAAAGAAATTATAAAATTATAAGAACTTTTCTATAATAAGCAAATTTATCTTCTTCTCTTCCAATTGCTGCTCACATTTCTTCCCCCACTGCAGCAAATTAGCAGATGTTAAAATTTCATCCTGTCACTCTAACTCTGCAAACCAGTAATCCCTGAAAAACAGCACCACAAAACTAAAACACACAAGATCTTTTTCCTCAGTGCTTTCCATTCGCAAATCTCACATGTTTTTCTTTTCTCCATTTACTTCCTTTGCTGTCCGTTAAACACCCAGCACGCTGCAGATGTTGACCGAGGAGCCATCACCAACATCCCCTGAGGCTTCTAATCTGCCTCTCAAGCTATGAGATTACCGCAGGAAAAGAAATATGGGATTTGATTTCCTCAAGAAGCCACTGTTCCTGGACCCTATGGCGAAACATAAAACAAAACAACCAAATGAAAAGCACCCGGAAAGGCAAAGAAATGTCCAGAAAAGTCAAAAGTTCCTTGTTTCTTCTTGAAGCACAACACACAAAATCCAGTGCTTTAAGTGCAATAAGAATTCAGGGTTGACTAATCCCATAAAAAATGGGAGATGGATATATTAAAAAAAATTTTTTTTAGCATTACTCTTGTTTTAGTCTGTTTTGTGTTGTTATAACAAATACCTGAGACTGGGTAATTTATAAAGAAAGAGGTTTATTTGGCTGCGTCTGGCAGGGGTCTCAGTCTGCGTCTACTCATGGCAGAAAGTGGCAGGCAGCCGGTGGGTACAAGCCGATCACATGGTGAGAGGAAGAGAGAGAGAGAGAGAGAGAGAGAGAGAGAGAGAGAGCGCCAGGGTCCTTTATGCAATCAGCTCTCGCAGGAACTAATAGAGCGAGAACTCACTCACTACCCCTCCTCCCCCAGGGAGAACATTAATCCATTCATGAGGGATCCGCCCCCATGACTCAATTAGTTTCCAACACTGCCACATTGGGGATCACATTTCCACACGAGTTCTGGAGGGTCCAACATCCAAACTCCATTAACTCCCAAACACAGGTCCAGACCAACTGATGAGGTATTGAGAACCTATTGACAATTCTATGTGGGATTCCACAGAGAATGACCAGCAAGGACCAAGTCTTGGGATCTCATCACCTAAGGAAGTTTAGAGAGAAGCAGAGACATTCAGCCTAGTGAAAGGGAGGGAAGTCAAAGACTTGCCCAATGTTTGAAGTGATGGTTTGTGAAACAGGTGAATTTGTCCTGTTACTTTAAAGAGCATAATTAGCACTTAGGTAGAAGTTATAGCACATTAAACTTCAACTTAGTATAAGAAAGAACCAAGTAAGTGTTAGAAACACACGGGAAATAGATTGGGTTCCTTTGAGACACAGTTAATGTTTTTGTCAAATTAGATATTCGGACAGACACCATTTAATCATATATCAGGGATTCTTTAGGAGATCACACTGAATGGAAGTTGGGTCTTGCTAATCTCCCTAATTCCTTGAAGCTATGATATTCTGGGACTTTAAAAATTGCATTTAAAAAATCAAGATTCAGGAACAAATGGGTAGCAGCACAAGAGGCACAGAGGAAGAATGTCTGTGGCTGTCCCCAAAGAAGGACAGAAAAAGACACCGAGCATGTTCTCCCAGCCTTCCACGGGAATGCACAGATGTCCTTTATTAGGCACCTGTCATGTGAGCAGTGCTGTGCTGGACTATGCACAAACATCCTGCAGTGGGCCACCTCGCATCTGAACTCTCTTCCTATGTTTTTGGGAATTCCTTCACATTACAAGCCTTGGGGAGATGTAGATCCCACTTCCTTTTATAGAAACTGTTTTAAAGTTTTTAAAACTTACCTACAACAAATTAAAGGCACGTCATCTAAATCGACAAGTGAGAGGCATCCACTGGAGGCTTGCAGGGGACATGAGGCTTCTCCTCCAGGGGAGTGAGGATTTTGAGAAGAGCTCTGGGAACAGCCTCAGCTGGGGTGCTCAGCGTGGTGCTCAGGATCCAGGCTGCAGATCTCTGCGGGGAACAATGTAGCATCTAATCTTGTTGACTGTGGCCAGGGCCATCTTCACCAACAATTTTGCAACGTGACCTTAGGCATTGCTCCTGGTTGAATATCCCTAAACCCTGTTCTCCAGCCTTCCTAAAATTTTGTGAGATATCCACTATCTTCTATTAATTTTATTTTCTATGTATTGAAGTCAGAGTTCATACTGTTGCTTTCATATCAGAACCCTGAATGATACTTGAGCTGGTACCGGCAATGGTTGCCAGCAACTGACTTTCGAAAACATAAGGGAATATGGATTTTCATATGTCCTGACTGGGGCTGAAGATGGTGGAAATCCAACTAAGTATTAAAGCCTGGACTCTTGTAGATTACTAATGCATAGTTGCAAAACAGTTGGGAATCAAGTAATGTATGAGAAAAGCACTGAAAGACTTGCCAAGTTATAAATCATCTAAAGTCTGCAAATGGGTGTAGGACTGGATTCTGAGGTAGCTAGATTAAGGAAGAAAGAATCTAATATTAAATAAAATTAAACTTGTGAATATGGGTGCTCTTAGCACATATTATGGGGTTAATGTGCTAGCTTAAGTGATGGAGAAGTGGTTTCAATTTGTTGCTTGTTTTGGTGTCTGAAATACGGACTAAATGGTGGCCACGCTAAGTGAAGTTTAGAAGCTAGGATTTCCTTAGCATTATATAGAGGACAAAATCCAAACTCTTTGAAGGTGAGAATGTTGGAGTGGATTTATCATGTGTAATCTGCATATCCTAACTATATCTTATTCATAAACATACTGGTAAGAGAAGCATCAACACTTTCTGAAAGTCTTATATATCTGCTGTCTATAGGCTGAGGATTTAGCAAGATGCTGATGTGTAAATGGGTTTTCTATTTTTAATGCAAAAAGCAAAATGTGGCTATGGGATACTACACTAGACAACAGAGCTGGCATCGGGACCAGAATTTTCTGATCCACAGCAATCTTCAGTGAAGGTCAATTGATCATGAGTCATAGGGTAGAAATGGATTGGCACCCCCTTAAAGTATTATTGATTTATATTACTGTTAAAACAGTAAACCTGGTTAACAGAGGCCTTGTTTGAGCTACCAGAATAGAAACACAGCCCTCTTTTGTGCCCAGGTCTTAACTGATAAAGGTGACATTAGAGAGGCTAATGCCACTGAAAGAAGATTCTTGTTACATATGTTTCCTGAGAGAAGGTGGCATGCCATGCCTGGCAGGACACAGCAGAAACACCAGGGTCAGTCAAGAGGCAGAAGCAGGAGCGAGAGGAAGCCTCGGCCAGAACCCTCACTGGGGTTTCCTGGGGAAAGGTGGCAGTATCGGCAGGTTGGATAATACCGGCAGCTCTGGGCTGCAGAGGTGGTCCCTAGTTGCCTGTACCTGGTCCTTCCTGGGTGATTGAGGGCAGTGGAAATATTGGTTTGGTGTGTGAGAGTTAGATAAAGGGGTGTTTGGGGATATAGGATCCTGACTGAATGGCTTTCATATGAAAGGCGTAGCAAAGGACTGAGCCCTTCGCTGTTTCTAAGAATTGGCTGGCACAAAGGGCAGTCTTACCCAGCCAGCAGGAATTTTAAGATCTCAGAACATCGAAAGAGAGAGAAAATGAAAAAATATGATTCATACAAGCCCCATATCTAATCATGGAGCCAGCTGGGGAAGGGGACGTCAGCCCGGGAAAGGCTCTGCTACGAGTTTGTACTGTGACTCTTCCTCCTAGACTTCTCCAAAGGGGCCAGAAGATATGGATCAGGGTAACTGGATTGTGGGGAGGGAAACATCCCACATTTTGAGGGTTTTTGGACATTGGATGAAGCCAACGCTAATTCCTGGAGATGCGAATGCCATTGGCAGATGGGGCTCACGGGGGTTAGAAGAAGCAGAGTTGTGAATCCTAGTTCTCCTTACCATAGGCTCATTGAGATGTTAAACACATTTTGTAGTTTTTTCCCCAGTTTGTGAGAGTATCACTGTGGTAGATACACATATCAGTTGGCAGTATCCCCACAAAGGCCTTCTGTCCTGGAGAAGTGGCTGTTTATGGTAAAAAGGACCAAATGGAAGTCCTTAGGACTCCCTCTCCCTGCCGAAATGGCAAACACCCTGCCACTAGGAGAGATCGCAGAGTTAAAGGTCACCATCAAAAACCTGAAATGTGCAGGGCTGCTGATTCTACTACGTCCCCACCTAACTCACCAGCCTGGCTTATGCTGAAGACGGTTTGCTCGGTCAGGAAGAATATCTTCCTGCAGCTACTGTTCCAGATGTGCTCTCCATACTCAAGGAAATCAGTACAGCACTAGTTACAGGAATGCAACTATTAACACAATGAAAGCCTTTTTCTCCCGGGGTTGGCAAACTTTTTCTTAAAGAGCTAGATAGTAAATATTGCCGTATGATCTCAATTACTGCTGCTCAACTCTGACACTCTAGTGCAAAAGCAGCCAGAGACAATACATAAGTGAATGGGTATAGCTCTGTTCCAATAAAAGTTTATTTACCAGCAAATGGCTAGCCACTAGGCACAGTTTACCAACCTCTGATCTATCTCAATAACCAGAAAGCACCCCCCCCCCCCACAAAATTTACTATTACCAGGATAGGAGAGCTGTATGTATTGACCAGTGAGGCTGGGACAAGAGGTGGTCCAGCAGTAGATACGTGCTGGGACATAAATTTCTTCCAAGGTAATTTTGGCCCTAAGATTCCATGGCTTTTTATTTTTATTTATTTGTTTTTTTATTTTACTTCTCAATATACATGGTAGTTGATTTTCATGCCCCTTTACCTGGTCCTCTCCCCCCAACCCTCCACATCATATCTGTTCACTTGACTTAAATAATTCAAGGAATTTTTGTGGTTATTCTGCCTTCTTCTCTGTCTTTATTTGTTTGTGTGTTTGTTTATTTATTCATTTATTTATTTTTAGCTCCAACAAATAAGTGAGAACATGTGCTATTTCTCTTTTGGTGCCTGACTTGTTTCACTTAATATAATTTTCTCTAGTCCATCCATGTTGCTGTGAATGGTAGTATTTCATTCTTTTTTATAGCAGAGTAGTATTCCATTGTGTAGATATACCACAGTTTCCTTATCCACTCATCAGATGATGGACATTTGGGCTGGTTCCAACTTTTGGCTATTGTAAATAGAGCTGTGATAAACAACAAATATCCCTTCAACTTGATGATTTCCATTCCTCTGGGTATATTCCCAACGGTGGAATAGCTGGGTCATATGGTAGATCTATCTGTAATTGTTTGAGGAACCTCCATACCATTTTCCATAAAGGCTGCATCATTTTGCAGTCCCACCAACAGTGCATGAGAGTTCATTTTTCTCTGCAACCTCTCCAGCACTTATCATTCACAGTCTTTTGGATATTAGCCATCCTGACTGGAATGAGATCGTATCTCAGTGTGGTTTTGATTTGCATTTCCTGGATGCTGAGTGATGTTGAGCATTTTTTCAGGTGTCTGTTAGCCATTCGTATATCTTCCTTTGAGAAATGTCAGTTCAGCTCCTTTGCCCATTTTTTAATTGCTTATTTGGTTTTTTGCTGTAAAGTTGTTTGAGTTCCTTGTATATTCTGGATATTAATCCTTTGCCAGATGTATATTTTGCAAATATTTCCTCCCACTCTGTTGGTTGTCTTTTTACTCTGTTGATTATTTATTTTGCTGTGCAGAAGCTTTTTAGTTTGATATAATCCCATCTGTTTATTTTACCTTTGGTTGTCTGTACTTTTTTGGGTCCTATTCATGAAGTCTGTACCCACTCCTACTTCCTGGAGTGTTTCCCCTATGTTTTCTTTTCTTTTTTTTTTTTTGGTCGTTTTTTTGTGACCGGCACTCAGCCAGTGAGTACACCAGTCATTCTTATATAGGATCCGAACCCGCGGCGGGAGCGTTGCCGCGCTCCCAGCGCAGCACTCTACCAAGTGCGTCACGGGCTCGGCCCCCTATGTTTTCTTTAAGGAGTTTTATTGTTTCAGGATGTATATTTAATTCTTTAATCCATTTTGAGTTGATTTTGATATATGGTGCAAGTTAAAGGTCTAGTTTCATTCTCCTACATATGAGTATCCAGTTTTCCCAGCACCACTTATTGAAAAGGCAGTCTCTTCTCCAGTATGTAGATTTGCTGCCTTTGTCAAAGATCAGATGGCTGTAGGCATATGGATTGATTTCTGGGTTCTCTATTCTATTCCATTGATCCATGTGTCTATTTTAATGCCAACATCATGCTGTTTTGGTTATTATAGCTTTGTAATATAGTTTAAAGTCAGGTAGTGTTATGTCTCCAGCTTTATTTTTTTTTGCTCAGGATTTCTTTGGCTATGTGTGGTCTTTTGTTGTTCCATATAAATGTCTGGATAGCTTTTCCCATCTCAGAGAAAAATGTCATTGGAATTTTGATGGGGATTGCATTGAATCTGTAGATCACTTTGGGTAATATGGACATTTTCACAATGTTAATTCTTCCAATCCAAGAGCATGGGATATCCATCCATCTTTTTGTGTTCTCTTTAATTCCTCTCAACAGTGGTTTGTCATTCTCTTCATAGAGATTTTTCACATCCTTGGTCAGCTTTATTCCTAAGGATTTTATTTTTTTGGTGGCTATTGTAAATGAGCTGGCTTTCTTGATTTCTTTTTCTGCATGTTCACTGTTGGAGTATAGAAATGCTACTAATTTTTGCATGTTGATTTTGTATCCTGCAACTTTGCTGAAATCATTTATTAACTCTAGGAGTTTCTTTTATAGAGGCTTTAGGCTGTTCAGTATATAGGATCATATCATCCACAAACAGGGACAGCTTGACTTCATCCTTTCCAATCTGGATGCCCTTTATTTCCTTCTCTTCTCTGATTGCTCCAGCTAGTACTTCCAACACTATGTTGAATAGGAGTGGTGAGAGAGGGCATCCTTGTCTAGTTCCTGTTCTGTATGATATTGGCAGTGGGCTTATCGTATATAGCTTTAATTATGTTGATATACTTTCCATCTATACCTAACTTGTAGAGAGTCTTTATCATGAAAGAATGCTGAATTTTGTCAAGTGCTTTTTCAGCATCTATAGAGATGATCATATGGTTTTTGTCTTTGTTTTTATTGATGTGGTGTGTTACATTTATTGATTTGCATATGTTGAACCAATCTTGCATCCCTGGGATGAATCCCACTTGATCCTGGTGTATAATTTTGTGTATGTGTTTCTGTATTCTATTAGGTAGTATTTTATTGAGAATTTTTGCATCTATATTCATCAAGGATATTGGCCTGTAGTTTTCTATATTTGATGCATCTTTGCCTGGTTTTGGTATCAGGGTGATGTTTGCCTAATAGAATGAATTTGGGAGAATGGCTTCTGTTTCAATCTTTTGGCAGAGTTTGTAGAGAATTGGCATCAGTTCTTCTTTGAAGGTTTGGTAGAACTCTGAAGTGAACCCATCCAGTCCTGGGCTCTTCTTTGTTGGGAGCCTTCTGATAACAGCTTCAATCTCTTTTATTGTTATTGGTCTGTTCAGATTTTTTATATTTTGTTGGCTCAGTTTTGGTAGTTTGTATGCATCCAGAAATTTATCCATTTCCTCCAGGATTTCAAATTTGTTGGCATATAGTTGTTTATAGTAGTCTCTAATGATTTCTTGTATTTCTGAGGTGTCAGTTGTAATATCACTGTTTTCATTTCTAATTTTTGTTATTTGGGTCTTCTCTCTTCTTAGTTAATGTTGCTAAACGTTTGTCAATTTTATTTATCTTTTCAAAAAACCAACTTTTTGTTTCATTGATCTTTTGTATTGTTTTTTGGGTTTCTATTTTATTTAGTTCTGCTCTGATCTTAATTATTTCTTTCCATCTACTAAATTTAGGTTTTGGATTGTTTTTGTTTTTCTAGATCTTTAAGGTGAAGTGTTAGGTTATTTATTTGCCATCTTTCCATTCTTCTGAAGTAAGCATTTAATGTGATAAATTTCCCCCTTAATATTGCTTTTGCAGTATCCCACAAGTTTTGGTATGATGTGTCATTATTTTCATTAGTTTCAATAAATTTTTTGATTTCCTGTTTAATTTCTTCTCAGACCCATATATTGAAGTAGAATGTTATTCAATTTCCATGTATTTGTATAGTTTTTAGAGTTTCATTTATTATTGATTTCTAATTTTAATCCATTGTGACTGGAAAAAATACATGGAAAAATTCCAATTTTTTTGAATTTGTTCAGACTTGATTTCTGACCTAACATGTGGTCTATCCTGGAGAATGTTCCATGTGCTGATGAGAAGAATGAATATTCTTAGGTTGTTGGATGGAATGTTCTGTAGATATCTGCCAAGTCTAATTGGTCTAAAGTATTGTTTAGATCTTGTGTTTCTCTGTTGATTTTTTGCCTAAATGATCTGTCCGATGATGAGAGTGGGGTGTTCAGGTCCCCTGCTATTATGGTGTTAGTGTCTATCTCTTTCTTTAGATCTAATAGTGTTTGCTTTGTAAATCTGGCTGCTCCAACATTGGGTGTTTATATATTTATGATTGTTATGTCTTCTTGATGCATAGATCCTTTTATCATCATATAGTGGCCTTCTTTATCTCTTTTTATGGTTTTTGCTTTAAAGTCTATTTTATCTGATATAAGAATAAAGGAAAAGCTCATTTTCCATTTCTGTTTGCATGATATATCTTTTTCCATCCTTTTACTCTTAGTCTATGTGTGTCTTTACAGGTCAAGGGAGTCTCTTGAAGACAGCATATTGTTGGGTCCATCTTTTAAATCCAGTCAGTCAGTCTGTGTCTTTTGAATGAGGAATTTAATCCCTTTACATTTAGAGTTATTATTGAAAGGTGTTGATTTACTCCTAGCATTTTACTGATTTTTGTTTAGAAGTCTTAAATACGTTTTGTTCATTTCTTTCTAATTTTCTGTTTGTCCTATGTATTTGTTGGTTTCTCAGGGTGATAGATAAACTATTTTTTACTCTTTTGTTAGCATTTTTGTTTTGCTGGTATGTATTGTTCTTTCATGAGTATTAATGGCAGTGATGGTTGTTTTCATGATATCAAACCCAGTACTTCCTTGAGAATTTCTTGTAGGGCTGATCATGTGATAGTGAACTCCTGTAGTTTTTGTCTGTCTGAGAAATATACTATTTGTCCTTCATTTTGGAAGGAAAGCCTTGCTGGGTAAAGTATTCTTGGCTGGCAATTTTTGTCCTTTAGTGTTTTGAATATATCAACCCATTCTTTACTGGCTTTTAGGGTTTCTGATGAAAAGTCTGATGTTATTCTGATTGGGGCTCCTTTATAGATTACTTGCTGCTTCTCTCTAGCAGTTTTTAAGATTCTCTCTTTGTCTTTGAATTTTGCCAGTTTGATTATCACATGTCTTGGAGAGGACCTTTTTGGGTTGAATGTGTTTGGGGATTTTTGGACCTCCTGAGTCTGGAGATCTGTGACTTTCCCTATACCTGGGAAGTTTTCTGCTATTATTTCATTGAGTATGTTTTCAATGCCATTTCCTTTTTCCTCCCCTTCTGGAATACCCATGATTTGGATATTTGAGTGCTTAAGGTTGTCTGTTGTCTTTCTTAGATTTTCTCCATTTTTTAAAAATTCTTTTTTCTTTTTTCTGGTCTGCCTGTGTTAATTCAAACAGCCTGTTTTCAAGGTCAGAAATTCTCTCTTCCGCTTGTTCAAGTCTGCTAGGTAAACTCTCTGTTGTGTTTTTTATTTCATTGAATGAATCCTTCATCTCCACAAGCTCAGCTACATTCTTTTTCAAGGCATTGATTTCTTTGTACGTTTCTTCTTTCAGATCCTGTATATTTTTTCTCATTTCATTGTGTTGTCTGAGTTTTCTTGTATCTCATTTAGTTTCCTTAGAATTGTTACTCGAAATTCCTTGTCTGACATTTCAAAGACTTCCTGTTGTATAGGATCTAGCACTTGAGAGATATTATTTTCCTTTCGTGATGATATACTTTCTTGATTTTTCATATTTCTGGTATCTTTCCTTTGGTGTTTTGTCATTGTGGCTGGGGGTAGCACAGTCCACTCATTTCATCCTGATGTGGCTTGGATCCTGAAGGGACTGCCATTTCTGGGCAGCAGGAACTAGCCTGGGCTGGGGGTCCCACGGCCCCTGCCTGATCTGGGACAGCTGGCTCAGGCTGTGGGGACCCCGAGGCTCTTAAGTCTCTCCTGGTGGTGGGGATCAGCCTGGGCCAGAAGTTCCACCCCACCTGCCTTCTCTAGCATGGCTTGGCTTGGGGTGTGGGGGCCCCCAAGGCTCTTAACTCTCTCCTGGTACGGGGACCAGCCTGCGCCAGAAATCCTGCCCCACTTACTTTCTCAGGCCTGGCAGGCTCAGGGCTGTGGGCCCAGAAGCTCTAAAGTCTCCCTATGCAGTGGGAAGCAACCTGAACCAGCGTCCCATGGCACATGGCTCCCACCTGCTCCAGTGCAGATCTCGGGTCCTCTGTCACTGCTCCTCAATAGCTGCAAATTGGTCGCTCTGTAGGAGAGAGTGACACCAGGAACCAAGTACTCCACCATCTTGACCGGAATTCAGATTCCATGGCTCTTATGCAAATATTTCCAAGATTTTTCATCATATTCCAAGGGTACAGAAAGAGACATTACAGCACCTTACTTGCCTAGTAAGTCAGAGTCTCAAGCTTCCACCACGAATTGAAAAAGTCCCATTACACTCTGTTCTCAGAGTACAAGTATTGGGTGGGACTTGCATTACATCCATCTAATTAAAAGGTTCCATTTCGGCGACTTTCCCAAACAAAAAACTTATCTACTAGAAGGTGTCTCAGTAAATTCACCACTAGAAACAGACTTCCAGCATACTATCCCACTAAAAGTAAGAAAGTGAAGTTCTACACTGTCTGGTACTCTACCACATCCACAAGTCTTTTCTGTGCTTTTCAATAGCGTAGACAGGATACAGTCATTCTGGATTAGAGATCTCCAGTCTGTATTTCCTCAGAGGAAGTCAGATAAGCTGTCTTATTAGTAGAACTTGAGGCTCAGGTTTGAATGTGGATGAGGTTGGGTTTCTGTTCAGTTATGCATTCCTAAATTTCAGACATGAGAGCTTTGCTACATAAGGCCATGCTCAGGCTATCACTGCCCTCCTAGCAACTTTCACCTATGGAAATCTGATCTCTTCCCAGTAGAGACACATCACGGGTTCTGAGTTACTGTGTGTTGATCCTACTTGTCACTGTGAAACTGCTAAAGTGCCCCATTTAAACAGGCACATCGGATTCCAGTCCAGCACTGTGAAAGAAGGCAGAGCCGACAGCTGCCCCACTGTCAGTCATTTTGCTAGGCTCTGCCCCACAGCTACTGAGCATTATCACATATTTATTGTCTTAAATAGGCATTTTATAACACTAGCTCAAAGCCAACGTGGCCACAAAGAGGAGAAAGCTGGCCCTTGGGGTCTGGGGAAACTCTGTGGTCGGATGTATATTGCAGCTTATGTTGTTTGAATACATCTCATTACTCACTCTGAGTGACCCCACAGCCTGCCACATTAAAGTGACCGAGCTCACCGCAGAGTGACTAAATGGAAATATACAGCCCACTTTGCCTATATACCCTCCTCATGAAACTAAAGTGCCTAAATACCTAAGAGAGATTTCCCTGATCCCAGAACTCAGTGGCTATAGCTGAACCGGCTTAGCTTTCAGTCTTGGTTTCTACCTAATTAAGTTTGCTGAATGCTGGAGACTTCCGTAAGAAATGTTGTGTCAATCCAGTACATTTTTCTCTTAAGCTAATTTGTGGCAAAATGCAGCAAGTAAATTATAACAGATGGAAGGAGATGTAGAGGCAGAAAGAGAGAGAGATAGGAGCTGAAGATGAAGACAATGATTTAGGCTTCGTTTAGACACAAGCTGTCTGTTTATAGACGATTTGAGTATTTCGGTCATTGTCACGACTGCTGTAAATCCATGTGGGTGAACAGACTAGCGAGGTCCATTTTGCTCATTACAATCCCAGCATTTTGTGAATATAAACCAGACCTCAGATATGAATGACATTTGAAGGTAGACTCGTTAGCGATGTGACCCACAACTAGGCTGTGGCCCATCGAAGTAATATATTCTAAAGACAACTTTCCATTCATTGGCACAGCAAAGGGAAAATGTAATGAAAGAAAAATGGAGAGAAAAGTTTTTCTTAATATGTGCCCCAGAACCGAAGAGCTTTCCCTGGTTTCTCTCAACATCAGGACAAAAATTAAAGTGCACACAAATTAAGGGAAATTCCACTGGAATTACCAGGCAGTCAACTTGGATCAATCTACGTGAACTATAAGAATCAAATAGGGATTTGGGGAGGGGGTGGATTATGAATAAAAATCAGCTGCTTGTTCTTTGCAAAGATATTTGTTAATGCATCAGACAAAGATTTATGGTATCTGTTATCTGTGAAATATGTTTTCAATCGCCTTCTGTTTACGTTTGAATGAGATATGTCTTTTTTCCCCCCAATGGATTTAGTTGCCATCAGATGGTTCTCTTTTTTAATCTGTGAAATTTGAACTTCAAAAAAATTAAAGTTTCTTAAGAAATATTTTGAAAGTTGAATATTTTTCAAATGAAATCCATGAATATTTTCAGAAAGAGGAAATTCATTTTGAAAAACCCCAAATGAAATAGATGTGCTTAAATATTCAGGGGTTTAAAACACACAGTCATCAGATGACAATATAATGTACAATTAAATAAATACTCCAGCTCTTTTGGGTGGGGGCATTGGGAAATTGAGGGATAGCAGAGGGTGGGGTGTGCCTCAGCTCCCCAAGCCTTGCCAGCACTTCCCTCATACTTCCCGGCGTCTCAGGAGTAGAAGCATTGGTGTGTGCAGAAGAGCGTAGGACACCAACCTGAGTGTGGTGAAGGGAGGCCAGGATGCTTGAGGGAGAGAGCAACAAGACGAGGAGCAATGGAACCGTGTGAACAGGGGAAGTCTCTGCTCCAGATTCAGTCCTTCCAGCCAAGGCCCTCATGCATCAGCGCGGAGCCTTAGTGCTCCAGCTGGGACTGAAGTGGTCAAACACATAGTGCGTTCAGGATTCCCAGGGCTGAGAGTCAGCCACGTGATCTGTGGTCACTCTGGACACAGGGCCAGGACTGCTAGGAAGGGCCATCTGCCTCTGCATGGAGAGGTCTTTGGTTAAGTCTGTAAAAATGGGCCCAGGAACACTTCTCTGTCCTTGAGCACCTTGGGGAGATGGCAGGATTGTTGTCGCTCATAGTCAAGAAAACTAAAATTCAGCAAAGTGGATGCAACCCATTTTTCCCCAACCCAGGGCGTATGGGAAAGGCTGTCTGGGGAGCTTTAGTCTCAACCAGAGACAGATGGCCAGGGTGTCAGGTACGTGGAGTAACCTAAGCTTTCTGTCACCCCTGGATTGGCTAACAACCTTCCTCTCCATAAACCTCAGTTTCCTTCCCTGCTGCCTGATGATTTGGGGGTCTTTCCAGAAGCTTGTTGTTCCAAGAGGCCCAGAGGAAATAGTCTCAGACAAGACCTTGGGTAAGGATGGGGATGGCCCAGACCGGGGTTCAAATTGGCTTGCATTCTACCTCCAGATCCAGCCCCGGATCCCTCCCTCCCTGCTTCCGAAAATAGCTTTGATTGCAAATGGGTCCTGTGAGGAGCAAGGAGGTATGTGGTTTCCTGTAGAATGTGACTGAGGTTTGGGGCCTTCCCTGATATTTGTGGGGTTCCAGGCAAAAGTACAAATGGCGGCCCAGCAACCAAATGCCTGAATGTTTCCAATGTAAACACCAGCTGCAAACTGTGAGGTAAAAGATGTTCTATCCTCAAATTTAAATTAAATAAGGCCAGGAGAACCTGGCTGCGTCTGTGTCTCACGGATGCTGTGCTTCTGGGAAAGACAGATCATCTGCATATCTGCAGTCTGTATGTTAGCGCTTCTCCACCCTGATTGCAATGGGAATTACCTTAGGGCACTTATACAAAGTACTGTTGCCTGGGCCCCAGTCCAGAACAAGTCAATACAAATAGCGTTGGTAGGGTTTGTGTTTTACAAAAAGACTTAGGTGACTCGAACGCGCAGCCAGGCGTGATGACCTTTGATCTATAAAGAAGGGACTTACTCTCTTAGAATGCTTTAGACTCATGTCACACTCATGTCACTTCAGGGTTCCACAGCTTCATTTTTTCATACGTTTTTTCTAACAGTTAATCATTCTATCGCTAGGACCTTACCTGAAAAATGAAATAGTGAGGTCCTGAGAGCTGGAATTCTCTGATTCATTTTGATAGTCCCAAAGGCTGGCACGTGACTGGGTAGACTCTCAATAAGGGACCAATTCATTCAACACGGACCAGGAACTGGATGAAGCACTCGGAATATCAAGAAGAGCTCCATCAGCTTCACCAAGACGAAAGACGTGAATATTTGAAGGCAGCTGTTTATTCTCCAGAGTAACTTGACAAGGTTTCCCAAACCTTCTGTCTCCTCTCGTCATTTTAATACGGAAATGTCCTTTCTCAAACATGGTGGACCTCCAGCCCCTTAAACATAGGCCCTGTAAGTTACGCTCAGTTTCTGGTGTCCAGAGCACGGCTTTATTTTCATCTTTGCCCTAACGTTATGACTTTAAGATTGAGAATAAACAAAACACAAATCCTGCTCTTGGAGGAAGTGGCCTTATTTGGCACAGAGGGGCTGTAGTTCTCCCACGTCCCATGACTCTGACCTCTCTTCAAGCTCTGAGCCCTGTCTTGAAATAATTGAGAAGGAAATCTTCCTCTTCTCTCTTCTTGGGAGGAAAGAGATTTACCATCTTTTGTTCCATCTGGTTCTTGACTTCCCCACTCGCTTGGAATCCAAAGCAAATACTAACAGTGGTGAGTGAGGGGATGGATGCGTTAAAGAGGAGACTGATTCTTTTAGGACCTATTTGCTTCCTCATATGTCATATTCTATGAAAGCTTCATTTCTCTGTTCCTAAGTTTGATTGTTCATATACTAGCGTCTCTGGGCCACCATCATTCTCTAAAGGCCTTACAACTCTTAGAAGAAACACTGTAGCCTAGTGCTGTGTCCTTCTAGCTCTGCAGTCTGCGTATGATTTCCCTGCCAAAATTCACTACATCTACTTACAGCCACTCTTAAGTCAATCAATATAGCTTTTCCTTGTAGTGTTATTTCTCATTCTGCCCTGAAATGCAACCTTCACTCCTGTCTAGAGAGGCTCCTCCTTGTTAAAATATCAGTCAATAAGATTAATTCATTTATCAGTTCATTTGTCAAAGAGATATTTATATTGGGTCCCATCTACGTTTGTGGTTGCCTCTGAGGGTTGTTTCAAATACTTGGAATATATATACATATACTTCGCACCTATCATTCTCTTAGCCTACGATGTTAGTTCACCGATCTCTGTAAGCAGAAAAATGGCTTTTATTCTCACCCAGAGATGCAAAGGAGCTATCTGAGCAAAAGAACAAGAGCAGAGAAGTATTATTCTCCTGAATCCTTTTATGCTTTGGGTTAATGGAAGTTAACTCTCTCACTTCCATCCCCGTCTTGATTGCCAGCAATTGGAGGAGCAATTTATTATGGACCCATGCAGATTAATAAGTACAAAGTCCAGGTGTCTTTGGAGTTTCTGAAATGACAAAAACTGCTTTTCTGAAAGAAATGGTTGCAGTCACCAAGGGCAAGGGCAAGTTTCTGAACTCCCCTCCACATCCCAGCACTCCACTCTGAGATTCCTCTTTGTCTGTTCTCCAGGGGATGTTTTCTGGGCCTTTGACAAAGGATGTGCATCCGAGGGATGGTTTCTGGGCCTTTGACCATTGCATAGCAAAAGCAAGGAGCAGCAGGAGCTTGGATAGACTCTGAAACTTCTGAGGCACCAGAAGTCGGGACCCAGCTTTGCCAATGCATAGCGTTCTTGTTGGGACAACTATTTTTATGGTTGAAAGCACGACATCTCTTGCTTAAGCAGAAGCTCATTGGCATTGTTTCCTTTGAGTCTGACAAATTCGTAAGAGGAAAAGCAACTGGCACAGAGATGATGCCAGATAAGGAAGACGTAGCTCTCTACCGGGGGTAACTTAATGCTGTGTGGGTGAAAACAACTATTAGCAGATTATCTCAGGATGTGGGATGGGATAAATGAGGTGCACAGGGTACTTAGAGACCAAAGAAGTGGGCATTCAGTCTGCTGTGAGTCTTAAAGGATTAGGTGGACAGGTGAGGTTGTGCGGCTGGAGAGGGAAGGTGCTCATTGCTACTGGGGGGACTGCTCATGGCCATTGCTGTGGGGTCGCTCGGCAGACAGAGCAAGACAATTTGTGCGTGCACACACACATTTACTAACATTTCTGTGGGTAAACATCTGTGTCCACACATGGGTCCACACATGTGTCCAAGTATGGGTTCATAGTGGTATCTCCATTCTTGTCCATTGACACGTGTATCAGTCCACGCTTCTTCCCTTATCTGTAACCTCCCACTCCAACGGGGAGAAACCTGGCTCCAGCCACCCGCCATCCATTTGCTTAACTGTTCGATTTTAGTTTAAGGGTACAGTAGTTTCAAAATTAACCCACGGGAAATTTTATCTACTAGAATACAGGGCTGACATACAGTTCCTTTTGACTTTCGTCCTGCAGACGCCACTCATTTCCAAAGTGACTTTGGTCAGCACCTTTCCTCCAACTCCCCTCAGTGACGTTTTATACATTTTATGTACTGTTAGATTGTTTAACCACATTCTACATTTCATCCTGGTACCCTCTGACCACCTAAATGGCGTTTTTTACATATGCATACATTTAGGTTCACTCTTTGTACTGTAAAGACGTCTGGGTTTTAACAATGTAGCAGTATACAGAATAGTTTCACACCCTGCAAGATCTTCTGCGTTGTACAATCCACCCTCCTTTACCCCCACCCCTTCAGGAAATCTGACAACTGCTGATCTGATCCGTTTACCACCTCCGTTTTCCAGAATGACCTAGAAACAGAATCATACAGTGTGTAACCTTTTCATATTGTCTTCTTTCACTTAGCAATCCACATATAAGTTTCACTCATGTCTTCATGTGACTCGATAGTTCATATTTTTTATTGCTGAATGACAGTTTGTTGTATGGATACACCAGTTTGTTTATTTATTAACCCACTGATGGACCTCTTGGCTGTTTCCAACTTTTGGCAAGTATGAATAATGCTGCTATAATTGTTCACATGCTGGTTTTTGTGTTAATGTAAGTTTTCAGATCAGCTATGTAAATAGCTAGGAGTGTGATTGTTGCAGTATATGGTTAGATTATATTTATCTTTGTCTTGCAAAGCAGCTGTACCATTTTGCATTCTCACCAGCAGTGGATAAGAGGTCTTACTTCTCTTCATCTTTGCCAGCAATTGATATTGTGAGTTTTTAGTCATTTTAATAGATGTGTGGTGGTATTCACTGTTGTTTTATGTTGCAACTTCCCAATTACAAATGATGTGGAGCATCTTTTCACATGACTTATTTATTACCTGTATACTTTCTCTGGTGAGGTGTCTGCTCATCTTTTGTCCATTTTTAAATTGAGCTGTTCTCTCATTACATTTTAAGAGTTCTTTTTGATTATTTTGGATATAAGTCCTGATCAAATACGTATTTCTCAAATATTTTCTCACAGTCTGTGTCTTGTCTTTTCATTCTCTTAACTTTCTCATGAAGAGACAGTTTTTAATTTTAATAAAATCCACCTTTTTTATTTTTTCATGGGTTGTACTTTTGGGGTTGTATCTAAAAACTTATCAACAAATCCAAGGTCATGTATTTTCTTCTAGAAGTTTTACGGTTTTGCATTTTACATTTAGGTCAATGACCTAATTGGAGTTAATTTTTGTGAAGGATGTAAAGTCTTTCGAGGATCACAGTTTTTACATATGGACGTCCAATTTATCTAGTACCATTTGCTGAGAAGACTATCTTTATGGAACTGCCTTTGCTCTTTTGGCAAAGATCAGCTGATTATATTTATGTGGGGCTATTTCTATCTCTCTATTCAATTGCATTGATCTGTGTGTGTATTATTTTGACAATACCATGCTGTCTTGATTACTGTATCTTTATAGTAAGTCTTGAAGTTGGGTGGTTTCAGTCTTCCAACTTAGTTTACTTCTCATTATTAGTTGATTATTCTAGTTTTTTTTCCTTTCCCTGTAAAGTTTAGAGTCAATTTGTCCATATCTACAAAATAGCTTGCTGGGATTTGGTTTAGATTGTGTTGAATTATAGATGAGTTAAAATTGAATCGTAAAATTTTTGAGCCTTCAATCCATGAACACAGGATATCTCTCCATTTATTTATATCTCTGATTTCTTTAAGCAGTATTTTATAGTTATTTGCATATAGAATTCTGTAATGTTTTATTAGACTTATGCCTAAGTATTTTATTTTTTGTCCTATTATAAATGATAATTGTGTTTTAAATTTGCATTCTAGTTTTTCACCACCAGTACATAGGAAAACAATAGACTTTTGTATTTAACCTTCTATCCCGTGACCTTGCTACACTCCTTATTAGTTCCAGGAGTTTTTTTGTTTTTGTATTTGTGGGTTTTTTTTTGTGGATGTTCTGCATAGATAATCATGTCATCTGCAAGTTAAGATAGCTTTATTTCTTCCTTTCTGATCTGTATACCTTTTATTTCTTTTTCTTGCTTTATTGCATTATCTAGAATTCCAGCATGATGTTGAATAGGAGTTGTGAGAGAGGTCATGTTTTTTGCTTTGTTCTTGATTTGAACAAGAAAGCATCCACTCTATCATCATTAAGTATGATGTTTACTGTACATTTATTTTGTAGCTTTTTATCAAGTTGAGACAGTTCTCTTCTATTTCTAGTTTGTTGAGGGTTTTTATCATGAAACAGTGCTGAATTTTGTTGAAAATTTTTTTTGTTTAAATTGATATGATTGTATGATTTTTCTTCTTTAGCTTGTTGATATGGTGGATTGTATTGATTAATTTTCAAAAGTCAATTCAGCCTTGCATCCTTGGACTAAATCTTGATCTTGGTGTATAATTATTCTTATACATCATTGATTCCTGTCTGATAATATTATGTTGAAGATTTTTATGTTGATGTTCATATTTTGTGTCTATGTTCATATTAGTCCAAAGTTTTCTTTTAAAAGCTTTTTTCTTTAATTGAAACATACTGTATATATTTATGAGGTACAGAGTTATATTTCAATACATATAAACAACATGTATACAATATGTAGTGATCAAATCAGGGTAGGTAGCAACTTCATCAACATAAAAATTTATAGTTTCTTTATGATGAGAATATTTAAGTTTTTTCCTCTTTTATTTCTGATATTGGTAACTCTTTTCTCCTCTGTTTTTTTCTTGGTTGGCCTACCTAAAGGTTTGCCAATTTTATTGATCTTTTTAAAGAACCAACTTTTGGTATTGTTGGTTTTCTCCATTGTTTTTGATTTTGTTGATTTCTTCTTTGAGTTTATTCTGCTTGGTTTTGGGCTTAAATTGCTATTTTTCATCTTGCTTTCTAAGGTGTAAACTCGGGTTATTGATTTTAGATCTTTCTTCTTTTCTAATATATGCATTTAATGCTGTTAAGTGTTTTCTCTTTAATCACTGTTTTCACTCTATAATAATTTTTATTTTTATTTTTATTTAGTTCAAAATTTTATTTAGTTAATTCAAAATTTATTTAGTTTAAATTTTCTCTTGCAAACTTCTCTGATCCATGCTCTATTTAGAAGGATGTTGCTTAATTTCCAGACATTTTATAATTTCCCAGATATCTTTCTGTTACTGATTTCTAGTTTAATTCCATGCAGTCTGAGAACACACATTGTATAATTTCTATTCTTCAGATTTGTTAAGGTGTGTTTTAAGAATCAGCATGTGGTCTTTCAGGGTGAATGTTGTATATGAGCTTGAGAAGAATGTAAATTCTGCTGTTGGTAGAGTATCCTATAAAATTGAATTAGATGGATGCACAACAATGCGAGTGTACTTTATGCACTGAACAGAACACTTGAAGTTCATTGAAATGGTAAATTTTATTTTATGAATATTTTATCACAATGAAAAAAGTTAAGTGAAAAAATTAAAATGAAAATTAAATAAAAATAATTCAAAAGTAAATTAATGTATATAAAATATGTATAATTTTATGTTAATTAAAGAATGAATAAAAGAATTTGATAAAAGACAAAAAATGTAATAAAAAGTCAACTAGATCATGTGGATTGATAGTACTGTTAAGATCATCTATATCCTTTTAAAGGTTTTCTGCCTGATTGATTTATCAATTACTGAAGAGGGTTGAGGTTTCTATCTGTAATAGTGGATTTGTCTATTTCTCCTTGCAGTTCTATCAGATTTGCCATGTGTATTTTGATGCTCTATCATTAGGTGCATACATGTTTAGTATTTTTATGTCTTTTTGGGGAACTGACCCCTTTATCTTTATGTAATGAACCTCTTTATCCCAGATAACTTTCCTTGTTCTGAAGTCTGCTGTGTTTGAAATTGTACCGCTGCTCCAGCTTTCTTTTGATTAGTATTAGCATAGTGTATCTTTCTCTCTGCATTTACTTTTAACCTACATAGGTCTTTCTATTTAAAGTGGGTCTCTCAGAAACAACATACAGTTTGGTCTCAAATACAGACTTTTGATGTTATCTCTGAACATATAAGTCACAAGGCTAGCTACTCTTACTGGTTCAAAATTTTAAACATGTACTTCATTATCAAATGACATGGCCAGAAGAACACTATGAAATATATTTTTATAAGCCCTATGACTATGTTGTAACTTTGATAATCACATTCATTGTATTTTTTAGCTCACTAGTGTTAATTTGCTAAATGTTAATGTTTAAAATATGCCATGGTTTTGTAACCCTATTTTGGGATTTAAAATTTTTTCTTAACGTAATAGGAACTTAAAAAAACAGAAGTAGCTAGGGTAGAAGTTGTGGTGTAAGGTGTTGTCTCTGATGTCAAGGAATTGGTCACCTTGTTGGGCTTTAAGTGGTAGTGATAAGAATCCCTTTGCATCTTTGCTGCATTAGGACTCGGCATGCAAAATGGTTTCTTAAGTGCCATTTGGGATAATTAAAATCTAGGCTCAACTTGTTTCCATTCTCTGGGAAGGATAAGGGCTTTGTGTTTTATTGTTTTAACACAGTTGTGTTCACTTTTTCACCCTAATATACTAAACTCATTTTCTAGCAACACTTTTAGGAGAACAATTAAGACTATTAACTTAACACCACCAGAAGAGAGAAGAGATGCTGCATGTAGGCCAAAGAATGGTAGCTGCAGACAACCACATTGTCAGGGACTTGGTTTCCACACTTCTTGTTTCAAAGGACTCGATAGCAGATGCACTGATAGGATGAGAACTTGTACTCTCTTGGTTTACTGAGAAAGAAGTTAACTTGCAGCTGGGCACTAACAAATCACTTACCCTAGATTTCTCTCTTCCGTTCCTATTTTTTTATTTTTATAGAAATGCTGAGAAATATTGTAATGTAGATAAGTAGATACGAATGGAAGAAGTTTTATGTAACTCAAATCTGAAATCTTTCTGGGTTATATGACAAAAATATATAATCATTTACTATCAAAAATATTTTTATGGTCAGCCAACAACTGATTGATCTTCAGTCAATTTTGTTGAACAAATAAAGAAAAACCTGCTTATTTGCAAAATAAAGTTTAGTTCGGTAACTGAAGTCATTCACTGTCTCAACATCAATACCAATCAATATTCCAAATGTTGTGTTTACTGTCCGTGAGGGTCCCCCACCTCTTTTCTCTCTCTCTCTCTCTCTTTTTGTAAAATTGAGGTATAATTTGTGAAATGCACAGATCTTGGTTGGTGAGTTTTGACAAGTGTGTACACCTGTATAACCCACACCGTGTCATTACAGAATATTTCCATGACTCCAAAGTTCCTTTGTGTTCCTTCCCAGTCAATTTCCACACCCTTAACCAGTTAACCATTGTTCTGATTTTTATTACCCCATATTAGCTTGCTCCTTTCAGAACTTTTAATAATTCAAAGCATACAGTATATACTCAAGTGTCTGGGTTCTTTTGCTTAGCATAATGCTTTTGAGGTTCAGCCATGTAGATTGTATCAGTAGTTCATTCTTTATTGCTGAATATAATTCAATTGTAGGAATAAACTACAATTTGTTTATTCATACTCCTGTTACTGGCCATTTGGGTTGTTTCCAATTAAATAAGGCTGCTATGAAAACTCTCTTACCGATCTTTGAATGTATGTACACATTTACCTTTAGTAATAACCCAGGAGAAGAATTGCAGGGTCATCAAGTAGATGTACATATAATTAAAAAAAAAAAACTCAAACATTTCTAAAGTGGTTTTATAATTTTAGGCTCCCAAAAGAAATTTATGAAAGTTCTCAACAGAGATATATGAAAGTTCCATTTAGTCATCATCCTTGTTTGGGAATGTTATGCTTTTAATTTTAACCATTCTAGAGAATATATAGAGGTATCTCATTATGGATTTCATTTGTATTTACCTGATGACTAATGATATTGGACATTTTTTCATGTGTTTATTGCCCATTTGTGAATCTTCCTTTTGAAGTGCCTGAGCCTTTTGCCGATTTTTAAAAAATTGAGCTGTTTATTATTGAATTATAGGAGTTCTTTATATAGTATGTATACAAAGCCTTTGAGATACATATATGGGTATATGCACATACATACAAGCATATATATACGTGTGTGTTGTTTATTGTTTGTTTTTGTTTCCTTCTAATCTATGGTTTGTTTGATGATTTTCTTGATGGTGTCCTTTGAAGAGCAAAATATTTCCACTTTGGTAAATTTCAATCACTATTTTTTCTTAAAATTAATGCATGTTTTAAGAATTCTTTGCCTTTCCCAAGATTGAGAAAATATTCTCCAATGATTTCTTTTTAGAATCTTTAAGCCAACAATTCATCTCAAATTAATTTTTGTGTACAGAAAGACATGAGGGAGTTGAAGTTCTTTTTTTCACATATGGTTATCCAGTTATTCAGCACTATTTGTTAAAAAGATGCTCCTTTTCCCCATTAAACTGTGCTGATATCTTTATTGAAAACCATTTGGCACATAAGCATGTATCTATTTCTGGACTCTCTATCCTGTTCTGTGATTGATACATCTATCCTTACTCCAGTACCAGAAGGTCTTAATTACTATAGATTTACAGTAAGTCTTTAACTCAGTTGATATAAGTCTTCCAACTTTGTTCTTTTCCTGGACTGTTTTGAAGATTACAGGTAATTTTCTATTACACCAAAAATTTAAAAATCAGATAATCAGTTTCCATAAAAACAAAGTCTGCTGGAAATTTGATTGGGTTGTGATTAATCTATGAATCAAGTTGGTGAGAACTGACTTAACAATATTGATTTCTGATCTATGAACATGATACATTTCTCTATGTAGTTATGTCTTCTTTATGTCAGCAATGTTTTGTAGTTTTCAGCTCACAAGTCTTGTACATATTTTGTTAAATTTATTCCTAAGTATTTTAATTTTTGATGCTATTACAATTGTTATTTTAAAATATTTTGTTTCTAAGTGTTTGTGGAAATTGCATTAAGGTTGTATCTTGAAACTCCAATAAATTCATCCATTAATTCTAGTAGTTTATATATTTCTTAGGATTTTCTATGTATGCAATCATATGCTCTAAGAATAAACACATATTTACTTCTTCCTTTCCATTCTCCAGGCTTTTTATTACTTTTCATTTGCTTTATTTCATTGGCTGAGACCTTTAATACAAAATTGAATAGAAATGATGAAGCCAGACATCCTTTCATTGTTTTTGCATTCAGGGGAAAATTTCTAGTCTCTCACCATATGTAGAGCTAGGGCTGGGTCTGGAGCTCACAGACCCCTGGAGCCCATTCACAAACCCTTCACATGCGGGTCTATGAGCTAGGTAACAGGCAAAAAGATCCTTGGAGCCTTAGTTGAAGGAAGAATAGTCTTTATTCAGCATACACACATCTAAGAGATAGGCAGTACAAAGAGAAACTCAGAAACTCAACTGCTACCGCAAAGTCCAAAGAAAAACAGCAGATGCCGGCAAAGTAAATATGCTCTGTTCTTTGATGTGAGCTCTGCAGGCCAGCACTGCCTTACAAACTGAAGAACACATAGTAGCAACAAACTGAAAAGATACATGGGAGCACATGCACACTAACTCCAGCCACACACAACTTGTTTACAAGAAACGTGCTGCACCTCCCCCAACCAGACCTGAGTTGAGGGGGCCTGACTAAGTTATTCTATTTTCCCCACACCATAGATTTTGATATTCACTAAAGGTTTTTTCGTAGAGGGTCATCATCAGGTAAAGAAAAGTCTTTTTCCCTTCCTAACATTGGAGGTTTTCATTTGCTTGTTTTTATTTTGTTGTTTTTAAATCATGGATGAGTTTTCAATTTTTGCATCTCTTTAAATGGTCATATACTCTTTTCTCTTTTATTTTCTTTGTGTGGTAGATTATAATAATTGATTTTCAAATGTTGAACCAATCTTGCATCCCTGGAATAAACCCGGTCTGGTCATGATATAGTACTTTTTTTTATATGTTGCTGGATTCTAATTGCTAATCATGCTGTTTAACTTTTGGTATCAGGGTTACATTGGCTGCATAAGATGTGGGAAAGTGTCCTATTTTCCTTTATTTTCTGAAAAAGTTTGTGTGACGTTGATTGGTGTTATTTCTTCCTTAAATTCTTGATGGGATTTACCAAAGAAATCATCTGGTTCTGAAGTTTTCTGATTGGATTGTTTTCTTTAACTGCAAGTTCAATTTTTTAAAAAGATGTAGGGCTATTCGAATTTTACATGTTTCCTAATGGTGTCATTCGAGGAATTTGTCCATTTGAGCTAATTTGCCACATTTATTGGCATGCAGTTGTTAATAATTTTCTGTTATTATTTTTAATGTCTGCGGAATCTGAAATGTTGTCCTCTCTTTCAAAGGTGAGACTGGCCGTTTTTTTCTCTTATTGATAACTCTAAATACAGTGTTGTTATTTTGTTAATATTCTCAAGAGACCCACTCTCAGTTTTGTTGATTTTCCTATCATTTGTCGATTTTCTGTTTTATTAATTTCTACTTCACTTCTATTTTCATTGTTCTGTTTCTTTTTGCTTTAATTTCCTCTTCTTTTATTAGCTTCTTAAGGTGAAGGTTAGATTATTGCTTTTGACCTTTCTTTTGTCTCATCCAGGGATTTCCCTCTAAACGTTGCTTTACGGTTTGTTTTCACTATTGTTCAGTTCAAAATATTTTCTAATTTCCTTTGTGGTTTATTTTTGACCCATGGATTATTTAAACTGCTGTTTCTTAGCATCCAAATATTTGAGGACTTTCCTGGTATCTTTTTGTTATTAATTCATTGTGTCAGAGATTGTACTTTTATTTGTTTTATTATTGTTAGAGAATATACTTGTATGAATTCAGTTCTTTGAAATATATTGAGACCTTTTCCTGACCCAGTACATAATTGATCTTGGTGAATGTTGCATGTGCACTTGAAAAACGTGTGAATTCCACAGCTGTTCTGTGTAGCGTTCTATGAATGTCAATAAGGTTACATTGGCTGATAGTGTCATTCACATCTTCTGTATATTTATTGGTTTTTCTACATATTTGTTCTATCCATTTCTGAAAAAGAAATGTTAAATTCTCCCACTTTAATTGGGGACATGTCTCTTTCTATCGCAGCTCTGTCAGTTCTTGGATTATATATTTTGAAGCTGTGTATTAGGTGCATCCACATTTAGGACTGTTATGTCTTCTCAATGAATTGTTTATTGTATTATTATGAAATAGCTGTCATTACCTCTGGTAATACTCGTGATCTTGAATTCTGCTTCTTATGATATTAATATAGCCCACTCCAGCTTTCTTATGATTTGTGCTCACATGGTGAGCACAAATTTTCCAACCTTTTACTCAACTTTTGTCTAAATTTAGAATTTGTTTTTTGAAAACAACATGTGTCTTTCTTACTTGTCTAGCCTGAAAATCTTTACCTTTTTATTGTAGTTTTTAGTCCACTTACACTTGAAGTAGTCATTGACATGGCTGAATTTAAGTCTAACATTTCTTTATATGTTTTGTATATGTTCTTTATATGTTTTCTTCCTTTTTTATGATTAATCAAGTATTCAAAAAATTATTCTATCTTAATTTATGCCTTAGCATTTAGCTGTAGAGGTTACAGTGTGCATCTTAGTATCATCACAGTCATCCTTGAGTAAATATTGTACTTCACATATAATGTAAAAAACTTACAATAATGTACTCTTAGTTAGCCCTCTCATCCTTAGTGCTATTATTGTCTTTAATTTTACCTCTACATATTTTGATATACTGGACAATACATTACTATTTCTGCTTTAAATAGTAAACTGTCTTTTTAGAAAAAGAAACAAGAAAAATAATTTATATTTACGCACATCGACACACTTTCTGCAATTCTACATTTCTTCCCTTCGATCTATGTCGCTAGCTAATATAATTTCCCTCTAGCCTAGAGAACTCTCTTTCGCATTTCTTTTCTGCTGGAGAAAAAATCTCCTGGCACTAGGTTTTGCCACTGTGTTTTTATTAGTTTTGGAAGATATTTTCCCTGGATATAGATTTCTGGGTCACAGGTCTCTCTTTTTTTCCCCAAGCACTTTAAAGAGGTCTTGCCATTGTCTTGGGCCTTGTCTTGCTTCTGATGAGCTGTCTGCTTTATTCTTACCATTGTTTCTCTTTATATAATGTGTCCTTTTTCTTATGGTTGCTTTTAACCTTGTCTCTTTGTTTTTTCTTTTCAACAAATTGAACATGATATACCTAGGTGTTTGTATTTATCCTACTTAGGATTTGTTAAACTTTTTGAATCTCTTGGTTGGTATTTTTTAAATCAAATTTGTAAAAATTTTAACCATCATTTCTTCAAAATTATTTTTGTCCCCATGTCTTTCTCCTCTCATTCTGGAACTCATATCATACATGTGTTACTCGATACTATTCCACAACCACTGACACTCTGGACCTTCCCCATTTACTTACCTGTTAGGTTCACCTTTTCCTTTAAATCAATGAACATATTTATAATAACTTTTAAAGCCTTCGTATGGTAATTTCAACATCTGCATCATCTTTGGATCTGTTGCTACTGATTGCTTTTTTCTTTTGACTATGGCTCTCATGTGCTTCTTTACATGTCTAATAATTTTTATTATATTCTGAACATTGTCAGTGCCACATTGCTGGGAGCCTTGATTTTGTTATCTTCCTTCAAAGAGTGATGACTTTTTATCTGGCAGATGGTTAATTTACTTGCATATCAGTTTGATCTTGCCAAGCTTTATTTTAATCCTTGATAAGATAGGTCTACTGTTTCTTACTCTGAGAATAACTTTCCTCCTAATGCTTTTCTCACGTATCAACTGAGTGTTCAGGGTGGTCTGCAGGTTTCCCATTCTGGGTGACCAGAGCTTCAATATTCCTAACCACTATCCAAGATAGAATCATTATTCAGCTCCAGCCACCATATCCCTCACCTGCAGCTGTTTTCTGCCAGGATACACGAATCCTGCCTGAATTTCTGCAGTTTAGTATTAAAACACAGACTCAAAGGGACCCTTATGTGGATTCCTGGGGCTCCTTCCCTTCTCAGCTGCCTGCTCTTTGGTGCTTTGCCCAACAAATTCTGTCTACCTGAACAGCTCTAGGTTTTTGTGTGTATGTGTGCATTTTTTTTCCTGCCCAGTGAGACTTTTGTTCTTTATTTAGTCTTTACTTCTCCGTGCTATGATTTGGAAAGTACTTTCAAGTTGAAAGCTAGAGGGAATGTGGAATTCACCTCACATTTGTCCTCTTCCAAGCTATTTGTCATCTAATATCTGAAAGCAGTCACTCCATGTTGTTTCCACATGAGGGTAAATCTGATACCTGTAACTCTTTTTTGGCTGGAAATGGAAGGTGGTACCCTCCTTAAAAAAATAACACATTTAAACCTATGTACTCTAACTCTACTAGTATATTTGTGATAAACAGAAATTTATCTTGTGGATTGTTTTTGGAATTTGTTGATAGTAGAACACCTTGACAGCAGTAGACAATTCTGGCTCTGTTCCTGCTTTGTGGGGCAGATAGTGTTTGGCTCTGGATCCAAACTGACGGATCACCATAGCAAATTTCCCTTAAGTTACCAGACTTGCAATATTTTGGAATCTGAAGGAATGGAGTTGACAGAACTTGGGCATGTTACATGAGTCATGTACTAGGCTGATTGGGACTTAACCCAATGTTATTGAGAACTGGGTCCAAATATAAGGGTAGGCAATAAGGAATCCAGTTCTAAGTGCAATTATCATGAATGTGTGGCTATGATTTGTGCCCATCCGTGTCTCTCCTGGGATTTGGATATCCTCCTGATCATCACATATCGGGTAAAGTATGGAGGGGAGTGGGACACTCACCAAATGCAAAATTGAAACTGCTCTGTGTGGAGGGAGGTGTAGATTAAGCTCTCCAGCATTGGTATTCTTCATTTCTCTTGAGCTCCCACCTGGGAGTAGGCAGGAGTGACTTGTCATGGAAGGTGCACTGAAAAAGTAGCATCTAAACTACTGTTAATAGAGCAGGTAGAACACACGTGGGGAAGTGTTGAATAGGAAGTGTTGATGTTATAGGAGAACGACATAAAGTTAGTAGAAATAAAACCACCTATTTTAACACAATTTAGGAAAGTGCTGTTAGTGAGCCTCACCTTGAGAAGATGTAGACTTCATGGAGAGGGAGAGAAAGAGGAGAGAGGAGAATGGAGAAAGGGAGAAGGGATGGGGAGAGAGAGAGAGAATGAAGAGGAAAAATATGCAGGACTGTGAAATGTTTGCATTTTTATTCACGGGAGTGCGACAAGCAGAAAGCAGACGCTGCTGGCGCAGGGACCGTTTGAGTATTAAGGCTCTGGAGTGAGTTCTGGAAGATGCTGACTCACAGCTTCTGCCAATGGCTTTGGCTGGAGCCAGAGGAGATAATTAGTTATGTCACTGTTTATTCATGTTGTGTTGTCTGGTTTACTCTACGTATCTGCTGAACCTGGAAAAGGGGATGCTCACCCTAATTCTGCTGGTATTCCTTGCAAGGGTGTAGAATAACCTACACTCTGATATTTCTCCCTGACTTTGTCATAAATCCAAGTTGCTGGACTCACCCAGAATACAGAGTAGGACATGACGAATCAACAGATTGCACTATATTCAATTATCTGTTTATCTGCTTACTGAGACAGTGAGACCACTGTATGCTCTGCGTGAAGGGGATAGAAGGTGGTTATTACTACTATTTTAGTAAGGAGGATACTTTACGTCCTTGCATAGCACATGCTTCCTTGACTTACTTGTGAGGAAGCCTTGCAAGCCCATGTGCTTGTGAGGGCTTTCATGGTTTTCCTCCCCCTGAGAGAGGAAAGGAGATGCTTATATCTAGGACTGGAAGGGCTCATTAGCACACACGGGCACCAAAGAGCTCGCCACGCCCTCCATACTTGTAATACTTTTTCTTCCAGTGCCAGAGGAGTTTCCAGACCTGGGATTTCCATTGGAACTCCAAGTGACAGTTGGAAGTGCTCACCCAGAACAGCAACTCTGCACACATCGGCATGTCTTTCGAGTGTTCCTCTTTCCCTCCACCACTTCCAGTTGACCACGTTCTGAGGTAGACCACGTAGCCAGCTCTGTTTAGCCACCAGCCACCACCTGAACATCCTGACGCACCCCCTGACGTTTGAAGTGCTCTGCACTGGCTCCAAAAGCCTTCACTGTTAGAGGCCGGTGACGCATTGACTCGGATTCTCGTCGAGGGGTAGAAAGCACAACGCTGTTATGAGGACAAGTTTCTGTGGAGAAGGATGGAGAGGACCTGCGGGTATCAAGGCAGAGGGCAGGAGCGCTGTGGTTGGCAAGGACACGCTCAGAGACCTTACAGATGGGCTCGCTACAGTGTTCCTCTTCTGAGTGGTAAACAAGGTGGAGACATCTCTGACAAACAATCCACGCTGCCCACCCATCGCTGGCGAGTGAACCCAGAGAGGCAACTGAGCCAGGGTGAGATGCACACGTCTTGTCTACTCCCCAGTGCTCACATCTGAATACAGATTAGGAAAAGAAAGGCTTACCAGGGGACCGGATTCTCTGATCTGTGCATCCGACGGTGACAGTCGTGGGTTTCCCGAGATGCACCCCTCTGTCAAGTCTCCTGCCCAGGCTCTCTTTAACAATCTGTGAATGGCCTACAGCAAGTCACGCACCGGCAACTTTCAGAGTTAAACTATGGGCAGCATGATTTTATCTTTATATGAGTATTGAATTGTCCTCTCCAGGGCAATTCCTTTTTACCTGCTGGCCTTTTCCTCTTCAAACTGGACCTCAAGGCATCTTACCTTGGATACAGGTTATTACAAACGGAAGGAGGAACGAAACAGCCAATTTCTTGGCTTTTGAGATTTAAAAGCTTATTTTGATTTTTAAGAACCTGGACTTTTGAGCCCTGAAAGTCTCTTGGAAGAATTTTTTTTCCAACAAAAGTCAATTATTCTCTATATCCCCAATTCCCCAAGAAAAGATAAAGATTCTCAGGGATGCACGATGTGGGGAATGTGAGAGAGAGGGCAAGCAGAGTTAGACGTTCATGGGCTGCCCCAGAAGGTCCCGAAGCCCTGCCCCTGCCCCAGCTGAGTCCCGGGGAGGGCAGAGAGGACTTGAGCTGTCCTCCCTGTCCATCGTTTCTACTTCCTCAAAATGGCAAATGTCAGAGTTGAAATTTTAACAAGTTAAAAACATGGCTGTCGTGTAACTATACAGTGAGCATGTGACAAAAATTAATTTTAACATTAATGAAGAAATCACCTGGATGGTAAAGCTAATTCAAAAGGAATACAAGGGAGTGATCTGTAACTGATAAATGTATTCTTACAGGCAATACAACCACGCATTATGGGATTATCTTTTCGATCGAAATAACTTGCAAGTTTGCTGACCAAAAGTAATTAGCCACCTAATGATTTTCTGTAAGGCGAGTCTGGGCCTCAGTTAATAGTCAGCAGCGAGTCAAACAAGGCTGCTTCCCCTAGACTACGAACTCTCAGCTGAGGGGTGATGTTGGCCCTGAGAAGACAGAAACTGGTTCTGGGTGGGTGAGAAAAAATTTTTGTTACTGTAATGGTTGTGTCCCTCCAAAGCTCAACTCTACCTGAAAAATCCCATTCCTGACTCTTTACTTTCTCTTATTAGAGGTAAATTAAACCAATTAATCAACCAATCAATTTTTTTTTTTTTTAACTTTAAAGGTCTTGTTTTTCCAGTTTTTTAATTGTGGTACAATACATATAACAGAAAATTTAAGATATTAATTATTTTTAAGTGTACAGTTCAGTAGTATTAAATACATTCACATTATCATACAGCCATTACCCATTATCTATCTTTTTGTGACTAACTTATTTCACTTAGCATAATGTCCCCAAGGCTCCATGTTGTAGCATGTGTCAGAATTTCCTTCCTTTTTAAGGCTGCATAATATTCTGTTGTATGTATGTACCACATTTTGCTTGTCCGTTCATCCCTCCAAGGACACTTGGACTGCTTCCATGTTTCAGCTATTGTAAATATGAAAAAATGTGAAAATATGTAAAAACTGAAAAAATGCTGTGGAAAAACAAAAGGGGCTGGCCGGTTAGCTCAGTTGGTTAGAGCGTGCTGCTGGTGACACCAAGGTCCAGGGCTCAATCCCTGTACTGGCCAGCCACCAAAATAAGTACATGCTTCTGTGAACATCGGCTTACAATCAGCCAATTGATTATTAATTAAATTAATTAGCTTAAATAAAATTAAATTGGAATGTAATTCAATTTTTCTTTTGAGGGGGTGTGATAATGAAAAAACAGTTGAGAAACAGTGCCCTACAGCACCAGGGGAGCCAGTAGAGGCCTTGTTAGGTTATGCTCCACCATGAACTTTAAAGAACACCCTGCCGTGTTTTGTCTTATTTCTAAGTGGTGGATACTTTTTCTTACGCTGGGAGAGACACATAGTACCCATGGCTGTGTGGGGCATCTAAACAGAGAAGATCGAAAGCATCTTGCTTGAGGGAGTCCCCAAAAGGCAGGAGAACAGAAGACTACCTGCTGTGGGGTGCAAAGGCCACGGGGGTCTGCTGCGTGGTAATCAGACCTGGGGTGGAACCAAGCTGGGCTTGAGGGACGGGGGGCAGCAGCTGCTCTCAGCGCCCCCCATGCCAGAGCGGGCAGGCCAGGTCGGGCACCGGCCATGCAGGCACCCTGGCAGGCTCACGTCCTCGACTGTGCCTGCACCTGCACCTCCAGAAGCTCCTGGCTCTGCACTGAACCTGGTGATCCTACCACCGGCCAGCACAACAGGGGCTCAGAGTGAAGCTCAGGTAAAGGGAAATAGAGCACGTCCTATTTCTCGTGTTCCCATATCAGTGGCATGAAATTTTGTCTGCTTATGAGTTTGTGAGGAATAGGAGGAAAGGGAGACTCAATAACGTGGTGGGGCAGAATGCCGGGTTCCTGTTTACTTCTTGAGAACCTGGCACAGCCACCAAGCAGAGCCACAGAGGAGCATGCCCTGGGCCAGGGGAGCCTTTCCTGCAGGGATCTTGCACGCACTGTGGTACATTGTGGCAGGGTGTACGCACTTGCTAACTGCTCCCATCAAAGGTCAACAACCCAGGACTGAATTAGCAGAGATGGTGGTCATTCTCCAGAAAGTTCTGCTGGCCATTTCTTCCCTTTTGCACACCCTGCTACCACCTCTTTCCAGATGGTAAAATCTTGTCTGAATTTGTGCTTAATGTTTTTCTTCTTGAGCTGCTTGAAGCCCAGAGCAAGAGCCATGAGCACTTTGAAGCGAAGCTGCATGAATAATTCTGGTGAAATTTACTGCCAGATTAGATATTCAGCTCTGAGGGCTGACTTAACCAACCCTGCACAAATGAGAGTGAAGGCGCAGGGCCTGTCAGCCACAGCCGCCCTCAGCTTCCAGCCCGAAGAAAGTTCCACTGGAGCCTTTGCAGTGTCAAAGTACAATTCTGAGAAAGTCGCAAACCTAACTCGGATAGAAATACAGAATGAACTTGTGTCAGGAATTTATTCAATTCATTAATGAGGCAGTCAGCAAGATAGTGAGGCCAGCTCAAAGAGAATTTGAGGAACTGCGTACAGATGGTTCTCGACTTACAACGTTTGGAGTTTGAATTTTTCAACTTTACGATGTTGCAAAAGCAATCTGCATTTGGTAACGTCCATCCTTTGAGTCTGCATACAAACATTCTGTTTTTCACTTTCAGTACACTATTCAATAAATTACATGAGATACTGAACACTTTATTGCAAAAATAGGTTTGTGTTAGATAATTTTGCTCAACTGTAGCCTGATGTAAGTGATCTGAGCATGTTTAAGGCAGGCTGGGCTAAGCTATGATGTTTGGTAGGTGAGGTGTATTAAATGCACTTTTGACTTATGACAATTCCAATTTACAATGGGTTTATCAGGGCATAAACCCTCGTAAGTTGAGGAGCATCTGTATTTATAAGCATTTAAAACTATATATTAGAAAAAATTTCTAGGCTAGATACAAAATGCTTTTGATGTCTACAGGAAAAATAGATCCAAAACCTTTGGGGTTATTTTATGTACCAGACAGAAATCATTTGTGTTTCTCTGGACAGGAATCTTAAGTTATGAAACTTTACAGACTCTTAATTACTAGACAGCCAAGTCAAACATGGGTCTCTCCTCCTAGATAATTTAATAATCTTTGGGCAGGCCTATTAAGCTATGCCCATCAAGGACACCCGATTCCTCCCCTTTTCCTTATCTACAAATTTTGGAAAATATATTTTAATGGTAGCTCTTTGAAAAACTGGTGGTTGTGTCTATAGCTTAACTCAGAGCCATAAACCCAGTTAAATCAGTGCTTTGGGGCCTGATACATGTGCACTGTAACTGAGGAGAACACATGGCACATTGCAGGGGAGCTCTGGCTGGAGAGAAGGAGGGACCAGCTGGGAGGGGCAGGGAGTTAATGGCGTTTGTGTCACTGAGCTTCACATGAGTATTACTTTGGACTTAAGTAAGGGCTTTGGCTCAGCTCAGGTGATAAAAGAAAACAGAACAAAGAGAGGAGGTAGTTTGAGTAATCGTTCAGCCACTGACTAAATGGGTGACTCGGGCAAATCACAGGTTTTTGTAGGTGGCAGCTTGTCTACAGAGATGGCCCCCAGTGAACTCTGCCTCTATTTTAACACCACCGTGCAGCTCTCTCCACCATCATGTAGGCTGACCCCGTGCCTCAATTTACTCACTGGAATATGGGAACAGCACAGCTGCCTGAGCTTCAGAAGGCCTGGCAGCCTCTGCTTCTGTGGTCTTGGAAGCCAGTAGGCATGTAAGAAATATGGCTGTCCTGCTGGAGAGGAAGGCCCCATGAACGGGCAATGGAGGATGCGGGGCTACATGGAGAGAGAGGCCTGGGGAGGAGCTTTGAGCTGCTGGGCATGTCAGTGGAAACACTGTCTTGGACTTTCCAGGCTCATCGGGCCTCAGAGGACACCAGACCACCTGAGAGCCCCGGATGAGTGTGGCAGAAAGCCAGCTGGGCCCCTGAGCCCATAAAATGGAGAGAGACATTCAACTGCTGTGGCAGGCCACTGAGTTTTTAGTCATGACAGACAACCAAGACTCTGCTGCCAGCAATGACTTCTAAGATTCCCTTGCAGACTGCCTACTCCTTGATTCTTAGTCTGGTGGATGAGGTTGAATGGTGCCTAACCCCTCCGAGAACAGTTGTGTTCTGTAGTGACAGGCAATCAATGTTCAGTAGAGTAAAGGAAACATTTTGTTGCATTTGAGAAGAGAGGTGGCACTGCAGTAGCCTCCCCACCCGATCAGAGGAGGTAGGTCCCAAGACCCCCAGTGAATGCCTGAAACTGCAGATAATATCCATCTCTATATATGCTATCTTTCCCCCATACGTATAGATCTATAATAAAGTTTAATTTGTAAATTAGGCACAGTAAGAGATTTATGACAATAATAAAATAAAATAATTACAATTTGCCAGCATCACTACTCTTGTGCTTTGGGGCCATTATTAAGTACAATGGGGGTGACCTGAACACAAGTGATACTGCCACAGTTGATCTGATAACTGAGGTGGCCACTAGGTGACTGATGGGCTCGTGGTGTCTACAGTGTAGACCTGCTGGGCAGAGAGAGGGTTCACGTCCAGGGCGGGACAGATGGGATGGTGCGAGATTGCATCACAGTGGTCAGACTCGCATGATTTAAAGCTTATGAATTGTTTATTTCTGGAACTTTCTATTCAGTATTTTGGGACCTTGGTTGCCTGCAGGTAACTGAAACCACGAAAAGTGAAACTGCGGATAGAGGGCCCTGCCATACTCTGGGGAAGTGAACTTTTAGAAAACAAAACGAGGAATTCTAGTGAGTTTCTCTTTATCCATTAGGAAAACTGCAGTCCAGCTACAAAGGGACCCAAGTCTGCTAAATGCTGTATTATGTTTTCCTCATGTTTCTCAGACTGAATCTTTGTTTTATGCAGGTCTCTGTTCAAACATGGTCTCCTCACAGAGACCTCCCCTCATCTCGCTCTCTGACGCAGCACCTGCCACTTTGGCCCCGGGCCGCGTTCACCTTGCTTCACAAGTGCACTGGGCCTGCGGTCTGTGACTCCGTGCTTTTGGTCTTGTTCCTCTCCTAGACCGTTAGCTTCCTGAGGGCAGGCACTTTGTGTTTCCTGTGCATGTTCTGCCTCTGGCCCCCAGGCATTGTTTAGAACACGTTTGTCAGCCGAGGAATATCCATTGAGTGAATGACTATTATTTCCCAACTTGGAAAAGAAAGATCAGAAATATTACAAACCTTGGGGATCCCAAGAGGAAAATCTAATGATGTCCCGAGGAAAGAGCCTTGTGCCTGTACATGACTGCAGTAACTGAGGCAGTGGGAGCAAAAAGTCTTTTTTTTTTTCTTCCTTCTTCCCAGAACTAATACAACAGAAGAAATGCCAAGATGCTATGGAAATGCAGAGGAATTTAGGAGTGAACGTTTGTAGTGGTGAAAATGCTGGAGCTAAATGCCTTAAACAAGCCACCAAAGGCCATTTAAAAGAGCCAAAGATGCCAAGCAAAGACAGACTGTGTGAGAGACCCCCCAGGGTAGAGTTGAGCCTGATGAGAAAAGAAGGAATTTCAGGGGGGAAGTTAAGCTTAATTGCAAAGATGAAAATTTGTGGCCTCTTCTTTTAAAGGAAGCCAGGGATGTACTATTTCTTGAATTATTGTAAATTTGTAAAAAGCATTGGAGAAGATGCCTTAGGGAAGAATCCTGAGCAACCCTCAGTGAGGGAAAGAGACGCCCTAGATGACCAAATAGGTCTTTTCCATCTCTGAGTGGATGGTTTTATTGCTGCATAGCTGGGAAGCAAACCTGAAAAAAGGAAGAATTACTTGAGGAAGAGATTTACTATGGCAACAAAATATTTTTCTTCTAAGGAAACCTGGTTGAAAAACAAGGTTTACAAGATTTTAAACAGAAACATACTTCATTTAAAAAAATACAATAGTTTCATGATTGCTTTAAAATATTTGAGCTACCCTAAAATAAAACATACCCTCCATAAATCTTGTCTACATGGTAATTTTCTTTTATATTTCTTTGATTCTAACATGCAATTTTTCCCCCTCACCCCCACATACATTTTTATTTTTTATTTTTTACTTTTTAAAAATTTTTATTGAATCATCATTGATTATACATACTTTGGGGGTTCAACATTGACATATGTTGATCAAATCAATATTACTAGCATAAATGTTGTTACCAGTCATGCTTATTCTTTATGCCCTCTGTCCAATCTCTCCCTATCCCCCTCTCCCTCCCCCCTCCCCCCTCTGATAACCTTAGATTTCTTCTCTCCTTCTGAAAGAGTAATGGTTACTCTGTTGACTTGTTGTCTAAACTGTCCAGTGCTGAGAGATGTGTTCATGTCCCCCAGTATTACGTAGAGCAGATGCTTCTTCTGTCACTCTGGAATGGGCTTTGTGGAGAAAGACATCCTCTTCCTTTCTTTGGTCTCTGCTGGTGACTCTGCTTGTGTCAATGCACTCCAGTGGCTGGTGGACCATCTGCACAGTGTTTGTGGCATCTAGTCATTTTTGTGGCAGCCGTGGTTATTGTGGTGGTTGTGGTGGGCCACCCACATGGAGGTGATTTTTTGGCATGCTCCTTGGTACTGGTGGTGTATCTGGTTGTGTGTGGGGGTTCTGGTCCCCGGATCCATGCCTCAGGACTCTGAGAAGGCCCCGAGGAGCTGGTGGTGTGCCTGGTTGTGGGAGGGGGTTCCAGTCCCTGGCTTCATACCTCAGGACCCCGGGCAGACCCTGAGGTACTGGCAGTGTGCTTGGTTGTGGGAGGGGGGTACCTGGCTCCATGCTTCAGGAATCTGGGTGGGGCTAGAACTAATTTTTTGTCCTTTGCTTACTTCTAAAATGGGGGAACTTCCTGTGGGGACCAGCATTTGAGCCCTGTGGTTGAGCTAAAATGCTGCTTTGATGCTGATTTCCTAGGTTTATTGTGCAGCTTGGATTTTAATGGTTGACTTTATAGGTACTTAGGCTCTCCAGAGACCTGGTGTCCTTGGGCTGTGTAGAAACGCTGATCTGGGCCTGAGTCTTTTCATCAAACTGCACCCCATGCAATTCTATATTCCTGACCAGAGTCCTCTGAGTGGTCCTTAGCTGATTGGGGTGCTGGTCTGCTGTCCTTGCTGGGCCCCAGTCTTCCCACAGTGGGCCCCTGTCCCCCTCTGCCTGTGCTGTAAATACTTCCCATGGGAAGGGCCATGCACTGGTCCCTTGCAATGACTTACCAGCCTCTGAGTGGCTCCTTTTTTTTCAGTTGCTGTGGCTCCTTGCTGCTATGTGAGCCCACAGGAATCCTATTAGTGGTCTTGCTGGCCTGCGGGCCACCAACGCCCTCTTCTCCCCTGCTGCCTCCAAGCAACTTCATCCAAAGGGCACAGCTCTGGCTTTTGCTGGCTTCTGCTCCATACGCTCAGCAGCACCAGCCTTAAAGTAGCCACAGCACGAAATGGTTGGAGTGGTCCTTTCTTTCTCTCACTGTGGCTTCTCTTGCCTTCCTGTACTCTGTAGGTCTCTCCTACTCTTCCCCTGAGCTCTAGTGGCCCGAGCTTGGCTGTTGTTGCTTTTTTATAGTTGTAAATTCATTGATTTGTGGGAGATAGTGATGCTGGGGACTGTCTATTCCACCACCTTGACTGGAAGCCTACAGGGTAATTTCTGAATCAGAAGTGCTAACATTTGAAATTGTGTAATTCAATGTAAAATAAAACTAAGATCTCTTTCCTTTGAATTATTTAGAATAGGGAATTTTAGTATTTACTGGCATTGTAAAAACTGAAGGTTTTCAAACTCCCTGATGTCATATCAATAAAGAAACATCAATATCAAATGCAACCTTAGATGTGGCTCTTGTTTTTTCTTAAAAAATTCTAAAACACCCAGCTTCAAACTGTGTCTTTCTGTCCACTGCATGCTCTGTGTTAGCGACTCAGTTTATGTTCTATGAGCCATCTACAGATCTCACAGGGCCGTATTTTCTCTTGTTAAAGATTTTTCTTGAAATCCAGGAGTGGATTGCATCAGGTCCTGAAATAGTGACTGTTTTTTGCCACAAGGATCTAGAGAATGGGAAGGGAAGGTCATGGAACTGCACACATGCAATATAGCTGTACACAGAACAACTCTTGCAAACCAGGTACAAGCACAAACTGGATTCCAATCTTCTATTCAGCGCTCAGTGCTTTTAACTGGAAATGGGCTTCAGAAATCATTCAATCTCCATTTTGACACTCAATTGCCAAGATGGAAACAATGTCAGATTTTGGAAGAAAGCTTTTTAAATAGTCTAAGGTTATATGTAAGGAAACTAAGGCTCATAGAAGTTAAGCAACTTGTCTAATGACCCTGAAGAAATTAATGGTAGAATTTGGACAAGGGTGTAATGTTTGGGTAATTCTTAGGAAAATATATTAGTGTAGGAAAATAGTTATGTTATGGCTTTATGTGTTTCTGTATGTTTGCCTAACTGCAAAATGTTTTGTACAAAGTAACATTTTGGGGGACCTCAAACAATTAAGGTATTTTTTGACACTGAGTTCAAATAATAGATGTAAAGAAACTTTCATGCACATGGAAACTAGTACATGAATGTTTCTTTTACAGTTAATTTTATTAATATGATATATCCACAGACTTTAAAAAACTGTTCTCTGTCTTGTTTGATTACCACCATGCCATCTTTCTTCCTAAAGAAACCACTTTTTTCCCTATTTTTTCTGTCATTTATATCTAAATACATAATATGCTTTTTAATAGAAATAGCAATATAGATGAATTCTCATTAATTTGAGACATTAGTTATTAACTTTCTATCATGCTAGTTGAGGATTCAGCTCAGTCCAAATGTTACTTAAAGTAGAACCTGATATTAAATTGCTCAACTCCCTCCCGGTGGGCAGAAACTTGGGATCAGATTTACTGATTTTGAAAAAGAAAACCACGTGATATTTCCTGCAACCAAGAGTCGTGAGGGAAGTTCATATCTGTTCCGTTACCTGTGCACAGATCTGAGTCCTTTACAGATGCAAAGTCATTTAAGACTCACATGTTTTGAGATATGTATTATTTTCATCCTTGTTTTATGGTGTCCTATAATGAGGCCTGATGAGCTGAAGTCCATGGTTATACGATATGTAATTGGCAAAGCCAGGATACAAACTCTGATCTCTTTAATTCCAAAGACCATCTTTTTCCCAGTTTATCATATTGCTTCTCCAAGAAAATTTCATACGAGCAAAATGAACGGTCTTTGTTCTCTTTGGGTATCACTAGATATTGTGACCGCTGCCACCTTCTTCTTGCACAGAAAATCTTTGAAGAGAAAGTTCTCTGGGTCTTGAGGAGAAATGTAGTGTCATCTCGATAACACTGTGTGAAGGATGAGTTGGAATAAGAGGGGACATCTGGCATCTAGTGGTGGGAGGAAGGGGCCCGGCTCCCAAGTTGGTTATTGTGAGAAGGCACAGCTGAGTCCAGCAGGCAGCAGAACTCGAGTGTTTGTTCCTGGGTAGGTTGATGTCCTCACAAAGGTCCTTTGAACACAGGCAGCCAGGTGGTGGGGCACACTTTGGGCTACTTAGGAGGAATTTCTCCAATAATGGAGCAAAATGTTCTCCTCAGTTTGCCTTGTACCTTGGGTACCTTGGGTAGGCAAGGTGTGTCGTTCATGAGAGAGTACTGTGATCTGCTAAGGTGGCGCTGAGCGTCACCAGAAGGATGAAAGTGACTTCTCTTCCCTTCTTCACTGGACTGGGGGGGAAGATGGCCCTTGCCAAGGAGCACGACTGGATTCTTAAAAGGAGTAATTTCAAAATTTTGGCAGCACCTTTGGTCAGCTAAGATAAAGAGCATGATGGGGCGCCCCTCTCAGTGACGTCTGCCTCCAGTTCTAGCCGGCCTGACAGTGGGTGTGGGTGGAGGGGGTCGGGGGCCGAAGCCACCAAGCCCTCGGTGCAGGAAAGCCAGGAGGAGAGTCCACCATGGTCTGGGGGCCTTGCAAATCATGGCACACAGGACAGCGCTCAGGTTCTTTCTGGCAGGTTCAAATGCGACTGTCTCTGAGAATTAATATTTGTCCTTGGAAGCGGTGTGTGTGTTTAATTAACCTAAGAGTTACTTCTTGGGCCATGAGAAAAATAGAGCAGCACAGCCACAGCTCACAGTGGCAGAGAGACCTCGAAGAGAATGGGGCACGGGGACCCTCTGAGCCCCCGAGACTGAATGCGGACGTGCAAACGTGCACGTCGAGGGGGGCTGGTTGTTTGTCCCCACTCAAGTGAACGTGGAGATTCCTGGGGTCCCTGGTATCCTAATGTCCTTAACGCTGTCCAGGGGTTTTTGGTTTTGCCGTCTAGTGACTCTGTCTGTCATTGTGAGTAACATGAGAAGTTCCAAACGCCAGGCTGTTGCTGCCACCACCTTCCCAGAGTCCTCAGAAGCAGGTGTTCTGATTTGTTCTTCGTGACAACAGATGACGTTTTCCCATGCTTGCATGTCTTGCATGTTTTCACGTCACTTGTCCCTCTGGTGTCCTGTAAGCACATATAAGGAAAGTAGAAAACTGCGGCAGCTTGTGACTCTCCCAGGATAGCGGGGCCCTAACTTCACAGCCCCAGCAGCCTGTGTTGTGGAAACAAGGTGATGCCACCTCCTGCTTCCAGCCCCCACCTTCCTTTAACGCACTGTAAGAAAGAATGAGAAGGAGATTGGACCGTGAGACTCTTCCAAGCTGTTCCCTTGGCCTTCAGTCCTCGTTGTCCCCGGCCATGCTTTATGCCACCCCAGGTCTGCTCGGTCCCCAGCGCCTCCTCCTGCTGTGCAGTCTCCTCCAACGGGAGGACAGGTGAGGGCAAGGCACGGACACCTCCACGGCTAGCCCTTGTCCCCTCCACACCCCACGCAAGGCATTACAGGTGACCTGAACCAACCAGGGAATTACGGAGCAGGAGGGAGAGAGATCTGCATCTTGCTGAAGGTTTTTCCAATGGACCGAAACAAAGCAGCACCTGAGAAGCTAAAGTGCCACAAACGGAGCCTTCACGGGTGCTCTTTGCTGTTCTGTACCTTTTTGCAAAAGTGCCTTCTTCTAACTCTCACCCCCGTGTGAACTTTCACCCCCTTCCAGAAGACCCCACGGCCTACACCTACAGCGCCTGCGTGAGCTTCACTCCCATGGTCGTCCTCACCAGGAGGGGAGCCAGAAGCCTGCGCAGGGTTTCCTAAGGCCCAGACATACTTCCTTTCCAACCGGACCCTCAGTGGGGACCGGTGGGTGGCCCTGAAAGGACAGCTACAAGAGGGTCAGTTAGGCTGAGTCTCCCTACTCTGCTTCAGGAAGTCATTTTCCTTAAGGACCCACGTTTCCCCATTTCTACGTTCCCTGCTGTTGAGGTTCTTTCTGCTCCTCCTCTCTGCTTTGTCAGTCTTTGCGGTTCTTATAGTCTCCGTGAGTGAGAAACGAGTTCTGGGCTCTTCCCGTCTCCCATGTTATTCTCACCCTTGTTTGTGCTTTTGCAGGGGGTAACTCTCTCTGTTTAGTCACAGGGCGGAGGAGAGTTCTGCAGGGCACCACTGAAAGGATTTGGGGGCTATAGAATGGGGTAGAAACCTCGACATCATGCAGACAGCAGGAATATGGGTCTTTGCTCCGTCATTTCTTTACAAATGGATGCCATATATAATTCTTGGTGGCCATCTCTCTAAGAGAAGGTGACAAGATCACCCTCATGGAACTAAAAATGCACATAGAAAAACAAAAGAAGCCAAAAAATAGAACAAAAAGGCACATGTGGGAAAATTCCCCACATATGTGCATTAAGTTAGTTATGTGTACCCAAGGGATCCTAGTTTACGATGTTGACAGAGCTCACATCTTGAGCACTGAGGCTAACCTGTCTGGCTTACTACAGAGTTTGCAAATCTACATCATTCTAAGCTGGTACTTCCTGGCTGTGGGCCAACATAAGGTCTGAAGTTCAGACCTCCCAGTGACTGAGCACAGAAAACTGTTAATGCTTTGGAAGTGTTTCAAATCTTTCAGGTCATTAGGGGACCATTTGGTGTTCTAAGAAAGTTAATTCACTAAAACAAATAGTAATAGTATGAAATAGCTAATGCAAGTCTTCAAGTCAGTTGTTTATTTCTTATTCCCAAGCAGGCTAAGGGCACCCCAGTTGACACTCATCTTGTCCCACCAATTCTCACATTGCTCTTTGAGTGTTATCTTATTACAGCACTTGGACCAATCTGCCTTGTGTCAAAGTTGTTTGGTACTAGAGTAAAACAACACTGTGATATAGGGTATCATATGGAGACAGGCTGAATTTGAGAAACACGTGGGCCCAAGACCCATGGGGGGACCCAGGGGACCAAGAAGGGGGCTCTCTGGTCTAGGAAGGAAAAACAATAGAGAGAAGAGAAGCTAGATGGTAAAGTGTTTCAGCTCCTGTCCTAGTAGCATCTGACAGAGTTTTACATCATGTATACACTGGTTAGCAAATAGCTTAGATAAGCAGCAGCTAACACCTGATGTTGAGGTTTCAGGAAGGAGAGCAGAGAGGAGGGATGGTGCTGTGGCTGTGGTTGAATTAAGAAAGAATTCTTAGAACTTTCAAGGCTTATTGCACACAATCAAGTCCCAGGAAGGCTGGGAATCTAACTGAAAACACATCTCAGGGTCTCCCACGATCTTTCTAGAATGTGGAGAGTACTAACATTAATAAAACAAATGTATTTCACAGGACCTAACTTTTTAAAATTACACATAGGAATGTTAAGCTTGCAAAAAGCAGGAAACCTTCCCCAGGCTAAAATCTCTGTTGTAGATAAAGAATTGTAACACTGCAAAATTGCTGGCTCAAAGGGCAGACGTCCTTGGTGCAGGTTAACCTACTGATTGATATGTTGAGAAAGTTACTTGATTGTTATGTAAACACACTGAGGAAATTGCTGTAGGGAAAGAAAGTGTTTTCTAAGAACAAGCTTTTGTTGGTGGATGACTTAACCTTTTGCAAACTGCATTATGGAATGTCACTTTGTTTATTTCACTGATGTTACTAGTTTCCACGTTAAAACTATACTTAGCCATAACTCTGTCCATGTCCTTGTGCTCTTTGTAATGATTAAATCAACTGAATTTTTTGTGAAACTTCCCCGTCATTACAATAAAAGGGAAAAGCTAACTTTGAATCAGGGCTGTCACATTCAGCTTTCTCCTCCTGATGGGGAAATTACTGAAGTGCAGTCCTTCTGGGCTTTTCAATGCATCCATAGTGCTTTGAGTAATTGAGTAATTCTTTTTTACATCTCCATTACACAGGGGGAAGTGTAACAAAACTAGAAAACTATGAAGAGGCTTCTTTAGAATAGACATTTACCTCTGGCACTTTGGGGAAGTTCCCCCCAAACGTTTCTGGATTGTCTCATGGCAAGTTCCCAAACTCATCATGATTTATATTTTGGCTCAAAAATGTCTTTGTTGCCATGGGGCTCCCAGTAGCATTATCTACCTCTCAGAACAAGCCAACAGCTGACTTTTAGCTGGGCACCTGGCCCCCCAAGACCCTCCCAGCCTCCTCCAAAGTGAGGTTGTTGGTGACTAAGCTCTCCCTCCAGCATGTAAAGGAAGGCTTCTGGGACATTTCCCTACAGGGACAGGTGGGTCTTTCCTTCTGCTCCTCCCCTGTCCTGCTGCTGGGATTAGAGCTTGGAGGCTGGAGCTCCGTCCTGGCCCACTGCAGGAGGATAGCTCCCTGGGGGTGACAGAGACATGAGGTAGAGGAGCCTCCTGAAACAGCCCTGCCGGACTGGCCCTGGTCTGGCCACTTCCAGGCAAAATTCCAGAGAGGTGCTAATGCCCACATGTGGCTCTCAAGAGGGGCTCTTTGTTTCAACAGCTGAGCCTTATTCTAACCAGCACAGCTGTCTTGTGGGCACTTTTCTATGGAGTTCCCTTAGGACAGGATTCTCCAAGGACCACAGCAGTCTGCAGTTTTCAGCCCTCCCTTCCATGGGGTGACAGCCAAGCTCAGCTCCAACTCACTCTTCTCTAGGTGTTTCTGTGGAAATCAGTGCATGAAGATGGATGTTCTGGAGCTAAGGTCTTTTGGGGCCTTACTACTCCTCCCATAGCTGTGTATTTCCCACTCTCTGCCAACAATAAAGCTTGTTTAGAAATATGCTGTGGTGACTCTTTTCCTGCTAATATCTGCAGATTCTAATTAAATAACTCAGGAAACAGGCAATAAAAAAAAAAAAATCTGTTCAAAGTCAGGCAGATAAAAAAAATGCCAGAATTAAGGTTCAAGCCCAGTGTTGTCCTATTACAATGCACGAATTCCTTATCACTAAATTATGTACTGCCTCTCATTAAGAAAAAAAAAGTCTGAGCACTAAAGGATGCTGCTATATCTGATGATGTCAGATGTGTCCTCCAAAAGTTCACGTATTGGAAACTTATCTCCACTGGGACAGTGTTAAGAGGTGGGAAATCCAATTACAGTATTTGAACGGTGGGGCCTTTGAGAGGTGATTAGATTGTGTGGACTGTGACCACATGAATAGACTGACCCTTTCACAGAGTAATGGGCATGGTTCTGACGGCTTTAAAAGGAGGGCAAGTGAGCAGGTTAACTCTCTTGCTCAGCTATTCACCGTGTGACACCTTGCATTGCTGTGGACAGTCACCACCAAGGAAAAGGTCCTCACCAGATGTGTTCCCTGGACTTTGGACTGCCCAGCCTCCAAAACTGTAAGAACAAGCTTCGTTTCTTTGTAAATCACCTGGATTCAGGCATTCTCTTACAAGCAACAGATATGGACTCATACAGACACTCAGCAGCATGCCTCACCTCTGCTCACCACAGGACAGCAGCTGAGCCTGGTGACAGCTCTCTCTCTTCCGGGGACCCCTTGAGGTGCTGGAGTGATGTTGATGTCTCTGGGACATTAAAAGTGGAAGCTACACTGCTCTGGGAAGGAGTGGAGGGGCTGTGCCTTCTTTTTTGTACTTATCATTTGGGGAACAAGGCATGTTGTAATTCTCTTATATTTTTCTGAAATATTCAAGGAACATTGCACAGGACCAGGTAACTTCATCTTCCCCCCTCAATAGAGCATACAATTTGAACCCGTGGGGGCTGTCTCATAGGACCACTCAGTGACACACACCGTCTGTTCTCCTAGTCCCCTTCCCCTCTGAGGATCTTGTACCTGACAATGCTGTTTTTGTTACCACCCCTTTCTTCACCTTAGGAAGCCAGACCGTGGTATTCCCAGCTCTCAGGGGTTCCAGGGCAGGAAGAGAAGTTTCCTCAGAACAATTCTTTTTCTAATTTTTGTTTCAAAAGTTTCAACACATGGAAGAGACTGCTGTGTCTTCTTGAGAGAAGGGAGATATTCCTTCCAAGTCAGAAGGGTTGTAGAGATCCGTGGGTTCCAGGGAGATTCTTTCCTCGGCAGTGCCCACATGGAGGTCAGAGAATCTTAGAAAGGAGCTGCACCTGGTTGGTGTTGCTAAGCATTTTTAGATTTTACACACCAGGAGTCCTGCCTGGGCAGTGAGTCCCATGCCTGTACTTAACCCAGAAGCATAGAGCCACCTGCCTCTTCATCTGTGAGGGTCTGAACCTAAGAAATAACCACTGTGATACAAGATCATGTGACCCTCAGGGGCAGATTGCATATTCCAAAGATGGCTACAATACTCCTGTCTCTCATCTCACATGTTGTCTTACAATTCAACTTTGCCTCTTGCATCAAAAGATGGGGTCTATGCCCTCCAGCCCCCTTGGATCCTGGCTGGCCATGCCACTCTCTTGAAACCAACATAATGTGGCAGAAGTAATGCTGCCTGATATCCAGAGTTAGTTCAGAAAAGGCTGCACAACTTCTACCTGGTTCTCTTGAGACACTCACTTGGTGGTAAGCCCCATGCAGGAAGTCCGTCCAACCAACCTGAGACTGCCATACTGGAAAAGACACATGTAATTGCTTTGGGTTGGCAGCCCCAGCTGGGCTCCCAGCTCAGCTGCATCGCTGGCCATGGGCTGAGGTATCTTGGACGTCCAGCCAAGTGCATGTTTGCATTCCAAGTCTACATCCAACTGCAGTCACATGAGAGACTGAAGCAAGAGTGGTCCAACCCAGACATTCCCAAATTTCTGAACCACAAAATCATGAGCAAAAGAAACGGTTGTTGGAAGCCATTACATTTGTAGTGTAATTTGTTACACAGCAATAACAACTGGAATAACCTCCCTGAATGTTCAGCTCTCTTCAGCGGCACAAGGACTTCTCACATGGCCGCATTATAACTCAGTGGGTTTTCCCACCAGCCGTGTAGAATGAGGTTCTGAGTCAGAGAGGTAGGACTTTACTTTTGATATAATAATGACTTTTCCTGCAGACATGAGCTGGTGAGGGAGAATCCACACTTGGGTTCTCTAAGTAAATATATTTACCCAACCGACTGTCTTTTCCTTTACTATGAGCTCTTCCCTGCAGCTTCTCAATGCTTTCTGTCATAAGGATCCTGAGAGGCCGGCCACAGACGTGCCTGAAATCTGTGGTGAACACATTGAGACTCAGCTGGAACCTTGGCTGCTGTTTCTGCTCATGGGTCACGGGTCATGGCACAGTCAGTCTAGTTTATGAGGCCACCAGGGCCTGAGTGCCCTTTGGGTCACTGAACCAGGCCACAGCATGGACCCTGGCCATCATTACTGTCATTGTCCACCACTGTGTGCCTAGCCTCTAGCACGATGCCTAATGCACAGTAGCTGCTCAGTAAATATTAGCTGAGTGCATAAGCTAATTTGAGAAAGAGGGCAGAAAACATGGAATAAGGGATTTAGGTTAAATTTAGGATTTAGGAGAGGGCACAAGAGAGTTAACAAATGCTGTATTTTTTGTAACATATTACAACAACTCACAACTGCCTTAGCAGAGAAAAGCTTTTTATCTTGTGTTTTCAACCTAGAAGAACTCTAGTCTTCCTCTGAAAGGCCAAAATGAATTCAGCCTCTGGGATTAGTCCATCAGCTGAGTGATGCAGAGGAGGCTTCGGATTTCTATTTCTGTTTCTCTCTCTGGGAAGCCGATTGCTTTCATAGGTCCTTTCACCTGAGAAATCACATTTTCCTGCAGAAGTCGCTCTTGGTCTCTATATTTATTATCAAGCTTAATTAAAAAATAATACCCAGGCTTCTGAAGCATCCTGGGCTCCTACTTGTGTGAAGTTTAAATAAAATATTTAACTTCTCTCTCTCTAATTTTCCTGCTTAGTTGTATTAGCCAGGGTAGGCCAAATGCTGCGTTCAGATCAGGATCCGTCCAAAGAGTGTTAATTCTAGGTCTGGAAACAAAACTGAAGATTATGCAATGAAATGTTTACACCAATTGTCCAGAGCAGCTTTCTAGGTAATTCTGCACACACTTTCCACAGTCATGACTTTCACCGCCGCTGGCATTGTCAAGAACAGGGGTTCAGTTTGAATTCCTGTTTCTGCTTCTCTAGTTTCCATTTGAAGTAAATCAAAGACAGTTTTAAGAGAATCTCTGGGAGCCGCTCTGTGTATGAATACCATTTCCATTACAGGATCTGCATTATTGACATTTTGGGTGTGTTACATGAAGATTGGGGATAATGATATCTCCCTAGCAGGGCCGATACTTCTGTGTAGAAGTTGATTTCTTGGTGTTCTCTTGCCTATATGCCAGATAAATTATGTCTGTCCTTTGCATTCTCTGCATTTTTCTGTCCCTGTTGGACTTATTTATGCATTTACAGCCAGCATCCCATAATTCTTCACTTTTTAAATACAATTTTGTGGTGTTTGCTGTTATTTCAACTTCATTTATTTTGCTTTGGATCTCAGGGTGGCTAGAACTGTGATGAACCATGTCAGGCCTTAATAACTACTTGCTGGCTTGTTCTGCTTTCTTGTTTTCTACTCTATGATCTTGGAACCAAAAGATATTTCCGAATTAACTGATGAGTGGCTAATTCTGGCCCTCGTCCGTTTGGTGAGCCTGGGCGAGGATGTGCCTTGTCTCATAGCTCTCAGGTACATATTCAAGAGGACATTTTCCAGTGGAACCATCGATAAGTTTCACAAAGCAAACAGAATTTTTATTAGGAAGTGGCTTATTAAATGAAGATGCCCTCATGTTTTGAAGAAAGCTGCGGAGACACGTGAACTAACTCTCCTCATAAGTAACAGGACCTCAGCTCCCCGAAGGTAGGACCCAGCGTCAGCACCCTGCCAGGAGGTGTGAACATCCGCTCTGCAGCAGGGGACTAGGGAGGAAGTGTGTGAACAGGGCAGCCAGACCGTCTCCAGATGACACGGTTTTCGAGGAGTGTGCACTGTGTGTGAGCACACCCTCCAGGAATCGGTTCAAGGGCTGGGACTTCGGCTTGTGGTGTGACACGCAACCATCTCAGGAGGAATGGCCTTGTGCATGCCGTGGCTGTGCTGCCTGCCGAAATCAGTCCTTATGCTGCATCTTCACGTGGGTTCTCCTCTTGGGGGCCTTGTAGTGAGAGCCAGACAGGTGGTCACCAACATGACATTTGGAGTCACACCAACTTGGGCAAGATGTTTTGCTCCCTTACCCCCGCCGCGTGACTTCAAGCACTTTGTTCCATCTCTTTGCCCCTTAGTTTCCTCTTCTGTCAAATGCAGTGGGCAATACCTGCCTCAGAGCATTATCAGGGTATTAATTACAGAATGTTTACAAACCATCCTGGTGGGTCTTGACAATAATTGGTAGCTATTGGAATTCTTAGGTCTTCTTAAGAGAGCTGCTCCCAGGACACACCTGTTTTTTTGGCTAGAGCCTCCAGAAAGAAAGGATGCTGTATAGAAACACTAAAAGCCACCAGCCTGGACGCAGGGCAGGGCTGGCACATGTGCGTGGAGAAGAGCCTGGGAAGGGAAGACCTGCTGAGACCAGAGGGATTTTCTCCTCTTGTTGCAAGAAGTGACTCTATGGACCTCCCCCAATAAACCATCATCCAAAGAGGCATCGGACGGGGAGACAACATTTGGCGACTGTCCTCCCTGCTTGTCCATAGGGGACGGGCTTTACTTACAGTGTAAACCTGCTCATAGATCACGCCTTTATTCACTTCCTCATCCAGACTTCCTCACCCAGGGCGTGTGCCTGGAAACCTGCATTTGGGTTTTAAAAGACGGGAGCCTTAGTCACTGCAGCACTGGCCGGCCGCACTGACTCTGCGGGGCCACAGCTCTGGCTCCTTGGAGGGAACCCCCATCTCTTCATCCTTCCAAGGCACTTTAGCAGGACAAAGATGGTGCCATCCTTTTCTTTGAGTTTCAAATACAAACTCATTTATTCCCCCTTCATGGTGATTACCGAGCACATGGGCACTTAGGGTGTGAGGTACACTTTGCCAGGGAGATATTGTCCAGTCTGGGTGACAGGCAGACCAGACCCCCGAGGGGCCAGGCAGTTTCTGTGGGTTTATGCAGGACACTGGGGAGGAAGAAAAACAGAACCTTTCTGTTTCTGCAGACTCCCCGTCTCTGGTGGGTATCCCCAAGGAGTTTCAAGCAGGGTGAACGCCACTAGGACGCTTCAGACATTAGCGTCCTTTGAAAATGAGGAGGATGCCATTGAGACAAAGTGACTCCAGGGTGAGAAGACTGGGGGAAGGGGACAGGGGCTGCCGCAGGCATGGGCCTCCTCTGTGGGCTTGGAGGCCTTCTCAAGTGTTCTGGAAAATGCTTTATCATGCCCTGTGAAAGCATCATCAGTCACTGATGGCTGCTTTCTCTGGGGAGGAGGAGTTTCCCCGGCTCTGCTTACATTATTCTGTTTTTGCTCAAGTGCAAAATGTCTCTTTGTTCTTCCATCTCCTTCCTAGAAACTCCACAAGCCTGGGCGACTCCTTAGACAACTCTGCTCCAGGTGTTAGGGTGTCGGTGAGAGGCACTGACTGGACGTGTGGCCACCAAGGGAGCCTCCAAAAGCCTAGGAAGCACCACCTCCCTAGAACAAGGCAGGAGGAACCTGAAGCTACCATGACCGGGACATGTGTGGCTTCCTCCGACCCAGCCGGAGCTGCTCTTCTGTTTTAAACAAAGTCATAGACCTATCGATTGCCGAGATGTGTTTTAAAAAGCATCTGGAATTGAGCAATTAGTTCCTGCTTAATGCAGAATGTCAAAAGAAGGCCACCAATTCTCTAATTGATCAATTGATTCATTATTTCCCTTGCATGGTTAGATATGGACTCAGGCCAATGGGAGTAATAAAGCAGAAGAAAAAGTGGGGAAAGTGGAGCCAAAGATTTATTATCCCCCCAAAGAAATACATTGTTTATCCATTCATTTCCCAGTAATTGCTTGTTTATTAAGGTAGCCACTCAAAGAGAAAGCCCACAGCAGAGATTGTCAATAATAAAGAGGGGTTCTGTGTTTACTGTAAGTAGATGGTAATGTGTTTCAATTATTAGAGCTCCTAGGTCATAAAGAAGTGCACGAGAGTGCCTGGGCTATAAAACTAAATATGGCTTGTCCATTATGAAGGGGAATTTCGCTAGAGCCTGTGGTCTTTAAACAGAAGCTGCTTCAGGGTAAAGGGAGTTAGGGATGTGATAAAGTCACTCTTTGGAGCTGTGTCCTTGGGAGACAGCAGGTTGCTTAGCAGAGTTCAGGCATTTGGGTCCATTAGTCATGGTTTCAAATATAAGTTTGTCATGTGTGTACTGTGTTAATAGCCTCGTGAGCTTGGGTCTGTTTCTTAGCATCTCTGATGAGCCTTATCTAAGAGGCAAAATTGTTAAGAATGTGGACTCTGCAGTTAGGTTGCTGGGTAGAAATCCCAGCTCTGCCATGTTGTTTCTGAGCTATGGGATCGTGAGCAAGCTACTTCAGTTCTCCGTCGCTCTCTTTCCTTCTCTGGTCAAGTGAGGGGGATAATGGGCAGCAGAACTGGTTGGTGCCCAGACCCAGATGGTCCTGGCCCTCCCGAGTTCACGTGCAGGTGTGCTGCAGGTGTTGACACCGTCCCATCTCACACACCTGCTCTCTCTCCTCTAGAAGCCTGGGGGCTTCCTCCAGGCACCAGGATGCGTGGTCCACTGCACAGGTGCTGCTTGGACGCTGGTGCCCCCGGGGCCAACCCTCAACTCCCCCGTTGGGAGTTCTGGATAAATATCCCATCTTGCCCACCCTTGGTGGGACAATTCAGAAGAGCATCTCACCAGCTTCCTCAGAGGGTCCCCAGCAGGATCGAGTCTACTCGCCCATAACAGTGACTTACCCATTATGGAGCTTTATCCCTTCAGCGTCTCACATCACATCCTTATTATTCGTCAACACCCACCTCCCTCCCCAAATCGACTCCCTGCACACAAGCCCTTGTCTCAGGGGCTAATTTGGGGAAACCCAGATGAAGATGTGTTAGTATCTATTCCTAAACACGTTAAGGCACTTAGTGCAGTGCTTGGCAGGTGGGAAATACTTAGCACATGTCAGTAGCTTTATCGATCCTACTGCAAAGATTTGGACAATTAAATCAATGACTAGTACTTGCTACAGGCTGTGACACATCATAGGCAGTAAATAAACACCAATAAACATCAATGCCCTTCCCTGTCACCCCTCCTCCCCTCACCCCTCACCCCACTGAGTCCCCTGTGCAGTGCTAGGGGACCTCATGTTGAGAAGCTGTGGGTTCCAGCATGTTCTGGCAGCATCACGCTTGACAAGAAGAACAACACAATCAGACACTGACAAAGGTAAAATGCAGAATGTGCTAGAAAGGACAGAAATGATGCTTAATAACTGAATTACTGCCCAGAGTGCAAACAGCACAGAATCCCTTGTGCAAGGTGGACACACGCCGTGCAAGAAAAGAAGAGAGCTGCGTTCAGTCTCCGCCAAGTCTGGGCTCAAACCATCCACCCTGCACAGTTGCCTCTCTTGCCCTGGCCCCTGAACCTCTCTCTTCCCTCTGATGTCATCCACCTTTCCCATTCTTCCCCCAAACTTGTCAATACTATTGCTCATCCCGACACGGAGAGGCCTGGAATCATCCATGAGACCAAGACAGAAGCTAATTGAGAAAAGAGACGAGGGAGAGGAATTAACTTCCTTGAGCTCTTGAGTGCTTTAGTAACATGACTTTCATCTTGAATCCTCACAAGGACCCTGAACAATAAATATTTTCAGCTCCATTTTACACGTGAGGAATCCGGGGCTCAGAGAGGTAAAGTGACTTGCTCAGGTCGTCCAGCAGGGAAGTGGTACGAGCTGGGATTTGAGCTCAGCACTCCCAGACGAGGCTCACTTCCCTCCTTCTGCTGTAGCCAGCGAAAGCTCCTTGTGTTGCTTTCTTTATTGCTGGCAAGGAATGGGCACGCGTGAAAGTTTACTGCTCAGAACCACTCTGCGTATTTTTGGTTATGCCCATTTTACAGACAAGGAAATGGAGTCTGGATAAGATTAAACGATATGTCTGGAGCCACAAGCCAGCAGTGGCAGCTCTAGGATTCATTGCCCTGTTTGCCTGTTCCTGCTGTTTCCACTCTACCATGCCACTGTGGGGGCGACGGCAGCCACTGAGAGGTGGAGTCTAATTCTCCTGTCCTTTGAATCTGGGTTGGCTTTAGTGACTTGCTTGACTACTAGAATGTGGCAGAAATGGTGTCCACACATTCCTGAAGCTGGGTCATGAGAAGCCTTGCAACTTCTGCTTGGGCATCTTGGAACGCTGCTCTGGGAGCCCTGAGTTATCACTTAAGAAACTGGACAACCCTGAGGCTCCTGTGCTGGGAAGTCTGCATGTAGACTCGCTGGTCAGCAGTCCCAACTGATCCCAGCCTCCCGGCGGTCCCTGAAAAGTCAACAGACACATGAATGATGCTGTCTTGGAGCTTCAAGCCAGTCCAGCTGTGGCTGAATACAGTGACCTCTGTTGATGCTGCTGAGATAGAAGCATCACCCAGTTGAGCCTTGCCTGAATTCCTGATCCTCAAAATCATCAGACATAATGAAATGGTTGTTGTTTTAAGCCTTTACACCTTCAAGGCTTTATGAAGGTATAATTAATATGATAATGGCACATATTTAAAGAGTATGATTTGATAAGGATTGACATATGTGTACACCCATGAAATCATCACCACAGTCAGGAAAGCAAACATATCCATCACCTCCAAATTTCCTCCTGCTCCTTCGTAGTCCCACCTCCTGCCCCTCTGCTCCCACCAAGGCAACCACTGATCCGCTTTCTCTTACGACAGAGTACTCTGCATTGTATATTAAGTTTTGTGTAAATGGACACAAAGAATAAGTGTACTCTTTTTAGGTCTGGTTTCTTTCCCTCAGAGTAACTATTTGAGAGTCACCCATCTTGTAACATGCATAAATAGTTATTTCTTTTTATTAGTGAGTAGTTTTGCATTGTATGGTTGTATCACAGTTTGTTTATCCACTCTTCTGTTGATGGACATGTAGACTGTTTCCAATTTTTGTCTATTACAGATAAAGCTTCTGTGATCATATCTGTTCAGGTCTTTGTGTAGACATATTTGTTCCTCCCTCCTGGGTAGGTATCTAGGAGTGAAGTGCCTGGATCACACCATAGGTGTGTGCTTAACATTATAAAAAACCTACCAAACTTTAAAAAAAAGTTATTGTACCATTTTATATTCCCACTACCAGTTTTTGAGAGTTCTAGTTCCTCTTCTACCTGTCTGACATTTGGTATGGTCAGTCTTTTTAATCTTAACCACTCTAACAGACATGTATTGGTATTCCATTCCAATTTTAATTTGCATGTTCCTAGTGACTAATGATGTTGAGCATATGTACAGGTGATTATTTACCATCCATGTATTCTTTATGGTGAATTGTCTGTTCGAATATTTTGCCCATTTTTCAATGAGCTGAACAGATGTTTCTAAAAGGAAGACATACAGATGGCCAACAGACACGTGGAAAATGCTCAACATCACTCAGCATCAGGGAAATGCAAATCGAAACCATACTGAGGTTTCATCTCACCCCAGTTAGACCGGCTATGATCAAAAAGACAGAGAATAACAAATGCTGGCAGGGATGTGGAGTGAGGGGAACCCTCCTGCACTGTTGATGGGATTGTAAATTAGTGCAGCCATTATGGAAAACAGTACGGAGCCTCCTCAGACAACTACAGATAGATCTTCCATATGATCCAGCAATCCCACTTCTGGGTATATACCCAAAGGAATGGAAGTCATCATGTTGAAGGGATACCTGCACTCCCATGTTTATTGCAGCTCTGTTTATAAGAGCCAAGACTTGGAACCAACTTAAATGTCCATGGATGGATGACTGGATAAAGAAAATGTATGTAGTACATATACTCAACGGAACACTGCTCTGCCACAAAAAAGAATGCAATTCTACCATTTGCAGGAACATGGATGAGCTTGTAGAAAATTAAGTTAAGTGAAATAAGCCAGGCACAGAAAGAGAAATACTGTATGTCCTCAGTCATAAGTGGGAGCTAAAAAATACAAACAAAGCTAAAAAACCAAATAAATAAGAAAGGAATAAGAAAAGAAGGAAAGAAAAAAGGAAAGAAGGAAACAACAGTCACAATAATATGATAAACTTTGGGGGGTTACTTTTGTGGTTACTAGAAAGGGAAATGGGTTAGTGAGAATCTGGTTAAGGGTCACAAAGGATGATTTATGTTTTGTAATGATTAATATACTAATTGTCCTGAATTGATCATCGCATATTGTACACAAGTATTGATATTCAACTTTGTACCCCACAAATATGTATAATCAATTATGTTTCAATAAACTAGCAAACATTTTGCCCATTTTCAATTGGGCTGTTTGTTTCTTACTACTGAGTTCTGAACATTCTTTACTTTTATTTTTTTAATATCAATATTATTTTTAAAAATTCTATGATGTTGCAGATCAGTTGGGAGGGAGGGGGAGGGGGAAAGGGGAAGGAAATGGGATGGAAGAAGGAGGGAGGGGTGGGATTGAGGCCTGTGGCACCCCCACGTTCCCATAGGGGAGACCGGTCAGTGGGGGGGGGGTGTTCTAGCAGTGGCTTGGTCATTGTCAGGATGGGTGCAGATGTCAGAGGGGTGTGGCAAAAGCCCTCACCTCCTACTTCCCGAGCTTGGGAACCCAGGGCCCTACTTGCTGTGGCTTGGTGGTTGTCACTGGGCTGGCTGTGGGTGTGGATGAGGCCCTTAGCCCCATACTGCCCCAGCTTGGGAGAGCCCAGGACACTTCCTGTGCTGGCTCAGTGGTTGTCACTGGGGTGGTTGCACTTGTCAGCGGGGTGTGGCCGAGGCCCAAGGCTCCCACCCTTGGGACTGTTTGCAGGTGTTGGGGGGCATGGCTGAGGCCCCCAGCCCTCCCCACTTCCTGGCTTGGTAGCCCAGGGGACTTCCAGTCCTTCTAGGTGTTATAGGTGTTCTTTGGTGAAATGAGACCTTTACTAGTTAATATCAAACTTTGTCTCTGGTTGTGGGTACTTTGTTTTTTCTTTCAGTTCTGTGTTGGATTATTTGCTGTTCCCACCACTTAAACTCTGTGCTGGAACTAATTTGTTGTCCTTTGCTTACTTCTAAAATGTGGCAACTTCCTGTGGGGACCAGCACTTGAGCTCTGTGGTTGAGCTAAATGCTGTTTTGCTGCTGTTTCCCTGGGGAAGGCTTTTTGTGCAGCTCAGGGTTTAATGGTTGACTTTATATGTACTTCTGGTTCTAGTGAAATCTAGTGCACCTGGGTTGTGTGGAAACTCTGGTCTGGGCCTGAGTCTTCAGCAAACTGCACCCCCTGCAGTTCTATATTCCTGACCAGTCTCCTCTGCGTGGTCCTGCGCTGACTGGGGGGCAGATCAGCTGTCCTTGCTGTGCCCCAGTGTTCCCCCAGTGGGCCCGTCTCCCCTATTGCCTGTGCTCCAGAGACTTCCTATGGGACAGGCCATGCTCAGGTCCCTTGCGGTGACTCACTGGTCTTTGAAATGGCTCCTTTTTTTCAGTTGTTGTGGCTCCTCAGTCCTATGTGTGTCCATGGGAACTCTGTTTAGTAGTATGGGTGGCCTTCACCAGATATATGATTTGCAAATATTTTCTCCCAGTCTGTAGCTAGTCTTTTTGTTCTCTTAATGGCATCTTTTGAAGAGCAGAAGTTTTAATTCTAATGGGCTAAAGTCATCATTTTTTTTTTAATGGATTATACATTTGGTGTCATAACCAATAAATTTTTGCCTAATCCAAGGTGACAAAGCTTTTTCCTACTTTTTTTTCATCGAAGTGTTTGGGTTTTATGTTTAAGCCTGTGAATCACTTCAGTTAATATTTTTGTGTACAGTGAGAGGGATGGACAGAAGCTCATTTATTTTTCATGTGAATATTCAATTTCTCAGGCATCATTTGCTCTCCGCTGAATTGCTTTGCATCTCTGTCAAGAACCATTGGTCAATATATGTGTGAGCTTATTTCTAGGTTCTCTAATCTGTTCCATTGATCTCTGTCTATCTTTACATCAGTATTACACTATCCTGATTTCTGTAGCTTTACAATAAGTTTTGAAATCAGGTAATGTGAGTACTCCAAATTTGTTCTTTTTCAAAGTTGTTTTGCCTATTTTAGGTCCTTTACATTTCCATGTAAGGCTGTCAATTTCTACAAAAATATGAGCTGGGATTTTGATTGGATTGTTTTGACTCTATAGATCAATTTGAGGATAATTGACAACAATATTGTGACTTCTGACAAATGAACTGTATATGTCTCTCTATTTATTTAGGTCTTAATTTCTCTCAACCACATTTTGTAGGTCTGTGTACAGGTTGTTCACATATTTTGTCAGATTCAGAGTTATGCATTACATATTTTCTGATGCTACTGTAAGTAATATTCATTGTTAATTTCAATTTTCAATTTCTGATTGCTGGCTACAGCCTCCAGCACAGTGTTGAATAGAGAGCGTGTGAGCAGTCGCTCACCATTAAGAATGATGTTAAGTGTAAATTTTTCATAAATATCTTCTATAAATTTGAGGTAATTCTCATCTATGACTGGTTCACTGAAAGTTTTTATGAAGAATAGGTGTCGGATTTTGCAAGATGATTTTTCTGTATCTGTTGAGATGATTATATGACTTTCATTCTTTAGTTTGTCAGTATGGTGAATTACATCGATTGCTTTTCAAGCGATAAACTAACCTTGCACTCCCAGGACAAATTTCATTTGGTCATGATGTATTAGCTTTTTAACATATTATTGGTTGGGATTTTCTAAATTATTGTTTTAAAGTTTTTGTTTTTGTTTTTATTTTATTTTTTGTACTTATTTATTTCATTGTACATGTTTATGGGGTACAGTTTGTGTCAAAGTTCTGTGTCTGTGCTCCCGAGGACGTCTGTCAAGGCAATGACCTGGGGCAGCCCTTGGCTCACCTCATTTGTTTTCTGTCTCTCAGGGATTACTGCATCTTGTTGCCTGACGTCCAGTGTCTTGAAAACTTTTGTGTTATGTATTTTGCACATTTTTAAAGTTAATTCAGTTAGGCAGGTAGATCCAGTCCTTTCTCTATCTTGGCAAGAATTACAAGTAGAAAGCAGTAGTCTTAAAAGCTAAAAATTAATAAATTGAGCACCATCAAAATGAAAATTGTGCTTTAAATGATGTCATTAAAGAAACTGATAGGCCAGCCAGAGACTATAAAATTCTTTATGATAGATCTAACTTTCAAAGGACTATATCTAAGACATAAACAGAACTCCTGTCATAGAGAAAAAAAAAAGAAATAAATATCCCAAATTTTAAAAATGGGCAAAAGACTTGAACAGACCCTTCACAAAAAACATGAATGACCGAAAACAGATGAAGATGTGCGCAACATAACTACTTACCAGGAAAACTCGAGATACCAGTTCACATTTTCTACAATGGCTGAAATTTACAAACCCAACAAACTAATAACAGCAAATTTCAGTGAGAGCGTAGAGGAATTAGAATTCTCACACACTGCTGATGGGAGTGTAAGAAGCCCATTCATGTTGGAAAACTGGCAGTTAAACGTTTACCTACCCTATTATATAACATTTCTAGATTTTTACCAGAGGACGTGAAAATATAGACTCACAAATATCCATAGTAGCTTTATTCATAATGGCCAGCAATCAGAACAACTTGTGTCCCTCACCAGTAGAATAGATGAACCATTTGTGACGCATTCATACAAGGGGATACTGCACAGTAATCAACAGAGAAAGAACTACTGTACATGCAGTCATGTGGCTGAATTGCAAAGCAACGTGCTTAGTGAAAGAATGCAGGTGCATGGAGTATGTTCTCTATGCTTCCACTTATTTAAAGTCGATGAGTGGGCAAAGCTAATCTATATTAATAGACATCAGAATAGCGATTGCCTCTGGAGGTGGGGATTGAATGGAAAAGGCACAAGGTAACTTTTTGGAATTATGGAATATGTTCTTTGTCTTCATTAGGAAGAGGATTATACTGGAGTACACATTAAATTTTTTTATTGGAACCTAATTGATTGTACATATCTATGAGGTACAGCATTGAATATCTATGCCTGTGTGCAATATGCGATGCTCAAATCAGGATAATTAGCACATTCAACATTACACAATGTAATGATTTTTGGTGGCCCTTTACCAATTTCTCACTAACCTCTGCCCCATCCCCCTTTCCCACCTCTGGTAGCCTCAGTTCTGTTCTCTCCTTTTGAAAGTTCAACATATTATTGGGATTGTTGTATGTTTTTAAAAAAAATTTATTTGCTTATTTTTTCAGCTCCCACTCATGAGTGAGGACATGTAGTATTTCTCATTCTGTGCCTGGCTTATTTCACCTGTCATAATTTTCTCTAAGTTCTCCCATGTTGATATGAATGGCAGAATTTCATTCATTTTAATGGCAGAGTAGTATTCCACTGTGTAGATATACCACATTTTCTGTATCCAGTCATTTGTTGATGAACATTTAGGTGGGTTCCAATTCTTTGCTATTGTAAATAGAGCTGTGATAAACACGGAAGTGCAGGCATCCCTTCAACATGATGATTTCCATTCCTTGGGGTATATTACCAGCAGTGGGATTGATGGATCGTCTGGCAGTTCTATCTGTAGTTGTTTGAGGAACCTCCATACTGTTTTCCACAGTGGTTGCACTAACTTACAGACCCGCCAACAGTATAGAAATGTTCTCCTTTCTCCACATCCTCACCAGTATTTGTTATTCTCTGTCTTTTTGATAATGGCCAATCTAAATGGAGTGAGATGACATCTCAAAGTGGTTTTGATTTGCACTTCCCTCATGCTCAGTGATGTTGAGCATTTTTTCATATGCCTGCTTGCCATTTGTATAGCTTTCTTTTAGAAATGTTTATTCAGCTCCTTTGCCCATTTTTTAAGTGAGTTATTTGTTTTTTATAAAGTTGTTTGAATTTCTCGTATACTTAGGATATTAATCCCTTGTTGGATGCATAGTTTGCCAATATTTTCTCTCATTCTGTAGGCTGTCTTTTTGCTCTATTAATTGTTTCTTCTGCTGTGCAGAAGGTTTTTAGTTTGATATAATTCTATTTTTTTTTCTTTTGTTGCCTGTGCTTTTGGGATCTTATTCATAAAGTCTTTGTCCAGTCCTACTTCTTGTTTTCCCCTAGGAGTTTTATAGTTTCAGGTCTTATATTTAAGTCTTTAATCCATTTTGAGTTGATTTTGGTGTATGGTGAGAGGTATACATCGCGTTTCATTCTTCTACATATGGATGTTCAGTTTTCCCAGCACGGTTTATTGAAGAGGCAGTCTCTTCCCAATGTATGTTCTTGGTGCCTTTTTCAAAGATCAGTTGGCTGTAAGTATGTGGGTTGATTTCTGGGTTCTCTATTCTCTTCCACTGTTCTGCCAGTACCATGCTGTTTATAGCTTTGTAGTATAATTTGAAGTCAGGTAATGTTATGTCTTCAGTTTTATTTTATTTTATTTTTCTGCTCAGGATTGCATTGGCTATTTGGGGTCTTTTGCTGTTGCATATGAATGTTAGGATTTTTTAAAAAAAATTTCTGTGAAGAATGTCATTGGTATTTTGATGGGGATCGCATTGAATCTGTAGGTCACTTTGAGTAGTATGGACATTTTTACAATGTTAATTCTTCCAATCCATGAACATGGGATGTCTTTCCATCTTTTTGTGTCCTCTAATTTTTTTCAGCAGTAATTTGCAGTTCTAATTGTAGAGATCTTTCACCTCCTTGGTTATATTTATTCCTAGGTATTTTATTTTTTTGGTGACTATTGTAAATGGGCTTACTGTCTTGATCGCTTTTTCTTCTACTTCATTGCTGGAGTATAAAAATGCTACTGATTTTTATAAATTCGTTTTGTATTCTACAACATAACTAAAATTGTTTATGAGCTCTGAGAGGTTTTTGGTAGAGTCTTTAGGTATTTCTGTGTTTAGGATCATGTCATCTGTGAACAGGGACAGTTTGACTTCATCTTTTCCAATCTGGATGCCCGTTATTTCCTTCTCTTCTCTGATTGCTGTGGCTAGTACTTCCAACACTGTGTTGAATAGGAGTGGGGACAGTGGGCATCCTTGTCTAGTTCCTGTTCTTAAGGAAAAAGCTTTCAGCTTTTCCCCATTCAGGATGATATTGGCAGTATGTTTGTTGTACACGGCTTTTATTGTTGAAGTATTTTCCTTCTATACCTAATTTGCTGAGAGTCTTTATCATGAAGGGATGTTGAGTTTTGTCAAACCCACTGATTCTAAATCTGTGGAAAAAAGAGGCACTTACCCAGAGAGATGTGTGTTGTGATTTGGTTCATGTGAGAAGAACCTGCATAGTTTTAAGGCAGACATGTCATGAACTCATCTCTCTGTTGGCCTGTAATTTTATTGTCTGTAGGAAGATAACCAGATCTTGTTAGGCAAGAGATGGAATCAATCTAAATGTCCATCAGCGGATGAATGTAGAAAAAAAATCTGTGGTATATATACATGATGAAATACCACTCAGCTGTAAAAAAATGAAACACCGTCATTTGTAGCAACATGGATGAAACTGGAGGTCATCATATTAGGGCAGGCTCAGATCGACAAATACTGAATGATCTCACTCATATATGTAAGTTAAAAAAAAGTGATCGTCCTAATAGTAGAGGGTAGAATAATGGTTATCAGAGGTGGGGAGGGGAGCGGAGATGGAAGGGGACTTGCCTACAAGCTCTGTCTTTCCTTCTCTGCCAGTGCTTCTCTGTCGTTTTTCTTTCTCTACTTTGAATTTGTTTCCATTTAAAGTTTTGTTCTCAGAAATGTCGCTAATGTATGTATGTATGTGTAGTTGTGTATCAAATACCCCTTGGTATACGATCATCTGTAAGAAATTAAAATCAACCAGAAAAGTTCTAAGAAGTAAATATCTCTATCCTATGGCTCACAGAACAGTTTACATTTTGTCGAACATTCTTCCAGACAGCATCTTTGTGTGTGTATCTACACGTGTGTATGGAATTCTTATGTACACGGGATTATGTGGCATGCTGCTTTGTAAACTGATTGTTTTAAACATTAAATCATAACTATCTTTCCAAGACAATAAACTGATCTATATTCAACATCATGGTTTTTAATGATAGCCTTTTTCATTGTAAGTATGTACAACAATTAATACAAGTTGCTCTTCATCAGTGGATATGTAAGGTGTTTCAATTTTTTGTTGTTATAAACAATGCTGCATCAAACATCCTTGTGTACTGTTCTCTTCAGAACAAATTCCTAGCAGTGGATATTCTGGGTAAAATAGTATACATATTTTACAATTTTATAATTTGATATAACTGGCCAACCTTTCAGAAGGGTTGTAGCAGTCTACAGTGCCCCTTATCAATGTACCTTATAGGTCATATTTTTGTAAGCATCAAATTTTATCACTCTTTTTAGAACTTTGCTAATCTTATTGGTGAAAAATTCCTTATTTTTATAGTTGCATTCCTTTGGTTGCTAGGGACACTGGAGTTAAATTATTTTCATTTCCTTTGGGCATTTGTAATTTTTTTGTGTCAACTGCTTGTTGATATTGTGGAGTTAAATATTTTTCTTATTTATAAGTTCTTTTAATACAAAGAAGGTTAACACTTTGTTACATGGGTCAAAATTATTTTTCTCTTTTCTTCTTCAACCTTGTTCATTAGTGACTTGTTCTTGATTTTTGTTTTGTTAAAGTCTATATAGGCATCATCATTTATGAAATTTTTATAAGAAGTTAGAAAGACCAAAGACTATAAAGAACATATTTACCAATGTTTTCTTCTACCAGTTTTATGGTGTCTTTCTCAATGTTGAAATTCTTTTGTGCATCTATTTTGCAGCAGGGAGCATACTGTAGCTGGGGCAGCTTTTCTGCCTCGGGAAGCTGGCAGGTTTTCCAGTGGTCTCTTCTTCCCCACACCTGTCCTATGCTAAAGTTCTGCACATGCATGGGGTCCCCTTGGGCACTTCCTCTCACTGGGACCTGGTGGCGTGGGATCACTTCTATCACTATTTCTCCCCAACAGTCCCACACACAATTCAGGCAAGGTAAGGCCGATCGAGCTTCAGGAATTTTTGGCCTCTTACTTCTCAAGCCCTTTGCCATCAGATTAATAGAACCTTCAGATGCCCGTGGGCTCACCGAGTGCCAACGTTCTGATAAAGTTCCTGCAATGATTCTCCTACCTTCGGACCAACTTTAGTGGATCTCTCCAGGGCTTCAAGCTCTCTTCGATGTCTGTGGGAACAGCGTGCCCATAACTCAGATACCAAGGTGTGAGAGGCATAGTACCAGCTAAAGAGAGGACAGAGGGAGAGGTTTTCCAGAAAAACCTTAGCTGGAGGCTGGAGTGCCAGACATATTCATAGACTAATGACAAACAGGGCAAAAGAAACGTGCTGAGTCTTCAGAATGTTAAATAATGAACCTCAAGTGGTTCTCACTTGCTGACAGAGATTTCAAACCCGGTAGGTTAACGCTTCCAGCCTGCCTCGCCCCCAGCAGAGGAGGCTGCCAGGTGTGAGAGCCCCCATCCCTCGACTATACACTTACCTCCATCTGCACCCCTTTTCCCCTGTCCCATTCAGGGGAAGCGTCCTTCCTCTTCAACATCTCCTCTCTACTGGACCCCTTTCTGCAGGAAATAAATATTGTTTCTTGCATTAAAAATGGGGACGCTCCCTCCCTGTGTCCTCTTTTCTCCTCCAATTGTACTACCTCCTCCTTGCCTTTGCAGCCCCCTCTGCCCACCTGCTCTCAGCCCGTTGCTGTCTGGCTGCCATGCTCCTGAACCACTCACCCTAAGGTCACCAGTGACCCTTATTGGTGACAGCCAGTGGCCACATCTTAGAGCCTGTCAGGCATTTGATGCCATTTGCTATTTTCTCTTATTCGAGCCTATCTATTTGCTGCATTCCATGAGGTCACCTGCTCCAGGTTCTCTGGATGCCCCATACTTGTCATTTCTCCAGGACCGTCACTGTCTCCTTTTCCTCCAAATTTCTCTCAAATATAGATGCTCCTCCCTACTTCTGTCTCCTTTCCCTCTCCTCCAGCAGAATTCTGTCTTCAGTTCTCATTTTTTTCTTCATACTTTATAATCTCTCTGATTAATTCTTCTCAAAACCACTACTTAAAAAAGAATCTAACAATTTTGACTCTCAGACCTATGTCTTCAACATGGATCTTGGTTCTGAAGTCCAAAACTGTATTTTCTGTTGCATAATGAGCATCTGTAAATGATGAATTCAGGAACATACACTCAATACTTATACAACTAAGCTTATTATTTTCACTACACCTGTTTCCATGTCTCAGTTGGAAGTTTAAATATTCTACACCTGGGTATTAGTTTCTGTTGCTTATGACAAAATACATGGTGTATTAGTCTGTTTTCATGTTGCTGTAACATACTTAAGACTGGGTAACTATAAAGAACTGAGATTTATTTGGCTTACGACTATGGGGCAGCTGCATCTGTTACGGGCCTCAGGCTGCTTCTCCTCATGGTAGAAAGTATCAGGCAGCCAGTGGGTACAAGCAGATCATATGGTGAGAGGAAGCAAGAGAGAGGGAGAGAGGGGGAGGTGCCGGGCTCCTTTATACAACCAGCTCTTGTGGGATCTAATAAAGCGAGAACTCACTCACTACCCCCACCCAGGGAGAGCATTAATCTATTCATGAGGGATCCACCCCCATGATTCAAACCACTCCCAACATTGCCACACTGGGGATCAGATTTCCACATGAGTTTTGGGGGGACAACACATCCAAACTCTATCACATGGAATTGGGTGATTTATAAAGAAAACAAAATTTATTGCTTACAGTTTCAGAGGATGGGAAGTCCAAAGTCCAGGGAACCCATTTGGTGAAGACCTTGATCGTGGTGACAGTGACCCTGGGTTTCATATGGCAGAAAATGGCAGAGCAGAAAGAGACTAACCTCTCATGTGCTCTTCTTTTAAAGCCCTTAGAACCACACCCCTGACCACTATTTTTAATCCATTCACTATGTCATGGTCCTACAATCTAATCACCTCTTCAAGGCCCCACCTTTCAATCACATAATAGGATTTCCCATCTTCAACACTTACAGTGGAGATTAAGCCTCAGTGAAGTTAGGTGGTGGGGGGTGGAGTGGGCATCCAATCTACAGCAACCTGTCATTCCCAGGTTAGTTCCACCACCTCACCTCCTACTGCCAAGCAGATACCAGGTCCTGTGATTCTGCCTCATCCAACTCCACCGTCTATCCCTTTCTGCCAAGTATGCTGCTGCAAAACTGGGCTCTGGCCACCTCTCATTCGACCTAGGAAACAGGCTCCTCCCGGTGTCCTTCTATCCAGCCTCAGTGTGTAGTCTGACCTCCAGAGGGGTGATTTTAAAACAAAGGTGTGAGGGTAGCAGTGTTCTGCTAAAACCTTCAGTGGCTTCCCATTACTGGCAGCAAAAGCCACTTTCCGACCTGTGCCCCTTGTCAACTCTGTTCTAGGCGCATCTCATCTTGTACTGTGTCCCGTGGACACATCTTGGCAATCCTGCTTTATGTGCCTGTGTCAGCACAATCCAATAGAAATATAACACAAGCCATAAATATGTCACATACATAATTTTAAATTTTTTAGTACCACATTAAATTAACTATAATTTACCATCTACTGTACTAACTCTTGACCTTAAAAATAGTATTTCCATAATCATCTATAGTTAAGTCAAAACTTTAGGATTATTTTTCAAGATGCATGCTACAAAAAATTCCACACCATTAAAGAATTGTGTCTCACAAACTGCTTACTGAAGTATGATGGGTCTTTCTATGTCATGGTTAGAGTTATTTGCTTTCAAGATAACTGAACACAGTAACCCCACAGAGCATCAAACGGGAAGTGTTTCCATATGTTAAATGGCTTCCTTCTAAGGAACACGACACAAACGACCAGGGGAAGGCTGCTAACACCATGTGTGAGAGCAGAGCATTGCCATATAGTGTGTGGACCGCAGCCTCTAGACATGTTTTCACGGTCATGCATGATCCTTGCTCCTGATCTCCTCCTTGGATTCACAAGAGCTGTTCTCTCAGGGGAACTGAGGCAGAAGTGTCATCCAAGGTCAAATGGGGCCATAGCTTAAGGGAAGATGTGACTCTGAGCTGAGGGAAATGTGTTCTTCTTGCCCCCGTCGCTTCCCTCCAAACACATACTCAGGACATTTATCCTCAGAGAGTCACCTGCTAGCAACAGCATGTCCATTTGGTCTCCAGTCAGGAACAAGCTGCTGCTATGGAAGAGTGTTTAAACCAGAAATAAGTAAGAGTTACTGAGCAACTACTTAGCCTAAGAACAAATGGGCCTGCAATAATTAACTGGAAAGGTCCTTCTTATGTTTTACAAGTTTATTTTCGGAATGGTAGGAAATCTCTCTAACTATTGTATGCTGTCTATCAGTAAAGGCATCACCACCATATATTGTAAAACCTCTGTGAAGTACGTGATCTTTATTGTGCACACGTGCAAGCCAAAAAGCAGGGATGGTTTAGCCAAGAGTACAAAACTGAAGTTACGTGTGCTTCCTGATACCTGAATTTGTTTATTCTTCCTAGAAAGAGGAGATAGTGACAAAGAAATCATGTTGTTCGTAGTGAAAATGCTTTGCTTCAGTAGAATCATCAGTGCCTCAAATCCATATTGAATATCCAGCAGGTGCAATGCTGGGCGAGGGATAACTCCTCAGCCTTCTTTCTGTCAATTGCCTTTCATTGGTTCAAAGCTCACTGGGTAAGGTCAGGGGCCTTGTAAATACCTATCTCAGCAGTGTCTAACACAGAGTGCCATAAAGTAAAGACCATGGAGACAAGTCCTAACATTCACTGAGCACATCCACATGCCCTTCTGAGTGCCCACTCATCTCTCTCATTGAAGGTGGGTGCCACTGTTACCCACATTTGCAGGAAAGGCACAGAGATGCTCATGTAGCCCGGCCAGGGCATCTGAATCCAGAGGTGTGGTCCAGAGGGCACAGTGTTGATCCTTTCTGAGGAGTGAAATTATGAATAAAGCCTGTTAAAGCTGCTCCCGAGGAGGAGCTTGAACAGTCTCTTGAAGAAAAATGAAGTTCATTTAGCAGGTGTAAAGGGGATAGGTATTACCTAAGGAGGGAACAGTGAGTACAAAGGTAGATTTGGCTATTGAGTACAAGAAATGTGGCCGGTCTGAACTGAGACAGGATGTGAGTCTAAAGTACTTACTAACTTTCAAAGACTTAGTATGAAAAGAAGAGTGTAAAATATCTCATTAATAGTTTTAATATTAATTACATGCTAAAGTAATATTTCGGATGTATGGGTTAAATGCAGTATATCATTAAAGCTAATTTCATCTATTTCTTTGTACTTGGCTATATTAACTATAAAATGTGACTGTGTCCTTTTCAGTTTGTTCTTTGGCTGTTTTTAAATGATGATTATTTTGACTGGTTATTAAGAAAATAATACTGTGTATCAACACCTCGGTATTATCAGTAAAAGACCTACAAGGGGCTACAACACATATGGCAATTTATACACACACAGACACACACACAGACACACACACACACACACAGACATGATTTCCCAGGGGAACAATTTACATAGTATGGTATGTGAAAGGCGGCCCTAGAATAAGCCATATACGTGAGGTGTGCACCAGTGTACACACACACACATACTCATGTATTTGCACACACACACACACACATGCACACACACACACACACACACACATTCACATGCTTGCAATTAGAAAACAAAAGTGAATTCAATGAACATGTTTGGCCATTGAAATAGAAGAACAACTTTATCTTACCCCAACAGGTGAGGACTTAGGGAAAAACAATTTCTCTCTGCCTTTTCCCATTTTCGAAAATATTTCCCATATTAATAACCTCCTCCTAGTATGTAGTGCTGTTTAAAAGAGCTTAATAGATAGATTCTCTTCTCTTTGGGAAATACACTTTTAAGATCCACTCCATTGTCAAGGCAAGGAGGAACTTTTGATAGTGATAATCAAGGATTTAAGACCGAAGTGGTAAGAGATAACTCTAAAGAGAAGGTTTTTGAACTTGGAATCATCTAAAGTATTCTTTCCATTTAGAGGTAACCAATGTCCTGATTTTTATGTAATTACTTTCTTGCTTTACTTTTGCCTCTTTTCTATGCATCCCTCAAAAATATAGTCTTTTCACCTGATTTGGAACTTTACATGTATGTAGTTCTAATTTGTTTATTTTCATTGCCATGTATTATTCCAAGGAATGAATATACAATAATTTATTTATGCATTCTACTGTTGATCCATATTTTGATTTTTCCACTTTTTAGGAGAAACTTGTGTCACTGAGCAGCAGCTTCAAGGATAGCCACCAGGAAGATCACCTCAACCTGCAACTGAGTGTGACGTGAGTGAGAAATAAGCCTTTGCTGTCCTAAAGCCACTGTGATGTTGGGTATATTTGTTTGTACAAAAGAGCCTACCTCATGCTGAATAATAGAGACAGTAACTAAAACAAATTCTCCCTCCAAATTCCAGGCCCCTTTGGCTTCACTGGCAAGTTTTACCAAACATTCAAAGAAGAAAAATAATTCCATTTTAACATAAACTATTTCAGACACAGAAAAAATAGTAAACTCCCTGGCTTACTGGTTGTAGTAGGCAGAATAATGGTCCCTAAGGATGAACATGACCCAAGACCTGGAATCCGAGAAAACGTTACCTTACAGGAGAAGGGGAACTTGCAGACGTGTTAAAGTCATGGCGCTTGAGAAGGAGATTGTCTTAGATCATGCAAGTAGGACCAGTCTAATCACATGCCTTCTTAAGGGTGAGTCACCTTTCCTGGCTGCAATCAGAGCAAGATGCCACCTACAGAAGGATCAGAGAGTGACACGAGAAGGACTCCCACTGGCTGTGGCTGGCCTTGAAGATGGAGGGTGGGGTCCTAGGCAAAGGATATCGAAGGGTCTAGACCCTGGTAATGACACTCAGCTTACAGCCACCAAGAATTCAGTGACCTTTGCTCTATAATCTCAAGGAACTGAATTCTGCCAACAACCTGAATGAGTACAAACTGGATTCCCTCCTGGAGCCCTTCAGACTAGAATGCAGTCCTGCTGACACCTGGATTTGTTTCTAGCCCAGGGAGACCCGTGTTGGATTCCTGACCTGGTGAGTTTGTGTAAGAAAATAAATTTGTGTTGCTTAAGCCACTAAATTTGTGGCACTATGTTATGGCAGCAATAGAAAACTAGTATACAGGTATAAGCTTGATAGCAAAATCTGGCAAAGACAATAAAAGAAAGAAAAATATTAGGCCAATTTCATTTATAAACATAAATGTCATTCTAAACAAAATATTAGCAAACTGAACCCAACAATATGTAAAAAGAAAAATACATTATGATCAAGATATGTTTATACCAAGAATGTGAGGTTGCCTGAAAATTAATTGTTATCATTCACCACACTGACAGATTTAAGAAATATATCAAGTGATGTTCTCAGTGGATGCAAAACAGCATCTGACAAAATTTAACATCCACTTATATATTTTTTATTCATATAAAGAAACTCTTAGAAAATAAGAAATGGAAGGGAACTTCTGGCCCTAGGGAAAAATTATCTGTGAAACCATACAGCAAACATTATATTAAATTGGGTGACACTGAAATTTTCCTTTGAAATTGGGAACAAAACAAAAATGCTTGAGATCATGATTTGTATTCCACACTGTCCTGGAATCCCCAGCCAATACAGTGTTGTAATTTTTAAGTATGGGAAAGAAATAAATCATCATTATTTGCAGATGGTATGTTTATGTATGCAGAACATTCAGAAGAACACCCAGATAAACTACTAGAATTTTAAATAAAATTGAGAAAGTTCACTGTATAAAAAATATAAAAATTATATTTCTATGTGCCAGGAACACTCAGGTGCCTAGTAACATGTCATTAAAGACTTGAGGAAAACTATTAAACTTTATTGAGAAACTTTTAATATATACTATATTCATCAGTTGGAAAATCCATTTTAAAGATGTTAATTTTCTCCAGATAGATCTATAGGTTCAAGGCCATTCCAATCAAAACCCAAGTTGAGAATATTTTTGATGGAACTTGACAAACTGATTCTAAAATTTATATCGAAATAAAAAAGGTCAATAACTGAAAAAGACTCTTGCAGAAAATGTGGGAGCACTTGTTCTACCAGAAAAAAAGACACAATTTATTATAAAGCAATAATACAAAAAATCATAGGATTAGCATAGAAATAGAAAAATAGACTATTGGAACAGAATACAGAATTGAGAAACAGATCACTCATATAACAACAATGGACTTGTAACAAAGGTAGCTTTGGGGAAACTGGAAGTTTCAGTAAAGGGTGCTGAGGTGATTGAAATTCCATAAGGGAAAATTGCAATTCCATTCCTACCTCACACTATATAGAAATATCAATTCCAGATGGATTGTTTCCTTAAATGTGAAAGAAAAATTTATACAGCCTGTAGGAGATAACATAGCATATATTCATGTCCTCAGAAGAGGAAAGGATTTTTAGAGAAGACACAGAAAGCACTAACCATCAAGGATATGCCATCTGATAGTTGGCTCTCAGGTCCATTTCCTGCTCCTAATGTAGAGGGCTGACCCCTTCAAACTATGGAGCTGGGCTCCCTTGCCCCCAGCTGCTAGCTGGGTTGGACCAACAGGATTCACTGGCAGGAGCATGGTGGTGGGGGTGGGGGCAGAAAGAAGCTCTGCTCCCCTCTCTACTGCGGTGGCTCCTCTGGAGTGGCTTCCTCTCCTCCCAGACAGCCTCCCCTCCAGGGTCCCAGCTCCTGCTAGGAAGCCCATTGCTTGGGTCAGCTCCCATGGCTGGTGCCAGCTCCATAGCTCTGGTCAACTGGATGGGTAAACTTTAAATGAGTCAAACCACATGTTCTTGCTACTGTGGAAGGAAGAGTCGAGGCTGGAATTCACACCTGGCCTTTCTCTCTTCAGCCTTGGAACACGACCTTTTCACGTTCTTATGGACAATTTTATTAGAAAGAACTTTGGGGAACAGAACAATGTCATGGGACTGTGCTGGCCATATGGTGGCTGGAGGCACATTAATCCTTTTTTGTTTTCCTGTGTGCACTTTTTTCTCTTTTTGCTAGTTTCCCTCCTCAGGGACCTTGTCTCTCAAAGTGTGTCCTCAGGAAAGGCTCTGGAGCCTCTGAGGTATAAATGTTGAGGTCTCCTCCTGGAATTGCCACTCTGTTGAAACGATAGTCTTCTAAAAAAAATGGAATTTCAGATGGGAGTTGAAATGATAGATTTCTAAAAATGGAATTTCAGGGTTATTTTGGAGGCAGAAGGTGAGGAATTCTTACCATGGATGCCCTTGAAACCTTATAGGCCAGTGACCCAGACCTGCCCAGAGCCATCCAACTTAAGAATCAGCTTCTGCCCACATCTCTCTGTTCTCCACTGTTTGCACCATCATGTACCCTGGAAGAGACACAATCTTTATCAGGGCAATCTGTTGCTGACACACAGCAGCCCAGATTCTACATCTCTTGTGATTGTTATCTTCTGAAAAGTCCATAGGGTCTCTTGCCAACTCTGAGTTTCTGACTTAGTCATTGTTGAGCCAACAGGCACGATTAAGAACGGTGTTAGAACACACTTCCCTCAAACTCCCATGCCATCTCGCTTGCCTGCCTTGCTCAAAACAAAACAAAACAAAAAGAACCTTCCCACCTTTGGTGCCATTTAGATTCTCCTTCCGACCCATTTGCAGGAGATGGTGTGGCATCTATCTCCCCCTTTAACAGGCATTGCTGTCTCTTTTAGGATGAATAACCAAGCAGTCAATGGCCACTGACTTTTAAATCAAACCCTGCAGGGCATTTATACATCATTCCCGACAGTTACCAAGGCTTCCACCAGGCGCAGAACAACATTTTTTAATACTTTACTTCCAATGGAATTGAAGACTTCCACCACCTAATTTATTTTTCTCCTCCTTGTTAGCAAAATAATTGATAGATCAAGTTGATTCCTTGGTCAAAACCTTAACTGAGTTCTTATGGAATTCAGGAGTAATTCTATTTATCTGTTTAAATTTTTTTGTTTGTTTTTTGGCTGGCCAGTACAGGGATGGAACCCTGGACCTTGGCATTATCAGCACCATGCTCTAACCAACTGAGCTAATCGGCCGGCCCTCGTCTATTTAGTTTGGAAACATTATGGGATTTCATAAAGGGTTTTGTCTCCTAGGTGTTTCCAATTTTTCTTGTTCTAAAATTCTACAGTTACTTATTTCCTTGCATTCTTCCCCTTTTGATAAAAATATATGGCACTGACAAGAGGGAAGAAGGCGCAGGGAGAGAACGGCTGGGATACCCCCAGGGATATAGGATATGGCAATTATGCAACCTTGTCCCTTAGGTTCCTGTTGAAGTCTAGTGAACCTTCTTACCTTAGCTTCTGTTTCTGAATTTTAAGATACAATCTCGCAATATCTGTCCCCACATGCAATGTATTTTGGCATGTTTCCTTCCATCTGTTACACAGTTGTAGTGCCTTCCTCTCTCTCAGGTGTGCAGGAAGGAGCCTTCCTTTCCCCTTGTTTGCCTCCAGGAACTTCATTCTTGCTCAGCATAACTATTCACCGTAGTTTTTCTTTGTTCAAGGTGAGCCTGCAGTAGACTTTGCTTCAGCGCTCATTTCACTAGTGACGTCATCTGGGGTCAATTATTTGCAAAATGGCTATTATTTTTGACCTTGTATTCATGCCCCTTGACAATGTGACCTTCTGCTCTTCCCTTGAAGAGGTTGAATCTGTTCCCCTTCCTGTTAAATCTGGGCTAGCCCAGTGACCAACAGAATGCGGAAGTTCTGATCAAGGCCTCCAGTCTTGCACGTTCCTGCTAGCTCTCTTGAAACCTGCCTGCCCTGTGAACACATCCAGGTCGCTTGCAGAGGGTGAGACACGCGTGGAGCAGAGAGGAGCTTTCCAGGCGAAGTCAGCCAAGACCAGCTAGTCTTCGGCTGACTGCAGATATGTGAGTGACCCACATCAAGGTATGCCAAGCCTATCCTAGGTCAGTGAAAGCACCCGGTCAACCCACAGACTCATGAGCTTGATAAATTGTTGCTGTGGTAAGACATTAAATTTGGGGATGATTTATTATGCAGCAACAAATAATTGATATGCCATGTCCTGGGATACCTGCAGCATTAGGAAAGAAAATGATAAAGTGTCGGTAGAGGTTACTTTTCCTTTTGGAATAAGCTTAGACAGAGAATTATAAAGCATTCTAAGCATATGAGGAATAATGGAAATATTAAAACCTACCAGACTGGCTATAAATTTGCTTTCCATCTTTCCAAAGTGTTTTAAGTAGGAACATTTGGAAACTGAGTGAATTCTAAAGCCAAATTATTTTAATGGATTTGATGGAAATTTAACTTTTTGGTCCAATTACACACAGAGTATTAATGGTTATTTCGGCGATAGCTGCAGACTCATAACCAGAGGCATGGGGTTCAGGGTCAGCAGAGTTCCCCTGTTTGAAGCCAAGGCCTCGTCTGAGAGTATTGGACCAAGTGTGCGGGGGCCGCTCACCTCCTCCCCAAGTGATGAGGGCTGGGATGGCCAGACTTTAACTACCTCCAGGGCAGCACATGCCTCAGAGAGAAAAGGACTTACTTGTTTATCAAAGCACCTTCCCCCTACAAAGACCATTTTATCTTCCTTCCATGAGCTACCCACTTCCAGGAATAAATCAATCTAGTATAGGTAGCAAGAAATTAAACTTTCTACATGAAATCGGTTAACTGGCATTCAATTTTATTGCCACCATGGAGAGGGGAGATATATTCACTTCTCTGCTTTATCAAGTCACATGGTAGCCTCTAATTCTACAACAGAAAACGTTTTATCCAGTTGTCTCCTTCCTGTTCACAGACATGTCAAAAGCCCTCTCGAAGGAACGGAAACATGCTCCACTGCACCTAATCAAATACATATTTCAGTTAGAGGTTAACACTTTTTTAAACCAACAATTCTTGTTTTTTAGTAGTGTGATCTAATCTAGAGATATTCTAATTTCTGAACAAGTGAGTCCCTTCAGTAGTTACAATTAGGTTTTCTTAAAGCTGTGGAAAAAAATCAGACTGGCTCAAACATTAAAACAAACTTGTAGGCAAAACCTGGAATAGCTCTTGCCAGATGAGCAATAAACAACTTCTATTCTCAGATTTCCCAACTATCCTTTGCTAATCCTTTGTGGTTGTTCCAAAAATATTTAGAAAGAAAGAATAATAGCAAAAATGCTGTTATGTTTCAATACTTGTCTGCATTAGCTTTTAGTTTTTATTTACAGCAAATACTCATGATAATCATAGAATTACTTATGCTCAGCTCTGGAAAAGATCTCAAAGGGTGTATAGAACAACCACCTAATGTTTAAATGCTTTCTGCTACACCTACCTAAATGATTATCCTGTTTCTGCTTGCATAACTGCAAAGATGTGGAGCATACCACCTGGTATAAAGCCATACCTCTTTGGACATCCCTGACCATTTGAAAGACCTCTATATTGAGGTGAAATAGGTTTCCTAGAAACTTTCCACAGTCAGTTATTGTTCACAGAATTATTCAAAGTCAGAACTGGAAAGAATGTTCTAGATGTCATCCAATGTTTTCCAAATTGCAAAAACCATTAGTGGGGTATCAAAATCAAATGCTGGCACAGCCAGCATTTGACAAAAATGAAATAGAATAGAATATTATAGTACATAACTTATAGCAAGGAAACATCTTATTTTGTAAAATTTTTAAAAATATGTATATATGTATACATATATACAGTCATGTGTTGCTTAACAACAGGGTTATGTTCTGAAAAATGTGTTGTTAGGTGATTTCGTCTTTATGTGAACGTCACACAGTGCACTTACAAAACTCTAGATGGTGTAGCCTACTACACACCTAGGCCGTATGGTACAGTCTACTGCTCCTGAGCTCCTAGGCAATTGTAGCACAGTGGTAAGTATTTGTATATCTAAACATATCTAAACACAGAAAAGGCAATGCTTTGCACTATGACCTTATAGCGGCTATGATGTCACTAGGCAATAGTGAAAGAGGACAAACCCCTTTACTCCCCATAGCTATCCCTGTAACCCCAGCCAGAGCAGGCCTTGTCTGGGGGCAGGAAATAACTAAAGAAAAATCTGCCTGACCAAACAGGATGGGCTGAATTCCTAGATGTAACAGTAAAGTTTGCTTAACCATAAGATAAGAATACCCTTAGTTAAGCATATATTTTCCTCAGGCTAAGCATGATTTCATGGTCACAAGATGTTTGTTCTTTAACAGAATGGCTTGAGATAATACCTGAAATGCCAATCCTGAGTTGTTTTGCAGACTACCATCAACCACAAGCCTGCTTTGAAGCTTGTACACCCCCAGACTTGAAGGAGCCAAGGAGGACCTTAGTCAAGATGCCAGAAATAGTTGTGCTGACTTCACAGCAAGCCAGTCGGATCCCCACATGACTCCCAAGACCCCTACTCATGATTCTTTTCTATAAATACTTGTGACTTTAAGCCATTGAGGAGGACAACGTTTATAGCATGAGCTGCCCTGTGCTCCTTGATTGGCAGCCTTCAACATTAAACACTGATCTTTTCTACTGCAAAGCTCTGTGCAGACTCATTGGCTGGACTGCACAGAGGGTGACGAACTCCTTTGGTCTGGCAACAATAGGAATTTTTCAGCTCCATTATAATCTTAAATAACCACCACCACATATGCAGTCTTGTTGAGTGAAATGTCCTTATGCAGCATACGACTGTGCATGCACATGTATATGAAGTTGGTGGAAAAATAGAATTACAAGATAACATAAATCTTTCCACTGTCTTTTGGAAGTACCCTCATATATATGTACGTATACACACACACACATACACATATAATATATATTTTGGGTTGCAATGCAGAATTTATTTCTTGTTCTTGGGAATTTTAGAAACTTAAAAAAACACTGATATTGCTTACCTCCTCATTTTGCAGATGTGATAAATTAGTTCCAGAAAAGTAAAGTGACTTGTCTAACATCCCACAGCTGGCCAGAGGAAAAGTCCAGCTGGAATTCTCTTGACCTAAATCTAATGCTCTTCAAGGTACAACATTAGCTTAGGGCCCTGCTGAAAAAGTCTAATTCCTCTTCCACATATTGGTCCTTCAAATACCGGATAGACCTCTTGCATCCCCACTGAGTTTTCTCTTCTTCATAAGAAACAGTCCTATTTTAAAAAGCAAATAAATGCTTTTGAAGCTTTTAATTATCATCATTTGCCCTCTTCTTTATGTGCTTTGAGTCGTTTGTGTCCCTTGTTAAGTGCTGTGCCCAGAACTGAGAACTTTTTAGATGTGTTGGTGGGGCGTTGCCTCCCTCATTCCAGACACTCCGCTTCTGTAAAGACAACCCATGTCTGCATTATCATTTGGGGACGCCATACCATGTGACTGAGTCATAGTGAGCTTTTTTTCAACTTAACCTCGTAATTCCTTGTACTCATGGTGGAAAGAAAGGGAGTAAGGAAGGGAGAGAGTCAGGACAGCGAGAAGGAAGAAAACAAACTAGCATTGATTAAGTGCCTACCGTACCCTGCACGTGTTTGCCTTCGCAGCAAAATCACATGAGATATTTATTAGCATCATCGATTTCAGGATAAACTGAAGTTTCTGCCACTGCCATGTTTGTACCACTCTTCCTGGGCCTTCCAGAAAAAGAAACCAGGCTCTTCCCTGGTTTCTACAGGGAATCCACTCACACATGCATTTCATCACTGTGGGGACTTTAATGCATGTTTTGGGTTAATAATGGGGAGGGTATACAGGGTCTTCCCCATTTCACCAGCTGTATTTCACCTTCCTCCATCCCTAACACAATTTCAAAAAATTCTCCCTCTTCACCATGTAGGGAGGTTCTACCCACAATCAGGCCCGTTAGGGACCTCAGCTGCAGCTGCTCTCTCATGAATTTTGTTTCAAACAAATACAGCATTTTCCTTTCAAGAATTTCTAATGAACACAATTTTTCCCCTTTCACTTTGCCATTATTGAATTTTATACTAGTGTACAATATTTAAAAGGAGATCTTTTCTGCCTTGGTTTTGGCTGAGTCTATAAAAGCTGTGAATAATAAAGTAGGCACCAAATGCCCAGACACCCTGGAGAGAGGGCTGAGAGCACACACGCGGAATGCAGCCTCTGCAGGAGATTAGAGCAGCCTAGCTGGAGCCAGCCTGTCACCCATCGCCAGGTGCTGAAGTGCTCTGGCGTTCACCTCCTGCCCCCATGGAAAGGAGAATAGATTTCTCTCTCTCACTTGGAACTTTAGATCAAGGTGTTGTTTTTTTTTTGTTGTTGTTGTTGTGGTTTTTTACATTATTAATGGCAGCTTTTCAGTTAGTAATGAACAAAATAGGACTATTGTTATAGCCAAAAATGATCTTTTTTTCTTTCCATGTATTTGCTTTCCCATCCAGGTTTTTTTTTAAAAAAATTATTTATTTTAATTTTTTTTTAAGTTTATTTATTTATTTTTTAAAAATTTTATTTTGTTGATATACATTGTGGTTGATTATTGCTGCCCCTTACCAAAACCTCCTTCCCTCCTCCCTCTGCATCCAGGTTTTTTTTTTTAATCACTCATAGATTTGATAGGTCATTTCTGTTAATGCTGAAAGAAGTTATTCCATGAGACCCAACCATTGGTATTGCCGTGACACTGTATTCTGGCTGGATTGTAAGGACAGAATGCTGGGTAACAATGAATAAATTCCATTTAACAGATCCTATATTTGCGTAACACACTGATCACATGCAGAGGTCTGCTTGTTGGTGAAAAACTTGTTAAATTATGAAATGCTATAAGGTGACAATGTAGAGTTGTCCTATGTTCCATGGGGTCTGGGAATATAAGGACTGGTATTGGACTCTTGCCAGAGAAAGTCTAAAGGCAGGAGGGCATGTGCAGAAGCATGAGAGGCAACAGAGCTGGATCTGGAGAGAGCTGCTCACTCACGGAGCAAGGGCAAAGGGCCATCCTTTCCACTGCCAGCTGTGGCCCACGCAGAAGGAAACTGTTCTGGGTTGTCTTAAAAGAAATCTTGTCTAAGCAAAGTTCTGGAGGGTGAATGGAGAGACCGATGCCAGAATCCCCCAGGGGAGGGGGAAGAGTCTTAGGTGGTCAGTTGTGGCAAAGGTATTTCCCAGTTAAGGGATTTGCAGGTAGAAGTCCCCAGCAAAGGGGACACAGAAGCAGCCCCCCAAAGAGAATTCATTGTTGCTATAGTTCGACTGTCCCCCCAGAACTCACATTTGGAACTTTATTGCCAATATGGTATTTGAAAGGTAGGGCCTTTGGGAGGTGATTGGATCTTGTATTAATGGATAAATGGGTTGTCAGAGGGTAGATTGGTGGCTTTGTAAGAAAAGGAAGGAGAGCGTGTGAACATGCTCTTAGACCTCTCACCATGTGATGTCCTGTGCCACCTTGGGAGTCTGCAGAGAGTCCCCACCAAGAAGGCCCTCACCAGATGTTCCTCCTGAACCTCGGACTTCCCAGCCTCCAAAACTGTAAGAAATTAATTTTGATTCTTTATAAATTACCCACTTTCAGATATCCTATTGTAAGTGACAAAACGGAACAATACAATTGTAGACACCCATCCTGCTCAGAGAGTACCAGTGACAGATGACCAAGCACCAGTCAAGCCAGAACTCCTCAGCCCCCACTTCTCTTCTCATTCCACCTGCTCTATCCCCAGAGCAACCACAGCCAGTGAGCGGGAGTGGAGCTGGGAAACAGAGAAGAAGTTCACCTGCTTTATTCCCCTTACTCCAGGCCTTTAAGCCTGGATATAACCTGAGGTGGGTGGCAGTGGGCTGTAGCTTTAATTGGATAAGAATTCAAAGTTCTGATGATTAATCTGGACTTGACTGGGAGTTGTGAGATTATTAAACTAGCCTGGGCATTTTAAGGCCTTAGTGAAGGAACTATTTGGTTATTTTCTAAGAGTGCCCTGAGATGCTGTAGATCTGAGATTTCATCCAGTGGCAGCAAAGAATTAGTCAATGGAGGAAGTCTAGAAGAGAGTGGTGAGAAAACATTTTAAACTCATTTTTTTTTAAATGAAAGTACTTGCTAAATTACAAAATTCTGTAACAAATGTTAATGCTATTGTTTTCTTGTCATGGTTGCCACCATCTAAATGTAGTTTAAAAATACATATATAATTATTATAAACCAGGACACGTTTTTACAAACTTTCTGTTCCTTATTGTGAAGTAATGGTAGTAAGGTGATTAAAACATGCAGTCTTGGCTATTATTTTAGCTGAAGAATTTAGTGAGAATATTTTTTAGTTTTCAATATATGTTTAAGAATAGGACAAATTATAAATACTTTGGAAGTTTCCCCCCCTCCATCATGATCTGTGAACTTGGATCCTGGCTACCTACACAAGCTAACAAACGTCCACAGCAACTGCTCTCTTTCATTGCCACGGTAACATCTAGAAATCCCTGTCCTGTCCTCTGAGTGAAAGAATCTAATTTGGTGCCTTATAAATGATTGTGTTCCATCAATTGACCTTTATTTTTAAATTATACAAAAGCACCAGCTCACAGTATGGTGTGTGTGTGTGTGTGTGTGTGTGTGTGTGTGTGTGTGTGTGTGTGTGTCCTCCAGTATTTCTGCTGTTCTCCAGCTGTCTGAAACATGTTGTGGCTTTGGCTTCTTCAAACAACCTCCTGTGATGAAGATCACCTTAATTGCTTGTTTGTGGAACATTCAGTCAGAGAAAGAATGTGCTGTAACAGTTATCAGTAGGTGAAGGCTGACATTTTACATTCCTCATTATTCTATTAGCATTAGTTTCTTATGATTTCTTGTTTGGCTCTTTTTTTTTTTTTTTTTTTTTTGCCCTGAAGCCAGAATATTCTTTGAAGTTTTGTGATCACAATTCCATCATCCCCCTAGAGGGTAATTATGGTCAGAGAAAAGGCTTTTGTTCCTTTTAAACAGTATTCAACAAACATTTTTTGAGCGTCTATTATGTGCCAGGTGCTAGTCTATGTGCAGGGGTTACAAATGTGAACCTATGGAATCTGGTTTTACCCCTACGGTGTGGACTTTCTACTGGAGGATAGACAGCATGTGGACACATTCTCAGACCTCTCACCATGTGATACCCTGTGCCTCCTTGGGATTCCTTCCAAGTGACAGCTCAGCCAGAGAATACATATTACATCTTCTGCTTGCATTCGGGTAGGATCATGTGATTAATTCTCCTCAAAAGCATGTGAACAGAAATGATACATGTCATTTCTCACCTGAGGTTATTGTAGGGGACAAAGGAAAACTTCTTCACCCCTGAAGACTCATTAATAAAGATCACTGACAAATTTAGATCAATATAAAGAAAACGCATAAAATTTTTTATTATGTAATGTGCTAGGAGAGGGCAAAGCATGGGGTAATCATGAAGAGCAATGTCCCAATTTTCAGTTGGGGTACAGAAGCTTATATACCATCTCCGTAGGGAAAGGAGAAATGGGGATGTAGGAGTCAATGATTCTTAGGGGGATGCAACGGGCCTGGAGAACATATGATGGCCTGGGACAAAGTCTATCTGGCCCACAGAATGGACAATGACTGGCAAATGATTCTCTTCAAAATACTGAATGGGATGGAAATATAAGACAATAGTCTGTGACAAAAGTTAGTCCAGGTATGTTGACAAATGCCAGTCTTCCTTCGCGTGGTGTGAGTTAAGTTAATGAAAACTCAGAGAAAGGACGAGAGGTAATTGTCTTCTGGGCAGGTCTGGACTTCAGGCAGATGAGGGAACAGCTTCATCCAGTGCTTTGGAGAGTGACAGAGAATTGAGGGACAGGGGCTGGTAGGGGAGTGGTCAGAGAGACCTTGAGGCTGCTTCTTTAGTCCAGCATGTCAAAGCGCCACACTCTGGGGTAACAGCTTTCTGCACCCCAACACTGTTAATATCAGTGCATGGTCCTCTGTGCTCACTCATCCCCCTCCCCATGATTCTCAAATGAAGAGCCACAGGAAAGAAGCAGCCTGGATCTCTGAGTCATCCCTTGGAGAAGAACCTCATCTTGAGCTGAGACATGAGCAAAAAAAATTTCAAAATTGTAAGACATTTACAAATTCTTTTTATTGAAACATAATTAATTGTACATATCTGTGGGGTCCAGAGCTGCCTATCAACACTTATGTACAATACATGATGCTCAAATCAGGATAATTAGTATATTCAATATTACACAATGTTATTGTTTTTCATGGCACTTTATCGATCTCTCCCTTACCTCCCCCTCCCCCTTTCCCACCTCTGGTAAGCTCAGTTCTGTTCTCTCCTTTTGAAAGTTCAACATATTATTGTGATTGTTGTATCTTTCTTTTTAAAATTTATTTATTTACTTACTTTTTAGCTCCCACTTATGAGTGAGGACAAGCGGTATTTCTCTTTTTTTGCCTGGCTTATTTCACTAATTTTCTCTAAGCTTATCCATGTTGCTGTGAATGACAGGATTTCATTCTTTTTTATGGCAGAGTAGTATTCCATTGAGTATTTATACCACATTTTCCTTATCCAGTCGTCTGTCGATGGACATTTATGTTGGTTTGAACTCTTGGCTACTGTAAATAGATCTGTGATGAATGTGGGAGTGACATTCTTCACAGAAATAGAAAAAAAAAAAAAAACCCTAAGATTCATATGGAACAACAAAGGATCCCAAATAGTCAAAGCAATACTGAGCAATAAATAAATAAATAAATAAAGTGGGAGACATTACACTACCTGACTTCAAATTATATCACAAAGCTATTTTAACCAAAACAGCATGGTACTGGCATAAAAACAGAGACTTGGATTAATGCAACACAATAGAAAACCTGGGAAATCAACACACGTACTTATAGCCAACTGATCTTTGACAAAGGCAACAATAACATACATTGGGGGAGAAGAATGCCTCTTCAATAAATGATGCTGGGAAAATTGGATATTCATATGCAGAAGAATGAAACTGGACATGTGTTTCTCACCATATACCAAAATCAGCTCAAAATGGATTAAAGTCTTAAATATACAACCCCAAACCGTAAAATTACTAAAGGAAAACATAGGGGAGACACTCCAGGAAATAGGATTGGGCAAAGACTTTATGAATGAGACCCCAAAAGTGTAAGCAATAAAAGAAAAAATAAACAAGTGGGATTATATCAAACTAAAAAGCTTCTGCACAGCAAAGGAAACAATCAGCAGAGCAGAAAGACAACCTATGAAATGGAAGACAATATTTGCAAACTGTACATGTAACAAGGGATTAATAACCAGAATATATAAAGAACTCAAACAACTATGGAGTAAAAACCAAATAATCCAATTAAAAAATGGTCAAAGGAGATGAATAGACATTTTTCAAAGGAAGACATACAAATGGCCAACAGGTACATGAAAAAATGCTCAGCGTCACTAATCATCAGAGAAATGGAAATCAAAATCACATTGAGATATCATGTCACCCCCGTTAGACTGACCATTATTAAAATGACCAAGAATAACAAATGCTGGTGAGGATGCATGGAAAAGGGAGCTCTTCTACACTGTTGGTGGGACTGTAAACTAGCACAGCCATTGTGGAAAAGAATATGGAGTTTCCTCAAACAACTACAGATAGAATTACCAAATGATCCAGCAGTCCCACTACTGGGTATATATCCAAAGGAATGGAAATCATCATGTCGAAGGGATATCTGCATGCTCATGTTCATCACAGCTCTGTTTACAGTAGCCGAAATATGGAACCCACCTAAGTGTCCATTGATGGACGACTGGATGAAGAAATTGTGGTCTGTATACACAATGGAATACTACTCAGCCATAAAAAGAATGAAATTCTGCCTTTTGCAGAAAAATGGATGAGTCTGGAGGAAATTATATTAAGTGAAATAAGCCACTGAAGGAAAGAGAAATACCACGTGTTCTCACTCATAAACTGGATGCTATAAAAGAAGGAAAGAAAGAAAGAAAGGAAGGAAAGAAAGACAACAATACATTGAACTTTCAGAAGGAGAGAACAAACCTAAGGATACTAAAGATGGGGGGAGGGAGAGAGGAGGTTTAGGGAGTGACAGGTTGGGTAAAGGACATAAGGAAAAATTACGATTTGTAATAATGAGTTTGCTAATAATAAAAAATTAAAAATAATTGTCAAATTCAAGGTAATCTCACATGGCAACTATAAATTGCTTTTACTCCAAAAATAATTTTGTTAACTATTAAATCAATTATTTGCAAAATATATGTTGCCATGACAAATTGTACGTCAGTGTTTGCTTCCACCAAGCCAAATTATCTCAGAATTTACCCCTTGCCATCTAGTGTTATTTTGCCTTACAAGGAAACGTAAGATAATATTTCATATCTCAGCAAAGCATATTGCCAGGAAAAGTCAAATGATGAATTTTTTTCTGGGTTTCCCTTGTCCAAATCCCCTCTTGTTGTCCTGAAGCCTCAACATTCATCATATGTTAAGTGAATTTTTCCTCTTTGGGGGAAAAATGATAACATGAATTTAATCTACTGTTTTCAAATAAGTCTGACATCTCATCTTTTCCAGAGTTGCTATAGGAAATTATTTGTCCAAAATTTGTACCATCTTGTTATTTTTGTTCAAACAAGCAAACAAAATTAAATGATCTCTTTTTTTCATTTTGAACACTCTTCAGATGATATCAAAAAATCACAGTTAAGTGTTGTAACTGTAAATCATTTCTACTCCTCGATTGGTTAAAAGAGTTTATAATATTTCTCCTATTTTCAAACAGAGTTTGAGACTCAGCAAAACATTTTGTGTCCTTCCAACCTCCAAGTCTGCTGAGGATGGAAGTCCAAATTTGTGATGACTGGTATGAAAGGAATCTTGGGTGCATAGGGCTAAAACAAATTCGGTAATATATGAATAATGTTCAGTGTTATTTCAAATAGAATTTTTAATTAAAAAATTTTCAACAAATATTTTCACTGATCTCTATTATTCTTGGTTCTGAAACTCCTGCATGTCATATGCCTGATACACAAGGACAGCCCCAGAAGAGAGAAAAACACACCAATGAAGTAAGCCAAAGAAAGAAGATTCAACCCACATAAAGCCATGTGGAGGATTTTTCGTGTCTTTCTTGTCATGCTGAAGCTTGTAGCTTCAAGGACAATAATACGTGTTTCACTTGTCCTGACCAAAGAGGATGTGTCTGCCTGGAACATAAGAATGTCTAGAGTTACATTTAGGTGCCAGGGATGTGTAGTGAAGAGGGAACCCAGCTGGCATGCTCACGATGGCCAAATTGTGTTGATCTTTAATCAATACATTGCCCCACTATTAACTTGCAAATAAATATATATTTGCTTCCTAGACGTATTCCAGGAAGGTCAGAGAAACGAGCATCTTATCACATGGAATAATACACTGATGAATTTCTTTTGGGATAGACTAAAACCGATCTAAATTTTTTATTCATTTGGACCTTTCAAACTAGGCCAAAAGTAAACCTGGGCCTCAAGGCTCAGTGGGAAGAGAAATGGAATGATGCTCTGCTGACAACTGGCGGTCCCTGCCATCCATCTTCAGAAGAGACTGCACTGCAGTGAGGGCCATGGTCAACTGAGGAGCTGAACTGAAGAAGACGTCCTCCTGGGCAGTGCATGTGCTCATTATGGATACGCCATGCTGCTAAGTACCCCAGGGGCTACAGAAAAAATCAGAAATACACGATGCATGTGTAGTAAGGATGCACCAGAGACCAGAGGGAGAGCTCTGGCGTCACAGAGCCTGGGTCCAAAGCCAAGCCGGGTCACCGCCATCTGTGTCACCCAACGGACTCAGGCCTAAGTGTTGCTTAACCACATGTGAGAACAGAAGTACAGAGAGCCTGCCTGCCAGGAAGGGACACTGGGGTGCGGCCCCCAGTCGGGTCAGGGCACCGCATCCTGATGGGGCAGCTCCTCAGCCCGGCTGGTCAGAGCGGCCCCTGGAGAAGGTGCCTCAGTTCAGGGTAGCAGGGACGCTAGGGTGGGGGTTGGGGGTCGGGCCTTGACTGTTGAGTTGATCTCTGTGTTTTTCCTCCCATGATCTTAGATCCCCATGGATCACAGCTGTAGGCAGAGAGTGCATAAGTACAATTTTGGTATTTTTCTTTGGAATGAAGTTTCAAAGACACTTATGTGTGCAGGACTACAAGTAGGACCTTGTCTGCACTGGCTGAAAAAAATCTAGAAATAGAATGTGCTGGGGTAGCAAGCCCTCCCCTAATATTTCACACATTTTCTAGCCTTATCATTTTTTTGTCAATGCCTTATTAGCAAAAGCATAAACCTCAAGATGTTTGAACACAATTTTAACCATCATGGAACGTTTGACAAACAGGGGAGCGGGGATGCTGGGGGGTCAGGACGGTCCTCTGAGGACCCTGACTTTGGTTGCTCCCTAGCTCGGCTTCGAGCAGGCCATGACCCTGGGGACAGGGACGGTCCCCACTCAGCCCCTGGGTGCCCAGGCCAGGTCCCTGCTCCTGCTCTAAGCGCCAAGGAGCCTGCACAGCCCGCACCAAGGCTGGACGAGCTCTGGCCGATCTGGACCCCACAGTCCCTAACAGTCCCCACATGCAATATCATCCGGTGCCCAACACCGGAAGTCCCCAGGCATTGGAAAGTCCGCCTAGGGACGGTTGCAGGACCACGGCCTTTGCCCTCGGTGCCTCCCACTGATGCCCCACGCTGTGCGCATGCGCCCTTCCTGCACCTGTCCGGTCACGTGCTCCTGTGTGACGTCACAGGCACGGTGCTTAGCAACGGCTGCCCGGTCCCTGCTCAGTCCTGAGGAGACGTGGAGGCTGAGCGCACTCTCTGCTCCTGCCTCAGTTTCTCTGGATCGTCCGCCCGTTGCCTGTACTAAATAGGCGACTGGTTTAGGGAGCCTCATCCCCTTCCCCAGCTGGCGTGGCGTCGCCATCCTCGGCCACTCGAGGGCCCGGCCCCAGCCCTCTCACCCTGCCCAGGGTCACTCCACGGCTCCTGCACCTGCCCTCGGCCTTGACGGCAGGAAGCTCGGCCTGAGGCGGGGTCGGGGGCCTTTGTCAGGTGGCTTTTCCGTCACCTCAGGAGGAACAACCCCATCAGGCGGGCTGATTTCTCCTCTGTGGGGACCCTTCCCCGGCCATCCTGGGGGACGCCCCAAAGAAGCCCGTGCTGTGTCATTGCTCCCTGATGGCCAGACGCTCGGGCTCCAGGTGGGTCCCTCCTCCCCAGCCTTGTTCCTTCTCCGCTTTCGTTTCCCGAGCAGGAAGTCTCCGCAGTGGAGCCAGTGACATCCAGTGTCCTGCCCGTCATTGCCTGAAGGAGACTGAGGTGAGATCCCCACCAGCCGCCTCTCCAAAGCCCATGCCGTTCCCAGCACAGGCAGCCCTGCTGGAGGGGGCCTATCCCCAGGGAGGCCTGATCCAGAGGCAGCGGCGCCCCCTGCCCAGCCTCAGGCCCCTCCCAGCCCAGCCCTAGGCCGCTCCCTGCCTAGTCCTAGCCCCAGGCCACTCCCTGCCCAGCCCCAGCCCCTCCCTGCCCAGCCCCAGCCCCCTCCCTGCTGCCAGAGAAGGCAGCCCAGGTCGTGCGGTAGGAAGAGCATGGGTCTGGCTCGCCAGGCTCGCTGCTGCTGGGGAAGGAGCCACAGGGGCTTTGCAGCAGGGAACGTAGGAAGCTGATGCCACCACCCCTGCTCCTGCTGGGAAGTCCAGGTGAGCTGCCCCCACCTCCTAAGATTCCCCATAGAGCTCCAAGGAAGACCAGGCCACCTCGGAGAGCACCGAGGGTGACAGGAACAGCAAGATCTTGGAGGATGAAGAGGAGGCCTTGCGGGAGGGGACAGAGGCCAGGGCAGACTCCAGTGCCCCTCAGGCCAGCCCTCCCCACCTGTGCAGGTAGCAGCTACTCCCACCACCACCACCAGGGACTCCAGCCTTCCTACCCGAGCCCTGACCCTGTCTGTCCCACTCCCTTCCCCCCACCAAACACTGGGGAGGAAATAATCTGCACCTTCTCTAGCTCTACTCCTTTGACTGTCCCTGCTGACTCTCTTCCTCTCTTTGGGTCCAGTCCCATTCCAGGGGCTCCAGCTAATGAGAATGGAGGTCCTGTTCCTTCAGTCACAGCTGCAGGGCCTCCCATTTCTGCCCTCCCCACACCTCCCAGTCCTGTTCCCTTCTCCTTCAGGCCTCCCACCTACACAATGGAGCCCCCTACCCATCGTGTGTGTAGACCCCCCTCCTCCTCTTTCCTTCCCCATCCCGCCTCCCGTCCCTCCCACCAGGACCTTTGCATTCATCAGCAATCCCATTCCTTCCGCAGTATACTCCATCACAGCCATTGCATCTGCCCACGTGACCCGGCAGCCTACTATGGACCCTGGGGTCGAGGACATGGACACTACTCCTCCTTCCATGGTTGTAATCTCTACATCTCCCCAACTCTCCAATATGAGCTTTCCCCCAGTTTACCAAATCCACCTCACGAGGAGGCAGACGCACTCTGCACAGGCAGGAGACAACAGCAGCCTACCTGTCTACACAACAGCTCCCATGTGCCTCACCAACTTTTAACCAGCCCTGTGGCCCACAAACCACCCCTCAGCGTACATTTGGGCCCCCACTGGGCAGCAGCACAGAGCCTCTCTCTCCAGAGGCCCTGCTGTTATGGGCCTTCCCATCCCAGCTCCTGCATTCACCTCCAGCCTGGTAGGTAGTGCCTCTGAAATAATGTCATCCCAGTCTGCCTTTGACACCGAGGCTATGGATACCACCCCTCCATCCAAGGCTGTCCTCTTCCACTCTGCCCCCATCTCCATTGACAAATACACCCCATTTAACGAGACTCATCCTGGCTCTGGGAACACACCACCCAGTGGGGGCATGGCCCCAGCCCAAGTTGCCAATAGTTGGCCTGCACAGTCAGTCAGGGGACCGACTGCAATTTGCAACCATCCTGTAAATCCAGTAACCACCCCTCAGCCCATGTTTGGGGTCCCTGAGGGGCAGGAGTCTCACAGCTCTTTCCTTGAGGGCATCCTCCAGCTCCAGCGCAAGCTACAGGCCTAACTTCCCCTCAGCTTGGCCACCTAGTGGCAGCACCATGCACCCTGGTCTTGCAGGTTCAACTTCACCATGGTCTGCATGTGGTCCACCTGCCAACACCCAGCCTGCCTTTGGTAACACCTCAAGTGCTTTCCCCATTAGCAAAGCCAGGACTTCTGGCTCTGGGGGGTGCCAATGGCATGGCTGGCCCTGGGGATGGGACCTCATTGTTTGCCAACACCACTCCAGGCCCACTGGCCTTTATGGGACCTGCATCCCATATGGGAGCTTTGGGGTTGCCATGACCCCCCAGGCCCCAGTTCTACACCCAGAAAACTCAACTCTGAGGCAGGACTGACTGGAGCATCCAGCACCACTTCTGTTCCCAGTTTTACTCAGGTAATCTGGGACCCATTTAGCCATAGCACAGCTGCTGGGACAGGAGGGCCCAGCACCACCCCTGTATTTGGACCCACTTCCAGTGCCACCTTCATTCCAGGTACCTGAGGCCCACCTGTCCAGAACACAGGCAGTGTGATGACACGGGATGGTAAGAGTTCCTGGGGCTTAACTGGCCTCACCTCATTGGACCCACTTCCTCTTCCACCTTCATGCCCAGCACCTAGGGTCCATCCACATGCACAGAACACAGATAGTGCAGCAGTTGGGGACAGGAGCATTCCCATGGGTGGAGGCTCATGTGCCTCCTCTGTTCCTTACTACAACTTGGGCCCACCTGCCCAGAACAAAGGCAGTGTGACCACAGGGGATGTTTCCACACTCAAGGCTGGAGGCCCTTGTGCTCTTGTTTTACATCAGAGCACCTTGGGCACACCCGAACAGAAGAAAGATTCTACACCTAGAGGAGCCACCACCATGAGGAAGAACGTTTGTCGGAGGACTCATCTGTTTCCACCATTCGTAAGTGCTCCAGGCCTCCTCACCACCCACACTGCAGCAGAATTTCAGGACCCCTAAACTTGGGTCCATAATACCTCACAATGTAAAAGGGCCCCTCTGGAATCCTGAAACTGTACACCTGTTGGAGACTTTAAGGTAAAGCTAACCAGGGACATTCTTTCCCAGAAGCACACATTATACTTAAGATGAGGCCAGCTTGCTTTCCGCCAAGATCACAGTCGAGATTTCCCTGCTATCGTGAAAGCTGTCTCTTTCCTCCTTTCTCCCTATTTCCTGATGTGTTAACATTTCCCCTTGACTTTTGGGAAAACCCATGGGACAAATAGTCTGTGGATGGCTTAAGCAGAAGCTTATGCTCTAGTAAGAAAACAGAGTGATTGCTAAATTGGTGGGCTAATGCTGAATAGTCAGATACTACTCACTAATGCCAATTCCACTCCTAGTGCCCAATGAGGAACACCCTGAAACCCCAAAAGAAGAGTGGAAAGTTATCCTGGGTAGGTTAAACGCCACCACTTATTGCTTTCCCAGGTTCACTAGAAGTAAATCTGTAACCTTTTAAATTGTACCAGATGCAGAAAACCTGTCAGGGTGATGCCTGCTCAGAGAATTTGCCTGTTCTGTTCTGTCTTCTCACTTGGTTGGGTCTTGCTGCTTGGCCTGACTCACTCGTGCCTGCTGAATACATCTCCCCGAAGGTCCTCGCAATATTTTCTATAATAACCAGAGATCAAAGAGGTCAGTAACTGAATTCAGTGCCCTTCCTGAAATACTGGAAGAGAAAGAACTTTCCACAAAAGAAGGTTCAACTTGTCTGGTGTCCCCTGTGCTCCTCCAGGTTATCTATATGTGAAGGGCACTGAGGTACCCCATGGGCTTACAGGTGTCTTAACAGTTGAAGTGTAGGAGGCACTTGTGTGTTGGGATATTTAACTTCTCCTTTTTCCATACGCAGGCTGAGTGGAGCCCAACATTGACCTAGCTCTTTAAACTTTTCTTTCCCCAGAGCTAGAAGATCCATATTGATGGAAATTCAGTTTGGGAGACAAGAGATAAGCAGTTCCCTGACTCTCAAGGGGACTTGATTAGATACCCCTATGGATGGACACCATTACCTTTGGGGGGGTAGAGCAGCCCATGAACATGTTCTCAGGAATCTTTGCCTCACCTTCAAAATGCATGCCAGTGAAACTGCACAGGCATGACTTTCTCAACAACAGAGCTTAGATTTCTTAGCTAAGGTTGTTTTAGGTAAAATAGCACTCGACTATATACTAGCTCAACAAGGAAGTATTTATACTGTGGCTAATACATCTTGTTGTGTTTCCATGAACTCTTCTGCCTAGGTTGATTAAGCAATATTGGCATAAGATTAGACAACAAGCCACTTGGTTCCAGCAAGTGTCCCTTGAGGAATATGGATTTAATCAATTAGAGAACATGTTTTCATGGATCCCATAGGGATCTACCTTTGAGGACTTGCTCAAGCTGGAATCATAATATTATGTATATTGGGATTTATTTTTTTCTTCATAAAACGCTACTTGTTGCCTGTCTTACAAATGCAAATCACCTGACAATGTGATGATTTTCCAGCCTACATGTAAATATCTACAATTAAGTGCAAAACAGTTTCTTCCCTCATTCCCTGACTTGCACCCGTTTCCAACAGGAATTAGATAGAGTTGCCATTGCCTCCCATTCCATCAAGATTGGAGAATGTAAAAAGAAAAGGAGCAAATGAAACCACCTAAAATAAGTTCAAACTCCCCCTCCCCATCTCAAGTTGTCTTACAAGTTGTCTTGCAGGATGTAAGCTTAGCACACACAGAGAGAAGGGCCCTGCTCACCAGAAGGCCTCAAGCCCCTCAGGAACCACTTGTCTTTCATCTGTGGAAGTCAAGAGCTGGAAGGTGAAACACCAGAGCTGTTTTGAAAGCCAGAGTTCCTTCAGCAAGGAAAATCCAGCAATCATAAGTTTCATCACCATGGATGGACTGACTTGGAGCAGAGAATCAACTTACAACCTGTCATGTGGACTGATTAGGAGGTAGCCAATATATTTTGCCTCATTGTTACACATGGCCTGACCCAGAGATATTCAGTCCATTCTTGCCCAGTCATATGGCCTGACTCAAAGCTAGCCAATCAATCTTGCCCAGTGACAGTTAAAATCAGCCCAACCCTGGGTCAGAGAGAAAGATTTGAGAGCACCTTGACTTTAGTCTCCTTGCTAGTCAATCTAAAAAAAAAAAAAAAAAAAAAAACAACGCCTTTTCTTTTCTCAAAACTTGATACAATAGTATTGGCTTCTGTGTGTGTTGGGCAGGGACCCCTTGCTCGGTAATGGTTCTTTTCTACTCAAAGTTTATTGAGGGATTTTGATCATGAAAGGGTTTTGAACTCTGTCAAATGCTTCTGCTGCATCAGTTGCATCTAGTTTACTTTACTGGATTCATCCTTCTGTCAGTGTGGTGTACTTAATTGGTTTTTACATATCGAACCACAGTGCATTCTAGAAATGAATTCCACTTAGTCATGGTGTATATAATGCTTTTAATAGGCTGCTGGACTCTGTTAGCATTTTGTTGAAGATTTTTGCATCAATATTCTTGAGGAATCTTGGCCTCGTGGTTTTCTTCTCTTATAGTGTTTTTTTCTGGCTTCAACATCAGGGCAATGCTGGCCTCATGGAATGTGCTGGAACAGTATTTCCTTTTCTTCAATTTTTTGAAAGAGTTGGAATTATACTGTCTTTGAGTTAATGCTTGCAGTCATTCTATTTCAATCTGCAGGACTCCCTTTAACATTTCTGGTAAAGCAGCTCCAGTGCTAATAATCTCCATCAGCTTTTGTTCATGACTATCTAGGAATGTCTAAGGTTTTCCCCCATTTTTGTCAGACAGTTTTGCTGTACGTACAATTCTCACATGACAATTTTTGGGGGGCACTTTACATATATCTCCCCACCAATCCTGGATTCCAAAATTTCTAATATTTTTTAATGATGGCTGGTACATGATGAGTCACTTCTCTCCTATGCTTTGCAAGATGTTCTTTGTTGTCTCTTGGTAGTTTTGATAATATGCTTCAGTGTAGGTATCTTTGGGTTTATCTTACTTGAGCTTCTTGGATTTCTAGATTCATATCTTTCATCAAATTTGGGAAGTTTTCAGGCACTATTTCTTCAAATAATCTCTGCCCTTTTACTCTCTCTTCTTCTGAAACTCTCATAATGCCTATATTGTTCCTCTTGATGGTGTCACAGAAGTAACTTAAGCTATTTTCACTTTCTTCATTCCTTTTTCTTTATGCTACCCAGACTGGATAGTTTCCAATGTGCTATCTTTGACTTCACTGATTCTTTATCCTGTCTGCTACAATCTTCTGTTGAACACCTCTAGTGAATTTTCCAGTCCAGTTATTGTATTTTTCAGCTCCGGTGTTTCTGAGTGATTGCTTTTTGTAACTGCTATTTCTTTGTTGATATTCTCATTTTGTTCCCATATAGTTTTCCTGAATTCCTTTATTTCTTTTTCAATATTTTCCTTTGGTTCTTTGAGAATATTTAAGACAGTTGTTTTGAAGATTGTATCTAGTAAGTCCAGTGTCTGACCTTCCTCTGAAATGGTTTCTATCAGTTGTTCCTTTAAATGGGTCATGCTTTCTTGTTTCTTTGTGTATCTTGTGATTTTGTTGTTGTAAATTGGGCATTTGAAGAAAAGCCTCAAAACACAGTTTTTGCTGACTGACTGTGTTGGGCAGTCCTGAGCTGATTAGCTGGATTTTTTCTGAGCCTAAGGATAAGCTAAAGGTTAAAGCTAAAGTTCTTCTCAGATCTCTTCTGAGTGTGCATCTTGCCTGGGTCTAAAGGTGGCTTTCTCAATTGTCCCATATCCACCACTGCTGTTAAAAGTCCTAATTTCCCAGAGTCTAACCCTAGACTTTCTTTGGGTCTTTAAATAGTCTATTGTATGTCTCCACTTATAATCTCTTGTCTCAGGCATCTTCGGGTATGTAGTTTTCCTATATCTTTCACAGGCAGTGCCTGACACTTTCTCTGCCTGAGAGCTGAGTTAGGTGAAACAGAGACCACTCCTTTAAGCACCACCTGGAGAGGTAGAATTCTGCAAATAAGGTCTTCTCTGCTCTGTCCAGCTTAAGGGAGGGAAGGAGTAACTGAGATGCCACCTCTTCCACACCAGGCCATGATATACCAGGGAGGAAAAGGGGGTTGGGGCAAAGGCAACCCAACCAAATGAAAACAAAAAACTTCCTACTATTTAAAAATGTTGTTTTTTGGGTTTTTTGTTTCTTTGTTTTTCCTAATTGGGCATGTGTTCATTGGCTGTAATCCTTTGACTGTATTTCAGGGCTCTGATAAAGTTGGTTCAGCCAATTTCTGGTTAACTTTTTGGTGTTTCCATGGGGGAAGGAGAGGTTGGAGTTTCCTAGTCTACCATTTTTCTGCAGTCACTCTCCCCCATTAGTCTTGTCACTGAACAATTTCATGAGCTCTCCACATTCATGGATAGCAGGACAAGAGTGCCATTTAGATGCATTTCACCAGTCTGCAATGCCATTATTTCCTACCCTCCATCTAGAGCCCACTTCCAGCACTCCAGCAAAAAATGACTGTCAAAAGCAACATGGCACCTCAGAAACAGCTTGGCTTTTTAAATTTTCAGTTTAAGATGTACTTGTTTTGGGATCTAGGACAACCCTCATAATCTCTACAAGTCTCAGTGTAAGTTGATGCCATCACCATTATCTATAACACCACCACACTGCAGTCTCAATTTAAACTCAAGCTTAGGACAAAATCTAGGTTCTCTGTGACTTCTTCCTGAATAACTCAAAAGCCATCTTCCTCTTCTTCCAATGGCTTTTCTTCTGCAAATCCCATGAGAACTTTTATGCCTTCTGTGAATTGTGGTAGCACTTCTCTGTGTCATTTATATGTCAGTTGCCACTCTGTGACTAGAAACAAAATGTTTCTATTGGCTCATGTCTTGGCTCTTTCTTAAGAATGTGTTAATCTGGAAAAAAGTCATATCTCCATCTGTTAATTCAATCATTGCAGATGTATTGATTGTGTGCCAGATGGTGTGTTTGTCACTGGTTATATAGATGTTAGTGAAATGTAGATTCTGTGCAGAAGGTCACAGTCTTGGTGAGAAAACAAAACAAAACAAAAATCCTATGTCTCAAATACCTTTCATTTCCTAATGAGAACACACTTAGTATGTAGGTACAGTAATTTCATGTATTATAGGTAAATATACAAGCACTTATTTGGTACTTAAGCCCTGGTTAGCTACTATTTTGTTTTCAGGAATTTTGTCTCATATTTCTTATATTTCACCAGGAGCTCAATACCACTTGAGGATGCAGGCTTAATGCCCACCCCAACTTCCTGAGTCGAAACAATGGCATGTCTGGTGTAAATTTTCTCTCACAAAGAGCAAACCTCAAGAGGTTGAATATTTTATTTATTTATTTATTTTAACTCTTATTTTGTCGATATACATTGTGGTTGATTATTGTTACCCCTTACCAAAACCTCTCTCCCTCCTCCCTCTCCTCCCTCCCCTCTAACAATGTCCTTTCTGTTTGCTTGTCGTATCAACTTCAAGTAATTGTGGTTGTTATATCTTCTCCCCCCCCCCCGGTTTTTTTTTTGTGTGTGTGTGAATTTATATATTAATTTTTAGCTCCCACCAATCAGTGAGAACATGTGGTATTTCTCTTTCTGTGCCTGACTCGTTTCACTTAATATAATTCTCTCAAGGTCCATCCATGTTGTTGCAAATGGCAGTATTTCATTCGTTTTTATAGCTGAGTAGTATTCCATTGTGTAGATGTACCACATTTTCCGTATCCACTCATCTGATGATGGACATTTGGACTGGTTCCAACTCTTGGCTATTGTAAAGAGTGCTGCGATGAACATTGGGGAACAGGTATACCTTCGACTTGATGATTTCCATTCCTCTGGGTATATTCCCAGCAGTGGGATAGCTGGGTCATATGGTAGATCTATCTGCAGTTGTTTGAGGAAACCCCATACCATTTTCCATAGAGGCTGCACCATTTTGCAGTCCCACCAACAATGTATGAGAGTTCCTTTTTCTCTGCAACCTCGCCAGCATTTGTCGTTCAGAGTCTTTTGGATTTTAGCCATCCTAACTGGGGTTACATGGTATCTCAGTGTGGTTTTGATTTGCATTTTGCAGATGCTGAGTGATGTTGAGCATTTTTTCATATGTCTGTTGGCCATTTGTATATCTTCCTTAGAGAAATGCCTACTTAGCTCTTTTGCCCATTTTTTAATTGGGTTGCTTGTTTTTTTCTGGTCAAGTTGTTTGAGTTCCTTATATATTCTGGATATTAATCCTTTGTCAGATGTATATTTTGCAAATATTTTCTCCCACTCTGTTGGTTGTCTTTTAACTCTGTTAATTGTTTCTTTTGCTGTGCAGAAGCTTTTTAGTTTGATATAATCCCATTTGTTTATCTTTCCTTTGGTTGCCCGTGCTTTTGGGGTCGTATTCATGAAGTCTGTGTCCAGTCCTATTTCCTGAAGTGTTTCTCCTATGTTTTCTTTAAGAAGTTTTATTGTTTCAGGGTGTATATTTAAATCCTTAATCCATTTTGAGTTGATTTTAGTATATGGTGAGAGGTATGGATCTAGTTTCATTCTCCTGCATATGGATATCCAGTTATCCCAGCACCATTTGCTGAAGAGGCAGTCCCTTCCCCAGTGAATAGGCTTGGTGCCTTTGTCAAAGATCAGATGGCAGTAAGTGTGTGGGTTGATTTCTGGATTCTCTATTCTATTCCATTGATCAGTGTGTCTGTTTTTATGCCAGTACCATACTGTTTTGGTTATTATAGCTTTGTAGTATAACTTAAAGTCAGGTAGTGTTATGCCTCCAGCTTTATTTTTTTTGCTCAGCATTGCTTTGGCTATGCATGGTCTTTTATTATTCCATATAAATGTCTGGATAGTTCTTTCCATTTCTGAGAAAAATGTCTTTGGAATTTTGATGGGGATTGCATTGAATTTGTAGATCACTTTGGGTAGTATGGACATTTTCACTATGTTGATTCTTCCAATCCAAGAGCATGGGATATCTTTCCATCTTCTTGTATCCTCTCTAATTCCTCTCAGCAGTGGTTTGTAGTTCTCATTATAGAGATTTTTCACCTCCTTGGTTAACTCAATTCCTAAGTATTTTATTTTTTTGGTGGCTATTGTAAATGGGCAGCTTTCTTGATTTCTCCTTCTGCATGTTCACTATTGGAGAAAAGAAATGCTACTGATTTTTGTGTGTTGATTTTGTATCCTGCTACTGTGCTGAAGTCATTTATCAATTCCAAGAGTTTTTTTGTAGAGGTTTTAGGCTGTTTGATATATAGGATCATGTCATCTGCAAACAGGGACAGTTTGACTTCCTCTTTTCCAATCTGGATGCCCTTTATTTCCTTCTCTTCTCTGATTGCTCTGGCTAGTACTTCCAACACTATGTTGAATAGGAGTGGTGAGAGTGGGCATCCTTGTCTAGTTCCTGTTCTTAAAGGAAAAGCTTTCAGCTTTTCCCCATTCAGGATGATATTGGCAGTGGGTTTGTCATATATGGCTTTAATTATGTTGAGATACTTTCCCTCTATACCTAACTTATAGAGGGTCTTTGTCATGAATGAGTGCTGAACTTTATCAAATGCTTTTTCAGCATCTATAGAGATGATCATATGTTCCTTGTGTTTGAGTTTATTAATATGGTGTATCACATTTATTGATTTGCGTATGTTGAACCAACCTTGCATCCCTGGGATGAATCCCACTTGATCGTGGTGAATAATTTTATGTATGTGCTGGTGTATTCTGTTTGCTAGTATTTTAGTGAGGATTTTTGCATCTATATTCATCAAGGATATCGGCCTATAGTTTTCTTTTTTGGTTATATCTTTACCTGGTTTTCATATCAGGATGATGTTTGCTTCATAGAATGAGTTTTGGAGATTTGCGTCCATTTCGATCTTTTGGAATAGTTTGTAAAGAATCGGTGTCAATTCCTGTTTGAATGTTTGGTAAAATTCTGCTGTGAATCCATCTGGTCCTGGGCTTTTCTTAGTTGGGAGCCTTCTGATAACAGCTTCAATCTCCTTTATTGTTATTGGTCTGTTCAAATTTTCTACGTCTTCATGGTTCAGTTTTGGGAGCTTGTGTGTGTCCAGAAATTTATCCATTTCCTCCAGATTTTCAAATTTGTTGGTGTATAGTTCTTTGTAGTAGTCTCGAATGATTCCTTGTATTTCAGATGAATCAGTTGTAATATCGCCTTTTTCATTTCTAATTTTTGTTATTTGAGTCTTCTCTCTTCTTTTTTTTGTTAGCCATGCTAATGGTTTGTCAATTTTATTTATCTTTTCAAAAAACCAACTTTTTGATTCATTGATCTTTTGTATTGTTTTTTGGGTTTCAATTTCATTCAGTTCTGCTCTGATCTTAATGATTTCTTTCCGTCTGCTAAGTTTAGGTTTGGATTGTTCTTGTTTTTCTAGTTTTTTAAGGTAAAGTGTTAGGTTGTTCACTTGCCAACTTTCCATTCTTCTGAGGTGAGCATTTAATGCAATAAATTTCCCCCTTAATACTGATTTTGCAGTATCCAACGGTTTTGGTATGATGTATCATTATTTTCATTAGTTTCAATAAATTTTTTGATTTCCTGCTTGATTTCTTCTTGGACCCCTATGTTATTAAGTAGAATGCTGTTCAATTTCCATGTGTTTGTATAGTTTCCAGAGTTTTGTTTGTTATTAATTTCTAGTTTTAATCCATTGTGGTTTGAGAAAATACATGGGATAATTCCAATTTTTTTGAATTTATTGAGACTTGATTTGTGACCTAATATGTGATCTATCCTGGAGAATGATCCATGTGCTGATGAGAAGAATGAATATTCTGAGGTTGTTGGATGGAATGTTCTGTAGATAGCTGCCAATTCCAATTGGTCTAGAGTCTTGTTTAGATCTTGTGTTTCTCTACTGATTCTTTGCCTAGATGATCTGTCTAATATTGACAGTGGGGTGTTCAGGTCCCCTGCTATTACGGTATTAGTGTCTATTTCCTTCTTTAGGTCTAATAGAGTTTGTTTTATAAATCTGGCTGCTCCAACATTGGGTGTGTACATATTTATGATTGTTATGTCTTCTTGATGGATCAGTCATTTTATCATTAAGTAGTGTCCCTCATTGTCTCTTTTTATGGTTTTTAGTTTAAAGTCTATTTTGTCAGATATAAGAATAGCTACTCCAGCTCGTTTTTCTTTTCTGTTTGCATAGTAAATCTTTTCCCATCCTTTCACTCTTAGTCTATGTGAGTCTTTATGGGTGAGGTGGGTCTCTTGTAGGCAGCATATAGTTGGGTCCTCCTTTTTGATCCAGTCAGCCAATCTGTGTCTTTTGATTGGGGAATTTAAGCCTTTTACATTAAGAGTTGTTATTGAAAGGTGTTGATTTATTCCTAGCATTTTATTGGTTGTTTGGTTGTCTTAGGTGTCTTTTGTTCCTTGCTTTCTGATTTACTGTTTGGTTTCTGTGTTTGTTGGTTCCTTAGGTTGTAGATAGCGTTTTTGTTTGCTTGTTTTCTCTTCATGAATGCCATTTTTATTATACTAGTGGGTATTGATTTTTCTTGTGTTTTTATGGCAGTGGTAGTTATTTTTCAGGAACCAAACCCAGTACTCCCTTGAGGATTTCTTGTAAGGGTGGTCGTGTGGTAGTGAACTTCCGCAGTTTTTGTTTGTCTGAGAAATATACTATTTGCCCTTCTTGTAAGGGTGGTCGTGTGGTAGTGAACTTCCGCAGTTTTTGTTTGTCTGAGAAATATACTATTTGCCCTTCATTTCAGAAGGATAGCCTTGCAGGGTAGAGTATTCTTGGCTGGCAATCTTTGTCCTTTAGTATTTTGAACATATCATCCCATTCCTTTCTAGCTTTTAGGGTTTGTGATGAAAAGTCTAATGTTAGCCTGATTGGGGCTCCCTTATAGGTGATTTGATGCTTCTCTCTTGCAGCTTTTAAGATTCTCTTTGTCTCTGAGTTTTGTCAATTTGACTATAACATGTCTTGGAGAGGGCCTTTTTGGGTTGAATATGTTTGGAGATCATTGAGCTTCCTGGATCTGAAGATCTGTGATTTTTCCTATACCTGGGAAGTTTTCTGCCACTGTTTTGTTGAATATGTTTTCAATGCAATCTCTGTTTTTCTCCCCTTCTGGGATACCCATGACTCGGATATTTGAGCACTTAAGGTTGTCTGATATCTCTCTCAGATTTTCTTCAATGTCTTTGATTCTTTTTTCTTTTTTTTTGTCTGCTTGTGTTATTTCAAACAGCCCATCTTCAAGTTCAGAGGTTCTCTCTTCAACTTCGACAAGCCTGCTGGTTCAACTCTCCGTTGTGTTTTTTATTTCGCTGGATAATTTCTTCAGTTCAGCAAGTTCTGCTACATTTTTTTTGAGGACATTGATTTCCTTGTACATTTCCTCTTTCAGGTCCTGCATACTTTTCCTCATTTCATCATGATGTCTAGCTGAATTTTCTTGTATCTCTTTCAGTTTCCTTAGAATTATCACTCGAAATTCCTTGTCAGTCATTTCAAGGGCTTCTTGTTCTATAGGATCTAGAGTTTGAGATTTATTAACTTTTGGTTTTTGTACTTTCTTGATTTTTTGTATTTCTGGTATCTTTTTTTTGATGTTTATTCATTGTGGCAGGGGGTTTCACAGTCCACCAGCTTGAGACTATTGACTAACTAAGATGTTGCTGTGGTTGCCAATTTGGTATGGCTACCTCCGTGACTGCTCAGTTGGCCTCTAGTGCTTTGTGTGTGTGGTTGCCTTGGGTCTTGGGCCTCTCCGGGGAGCCACCTCTCTGGTCAGCTTGGACTCTAATGGGCTGCTGGATCACGGGGCGGTACTGCAGGGTGTGTGGTCTCTGCTGAGCTTCCAGTTCCCGTGCAGGACTTCTCCCTGTTCTGTGCGCTCTGGCCCAGGCTGTTGCATCATGCGGTGGCGACCCCACAGGGTGTGTGGTTTCTGTCGAGTCTCCACCCCCCTAGCTGGACGTCTCCCCACTCTGTGCGCACTGGGCTGGGCTGGGACGTGTCTTCTGCAGCCCTCGTCTATCAACTGGGCCTTCAAGACCCTGCTCGGCACCGCCTCGCCCAGGAGGTCTACCAGGTTTCTGCTAGGCGCAGACAACCGGTCGCTCTGGGTCCCTTTGTAGCACTGTGTAGATCTTTCTCGGGACTTATCACCTTCCTCCTGGTATCGCGGTTATTTGTGTACTTGTCTTATTTCCCACACCAGAGCGTGAGCTCCTTGGTGGAGGAGCCTGCAGCACATGGTTCACCTTTGAATCCCCCCAGCACGGACCGAGTCTGGTGCCCACCTGCAGTCAGCTCTCCCGCACGTTCAAGTGAACTCGGAAACTCTCCGACCACACTATTCCTAACCAGAAATTGGTTAGGCGTTTTTCTGAACTGGTGGCTGCAGAGATGGTATCTGCCTCCCTGTAACAGGAAGTTTACCGGGGGCTGGAGCCCAGGGTGTGGTGGAGTGACAGTCGGCCCAGCCCGTACTTCCTTGCCCTCCCGACGCTGGCCGGGGATGCCCCATGCCACTAACCCCGCCAGAGAATCATGGAGGGATTGGAAGGGGGGGCCAGCCCACAGGCCCCGGGAAGCCCTGCGCTGTGGCAGGCAAGTGGGAAGGCTCAGTGAGGAGCCGAGCCGGGCAAAGAGGACAGGCTTGGCCGAGCCGGGCTGCAGCCGCCACCACCTGAGAAAATGAAGGCAGCCCCGGGGCCGGTGAGTGGCCCGGTGGGACAGGCGGAAGCCGGGCGGGTGTCCGCCCCCCAAGCAGGGCCGGGCCGGGGGTCACTCACAGGGCTGTGCTGGGTCGGGTGCCTCCCTCTCTGCTTCTGTGTTGTCACCGTCCCCGTTCTCGGCTGCTGCCGCCTCGGGCTGCTCACTCGGTCCTGTGGCGTGGCTCGGGCACTCCCAGGAATCTTCTTTTATGCCGGCCTGAAACCTCGAATCCTGAATAGGGCAGCTGGCCATCTTCAGCGCGGCCCCGGCCTCTGGGTTCCTGTCTGCATCCACAGCAGCCCTGGCGCCGTGTTCCCTGTTTAGAGACTTGCTTTTGCAGCTAAGAAACAGTTCTTTTCCTGCTCCACACTTCAAAGCTGTTGCCTGTAGATGAGGCAGCCTCTCCTGCCAAGGGCAAAGTGGCGGTCCACCCCCACGACCGGCCACCAGCAGCGGTCCTCCCTTAAGAGACGGCAAGAGGAGGGTACACAAGTTTCCCGGCTGTCTAAGGCCCAGTGGCCGCCTTTTCCACCTCAGCTACTCCGTGCCAACCACTGCAGCCACTGCCATCTTAGTGAACTTTTTAATTCAAAGAAGCATCCAGAAGTTCAGATGAATATCTGGCACTTATACGATTTGCTTGACATGTAAATAAAGCTGTAAATCTCACAAGATTAGGTGATCTTTTATGACTTTCAATACATCCTCCTATCAGTTGGAAGTCCTATTAGAGTAACCTCCTTATTTTTGTATCCATTGTGGGCCATTTCTTTGTGGGCCATTTCTTGCCAATCCCTGCTCTATATCTTCAGTGAGAAAGAGGCACTTCTGTGAGTTAATCACGTCTGTGAATGAATTATTGGTCTACCCTCTCATGGCCTTGCTGTCCTACAGTCTGTTATTAACATGGCATCCAAAGAGATCCTGTAAAGCATGTCACTCAAATTTCTTCAATGGCATACTCAAAACAGAAGCCAAAGTCCCCCAAATGCCTCCTAAGTCCTAACAGTCTGAGTCTGCCCTTTCCTTCCTACATCATTTCCTTCTCCTCTGCACTGTGTTTCCTCCATCCCCCACACTGATGCGGTCTCTGTTCCCTGAACATGCTGGGCACACTCTTGCCTCATGGTTTTCACATCAGGTTGTGGCCTCCACCTGTGACACTTTCTCCCCAGATAGGCACATGACTCTCACCCACAACCACTTTATGTTTCTTCCCAAATTTCACCTTCCCCATACGACCTTCACGGATCACTTAACTTTAAATTGTCACCTACCTTCACCAACTAAGTTTCTTCATTTCTCTTCTCTGCTTTCCACTTCTCTCTAGCACTTAACTGGTATAGTATTTACTTCATATCCTCTCATTTAATTTTTATGTATTTGTTTACACTTATGTTTATATGTTTGCTTATTCATTTATTTTTCTCTTCCTCCAGCTAGTGGGTGCGGCTATTTATCTGTTTTGTTCACTGCCATGTTCCCTGAACACACTTGTAAAACATGCAGAAGAACAGTACCTGGCTTTTGGTAGGGGACCAATAAATTTTCTTGACTAAATGAATAAATATGTGCATAAATTAATAAATGATTCCTTAGGGTTTCTGAATTGTGGATCAATCCAAGAGGAAGGTAGAATGGTTGGACAGGGTATTGCAATATGCACTTTTTGGAGTTCTATGATACGTATCCTAATATAGCTTTTATTCATTTAAATAGTTTTCATGGGAGAGTTGGGAACTGGTTTAGGGAAACACATCACCCTGATATTTAAAGTGCATTCAACAGAATTTTTTAAAAAGTGTATACAGATATTGAAAGCATGTGTGCATATACACCTGTATAATTAATTTAATGCTTTACAAGACTCCCTTTAGTAGGGATGGCAAGTATCAGTATCCTTCTTTTAATCATAATTTGCTCAAAGTTTCTTCATAATTTAATTATAGATGTGAAACTAGACTCAGACTTTTTGAGCAGGTCCTCCTTAGAAACCAATGAATTATTAATACTGTTTTAGTCTGTTTCTGTTGCTTATAACAAAATACACGGATTGGGTACTTTGTAAGAAACTGAAATTTATTGCTTACAGATTCAGGCTGGAAATACAAAGTCCAGGGAACACATCTGGTGAAGGCTCTCTTTGGTGATGGCTTCTGTGATGGCAGAGTATCACATTGCAAAAATGGTGAAGCAGAGAGAGAGAGAGCAAGGGAGAGAAAGACAGACTCTCCCCTCTCTTCTGTTAAAGCCCTCAGAACCACACCCCTCACCAGCATTTTTAATCCATTCACTAAAGCCAGGTCCTACAATTTAACCACCTCTTCAAGGCCCCACCTTTCAATTACTATAAGAGGATTTCCCACCCTCAGCACTTACAGTGAAGATTAAGCTTCAGTGAGGTTGGGGGGCATCCAGTCTACAGCAAATGTGATCCTGGCAACCCACAAGGATTCATTCAACTTCCAACAACGCATACATTGTTGACCCAATTATGGGCCATCCATTTTAGAGAAGAGTAAAAGAGATTTAGCTAATACAAAGCAAAGGACATAGTAAGTGTTGCTTTCCATTAATTCTAGAGGTGGAAAAATTAGGATCCAGCAAGCTTAAGGTAGCTTAAGACCATTACATCTGCATCTTAGTCTTGGGGATGTTCACCAAGGCTGCCTTTCTCTCACTAGAAAAAATGTCTATAATATATAATTACGTTTACTGAAACAGATAAGGGACATTTGAGTAATTAGAAGTAATTCAGCTTGATTTTCCCAGAAATTTTGCCTATAAAATGAAGATAGTTGATTTGGATGCTACCAGCTATAAAAAAAGGTTGTTAGGATCTTACTTTTCACGGTGAGAGAAATGGGCTTCTTTCGTCTCTGCAGCCTCCTATATATCTCTGCCCAACCTCTGTTTTGTGTTTGGAAAGAATCAAGTAGAAGTTAAAAAGTAACATGAATAAATAACTTAAATGATACATGACATATTTTGTGACTTATATGAGAATGTGGAATGAAATGTGGTCTAGCACAAATATTTATTTTATTTCAGTGTTATGTGGTAGAGTAAAATGTTCAAGGTGCCAGAAAACAAGAATTCACCCATCCTATTGTGAACTGCAGTCCCCACACACCTTCAATGAGTCACCCTCAGGTGCAACTCTTTTCTACATACCTGGTATGTATCTTATTTAGTTTCAGAATTTCCCAGATACCTTTTAATACTCCATGCTCCAATTTCACTTTTTGTTTATTTTATTTTATCAACATACAATGTAGTTGATCTTTGCTTCCCTTTACCAATTCCTCCTTTTCCTCCCTCCCTCTTCCCCTCCATCAACATCATATCTGTTCACTTATCTTAGCAAGTCCAAGGAATTATTGTGATTGTTTTGTCTCCCCCATTTATTTGTTTGTATATTTATTTATTTTTATTAGCTTCCACAAATAAATGAGAACATGCAGTATTTCTCTTTCTGTGCCTGGCTTATTTCACTTAATATAATTTTCTCTGAGTACATCTATGTTTGTGAAAATGGTAGTGAAAGGAAATACCCCGGCCTAAGCGCAAAATAAGACACACCAGGAGACAGGGACTCAACCAAACTGCATTAGGCAGGCAAAATGAACCAGCGGGCTGCCCTCTCGAGAGTGGGAGCAGCAGCAGGGAGAGTCGGGTGGGCCTTTTATATCCAGTTAGGCTGAGCTGGACTGTTCCTATTGGCTAAGAAGGAAGGGGAGGGAAGTGAGCGGGGTTTAAGCTGAGCTGGGACTTTCTCATAGGCAGGCAAAATTGCGTGCGAGGGAAGGTGATGTGGCAGCTAGGGGATTTTTCTGGGTGGGGGTTTTCTGTGAAACTTTCTCAGGTGCCATTTTGTGTATCTTGGTCTTTAATGCCATTTTACTTTTCTGGCAGAGGGTATGTTAGTCAACAGGTAGTATTTCACTTTTTTTTTAAATAGCAGAGTAGTATTCTCTTGTGTAGATGTACCACAGTTTCCTTATCCACTCATCCGATGATGGACATTTGGGCTGGCTCCAACTCTTGGCTATTGTAAATAGTGCTGCAATAAACATGGGAGTACAGGTATCCCTTCGACATGATGATTTCCATTCCTCTGGGTATATACCCAGCAGTGGAATAGCTGGGTCATATGGTAGATCTATCTGTAATTGTTTGAGGAAGCTCTATCCACTTTCCATAAAAGCTGCACCATTTTGCAGTCTCACCAGCAGTGAAGGAGGGTTCCTTTTTCTCCACATCCTTGTCAGCATTTGTCATTCTCAGTCCTTTGGATATTAGCCATCCTAACTGGAGTGAGATGGTATCTCAGTGTGGTTTTGATTTGTATTTCCCAAATGCTGAGTGATGTTGAGAATTTTTTCATGTGTCTGTTGGCCACTCATATATCTTCTTTTGAGAAATGCCTTTTCAGCTCCTTTTCCCATTTTTAAATTGGGCTACTTGCTTTTTTGCTGTTAAGTTGTTTGAGTTCCTTGTATATTCTGGATATTGATTATTTGTCAGATGTATATTTTGCAAATATTTTCTCCCACTCTGTTGGTTGTCTTTTTGTTCTGTTCTTTCTTTTGCTGTGCAGAAGCCTTTAAATTTTATATAATCCCATTTGTTTATTTTTCCTTTAGTTGCCTGTGCTTTTGGGGTCATATTCATGAAGTCTGTACCGAATCCTATTTCCTGGAGTGTTTCCCCTGTGTTTTCTTTAAGGGGTTTTAATGTTTCAGGATGTATGTTTAATTCTTTAATCCATTTTGGGTTGATTTTGGTATATGGTGATAAGTACGTGTCTAGTTTCATTCTCCTACATATGAATGTCCAATTTTCCCAGGACCATTTGCTGAAGAGTCGGTCTCTTCCCCAATGTATAGACTTGGTGCCTTTGTTGAAGATCAGATGTATAGGTTGATGTCTACATTCTCCATTCTGTCCACTGGTTCATGTGTCTATTTTTATGCCAGTACCATGCTGTTTTGTTTACTATAGGTTTGTACCATTGTTTGTAGTCAGGTAGTGTTACGCCTCCAGCTTTATTTATTTTTTTTGCTCAGGATTGTTTTGTCTCTTCGGGGCCCTTTGTTCTTCCATGTGAATGTTAGGATTGTTTTTTCCACATATAAGTGAGATCATATATTTGTCTTTATGTGTCTGACTCTTTCACTTAGCATAATATGATCTAGGTTTATCTATGCTGCTGCAAATGGCAGGATTTCTTTCTTTTTTAGGGCAAAGTAATATTCTATTCCATTGTGTATATATCACTTTACTTTATCCATTCATTCATCAAGGGGCACTTGGATTGCTTACATATCTTGGCTATTGTGAATAATGCTGCAATAAACATGTGGGTGTAGATATCTCTTTGAAACCCAGGCTTTTTTCTATTGAAAATGAATCTGTGTAACCACATTTATCCCAAAATTTGGGAAGTTTTCAGCCAGTATTTCTTTAAGTAAGCTTTCGATCCTTTCTCTTACTCTTCTCCTTCTGGATCTCCCATAGTTTATGTATGCATATGCTTGATAGTGTTCCATAGGTCTCTTATGATTTCTTTGTTCTTTTTAATTCTTTTTTTTCTTTGTGTTTCTATAGTTGCCTAATTTCACATGAATTTTATTTGGGTTTGGTAACTCTTTATTCTGCATGACTGAGTCTGCTATTGATAATCTATTGAATTCAGTTCTGTCAGTTTTCAGCTCTAGGACTCCTGTTTAGTTCACTGTCATTGTTTCTATTTCTTTATTAAATGTTTCATTTTGTTTGTTGTTGTTTTTCAAATTTCAAGTAGTTGTCTATGTTTTCTTAAATCTCATTGAGCTTCTTAAAGATAATTATTTTGAATTCCTTTTTAGACAACCCATACATCTCTATTTTTTGAGGTTGTTTGCTGTAGCTTTATTAGTTTCCTTTTGTGGTATCATGTCTGCCTGATTTTTTATCTGTGTAGCCTTGCATTGGTATCTATGCATTCGAAGGAGCAAAGACTTCTTTCAGTCTTTACAGACTATTTCTGGCAGGGAAAAACCTTCCCCTGTTGGATCCCTGGGTTGATGGGATTGCCTTCATGATTGTCCAAGTGGTGTTAGAGCCAGGTTATGTGGCTGCTGTTGGGTCTATAGTGGGATCCATGATTGGTGGGCCTGTTACCAGAGGCTCAAGCAGGTGTGGTTCCTGTCTGGTCCCTAGATGAATTTCCTCCAGAACCTTGATCAGTAAGGCTGATGCTGGGATGAAGGTCTACTTCAGGGTTTGCTGATGGTAGTCCTACTACCAGGTGCACAGATGGGTGTGGTTTTCTCCAGGTCCCTGGAAATGCTCTCACTGGGTCACTTGTTGAGTTCCTAGGCAGGCATTACTGATTCTGGACTGCAGCTGAGAGGTGTTGGGAATAAGTCACAGGTTGCTTCAGAGTCCACAACCAAGACTGAGTTCTCCAGGCCTACCTCTGGGGACTCAGATGGGTGTGTCTTCCTCCAGGTCCCTGAGCAGACAGAACTGCTCTTAGACTGAACCTGAGAGAGGTTGAAGTGGACTCACAGAGCCATTTCAAGATCCTCATTAACACTGAGGACATCAGGCCTGCCTACAGGGGCACAGAAAGTCCCAGAGGATTGTTCCCTCTGGGTCTCTGAGCAGGCAGAACTCCAGCTGAGAGAGGCTGAAGATCAGTTTCAGGGAAGTTTCAGGATCTGATGTTGGACTGATGCTGGCAGACCTGCCCTGGGGACTCAGACAGGTGTGTCTCTCTGCAGGTTCCTGTACAGGCAGGGCTGCTCTCAGGCCACAGCTGCGAGGGACTAGAGCTAAGTTATAGGGCTATTTTAGGGTCCACAACTGGAACTGAGTTTGGTGGGTGTGAAGGTTAACTCTAGGTGTCAACTTGGTTAGATGAAAGAATTCTGAGAAACCTGGTAAATCTACCTTTTTTGGTGTGTCCATGAGGGTGTTTCCAGGAGAGCTTAGTATGAGAGTCTGAGTGGACTGGGTTGGAAAGACCTACCCTCAATGTGGGTGGGAACCATCCAAACTGCTGAGGGTCTGGAGAGAACAAAAGACAGAGGAAAAAGATGAGTCTCTCTCTCTATCCACTGGAGCTGGGATATACTCTTCTCTCCTGTCTGTGGACATCAGAGCTCAAGACTCTTCAGATTTTGGGTTCCAAAACACGCCAAGGGCACCATCAGCTTCCCTAGCTTGAGGCCTTTAGACTTGGACTAAGCCATGCTACCGGCATCCAGTTTATAGATGGCCTATCGTGGGATTTCTCTTCACAATCACATGAGCTAATTTGCCTAATAAATCCCTCTTATATATTTATAACATATCCTATGGATCTACTGATTCTGTCTGTCTGGAGAACCCTGACTAATATAGTGGGCTTGTCACCCAAGGCATAAGTGGACAAGGCTTCTCCTGGGTCCTTTGGTGGACAGCTCTAACAAGACCAAGGTCAAATAGGGCTGCACATAGTACAGGGATACAGAGCCATTTCCAGATCTGAAGCCTGGAACATAGTTGGCAAGCCTGCCACCTGGGCATGAATCTGCCCTCTCAAAGTGGCCTTCCTATGTTTTGGGATCCACTGAGGATTTACAACCTCTTGCATAAATCTCAAAGCTCCCACGAAGCCGCTTTTGTCCACGGATGGCTGAAAAATTATTGTTGCTGGGGGTCTTTTAAGCTGGAGACCTCCTATTTTACCATCTTGCTGAAGTCACTTCCTTTACTCTCTGTAGTATTTCTACTCAACCCACATATGTTAGTTATCTGTAGTAGAATAATAAATGCCCTAAAACATAGTGTCTCCAAACAAATATTATCTCATAATTTCTATGGATTGGGAATCCAGTTATAGCTTAGCTGGGTGGTTCTGGTTCAAGGTCTTTCATGAGGATGCAATTGAGCTGTGGCCAGAAACACAGTCTTACCTGAAGGCTCAACTGGGGAAGAGCCTTCTTCCAAACTTACTTAAGGCAAGTGGCTATAGGCAGGGCTTAAACAGGAGTCAGAAAACTATATTTTATTGTTGATTAAAATGATCAGAGACACGAAGGAAGACACAGCAGACGAGATGCAGGTGAAGAACAGGGGGCCACTGCTCTCTCAGGCGAGTAGCACCAACTCAGCTGCTGTTACAGCTTTTATTACATTTAGCAAGCTTGTGCATGCGAGATAAGCATTAATGCATAAATTCTGTTATACTTTTCTCAAGAGCAGAAGGCCATTACCTCCCTTCTCAAGCACTTGGTTATCTATAATGTGCCTTCTGGTAACATCCTAAGAAAGTGTTCTCACAACTTCAAGCGTTCTCAAGGTTTGTTTGCAATCCTTGACATTTCTTTGTTAACTCATTTGTGAGTTCACCAAGTGAACACATCCTTGGGTGCTGACCACAGAAGCCCATTAACCATTTCCTTCATTTTATTGTAGCACAGCCATACTCATTAGTTTATGTATCATCTGTGACTGTTTTAGCTACAACAACAGAAAATAATTCTCATGTATATTAACTATATGTCTTATTTTCTGTATTCTTGTTGCTTTGATATCTGAAGTCTTGTTGACCTGAGAGGGGTAGCCTCTTCCAGGATTAGCTAATTCCTAGAAATAGTAAACGACTTGCCTACAAGCACTCCTTTGATATGTAAACCAACCAATCCAGAGCCCATGCCCTTAACCATCTTCTTTTATTGAGTTGTCACACTCTTGACAACACCTGTCATAATCACCACAGGGCCAGGTACCAGAAACTAGGGATACCCAGATCCAGATCCCACTAAAATCATTCAAATGGTCCAAATCTGCTTAGACCATTTACCTTGCTTCACCCATTCCTTTCCTCAAAAACCACAATAAAGCCTGTGACCCACAGTCCCCTCCCTGGCTTATCTCACCTTGGTGCCTTCTCATGTAGCCCTGTTTGGCACGACATGCCTCCTGTTTCTAGGGGACTATCACTATGAGAAAAGCTTTTTCCTTCATAACAATTATCTTCATGTCTGTGTGTCTTACCATACTTAATTAATTAAAATGAATCCCAAGTACCATTAAAACATTATGACAAAGATCACATGACCAGCAAGGCTTAAAATATTTACTATATGGTCCTTTACAGAAAAAGGTTGCTGGTCCCTTCTTTAGAAGATATTCTTCTAAGATCACTCACATTGGCCTCTTGCTAAAGTGACCAGCTGTTCCATATACTGAACTTCCAGTGCTAAAAGCAGGAAAGTCCCAGGAAAACCAAAATAGTTGATCACCCTGACAAGACATGGTAGCTGGCTTCCCCCAATTTAAAACATGATAAGGAATGTTTAGGATAGAAACCATAGTCCTTTTATTACTTATCTCAGAACTGATATCCCATCACTCCTGGCATAAGGAAATGATATAAGGCTGTGGATATCAGGGAGCAGGGCTCACTGGGGGCCAACTGAGAAGCTCACCACACCATCCTCTCCTTTCCTATCTTTTCACCACTACAGCAATAAATGAGAAAGATATTTTTAGTGTGTGTAGAACATAAGTCGACATTTCTTGGTACTATACTATGTATATATGTACAGCAACACATGAAAGGATCAAACACGCATGAAATACATAGATCATGCTTTATATGGCAAGGCAATGAGATCATGATAAAATGTGTGTGATTTAATGTCCACTCTGATAATTAGAGTTAAACTGTTCATATCACTAATACATGATATGAGCATGTACTAATACATGATATGAGCATGTATTATGGCACACCTTCCTTAAAGCATCTTAATGAAAATGCATAATCCAAATTTCCCTGTGGATTCAGCAATACCTGGCGATAATCTCTTTAGTGTACATCAAAATTAAACATCCTCGGCTATGCTTAGGAAATATAAAGACTTCTGTATTTAAAGTAATAGACTAGTTCATAAAAGATCTTCTCATTGATAGATGCCTCTAGTTTTCCCCCCTTTTCAATTTCTATTCTTTATTCTAGAAAGTAGATCACTAGCTGAATGATTACTTAGTAAACACCTACATTCTAATCCTAAATTTTTTCTCAATGTGGGTAATCTTTCTATTCAATTCTGTTTTGTTAGGAACATCTGCTTGAAAACAGTATTTATTTTTAATAGATCATTTGTCCCTATAGTTGCTTTGCCTCTGGAAGCTCCAGTCTTGAGCTCTGATATCACCAGTAGTTGCTATGGAAATGATTATGATGACGCAAGCACGGGACTGTGACTTAATGCAGGGAAGAAGCAGTGGGAAGCCCACTATTTTTTTCCTTAAGTTGTGCTAACTTTCTAGCTGATTTTAAAATGATTGTGTGTTTGGGGGGGGAGGGACTAAATTCAAGGAAGAAAACCATGATTTGTTTTTCCAAATGCAGTTTTCAAAATTGTCTTTACATTATTGAATCTGTGATTTTCTGATGAGTTGCCAAGTTTGTTTAACTTTGAGGGACCTTTTATTCAACTTATTTAAACTGTGCTCATGTCTATCTACAGTGGATGATGCAATTGAGAATGAGCTGATATTGCATTTCATTATTCTTAATGATGAATACCAATCTCCATAGTCATGCCAATCACAGGACAATCCTCAAAGATCACTAAGAAGGCAAAATAAGTGGACTGAGTGTCGCATTTCATGTGTTTCATAAGTATGCATAGCCAGCATCTAAAATAAATATCAAAGCACTGAGAAACTAATATGAATTTGAATTCTGCCACATAAAACAAGATCTAAGAGTCAGCTTCCAGAATGGCAATGTTATTTACTGCAAAGAGAAAATGCCTTATGGATAGGGAGCCCCGGGACCTGCATTCTGGGCTTACTTATTTCTTGTCTTTAGCTATAATCTTGGGCAATTCGTGGGACTTCCCAGGGTCTCTATTTCACGGGAATGGTTATAGTAATAAGAAAACCTCTACTACAATTGCTGCCCAGGGATCCTCTAAGAATTAATCAGATAGTATCTATAGAGCATTCTGGGGCTCAGACAAAATGAGAAAGATAGCTAAGAAAAACTTCAAGATATTTTAAATCAGGATTAGACTCCAATTTGAATTTTTTAAGGTAGGCTGCTCAAGATTAAATTACTCTTAGGAACTCCAAAGGGGCCGGCCCTGTGGCTCACTTGGGAGAGTGCGGCACTAGTAGTGCTGAGGCCGCAGGTTCGGATCCTATATAAGGATGGCCGGTGCGCTTATTGGCTGAGAGTGGTGCAGACCACACCGTGCCGAGGGTTGCGATCCCCTTACTGGTCAAAAACAAAAACAAACAAACAAAAAGAACTCCAAAGATCACAGAAAATAATCCAGCTGGGTTGTACCACAGATTTTAAAAAATCTAATTATCTTTATCAATTATGAGGTTGATTCCAGCAAACCAAATTTCTGTTTATGATGAGGAAATGTGCAAGAAATTGTGGTAGGCAGAAATTACAAAATTGTAATTTATTTCCCAGCTGAATATTATCTTTCAATTCACTTTTGGTTCAAAGGTGTCTATACTGAGTGTTCACATTTTCAAAATTCAGCCAGTAATTTTTTAGCTTCCATTTTATTGTTATGTTGTGAAGAACTGCTTTTTGATACAGAATTTAACCCTATACATCTGGGTAATATTTTAAAAATATTTTTAACACATATCAACTGTTTTTAACGGTAATAGTAAAGGAGTATTTACCTCACCTCACTGTGGCTGGTTTTCTAGCATCCTCATTCTTACTAAACCAGTATATTTAAACACTAATTGTATTTTTTGATCAAATGAACAGGATTTAAAAATCATGATGCAGGTATCTAATTAATTGCCAAAATATGTTAATGGCATATGAAAAAGCAGTTTAAGAGTTATCATATACAATGTAATCTGTGTATGTTTGAACATTACTAAAAAATTCTTTGTGCATAAATGGGAATATTTATATTAGTATCTGTATAATGGGGTGTTAAGAATTATTTATTTTCTTTAAATAACTTATGTGAATGTTCATACATTCCACATAACCAGATATTAGTTCCTTAATAAAGCAAAAAATAAAGCTAATTTTATTTTAAAAATTAGGATGTTGGTGTTATAAGGCCATGCTCTAACCAACTGATGGATGATTGGATAAGGAAACTGTGGTATATATACACCATGGGATGCTACTCTGCCATAAAAAAGAATGAAATTCTCCCTCTTGCAACAACATGCATGAGCCTGAGAAACATATATTGAGTGAGATAAGCAAAGCACAGAGGGATAAATACCACATGTGCTCACTCATAAGCAGGAGCTAAGAGAGAAAGAAGGAAGGAAAGAAAGACTACAGTGGTGCATTGGACTTGCAGAGGGACAGAACTTACCTTGGGATACAAAGTGGAGTGGGGGGGAGGGGAGGGGGAGGGGGAGGGAAGTTGGGGATAATTGTGTGGGGACAGGGGGTACAAATGCAATTGGTGGTAATGGGCTTGCTGCCAGTATGAATCTGGCCATCACATCTTGGGCACGAGGGATGACAATCAGCTCTGTATCTCATGAATATTCATAATCAATAAAAAATAAATAAAATAAATAAAAATTAAGATAGTTTTTACCTTTTTCCCTACTTATCAGGGTTTTTGAAGCTCAACTGAGGTAATGAATGTAAAAGTACCTTGGTGATGGAGTTTGGATGTGTTGTCCCCTCCAAAACTCATGTGGAAATTTGATCTCCAATGTCGCAGGTTGGAAACTGATTAAGTCATGGGGGTGGATCCCTCATGAATGGAATAATGTTCTCCCTGCGGGAGGGGGGATTAATGAGTGAATTCTGCTCTGTTAGTTCCCATGAGAGTTCGTTGCTTAAAAGGACCCTGGCACCTTCTCTCTCTCTCTTGCTTCCTCTTGCCATGTGATCTGCTTGTACCCACCAGCTGCCTGCCACTTTCTGCTATGAGTAGAAGCAGCCTGAGGCCCGTGCCATATGCAGCTCCCCAGAATTGTGAGCCAAATAAACCTCTTTCGTTTATAAATTACCCAGTCTCAGGTATTTCTGTTATGAATTACCCAGTTCCGTGTATTCTGTTATAAGCAACACAAAATGGACTAAAACACTTGGAAACTGAATCGCTCTGCAAATGTGTGTTGTTGGTGATATTATATTACAAATTCCAAACTCTTTAAAGGAGAAGACTATTTCTCTGTCCATTCCAGGAATATCCTTGCATTGCAGCTGTGTAAAAATATTTTCTTCATTTGGAAAGCAGCCCAAGATCCCTCTTACAGGAGTTAGAAAAAATTACAACACATTCCTTCACACCTCAAATACCATAGATGGAAAACTGTCATTTCACCTCACTGTTTTCTATGTTAAAATGATTGAAAGAAATAAATAAGGCAGCAAACGGCTAATCTAGGCCTTTAGAAAATTTAAGATTTCAACTGTTTGTACTTACAAGTGACTATTTGTGAATGAATTAATTTTTGCCCAGTAATAACAATTTCTTAATGAATTGAATGTGTAGATGTCAATGAAAGTTCATTTACAATTAAGAGGAGGACTCGGTGTGACCCATTTATGTATGTAGTGCCTGTTCCTAAATAAGTCAATCTGTATTGTTTCAATGGAGGACCCATACTTGATCCAGACTAATTCAGATTGATAAACAGCTGGAAATTTTATAACATCTCGTTTCACTTTCTGATATGGAAGTCTAAAATATAAGATAAACAGTTTAGGTAAAAACATTTTAATATTTTATGATGATTTTTGAATGACTACATGGTCAGTATGATCAATAGCACATAATAATATAGATATTAATGAGGCCTTTGATATCTAACTACAAACAACACCAAGGTAAGTTTGGAAGGAAAACGTTATTTCAGATATCTCAGTAATTCTGGTTTCCACCTCTTCAGGAGACGTAGTGTTTATTTCATTATTAAAGTAAATTGTCAAACAGGTTCACTGTGTACTGGTTACCAGTGTGTCTGCATCTGATGAGACAGCACCCCCCCCACACACAAGAAGTTACATGAAGTGGGCTTATTACTTATGGACAGACCGCAGTGAAGCCCAGGATTCTTTGTGAGCTGGTCCCCCAAGTCTCAGGAAAGCTGCCCGGGGCGGATGGAGTTTCAACTGTGCATGTCCCACTGCACCACAGCTGAGGGACTCTGGAAAGTTTTTCACCTGGGTTTATATGCTAGAGGCAACCTGACTGCTGGGCTGCAGCACTGAAGGACGTCCTGTTTCCAGGGGAGGCTGGGACAGAGCCCAGGCTGCTCCAGACAGCTCCTCCCTATCTCAGGATGCTGGTGTGAGGTGTGTGGTAAAGAGCACAGCTCAGTAGTGACTTTCACATCACAGGATGCCGGGATGAAGTCACCATCTGGAAACCGTCCAGGCTATTTCCAAATATTTGGCCAGATAAATAAATGCATCAATATCTTATTAATAGCAATTAAGTTGGCTTAACGCACGCATTATACAGCTTAGGGCTAGGTGATTGTTAATTCCCATACGGAGAGACAAAAATGCCAACACAATCACTAACCTTCTAGGATCCCACATTCTGGGATTCTGACCCAGTGGCTAGTAGCTTCAAAGTAAGCAGAGCAGAATGAGAAAAAGGTCACACAAAATTTTAGATTCTTTTCTGGGGTTTTTTCCTCCCTCTGTTGACTTCGGGATCAAGGCTGAGTTTGGGTGTCAAATTTTCGGTGTAGCACTGATAAACTTGTAGGGACATGAGGTGATGGGGGGAGTGACCAGGATCATGGATAATCTGGTGGCTCCATTGCAGGAGGAAGGGATTCATCATTCAACAGAGAGTGATGGCGCTGCTCCAACATGCCAGGGACGGAACAGCAAGGCGGGGACTTGCCAGCTAGCAAGACCGTAGAGTCCTCTCTGTCACAGAGCTACATTGTAGTGTGGACGCAGACAGAGGATCGATGACTTCAGTGAACACATTAATGTGTATAGCACAGACTAAGAGTGGACGCCAGGAGAGGCAGCTGCTCCAGCCGTGAGGGGCCGCCGGGGTCTGAGGAGGAGCACGAGTGGCCCATTTGATAGGAAAGGGCAGAGCACGTGGAGGGCGTGAGTGTGGCTCACTCGGGAGAGCAGGATGGGTTTGGGAACTCAACGCTGTTCAGACTTTGATAGGTTTTGTTTGAAAGGTAAGGAATGACGAGGGATGAGCCTGGAGAAAGAAGCAAAGAGCAGATCATGAAGGACTAACAGGGCTTAAAAACGGAGCTTTCCTTTGAGCACAGGAAGAAGCTCCCTGAGGGTGTTTTAGAAGATGTTTCTGTTGGAAACAGTATCCAGGCTAATGTGCTACAGGTGGATGGGAGGAGGCAAGACTGGAGGCAGGAAGGTCTCATGGGACACCAGGAACAGCAGCTACGAGACATGCTAAGGAGGCAGACTTGACACAACCGTAATGTTTGTTGACAGACTAGCATCTTCAAAGATTTGAAATGCTGCCATTTGGAGGTTCCTACAGGCCCATGCAAGAAGCGGGACCATTGGGTAAAATCGAGTTTTATAGTCAGGCTCAGCTTCCAAACCATGAGCATCGTTCGGCAACGGGATGGGCTGGCTTGGGAGGCCAAGGGGTCCTGGTAACCGGTGGGAGATTTCAACTAGAAGCTGAGACAAGCGCCAGTCAGGGATGCTGTAGAGGATGCTCCTGAGAGGCACTTGGTCAAGGTGACTTTAAATGACTACTTAAATCCTGAGTTTCTATGGTGGTTGACATGACTCCGTATGGCATCTCCTGAAACCATCCGCAGGCCAGTGGTAGCATCCTAATATTCACCTAGAACTCTCGGCTTGTTGTGTCTGCACGTGTCCTGAAATGGAGGTATTTAGGGAAACAGAGTGGGAACTAAGGCACTCAGACTTGCTCCTGTACCAAAACCATTTCAAGTTTATGGTCCGTGTCTGTCCACCGTGGTGACTGGGGTGCAGCCATGAGGTCAGGAACTGAACCCAGGCTTCTCAGCTCTGATTCGGCATGCTGTGCTCTCTGGATCTATTGCCACCAAGTGAAAGAGATCTAGTTGGAGCAGACATTGACAGCACGTAATCTATGAAGTTTCTTAACTCTGGTTTCCTCCAGATGTTGCTGGAACAACATAATGCAAACCAGAAAAACACCAAGGGAAATTCCATGACAATCAAATCACAGTGTAGATATACTGTGTTTAGGAAATGAATCCTAACCAGAAGAAAACAATGCACATTCCCTCCTGGATCTAACTTGCACATTTTTTCCCCTAAAGATTCTTAAGTCTCCAAACCATCAACTCATGTTGGGATTTCTTTGGTATTAGGAAAATTGGGTCATATTCCTTCTCCTTTTCCCCATCCTGCTTCAGAACAGTGACCTGGTTCAGTGCAAACTATTTGAAGATACAAAGTTCTATGACATTTATTTTAACTGGGGTATAAATACACAGATTTTTGATATATCAAAAATCACAATAAAATAGGGATATTCCATGGCAGAAATCTAAACTCTCGAGAATCTCACAATCTTTAACAATTTTTAGAAAACTGTCACTATCTTTATTTTACGTGTCCTCATAGGAAGCAGAGGTTGCCTTCCATGGCAGGCACCAGATGCCTCTCTTAGTCTCCACTTTGGTGGCCTTGGCAGGGCAGAAAGACTGAATGTCCAGAGAAGTGCTGGCAGCAAGGGTCACGGCAAACTTCAGCATCCTTGCCAGTAGGTGGTGGGACAAGCTGCGGCGTATAGAGCTGGAAGGCACTGGTGATGGAGACCTGGAGCTGGAAGGCACTGGTGATGGAGACCTGGAGCTGGAAGGCACTGGTAATGGAGACCTGGAGCTGGAAGGCACTGGTGATGGAGACCTCACAGGCTCTCTGAGCTGGTTTGAGGCATCGTTCCATCTGCATAGTTTGTGAGCCTTGTTGTCCTCTTTTGGAGATTACGTGAACTACCTTGTATTCTTATAATAAGTTCATTTTTTGCTTAAACTTTGCCAGAGTTTATTTCTGTTGCTTGCAACTGATAATCCTAATTTAAAAAAGGGCAATACAAAGGAGTATTCACTCTAATGATCTAATTCTAGGACGGCAAACATGAAGAAAGTTACATGGATAAGTGCTTTCTTTGTTCTCTGTCAAACTCTCCCTAATAATGTAATCGCTCACATGTTATATAGGAAACTAGATAAAAGGAGTTGAATGTAAGTTGCTTACTGTTCTGTTATTCTAAGTGGGCAAAGGATTCAGTGAAAAAATTGCGTGATATGGAAACTAATTCATGCCAAAGTGTAAATTACCCTATGACTGATTTGAATTTGAAAATAGAAACTTGTTGATACAACAAGCAAACAGAAAGGACATTGTTGGGTGGGAGGGAGGAGAGGGAGGAGGGAGGGAGGTTTTGGTAAGGGGCAACAATAATCAACCACAATGTATATCGACAAAATAAAATTTAAAAAATTAATAAATAAAAATAAGAAGGACCCAAAACTCAGTGTTTCCCCAAGACAGTCTGTGTACCACTGGCAATGTGTGAATTGTTTACAAGCTCTACATGGGCAAACTTCTAAACATTTTAGCAGTTATGAATTATTGTACTGTGCACTAGATTATTTATCATATCAAACATTTTGTGTCACGTAAATAATTGCTTAGAATAAATGTAAAGTGAATAATTAAAAAAAATAGAAACTTGTATTTCAAAAAAAAATTTTAATTAAGGCACAGTGAAAAGATTTTTAGGACCAGTTAATTGGGTAAATTATCTCACTCCACTTCCAGTATCCTCCACTACTCAGGACAGTAATCCATCCAGGAGCAGACGTGAAGAACAAGGTGGTATATGGGGGCAGGGGCGGTGGCATCTCATTTCCCCCGTGGCCTCCTTCGCCAGAGCTTCCTCCGGGGAACAGAGTCCTTTGCTCTACTTCAGACTGTGGAATCAGAGTCAGGTTGTTAACTATTAAATATTCTGGGATAAAGCCCTGAAATCTCCCACAAGGAAACCCCGGGAACTTTGGCCTTTGTTGAGGTCATTCTGTTGACACCGTGACTGCTGAGAGTGCGTCGCCGAGATCAGGAACAGTTGGATCACCATCCTTTTTCAGATTAAAGCATTAGTTTTTCATTGGTTTTGTTTAATTAGTATAGTGAATGTTTACTAAAAAATAGTGTGAGAATTATTGTCAAATGTCCCTAGTTAGTCTTCTAGTCACAGGTCCATCATGTCTTTAAACAAGGACACTGGCAGAATGAGGTTCCTGGGATGAGAAAAACACATTTTAGAGTTTAATGGTTCTAGTCAAGGCAAAATCCCTTAAACAAAGAGTCTTGAATCTCTCCTAAGAGTCATTAAACAAAATTTGGTCTTTAATTTCTTCTAGTGAAATAATTTAAAAGAAAAGTTTGATTTTTTTTCATTCATTCACTCATTGAACGAAACACATGCACTGACCGCTTCTATCAGGCCAGATTTGCTACACCCTAAGGATTCAAAGGTAAGATAAACCATGATCCCACATCTGCAGCAGCTCATGGCCTAGTTCTGGAAAGATGTTTGAACTCAAGTGTGGTACATGGTAGTTGGTATTTTTTAGTAACATGCACCAAAATAGCTTTAAATTCTTTCTACCAGTTTAGAATGTCACTGAAAGGACTTCAGGGTTGTGTTCACTGTGGAGGAATTACTCATGTACTTCTCATTAGCACAAATAGGAAAGAGGTGTAAATCCACAGTGATCTCGCTGAGAAAACAAACACTCCTTTAATTTCTGTTGTTTGTTTTTATTTGTTCCGGGTTGAGTCACGGAAATAATCAGGAAAATTACACATGTTCAATTGCCTGGTTGTTCCAGAGCCCTTGGAGTGTCTAATCACAGTTAATAGTTAAAACAAAGCAAGGAGACTCCAATGCTGGATTTAAGTAGCATCAAGAGGGAAAGAAACCATTGGAGGGGGAAATACGAGGAACACTTTGCGGTGGGTAGATTTTTACAGACAGAAACATGGTCTACCAAGGGGGAGTGGTCTTTTGAAACGGATGTGGATTATGATAGATCCATAACAATATTTATGAAGCTCCTATAGTGTCCCAGCTCTGTGTTAGACCACAGGGGGGAAACAGAACAGAACCAACAGATCACGTTGATGTGAACAAAAACTGGGACCTATGGTTTTACAATGGGACAGGATATTTGAATTAAGAGCATTGACAGAAATTTTAGGACAAATGGTCATAGGTTCAGGTGATATCAGTTGGGATAGACTGAGCTATGCCACAGCTACAAATAATCCCCAAATCTCAGCGGTTTGCAACAACAAGCCCTTTTCCAGGCTTCTTTGCTCTGGGACCCAGGCTGAGGGAGCAGCCACTATCTTGACTCTGTCGAGTCATACGCTGACTCTACGCGCTTCCATTGAGATCTCACTGGCAGGAACTAGTCTTATGGCCCATTCAACCACAAGGGGGCCAGGAAATCTAATCCTACTAAGTGCCCAGAAAGCAGATAACTGCAAATATTAGGTGAACAGCATTAATGTCTGAGACTCAGGCCTTACCAGGCAGTGGGTTCAAATGTGGTCACATTAAAAGTTAAATTCGATTGGATACCCCTCCCCTGCATGAGACGTTACTGCAGACCTAGGGGTCCTCAAGCTTGAGTGTGCATTGGAATTACCTGGAGGGCTTGTTAAACCACAGATCCCAGAGGGCTGGGTTCAGCAAGTGTGGAATGGGACCCCAAATTTGCATTCCTAACAAGTTCCCAGGGGATACTGATGCTGCTCCTCTGAGAGCTGCACTTTGAGAACCACTGGTCTTGGAAAGTCCAGTCGAAGTTCCTGAGTTCGTCCACTGAAGCCGGCACTAAAGTCACAGTGAATGTTAGAGCCTGACTGTGTTCGAGGAAGGAATGGAAGGTCCGTGCACTCCACCGGAGCCATGGCTGCTTTCAGAAACCGCAGGGTCAGGCGGAGCAGGGTGACTTCAGAGCCTTTCTTCTGCGTCTTTGGGATGCCCCCTGATGGCAGAGGCCACCTTTCTCTTACTGGCCGAAAGAGTCTAGAAACGTGTCTGTGTGTTCCATGACAAAGAAAGTAAGACGCAGAGAGAGTTTGTTCTCCCTTCTCAGGTCAGGTTTCCAAGTCCTCATTTCCTCCTTCGGGACCCTCCTCTTCCCAGGATCACTGACAATTGAAAGATATCCAGGTCCCGGTTGCACACTCAGACCCAAGCCCACAAGTGAGTGACCCCTGCAGCACCATCGCAGCGGAAATAAAGTCCCACATTCTTAAAAAAAGAAAAGAAAAGTGAGGAGGGATGGGGTGGGAGGCTATTTCCACTGTGTAGGGAAAGGGAAGATAAATGACCAGGTTCCCTCGAGGGTTTGGAGTCTTGCCGAGCATCTGATGTAAATATGCACGTGCGCCCAGGTGTTCCTTGGTTATTGTCTATGTAATTGCGCATGTGCACCCAGGTGTCTGGGGTGATTGGACTTGAGTATAAAGGACAAGTGGCTCTGATCCACAGTGCCCCCTGACCCTGGGGATGATGCTGGGGGGGGGGGAGGCCATGGGGAGGCCTCCACCAGCGCTGCTGTTGGATCTGCTGTAAGCTGTGACTGCCACCGCCACCGCCACAGCCACTGCCGCCACAGCCACTGCCAAGGAAGCTGAGGACTGAGGACTGAGCTCGTGTCATCTGTCAGTGACTCCCAGGATCTTTCCCAACTACCTGGCATGGACCTGTGTGTGAGGGGCCTGTGACCCAGCCTGGCATGTGAGGGGTCTGTGACCCAGTCTGTACGATGGGTTTGAAGGGTCTGTGGGTCCTAACCCCTAGCCCGGACAATACAAATGGAAAACAGTGTAACTAAAATAATGAAGCATCTGGCTTTAGTTATGAATTGCCTAGCCATGCAACTGGCTTAGTCTCTTAGCAATACAATTGGCTGCGTCAGCAGGATTGTGACACTGGTCCTAAGCTGACACGTTCCATCTCTCCCTTGGTAGTATGAAGAAAGTGTGGCTCTTTTCCTTTGAAATATTATCTTTGATCTGGGTTGTTTGGACTTAAGGAAAAGCGTATGTGGGCCACTAGCCCTTCAGTCCAGGTTGAGCTCCACCAAGCCCACCTGTGTCTTTTTGTGGTCCTCCTCCAGATTGCCCTCCTGTCCTCCCCACTGGCTTCTGATGTTCAAGCTTCTGACTTCCTGTGGGCATCAGCTTGAATGGTAGCACACCTGACAGCTTGGGAGCAAGTAAGAGTGCAAGCCGGGTGCCATCTGAAAGGGACCTTAGGGAGCCCGTAGAGATGTGACTCTGCTTATGACACATATTCCCTCTGCATAATCACGCACAGCACTCAGCTCTGTGGCGTCACCGTTTGGCTGGCCTCTGCTTGACATTTGCATGGATATATGGCCCATTTGCACTGACTTCCAGAGAAAGGAATATCCTGCAATGGAGGTGCATTCCAAGCTCTACCTCCTCCAGCAATCCCACTTCTAGGTATACCCAGAGGAATGGAAATCATCATGTTGAAGGGATACCTGCACTACCATGTTCATTACAGCTCTGTTCACAATAGCTGGGATATGGAACCAACCTAAATGTCCATCAGTGGACGACTGGATAAGGAAACTGTGGTATGTATACACCATGAAATACTATCCTGTAAAAAAGAATAAAATTCTCCTATTTGCAACAACATGGATGAGCTTGGAGAAACTTACATTGAGTGAAATAAGCAAAGCACAGAGGGATAAATACCACATGTGCTCACTCATAAGTGGGAGCTAAGAGAGACAGAAGGAAGGAAGGAAAGACCACAGTGGTGCATTAGACGTGCAGAGGCTGAGAACACACCTAGGGATACAGAAAATGCAGTAGGGAAAGGGGGCTGGGGAGGGAGATTGGGGATAATTGGGGGGATAATTGGGTGGGGGACACAGGGTATAAATATGATTTGTGGTAATAGGTGTGCTGCCAGTATGGATCTGGCCATCATGTCTTAGGTACGAGTGGTGACAATTTGCTTTGTACCCCATGAATGTTCATAACCAATAAAAATAAATAAATAAATAAATAAAAAGAAAAAAAAAAACCTTTAGCTTTGCAATGGCAGTTTTCTGGGTCTGTACCATTCCTGCTAAGGTTCTGAAATCTTAAGCCTCTTTGAAGCCAGAGCTCAGGCTCGAGGCACCGCTTGCCCCTCATTTCTCAACAGTCTTTTCAAATAAAATAAAATAAACCAAAACAGACTTTTTTTCTAAAAATAACTTAGAAATGAAAGCACATTCCTGTGGTGTCAGCAAAGGACCACTTTTACTTTCCATCGATGACCTGTTGTTTCTTCTAGGATATTAGCATTCTGCAGGAAATCTTCCACAGCAAAGTCTCCAGGGCAAGTCTTCAAGAGACCCCATATTTGCTGCTATTCTCATGTTAAAAATTAGATGTTTTAATTGTTTGTTGTTGATGTACAGAAATGCAATTGTCTTTCATATATTGAACTCACGTTCAGAAAGTCTGCTAAAGTTTCTAGCTAATTCTAAGTTGTTTCTCTGTAAACTTTTTTTGACTTTTCCATGTAGACTATATATATGTAAATACATAGTGACAGTTTTGTTTGTTCCTTTCTGTTTAGTATATGTTTATATTTTCCTCTTTTCCTGCTGTGTTGGCTGAAGCCTTCAAGCCAATATTGAAGAGAAGGAAGCATTCTCATCTTGTTGCTGATAGACGTGAAAACGATTTTAATAGTCCACTAATGCATATGATATTTATGGCAGATACACTTTACCACATTAAGGACATTTCTGCCTCTTCCAACTTTAATGTTTTTCTCATGAATGAATGTTATTTTTAAAACGCATTTTCTGCATCTATTGAGATAGTACTTTTATTTATTTTCATTTCTTTTTTTTCTGACCAGTAAGGGGATCGCAACCCTCGGCATGGTGTTGTTAGCACCACGCTCAGCCTGTGAGCGCACTGGCCATCCCTATATAGGATCTGAACCCGCAGCCTGGGCACTCCCAGCGCCGCCTACTCCTGAGTGAGCCATGGGGCTGGCCCTATTTATTTTCATTTTTCATTGAAATGTAATTGATTATACATATATGGGGTACAGAGTTGAGTATCAATACTGTATACCATGTGTGATGATCAAATCGGGATAATTAGCATATTCATCATCACAGAACAATCGTTTCTTTGTGATGAGGACACTTGATCTCCTCTCTTCTAGCCATTTGATAGCATGCAGTGAATTATGGTAATTATAGATGCTTAGCTCAACTGTACGCAATAGAACTTATTTTTCCTAACTAGCTGAGATCATATTTTTTTTAAAAAAAATCTGTTAATGTGATATGTTAAAATAAGGACTTGTATAATGTCAAACCAAACATAAATGAATGGAATAAATCAATTCAGTCATTTTGTATTATTTTATAAATTGTGCTTTGTGTTGCTTTGCCCCCCACAGATTTGTCACCCCACTTCCCCTGGGAGACGGAGATGCAAAGGATTACTCAAAGCACATCTCTTCTGAGCAGTGAGAAGCTGCGAAGAGGTTAACTTCCCTGGGAATGCTCAAGTGAGAGTCAACCCTTCCTCAGGAAATTAACGCCAAATTGGGGTTCTCTTCCTGCATTTATTTTCCAGACTGGGAAGTTACATGAACAGAACAAAGGTGGGGTTATAGTTTAACAACATAGGCTGGTAACTTTCAATGAAACAAGCCAGATGCCATTCCAGTAAGGCTATCAACAAAAGCTTGATCTTAGCAAACATTCCTTCTCTGTTTAGCAGTTTCCCAGTATATTTACATAACAATCAGTAACTTGTCTGTCCTTGAGCCAGCAACCTTCTGTGCTACAAATCTTTATCTTACAACAGAGACTTATAGCCTGAGGAAAATTTCCTGTCCTTGCAAGGTCAATATTTGAAATTGCAAGACTTTGGAAAACCAGGCCCTGAAAGTACATTTGCTTTATAGTATATTCCACAGGATTTAGCTTGCTAATATTTTTGTTAAAATTTTGCATCTTATTCTTGAGTGAGACTAATTTATAATTGCACTTTCTTTAATATCCATGTCTTGTTTTGACATAAAGAGTATAAAATTCACTTGTGTGAGTGTGTTTATGAAAGATATACACTGACTATTAACAGTGATTATTAGTGATTGATTAAAGGAGATTATGTGTTTTTAAATAATTTTCTGCATTTTCTACTTTTCCACAATGAGAAGGTATTGTATATGATCACAAATCATTCATTCACACATCGACGTAATCACAAATACACGCATGTAACCTAACACAGGGGTTGAGTGTTGATTCCAAGACACTGGATCATCTACACTTTGTCCTGGATTTCAGGGTGCTCCCTGGTGTGAGAGAATAAAGAATGGCAGGAAAATTCTTAAGGATCCCTGAACACAAACATGAAATGCTATGATGTAACACAGCAAAAAGCAGGGCACATGGAGGTCCAAGTTAGAATACGTCATAAGCAGCTGGGGAACTTGGGCCAGTCCACCTAACTCTCAACTTTAATTTTTCTCACTTATGAAGTGAGGAAACTAATTCATCCTCATGCCTACCTCGTAGGGTTGTTGGCATGTTTTAAGTACACTGATTATGACAGTGCTTGATAACTTGTCTTCACACACATTATACGCATATGTATATGTGGGTATATACATCATATGTGTGCATTTAGTATGTGTTTGTATAGATGCGAGTGAAAAGAAAATGATTTAGGGACTCAAATGGAGGCTGACAAAGGCTTTATTCAGCTTATTCCTGTATTTGGGGAACACCTGGTGACCCCCAGTTGAATCAGGGTCAGGGTTTTTGAAGGACAAGGAAAGCTGAGCACCTGTCCTTGCAGTTTTGGCTGAGGCAGCAGTTTGCCACTTTAACAAACTTGTGATTGGGGTCATTCCTGTTGTGTGCTCCTTGCTTGTTAAGCATCAGAACAATATTCTCCAAGAACTGTTTATGCAAATTTTGTGGTTTATCAGCTAGTCCAAGTTCATGAGGTGAAAGAAATAGTTGTCAAGAAAAAAGAAAAGGGGTCAAGGGCCAAAGGCAGGAGGAGACTGGGGACCCTCTATTATGTTTGTTTTAGTCCTTTTCTGATAGAGAGATATAGGTAGATACAGATTGATAGATAAATAGATACAGGAAGCAAATAAAATACTAATGTAGGAGTCAGTGTGCATGACCTTCCTCATGTCACACGTTACACCCCTTGTCCCCCAGCACACCCTTATCTCACTGTGGCTCCTAGAGAGTCACGTGTGTGCTTCTGCACAGCACCTGTGTAGAGATGACATGCAATGGAGAAAGGGAGAACAATTAAAGATGATAAAGCATCTCAGTTAATAAAGTTGTTTCTTCTTTTTTTTTTTTTTAAGTGGGAGAGAAGGGAGAAAAAGACAAGTTACAAGGACTGGAACTGGGAGAGCTTTGGGGTATAGGAAGTAAAGGGCAGAAAGGAAGTTTTGAGGGAACAGCTGTCATTCCTGTGAACAACACTGAGAAAGCAGAGATGAGGAGAGAAAGGTATAGGAACGGTTTCCTGTGCACAAAGGCTGATAGACTGAGTAAAGATTTGAACCACTTTCTTCCTGCGAATCTAAACCAACTCTGTTTCTTATGACACCGTCTTGAGTCTAGACCGCATGGGACCCAGTTATATTTAGGTTACTCATAAAAATTTACTTTGGAAGCAAAAGGCTTAAACAAGACATGTATAAATTTACTGATTTTTTCTTACTTGGAACATTAGTAGCTGTTGGTCTGTCATACGAGGGACAAGGAGAGACGAGTCTCACTGACTTATTCCTATCGGTCAATATTTTTAATCGAAACGGAGCTATTCAGCACAAGTGCAAGACAAGACTGTCCCCTGAGCTCTGGTCGGTCCTGCAGGAACCCTCCCCTGGGGCCCAGCCCCATCCAGAGCACTCGCAGTCAGTTCGTTTCGTACCGCCACGTGCTCAAGGGCTCCCCTTTTACTCTTTCTACCCAAACTTTGTCCCCCGTAGAAGAAAACACACCTAACTGTAAAGTGCTGAGCGAGGGAGACAAGCACATGGAGAGAGCCGGCTTTGGGAGTGTGGAGCAAATCAAAGGTGAGCTGGTGTGGCAGCCGCTGCTGGGGTCGGCCCTGTCACCTCTGCATGCTCCATTCTAGTGCGCCCCACACCTCCCAGTGCAAGTGCCACCCACTGTCCACGTGAGGGCTTTCTCTTGGCCTTGGGTGGGGAGGGCCAGAAGGGGTGACAGTCAGTGCCTCTGGGAGCAGCCCCAGCCAGTGATACGTGGGGAGGTGACAAATAGCCCAGCTTCCTTACTCCTTGCCAGAGATCCCTAAAAACACTCTGCACTCCCATGCAGGGTCCTCACTGGGGCTGAGCCTCTGCCGTCCTAGTGGTGATTTACTTGACGCCTTCTGTGTTGGTTTCCTTCCCTCTCTTTCCCATTAACTTATTCCCTTATCCTGGCCTTCTGGGGTTACCTTTTCTCAGGGTAGGTTTCTGGGGGCACCAACCCCGGGACAGGTGGGAACGGAAGGCATTTGGAAGGGGAGTAGTAAGAGCATTGAAGACAGACTTGCCCCCCTTCATGGTGCCTCAGTTCAGGTTCCCCTTCTCCCGTTTTCTCTTCCTGTGCTGATGTTTTGCAAGAACAGCGTTGTTGACTCATCTAAGCAAGTGGAAATAAAAAGACTGAATAACTGCATGATGAGAATCTAATGGGTACTGCATTTAAAAAGACAAAGACTTAGAGGGAAGTTTGTGCTTTCTATAGACCCTGAGAACAAAATCCATTTCTGATTGATTTCTTTTTTAACTTCCTACTGGCTTCCCTTACTTTCACTTCGTAAATCCAGGCAACTGTTGACCTCAGGTTTCAGACAACATGCCTTTGTCCTGGATCGTCTTCCAGAAAACCTTGACACAAGATGCATTTTTATATTTAGTGTTCACATTTTTATTTAGTGTTCAATAGTCTGTCAGAGATTCTTCTATGATAGTGAAGATAGTAGCCAGAAAACAAATAGTTAAGGGACTGCCCATGAGAATTAAAGGGACCCAGTTATATTTAGGTTATTCATAAAAATTTACTTTGGAAGTAGAAGGCTTAAACAAAACAATGTATACATTTACTGATTTTTTTTTCTTACTTGGGACATTAGGTAGCTATTGGTCTATTATATAAGGAGACAAGGGAAAACAAGTCTCACTGACTTATTCTCAGCAGTCAATATTGTTAATCAAAACAGAACTATACATTTTGAGACCCCAGAGAAAGTAAAGAATGATTCTAATGATTGCTGAGAATTGTGGCACTAATGAAGTATATTTGCCCGTGTACTTAGATACGGAAGCCTTTTGAACCTTGTTGGTTTTTGGATATGGGATGTCATAGAGTCACATTGGGAATAGGTTACCCTCTTTCTATCTTCGTTAAAATAAAGGAAAGCTGTAACCGTATTTCAGGGTGCACGAGCCAGCATGAACTCAGCTACCAGGTGGAATTCGAAAGTGCGCCGTAATAATCATTCTCCATCTTGAAACTGAGGATACACAGGTGCCCCTTTAGAAACATCCTCTCTCAGCCAGCCCACGATCATGACCTGGTTTCATTTCTGTCCCTGTCTCCTCCTTTGAACAGTGGGCTCTTCTAAGGACATGGCTATGTCCTGGTCATCATAGATTCCAGGCAACAATGAACACAACAGTCAGTGCTCAATAAACGGATGCTGAGTTGAATTTTCAAAAATTTCATGCATCCATCTGAATTCAAATAATTGATATGCTCATTAAAAATGACCTTCACTTTTTCATGAAAGCAGCTGGCCATAGATCTTAACTTTCCCAAATTTTAATTATTAATTTATGAGGGTGGTATAAAAAGACTGAAGTTCTCTAGTTCTTAATAATTATTCTCTAACTTGAACTTGTCCCTATTTCATATTGTCCTGTCTCTATCCCATCTCTTTTCATGTATAGTGGTCTTTTACTGTGTTTCTAAAGAAAGAAATGTTTTGGAAAGCTACAGGGAATTAAAATGTACGATGAGGTGATGCTTAATGTTTCAGAAAAGGAAGAATAGAGTTTTAAAGGCAAGATAACATATAAGCATATTTCAAAAAGTTCATGCAAAGATTCCTTTATCTTCCAATTTTATATTTCCATGAACTTTTTGAAGTACCTTCGTACGTTTGTGAAAGTTTGCATAAATTCAGTTCCTTTTAGCCAACGTGAATTTAGCACTTATGATTAGCAAAGAACCGTGACAAGTGTTCTGAGGGATTCAAACGTTGATAATAGTTCTCAAGAAGCAACTAAAAACTTTAAAAAATGATCATCTTCGCCTAGCACAATGATTGATGGGGGTGGGTGGGGCAGGCTTTGGAAATATCAGATTTTAAACAGCACATACATACATTGCATTTGGAAAAACACTGTGTGCCTCACACCGAAGCTGTCCACGTGCCAGTAAGGCCTGTGAGCTGCCAATTCGCCACATCCATCATTCACAGAAGTGAGGGAGAGCCTGCTTACCCCAGTCTGCCCAGTACCTTGCTGTACCTGGGTACCAGTGAGACTGCAACTGGCCCCCACCCGGCAGGGATGCTTCCTGGATAACATATTAGCATCTGAAAACTGGCAGTGAGCAAGAGATTGTGCAACCCCATGTCTAAACCAAACAAACTGCCTCTTGTTGTGTTATCCATGGGGCTTTGAGTGGGAGGAAATGAAGGGAGTTGGGGGCAGAGGATGGGAGGAGGGGAGATAAAGAGGAACTTCCTGGAGGACAGATGTTCACCAGTTTTCCCTTGAAATTGACTGAAGACAGAATGACAGAATGATATCAACAAATATCCCAGTGAATTGTTAAGTGTTTTGGAAAAGAACAGCCCCTCTTATTGTTTTTGGCTTTTGCTGAGGATGTTTTGCTCTGGGGTCTTAAAGAATTCACCTTTCACCTTGGAGAAAAAAATGCATATCATCCTGTCTGTATCATTTCTTGTGTACTTTCTTCAGAACATGAGTGAGGCAGAAAACAGAGCTGCTGAGCCCAGCGCCTGGGACCAGGGGGTCTTTGCAGCCCATGAGTGTGGGACACTGAAGGACGTAGGTGCAGGTGACCATTGCAGTCGAGGCATGTGCAGTCACGGAAGGAGAAGGGGAGTACCAAGCTGGGGACAGCTTTGCAAAGAGTGGCAGAGTGCCCTGGCCACAGGTTAGGCAGCAGGAGCGTCTGGCACCTCAGTCTTCCTTGCACACCATCAGGATGCATACACATGTGAATATTCACTGAAGCACCTCTCAAAAAAGTGTTCTGTCATGGGTGTTTACAGGCTATTAATGCCTTAAATTTCATATTGAAATTATTTTTGAAATGATGCAAAGGGAAGATGGCCTGTCTCTCTCCAATCCCAGTAACCTCATGCTGCCTTATTCCTCCATGTATCTAATAACCTAGGTAATTAGATTAATCTAGGTCTTGTGCATTTTCCGTAAATATGACACACATACGCAATACATAAATCATTATTTTTTGCTCAAGTGGAGGCATACTGTACACAGGGTCCTCTGCTCATCTGTTTTCGTGACTATATAACTTAAGGTGTCCTACGTTTACATACTGTGTGTGTGTGCTCTCATCCCTTCCTGCAGCTGCACAGTATTGTATTTTACAGGGTATCAGTGTATTTAATGAGTCCTCTATTGATGGAGAACTGTATTGAAAAAAAGAAAATAATTTTCTATTGAAATAATTTAGAATAAATTCTGTGATATGTGTATGAGTGAAATCTGATCTGGGCCTTGGGAGTGATTAGTCAGCATTTAAAGTAGCCTGACCAACAATCAATACTTCAGGGATGATTACTTGGCACTTCAAATATCCTTACTGGAACCTGTGCCAGAAGGTTTGTTAATTAGCATAAGGAACGAAAGGAGTAGAGATCAAAACAGGTGGTTGGATTTTGGTAGGACACAAACATTCAGACCGTAGCAAGCCCTCTAAGGTATTATGCCCTTTTTACAGATATTTTTCGGTTTAGAGATTTAACCACAGTCATGAGGCTCAGTAAGTTGTCGCAAGGGGCTTGGAACCATTCATTCAGCAAACATTTGTTGAGCACTATGGCGAGACTAGCTCGAAGCCTACTATGTGTCCCATTCCTCCTGGGCCCACATGTAAACTAGTTTCTCAGCCTCTGCACAGTTGCATATGGACATATGACTGAGTTCTCACCATGGGACATGGGTGGAAGTAAGTAGGCCATCCCATCAGATCCTCTGCTGCTTGTTGATGCCAAGGACAACCCTCATGGTGGGTAAATGGCCAGACCTCTTGTGAGTCTGGATCTCTAACCCAACACCCCAGGAAGAAGTAAACTTCTGTTATGCTAACCCAAGATTTTCCTGTTAGAACACTAGCACTACTTTGACTGATACACACTCCTATTATGTGACTCACATTGTTTCAAGCACAGGTCTTCAGACTCCAAAGCCTCAAGGACTATGGAAAAGATTGTTGGAGGATCTTGAAATCTGGTCTACAAGTGGCTGAAGTGGGAGAGTCCACTCCAGGTCATCAGAAACTTGATTTGCATCCTAGACCTACTTAATGCTTAAAACACACTCAAGTTATACTGAAAGCCTAAGGAGGAAAATAGATTTAAGCTATTGCAACATCTTGACTAATCATACATAATCCTAGATGTTCAACTGACTGACTGTCTGTCTGTCTGATGAACAGTCTGACTGAGTGTGACGGACTGTCTGATGGAATTCCTGACCAAATGTCTGATTGACTGATTGACTATCTGACCATCTGACTGACTGACTCACTTGACTAACTGACTGGATGAATGAATGGCCTACTGACTGACTGACCAAATGACTGACTGGCTGACTGATGGGCTGGCTGTCTGGGCTGGGCCACCACAGCAGGACTATGTTGCAGAGGGAGTTGAGGTGTCTGATGGGGGTTGTTCTCCCTTCTAGCACCCAAGCTATCAGTTTATTAGGAGCTGCCTTTTTGATTAGTAAGAAGCCAAACAGCCCCATGAAAAATAAATATATACCACTAAAGGAAAAGCAGTTCATAAGTCATTGCAAACAGATTTATGGTCTTTGCAGCGGCCTGATCAAACAAAAACTAAAATGAAATAGAACAAAAATTGAAAAAAACCCCCAAAACCTTCTCAAACCAAATCTAAAGTTCAGCCAGCTTCTGCTTGCCCACTCACAGCTGCAAACAGGAGTGATGTGAGGCAAACTGTGATGTCAGCAAACTTCTGCTCCCTGAGCTTTCCCTGTGGAGGTGACCCGTGTCTCCTTCCAGGTGTCCGGCACCTTCACCTCTTTCCTCTCTCAAAGCAGAGAGAGATCTGATAACCAGTTATTGACATTTGTTGACTGCTTGACTGATTATATTTTGACTAGAACTTATATTCATCAACACCTTGTCTGAAATAGACTTGTGAAGTTTACATCTTTTAACTATAATTATGGGATGAAACACGTTCCACTCAATAAAAGAATTTCAGGCACCAGCAAACTGGAAGGGAGAGGTGAAGGTCTCCTCAGCCCCCTCTGAATGTGATCCTGACTTTTTTTTTCCTTTTTTGGGGTGTTTTTTTCCCACAAGAAACCTGTGGCTCTGCTGTGGAGAGTAATGCAGGGGCTGGCAGAAGCAAGGCTGCTGGAGGCCTAGCCCAAGGATTGTTTGAATTAGACCCGCCAGCGGCTTCTTCTAGAACTTTCTAGATTTTGCTCCCACCTTACCTGCTTGACCATAGTCATACCTTGTTCCTCACTATCTCAACAAAATCCCTGATTCTATGCCATCTGTTTAAAATCTTTGAAACACATAATTTGCCTGTTCTAGGGGCATTTTGATAGCTTAATGATTAATTCATGTTTTCCTTCTACATGAAGCTCCTGTCTCTGCCACTCTGAAAACATTTAGTCCATATTATCTCTACCTCAGATTAGGAAGCATCTAACAACAGAAAATGTATCATTAATATGTAGCTTGATTATCAATTAGAGTTTGAGGGCGTGGTTAACAAGGAAGGTTGGCAAGGAGGATGCTGGGTTTCAGCGTCCGCTTGGGATCTGTCTGTTGGAAGGAAGAGTTTTCTTATGAGCCCTGATAACCAAGGTGGGTCTTACGCCCATCTTACCTATGAGTAAATTCATACTCAGCTCTGTCTAGTAATCGGCCCCCAAACACCTAGCTGGTGAGTTGTGGAGCTCAGATTTAAGCCCAGTCCTGCTCAGCCTCCCAGTCATGCTCTTTCCACTACAGTACAACAGGAAAAAATGGTTTTATTCCCCAGGACCTCTGTATCTTTAGCTGTACAAAGACAGTCATCATTTCCAACAATGGGTTGAAATCTGTGAGACTTGTTTAAAGGTAGCCAATGCATATTACTGTTTTTAATACCTCCTTGTTGTCTTCCAAATCTTTTAGTCCAGCGTTTTCTATGGGAGGGAGTTTCACTAATTTCCTGATTATAATTGTCCTTATTCTTGCCCGAAGCTGGCAAAAATAAATGCAAAGTGGACAGAGTAGGTTGTGTTACTTTTAAAACAGTGATTATTAATGTAAAAACAAATGAGAGGTCTTTTATGAGATAAAAGCATGACTTTTTTTCTTTTTCTTTTTGTCTTGGTAGACATACATCTTAGGGAGTAGGTTAAGAGTTTACCATAATACACTTTGGTTATCTGTTCCATTTCAAACCCAAGATCGATAAGTCTTATCAGAACATTTTTATGACTTCAGGGAGGTTATCACTATCTTAATACCGTGATGAAGACAAAAGCCAGACCTCAGGAGAGGTCAGAACTGAGTAATCAAATTAACGTCCGTTAGGAATGACTTTGTCCAATGCTCAAGGTCAACATATTCACAGATGTCCAAGTGTCTGAAGGGAGAGATGAGAATCATTGACCCTGAAACCTGCTGGGGCTTGCAGGCAGCTGCAAAGGAGATAAGGAGCTTTTGGTCGAGATAGCAAATACATGTTTGAACACATACTTTCTTATTTCTCTTTTTTCTAGAAAAGAGGAAATGCCAAAGCCAAGTCTCAGTTAACCATGATTCTACTGGATGGAGACAAAGCAGATCACTGAGGTCCTCCTTTCCCGTAGTCATCTTCTCCAGAATTATAATTCAGAGTCCTTGACAGATATTAGCTCTATATTCTTTCTTTTACATATTAACCCTGAAGAGAAATGGGAAAGGGGAGGAGGGGCAACCAGAAAAAGAGGAAAGCGGAGAGATTAAAGGTAGCTAATCAATGCAGGGATATAGGCCAAATTTGCATAGAAAGCCTTTAAATTTCGTGCAGCTTTGCTAGGCTACCCTAAACTAGTTAATCTCTTTAAAAAAGCTTTTCCCATTTCAGATCAGAAATTGTGTTCTTAAATTTATTTTTTTAACAAATTTATTTTAAAAAGACCCCCAAACCCAAAAACTTAACTGACCACGGTGTCCTTTACAGTCCTAGAATTTTGGGCCTAAGTGGATATTATCTACTGGTCGTGTAAGCTCCTGAGGAAGGAAACGTCATCCCCAGCGTCCCCAGCGTCCCCAGCGTATTCCCAATGCCCAGAGAAGTGGAGAGCCACGTTATCTCTGTTGTCCTCTGAAAGCCTCCTGGTACATTTTCTCCCACAAAGCGAAACCAACCAGCTCACTGGAATGTGATCAACTCCCTTGATGGTGAACGTACTGTGACAACAGAGATGAACTTGAACTGGAAGCTTGGGTCCTCGTGATGAATCTTTTAAGGGAGCTCTGATTTATTGGGGGTGAAAGTCAGGGCCCTATAAAACTTTTTCTGTGGAAGAATTAGTCAATGCATTAGTCACTTGTGAAACATTGGTGCCAATCGACACGGACTTGACTTTTAACTGGGATGTGTGGTCAAAGGTCATGTGGTAATGGTCACATTACCGCATCGGCCACAACATGATGAGCATTGTAGAATATAAACAGACAGTACAGCTCAGCTCCGTGGCTGAGAGCAGAAAAGAGTTTCACTGCTGCCTACAGATTAAAATGAACCCCAGCAAAGCACAAAAAATCATTGTCATCAGGAAACAGAACTGGCTGCATCCGTGAGACTTGGCCGGACTCCAGCTGGTCTATCTGGAGAGACGGTAGTAGAAACAGCACTGGGATTGGGAAGAGAGACCTGAATTCAGGTGCTAACTCTGTCACTTACCAGCTGGATTACCTTGGGAAACTTACTTAACCCCTCTAATTCCTAACTCTTTGTCTCTACAGCAATAGGATCAGGGGTCCTAAAGGATTTTTCTGAAGGGAAATGTTGCCATTCAAAATAAGACCCTGAAGGAAAAGATGCATCTTTCAGTATTTAGCCTATAAATTATCTATAAGGTAGATTTCCTACTATATTTTTCAATCCTAAATTGGCTTCTTCTGTTGCTACGGGGACACTTCCAAGCAAGCTTCCCCTGCCAAACAGCCAGTATGTTTGTGGGAATAAATAGTTAGCTGAATTCTCATGCTCTCCCGCTTCAAGGAGAAAAAGCACACCTTCTAAGCTGTGTGGGGACAAGACCCCCCCAGTGGCCTCTTTTATCCTGATAAACATTCCTGGTCCTACATAAATCCATTAGAGGCCTCCCCCTGCCAAAGTACATCACCATAGCCTCCAATAACAATGAGGATAATGATGGTGGCGTTAATAATGACATGCAGTTAGTGTGACATGGCCTCTGGCCTCTGGCAACCTCAGGTACTTGATTTTATAGGGATACTGGCTTCCTTCAGCCTCGTCCTTCGAGATTGCATGAAAGGCTTTAGTTGCCATATTAATGGGATGGATGATGGGGTTAGTAGCCAACTTAGGTTTTGGTAAAAGTGAGTCATGTTATTAGCAAGCATGCTTATTAAGAAAAGTCTCTGTAAACTTTGATTTACGGAAAAATAGGATGATTCTTGGTGTAGATGCCTTTTGTTAATTAGAAACCTAAGATTTTTCTTAAATTGTCGAATAAAAACCAGAAATTGGATAAAAAATCAGATTGATCTCAAACTCAAGAAATGGTGGTATTTCTTATATTTTCCTCTCTGCTCTGTATTTTCCGTCATGCATTTCCATATGAGCAGGCATTAAAAGACAGTGACCCCATTTTTACAGATTTCCTCTTAGAATCTCTACTGCCCTATGTGAAATAGCAGAGTAAAGAAGGAACTAATCTATGGAACGCCAGTCATACGCCAGGTTCTGTGGTGTCAGACTTGATTTCCTCACCTGTAAAATGCATCAGGATAATAAGAATTGGTGCATTTTGAGTTATTAGGAGCATTAAGATAATATGCATTGAATCTTATAAGTCAAGTTTGTCCTTAGGGCACACCCTCTCTTCCCAAACCATTCCCAGTACACCGGGCAGCTCAGTGTCCCCGAAATTCTTCCTTTTGCCTTAGGTCAAAATTCACTATTAAGGAAGACCTACGTAACCTCATTCTTACTAACTGGTAAATGACTCATGACTTCTGAAAGTCAGTCTTCCTAAGACGATTTATGTTTGATTGGGATGAAAGCCTAAAGAAATGATACTTAAAGATGGAGATTTCAACAGCGAGACACTTGGCAGGGGCAGGTTCTTTTGGGGGGCAATGGAGGGAGTGGGCCAAGTCAGCGTCTCCTGACAGCACTCCACGGTCTTCCTGATCTCCCTCATCTGCGGAGGAGGAGGCCGTGGCTGAGAGGTGTTGTGTGCTGCCTGGTTCTGGCTTAGAGAGTGCGAGGGTGAGCATGTTCCCTTGAAGATGCTTCCTGGCTCGTCCATGAGAGGGCACTGGTGCTCTAGATTCCCCGTGCCCGGTCTTGTCTGAAGGGAGACATTTGGCCCACACCTTCAGGAGTGAGTGGTTGGCCACTTGCACCACAGCTGTGGCAGCATGCAGTAGAAGTGACACACGGGGAGCCTTAGGGGCTGTGCTTTTTCACCCAGCTCAGTGTATCTGTGGCCTTCAGACTCTGCCTGCCCCCTGTGAAACCTACTGCCCATATGTGGGAGAGCTGATCACTGGGTGCCATGGGTATTTATAAAACAAGGGCGACAAGTCTGTAATTCGGTGTTATACTAAAAAGGGCACCAGGACCCCCCAGGACACCCTCCAAAAGAAGTAAAAGGGACTCTCCCAGTGCAAGGAAGGTGCAGAAGGGAGAGAGCAGGCCATTTCAGTGAGATGGCCATTAACCTTCACCCCTCACCTGAGTCGAGGAAGGTATTTTGACATGAGTTCAAAGAAGAGACAGCTAAGGGCCCACACTCACGTGGACCTTCAGCTGGGAGCCAACAGCATGTCGTAGTTCAAAACTGATTGCCTGGTGAAAATCCCCCTCTCCTCAGTGTCACTCTTCTTCCTGTTTTATTTTCCTCTTAATATTTACCACCAACTGGAATAATCTTAATCATTTAGTTGCTTATTTGTTGCCCATCACCTTTGTTGGAATATAAACTCCATGAGGGCTGGGACCTTGACTCTTGATCACTGAGACAGCCTCAGCTCCTGGAAAGGCTGCCTGACACAGTAGTCACCAATAAACGGTGGATGAGTGACAGACAATGCCTGACGGTGTCAACATTTCACAAAGAGGGTCAAAGCAGGTCTGGTTAGTGAAGAGCTCTGCCTTCCGAGAAACTGAAAAATGGCTCCCAATGCAGCGAGCCCCGGTGGGTTTGGAATGTGGTAAAGGGGATGGGTTGCTTTTCTGACCAAAGTGTCCACGTGGTCATCTCAGTGCCATACACCATCTACACACACACATGCAGGCACGCACGCACTCACACACGCGCACACACACACACACGCGCGCGCGCGCGCGCACACACACACACACACACTATATTAACTCCTTAATAGATAGTTGTAGAAAGAGTGCTTGTATGCACGTTGAGTTGTCCTAGAATCTGGAGGAAATGCATTACTCTACTGGGCAACATTCCATGAACACATTACCTGGAGAAATTCATGGAGATTTATACAAAAGACTGTTCCACCTGTGGAAAGAACGAGCATCTGGTCAGAATTTTGCAAGAAATCCCCATATGTATTTATTTTGGAGTTCAGCATATTTGACCACTATACATATAAAGAAAATATGGAGTGACTCTGAAATACAAACGTGATCTTTTATTTATATCAAGCCCAACTTGGATTGCGAGTTCTGAATAACCAGGTAATGAGGTAGGGGTGACCAGCTTTAGGTCGGATGTTGAGAATTCAGAACCAATGCCTGTCTGGGGGAGCATCAAGTCACAACATGGGTTTGCTGTGGGCATCATGAATTTATGCCTATTTTCTGGTTTCAGTAGCAAACGGAATAGGACGATCCAGAAAACCAGTGAAGCAACAGCTTTCTGAGCGACTACCATGTACTTTGTATCAGGCTAAGACTATGAAGAGCACTTAGCATGGTTCTCTCTTTGAGGAGGTTAAAATGTGCTGAGAAAATAGGACACAGTTTTTATTAAAGTTTCTTTGAGTTCCAATGCAAGAAAACTCAACTCAAATTGGCTTAGGCAAAAAATAAGAATTTACTGTCTCATATAAATGGAAAGTTCAAGTTTCAGGCTGATGTTGGGCATTACTGGATTTAAGACTCAAAATAAGCCACTAGTCTCAGTATTTCTCTGTCTCTCAGCGAGGTTCTGCTGTCTTCCCTGCACTGGCTTCATTCTCAGGCTCCCTGGGGATCGTTCCTCCAGGACTTAAGCCTGGTGGAATAAACTAACACCTCTTTCCCATCTCTCAAGCCAAAGCCCTCTGATGAGCCCTGATAGGGCTGATTAGCACAACTTACCCAATGAGAACTGGAAGCTGTTACCTGAAGCCCCTGAATGGCTGTGGGTGTGGGTGTCCAGAAGGCTCCAAATGACCACACATGCACAAGGACGATGAACAGGATACAGCAGGAAAGACAAATATCATGCAAATAATTCAGTTCCAAATTGAATTGAGGGTTTCAGGACAGAGGCTGATGTGGTTGGAGTCACAAAGACATACCCCAAATGGTAAAGATTAGCTGGGTAAGGGCCTTGCAGGACAATTTTTGGGACTCTTCTGTGCCTAGACATTCTCTGGAGGGCTCAATGAGCTTCATGGACAGCACACCAATGACACAGCCATTATGCAACATACAACTTGTCCCCTTCAAAGTGCAGTGAGAAACGTGCCTTCTGTAAATGCTCTAGGTATAGTGTCATTTACCGAGCCCCAAGTTGCCCGGTTGACACAGTTTTTGCTTCATGGTCATGGGGCAAGTTCCACTTCAGTTTCTGGTTGGCTGTTACTTGTTTTAAGTCTTGCCTGAGCAAATGGTCTGCTATCCCATCAAGTGCATTTCCCAAGTGATCTTGAAATTGCAGGGCCCAGGAAGTACTCTTCTGCTACAGAAGCAAGCTCCTCTGCAGCATGGAAATGGCTCCCTCAGTGTGGAGAGACCCAGGGACCTAGCCCCGACCTGGGTGGCAGACACGAAACCTTTTGTGGAATGTTATTTCTGAAAGGAAGACCTCATATCCTCAGCCAATTTATTTTGATGCTGCCTTTTTTATTGACTGCCACATGAGAAAACAGTGATAAAAGCATTCCTTACTCAACAGAGCTTCTCTGATTGCATCTCGGTGGTTTGTGTTTTATGAATGCCACTAGGAAAACATACGTGGTTTGTTGTGGCGTCAGACTTGGATATAAACCATCCTATCTTTTCTGCTGGAACTCAGCAACAGAATATGTCAATATTGACCTAGGATCTAGAACTCCATGTTAGGTTTATCTGGATGCCGTGAAATTTGGGTTCTTGTATAACTTTTCAGTACATTGAGTTTAAAAGAAAAATCATCAGAAAACACGAGATATATATACTCCTATGGGCTGGAAGTATTGATTAACTGGACTCCCTGAAATAGTGTAGGGCTCGAAGTACGTGTTCACTGGCAGCTTCTGGGGAAGGTAGATGACAATGGATTTCTGTTGTCCTCACATTTCATAGCCTCCAGAAAAACCTAACACAGAGTTCTAGATCCTAGGTCAACATTAATATATGCTGTTGCTGAGCTCCAAGAAACCCATTGGTCCATTTCACTTTATATTGATAAAAGAGACTACTTCCCTCTTTATCTTCCCGAATGTGCCACGATTTTTTCTAAAACTCAGGGTAGTTCTCAAGAATATCTGAACATCTTTGTTTTTTTTTGTCTAGAAAGCTTTGTCTCCTTCCAGTGTTTTAGGACTGTGTTTTATTTTTTTTGACACATAGTAAAGCTTTATTTTACATATGATTAATATATTATAAGTTGCAATTAAAAGTCAAGTGGCTAGCCGAATTTAAAGTTTTACAAATTAAAATTCGATTTTTAATCAGAGGAGATCCTCAGCAAAAAATTCACTCTGCAAATACTTATTGAAAATATTTACAGGTCAGTCTACTTAAATATTACCTCTATTATTATTAGTGTAAGACATTTTTGTGCCTAAATTTAAAGGCATTTGTGTTTGAAAGTATTGGCTAATTTTCTTTTCTAGATGTGAGAATCCTAATACATACATACATACATACATACATACATACATACATACATACATACATACATACATATATATATATAGTGTGTGTGTGTGTGTGGGCGTATGGATATATAAACACGCATATGCATACATGTAAACGGAAACTTATACTTAGAAAAAGATCAAGTCCATTGTCACTTACTAGAAACCCTGATGATTTTAATGAAGGTAGGGGATCTTGGTTAGATGATTAACTTGACAGAAGAAAGGGAAAATGTGCAAAGTGAGTAACTTTGTGAAATATTAATGCTAACAGAAAAAACCCAAATAGATGATGATAGTTTTTATTTTTTAATTAATTAGGAATATCCTATAATCACATTTTACTTGCTGCTGATTTACGCTTATACTATACTCCAACTGACCTTCTTAAGTCTTTAGATCTTTTCACTTAAGTGAAGTCAGGAGAGAGTTTGTTCAGGGCTGTAGTTGTAGGAGTCCTGAGACCAGAGTCCTGAATCAGTCATACCTTGCCAACCACGAACCTTAGATAGAGCTAGTTAAAATTCCTCTTGCAAAGTGAAGATGACATGACCCTAATGATCCTTGAGTTCTAGCAGTCTAAGAGACACAAAACCAAAATGCCATTGAACTTCAGAGGAAAGAGTTTAGCTTGAACTTCAGACAGACCTGGTTCAAGTTCCACCTTTTACTAGCTCTGTAACCTTGGGCAAGCTACTTAACTTCTCATCTGTACAATGGGTTTAATAATAGCACACCCTTACTAGCTCCATAACTGCAGGCATATTATTTTATCTCTTTAATTCTCAGTTTTCTCATTGTAGAGCCGTGGTAATAAGAGTACTTAACTCCTTGGGTTAGGGACAGGGGCAGGTGAACTGAGACAACACAGGTGACTACTGAGCCTGGTGTGAGTGGGGGGAGATAGCCAGCTGATGGAAGTCACCTGGAAGTTTGTTCTCTGTTCCCAATATAGGAAAGTTGAATAAATAAGGATAGCAGAGGAGCAGACAAATTGACAAGATGGCAACAGAAAACAAACTAGACTTGTGCCTCCTGTCCCAGAGGATCTCAAAGCAGCCCAGGACACCCTAGGGGCCTTGCTTGCTATTTATGGCCCTCAAGCATCTGAGTACCCTGAAGGGATATTGGCTGTGCTGTCTACACAACTTAAAAAGCACTTAGAGGAATGCAGTTCCATTAGGCCAGGCATAATGGACCCACTCAGGGCATGCTTTGTAAATGCACAGCTAATGTCACTCTGACATGTTTACAGGCCAGGACATGCTTCATATGGGTCAGGACCTTCGGCTGGATCTGCTGGCTCGCAAGAGCTGGCCCCTTACCTCTCACACCCTGCACTCCAACCTTATTACTTGAACATGAAAAAAATTTTAAACGGCAATAAACAAATTACTGTTTCCAAAGACTGCAGAATGACCTTGAAGGTACACATGTCAGACCAGCATGAGGCAATTGCCTAGAGGTTAAGAAAAGCCATTATCCTACTTTGTAGCTGGCTAATTAAAGCTATTTTTGTTATCTTCAATTCTGGGAAAATCAAGAGAGCTGCAGTCACACTTTCAGAAGACAAATTCCTGAAATAAGAGGGTGGAAAAGGCTAAATGATCACAGGTTTCTCTCTTTTGTATAAGAGTGAGGCATGTGTCCTTCTCATGTCCTCCAGAATTTGCTGGGTGCAGTGTAAATCAAGATTTGAAGCCTTCCTGGAGTCCAAATTACTTGCAGATGATACTGCAGGAGGATCTTCCTGTGTGGTTTATCTGATGCCTTTTTCCATTTTGCAAGGTCATCGGCATTACTGATGATAGAATGTAAATAGGTCTTAATATTACATGTTAAAATCTCATGAAAGTATTTCTTAGGATTTCTCCCTTTAAATTCTGGAGACAAATTATTTCATTTTTTTGAGATACATGTATCCTAGCTCAGAGCAATTTTAAATTGCTGCCTAATATGTTAAAGCTAGTAGGCTTCTTTTTTTTTTTTTTTTTAAATATATTATTCTTTATTAGTTTCTAATATTGAAGTCAACATTTTTATTGGTACATTTTGTCAAGAGCTTATAGAAAAATGTTACAGGTCTCATTGTCACCACTGCAATACATTTACTGTGATGGAAGCATAACCTGTGTCTCAATTTAGCCACATTAACAATTTTGGACACCATGAAAAATGGTTCCCATTCTCATCTAGAATGAGGCTTTGCTAGTAGGCTTCTAAAAGGTCATTTTGTGGACTGGTAGGTATTTGGCACTAATTTGCATGGTTGAAATAATTTGGTTACAATAAAAATTTAAATAATTCAAAATTCTATGGCAGGAAAAAAAAATCAGCTCAAGTTAGTGAATTCCAATGTTTAGAGAGTACCGTGAACTTCAGAAAACCTGAGCATCTGCTAATTTCACCTCATTCTCAACTTCAATCCCTCATAAGGACACTGGATTGCTTTAAGGATAAGAGTGGTGGTTTTTTTTTTTTTTATTCTTTGTTTCTCTCTTCCTTGAGAGAAAATTTGGTTTATGTACTTTGAAGTAAATATTCAATTTAATTTTCAATTAAGTGGTAAAATTAAATTTACAAATCAGATGTTTGCATTGAGTTTTCAAGTGGTCAATATTTAGAAATCTATCTTCAGTGCAAAATTGGCAAGTGGAAATAACTCATGGTCTTCAAGTCTGAGATTCTAGGAACAGAGCCAATCCTACCAAGCAAATGGGTCAGGGTTTCCCACTGGTGAGTGTGCGAGGAGAGGGATCAGGCTCATGAAGAGGCTGGAAGGAACTGGCAGCCAAGAAAAGAACGAAGGGCTTCTTTGGGTTCCTCATTTACTGAGCCCTGCGACATTGGTCCTGGCCATAGGATCATGGAGTTATTTTTGGATAGGGATATGGTAATCTCCTCCACCTTAGCAGAGACTGGCACAGAGAATGCTTTTGTGATGACCCAACTAGTTTGTGGCAGGACCAGTGCAGAGCTACAGGGCTGCACGCTTGCACGTGTGTAGATTTTGTGTGTGTTGCTCTGACCGTTGAGTCCTGTTCCGCCCTTCCACACTGGCTCCTCTGGCATTTCTTCTGCCCTCACCCACAGGCTAGGGAGCCTTGGTTGCCCATCCTCTTCTCACTGTCCCATCCCTTCTGCAGCACGTGCCACCCTGTTTCACAACTGTCCATGCTGCTTTCTCTCCATCTGGAATTTGAACCCCAGGAAGCCAGAATCAAATTATGTTCACTGATTTAGTCTCAGGGCCTTAGAAAGAGCTGGACAAGTTTTAAGAGCCAAATGAGACGTCTTTGAATGGTGGAAGAAGGACCCCAGAAGCTCATGCCTCTGCTCCCCCTGTCCCACTACCACCCTTCCCCCCACTCCAGCTCTGCACCTGGCCCCAGGCCCCCACATCAGAAATCTGTGGGACTGTGATCCTCTCCGGGAGGCAAGCAGGAGATTGGGTTTCCCATTTCCACTGATGGTAACTAAATCATACTGTGGGGGTCAGATTGCTGTCCACGGTTCCAGGTCAATGTCCTGGGTGGAGCCAGCATCCTCACAAATAAAAATCATTAATCTGGATGTCAACTTTTGGTGGGCCTGGGAGTGGGGGACTAAGAAATGCAGGCAGCATGCTGCTTCTGCCTGTGACTTCAGAGAAGCCCTCTGCTTTTACAACGAGATCATGCTTGTTTCCTTCCTTGGTCTCTGAGCATGTCCCCAGTCTTCACGGCATGTGCCTGGTTGGCCACATTTTGTGTAATTTACAAGTTGCTTCTACTTCTGCACCTGTCCTTAGGTCAACATAATTACAGATTTGGACTGTCCCTCTAGAATTGACTACCACGACTCTTTTCCACATTGGAGCATGCGTTGCCAGCATGGAACAATTCATTGGGTTTGCCCTTTTTAGCCGGCAGAGAAATACCCCCGCCCTTTGTTGGTGGCTAATGGATGAATAATGCTGATGAGACTAGAATGGATAAAGCAAGAGATATTTAAATATTTATTGCTTGGCTTTGAAATGTACTATACAATTTTTGTTAATATGCTCGTTGATTTTTATCTATTTTGGTGTTAAATTAGTTTCTACTTCACACTGAACCACATTGTTTTGTCCAAATGTGGCTAAGTCAGGTTTGATTGTTAAGACTCCTGCTGTCCCCTGTGCTGAGATGCGCCTTCCTGTTTACTTTTCTCCTCCCCAGCTAGCAGTCTCTCCCTTGCTGCAGCTTTTCCCGGCATGGCCGATTTCTATGCATCTTTGAAACTCAAATGTCACCTCCTCTGATTGCCATAAATGGAATGAATTGCTCCCTGCTCTCTGCTCACAGACCAGCTTTTATCAGGCTGGATATAGTTAGTTGTTCAATCGTCTGTCGCCCCCGTCGTGGGAGCTTCTAGAGGGAGGCCTCATGGGTTACCTCTTCCCAAGTTACAGCACAGGGGCTGGAGGAAAGTGCAGTTGGTTTGCTCAGACCTTCCGGCCTCCTGTTGTGTCTCCTCCCTGCGCTGTTGTCTTCTGTCTGGAAGTGGCTCTGAACCATGGGTCGGCGGAGCTCACGGCTAGAAACAAAGCACGTCCACTTTGCCCGCGGCTACTTAAATGACTGGACGCTCACAGCTAGGCTTAAAGTTAGGGACCGTCCTAACCCCTGTATTGTGATGCTGAGAAATGAGTTGTTCAAAGGCATATACACTGTGAGAAGGGAGCCAGGATCTGAATCCAGTTGGTGTAGTTTCTGACCCCAGGCTCATCCTCCCCATGCTTTTCCACAGGGGCGCTTAAAGTGTGTCTTGACTGACACAGGGTGACACAGGGAAAGAAAGACCGCAGGGTGACTGAGAGGCTAAATCCAGGTACAGCAACTTGAGAGTAGACTATGTGACAATTCTCCCTGCGTTGTTCCTAAATGTCTTACAGAAAGTACAGAGAATAGGAAGTGTCCACAGGCCCTGGAGCCTGCATGGCCTTACGCAGTTAGAGCTGTCACTGCAGACGTCACTCACTTCCCACACCCGTCCCATGTCCTAACTCATATTTTCACATGTATGTGCTCCCCCAACCAGCTTTGAACCCCTTCCACTCCAAACATCTTGCATTTTCATTAATCTTAGCAGAATCTGTTGAACATAAAAGACATTTGTTGTGAGGTTGTTGCTCAGGAAAGGAACCAAACAATTAAGAATTTTAACAGAGTCTTTATTAGCTGGCCATCGACTGCCTCCCCTAGGTATTTTGGGAGAACAGCAGCCAGCCTTTAGTCTGCTGGAGTTTATAAAGGCAAAAACCGTATCCTGTTGGCACGTGGGTTTGTCCAGGTGCACAGAGCAAGCTAGGTCACAGAAGCCAGAAGTGAGCAGTTACAGCAATCAGGCATAACATTTTCATTGTGTGTGGTTTCTGTTTTGATGGAACAGCTTCTGCCTTCAATGGTTTCTCATGCAGATAGTTCCTGCTTCTATGAGGAGGTCAACGGTTTCCCATGTGGAGGGGGTTTAGTCTGTGTCTACCTCAGTATTGTTCAGAATCCTCTGTTACACATTCACTAAAGGAACGGTCATTTTTATCGATGGATTTTACAAATTTTTATTGAAGGATAGCACTCATATATAAAAATGCAAAGATCATCTCAAGTGTGCACCTCAATACATTTTTGCAAGGAAAACACACCTATTTAACCACCACCCAAATGAAGATATACAACATTGCCAACACCCAAGAAATCTCCTTCATGATGTCTCCAGGAAATCACCATGTCCACACTTAATCACTATTCTGACTTTGATCACCATAGATTTGTGTTGCCTTTTAAAAAACTTTATACAAATGGAATCATAAAATATGTGCTTTTCTGTGTGTCTTCTCTCATTCAGCATTCTGTCTGGCACAGCCATCCATGTCTGTCTTGGCTTATTCTCATGGTTTTGTAATATTTCATTGTATCTATGCACCACACTGTTTCATCCATTATTGTTGACAGACAAATTGGTTGTTTCTGGTTTTTGGCTATTGCAAGTGATACGAGCATTTATATACAGATTTTGAGGGGAGAGGCACATATCCGTGCATTTCCATTGTGTAGGAGCGGAATTGCTGGTTCATAAGGTATGACTGTGTCGCGCTTCATTAGATACTACTAAGTGTTTTTTCAAAGTAGTTGTATAGAGTCCCATGGCAGTATGTGAAAATTCCTGCTGCTTCATGTCATTGCCAACATTTTTATGTACTTATGTTTGTTCCATTTTAGCAATTCTGATGCATATTTAGTAGTATTTCATTGTGATTTTAATTTGCATTCCACAATTGATTTTTGTATAGTGACTGGTATATTTTCTATAGTATATTTTGTATAGTGTAGTATATTATTGTACAGTACATTTTTCATAGTGATCCAGTAAACTTACTAAATTCACTTATTAGTTCTAGCGGTTTATCTAAAGGCTCTTTTATGTCCTTTCCTTGTTAGGACCCTCAGTACAACTTAAATGGAAGTGGTGACAGCTGTTATCCTTGTCTCATTCCCAAGTGCAGAGGAAAGCTTTCAATATTTCACCACGACATGTGAAGTGCACTGTGAATGATTTGTAGATACTTTTGTTGAGACTGAGGAAGTTTTATTTTATCCCTAGTTTCCAATAGTTTGTTTTTAATCACAAATACATATTAAGCACTACCAAATGTGCTTTCTGTGTCTACACATCTTCTCCATCTACACATTTTCTCCTTTCTGTTAACATGGGAATTGCATTGAGTGATTTTTGAGTGTTAGCTACCCTTGGATCCCTGGAATAAAACCCATTTAGGTAGGATTATTGCGCTTTTTATGCATAGCTAGACATCCTATTATTTTGTTAAGAGTTTTTGCATCTGTGTTCACAGGAAAGATTGGTCATGATTTTCCTTTCTTGTAAAGATCTTATCTGGTTTTGTTATCAACTTTATGCTGACTTCTGTGTCAATTTTATTCTTTTATTCCCCCTTTTATTAACCTGTTAGTTATATATTCTTTTACTATTACTTAGTAGTTTTCTTAGACATTATGACATGCACCCTTGGCTTATTATCATGCTACCTTGTCCCCAATAATGCCAAACCTTCAAATACTTTCACTTTACCCCCCCAACCCCATCTTTTGCATTATCATTATCATGCTATTAGTTTTACATATATCTAAACTCCACAAGGCATTATTGGTGTTGATTTTACTTGTCAATATTCATTTTTTATTTTCCCAAATTTTTACCTTTTCTGATTTGTTTTCTTTTTCCCTGCATTATTTCCTTTTTTCCAACTGGGATCATTTTCCCTTCTGCCTGAAGAACTGCTGTGAAAATGTCTTTTAGTGTAGACTTACTGGTGATTAATGCTCTCAATTTTTGTTTGTCTAAAAAATATTTTATTTTATTTTATTTTGTTGGGGGAGAGTGGGATTTGTGATACCTCTTTTTTTGTTTGTTTCCTTTTTTTTTTTAGTTTTATTTTCTTTTTAATTGACAAACAACAATTTCATATATTTATGGGGAACAAAGTGATATTTCAATACCCATATACACGGAACAATCAAATCAGAGTAATTAGCATATATGTCACCTCAAATATTTATCACTTCTTTGTGGTGAAAACCTTCGAACTCCTCTCTTTTAACTATTTTGAAATGTACCATATAATATTACTAACTACAGTCACCTTGCTGTGCAATTGAACGCCAGAGCTTAGTCCTTCCATCTAACTCTAACTTTGTACTCAATGACTAACATCTCCCCTGTCCTCATTTGCTCCACCCCCTAGCCTCTGCTAACCACCACTGTTCCCTTTACTTTAAGACTTCAGTGTTTTCAGATTCCACATATAAGTGATGTCATATGGTATTTGTTTCTGTGCCTGGCTTATTTCACTTACCATAATGTCCTCTAGGTTCATCCATGTTGTCTCAAATGACAGATTTCCAGTTTTTTTAAAGGCTGTATAGTATGTCTTGTGTATATATATCACATTTTTAAATCCATTCATCTGTTGATGGTCATTTAATTGTTTCCAATCTTGGCTATTGTGAATAATGCTGCAATGAACATGGGAGTGCACACATCCCTTTCCATGCTGATTTTATTTCCTTTGGCTGTACACCCAGTGGTGGGATTGCTGGATCATATGACACTGTAATTCTATTTTTAGTTTTTTGAGTAACTTCCTACTGTTTTCCAAAATGGCTGCACTAATTTACAGTCCCACCGACAGTGTATAAGGGTTCCCTTTTATTCACATCCTCACCAGTGTTTGATATTTTTTATATTTTTGGTAGTAGCCAATCTAACAGGCTATTAGTGATATCTCCCTGTGGTTTGATTTCTCATTGTGGTTTTAATTTGAGGAATACTTTCCCTGTGTATGGAAGTCTAGACTGTAAGATATTTTCTGTTAGTGCTCTAAAAATGTTATTCCATTGTTTTCTGGCTTCATATTTTTCTACTGAAAACTCAACTGTCAGTCTTATTGCTGCTTCTTAGAAGGTAACATGTCTTTATTTCTGTGGCTCCTTTCAAGATTTTTTTCTTTGCCTTTGCTTTTCATCAGTTTTACTGTGATGTACCTAATTTTGATTTTATCATATTAATCATAGGCTTGAAACTAGGTTGGCTATATTTCAGAAGTCTTGGAACATTCTCCGCTATGATCTATTCACATATTTTTTCTGTCCGAATCTAACTCTCATCGCCTTCTGGGACTCAACTGCAGATGTGTCAGACCTGTTTACAATGTGCCATGCTTTACTAATGCTCTTTTCTGTATTCCTCACCCATTTTGCTCTCTGTGATTTTCCCTGGGTATTTTATACTCACCTGTCTTCTGGCTCACCAGTTCTCTCTTTTGTTGTATACAGTCTGTTACGAAACCTGTCTATTGAGTTCTTAATTTCAATTATTGTAATTTTTAGTTCTGCAGTTTCTGTTTGATGCTTTTCAAAAAGTACATTACAGGTCTCTGGTGAAATTCTCATATTGTCTTACATTTGAAAAGTATTAGTCATGGTTATTTTAAAATTTGTCTGATAACTCAAATAAGTAGGTCTTTTGTGGATTTGTTTCTTTCCTCTTTTTATTCTCATGCTTGTCTTTTTTAGTATGTTTGATGGTTTTTGATTCAATGTCAGACATTGTATATGAGAACTGTGGAGCCTCAGGACAATGCTAACTTCTTCTAGAGAGGGTTCAGCACACCCTCTGAGGGGCAGGTGGAGTGGGGGCAGGTTCCCTTAATCTACTCAGGCACAGAGCTGACTTAAGGCTGGGTTGCAGGTTTGGTAAGGCTCTGCGGACCCCTTGTTCCTCTCTGCTTCTACTTCTAGGATGTAGCTCACTGACAATCTACACTGAAAGCCTGAGGTGATTTCGAGGACCCTCTTATTTTTATTGTTCCTAAACTGAAATTTTGTCTTATCAGTACTCAGATTGTTAAAAAATTTGGTATATTTTCAGCGGTTTTCTGCTGACCTTTTCAGCCTCTTGCTCTGAGGAGTTTGATGATTTGTTTCTGTGTTCCCTCTTCTTGCTTGTTTGCTCCAGGTTCTTGGTCACTCTAGCACTGCCAGCCAGGCAGCTCTGTGATAGTTTATGCATTTGTGTTCACTCCAATATTCATGTTGAAACTTAATCACCAATGTATTAAGAGATGAAGCCTTTAAAAGGTCATTAGGTCATGAGGGCTTTGCCCTCATCTATGGGATTAGTCTCTTATAAAGGGGCTTGAGGAAGTAGGCTCACTCTCTTCCACCATTCTGCCATCTGAGGACATCTAGATGGCACCATTGGTGACGAATGGCTGGCACCAGACACTGAATCTGCAATGCCTTGATCTTGGACTTTACAGCCTCCAGAATTGTGAGAAATAAATTTCTGTTGTTTATAATTCACTCAACCTCAGATATTTTGTTAAAGCAGCAAAAATGGACTAAGACAAGCTTCAGATCCTATTATCTTTCTCTCCATTCCTGTGAGATTTCCAAAAGTTCTAGTGGCTTCTTTATCTCTTAGCCACAGCTCACTGCCCAGTTTTACACATTCTAGCTCACCATGAAGGTGAGCAAATATCCTGATGGGAAAGGCAACACACAGAAGGTCAGCTCACCTCCTTATGGTTCTCTTTTCTCTGGGCTCTTGCACCCTCAAGTCCTGGTTACCTTGGCAGCTCCAATACGTCCAAGTAAATGTTTTAGTATTTATATGATTTCCTAGATAGTTTTGGAACTATGCTGTCATTATCTAAAGCAGATGTCAATAGATTTATTTTTTAAAAGCTTGGAAACTGGCATATGGATTATACTTTAACTGTGGGCATTGAATATCTTTTGGTAAAGAAAGGTGCCAAAGTACTTGTACAGGTAGGTGGAAAAATGGGTTTCTGAAATGGATTTGTGATGTGCTTGCTCTATCTGATCCTAAAGCAAGTTAGAGAACACACAGTGTTGGGTAGGCAGACAATACTCTTATTTTATCTTTTGACCATGGAATCTACAACCACCTTTAAAATAAATTTCAATTTTATTTTTATTTTTTTGCTGAAATACATTATATTGTATGTTTGAGATAATTCTAGCACAAAGTACAAGAAAACCAGATGTATAATAAACCCTTCAAATCATCGGTAAGTGTACAAATGGAACTGAAGCATTTACCGGACAAAGTAATGTTACTCTAATGGTCACTTGCTCCTGCGTTGCCACACTGTGTTATAATTTGCTTCATTACTTTGCTATTTGATACATAGTGTGCATTTCTCTGTCACTGTAATGATTGTAATGACAGAGTTTCATCTTACTGCACAATCAAAATGGCATTGATAGGAATGCGCTCCAGAGGCTGGGCCTGACAGGGAGGTGGCCGCTCAGGCCTGGTGCTCAGTTGTACGACCTGTACCTCTCAACTTCTGCCCTATCTGTTAAATGTATGCTATGTCATTAAATGCTTTTAAATATAAAATAAAATAAAAATAAAAAAGTAATTAAAAATATATATTTCAGGGTGAAATAGGTGGGGGTGGAGCAATGAGTAGATTAAGGTATGTTTAGAATATGCTCATACAATCAGAGATAGGCACATAGGGAGATAAAGAACAAAAATTCTTATCTAAGCCATGGACCTTAAAATATATTCAATAGTTGTAAGTTGCCAAAAGTAATGATTTTTCTAATTTTGCATATGGGCGTATTATATCGTGCTATATTTCTTCTCCTGTGCTGCATAATCTGCACTAAATGATGTCTCTCCTTAGAGATAAGTTATTTTTGAAAACCACATGGGTTAAGAAAGTTATGTTATCTCCAGTTTTGGACTCACGATGGTCCACTGTTATTTTTTGTTTCAGGAAAGTAGTGACCATGCATAGTAATATGTAATGCAATGAGGAGCTAATGAGATGCACAATGTGGTTTTTCTTTCTTTTACTAAAATATTAGAAAGCATTCTCTCTTCTGCAGACTTGGCATCAAAGATTGTGTAATAAGCCTGGGACAGGTATGAGGAAATAATGATGGAAATCTTGGACAGCTCACTGAAACTCCTTTGAACTGACATCAAAATTCTAAAAGCAGGGAAGTGATCTTTCTTTGCATGAAAGGCCAAGCAGTTGAACTTAGCAGGAGTTGAAACACTGCTTCAGAATTGGAAATGGGGAACAAATAGCATCAGGCCACCCATGCCCAGAGAGCTTGGGGCATTTCTGGTGAGGCCTGGGGAGGTGAGAAATGGGGCTTCTGGGGAGCTGTGAAATTCTTTTTGATGTCATTGGAGGTGAGAATGTGGGAAGCGTTTCTGTGTCCTTTGACTCATTTCTAAACTCTGGATAGTAAGCACTAGAAAGTGCCCCCAGGTATTTAGGAAAACAGAAGGCCCTAGAAGATGGAAAAGTCCTCTTATCAGTTTGAGAAAAGAATCAGAATCCCTTGGAGCTTCACTGTCATTCAGATATTTCTTGTTCTGTATCTGCCGTCTGCTCTGCTGGGCTTCCCGTCTCAGTCTCATCTACTCCTTTCCCAATTCTACTTCCTCGTCTATTTAAATCCATCCAGCTTCCGGACCCAGTTCAACTCTCACGTTTTCCATGAAGCTATCTCAGATACAGAATTGATGCTCAGGAAAAGAATGGGCTCAGAATGTGACTCTGGGAAGAGGAGAGAGAGAGAGAGAGAGAGAGATGGATGCACTTTTGCACATTAGGAGGCAGGACCGGGACGAGAGCAGTGTGAAGAGACTAGGAAAGTCTCCACAGCCACAAGGACCAAGCACAGAAGGGTCAGCAGCATCAGAAAGTCCTCGGAGGTTGAGTGGACCAGAAATTTGGTCACCATGGAGTCACTCAAACTTCCCATGCATCTTTCTTGTATAGTTGTGAGAAAAGGGTGAAAAAAGCAGCACTTTGAAAATGAAAAGATGACAAGTTGCTGTGCTGTGTGCAGTTATAAAGTCATCATCACCCGTCATCATTATAGTTATATAGACTGTCCTACATCACTTTCTTTTACCCCTAGGATTTCTTCATTTCAGAGCTGAGACTGCTTCCAAGAGGATTTTGGATAAACGTTTCTCTGCTCTCTTCTCTGTCTCTCTTTCTCATGAGTTGCCTCCAAAAACCCTGCACGTGGGAGATTGCACTCTTGAGCTCTTCCCTTCCCAGTTGCCATCCTCTGTCACATAGAAAACAAACTCAAGCTGTGTTGTCTAAATGGCATTGTGTTTGGAGACGGTCAAGCTCAACTAGGGCTGAGTATTTTTCCGGGTGGTGCATTTAAGGACCAATGTAGTAGCCTATATTCAGGGACAGAGCCCAGCCATTTGAGGGGTTCTCTGGGCAGGGATGTAAAATTCTTACTTACTAGTGACATATTGAGATAAGCCTCTGACGGATTCAGAGAAAACAGCTCCCATTCCTTCACCACCCACCCATTAAGATCAATATGCTCGTGGTCCGCTTTCTTGAATAGGAAAAAGAAAAATAGATCAATAATATTATGATTTCTTGAAAAGACGTTTCCTTGCTGCAGCATCACTCCATTAAGTACAGGCTCTTTCCTATTAATAGAGTTGGGTTGGTTACAATGGGAACGTTAGCCAAGGTTCATTATATCAAGAGGGCTGCAAAGACTGTCCTTGCTACTGTCCAGCTGAACATTTTATAAACTTCATATTAACTTTGGTGTGCGGGTTGTGAAGAATAATAATTTTGTGATGGCATTCTGTTATGATAAAATGATATTAACAATGACAATGATAATGGTAATAATGCATAGTACATTTTATTGACTGCTTCTCATGTAGTGGAACCTGTGTTCAGTGCTTTGCATATATGACACCATTTACTCTTTATAGTAATGCTGTGAAAGTGGCAATCTCAGGCTATTTTCAAATGAGAAATTTGAAGCCCAGGCAGGTTAAATAACTTCGTCAGGGTCACATAGAAGACTGAATTTTGAACACCAATCTTCTTAACACTATAGCTCAATTTCTCTTAACCAGATTACTCTGCCTTTAATATAGTCAGTAATTTATGCATCTGCAACATATAATATTAATTGCACAGCATAAATTCCTCATTTAGAAATATGTGATACTCTGCTTTTTGAAAAGTCACAAATATGATTTACTTAATATTCATGCTTAAAAGTTCTATTAAGCAATTGTAACTCAAATCTTTTCATGGTTTAGTATGTCAGATAAAATTACTGAAAATGTTTATTTTCAAAAAACTTTTCATGCTATTCTTAATAACTGCAACATTAAATCTACAGATTTACTTCGTGGATAGATTATTAATAATGTTGCTTACAAAGCTTTTAATCGACTTTAGAACATCATAAAAACCTGTACTGATACCATCAGTAATACATATTCATCTGTGCTGATTAATAGGTTTGAAAAATTAGCTACGGATGGCTTCATGTTTGTGGATGTTCACACGCATTTTGTGATAGTTAATGAGGATCAGTTTTCGGTGCTTGAATATGTGCCTGACACGTAGATGAGATGCAGAACAGGTATAAAAATCTATGTCTCAGTCCCCCCCCCACCCCAGCCCCTTGTTCCTGTTCCTTTACTGATCATTTAATAAACAGTATTACTTGGTAACTCTGGGTCAAGCACAGTGAAGAGCTTTGTTGAGGGCCAACCACAGACACAGCTCCTATCTTCAAGGATTTTATGGTAGAGTTGGACAGAGAAGATTAAATTGTGAAACAAGCACATGATATGAATCATGAGGTACAGATGATTAGTGTTACAGGAATTTGAAGTTTGAGGAGCTGGTGGAAGGCTTAGGGGATCAGGAAAGGTGCTATGATCATGTGGGACTGTGATATGGAACCTACGTGTCAGGTCTGCCCAGTGTGAGACAGGATGGCCAGAGTTAAGTCAAGAATGCTTCCTGCCCTTACATTGATCTTGGGGTGAGGTGATATAGGAAGGATGGAGAAACGTATCACAAAGACAGACACATAAAAGGAAATGCCTCGTGGGGCTGTGGGTGAGGAATCATGACTCATTCATCTTGGACTTCCTGACAAAATTTCTGTAATATCATTTATTAAAGCAGTGTAACAATGTTAAACATTTTTAAAAGAGAAGCTTGTACTTTCACCACTGTAATGTAAGAGGGAAAAACTACTCTTATGTTTGTGTGTTCTTTCCCAACCTGGCTTTACATAGTTCCAGTGAACGGTAATAGAATTTTGTGTTCTGCTCTTTTCACATGAAAATGCAGAGCTTTGCATGTTTCCTCATGGTGTTTATGGTTGTGATTGTTCATGGACACACAGTACCCCGTTGAGTCATTTTATGAATAGAGTTTGCTAACACTTGACAGTAGTGTTGTTGCACACTTACATTGTTTCCTACTTTTTGTCATTATAGATGATGCTGCAAAGGACATTGGCATGTGTGTGACATTTTTTGGCTTCTGTTGAATTACTTGCTGAGCACATATTCCCAGGAGTGTGATTGCTGGTTCACAGAATAGAGACACATTGCGACACTTTCTATACAATATCAGGCTGCTCCTCAAAGGCCCATAAACATAGAAGATGCCACCAGTAGGAAACGAAGGTGGCACTGTCACCTCCAATTTGGAGCAGGACAAAAGCATTGTTGTTGATGGTAAAATACCATTTCCTCCATTGGAATTTCTGTGCAACTATACATCTTGTTTCTTTTACAACATTTTCTTTAGAAATAATGAGAGACGGAGCTGAAGAGGGTCAGAGAGAAAAGCAATTGGTAGGTGATGTGGCAAGGGACAGAAGAAGGGAGCAGAAGGGGAGGAGAAAACAGTGGACAGCTGCGGAGGAGAGAGGACAGAAGGGAGGATGTGGCATAATGCATGATTGTGGGTAGAGAGTGGGGTCCTTTGGTTCTGCACGCTGTCAGCCCAGGCTCTCCCGAGTGCCTAGAGTGTCTGGGACGGTCAGGTTTGAAAACCCCCATTCCATCCCCAGTGCTGGCCACACCTGAGGTCCATGTTTCCTTGAGACTCCACCAGGGCCTCTGATTGTCCTCACAGCCTCTATCTGCAGGTGGTGCTAATGGCCTTGCTCCTGAGCCAGTGGGGCACCGAGGTGGGAATTCTCAGGAGGGCTGGCTGTGTCTACCCGCACTTCCTCCCTCCTCTAGTGCCCTCTCTTTGGGCCTCTCCTTGAGCAGGTGTTGGGGAGAGGCCTTGACAGTTGAGATTGATCTCTGGGTTTTTCCTCCCATGATCTTAGATCCCCATGGATCACAGCTGTGGGCAGAGAGTGCATCAGTACGATTTTGGTATTTTTCTTTGGAATGATGTTTCAAAGACACTTATGTGTGCAGGACTACAGGTAGGACCTAGTCTGCACTGGCTGGGAAAAAATCTAGAAATAGAGTGTGTGGGGGTAGCAAGCCCTCCCCTAATATTTCACACATTTTCTAGCCTTATCATTTTTTGTCAATGCCTTATTAGCAAAAGCATAAACCTCAAGATGTTTGAACAAAATTTTAACCATCATGGAACGTTTGACAAACAGAAGAAATAGGGGTACGAGAAATACTTTTTTCCTGAGTGATTGGCAGCTCCTGAGCCATGAAGACAGTTTCCTGTCCCTGGAATTCTGTCCCCCCAGCTGTCACACAGCTGCTCTCCCCGGTTCCTAGGTCTTCATTGAAATGTCCCCTCTTCAGAGAAGACTTTTCCAGCCACCCCAGCTAAGAGCTTCTTCCTCGTGCTCTTCTCTTATCTGGAATCGTCCCTTGGTATCCGTGGGGCATTGGTTTCAACCCCTGCCCCCCATGCTCAAGTCCCTGATGTAAAATGGTGTAGTATTTCCATATAACTTATACACAACCTTCTGTATACTTTAAGTCATCTCTGGATTACTTATGATACTGCTTATAATACTTAATACAATGTAAATGCTATATAAATAGTTCTTATACTGTATTGTTCTTTAATAGATACAATTTTTATTGTTGTATTGTTATTTTTTTTTCCTTGGATATTTTTGATCTGCGATTGGTTAAATCTGCAGACACAGAGCCCACAGATACAGAGGGCCGACGGTCCTTATTTGTCTTTAGAGCAGTTACCTGATACGATCATTATTTACTTGTATTTTTCTTGTCTCTCTCCCTTACAAACAGCTCTCAGATGGCGGGGACTGTGGGTCTCACACACTGTCCTATCCCGACTCCTAGAACAGAGCCTGATGCATGGTAGACATGCAAGTAATGTTTGTGGAATGAATGAGTGAATGAATGAGGCAACGGCATTGGATCTTCTGACCTAAAACCAGGCCCCCCTCCCGACAGTCCCCCCACATTCTAAAAATGATCACACATGGAAACTACTCAGGCATCTAGAAGAAATGTCTTGGTCACAATAGAGAGGGTAGGAAATGAAGATGGCCTAGGGGACTGCAGCGCCTGTCACAGGAGAAATTCAAGCGTGCGTCCAGCCGACAGTCTCACTTTCACACGTGGGGTAGCAGCCCTTACCCTCCTGTCTGCTTCCTGGGGCTTGCCTGAGGGAGCAGGCGGCGTGTGCAGACGCTCAGGTTCCTGGGGGTGGGTGTGCGGGGCTGGTGGTGGTTGAAGGGTCAGGAAGCCATCACGGCATGTGTCGACCGAGACTGCAGTCAGAGAGGGTGGGACAAGGGTTTTCCTGCCTCTTTCTTCTCTGTCCTTCTAACACACGGTCACACCACTCTCTGATAACCCGTTCTTTCCCCAGACATTATGTGACCTGGAAGTGGAGGGTGACAGTCAGTAACATTACCCCCTGCCCACGATTCCCAGTGACCTCAGCCCCTGTGGGAACAGGATGAACCACGGTGCCCCCGCCTGGATGAGGACAGTGCAGAGACGTCATCCAGGACGTGGATAATGATCTCCGGCTCCTTCTCTGTCCTCACTGCTGTGTGGCGCCCTTTCTCCCAGCCTGAGCCACCCTGCACAGCGACGACAGAAGCAACCGGGTCTGTAGGTCACTGGCATGTGCTTTCACTGTCAGGTATGAGAAGATGGGGATTTCCTGAAAGATATTTCACTCATTCCTGGGACAAGAAATGGGGTCAGACTTTAAAAGAGAGAACGTTTCATCTGTACTTGAGAAATCCTGAGGATGCCCAGTGGGATCGTGGAGTGGATTCTTACAATTTCCTGTGGCCTTGGCATCCATTCTGAGTACAAGTCTAACATTCTCCCAGCAGAAGCTGGCTCAGGTGCCCTTGACACGGCTTCCAGCTCTGTCATGGTTTCCTCTAGGGGGGCCATTTGGGTGTTTCCTGTGAGGGGAAAGGGACCCATGCCCTGTCCCCTTATATGCACCACTAGTTGCCACACACGCAGTCTCTGCCTGACTCTTCCTCCTGCATCTGTGACCCTGACTCACGGTGTCCTCCCTACCTGGGACCTGTGAGCAGCAATGTTTAAAGTCATTTCTTCTTGTGGTGGGGTATTGGTCGGGTGCCTTCCATCTGCAGAACTGGGGCAGCTGTGGGATGCAGGTGGGAGCACGAGGTGGGCTCCCAATGCCCAAGGATGGGCAGGCAAGTGACATGGGCCAGATGGGACCCCAGGGTGCCTGCCAGGGTAAACATGTTCCCGTGTGACAGCCAGGCCTTAGGCCATCCTCCAGGTGTAAGAAGTGTCCCGTGAAAGGCTCATGTAACACCCATGTCCTGCCCCTTTCATTTCCCCTTAGGGCAGGGTTGCTTAGCTGAGGGCTCTGCAACAGACGGATCTCTGGTGGAAATGGCAGAAATGGCAGAAATGGCAGGCTCTCCATGTCCTGCCTGCTGCGACAGTGGAGATCTGCCCACTGAGGGGTGCCACGGAAGGGACTGTGCAGCAGCAGCAGCCTGTCAGGGCTTTCGGGGAAAGCAGTGGGACTTCCAAGCCTCCTGGCCAGGGAGGGAGGGGATGAGGGCAGAAGCAAAGGACAGCAGCTGTGCTTTACCATCAAACCTGTTTTCCTTCATATGGTTGACACCATGGGCATGGGTTTTAGTGTCTGATTGCCACACAACAAACCACCCTAAAACTTTTGTTTGGAGCCTGCAGCTGTCAAGTGAACAAGTCTGGGCTCGCCTGTTGAGGGACAGGAGGCGTGTGACCGCTGCTGCTGAGGCCCATCCCAGACCAGCCAGCCCCAGCCCACCCGCCAGGTGGCTGCAGGCACACCACCGACCTAGTGAGATCTGCAGCCGGGCCCCACAGTGACCGTACACCTAAAGGCAAAGCCAGAGGGCAGTCGTTTGAAGCCACTAAGTCACGGAGGATGTGTCACCAGCAGTGGATAACTGGTGCGCCTCGCTCAGGGGGAGGACGATTAGGGTCCAGCATTTGGCTGAGTATGGGAACCCTTTCTCCCGCAGCTGTCCAGAGGGAAAATGGCAGTGTGGGTGTCTGTGCTGAAATATTCGTGCAAGGAGAGCAGAGCAGCAGCTTCCAGACTCGATGCGGAGCTCCTTCCACGCGGCACGTCTCAGTCCTGGCTCCAGGTGTGAGACGAAGCCAACAGGACTGGCTCTGGGGACCCTGCCGCAATCTCAGATGGGACAGACATGGGGAGGATCGGGCTCCTTGACAATTCAGCAGGAGAGGTGACCAAGCTGGGGTGTTCTTTGCGTTCCAGATTATGACATGGGAGACTCGAGTGACAACGATCAAATAACCGGATTGGACTGTTGGTCTTGGCCCCTTTTCCTCTCAGTGTTAACTCCATACACACCCTGCTGAGGACGCGCCAAATCCCATGCAGACCCACTCACGAGTGCAGGTCGGTGCTGTTGGAGTGTTGCTAGGGCCACAGAAACAGAGCACAGCAGACGGAGCAAGACGCGGTCACCGAAGTCACAGCAGGAGGCAGCTGCGTCACCAAACTCGGTGCAGGGCCCCCAGCCCCGCAGCCCGCAGCCCCGCTGTGCTCTCTGCACCGTCTCATTCCTGCCCACAGCCCGGCTCAGGGACTTCGGGGCATTGAGCAGCAGCGGAACTTGTCACGGGTAAATGCTGAAATCAGGACTTGAGTTTCCTTTAAGGATAAACGCTCAGGACTAAGATCTGTACTATCCCCGTGGTGAAGTGGCTTTCTGTACAATTCCAAGGAAATCCTGCACTTGTCACGTGCCCTGGATGGTCGTTGTAAGAAGCGGACACATCACCCAGTGCCCCTTTCTTGTCCTATAGAATGCAGTGGCCTTAGTGACGGGCTGACATCTGGAAAATGAAGAAGACCATCCCAGGTTTCTGAAGGTGGCCTGTGGTTCCTGTGGTCCCCATGGAGCCGTCTGACAGTTGCTTGTTCACAGCCTTGTGGATCATTTTTTGGTCCTAACGCCGAGGCTCAGTGGGTTTGCTCAGAGCATGTCACCATGAGCACAGAGCGTCCCTAATTGATGCCACAGATGGCACGTCCATGGTCGCCGGCTCTCTCTGCTGCTTCCTTCTCTTTCTTGAAGCTTTGCTCACGTCTCATTTCCTCTGTGGTTTGAGTTTCAGGCAAATGTGTTGGAAATAAGTCATGGGAAGAATCCCATTTTCTAATATTTAAAATTTAGGCCATAGTTTCTTTTAAAATATTGACGTTTTCTCAGTTGGGCAGGTCATGGCATATTTGCTTCCATATATTTGCTTTGGTTCTTAGAAACTGTAAACTTGGTTTAGTAGGTTTTGTTTGACTCCAGATCTCAAGAGGATGGGAAACAGCAGGATAACAGGCACAGCCTTCCCTGGGTAGGGTGCAAATGGCTCGGAGCCCAGTCCTTCCCCAGTGCATCCCCTGCACACCCACCTCGAGAAGGAAGTGCAGACATACTGTCTCCATCAGGCTCCTACTGCATCCCTGTCGTTAGGTCGGACATCTGTGAATGTCTGGAGGGGAGAAGCCTGTTCTTCCTTGCCCTGTGTTGCTTTGCTAACTATGAAGTATGGTCACAGCTTCTCAGGTGACAGGAGCCTCAGGGAGCTGGGGCCACAGTGCGGGCCACGTCCTTGACTTCCCAACAGGTCCAGGTGCTCAGATGGCCTTATCCTCATGGTAACTAACCTTCAACGATCATCTCCCCTCTGTCCAGAGTTCCTCTTGTGGAAGGTTCTTGGCTGAATTTCCAGGACTCTTCCGCTTAAAGATCTTCCAAAACTTTATTCCCTGCTGGAGTGAGGCTGTAGCGTTCCAGGCTGCAGGGCCAGGGCCTCCCAGGAGCCTGTGCTCTTAGAGGCTAGGAGATGTCCGAGCAGCACCACCTTGGAGAGTCTCTGCCCAGAGGAAGACCAGAAGCTTCTCAATAACATGACAGCAGTGAAGCCTCTCCAGGGGGGACGTCATGCTTTTCAGGCAGGTGGAGTGGTGCTAGGTGTAACCATATTTATTGCACGCCTCATCTAAACCCCAAGTCGCATAGCCATTGCCTATTTTAGTTCTCATGTGTGGATACTTCCCAAGGAACAAGTGGACGTGAGGAGGAGTGTTGGGTTTAGGGCAGTTCCAGCACCAGCCATTGGGCCACGCCACATCCACTCCACCCACAGCCAACGCTACTTCGTGGGGAGGGGCCATCTCTTTCTGGCCAGCGCCACTTACAGACAAAGGGTGACCCAGAGCAGAGAGATGCAGGAAGCCATTGGCATGTGAGGGAAACATTTGCAGGAGGATTCTGGAAGGGCTGAGGTGACATGGGTGGGATGCTGGGAATGTCCACTACACCTTGTCAGGCAGACCACCCCTAGGGTCTCCAGGGCTGTGCACTGTTCCTGCATATTCAGTGAAGTGGCTGGCAGTCTTTTTTTATCAAAAAGAAGAAAATAACACACACACACACACACACACACACACACACACACACACACACACACACACACATGAATTTAATCCCTCCCAGAGAAACCTACTCCATTAAGGACAGGAGCTTTTAGCTTTTGAAGATGGGGTAAGGACAAGCACAGTGGAAAGCTCTAGAGAGCCCGTCCTGTCTTGAGGCCTGGGGTCAGCCTTTGCTACTCCCATGCTCTTAGTCACTGATTGAGGTCTCAGGGGGTGGGAAGGAGGTCGTGTGTGACATCAGCAGTTTGCTGTGCAGGGGCCTCAGGAAGTGCCCAGTAGCTGGCAGACAGGTGCCCCAGCAGGTAAAAGGGCAACAGGGTGGGAGCTGACAGCATCTATGACACTTTTTCCCATCACGGCTCCTGTGCTTAACAGCTACTTAAGATTGTCTTTGCCTCACCCTCGGAGGGTGGCGTAGCATGTTCCCAAGCAGGTGGCTGCTGCTTTACACGGGATGCCACGTGGAGAATTTGAGCAACCTTTTCAGGAGTCAGTAGTTGGGGAGAAAAGGACACATCTAGAACTTTAGATGGAATAAAGAATCTAGTGTTTATTTCTTTCTGTTGGGATCGTAATAAGCAGAAGGCAAACCTTCCGCCCAGGAGAATAATCTGCTAATGGCTGGGGAAGATATTCTTGTATGACATGGATCAAAACTGAGGTTTTCAGAATGGAAGCGGGCAGTGGGATTTGTAATCGCCTGAGTCAGAAACAGAATTTGCTACAAGCTTCTGCTTGACCTTCAGGCTGATAGAAACTGAAATGGCAGAATTGATATCTTGCTTAATTTATGACTTGCAAGAGGGATGACAAACACTGTTTTCCTGCCTCTCGGAGAAACCTGCCTGGACGTTCCTCGGAGAGGCATTTGTGTATTCTGAAGAAAATTCTCTTGAACCGTAGGTAGCATTTGTGTCAGACATCTTGCTTGTCTTTCTAAAGGCAATTGTTATTTTTGTGAATTTGCAGGAGAAAAAAGAAAGTCTTATTGTAAAAAGAAAAATCTAGAAGTGCCTTATTCCTTGAATTTTACTGTTATGAGAGAGAGAAAGGCGATTGGACATCTTCAGATTGGGCTTTGAGTCAACTTTTCCTGCAGATAGAAACAAAACATGAGCCTGTTGTAGAAGATGCCTAAGTTAACTGTTGGCAGCCTGCTAAATCAACGTCAACCCTGGTGATGTCTAACCCAAGACCTTTGTTACTTCTGTGTTTGTTACTATTGGCATAAAAGGAATGAGTGATCTGAGGAGAAGTTTGTTTTCTGAATGTACTAATATTCCAAGATAATATTTATTTTAGAAGTCATGTATATGAAATGCTTGTAAAACTGAAATTTATTATACAAATGAGAAGCACATTATTATTATTGGAGGCAGACATGGGGAGTATTTACCAGCCACAGCTGGCCTTTGTGGAATATGCAGAGGCCCAGAACGTGTCCCCACAGTGGCAGTGCCTGCAGGGACTGTGCAAGGCCTCAGCTTTGTTCTCACCAGCTGATTTAGAGTTGGGGTGCACTCCTAGCACAGAAGCTAGCCCTGGTCAGGCTCCATTCTATAAAGAAGTCTTCTAAATTATCTGTTCATCCAGACACCAGATTCTTCATCACAAAGTTCGGTCAGCTCCATCTGATAGACGTGCACAGTATATAAAGACAGAGAAAGAAATAATGGATAGGGGCTGAATGCAATAAAGTCATATCATGCATGCGTTTAACTAATATGTAAACGACCACATCAATTAAGCAAAATGGCAAATTTTTTCCCTTATTTGCTCTGAAAAAAAATCGCTAATCAAATTACATATTGGCCTTTATAGTCCTAGAGAAAGGGAGGCCACAGTCAAAATGCGAAGAAATGTAGTACGTTACTTCTTGGTTTTTAAACTCCAAAAAGTCTGTGTCCTGCTAAATTCAAATTTGTTGAATAAATCTTTAAGGGTAATTTAGGCCACAGTTAATTTTTAGAGTCGACCATGTACACGAAATGCACATGGTGGACTGTTTATAGCAACAAGGGTTTAAGTGTAAATGTACAGGCACTTGCTCCGATAGTCTCACTTGTCTCTAGTTGCACCTGCAGCCTGGCCTCACAAGTAAGCCTGCGAACATGTTTCACTACGTCTTACCAGGCAAAATGCAGGCAGTGTGTGATGGGTCCCTGGGGCTAACCATCAAGCAATCCTCCTCCAGGGATTCTGGAGGAACCCCTGGCTGGTCCTGATCTGGTCTGGTTCCTCTTCCTCTTTGTTTTTCTGGATGGTTCTGTGTTGACCAAAGCAGTCTACACGCAGTAAAATTGTTATAACACTGGTCATATCCTTCTGCTTTAGTAAACGCTAAGGTGTGTTGGTCATGAATCTGTAATGAACGTTCAGCACTAAAATATAGCCTTCCTCTTTCCTAGTTCTTTGATGCTAGCTACTTTGGTTTCTAATTTCTCAATCCATAAATCCATGAAGTGCTTGCAGAGTGACACTTCTCAGATTCAGTATTCTCTGAAAATACCTCCTGGGAATGCTGGTGTGGTGAAGTGTTACAGTGCCCTGATTCTTGGTGGAAGGGTAATATCTTGGGCTGAGAGATGGATACCTGAGGACTGAAAACTTTCAACCCTTACTTGGGAGAAGCGTTCTCCTTTCTAATACTTTCTTATTTGTTTTGTCATCCCTTCTGGCTGCTCAATGGCAATAAGAATAAATCTATATGCTTCACTGTGGGGGTGGAGGGGTTCTGTTTAACTCTTCTAGTAGGCAGAATAATGTCCCCCAACAGATGTGCACATCATAATCACTGGAACCCATGAGTGTGTTACTTTAAGTGGCCACAGGGAATTAAGGTTGCAGATGGAATTAAGGTTGCTAATAACTCACCTTAAAATAACGAGATTATTCTAGATTATTTGGGTGGGCCCAAGGTTGTGGAGTAACATTTATAAAGCAAATGTATTTCACAGGGCCTAGCTTCCAAAGTCCTGTAGTTTCAGGTATAGCCTAACTTAAAAATTACACATAGGAATGTTAAGCTTGCAAAAGACAGGACAGTTGCCCCAGGCTAAAGTCTCTGTTGTAGACAAAGAATTGTAACACAGCAAAATTGCTGGCTCAAAGGGCAGATGTCCTTGGTATAGGATAACCTACTGATTGACATGTTGAGAAAGTTAGTTGATTGTTATGTAAACATACTGAGGAAACTGCTGTAGGAAAAGAAAGTGTTTACTAAGAACAAGTTTTGTTGGTGGATGACTTAACCTTTTGCAAACTGTATTATGGAATGTCACTTTGTTTATTTCACTGCTGTTTCTAGTTTCCATGTTAAAACTATGCTTAGCCATAACTCTGCCCATGTCCTTGTGTTCTTTGTAATGATTAAAACAACTGAATTTTCCTGTGAAACTTCCTTGTCTTTACAATAAAAGGGAGAAGCTAACTTTGAATCAGGGCTGTCACATTCAGCTTTCTCCTCCTGATGGGGAAATTACTGAAGTGCAGTCCTTTCGGGCCTCTCAATGCATCCATAGTTCTCTGAGTAATCGAGTAATTCTTTTTTATGTCTCCGTTACACAGGGGGAAGTGTAACACAAGGTAATCACAAGGGTCCTTGAAAGTGAAAGAGGTCAGAGTGATGCTGTGAGCAGGACCCTCCCTTAACAGAGATGGAAGAAGGGAGCTTCGGGCCAAGGAGGGCAGGCTGCCTCTAGATGCTGGAGAAGGCGAGAAACAAACTCTCCCCTGGGGCCTTCAGAAAAAAACAAGCCGACACCTGGATTTTAGCCAGTGAGACCCATGTTAGACTGCTGACCTACACAACTGTAAGATAATAGACTTGTGCTGTTTCAAGCCATTAAATATGTGGTAATTTGTTGCAGCAGCCACACAAAGTAAATACAATTGTTTTATTTCAGATTATATATGGGGTTCATTGGCTCTGGGTGGTTTGTTCTCCGATTTTGTCCTTGTGACTTGATGATGGCTACCATGTGATTCTGCCATGTGCTTCCCACAGACCTAGGCTCTGCTCTAGGTGCCCATAAAGAGTGACTCATTTCACCCGTACATCAAGCCTACGATGTCAGTACCGTCAGCATCCCTGATCTACAGAGAGGAGTGAGACTCGGAGCAGTTAGGGAACTTGCCACTTGTTCCTGGTGGAATTGTGACTTAACACAGGCAGATTTCAAAGGCAGGTCAGGTCCCCCTGACTCCTGTGCTGTTCTGCCCCCTTGCTTTGCCATGTGGGAAAGTACCACGTGTCTGTTTTGTAGATGAGAAATTTAGGCCCTGAGTCACCTGAGGAGATGGTGGTATTCCTGGAGCTACCATCTCTGGGCATTTGGTCCCCAGGGTCAGGCTCTTTAGTAAATCATGTGCTTGCTGAGGAACACAAATGCTCCCCGGTCTGGATGGAGACAGCTTTTCAGCTGAGTATTATAGAAGGTTTGGGACTGGGAAGTGGGTGGAACTGGAAGAAGAGGGGCGGGAAATGTCAGGACAGAAGTCCTAGACACCCCGTTGTGAACGGACTTGTGGCCTCTCGCTCTGTGACCTATTTTAGTAAGTGCGATGAATTGGCAAAGGGCCACAAAAAAATGATTACAATGTGTAATATGGAAAATACTAATTATCCTGATTTGAGCATCACATATTGCACAGTTACTGATGTTCAATGCTGTACCCCCATAGATATGTACAATCAGTTATGTTTCAATTTAAAAATAAGCTCAATGTCCTTATCTCCTGGAGTCAAGAGTAGGACTGGACTCGGTGTGAGTCTGTGCACTTTGCTGGAAACTAACGAATATGGAGTAAAAGCAGAAAGCTAACACTGAAGCTTAGTCCCCCACCACAGTTCCCCTACTTTTCTGGGCTACAGACCATCCACAGGGCATGGGAACCCCTTAACGCATCTGTTTCCATTTGGCCCACTAATTAACAAAAGAGAAAACCCAAACTCTGCACTGAAATCAGTGAAACGAACTGTGCTGCTCTTGAAGAGAAACGTAGGAGGTGTTTTCTTGGCTTTTATTTAAGACTCAAAGTGAAGTGCTCTGTCACGGCTGCAAACACGCATAACCACAGTCACAGTCACACAGGACTCTCCAGGCCCCACGTTCTCCCTTCCGCCACGCATGAGAACCGTGCCGAGGACAGCGGGCAGCACCCATCTGTGAGATGAGCGTGCAGGAGCAGGACAATATGCACCCCCTGTCCCAGGTCACTTACTGTTTATTTTCAGCATGCTGAGCTGGTGCTTTGTTTTTACTCTTTAGTCATTCCAAGCAGTAGTATTGTCCAACCAAATTAAAATTCATCTCAATAATTTAGATTAATGTAGGTTTCTTCAATGGAGACTGGGATATGTTGCATAAAAAATGAGACCATTAAAACACTCCTCTGGCAGCTTTATATAGAAGCTCAAGCATGCACTGGAACCGTAATATTAATAATATATTGTTTTATGTGCCTTTCATCCCAGAGGATTTCAAAGAGCTTTACCACTTTTACAAGTGATGTTTGTGTACACACGTAATGAATATATGCATTAACCTTGGAGATATTTCATAATATTATTAGCTCCCCCCCATTTGGGCCTCAATATCTTTATTGGTATTCTGTATATTTCACACGTTACGCATCTTCTCCTCTTATCATTTAAACGTAGGGAGCCTCTGAACTTTTTTTTCTGTGCACTCCCATGAACAAAAAAGGTTGGCACCTACACCCCCACTACATGTATGTGCGTGTGTATATGTGTGTGCATGTTATATGTAAATCATTCTCCCATACTGCTGTGTTTGTATGTGTGTTATCAAACATATCTAGAAATACAGAAGTTGAAGTTGGTGATATAAAGTTGAAATGCACAGACACGTCGCTCCTTCTGACGGCTGCATATCTTCGTTGTTTAATTTCTCAAGCCGCCATAAACACCGAGAGAGAAATTTCATGGTAATGACATTAAGGTAAATTTATGTACCAAATACTGCTCTTGGTAATTTCATCTTTTTAGCCAAACTAAAAAAATTTAAAACTTTTAAGTATGTAGAATTTTAAAGAGGCACAAAAGAAAAAAGAATAGTTTAATGAAACCCCACATTTTTTTATCACTCATCTTCAACAATTATCAACATTTTTAATCATTGTTTTTAGATCATCATTATTTTATTTTATTATTTTTAAATTTTATCTTCGCAATGTGCATTGTCATTCATTTCCATGACCCTTGACCTGTTCCTCTTCCCCCCTCCCTCACTTCCCTTCCCCCCACATCATCTCTGTTCACTTTTCTTAACAAGTTCAAGGAATCGTTGTGATTGTTGTGTCTTCTCCCCCCTTTATTTGTTTGTGTGTTTATTTATTTATTAATTTTTAGCTCCCACAGATAAGTGAGAGCATGTGGTATTTCTCTTTCTGTACCTGGGTTGTTTCACTTAATATAATTTTCTCTAAGTCCATCCATGTTGTTGCAAATGGCAGCATTTCATTCTTTTTCATAGCAGAGTAGTATTCCGTTGTGTAGATGTACCACAGTTTCCTTGATGGACATTTGGGCTGGTTCCAGCTCTTGGCTATTGGAAATAGTGCTGATCATCATTATTTTTAATTGGTAATGTGGCTAATGAAGAGTTCATAGTTGAAGTGAGGGCTCAACTTCACCATTTTCTTTTCGTTTATTTTGCTTGCATTTTTTTTGTATTATATTTAATCCAGGATTTCATGGGAGGAATATTTTAAGATACTGTTCATCCTAGTCTTTGCAGGCTGCCATCACAAAATACTGTAGAGCTGCAGGGGCTTCAACAACAGAAATTTATTTCTTCATAGTTTAGTGGCTGGAAAGTTCAAGATCAGAGTGCCAGGATGGTTGGCTTCTGGTGAAGGCTCTCTCCCTGGCTGGTGGACAGCCACCTTCTTGCTGTGTGTGTACATGGCCTTTCCTTGATTTGGTTCATACACAGAGAAAGAGAGGAGAGAGAAAGGGAGGGACAAAGAGAGAGAGAGAGAGAGAGAGAGAGAGAGAGAGCCAGCACTCTGTCTCTGGTGTTTCTTCTTATGGGGGCACTAATACCATTAGACCAGGGTCCCATCCTCATGACCTCATCTAACTCTAAGTATCTCCCCAAAGCTCCCTCACCAAATACCACCACACTGGAAGTTAAGGCTTTAACATATGAATTTTGGGGGGGGGGGCTCAATTCAGTCCATAGCACTGTTGTAATTTTTGATAGCTAGTGTATGCAATACTAGATAAATGGTAGAAATTATGTAATTCTCTTTACTGGCACACTTAGCTACATATGTTATATGTTGAAAATGAACAAATGAGTAAGGGAACTGCTACTGTAAACACCCCAATCTCCTCTCAGATACCTGTTATTCTGTAAATTCTGTCATTCTGCTCTGACATAATATGGCCTGAGTGAGCCCATCAGTGTCAGTGAATAATTAAAATACTAGTATAGCTTATTTTTTAGAGAAAAATACAGATCACCAGAGGCTTTAATATGTCCTTTCCATAACTCTCTTGCATTCCACTCTTCTATGTAAACACACTTCAATAAATTTATAAAGACCAACATTTTTTGGCTACCAAGTCTTTTGAACAGTATCTGTCTTGGCAGGTAAAGTAAACACAGAATTAAAGCACATTGGCTCTGTTTGACTTGTCAAAAAAATATAATCTTTATTTCTTTGTACTTGAATAAAGAAATATTAATCTTTATACTTGAAAGAAAAAGGCCATAGTGTTTGGCTTTCTGCTCTTAGAGCTCAGCCACATGAAAGATCTGCAGTAAATCAGTCTGAGCATATTTAGTGTCCAGCATGCATTAAAATATTTATTCAACACTGACTCACCCAACAAGCACTCATTGAGCATATGCAGTGTCCCCCGCACTGTTCTTGTCACTTGGCTAATATCAATGAACTAAACACGGAACACTGTTTCAGTGGAGGGAGACAGAAAATAATATATAGATTTGTAAGTGGTGTTCAATATTGGAAGAGATAAGTGCTATGGAAAAATAAAGTAAAAAGTAGGGTCAAGAGGAGTGGAGTGGGGTGGAAGGTGGGGCCGGGTTGCAATTCTAATTACAGTGGTCAGGGTAGGCCTCAATGTGGAGGTGAGATTTAGCAAGTATTTGAGAGGTGAGAACTTTGGCTGTGGAGCTAGGATGTTCTGATTGTAGGGAGCAGCTACTGCAAAGGCCTAAGGCAGGAGTGTGCAGCTGTGTTTGACTGTTAGCTCAGGGGCCAGAGTGTGTGCAGTGGATATATATACACGGGGGCGGAGGGAGAGAGAGACAGTCAGAGACAACAGGGACCCAGATTACAGCCTTCCCCGTCATCTTAAGACTTTGGCTTTTATTCTGAGTGAAATGGGGAGCCATTGTAGGCTTTTGAAGGGAAGAGGTGTGTGATCTGACTTATGCTTTAAAAGGATCTGTCTGGCTGTCATGCTGAGACTCAAGAGTAGAGGACAAAGGTGTGCGCAGGAAGACCAGGTAAGAGTTCATCCCAGGAATCCAGGTGAGAGATGACGGTGGCTGAGACTTGGGTAAGTGCTATGGTGGTGTGAGAAGTGGTCAGATTTCTGATATATTTTGAAGGTAAAGAAAATGCTATTCTTTGATGGATTAGATAAGAGAAAGGAGTCAAGAATGACTGCAAGATTTTTGGCCAGAGCCACTGGAAGGATGCAGTTTGCATCAGTTGAGACAGGAAGTTTGCAGGTGGAATGGGTTCTGTGGGGAAGATCCAAGTTCGGCTTTGGACAGGCTGAGTTTGAGAAGCCCATCAGGTAACCAAGCAAAGATGTTGAATAGGCTGCTGGATAAATGTGTCTGGAGTTCCAAAGAAAGATCTGAACTAGAAATAGAAATTCGAGAGTTGTTGGCAGAGAGAACTCTTACTGTGTGCCAGAAACCACGCTCAGTTCTGGGAATACACAGTGGATAAGATGAGCTCAAGATCATGTGCAAAGCTTTCCAAATTGTGCTCTCTTACCGTGGCTCTGCATCGGTTAATGAGTATTCTGAGGAGAAAGGGTTTGTAGTGAAATAGATTTGAGAAATGTGTTTCACTCTTTTGATTTATAATGCATATTAATTAGCATTTTAAAGAAGTTCTGCAGTAAAGAAATGTAAAGTTGTACGTGTTTAGCCCAGATTCCCCCCAATTTATTTTTTTATTGTACTTTTTATTCTCTTTTTTACATATGCTTATTACCTTCTGAAGGATTTCAAGTTTGGAAATGCAGAACTGGTGCAATTGCTAATGCAAACAACTAATTATATAGTGATGTGACAAGTACGTAAATGGAGATACTCACTACGTTTTATGGAAGACGAATGTGTCTGGAAAGGCATGGGAAAGCTTTGATCCATATTTGTTAAACCTCAGAACAACAGACTCATGACTTATGGATGAAGTCATAACACTGCCCCAACAATAATAAGTTCCGATTCACTGGATGAGCCAAAGTATTTTTCTGCCTTTTTCATCTGGAAAATTAAGGTAGAAATATTGACATAGTCAACAAGGGTATCATGAAAAGCAGTTACCTGTTTTGCAGGTGTTGTATTTGATTAAATGACATTGGGGAATATAGTTGAAAGTTATTTGCCAATTATTAGCACCCTTTTCTTAGCCTAATTCACTTGCATTCATTTCTATAGCCTCCAAAATGCATTAATTAGAGTATAAGAATGGGAGAATTCATGGCAGCCTATGTTAGTTTGATTGGAGAATGGTGCTTGCCTGAGAGGTGTTAGAAAACTTGTAAGTTTTGGAGGAATTGAACCGTGTAGAGTGCATCACATGTGGGTTGTAGCTGGTTTGTCCCTTTGGTATTAGCATGTGGAGTGCACACAGAGGGGAGTGAACTTACACGCCACGATTGACATTCTCCTAAACACTCCCACCCACCAACTCAGAGAGGGATCCCACAAGACTTTGCTGAATTTGTTCTTTCTAGATGATGTGCTCATTTAAAAAAATGATTTCCCAAGAAGTATGACTTCATTATATTACTTAACATATATTTCAACTGTGACTAAAGTACTAAATGAAATAGGGGAAATGGGATGATGGAGAAACAGATTCGGGCAGCTAATGATTAAATCTGCACCAACAACCATCAGCTTTCATTTAGGCTCAGTCTCCAAGATAGTGGTTTCCATCACTTTCTTCCCATTCTCTTTCACACCAATCTTGCTTCTTGTTTCTAATGTTGAGAAATGTCCAACAATTGTGCCTTTTAATGTATGAATTTATTTCCCATCCCACCAGTTCAAAATCAGAGATACTAGATTGAACATCTTTGGTTTTTTTTCTTCGTTCTCTTATTTTAAATTAAAATGTGACTTCTAATACCATTGCTTATATTTCTCCATTTTACCTAACCTGCTATTATTTTTTTGTGTTTCCTATGCAATGCTTGGTCTGCTTACCTGGATGTCTTCTGTAATTTTAGAGCACTTCTAGCTTTCTCTCTAGAATGGAGACATGTGCCATAACTCTTAAATACATCTCCAAACTGGAGAAGTTGAGAAAAGATGTACAGCCTTGAAATGTAACTCCAATGGCCTTTAATTTACTAATATCATTCTGATCACACAATTTCTAAAGCAGTCTCAAGAGGGAGAAGTGAGACATTGCAGGCAGAAAATGTCAGGGGTGTCATAATGGAAAGTGGTAACTGTCTTCAAGGGAAGTTGGTCAAACTGCCTGGCCATTGGGAAAACCAAGAACTGACTTATCTAATAGTCATTGTTTCAAAGTAGCCCGTGGACTTGTTTTTGAGTTTATCATCAATTTTCTCTCGGTGTAATCACTTAACTGGAGATGACTGTAATTGAACTAATAATCTCTACCACCATCTTGCACTTTCTTTATCCTTCTCTTTAGTGTTTCTTTTCTTGATGACTGGAACCAGCATCCACGTGGTAGCACAAGACCAAAGACCAAAACCTTGGAATTATCCTTGTTACCTCACTAGACTTTGTCTTCAATACCAGATGGAGAGATTTACTGAATCTGCTCTCTGAATATTACTCAAATACACGTCTTTGTTTTGTCGCCACTGCTCTCCTGTCCAGGCCACTGCCATCCCTTTCATGGACCTCTGCAGTCACCTGCTCGTGTCTCCCTCACGTTGCCACCTTCAACCTGATCCCTACACTATGGCCAGAATGATCACATGCATCAGAGTGCTGATCTGAGGACATCTCCCCTCCCTTTCCCACTTAAAACACTTCAACAGCTCCCTATTGCTTTTAGATTAAATGGCAGATCCTTGTAATGATGGGGACCTACCTCCTGCCCTGACTGTATCTGCTCCCCTCTCCCTGATCTCTAGCCACACTTTCCTTCCAGGCCCTCGCACCCACCTTTTCCCCTCCTGTCCTTCGCACGTGCTCCTGTCTCTGCCTGTGGCCTCTTTCCTCATCTTTGCTACAACCCTATATACCCTTTAAGTCCCAGGTCAACCACCCTGTCCTCACTGCAGCTTCTTGACCCCCAGACTTGGTCGTGTCCCCCTCCCCATGCCATGCTCTTACCCACCTGCCCCTCCTTAGCAGGCTTCCCTTGGCTTGGTGTTGTCAGCACCACGCTCAGCCAGTGAGCCAATTGGCCATCCCTATATAGGATCCGAACCCGTGGCCTTGGTGTTATCAGCATCACACTCTCCCAAGTGAGCCACGGGCTGGCCCCCTGGGAGCATCTTTTCTACTTAGAAGTAATTTGCATTTCTACCAGACAAAAATCTACAAGTTAACATATAACTTTGCAGTGTTTGTGTTCTCATCTATAGTAAATTGAAATGTCAACAGAGGTACATTCTTCTAGAGGATTAAATGACCACTCCTGGGCCAGAGGAGCACTGTTTCAGCATGGCGTGGAAAGAGTTTGAAGTCATCCCCTTGGCCTTGTGTCTGTGTTTGGATACTCTTTCATAACACAGGTGATTCGGATACACTTTCTTAACACAGGTGACTGCTTTAATTTGACTTCCCATGCCGAGGACCTCCTTCAGTGAGCTGGTGCCCTCTTGCACACTGGCTCTGCGGAGCAGTTCAGGATGGCACCAGCAGCACAACTGACAACTGACGCTCTTCTGAGGGGGGCGGCAGTCAGTCTGCCCTGAGTGATGCAGAGACTGGAGGGTGTTCAGGGCAAGATCTCATGTGAAAGGTGAGGAAACTGAGGCCATGGAAGCAAAGCCACTGACTGGCATGCCCTTTCCTGCCTTGTCTTTCTTTGCTCAACTCAAGAGTTACCTTCTTTCTTTAGTTGTCTTTGATACTAATGTCCGAGCCCTCCCCACCTCTGTGGAAGGTATGGCTTCCCCTGCCACTGAGATGCCATGGTATTTTATTTATATCTCTACATAATGCGTACTGTCAAAGAACAAAATTACAGCAAATTTAGTTAAAGACCTCAATTGGCTTTATAGTGATTGTAGAATCTGGCAACACATTATTCCAGAAACTAGAATAAGTGTTCCAAGGAGCCAGGCAGAGGACGGTGGTATTATAGACAGGTCATTTCAAGGTTGCTTTCTTTGTAAGGTGGGGACAGGAGGGCAGAAAAATAGAAAAATCACATCAGGTTACTTCAGGCTGTCTCTTTTGTGTAAGGATGAAAGCAGAGGGAGCCTCATAATCATACCTATTGGAGATTTAAAGTGGCCTGTTGGAGAAATTGGCTCTTATCTTTGTCCTGACTTCTCAGGTCAGACCACAGCCTAAGTGACACAGAACTGAGCAGATGACTTCTTTCTGATTTTAGTCTGGTCTTTTGTGACCTAATGCAGGAACTTAGTCCAAAACAATGGCCTCCTGTAATTTTTATTTAACAGTACCATATTGTTTTATACCCATTTGTCAGTTGGCTTATCTCACTGGCTTGACTTCGGGTTTATTCAGTGTGGAAATAGTACCATATTCATTTTTGCATGTTATTGTTCGATTCTGTACTTGACCTATAATAGGTATTCAATAAATGTTTGTTGACTTGAAATTGCCCAACATCCAACAAGTTGAGTGACAGAGCTGGGACAGGACTCACCTCTCCTGTATCTTAGACAGTCATTCTCTCTATTACGTCCCAGTATCCCTAAAAACTGCATGACTGTCCTATCATAAATGATGACATTGGACCATGGAAGTACGCCACAAAAGACACACGCAGGAGTCTCAGACACGTGATATCTTTCCTTTTTCAGACTTTCCTTTTGCTTTAGTACTCAGGCAAGCAGCACAGAGTGACAGGAAAGACCCTTCCCCACTGCTCAGTGCCTTAGAGTAAGAGGCCGTCTTACCGTGAAGGCCTCACAGCCTCGCTAGAGCACGTGGGCCCAGCTCTGGCCGTGGGGCTCAAGGTCTCCTTAGAGCACACCTGGTATCGGCGTCTCGGGGCAGCTCCTCATCAAAAAGTTGGCATCTTTTCTTTCTCTTCTAAAGATCACCATTTTCACAGCAGGTTTATGTATTAAAATTATCTGCTAACTGTGTAGATAATTTTTATTGGAGAAAATGTCAAACAGTTAGAGAAGAGTAGAAAATGAAAATCACCTATCATTTCATTGCTCAAAGATAACTGGAACACTGTGGTTTGTAGCCTTCCAGACAGTTGTGTACACCTGTCTACATGTACATATATAAATTATTTAACCAAATTGTAGTCATACTAACTCTACTCTTTATAACCTGCATTTCTCGTAACTGAACAGTACATTATCAGCTTAGTGCTCCATCAGTAAGTATATTTGCATACCTGATTTGTAATAGACGCATATCGTGTCACTGTCTAGATGACCATAATTTATTTAACCATTTAAGAAATATTATGGGCCACTTATGTTCATTCTAATTTGTTGTAACTATAAACAATCCCAAGATAACAAATATCATTACGCTAAATCTTGGCATACACCCGTTTAACATAACATTTAATATATGGAGTATTTTTTTCTGTTTGTAAAATTGAGTTTCCCTATTTCTCGCTTCAGTTCCATCTACCTGGGTGTGTCACATTCTTCTTTCTCTGAGTGCCCTGGGCCAGCTGGATTTTGAAGAGACATAATGTGCCTTTCTCCACTTCCCTTGCTCCACTTGCTAGTTTTCTGCAAAACTAAATGAATAAGGATGGGGGTCTCTGGTCCACCATGGTTTCTCTGTCCTTCCTTATCTGTTTCTTTCCCATTCTCTTCACCTCTTTGCCTTTTCTCCACTTTAGCTCAGGGCTGCACTTCTGCATGACCAGAACTGTGGAGGACCAGCTAAGCTGCACAGTAACCATGGCCGGTGGGCAGGCCACAGCATCGCCACTGGTGGCTGTCATCAAGATGTTTTGTCTCTGTTGACGTCATCTGTGCTTCTTAGAGAAAAAGAAAGAAAAAGACTAAACAATCCAGCATTGCCTAAGAAAAAACTGCATACTTTCAACTGTTAATGAATCATTAAACATGATTACTTCAACCATCTTCCTGTGAGTACAATGTTTTCCATGTGTGCGATTGCCCAAGACGTCCTGGTAGCTCCTGCCGTCTGGAATAGTTGGTTGGGATCTCTAGCTATAGGACTTTTCCAGCTCTTCTCTAACACCTCTGGAAACCACACAAGCCCTGAGATGCTTATTTTCTCTGAATTTTAGTTAACAACATGGCAGGGAGGACACGAGGGGCAGAGAGGCAACCTTACAAGAGCTCTGCTCTGTTGGGTGTGCTGGCCAGGCATGGCTACTAAGCTGTCCCCCAGCCCTGCTTTGCCTGGCTGCTTCTCTGCTCACATGAGGCCCTCCCCTTCCAGAAGGCACTGCTCCTACATCGTGCACAGGACTGGCAGCATCGACTTCACGCCGCCCTGGAAGATTCAGACTGAGAGGTGGTGGGGGCAGGGGCGGTGGGGAAACCATGGCAAGTGGTCAACAGTGTCCTCATAAATATTTCAGTGAACTACGAGACGCTGGTCTTCCCTGCCCCTCATCCTGCTGACCTTGCTTGGAGGATGAAGAAAGGTGTGTGTGTGTGTATGTGAGTGTGTGAGTGTGTGTGTGAGAGTGTGTGTGGGTGTGTGAGTGCGTGTGTGTGCGTGTGTGTGACTGTGTGTGAGTGCATGTGTGAGTGCGTGTGAGTGTCTGAGAGTGTGTGTGAGTGTGAGTGAGTGTGTGAGAGTGCGTTTGTGTGTGTGTGAGTGTGTGTATGAACGTGTGTGTCTGTGTGAGTCTGTGACTGTGTGAGCGTGTGTGTGTGAGTGTATGTGTGTATGAGTGTGTCTCTCTGTGTGACTGTGTGTGCGTATGTGTGCGAGTGCGTGAAAGAGTGTGTGAGTGTATCTGGGTGTGTGTATGAGTGCATGTGACTGTGAGTGTGAGTGTGTGTGTGTGTGACTGTGTGTGTGACTGTGTGACTGTGTGTGAGAGTATGTCTGTGAGTGTGAGTGTGTCTGAGTGTGTTTGTCTGTGTGTGTGAGTGCATGTGAGTGTGTTTATGAGTGTGTTTGAGTGCATGTGAGAGTGTGTGTGTATGAGCCTGTGTGTCTGAGTGTGTGTGTGAATGTGTGTCTGTGAGTGTATGTGTGTGAGAGTGTGTGAGTGTGTGTGTATGAGCGTGTGTGTCTGTGAGTGTGTGACTGACTCTGTGTGTGTGAGTGAGTGTGTGTGTGTGACTGTGTATGTGTGTGCGTGTGTGACTGTGTGAGTGTATGAGTGTGTGTATGAGCGTGTATGCGTGTGTGTGTGATGGTGTGTGTGCATGAGTGTGTGACTGTGTGTGTGTGTGCATGTGAATGTGACTGTGAGTGAGGTGCGTGTGAGTGCGAGTGTGTGAGTGCATGTGTGTGTGAGTGTGTGTGTGACTGTGAGCATGTGTGAGTGTGTGTGTGAGTGCATGTGTGTGAGTGTGTGTGTGTGCTTGTGTTTGTGTGACTGTGTGTGAGTGTGAGTGTGTGTGTGTGAGCGTGTGCGTGCATGTGTGAGTGTGTGTGAGTGCATGTGTGTGTGTGCGAGAGTGTGTGTGAGTGTGAGTGAGTGTGTGTGTCTGAGTGTGTGCGAGTGCATGTGTGTGTGTGAGGGTGTGACTGTGTGTGTGCATGAGTGAGTGTGTGTGACTGTGTGTCTGTGTGTGAGTGTGTGTTTGTGAGTGCATGTGTGAGTGTGTGCTTGTGTGAGTGTGCATGACTGTGTGTGAGTGTGTGTGCACACGTGTGTGTCTATGCTGCAGGATCTCCTACGAGGGGATGCTGTCTTGGAGCTGGCTGGAGCCCCACTGCAATAGGTGTCAAGTCTCTCTCGTTCTGAGGCCAGGTGCTCTCTCAGCCTCCTTGGCTGACATTTAAGTATGCAGTGGAGACCCTGGCTGACCACCCACCCCTGTCTACAACATGTTGGAGAGGCCACAAAAGAGGCTGAAGGTTAAGTCAAGGATTTCTCTGGAGAGAGCTGTGGGGGTTCCATTCCTGCCCCTCATGGAGGAGGGTGGAAGTGTTTCTCTCTTTCCTAGTGAGCTGGGCCTCAAGAGGCCATGGGAAACCATGACATGTGACTCCTCGAGTCTTGAGGGGATGGCGTCTGGCCCACTAGAGAAATATGAAGGACTTCAGTCCAGAAACAGTCCGTGTCAGTAGAATGGATGCTGCACTTAAGCAGCGGGACCCCCACAGTGAGAGAAAGTGTTGGGGTGGCAGGCAGGGAAGACATGACATCCCCCTGCCAGGGACCTGTGGGTGGGACAGTTGCCCAGATGCGCATCCCCAAATCAGCAGAAGACCCACGGGGGACTGTTCCCACAGCTGAACACACCAGCAGGGGGTCAGGGTCAGTGAGGGAAGCGTTGTCCACGCTTTATTTCTCCCTCTTCACACCTTCACACTCCCCACCCCCAGAGGGTTAGGGGCAGCTCAGCGTGGGGAGGGTGGGAAATAAAGAAGCTAATTGTGAGCTCCTGCCCCACGAGCTTTCTGCCTAGAGCAGGCCTGGCCCAGAGGAGGGGGAGCTTAATGCCCAAACGAAGCTCAGAGTTTGACGATTGCACTGGACTGGATCTCTAGATACTGCAGTGAGATAGACTGGGAGATTGAGGTGCACAGGCTGCCTGATTACCCAAGGATGAGCAGAGAAGCTACGATGTCTACTAGGATTGTTTCCAGGGCAGGGGAAATACTAGGCTCAAAGCAGGTTTAATTAGGTAGTGGGAAAAATAGTCGCCTTGTGACTTGATAATGCGAGTATTACTCTTTCAACATACAAGTTACATTGTTTGAAAACAAATGTTAACCTTAAGTAGACATTAAGATGCGTGTTTTCTTTATGAAAAGTCCATAAGTGGAAATGGTTGAGGTCTCTTAAGACCTCAGCTCAAATCTGGCACGTTGTCACTTCTGGCTACATTCCCTTGGCCAGAGCAAGTCACATGTCCAAGTTCAAAGTCAAAGGCAGCAACATACAGTCCATCTATGGTGGCTCCATAGCAAGGATGGAGATGTGGGAAGTGACATAAAATTGGGGCCCAAAATACAGGCTACCAGGGCCAGGTCCCGGGAGAAGCTGGAGGCCAGGGACTGACATTGCATCCTGGGGACAGTGGCCACCTGTTTCTGCCTCGTTTGTCCCTTCGTGTAGCTTGGCCCTGGGTGCAGTAGGTCATAAAAGCATGACAGAGGGAGATGTGGTGAGCCTGTCCCCTAGGTCAAAGTTCAGTGATGCTGCCTCTCACCATTTTGAAGGGAGTTGGGACCAATGGGCCAGCTCTGTAATTCATGTTTTAACATTTGCCATTTTGAAGGTCTCTGTCTGCCACCCTTTTGTGATTATTAGAAAATCCACTAAATACTACAGTCCTAGGAGCTTCTCCTGGGGGCCTGCTGTTATCAGTGAGCTGAGGAAACTGTGCTGATCCTCTACTAACTCTTCAGAGGAGAAGGACCTCAGGAAACGGAGTGGAAGGTGGCAGCCTCTAAGGGGAGGAAAAGTGGCTGAGCCCTGGGGTCCACTCTAGGGAAGTGAAGGAGGGAAACTGTCATTTACTGAATACATGCTGTATTCCAGGAAGTACGGCAGATGCTTTTGTGGAGCATCTGATTTCATCTCCACCAAAACAGTGCTATATGGTTGTAATCAACATCCCCATTTACTAAATGTGGAAATCCGTGCAAAAAGAAGTGAGTGACTTCCCAGGGTCACACGACAAGTACAAGCCTAGGTGAGAGGACTTGGTACTCTGTGCTGCATCCGCCACTGCAGCTCAAGCCTGGGAAGAGGGATCTGCTGCAGACAGGCTTCCTCAGGATTTCCAGAGCCGCAGGCACACACCTCTGCTTCCCACATTCACACTGAGACCCAGGGAGGTGTTTGGGGTGACAGGGGAGGTGCGTGTGTATTGTCTTCTCAAGACAAGGCATGAGATGGGGGTTCATTGGACCATCTGAGACTCCTATTTACCACTTCCAGAAACATCTAGCTTCCTAATCAGTATGAAATCTTGTCTCTTAAACGATCTCGTGTCTGGTTTATTTTTCAGGGAGAGAGTAGCTCTGCTAGTCTGAAATCCCAAACATCCGCATGCAATTTCTGCCTGTAGCAGGACTGGAGGTTTGCTCCCTTATGCAGCAGCCTCCGTTATCTTTCAAGAAAGAAAAACACAGGCTCTGCATTTCACTGTGGCCTTTCATAGGACAAATGCAGGACAGTGTTACCATGGCAACTGAGGCGGAATTTAGGGCGTGGAGGATAGTTGGGCCCTGCTGCATCTTTGACCAAAAGCTACGCATGTGACCGTGACAGTATCGTAACTATGGCCATGTGTCTCCCCCTCACAGTTAAAAGCATTTGGGTTTGTCGTTCTCTTTTTTCAGTTACTGTTCCTCATGCTTGGTACCTTGTTTCACAGCCGACTCACCAGTCAGGAAACAATTTTTCACGTGTCTGATCACCGGACAGCAGCAGAGGCAAGCGTACGTGCGTGTGTGTGTGTGCCACTGTGCGCGCTCTTTTTCCTCTCTGCCTACTAACCTCTCCCTAACTCTTTGCTGCCACCTTTTCCAGGGCACTCTGAAATATCAGTCACGTATAGGATTTTGGATGTCAGTGACTGAGTCAGGGTTCATCATTAAAAGATTTCTCAATTATTTTTTAACCCTAACATGGATTAGGGTTTCCTCTTTGGGGACAACTGGGGAAATCTGAATATGGATTGGGTATTGAATGTGGTGAAAATTAATTGACATGGAAGGTGGTAGTCATTAACTGATCAGGTAGAATATAAATTAAAATGTTAATAGTATTAACCTCTGGTTGTGAGAACATGGTGTATTTATTTTCTTATTTTTGCTTCATTTTTTACAATGCGTATATACTGCTTTTGTAATAATAAAAATTATTGTAAATTATAAAAGAAACAGTCAATGTCTTATTTTACTGCTGTTAAAATTCCAAACCAGTTAAAGTTTGTGACTAAAAATAAATCAAAGCAGCAAGAGAAAGTTCTGTTTTCTTTTTACACCCTACATGCATTCCCAGAAATTCTGACTTGTAGCCCCTCCAGAATCACTTCTGAATATATGAAAAGGAAAAAACAAAGAGATTATGGAAATAGACTCTTCCATTGAGTGTTATCATTCCTACTGCCCAAGAGCCTAAGTTACTCTAAGTCCATGGTGAGACCGATGAGAGCAAGTCCACCCTCTCCTAAAGGGTCGCGTGTTCCACCAAGCTGCCTTGTCACTCAGATAGGGCCTGGAGCAAGGGAAAATGTCTTACATCTTTGTTCCTTCAGGGACCAGCAGCATTGACATCACAGGGGAGTTTATTAGGAAAGCAGAAACTCAGGCCCCGATCTAGACCTACTGAATCAGAACTGGCATTTTGGCAAGATTATGAGAAGGTTTGTATGAACATTAAAATTTGAGAAACACTGCCCTACACACCACCTCTGGGCCTGATGATGCTTCTTCTTTCCCAGGCATTGGGGACCCAGGGATTCTTGGTTACAGTTCATACCCCGTCAGGTACAGCCAACCCTCCATATCCACTGGTTCTGCATCCACAGATTTAACCAACTATGTATCAAAGCTGTTTAAAAGACAACACTAAAGAGTAACACAACAACAAAAACAACTGAAATAAAAAAATACAGTATTACAACTATTTACATGCATTTACAGTGTATCAGGTATTGTTAGCAGTCTAGAGGTGATTTAAAGTATATGGGAGGATGTGCAAACACCACACTACCTTATATACGGGACTTGAGCATCCGAAATTTTTGGTATCCATGGGGTCCTGGAACCAATCCCCTGTGGCTACTGAGGGACAACTGTGCATGGTATACCCTGTGAATTTTTCAACAAAGTGCAGAGCATTAGAAAAATGACTTGGAACAATGTTTGACTGTGTAGGTACCATAAGCAGCACTTGTTCCACTCTAGCCTTGCCTGCTCTATTACTGCTGTTACAAACGCTCCTCTGTATTAGTTATTAGTTGCTGCATGCCAGATTACTCCAAAACCTAGTGACTGAAAACAAGAATGTGTTATCTTGCAGTTTTTGTGGGTCAGGAAAACACCACACAGCTTGGCTGGCTGGGTGCCTCTGGCTCAAGGTCTAGGGTTGCCAAATTTAGCAAATTAAAATGCAGGGTGCCCAGTTAAATTTAAATATCAGATAAATAATGGGTAATTTTTTAGTCTCATTCAATATTTGAGGCAAATTTTAACTAAAAAAATTATCTGTTGCAACCCTGTCAAGGTCTATCATGAGGTTACAGTCAAGCTATCCACCAGGACTGTAGTCGCCTCCAAGCATCTCAGAGATCCATGTGATGGTTAATTTTATGTGTCAACTTGGCTGGACCATGGAGTGCCCAGATATTTGTCAAAGTTTATTCTGGGCGTGTCTGGGAAGGCGCATCTGGATGAGATTAACATTTGAATTGGACCGAGTAAAGCAGGTTGCCCTCCCTGAGGCAGATGGCCCTCACCCAATCATTTGAAGGCCTGAGTAAAACAGAAAGGTGGACCCCGCACAGGTAAAGGGGAACTCCTCCTGCCTGACTACCTAGAGCTGGGTAATCAGTCTTTTCCTGCCTTCAGACTTGACCTGAATCATGGGCTCTTCCTGGGTGTGGAGCCTGCTGGCTTTTAGATTAGAACTACACCACTGGCTTTCCTCGGTCCTGGATCTCCAGCTGACTGGCTACACATCTTGGGATTTCTTAGCATCCATAATTTCATGAGCCAATTCCTTATAATAAAACTCTTTCTATATATTCCATTGATTCTGCTTCTCTGGAGAACCCTGACTAATACCATCTCTTGCATGGTTGATGGCTTTGGCTCTTGCCATGTGTGCCTTTCCCCAGGGCTGTCTCATGCCGTGGCAGTTGACCTAATTCTGGGTGGACGGACCATCACCCCCGAAAGACTGAGAGACAGCATTCCCAGCATGGAAGCCAGTCTTCTTAAAACCTCATCTCATAAGTGCCACCCACACCCCAATGTGTCTGCCATGTTCTATTACAGATCAGCATGCCTAGCTCACATGCAAAGGAAGGACATGACACACGGATGTGAAGATCAGGAAGCAGGAATTATTGGCGCCATGTTAAGGGCTGCCCGCCACACGCTTACTTCTTCCCAGCAGCGTGGAAATAGGGTTAGAAGGGGCAGGGCTTCTCTCATTTGCAATTTATTTTCTGGAAGGTTATAAAAGTTGCAAGAAGGTAGTGGAGAAACTGGAACCCTACTCAGAAAGTTGATGGCCGTTCTGATGATATGAAGGGAGGGCACAGAGCCCTGTGGGAAAGGGGTCAGAAATGAAGCCGGCAGGAGGGCCCTGTAAGGGCTGAAGGTCACCTGCCTGGGGTCTGCTGCCTGGCAGCTCAGTTCCTGACGCCACCACCATGACGTCTGCCGACTCACTTGGAAATTGCGATGTACATATCCTGGTTTTTTTCAGTCCTTTCAAAATTACATGCTAGAGTTGAAAGAGAAATGTCTCAATGGTATTTTATTTAGCATTCTAAAAACAAAGTGTCTTTGGACAGTGGAGAAAGCAGGACCAGAGATGGGGCAGAAGAGGTAGTCTAGAAAAAACGTCCAGAAGGAGTCTTTCTTCTAACCTGTACTTCTGGAGCTGTAATTTGCAGAGAAAAAGGATTGCTGCCCTTCTACGTTGCTTCTCCCGCGTGTTGTTGTATGTTGGTTCGTAGAGACAGGAGTCACAGATGTTGCTGTGCCACGGGCCAGCTCAATCTGAATCCAATCACGCTCAGAGCATTTTATGGTAGGAGAAAGTGGGATCAAATATAAAAGGAGAAATAAAATGGTAGTAATGAAGGGCTTTGAGCCAAAAGCACCATTAAAATAAGAGCATGAAATAAAATACATTTAACCATTTTAAAGTCTTTTTGTTTTTTTGTTGTTGGTGATTTTCTTTTTAAAGAAAAAACTATGCTATGCAAAAATTAAGAAAATTATTTTCACAGAATTCAGCCTCATTTGAGACAGCTATGTAGAGCCGACTCAATAATTATAAAGCAATCGCAAAAAATAAAGCTAATTTCATGGCAACATATCAACTTAAATTCTCACAAATCAAAACGTCTTTCCAAAGTTTCCATTAAGTATGGGCTGGACTTGTAAGCATATATGTATTAGATTATAAAAACAGAGTAGAAACAATTGAACTAAGTGGTTTTACATTGAGTTCACAGAGCATTTTGTACCTTGTATAACATCATTTTGTATCCCAAATGCAGTCTACTCATTTAAGTTTAATAACATGTAATTGGAAACAGGTTTAATATGGAGATATCCCAAGTGACCTGAGAATTTTCCTTTTACTATGTTACAAAATTTGGATAACATCCCTTGTTTAAATTTATTGCAGAAATATGCTTATTGAAGACTTCTCTTCTAACTCCTGACATTCTTGTCAGAAAGAAGAAATTCCTTGTGGAATTTAAGAGCTATTGCATAGTTGGTTGGGCTGAGCACCCCAGCACTGGCATTTTCAAAAGGGCCTTTGGGTCTAGAAAGGCAAAAAAAAAAAAAAAAAAAAAAAAAAAAGAAAGAAAAAGAAAAAAGTTGTATAAAGCTTAGCATGTTTGCTAGTATCTCAGGATCCCTCTCATTTAGCTCCCACCCAATTTAGCATTTAAAAAAAATAATTAAACATTCAATTAAAATTACTGATTGCATTAAAGTTAGCATCCTGGGAGCAACCAAAGAAAGAGGTGGGTCTGAAGCAGTTCCTGGCCTCCAGGACTCTCCACCTGGTGCTGGGCAACAGGCAAAAGTGCCAGGGGTGGCCATGGGTAACTGTTGGCACCATCATCTGCGATTCAGGGTCTGTTTCTGGTGCTTTACGTGAAATAGCTCCTTTAATTCCTGCAACAGACATATGGAATAAGTTCCATTATTGCCCTCATTTTAGGGATGAGCTGACCAAGGCTAACAGAGATGTCAAGAACTTTTTCTAAGGTAAAAAACCTGGACAGTGGTACAGAGAGTGTTATGGGCCCCCTTCCCCCCAAATTCATACGTTGAAGTCCTAATCCCCAACACTTCAGAAAATGGCTCACTTTGGAGACAAGATCTTTAGAGGTAATTCAATGAAAATGAGATCATTAGGGTGGGCCCTGATACAATATGACTGGTGTCCTTAGAAGGGGACATTAGGACACAGGTACAGAGGGAAGACCATGGGAAGACACAGGGAGAAGATGACCATCTGCAAGCAAGGAGAGGAGCCTCAGAAGAAACCAACCCTGCTGACACCTTGATATTGGATTTCTAGCTTCAAGAATTATGAAAAAATAAATTTCTGTTTTTTAAGCCACCCAGTCTGGAGTACTTTGTTATGGCAGCCCAAACAAACCAATGCAGACAGGATTCAGACCCCCCACCAGCTGGTCTACATGTTCTTTATCCTGCTATCCTTGGCTCTGTTGCCTTCTTTAACTTGAGAGCAACACAAGAGAGATGCAAGCACGTGGCAGCAGAGATCCACAGGACAGGGATTGCCTCCTTGGTGGTTGTGGGGAAAAGCCTCCTTGAGATGGTCCTTGCAAGTAGGCAGGATTTGGCCAGATTCTAACAACTAGGAGAAGGCATTTCCGATGACACAAACAGGTGGAACAAGAGTGCTTTCATGGAAAACTTGAGGTAAACTTGTCAGCAGGAGCTGGTCTGGTCCAGACAGTGTCAAGTGCATGTAAGTGTCTAGATCAGGGATTCTTAACCTGGTCTTGTTTAGCACACATACCTTCTTTGGCAATATGGTGAAGTCTATGAATGATGCCTTTGTAGATTAGTGTTTTTAATTGCGTAAAAAATATAAAACAAATTATGTTTAAAAGTCACCAAAGTAAATATTTAAAAATTGTGGTATATAATAACTAATGCATATGCTCTTTTATTAATGTATTAGATAAATAGATCTAGTGGCAGATCCAAGAATTTTGAAGTGCTACTGAGTTTGTGTGATATTTTGAGATAGCTGCCATACGGGTGGTGTGATAGGAAAACATCTGTAATTTCTATTGTTACCAAAATCATAGTTACTGCAATGAATTATGTGCTTTGTTGCCTACATTCACAATGAAAAGAAATGCTAAATTTCAGTTAGAGATTAGTAAAAATGAAGATGCACCTTTTTGCATTCAAATTCACAGGCCCCCCACCTCAAGCAACGGTTCTTTAATTTCCTTGGGTACCTTCACTCTGTCTAGAATATGATGCAAGTTGTAGCTCTTCCTGCCTCCCCCTCTGCAAAACAAAACAAATAAAACAACACAAAACACATGGAAACCCGGTTCTACATGTAATCTGAGAAGATAAGGTGACCGTGCAAGTCTAGATGCGAGCCTAAAAGGATGCTGGTCTGGGAAGACAGGTTTGGAATATATTGTAAAGGATCATGCATAACAAGAAGACTTTCTACAGAAATTGATAGATAATGGTAAGTTATTGGAGGTGTCCAGAAGCAAAATAATGCAATTGAGGTTGTGATCTCAAAAGACATCATAATATATTTCTGGAGAAGACAAATACTCTCTTCTTGATGGTTCCTCAATTTAGTTTTTACAAATGTGTGAATCTTTTACTCTAAAATCCATCAGCATCTGAATAATTTTGCACGTAATTCTTAGAAATGCAATGTTCTTCCCTACAGGCTTTGTGAAGAGAATTAATAGTACCAGAAGCTCCAGAAGAGCCCGTGTCACAGGTGCAGGTGACCACTGTATTCCAGGTGTTGTGTGTGTGGCAAAGGCTGAGCGCTGAACTGCTGATCCACTGCCACACGTTCAATCCAATTCATTTGTTGAAATGGCTGGAAGAACTAGGCAAGAGCCATTACAAACGCTTAACCACAGAGCTGGCTTAACCGCTCATACATCAATTGATCTTTTAGCCCATATGACAGCTGGGAAACATAAGAATAATCTAATTCATTGGCATGTTGGGCTTGGAGGGCCCGAGGTCACTGTCCTGAGGGCAGATCTTAACAATGTTATTTTGAGGAGCCCCTCCTTTGGGTTCCCAAACTGCTTGTAAAATCTTCCCTACAAGCACTTCCTCTACCTTATTCACCTTTGCATTTCCAAAATAAAGCATTTAGTATATAGTTATAAGCCCAATCTTCTCTCCTGTGATTTCTGCTCCTGAGGTGTGGAGGCAGAGGGGTCCTTCCTGCAAGCATATGTTTCGAACATCCTTTTGCTCTTTTTCCCCTCAATCCTACGGGTGGTAACTGCTTCCAAAGTTGCTAATATCTGGCTACGCAGCAACCTCGTTTGCTATTTCAGTCTTCCAATTGTGTAATCCATTCTTTGTATTAAATCCACTCTGAGATACCTAGCATGGTTTTAGTTTTCTAATTGGACCCTGACTGATACAAAATGTCAAAATAAATGTGTTTGAATCTCAACTAAACTTGATGTCTCGTGTAAAGCAGCTGTTGTGTAAAGATGTTGTTTTGGGGGAGAAATGGATTCTTCTTGCAGCTCTGCCAGTATTTTACAGTTGAACTCAAATCAACTGCTTCACTTCTGTGGGTCTCCATTTATCTACCTGCAAAACAAGCAGTTGAATTCTATCACCTCTAGAGTTCCTTAACATTCTATGATTCTGTGGTTTAATAACTCCAACCTCATCCCAAATTTCTTGTGAGCAGTTCACCAGATCTTCAAAGCCTCTCTTTAGCAGATCTCTTCGTACCTCTTAATCACTATAGAAAGTTCTTCTCTCTTACAGGCAGTGCTCTTCTTTCCCAGGGCACCTCCCTGCAGCCCAATTCCAGCTAAGCCATTTCTTGGCTAGACTAGTTTTTCCAAGGAGACTTTAACCATCCCAGACAGAACCGCCCTTTCTCTCTAAGGCAGCTGAAGGAAGGTTTTGTGCACGTCTTGGCTCAATGAACTCCCGAACTCTTCTCCAGCCATGAGTTTTGTGCTAAACCATCTTCTCTTTTAGTATGAAGCTGCACGTTTTAGCTATTACTGCTGGCAAGTCAATATAGTCAATATTCTGTCTGCACACTCTTCCTGACATGGAGCAGTAATAATAATAATAAAAGAATGGACTAAATGTGTAACAGAGGCCCCAGTGGTGGCTAAGGAACTGTTGTCACCCCCCCCCCCCCCCGACAAACAAACAGCTGGTGTCTGAGACATAATTTACCTAGAAATGTGGAACACACCCTCAACCAGCCTCAAGCATCAAAATGGAAGAAATATTGCACTGTGGTGCTGGCGAGACCGAGGACATCCTCAGGGCTGCCTCCCTCTGAGGAGGCTGAAGCAGTCAGTTCTGGGGTCCTATTCAATGAGCCACACCCTTTAGTGAGATGACATGGGCTTTCCACTGAAGTCACAGCGGCTACTAAGTCAGAGACTGAAATTATTGCTCAGAGGATGTAAAAGGAGAGACCAGAGCACAGCCTTAGGTAACACTGGTGACTTTTTCTATTTCCAGGCATCCTCTAGTCATTCTTTTCCATGAATTAATAACCAGCAAATAACAGTGGAAGAATGTGGGGTTTTTGTTTTGTTTTGTTTTTTCGGTGCAGTGTAGGTCTCTCAAACTTCTGGTGAGCTGTGTTCATCCTGAGAGGCGGTGGGTTGGAGGGACTGTACACACCCACCGAGGAGCCTGGCCTTTCTCATCTCTGGGCTGAGTGCCAACGCCACCACTAGCCTTTTCAGGGGCTTTTCAAGAGCCACTTACTTTTTTCACAGCCTTCCAAGGGTTGGAGACAGCGTGGAAAGGAAGGATTTCTGAAGTTTGGATGCCAAATACTGGGAGGACAGCTGTGGACTCACGCCGAGGGCAGTGCTCACGTGATCGTGTCTACTGTCATTGCGGAGACAGAGGCCTTGAGTCTTTTAATCTTCATCCTCCATTTACAATTCATTTCTTTCCAAACCTCTCAGTGTCCCCATCTCCCTGACAAGTCCTTCCACAAGACACTCCATTGGGAAACAGAGCTTGTTGACATCAAATGCTGTGAAAGGCATGAGTAGCATCAGCAGCCTTTGTTTGAACGGGGGCACACCAAGTCATCGTCCTGTGGCCCATGAGGTGGGTCACAGGACCCTTTAGGAAGGGAGAGACATGGCGGTATTGAGCTCGGGGCCCCACCCTAGGCCCAGATCTGGGCAAAGTCGTTCTGAAAGTCAAGTTCATTGTCTGCCTATTAGTCTTGTTTTTTTCCCTTGAAGGAGCTCTTATATCCTTCCTTCTCTTTCAGCCTGGTAACCTCATTTACATTCTCTCTTGAAAAACCTTCTTTCAATAATGGATCTAATAGAGTCATTTACATTGAGTTATGTGGGGCAGATGAGCCTTAATGTGTCCATTATCATAATCAGTTGAGAAAAAAGATAAGAAAACATGATATGGGGAAGTATTCAGAGTAGTTTACATTTAAAAGGAAATAAACCCATAAATGGAAGCAGCAAGTATTTAATTGCAGAACTGAAGACATCATTGGGTGGGTCAGGAACCTTTTTAACATCCCAGAATCATTCCACTTCCATGACCGCCATTCATAGTTAACCTTGCCTGACTCTGACAGCCCTGGTGACAGATATGGAGATGCACATCTCTAATCCTAGGAGTTTGATCTTTTGGATACTGTGAGAATCTGCATCTCCAGTACAGCCGGTGCTGGTCTGATGTCCCATGGGAAGGGCCTTGGCCTCACTGCATACGCAACCGAAATGCCAAATAAGAACACATTGTGATATAATCAAACACAAGTGTATTATTCGTCTCCCACTTCACCTTTGAAGTATGTTTTGTAGAGGAAGCTTTTATAATGCCCCTGGATGACACTTTGCAGGTCTCTGGACTTGGCCAGTCATTCTTAGGTAATAGACATCCCTCTGGTAACTTCAAGTCAGTAATCAGAAAGTCTAGCAGAAGATATTGATCCAAATTATGGAGCTGATCTGAAATGAAATTCATTCTGTATTTGCAGCTCTAGGGAAGAGGTGGTTACCCGAAGAGCTCCCAGTGGTCCCATGAAAATGCTTTGGGATTTAGGTACAGAAGGTAATCCCTCTTCCTCACTCCCTTGGGAAAATAGGGACTCAGAATGGCAACAGCTCTTTCCAAAGAAATATTCCCATTTTATTTACACTGTATTCAGTTTTCATTACCTTGATATTGTTGAAGGAGTTAGGAGTCATGAACTAGTTCTCCGTCACATCGCTGTTAATTACTTATTTGAGTGTTTGTCCCACACTCACTGTGATGCATCTATCCTACAGAGACTTCCATTGAAATTAAGACAGGAGCAGTCCCACTCTAAAATCCCCTTATAACAATAAAATGAGGCTGGCCTTAGTGGTTTTTGAAAGGACGAGTCGACACCAGTTGACGATCCACCAGAGAGAGCTTGTTTATTAGGCAGCACACACACACATATATAGGGCTTTTAGGGAAGGCTGATTGGCTTAAAATACAATCCCTACTTAGCATACCGCATGGGGCTTGGGGTGAGCTGATTGGTGTGTGATTCGCGCCGGCGGGAAGGAGAATACAGAAGAGAAGGGCAACCAGCGCCATGATGGGGTGTGGCCGAGAAGGACTTATGTGATCGGGGTGTGATCCCTTGGGGCATTTGGGTTCTTACAGTTTTGATTTGTAAGTTGCGTTGGGTAGTGTTCCACTGATCAGAAATGTTTGGTACTCTCTATCTTGTAGCTGCAAACACAGAACTGGTACTTTATACCCAAATAATTGATGCATGAATTGAGAAAGACAGTCGCTGACTGGACGTCTGTCAGATATCATAGAGACTTGCAATTGCTGCTTAGTTAAACTTTCCTTTCTGCATCGAAGGTCCACGAGCCAGTCTGTAAAGTCTTTATAATCCTGATCATGTTTCTGTAAATCTTATTCTTACTCCCTGGGAAACCAAACAGTCAGAACTATTTCAGTTACAATCCTATGGACAGAGGGTAAAGCAGAGATGCTCTTTCCACTGAGCAAGTCAATGAAGAAAGTACTAAAATCAACTCACTGCTTCATTCCGCCAGCGTGCTGGCTGCTTCACCAGCCTGCACCTCGTTATGTCCCACAGCAACGTGGGCTCCCTACTGTTCTCTGCGGCAGCTGCCTGCCAGGGCAGCGGTGTTGGCTGAGGATGAGATGGTCATCACAACCTACAGTGACAGAATGGGGGCACAGTAACTGCCACCTCCCTCCTGCCGCATCCCAGCCAGCATGAGTGTTTCTCTTTCATTCCTCCCCATGTCATCCTTTACCTTTGCAAAGGACCATTTTCTAGAATTATGGAAATGTGCCATGGCTTTGTGTATTTCCTAAAATTTATCACAACTTGTTTGTGTTGTTTCATACAACTGTTAATAAACCTTTATTAAACCTAACCTGGAGGTACTGATTAAGTCAGTCAACCCTCCAAAAGGCTGGGCTTAATTGTAAGGAAACCAGCAGTTATGCTCTTACTCAGCAGAGCACGTGGTAAAGTCCTTTGTTGATAATGTTTGGCTTTACCATTGATAAATCTGGCCTACCACCCTTCATATGGCTCTGTTTTTATTCCCTTGCTTTTCTGTACTTTCTCATTATGAAAGATATTTCTCTAGGAATGGCCAAAGATTCCTGAGGCTGGAGGTGAGGTGACTGGCACCAGGCCAATGCAATTAGTTGAAATTAAGAGATAAGAAAATATAAGGAACTGACTTACCAGACACTAAGTCTTTTGACTTAATGAATGCACGAGCAGTGAATTTATATGCTGCACATGATGGCTTGAAACTATGTCCACACAATCTATGATACTCCTCTTTTCAAGAAATGGATTTTAATCCTTCTCCCCTTGAGAGTAGGGACTCAGTGACTCACTTGCAGTGAGTAGCATGTGCTGGATGTGCTAGTGGGTAACTTCATGGAAGGGACTGCACCTCAGCCTTCCCCTCTTGGGTCACTTGTCCCAGAGGAGGACAGTGTAATCGTATGAGGACACATCCAGCAGCCCATGCAGAGGTGTAGGTGGTAAGGCACTGAGTCCTCCTGTCAACAGCCACGTGATGGGGCCATCCTGGAAGCAGGTCCTCCAGCCCCAGGCAAGCCTTCAGATGACTGCAGCCCCATCCAACATTCCGACCACTATGTCACGAGAGACTCAGAGCCAGAACTCTAAACCTTTCTTGAATCCCTGCCCCATAGAAACTGTAAGATAATTGTTAAGAAGTCTCTAAGCTGTGAGGGTAATTTGTTATGCAGCAATAGGAAACTAATACACCTCTGAGCCAAGCAATACTTTCTGTGTGTCTCAGAAATTTTGAAAACTAGGACCTACTGATAGCATGGAGGAAAAGTGTCACTGCAAGCAATAGATGGTTTGATCACTGTAGGAAGAGAAGTGGTTGGCAAAAAAGTGGAGTCCTTGGGAAAGCTGCAAAGAGCAGTCATCTTCATTTTAAATTTTAAATTAGAGAACTTTCTAGTGAAAGTAACTGGACTCATTGAAGAAGGCTGTTGTTAACAAGAAGTTTTTGATGTCAATTCAAAAGGGAGCAAGGAAAAAATAAGACACCGTAAAAATGACCTTCCTTAACATTTACCAAACACAGAGTCTTAGGGGTATTTACATCTGTAGATTTGGCAATAAACACTTTCAAGATAGAAAAGCTTCATTCCAGGCCAGCTTGAATATTCTAGCAGGAGTGAGCAATGCCTATGTTTACTGTAAGAAGATTATTCCTCCTTAATGCCCGAAGGTCCCACACAGTCACTTGTGGTTTCCCTGTACCCTGCCTACACCTCTGTAAACAGGCCCTGTACTATTCTTTCCTTGAACTGCTTAATTTGAGAATATCATCTCTTTTTTCTGGGAGGGTCCTTGGAGGTCTTCCTGAAACTCCGCAGTGGTGGCCCTTTGTCTACAGGGGCTTATCAAGGGCAGGGCCACAGGCAGGGTGCCTAGATTCACAGCGGGTGGTCAGTGCAAGTTTAATAAGGATGTGAACAAACAAATCCAGAGGGAGTGGAATTAAAACATGTAATAAGAAGGGAGAGAGGGAGAGAAAGCCTGCTCACCACAGCAGTGTATTTTTCATGAATCTAAGGAGTCACGTTCTCCTTTTCCAATATCACAGAGCTTGGGAGTAGAATGGAAAGCTGTACACCATTAGATTATTTTGAGATGACATGACTCTTGACTCGCATGACATATGGAGAGAGGGCAAGGTTTTTATTTATGAGCCAGGACTTTGAAATCAGGTAGACCTTGCTGAATCTTTACTCTCCTTTTCTAGTTTAATAAACTTAAGAGAGTCACTTAAACTCGTATAGCTTAGTTTCCTCATCTATAAAATGGGGATAATAATACCTACCTGTAAGTACTGTTATGAGAATTTAATAAGATCATGTCTGTAAAGCCTTTAGAGGAGTGTCAGGCACTGGGACAGAGCTTAATAAATAAAAGCATTTATGTTTCTTCCCCCAAGGCATTATGATTTCCCAGAAGACATGTAAAGCTAAAAATTAAATCACCATACAAGTTTAAACCAACATAAGCTCTGGACAATCTTTCCCCTTTCATTCCATAATATAAATCTTGTACTCAAAATATGCTAGTCCTTTCTCGGTTCCTTACACTTATTGTGATCATTCAAGTGACAGTCATGTGCTGAGCATCTCCACTCCAGCCTCCTTCCTATGTCAATCATATTTCTGCCTCAGGACCTTTGTACTTGCTGCTCTCTCTGCCTCAAAAGCTCTTCTCCCAGATGTTTATATGTGTCCATGATTCACTTCATTCAGATTACTAATAAATATCACCTTTTCACAGACATCTTCCCTTTATCTGATTTTACTTTTTTTTTTTATAGCGCTTATTGCTATCGGTATATGGCCCCCTTACTTTTTGTATATCATGTGTCTTCTTCATCACAATGTAAGACCCAGAGAACAAGAACTTTGCTTTATTCACTGTTGCTTCCAGTGCATAGGACAGCACCTGGCATTTAATGGGCACTCAATGAATGAATGAATGAATGAGTGAATAAAATTCTAAGAGTTGCAACGATCGCAGTGTATAATGTTGTACCCTGACTATATCTTACAATCTACTTACCTGAATTTAACCATTTTCTTCTTCCCACCTGGCATACCCTAACTTGATGTCTTAAAGCATTAATCTTCAACTCCCAGTCCGTGTCCCAACTTTTTCTAGAAAGATTTGTTCAATTAGCACAATTTACATCAATATATCTCTTCTCTGACATCTCTTAAGACAGATCCTGACTGATAAGAAATAATAAAACAATAACCCATGACTGATTTCTGAGGCTAGGAAAGATAATTCGTGCCATGAAGACAATATCTATTAAACCTCTTCACCCTGACAGGTTTGTGAGTAAGAACAAGTACCTGCAAAACTACCTGGTGTTTGCAGCCATGTCTTCCTCTTAGATCCTCTCGTGCTGGCATCAGGTGGGGGCATGTGAGTTGGCCAACTCAATTTCAACTGGTACCTGAGTCCTGCAGAAGTCATTTCAGCTGCATGGACTGTCCAGTTAACATAAATCTGCCCAGTCTTTGAGATAAATACATTAGCCTTCTGATGAGATAGGGGAAGAGTATTTAAGTTGTCATAATTCTGTTTCAGACCCTGAAGAACTAGGAAATTACTCAGTCATCATGCAATGAGAGGTAAAGAGGACACGATGCATTTCCTAAGAACCATGTAATGGACAGAAAATTGTTCCTGGATCAGACAGTCTGGGTTCAAGCCCTGCCTCTGTTTCTTACAAGCTCTGTGTTCTTGAGCAAATTGTTTAATCTTCATGAAATTCGCATTTTTTCCTTTGAAATATGGGAATCGTACTTGGTCAACCTACTATACAAGAATGCTATAAGGATCAAATGACTTACTATATGTGAAATGGATTCTTGAGCTATAAAGAGCTTTATAAATTTAAATGAAATGTACCCTAGCTCTTGTGCCCAGCTGCTGTGGCCTCGGCAGCTACAGTGCACTGTGCTGGGTCAGTGACTGTCACTGTGGTAAGCACTACAACAGACCTTAAAGCTACTGATCTCCTTTGCTAGGGCTGCCGTAGAAAAGTGCCACAACCTGGGTGGCTTAAACAACAGAAATGTATCATCCCACAATTCTGGAGGCTAGAAGTTCAAGATCAAGGTGTTGGCAGAGCTGATTTTTTCTGAGAGCTGTGGAAAAAACCCTGTCCCTGGCTTTGGAACTTCGCTGGCAATCTTTAGTGTTCCTCGGCGAGTTGAAGCATCACCTCAGTCTCTGCCTTCATCATCACACGGTGTCCTTCCTGCATGTGTCTCTGTGTCCAAATTTCCCCTTTTTATAAGACCACCAGTCATAATGGATTAAAGTCCACTCTAAGGACCTCATTTTAACTACATCTGAAAAGACTGTATTTCCCAATAAAGTCATGCTCTGGGGTCCTGGGGCTTAGGACCACCACATGTGAATTTGGTGGGGAACACAGCTCAACACGTAACAGTGGTGTACCCAGAATCGAATCCCTTACCTGATTAGATCACTGAGAGGCAAAGCTCTGCTTCTGGATTATCTAACTTGTCTTCCCTTGGGATGGGCTCTCTTCCCCCTAGCCCCCCACCAGTGGACTTCTGGGATGCTTTTCCTTTGTTTCCCAGACATCAGAGGCATACCAAGGAGGAGAGAGATGGAATGGTCTGCCCCAGAGGGGGTGACTATTTTATTACTCATGTTGTTTAGGACTGCTGGCACAGGTGACTCTAAAAAGCAGACTGACTCTTAGCTGACTGCATCATCAGTGTTAAATTCTCTACAGACAATGCCTCCCTTTCCTGCCAGCAGCAGGGCAGCGAGCTCCCCCTTCCCCACCCCCACACGCACATCTCAGCTCACCGGTGGGAGCAGCCTGAGTTATTTCCCAGAAGGCTCCCAGTCCCTGTGCAAGTAGAATCTCACCAAGACTCATCCACAAACGAGCAAACATGCCCAGAGATGCTTGCTAAAAAAATGATCCCAAACTTTACAAAGGCCAGGAGAGTGCGACACAGCCTTTCAAAGACATACTGGGAAATGGTTGAACAGGCCACCGAAGGGTTATCTGACTGTCTGTGGGAATGTGTTTTTTGTGTCTAGGCTATTGATGATCAGTTAAAGACTCAGACTCTGTGAAGTTACATTTAACTTATAGGTCTTGTCCAGTAGGGATGCAAATAATTTTGTCCAGTAGAAAAGATAACTCCAGTAAGTCATTAACCTAGCGATCTTATTCTTACTTTCTTTCTTAAATGGCTGAACATGTCCAGTTTCTTAAAATATTCATTTAATCAAATCTGCCATCTTAGCGGGTCCATAATTAACGAGCTCACACAGGTTTGTCACCAGTCAAAATGCACCCGTGAGCAGGAGGGAGATGGGCCCAGCTGCGTTCCACGTCCTGCAGGGTGAGGCTCGTTTTCGCTAGAGCTGCGCGGTGTTTGGGGACGGTTGATGGAGACACTGGTGCTTCTTCTGTTGAAAATATTTCTCCCTTTTCTTCCCTTTTCACTCGTGCCTTACTCAAAGTCTCCTCCACTCACGGCTTCCCATTTCTTTACTGAATCTGAGAGCAAAGGCTCGAAAGGACAGGGAAAGTTTTCTCGTACGTGTATAAGAAGCATGCAGGAGCCACCTTTCGAGCGGAAGGTGCAGTGACGTCCGCAGTTGCACTGTCCACTCGCAGCACAATTTCTGGGCTGAGCCCTCATTTCTGGGCTGATGGTGCCTGAACAGAGAGTGATCATGAGCTCTCACTGGTGGAAAAAACCAGAAAAGGCACTCATTGGGGAGCTGTGTCACTGCAAAGTCACTTTCTCTGACTTTTTCTGGGATTCCTAAGGATGCCGTTTCTTGTTTTTTCAAAATCTAATCAACAGGAGATTACGAGGAGGAATAGGGAATTCCCTGTTTCACTGAAATTAAATTTCTGCTTAAAGCTCCACAGTTGGTCACTGCTGTGTGCATTTCCAGGTTTTGGTTATGTAAGATGTTAAAATGAAGGATTTGGCAGAGACCCTGATGTCCTAGAAATCAGATATTTAAGTGCAAAACAGATCACCCTTCCTTCAAAGAAGAGAATCAAAAGCCAGTTACTCTCCTAATCTTCATCAGAAATGGAAGATGGTTTAGACAGGTAGGGAGGAAGGAAGCATTTATTGACACTTTTTTTGAGAGAGAGCTGTGCTGTGAGTCCCTGCCACTCTCCCTTCCCCCACACGAGGGACAGGGATGCTTCCCCTTTAGAGAGACTGTCTTTAACAGAACTACCAGGAGAGCTTGTCTCATGCCTCCTGAATTTAGAGAGCACAGTGGTTCCTGCATGTAGAAGATTAGGTTATTATTAGAAAATAATCTGTCCTTCCCTCTCTGTCTCGTGAGTGGAGTATGCCTCACCTGCCCCTGACTTGTCACTCCACCATGTGACTTCATTTGCCAGTGAGATTTGCTGGCAGATGTGATTCCAGCAAGGGCTTGGAATGCACTTGCGTGGTGGGCATGCCCTTCTTTTTTCTCAAGAGAAAGGACACAGAGAGTGACAGACTCCTGGAACAGACCTGCTGCTCCAAGCAACCCACAGGTATGAGAACAAACTCTTGTTACTTTAAGCAGCTGAGATTTGGGATGGTTTAAGGCAGCATCATTGTGGTCACAGCTGACTGACATTGCTGGCTAACTGCTGCAGAAAAGGAAGCTATGCTGAGCTGGAAGCAGCTCTCACTCCCAGGTAGTCCAGGCAAAGACATGCCTGAGTGTTTCCTGTGGATCAGACGTGTGGTCTGTGCCGAAAAGAGACTTAGCCTGGTGGAGTCGAGCAAGGCCGACAGGTTCGGCTGGGAAAGGAACAGTGAGCACTTGCTTGATTCAGTTTATGACTCAGATAGTCAGCAAAAGCAAGAGTGCCAGCTTTTTGTGTCCCCTGTGCCACCGGAACAAAAGGGGCTGGAAGACTGCAATGTGGAAGAAGGAACATCCTGTTGTGAAGAGCCAGGCCAGGCTGCAGGGCCCCGGTCGCACTCCTGCCCCTGGCCCCTGTGCAGGAGGCAGACAGCAAGCTCACGCCGGGCAGAAGCCAGGGGCAGCGAGGAGCTGTCTCTCGACAGGACAGCCTCCCTGCAAGGCAGGCAGGCAGGTGGGAGCTGGCCTTGTAGCAGCTCCTTCCGCACTGCAGATTAGCCTTAGTCGTCAGCTCAGAAGAGTGTTTGAATGCACTGCTATCAGAAGTACACTCAGATTCCAAAATTGCAAGCAAGTTTTCAAGCACCAAGAGGAAATCTATAATAATAATAAAAACATATTAGCTTCTTTTATTATTACGCAGATTAGCAAAGATCTTTTTAAGGCATAATCATTGATACAAGTAATCACAATGCAGAACATACTTATTCAGGGTTTGAGCAAAGCATAACTGTGGACGGTGTCGGCTGTCCTGCCCATATTCCTCGTAATGCTACTCAAATGGCATCTGGTGTCCTTTGTATCAACAGTGAATTGTCATAGAATTCTTGTACTTTGGCATTTGTACTGTTGGAACTGAGCAATTCAATGATTTTTGTGATTTTGTTGGCATTTAGTATTCTTCAGTTCTCTTGCATTCAGAAGCCTATCGGATCTCTGCTTAACAAATGCAGGTGAGAGAATTCTTAGTATGTTTGAAACAGGAAAGCCTATTTTAATTCTGAAAAAAAAAGCCCCCGAATTTTTATTGACTTTTTAAGTCATCTATTGAATGAAGTCTACTTCTTTCTCATTTCTTACCACCTGTGTTTTCAACATCTCTTCAGCAATAGGATTATACAAATTGAAAGAAATGAAAACAGTATTACTGAAGACTCCATGACTTAAAGAAATTTGTTGAATATGTTACAGAAAAAAAATGACAGAAAAATTTATCCCTTTGAGTGCCAAGAATGCTCTTAAAAGGACAAACTTACTATGAACAGGAAGAGAATCCCGAATTGAAATGGATGATTATTACAGCACTTGTCGTAACTGTCTTTTTAAATAGCTTCCATCCCTTGAAGTACCTGATTATTTTACGTGGGTGTTACTAAGTATTCCTCCAGCATGTGTAGTGTTGAAGCACAAGGGATTAAAAATTGATGATCATGCTAACGGATAAATAAATTATACCATGGAAGATGGCGTCATGTGTTGCACGAATAAAATTTGAAGAGCGGTTCTTAGCGTTGTTAACTTGATGTGAGTCCACGACCAGAGCACCAGCTCACAAGGCTGGGGTCGAGAGTGGCTTCTCGTTAATGAAGGGGCAATGGACAAAAGAACAAAATAAGTTGCATGGGACCACTGTAGAAACTATGTCACAGTGTAACGGGAACATAGACTGTGACTGCAGGAAATTTCATAAGCAAATTCTGCAAACCGAATAGCTGGTCAGGACAGCCAGATCATCAGAGGGGTATAATTAGAGAAAAAGGATGTAATTTAGTTTCTTATCAGCTATTTCAGATACACAACAGGTAATTTTTTAATACAATATATCATACATTATATTTTTCTTTTATCTCAATCTACAATGCATAAGCAATTCAAAAGAATTCAAATTTTTCTGGATGTCCCATATTTTATTTGCTTAATCTGATTACCCTAGCTAGGGGTCACAGGGAGGGTGACCCAGGGCTCTCCTAAGCTATCTAATTTACTTTAAGAACCAATCTTTCACACAAGTAGACCATGAATTCAAGAGGAAAATATCCATGGTAAATATAGGGTCTTCGAGTAGACCTAGAACCTTGGAGGTTGTCTAGACCAGCAACAGAAGAAATCCCTTCACTAAAGATGCAATTGCAGTCCTGCCTCAATAGCCTGACAGCTAGAGACAGGCACTTAAAGACAGTCAACGCATTTGTCGTATAAATATCTCAAAACTTTGCAAGTTTTTTTTTTTTTTTTTAATCATAGTTTATGTAAAAGTCACTTGTGGTTTTTGCTGAATGTAGGCAAAACTAGCACTGAGCCCTGGAAGATGCTTTCCTGAAAGAAGTTTTCTTTGAGCACCAGGGAATGTGTAATCCATCTGCCCAAGGCTCTCCCATCCCTGGGGCAGCCAGACACGCCAGGCCGCACTTCGAGTGTTTCTTAAGTAGCAGTACACTTCCATTGACATATTCCCTAGTTAGAAGGTAAACTTCATTTATATAAATATTCTCTAGGGTTTTTCTTTCTTTCTAAATGCTTCTCCTAATGGCCTCTCATAAAATTTTACATTTTCTGTTCTTGTTTCAATTTTACACCAAGAGGTATGTCGCTGTCTCCAGGCATGAGTGCAGGGTTTAGCTAAATTCTAAGGCCATTCCGGGGATTGCATCCTGGTGCCCTTAGGAGAGGTGGTGAGGTTCACAGCAGAAATAAGGCAGCACTTCAGGTGCCAGGGACTCCTCAACAAGGGATGGTCACTGAGAAAGGACAAGCAGTACCACAGACTAGGGGTCTCAGAGATGCCCTGGAGGAAGCTTGCCAACCCATGTCCAGCCTCAAGCAGTGGAATTCATGAAGCACTTCTATCGAAACAACAAAACAATGGAAGGCTTTGGTGGAAAGTGCAGTGGATTTACGCTCTTACAGATTTCTGCTAAGCTAGGTCTGGGTTCAAGTTTTTACTGGAAAGAAACCAACCCCTTCAAATTTGTTTCCTCTTCTGAAAAAAAAGGTTGGAGGTGGAGGAGAGGGATGCCTTTCTCATAAAGTGGTTGTGAGGACTGAACCCGCAGCGGGCCTGCAGTAAATGCCATTTGCCTGCCTTTCATTTACTCACGCTTCTGTATGGTTGTTCAGTCCATAAACATTCACTGAGCACTGAGCAGCTGCACTGGTAGGTGTTAGAGATACAATGAGGAATAGAACAAAAACACAACCCCCCAAACCCAAGATTCTTGCCCTTTTGACATTTACATGAGTAGAGGGAACAGACATTAATTAGACATTAAATATCAATTATAACTGTGATATTGGAGTGAAGGGTAGCTTATGATGCCACTAGAGTAAATTTTATGGGCTTCAGGTGAGCTCTCCCTCAGGAAATTAAAATTGAGTGTAGATTCAAAGGATAACTGGGACTGGCTTGTACCAAGTCGGGAGGGAACGTGGGGAATTCTAGGAAAGGAAAAAGACCACCAGCAGAGCCGGCTGGAAAGTATAAAGAAATAGGGAGACGGCTAGCATTTGGGGTGAACTTATGTGCAAGGCTGAACTAGCTGAATTAAGGACAATCCTATCAGCCCCAAACTTCATCACACATAACTTTATGTTCCACTGCACTGAATATTTGTGGATTGGCTCAGTGCATAGCCATGGATTAGATTTTCTTTAATGGTCACTCAATTCAATTTTTCATTGACCAAAGTAACCAGATCATAAACAATTATTTCAGTCTTCTTAATAACACATTAGCTTGATTACAGCAATAATTGGGAAAGATGACCCAGTTAATTGATTTAGAGGAAAATGGGTTTCCCCATATATGCAGAGCTTAATGTAACCTAATATGGTTTGGTTAGAATCTAGTTGGAAATGGAAAGTTGTGTTCATGACAAGCTAGTTCAGGCTTTAAAATTATGTCTTCTTTTGTGATCTTGTGGTACTGATCGCATATTGACCTTATATGACCTGAAATATTATGCGTGGCTTCCAGGGTCTAAGGATATGTCTATGTCAGAGAACCTGCATCGGCAACATAAACCTCAAGTGTTTAACACAGCAAGGTACCGTGCTATAGTGTGAACAAACTAAGACACAGGAAAAATCATTTCTGTAGTGTTTATCCCCAAATATGGTTTGGTAGAGCAAGCATGAGATTTGGAATCACCGAAACTGGGGTTTGAACCTAAGCTTGGCCATTAGTCGTATGACTTTGCACAATGACCTAAGCCATATGGAGCCTCAGGTTCCTCATCTGTAAAATGGGTATTATAATACTTATTTCTCAAGATGAAATGAGATTAAATACACAAAGGCATATATTAAATTAGTATTTATTGCTTTCTCTCTTTCCTTTACAAGTTAGCTGAGGAGTCTGAACACGCACAATGAGAGCTTATGGCCCCAAATAGCAGCTCCCAAAAGCAGAAAGGAGCCCCAGTGTAAGGAATGTCAGGGCAGGACTCAAGAAGAAGAGAAGGCAGCCTCTGGGCTTGAAGGATCACATCACCAAATGTGCTCTTCAGACCCATCTGCAAAGGGGCTGGTGTGTTTGACAATCGCGAAATAACTTAGCAATGTGTATGGCTGTGCTACTGTAGCAAAATACTGCAGGCCGGGTAATTTATAAACGAATAGAAATTTGTTTCTCATAGATCTGGAGGCTGGGAAGTCTGAGGTCAAGGTGCCAGCACTTGGTAGCTGTTAGAGCCTTCTTGCTGTGTCCAAGAAGGTATGAGGCCAAAGGGGACAGAAGGGGTGAAGTGTCCCTCAATCTGTTTTATAAGGGCTCTAATCTCATTGATGAGAGCTTCACCCTCATGACTTAATCATCTCCTCAAGGCCCCACCTCTTAATATCATCACATTGGCAATTAGGTTGCATCACATGAATTTTAGGGAGCACATTCAGACCATAGCAGTAGCTAAAATGACCAATGTGCAAACAGCTGTCCTTTGCTCTCCAGACACAAAAAGCACTGCTCTAAACAAATTCTTTCATTTTTTCCACTCCAAAGACACCAACTCAAAAGGCATGAGGGGAACTGATCGGCTGGAACTGGTGTGAGGGACGTCACTGTTATGCTAATGGGGTTTACACAGGGGAACAGGCTGTCCTTGTTATTGTCATCTTAGAAAGAAAGAGAACTCCCATTCCGAAGGGGTCGGTTTCAGTTTTCCAGAATGCTATGCATCTCTCAGCCTGCAAGAGAATTCTGTCGGTGCCTACGTGGAGCTGGCTGCAAGCTCATGTTAAGATCATGATCCCATTAGCTGTAGGACTGTTAGTCTTATAGACTGTTGGGCAGAAAACCACAGGCAATGAAATAACAGCTGTTTGGGAGTGACGAAACTTTAAAAGGGCACCGTTGAGAGGCCTCGCGTGAAACCACACCAAAGCCCAGCCTTCAAGCAACAAACCTGATTCCTATCCCCCACAGGCTGGCTGAAACATGTTCAGAACTGGAAAGATCCACAGGTGGGTGTGAGAAGCCTGAAACGCCCCATTACTCATGTCACTCGCTGCTTGAGCCCTGGAAGAGAAAGACAAAAAATAAAATCTCTGGGCTCACAAAAACTCTGACCAGCCCGTTACAGCCTTCTCTCTCTTCATTCCCTGCACTTATCCTCAGCAGCTGTGACATGGCCACTGACAAGTTGCCTGGAGAAAGATCTGGGTGCAGGTTGGATAGGTTTTACCCTATTAGGACTCGTATTTTCTCAGTACTGGGCCTGAGCTTAAGCTATGCACTAGCTTAAAGAGCTACATTATTTAAGCAAAGTTTAGTCTTAGGACTCCTAATGCTTAAAAGGAGGATAACAGTAGCCAATCAGGTCAGCCACAGGGGTATGATAACTGCAAGGACAGGAGCATTGCCAAATTTCTGAGCTTTCAGTGAGCCAGTCCTAGATATGCAAGTTGGGATTGGTGTGGGTATGAAACCACCCCAACACCCCCACTACCCACGAGCCAGGCTAGAAGACTGGTGAGAAAAAGCAAATCCTGAGATCAGCTGGAAATTGTTGTCACATGTGGGGCTGTAGAGTTTAAGGAGGAGAGCGCTCTCCTTGAGAAAGCACCAGCACAGCCCAGTGTCCTTGTTGAAGAACAGTGTTTTCCCAGTGACTTACGAGATATGTGACTTGGTAACTGTGCAAGAGTCACCTTGTCTACTCTACAGCTTTGATTTTTCCGGCGTTTTCTTTTTCTTTTTTTGCAAGAAGAAATCTCCTACATGAGGTTGTGGACAAATTGAATGCTGGTGGGGAAGCTAGTTTGAAAGAGTCCAGCAGTTCCTTAAAAAGTTAAGAACAGCGTTACCACATGACCCAGACATTTCACTTCTGGGTGTATACACAAGGAAACTGAGAACATATATTCACAAAAAGCTTGTACATGAATGTTCACAGCAACATTCTTCATAATAGCCAAAAATGAAAACAACCCAAAGGTCCAACAGATAGATGAGGAAACAAAACGTGGTATGTCCATATATTGGAATATCATTTAGCAATAAAAAAGAATGAGCTATTGATGCATGTGACAACATGGGTGAAATCTGAAGACATTATGCTAAGTGACAAAAGGCTACATTGTATGATTCCATTTATATGAAATGTCCAGAAGAGGAAATGTATAAACATACAAAGTAGAAAGTGGTTGCTAGGGGAGGGAGGTGTCAGGGGTGGAAAGAGGGGGTGAATACTAACGGGTCTGGGGCTTCTTTTTAGGGTTAGGAAGGTGTTCTAGAGTCACACAGTGGTGATGATTGCACAACCCCATGAATATACTAAAACCCACTGAACAGTATACTTTAAAGTGGTGAATTTTATAGTATTGGAATAATACCTCGACTTATAAAAAGAAATCTCCAAAGTGAGGAGACACTCTATAAATTTATAGTGAAGAGACAATTTGGATTTGTGTATGGAGATTTACATGCTCACTTTGGACCTTGGGTAGACACGTTTCAGTATGATTACTTTATGACATCTATAAAATACTTTTTTAAAGGGTGAAAATCATGAATCTCATACAAATGCAAAATAAACACATATCAGAGACTTAATTAATTAATGAGGGAGCTCGTAAGATGTTACAAGTTCAAAGGAGAATTCAAAGGATGAGAAATATATGGGCAATGTGGAATAATGAAATGAGCTTTCAAATAAATGAAAATCTGGTATATCCTCAGGGTAATAATCAATTGCATTCCACAGGACCTAATGCATTTGCATTTCTGCGGACAAGAATCATTTGCTTTATTATCCACTTTCTCCAACTTACAACATTGTAAAATAGCTCAAAATCAACAAAAGGCAGAAAAAACCCCAGAAGAGTATGCTAAAGAGAACATCTAACAATCAAAACTGTTTGCCCGTTTTTAAATTCAGTTTTTCTTGGCTTGACTGAGATATTGTAGGCGTTTTAATGGCTGAATAAAAGAAAGGATGAATGTTATTGTTTTCAGTATGGGTATTCAGACTTACAGATTCCGTAATAAATGACAGTCACGTCAATCATCATGCAGTTGGTAGATACTCGCTTTGTAGCTGCTATTTGCCAGGCCAGGAGCTTACAATTTAGTTAGTGGTGGGCTGGGTGGGAGGCACGTGAGACATTTGAACAGCAAAGTGATTAGCCACTAAATGAGAAACAATGACAGTGCAAGTGGGAGTCTGAGGAAGGAGAAATCACTGGGGGCTACAACAGTCTCAGAAAGAAAGTAGCACTTTGAGCTGAAACTCCAATACACAACGACAGACATTTAATAATCAACCGCTAAAGGCAATGTACTAAGGTAAGTGCTTGGGTTTAAGAGCTGTCCACCTGCGTTGAATTCCAATTTATTATCTGTGTAATCTTGCGCAAGTTACATAACCTTTTTCTACCTCAGTTTCCTCATGTTCAAAAAGGGGCTAATAAATGGAACCTGTCTCCTGGATTTCCTGTGAGGATTAAATGAGACAGGAAGTGTGAGATGCTGCAGCTCATACCTTACGCACAGCACTCAATACATAATATCCATGCCCATTAAGCTGTTCCTGAGGTCCATTCGCTGGCCTACGGTGGCTCCAAGTCAAGTCAGGAGATGGTGGTACACAGGGAAGAGGCACTGATGGGTTAAAATGCCTACAAAGTAAAGGGACTCTCTGCCATTTTTATGCACACCATCCCTCCTAATTCTTACTACAAATTTGGAGTTAAATATCATCATACCCTTCTTAAAGGTAGGAAATGGAGGCCCACAGAATTGGCTAAATCCTGGTCTGCCTTGGGTTGTATGCTCTGTGCTCAGAGCAGGGTTGCATGTGCATTGTGCTGAGAGAGCTCAGGGGAACCTTTTACCATCAGGGGAATTATTTCAGCAGGGAGAGAGCCTTCTGGGCAGGGACAAAGGCAGAAATGTGAGGTGGGTTCTAGAGACAACAAGAAGACTAATTAACACATGTAACAGTGACTAGTGATACCTTTACATTTGGAAGTAAACACACAGGAGGAGGTGCTGGAGCCCGAGAGTGGAACCCCAGGAGAAGCAGGTAGATTCAGCTTTGCCTCCCCTGAGCCTCGCCGTTTCCCTTAGATCATGCTATCACATATTTCCCTGTAGCATCAGGATCCTCTTGTTCAAACACAACCCCACACAATCCAGTTAAAAATGGACCCCTAATTGAGGCGGGGTGCAGCCCGCCTTCTCTCTTTCCACTTGCTGAAAGGCAGAACATGAGGAATATCTTTGGGGTCACAGGATTTCCCAGAGCTCCCTGGTTCATAAGGGACTTCACAAAACATTGTGCAAAAAACCGCTGACTTGGGGGAAAACGACAATTGAGCAGAGCAACCAGAGAGAGGTGATGTCTATGGCAATAAAGGCAATGATTTCAGGCCACCAGGGGAAGAGTGAGGTGACTCACAAGAACCAAAAGTCTGGGTCAGAGCCATGAAATCAAGGTAGTACACTGGAGCTCAACAGTGCAGAATCCAGGTCAGGGGCAGAAGTACCCAAGAGGAGGGCGTCACTCCCCGGACCTTTGAATCATAGTAGCTGTTTGCAGACTTCTGGTCATTTTTACACCTATGAGAGCTTGACCATCTGCCTTAGTAACCTTCTCTGAGCATCTCTATCTGAACACATACTTTACTGTCCATGCCAAAGACAGTGCTACATCTTGGGGCTCACCAGGGGACGTAGCAGGAGAGTTACCTACCCCAGGGGGTTTATCACCTCCAACTAGGAGGGTGGTTTAAACTTGAGGGTTTGTGCTAAGTCCTCCTTCTCATTTGAACCATCCTTGTCTGAGGTGATTGGAGGTCTCTGAACTCAGAGGTCTTGATGGCGGACACTACTGGTTAAAAGTCACTAGGTGTCTGAAGGGTTCAACTTATACTAGTCAGTAGAAACTTATCCAATATATTTGATGGGCCTTGACTTTGGAACCAAGCCTGATGATTTCAAGGTCACACTGCTTCTGGTTTTTAATTTCATATGTTCCTTAATGAAGCGCCTTTAGAGAAAAAAATGTTCTAGTCAAGATGCTGATGAGAAAAATGGCCTTTCTGTTATGAAAGGAAAATACATATTGGACTTCCACATAGCAAAGAACAGCCTAGGTTATGGAATTTTCTTTGCAAATTGCCAATGTCTTTGTGTGCAGTAGTTCATATAATATGCACTAAGGTTATTAGAATCTGATAAGCTTCTTTGTTGCTTATGAACAGACCATGCATGCTGAGAGTAACAATCTAATTATCCAAACTGCCAGTATCCAAGATACTGTCTCCCAAGATTAATGTGTTTGCGTTATGAGTTTCCCTCTGAGTGAGAGACAGTGGTCCTAAATAAATTGCATTGAATTGCTGTAATGAACATTGAAAATAAATAACTCATCATGTCAATTCTAGACTTGGGTGATTTCCACTGTGGATAGAGCAAGGCCAGTCTTGTTGTACGTTAGAATTAAAGCAAAGCAATTTGGGGGCCATAAAGAACCATGACAATCCTTCTAAGCTAACTAAGTTGCTGCTTTTCTCAAAGCACTGTCACCTGAAATTGTCCTTTTTCGTATGCCTTTCTTCAGATCTTCATTTCACCCTGTGGCTTCTGCCTCTGCCCAGATGTGTTAGAGTAATCCTGAGGCTGTCCCACTTGTGGCAGAGATGTCCTGACACTGGGGTTGCGTCAAACATAATAAGTGAAAAGTGTCTCTGGAGCCACATTGCTCAGGTTCCAACCCCACCTTCTCTACTTAACTACTATGCAAACTTGGAAAGTACTGAATTGTTCTGTGCTTCAGTTCCATTGTCTGTAAATGAAGGTGGCAGTGCAAAGATATTATATGTTTTTTTTAAAATGAGGATAAAAAGAGCTACTACATGTAAAATGCATGGAACAGTGCCTGGTACATAGTAAGTGCTAAATAATGTTAGCTAGTATTACCTTTTTAATTACTATTTATATGATGGAAAGAGAACTGCATGTGGAATTTAAAATAAAAAAATAAACAAACCTGAGTACAGATCTTAGCTCTGTTACTAGAATTCCACATCTGGTAATTTGGGAAATGTCATTTCAACTCTCAAGTCTATTTCCCATCTGTAAAAGGCAGTGACATCTTCCTCTTATAGTTTTTGAGAGGGTTAAACAGGAAAACATGTGGCAGCAGGGGTAATATTACACAGTTGTCAAGGGCACACACTATGGAGCCACAATGACCTGGGTACAAATCTCATGTAGCTATGTGACTTCAGTTAAGTTATTTTCCTTTTGTAAACCTTAGATCCTTTAGCTATAAAATGGGGACAATGATGCCATTATTGTTGTGAAGGTTAAATGGTTTAACCATGTCTAGTCTGTGATCCACTGAGCGATTGATAAACAGCAGTGAGCAGCACCGTTAATGTCATGAATAAAGCTCTCAACCAACATGGTGGCAGATACCTGACACTCAGCGCAACCCCCTGCCACCTCCTTCCTCTCTTCTGCCACCCATTCCCTGGGATGTACCAGCAGCCTCCTCCCCCAGAACCTGGTCAGGACCCCCTGCACCAGTGGTACTCACAGCTTTAGGGCACTCACAGTCCTCAGAACCCTTCTCCCCCGTGTAAGCTCCATCTGGCCCTTGGGAGGGAACTTACCGTGAGATCTGAGCAGATGGTGCTCCTGTCTGCGCCGCCCGCTGGTGAAGGGCCACAAGAGAGAAAGGAATGTGTTCTGTTGTGGGCCTGCCCCAAGTCTGCTTCTCTCTGTGGCTGCTGTTTCGCCTCCTGGCAGGAGACGACACATTCTGCTGACGGCTCTCAGCAAAAGCATTTCTCAGTGGCTTTGGTGAGATAAAGCTTACTGAAGACTGAAGTGTATTTTTATTTTAGAGGTCTTAGTTGGTGGAAGTTGCTATTTCTTCTATTCATTTTAACTCAGGGAACAATACTTCACGTTTTTTGTAATGCTCTGTACTTCTCAAAGGGTTTGAATGACAATAAACCCTGTGGGCTGCGGGTGTTTCTCAGCACTATTTGACAGATCAGGGAGAATGGGTGACCGTTCATCATTGCACTCACATTTATTGAGGGTCTAGGATGTGTCAGACACTCATGAAATAGACCTGCTGACCCTGGTCTTGCAGATGCGGAAGCTGGAGCTCAGAGAGACTGAGGGCCTTGCTCATGGTAGCACAGATGGGAAGATTCGCAGATGAAATTCATCCAGAATGTGTTTGAGTCCCAAACCCAAAGCACAAGAAGAATCAAGGACTTGACACGTGTGCATTATTACTAAAATTTGGCAGGGAGGGGTTGGTCCATGGATTGTTTCGATGTAGAGTTTATTTTTTGTTTTCCTCATTTAACAAATGTAGTAAAATATCCTAAGTCAACAATCTGACCCTGAGAAACTTATCGTCCATGAAATTCATTTGTATAATAGGGGAAATAGCCAAAATTCTGAAAGAAACTTTTAGTAAAATCTAAGCCTGTGTTGCATAATATGGTAGCCACTAACCTACCTAAATATATGTGAATATTTACATTTAAGTTAAAATCAATTAAAATTACACACAGTTAATGCTACACTATCTGGGTCTCCTGCCAATGCTGCCCTCACCTTGCAGGAGCCAACCATGCTCTGGCAGTGAAGAACTTAAAAACGCACTGTGCTGGAGACTGGGGCGTCTCACAGCAGGAGGAGGAGCCCTTTCCTCTTCTGGAGTCTCTCCTGGAAAATGCAGAAGGGGTATAGAGACCCTCCTGAGATATGGAACTATTCGGTGTGTTGACTGTGGCAGTAGTTTTATGGGTGTATACATCTCTCAAAGCTCACTGACTTATGTATTTTCAATGGATGTCATTTCTTGTATGTATATTATACCTCAGTAAAATTGATTTTCAAAAAGAAATACATGATACAAACTAAGCAGGTGTGCACGCACACAGGATGGCTAAAATGAAAAAGAAAATATCAAGTTTTGGTGATGGCGTGGAGCAATTGGAAATCTCCTTATGCTGCTGGTAGGAAGGTAAAATGTGCAATATTGGAAAACTCCTTTGCAGGATCTATTAAAACTGAACATGTATACACCTTTGACCCAACAATTCTACTCCTATTGAGTAACTAACGGAAATGTAAACATACATTCACTGAAAGATGTGTAGTGGAGTATTCACAGCAGCACTGAAATGTTCATAGCCTCACACTGGAAGACGTCCAAGTGGCTGTCATAGAAGAATGGGTTAACCAATTGTGGCATATTAACACAATCGAATATTAAACTTGAACGGAAATGAATAAACCACAATTATGCACAACAGTGTGGATGACTCCCTCAAACATAAACACATGTTAAACGTCAGGAGCCCAACACAAAAGAGGACTATTCTATACAGGCAAAAAAATATGGTTAGAGGTTGGAGTAGTGGTTCCTGTTGTGGGCTAGTGAAGGAAGGGAGACTGTGCATGGGGTCCTGGCCTGCTGCTGCTTGTTCTCTCTTGACGTGGCTGATGTACAGGGGTGTTGCTTGTGAAAAGTCATTGCACCGCGCCCTTTTTTGGCTCATGCTCTTTTGTGCGTGCATGCTGCACTTCAGTGAAAAGCTTACTTGAGAAAAATCTCAGCACTCCTTAGTACACTCAGGCTCACTGTCTGGGTGTGATTGTGTAGCAGGGGACCTGTGCTTCTGCAGAGGGAAGGGCTGTTACCATTTTAAACTGCTGTGAATTTGTTCACCTTGGATGTAACCCAAGAAGCATCTGCAGGAGTATGTGTAGCTGTCACAGGCAGGACACTGTGACTTCTCAACTTTCTGTTGATAGGCGGAGGAGCAACCAGGCTCCAGTGAGAAATCATGGCTGCAGGTTTCTGGAATGGGAGCTGGTGAGCCTTCTTTACTTGGTAACGTTTAAAGGGAAAAGCCCTTTAGATTTTTTTTTTTTTTTTACTTTATTTTGTCCAGTTAGTTGGCTGTCTTTCTACTTTGTACATCAAAGTTAGAGGAGACTTGAGAAAACATCAATGACATTGATGGAAGCTCGGGTGTTAGGTAATAGAAAGATGTCATGTGTAACAGAGGAAGTTTGGGCTTTGGAAACATTAGGATTTGAACTGAGTTATCACTTGGTGCATCTGGGTGAACTTGGGGAAAGTTATAAGAACATTCAGGGCCCCAGATTTCTCATGTAAAACAGAAGAGATACATTCTACAAGTATTAGCTTTAATTAATGAAGGTCAAAGTTTTATACTCTTTTGGGACCATGATCTTCATTAAGATAAACACTCTACACTTTACATCAAGACTCAGCACAAGTTCCCCCAATACAGAAACATTTTACAAAATACTATTCTGTATTATTACCAAGTAATTATTACAAAATAATGATCTGTGATGGACTCTGATGTTTCAATTATATTTATTTTTAAAATAAAAAGTGCCAGTTGCAGCCATCTAAATCAATTTCATCACCTACTAGTATGCCACTGCCCACAGTCTGAAAAACCCCAGTGTGAAACCCCCAGTGCGTGGCACATGGTGGGCAGGTGTAAATGGTGTCACCATAAAGGTTGGCTCAAAGAACTTCCGGTTCACTAGCAAAACCGGGTTTTTCCAAACAAAGACACCTGAATGTAGTGGTTCTCAGCAGAACTCCTGACTTCAGCAGTGGATCTCAATCTTGGCTGTGTATTCGAATCACCTCCACACCCAAGCTACACCCCAGACCAATTAAATCAGAATTGCTAAAGGGGAGGCCCAAGCACCAATCACTGCTGAGCTCCCCAGGATATTCCATCAGACAGTAAAGGCTGCAAAACACTGGTCTGGGCCACGTGTTTTCTAGACAGATGCACTCCTCCAGAACAAGTCTCCTTGGGAAAATCAGTCTGTCCTTACTCCAACTCACTCTTCTTCTACATGGGGTCAGAGATACCTGAGCATGCAGCTCTCCATCGTGTCTAGGTCCAGCATACATGGCAGGAGCATTACTAATGCCCCGGTGGTGATACATTGATCCCCACTGTTTGAGGAGGGTTGAAAACTCCTTTTCTTTGGCTCTGAAGCAGTGACTGAAATTCTCAGTTATCTGTGAATTCACCTGAAATGACATGAATGGGCAGCTTGCCAACCTCCTGACTCTTGCTGGGATTAGCAGGCTAATGTTGATAAAGCCTGTTGAAATATGTGCACCAAATGAACAAGAGATTATGCTAATAAAGCTGTGCTATTTGTAGTTTACTATCAGCGGGAAAAAAGACAAGGTAGTTTCTTTGGCTGGGGTGTGCTTGGATCAAACATCTTTGCTGTTACCTTAGCTTGCAAAATGTCTCATCTTGGGATGTGTAGAGATTTAGCTAAATGGGAGACCAGAACTTTACCTTCTCACCTATGTTCTGAAATATCCTTTTGACCAAAACTTCTCATGGCCCCAAGACAGTTTCCAGTCACACCTGAACATAATTGTAAAGAGGACCTAAACTTCCAATCTAACTGCAGCATGTAGTCCTGCCAGAAACTTCTCCCTGTGAAATGTGGCTGAAAAGTGACACAGCAGAAATGCTCAGCAAGTTTTCTTCTCATGATTTCTGCAGTGACCAGGCTTTAACTTACAGCAAATGAGCCTTTAAAAACAAAGGTTTATTTGCTTGTTTGTTTTGTATATAAAAATATATTCCCATTTAGCGTTTTTAGTAGTACTAAGCCACAGCAGGAGGGAAAGAGGTGCAGGAGGACACAGAGAGAACATCTGTCTCTCCCGTGCAGTTCCGATCAGTCATCCCATTAATCACATGATGCAGGCACAGGAGCTATTGCATTACGGGACTTATCGAGCTCAGATCTTTGAGACCCCATTTATTATTCCAGAAGTATGTGCTCCGATTAATAATAGATGGTGAGCCACATAGTTAAGTAGAATGATTGGCACCTTTTATTGGCTGTCTTTAAGAATAATTTAATGAAACTGGCTGACCAGAGAGCAGAGGTTTATCGTCAAGCTGGCTAACAAATGCCTGCCTGTTTGTAAATTTTAAAAACCCTTGGTTCCAAGGATGAAGCTCTTGGAGCTATCTGGAAATTTGCTTCAATTTATGTGGTAGTCAAATGCTTTTGGAAACTATGGCTCCTGAATCTTTCCTTCTTTTACTATAAGGATCTGTAAGTCTTTCTGGCAATCATCAAAATTTGATACTGAGACATGTATCCCTTGAAGCAGGCAAAATAATTAGAAATTAACCACTAATTTGGCACAGACAATATCCGATAAAGTTTGGGAAGGACAGACTGAAGTTTGGTTGCTATAACTTCCACAAAGGAATATACTGACACGAACAATCACTTAAGCCAAAACCTAGAAATCAAAAACACAAAAAGAGGAAGCCTGAAATAGAAGGTGAGCATTTTGTGATTGTGCAAGGGGGCATTGAGATCTCCAGTGAGTGTGGGACAGGGACTGCGGCTGTAGGTGATGGGTTTCTCTTTGAGAGCTGGGGAGTGGGGTGGGCTGAGGGGATGAATGTTTACTGTCCTCCTAGTACGTGTCAGACACTGGCAGGTATTTCACAAGCTGTCTTCTTCCATGCTCGTACCAACCCTCCAGGGTGGTCTCTATGCCTGGTATCTTCTGTACCCCTCACCCCAGACCCCTCTTACCTTGTCCCCCTGGGAGGCTGACCTGTCTGAGCTGCATCCACAGACTCCCTGTTCCAGGGCTTCCACTTGGGCTTAGCCAATAGTCTAGTATCGATAGGAAATCAGAGAGCAGGGGAAAGTAGTCAATTGACTCTTGGGTCCATTCCTGTGGAATCTCTACAAAGTGACCCTTTCTGGGTTCTGGAAAGTGTTCCTTCCCACAGCCCTTCAGACCCCAGACTGCTAGCGGCCCTCGCCTGGGAGTGCAGGGGCTGCACCGGCTCTTGGTGGTTTCCCCACATCTTGCCTGCACCGTGTAAGTGCTGTAATCCCTTTATTGAAATCTCTTCTATCACCCAGCTTGGGTGGGCCACCCTCAGTAAGATTCCTTACTGGAATCTCAGATTGCTTAAGTGATTTGGCTGAGGTCATATGGAGAACAAGGGGTGAAACTGTGTTCTGTCCTTCATGAACGCAGAGCAAAGTAGACTCAGGTACTGCAGTAACTACAGTGCGCAGCTGTGGCTCAGTGTTCTAATGGGGCCTGGATGATGGTGCAGGTAAATTTAGGGACCCAGGTGAGGAGGGTGGGTGGGCTGGCAGCCCTCTGTGCTGTGCATGGCTCGTCACCCAGCCTGCTGCAAAGGGATAGTAGCAGAGGAGCGAACGCCTCATCTCCTCTGGACACCTGAGGACAAACTAGTGCTCTGCAGAGATGGTTATTGCTTTAGAAACCACCACTCAGCTCACATTTGCCTTTGCACTGTCAGCTACCTGGCACCACACCAAGAGATTCCAACTTCCCCTAGCATTTTCTTAAAATGTTTGCAGTCCAGTAGGAATTAAAGATGAACAAGGTCGCTGTATAGGAAAACTGTTACACTGGGAGAGCTACTAGGTCCATTAAAAAATACAACTAATATTTGTCAAGTGGCTTTTATATGCTAGATGTTGTGATAATAACTGAGTGTACAACGTCCTGGTATTAGTCCTATTTTACAGATGAGAAGACTGGGTTGTAGAGAGATTCAGAAACTTGCCTACGGCTTTATAGCCAATCAGTGGTAGACCCGGGGCTTAAATCCAAGTCCGGCTGGAGTCTATATCCTTGCCTTGAACCTTTGTGCTATGGACGTAGTTTATTCTTCATTTCCTTGCTATTTCTCCTCCAAGGTAGGTGGCAGGGTTACAGTCATTTACTGAACATTTTCCACTCCTTCTTAACACACTTCTTCTATTATTTCTTCCCAAGCACCCAAACGATGTCCTTTCCATGGTGGGAGGACTGCTTTTTCCTTGCTTAAGCAAATTCCTATCTTTGATCCTCCATAGCTCTGAAATTATTGGATCGAGATATTGTCCAACTCCTCCATTCTTTAAATGGAGAGAGCAGGTTTGCACTAAATGTTAAAAGTAATGGATCACTATTTAAGAAACACCAAGAGCTCTTCCACTCAATATTTTCCCAGAACATAGTAGTATTTCCAATTATTCTGCTTTTCTTCAAGCCTAAAATCAACAAATGAATAACAGATGTCAACTCCCATGGAAGGCTACTGTGGAATACTGGCTGTTCTTGCTTATTGGAACCTTTAGCATGGGTTCTTTGTGTTTCTGTTACCGTGACAATATTTGGCCCCTTCCCATGTTTTCTTCTTCTAGATCTGAGGCACACTTCACACAAGGGGACTGATCATTGTGACAAGTAGTATTCACGCTGTACAGGTTATGATGACAGTCTTGAGTGGATTTCATTTATCGTCCTTTATTAGGTCGTGTTGTTCATATGATTACTTCAGCTCTTCAAGTTGTGGCATTTAGTACACTGGATATTTCAATTCTTCATGCTTCATGAGATTTCAGCTCAAAGATCACTTACTGCAAACTGCTTTTCTGACTCTCTGTGAGAGTCAGAAACAGACTTCAGGAGACTGTTAAGTTCCCCCTGCATGATCTCTTTCTTTGCATTTTCCGCAACCAGCACAGTTTTTTTTAAAAAAATAGACTTTATATTTTAGAGAAGTTTTAGGTTTGCACCAAAATTTGGCAGAAAATACAGAGCACTCCTGTGCACTCCCTGCCCCCACACGTGTGCACCCTCCACCACTAGCAACACCCCCCACCGCAGTGGTATAATTGTGACAATGAACCTCACGGGCACATCATCATCTACAGTCCATGGTTTACATTAGGGTTCACCCTCGGTGGTTTGCATTCAATGGGTTTGGACAAATGAGTAATGACATTTCTCTACCATTAAAGTATTATATAGAGCAGTTTCACTGCCCTAAAAATCTTCCATGCTCTGCCTGTTCATCCCTCCCTCCCCCACAACCCCTGACAGCCACTGATTTTGTTACTGTCTCCATAGTTTTGCCTTTCTCAAAACGCCATAAAGTTGGAATCATATAGTATGTAGCTTTTTTCATATTCGCTTCTTTCACTTAGTAATATGCATTTAAGGATCCTCCATGTCTTCTCATGGCTTGGTAGCTCATTTCTTTTTCTGTGTTAAATAATATCCCATTGTCTGCATGTACCACAGTTTATTTATCAATCCACCTACTAAAAGATATTTTGGTTTCTTCCAAGTTTTGGCAATTATAAATAAAGCTTCTATAAATCATCCATGTGCAGGTTTTTGTGTAGCGTAAGTTTTCTACATCTGTGGATAAATACCAAAGAGCATGATTGCTGGACTGTATGGTTAAGAGCATGTTTAGTTTTGTAAGAAACCACCAAACTGTGATTTCTGCAAAGCAGCTGCGCCAGTTTGCATTCCCACCAGCAATGAACAAGAGTTCCTGTTGGTCAACATCCTTGCCAGCACTTGGGGTTGTCAGTGTTCTGGATTTTTGCCTTTCTAATAGGTGTATATGGCATCTCGTTTTAATTTGCAATTCCCTAATATTATATGATGTGGCGCATCTTTTCTTTGCTTACTTGCCATCTGTATTGCTTATGCCTGTGTTCCCTGCAGGAACCTGACATCCTGGAAGGCAGGGACTGTGCCCTTTTTTCTTACTGTTGCACTCTTTAGCACCTAGCTGAAGGTCACAGAGGTGCAACAAGAGTTTGTTTAACAAAAGAACAAGTGTGCACGTGAACTTGGACACTGCTCTAGTAATGAATGAGGTAGTCAACCTGGCATTGTTGACAGCAATATTGGCCAATTAACGAACTTTGTGGCCATGAGTAATTTACTTAGCCTCTCTAAGTTTCAACGTCATCTCTAAAGTGAGAATAATAACAAAACCAAACTTTCTGACAACTGCGAGAATAATGTAAGATAATAATCATAAAGACACTTTGTGAACTGTAGTGCTAGATATCTATAAGGTAATATATATTATAAAGTCCAGCAAATTGGGCCTTAAATGAGCATTTAAGGAGAACTTTAGGCACAAGGTAATTGCTATCGACTTCAATGTTAATAATTCAGTTACAGGAGAGCTTAGTTATAGCTGCTGTTAAGTGAGTGTGTTCCACATGTCGAGTGTCTGCCACACATGATTTCCAACCATTCCAGCCACATCACACTATGAGTATCACATCTTCTCTTTCACAGATGATGAATCTGAACCCCAAAGAATTAGAACAACTTGTGCAAGATCACAGCGTCCGATCAAGCACTTGAATCTACGTAGGCTAGACGGCAAACACAAAGTGCTTGCTACTTGCCCGGCATGGTCTCTAACAACTAAACTAAATCAGCCAAAATAACAACTTCTGGTCTGCATATTTTCAGAATTTTCTGGAAGAATCATTTGATCCATGCAAGAGGACATTGAGAAACTAGAGAGTTTCATTGGTTGCTTTGTGGAAGCGTCTCTACCACATGCTCCCTTTAATTTGAGCTGTGTGTGTGATGCTGAGGTCAAGTCCTCTGCCTGGATGCAGGACAGGGGTTCAGGCAGGGATTGCTGTCCACCCCGCCTTGGCCTTGTCGTGAAGCCAACCTCTTCATGCCAAGTATGGATGACAAGCTTTCCACAATGAAAGTGCATGAGGCCCAGATATGAAGGCACAGATATACTTGTTCTTTATCCACGGGCCCAACATAAATCCAGAGATTGGACTTTGCTTGACGGAATATTCTTTGTTACCTACAACAGGACTCTTTATGTTTCCAGTGACTCAAAGCCTGGACTATTGAGAGTAGCTTTCCCAGTGACCCTTCTCCCCATCTTGCTACATCCATAAAATACCAGCAGAGAGAGATTTCCGAGGCCGCCTGGAGAACAGGCTACCTAGAAAGGGGGTTTGGAGCTGTATCTAGTCCCGCATACTCAGTCACAGCCCAGCAGATGTAGATCTCATGGAGTCTGTTAGAATCAGTCCCCGGCAACTTTAGGAGCTCGACAATTGCTAGGATTTCTATTTTGGTCTAGAGTCTGAAAATGTGTTGGGTGCTTATTCTGCTGGCTAGGTACAGTAGTCCTCCAAAGAATGCTGGCTTTTACCGTAGTTTTTCTTTTCTAAAATTGCTCAGAGGCAGAAATATTTCTCTTCTCTACGTTGCTATATATTTCTTCTTATAAAATGTATTATTTCAACTATTATAAAACCAGAAAATAGTAAGTGCTCTGTCACTATTAAAAGGCTACTAACAACAATGACCTTTCTTCCCCACTCTCTGCCAACCCCTTGTCCCTGGGCTGGCCGTCACCACTGTCCTGAGATGTTTGATGAGGTCCTTTAGGACCGCAGATGTGACAGGTTGTGCCCACCGCTGAGTCTGACTCCTGCCCTACGTCAGTGCACTTCCTTACCCTTACCAGCTTGTTGGTCACCATTAGCTACTTATCTTGACAAATGCACGACCATAGACATAAGTTACTGGATTTTGAGACTGTAAGCCTTGGCTTGTTTATGTTATTCTCTGTTTCCAGGCAGGATTCAGTGGCTCAGACCTTTTATTAAGGAATTCTTCCTCTGCCCCGCTCTGAGCAAGAGAATATATTTCCCGGCTCCTTTCCCCTTTATTTCCCTGCCAAAGAGGACCAAATAGAAGCTGCTGCTTGGTTTATATCCTTTTTTATTTTTTCTTGGAACAGAAGGATATGGCGTTTGAGCAAAAGATGGTACTTCCTTCACAGAAAGTTGTATGTTAGGGATGAGCATGAGCCAAAGAAAAATTCAAAAATATTCCTGACACCAATTTCTCTCATATGTGCCAGTGAAGTTTTAGACAAAAATTCGTGAAGTAAGAAGCCGTCCAATGGTTTACACTTAATGGATGCACAGTTCCCTTCATCCGAGCAGCGTTTGAAGTAGCTCGTACCTTATCGAACCCTCAAGGACAAAGCACCTGCAGTTTGGCTTCCACCTTCCAGAAGCGACCTCCGAGATTGGCGAGACACACTTCTGCCTGACAACGACTCTGGAAGTTCTTTGAAATGCCTCTTTCGCTTGCTCTAAACCCACTAATGACACCTTCCCCTTCGCCTATGAATGCTTTCTCCCTGGTTAACGGGCATTTCCGCCTGAAATGCTTTCCTGGAATCTGATGTGAGGAATCTGAGGGGCAGGGCATGATCACTGGGGTTGAAAAATTTTACTTGGAATTGAAGACAAACCCAGAACTAGAATTCAGTGGCTCTGGCATAGATGGACTTTAAGAGGCTGCAGACTCTGCTAGTGGACTCTGCAGTCACTGCTTTTAAGACCTCTCATCCAGCTGCTCATAGAAGAGCAGGGAAGACCTGCCCTTGCCTGTGTTACCAAACGGATGCTCTCCTTGCTTCAGCTTTTAAAACCCCCAAAGGACCCCCAGAGCACTGATTCAGGCTGCCTTCCATCTCCAAAGCCTCTGGGTTATCGCAACATGTCCTTTGGAGTTGGGAGCAGGTATGTCTCACACATTCACACAGGCAGATGCATGGAAGAAGCATTCACAAGTGATTTTATTGTCTTGACCAAGTACACTTAAGAAAACAAAATACTCTATTCAGATAGACTCCAGAGTTCTCCACCCAAATGTCTCAGACTTCTGGGGTTGCTGCTTATCTTAGTACCCAAACAAGCTGACCCAAGCCCCCATCCCACCCTCCACGTGGTGCTCCTCCTGTACCCCAGGGGATTTCTGGGGGATTTTTGGTCTCTTGGTAAGTCCACCAAGCAGCCAGCTTGGGAACATGGCTTTGGGTTTTCTCTCATTGGCTTCCTTCCTCCCACATTGGAAACCACTCCAAACTGTTCTTATCACAGAGTGCTAAGACTTTTGTGTGTAATGAAATTTACAGAAGTTTTAAAATAACAGGAGCTACTGCATAGCTTGGCACAGGCAACAACTTCAGCTTGGATGTTAGACGTCACTCTCTGAAGATCCCACCAGCCGTCCCCCAGCAGAGGCAGGTCACCAGTGGCCAGGCTCTCTTGGGCCCCATATTGTCATGACGTTTGGGGCCTTGTTTTCCCTAGACAGCCTCTCTTCCTTCCTGCTTGTTGTTTTTTTAAAAAATTGCTTCACATGTCAGTCCAGCTCTAAACTTCCTACCTTGCATTAACGTACAGGGCTGCCTATGCATAGCCAACAACTTGACGTGATCTGAGAAGCAAAGGACGTTCTAGTCCATCCAGCTATCTGCATTTTATTGGCACAAATCAGAGGGCATGTTAAAATAATTAAGACCTGGTAAAGCACCACCCTGATCACTCAGATTGCCGGCCATAAACCTCCTCATGGTCAGACCACGTGTACCAAGGACATGAAAACTACAGGGCAAAAAGCAGGAAGAGATGTGATGAAATTACGGTCTCCCTGGGCAGGAGTTCCTCTTTCACCAGCCTTGGCAAGCTCAAGAGGAATGGTTCAAAGACATACTTTCTCACTGGCCAGGGCAAGTCTCCAGTTTTGTTTTTTTCCTCCTCCCGGTTACACTGATATTATTGATATTATTTGTTAGTACATGGAATATCCAGAACTGGGAAGTGAACATTCATTCGGTGCCGACTAGTCTGGGTGCTACTAGTCGGTATGCTGGTATGTAAACCTCGTATGCTGGTGCTTGGAGTCAGGTAACGTAATCCCCACTTAAAGAGGGAAGAATGGCAGGCACAGGGACCTGGAGGGGCTGGGTAACTCGCCCCAGGTCGCAGTCCTGGTAAGTGGAGGGGGCGGGATGTGATCCAAGGTCTGGCCGAGTTCTCAGTGCACCTTTCCCCCTGCCTTTTGGGTCAGCACAGGTGATAATCCAAGCAGGTGAAAAACCGAGGAAGCGAATGTCTCCCAGTAGCCTCAGCTCCTGCCTTCTATTTTCTGAACACAGGCCGCACTTCTTAGATAAAAAGTTTAGTCTCCTCTTTACACAAGTCCTTCAGTTCTCCAGAGCTTCAAGGCTGTGTGGAAGCACATTACACCTCCTCCCCACACCCTGCTACAGAACATGCACTTTGCAGAAAGGCTTGTGCTTATCCGCAAACACCATTGTATTTTATCTCAAACACCTATTTATTAATATACCACTGTTGTTGTGAATATTCCAGTTAAGAAAGTGTAATAAATAAAATGACCTAGAATGTGGAAATGTTCTCACTTTCCACTCAAGTAGAAGCTTAAGAATCTCTGTTCTTAGGTTCGCTCAAGTTTCCTACACTGACCCTCCCAAGGCCAGTGTCTTGTCTATGCATTTGGGATAATGAGGAGGTGACTAATGGCCATGTTGGGGACTTGGAGATCAGAGATGAGGCTCAGTGGCACAGGCTCCTTGTTCCTGGGCTCTTCTGATGAAAACTGCATCTGCCAGCTGATGCAGACCCGCTGGCTCATGCCAACAGAGAAACAAGAAATCTTGGTGTTTTTTCTTGCCATCTTAGAGTTACCAAGTTTGTTAAGATCTTCTTCCCTGGAGGGAAGGCAGAAAGGATTCACTGACACATCAGATCAGGTTTAGCTGCTTAATAAAAAAAAATCCTAGACTATGTCAATTACCGTTAATGAAAGGTATCTTTCCCTTGCCTATGAATTCCAAAAGATTCAACAGAAATCCCCAGGACACTGCTGAGACAAAATCATGATGGACACGCCATCACCCTCTGTCACCCACCCGGACCTGGACTAGGGCATTTGCCTCCCACCTCTGCCCAGAATGCTCTTCCCCCAGATGTGCACGTGGCTTCCTTCCCTGGCCACCCCATCAGACACTTAGCCCCACCCTCAGGGCATCTGTGTCACATCCCTGCCTTCTTATTCCTCTGTCACTTTTCATTAACCATCATGCTCTGTAACTTCTTTATTGCTCATTGCTGGTGTCGCACCTAGAATTTAAACTCTGTAAGTGTGATATCTGTTTGTTCACTGTTGTATCGCTGGTGCCTGGAACCAGCGCCTGGCACATTCGATAATATTTGTTGAATGAATAAATAAATGAGGCAAAGGTGGTTGCATCCATCTTCATGCTCAGTCGGGAGGAAACAGCGCCCTCCTCCGCCTCCTCCTCCTTATTAATAAAGCCTTCCTCTTTTTTGGCCATTTTACAGCTTACAAAGAGTTTTCACATCCATCAACCATGGGAGCCTCACCAGCCCATGGGCAGGTGTAACAAGTGTTCACGCGCACACACCCCTCCGTCTACACCAACGTGGGATGCAGGAGAAGCTAAGTGGAAGAAAAGGCAGGGAGATGCGGATGGAAGGACACGGGACACAATGTCAACATCCTGTGCCCTCCACAGACTTCCACCCTGTGGGGCTTACGTGTGTCACTTTATCAAAGAGATAGAACTTGTATTGGATAATTTTTCAGTCTTGTGCCTTCTAGAAGCTGGTTGTAAAATTCCAGTTTTGCGGGCTCCAGTGTGGTTTCTCTCGATGCGCACGTTCTGGGTCTGACTCTCTGTCTGAGCAGCAGCGGCTCGAGTCCACACCTTCTTCCTTCAGCCCCCATGGTCACAGCTGGGACTCTAGACCTGCGCAGAGACGCACTGCAAGCAATCCTTGTGATTCCAGACGTGAAGGCTATTAAACCCCTTTTAAATCCACCTCTTCATTCTAACCAGAAATCTTTTGTGCTCTCTAATATGAAACAATTTTTTAATATCCTGAAGAGATGCTTATGCTATATTACTAAATGTAAAAAGCAGCATCTAAAAATAAATGTACAGTGTGGTCTCAGTTATGTAAAATGTGTATAGCAAAAAGACTGAAAGGAAATATGCAAAATATAAATTGTGGTTTCCTTTGTGCAATTAATTTATGGTTTTTTCCCATGTATTTGTTCATTTATATTTTTCAAATATTCTCAAATAAATATGTTTTGCTAAGTAACATTATTTCCTTAATTAAATATGTTAAGACAAAACACAAATTAAGAACAAAATGTGAAATATAAAGAGACATAATTTAGAACAACTATTTTTATTTTCTAATGTTCTGAGATTCTGAACACAGCCTTCAACAAAACTTTGAAGCTTGCATGTCTTCCACCTGTGGTCCATGTCAGCACTTAAGCAATCCCAACCAGTAGCCAAGCTATCCTTTTGGGGACGTAACCTAAGGTATCAGAAATTTATTTGAGGAGAGTAGATGTTAGGATCACAAGTCTTAATGCAACTTAAATTGCTTCCAAAGCAGTCTTTTTTTAAAAGCATACATTGTTAGTTTCTCCACAACATAATTCACTGGGAAGTAATTCAGAACCAGAAGGCTTTGCCCTTTATCAGTTTGAGAATGAAAACATACGTGTGTCTGTGTGTATGAGAGAGAGACAGAAACAGGGACAGAGAGACAGAGAGATTCTTGACATTAGAGTCAGGATCCAGGACTTCCTCAACACCCACATGTTTGGGGAGCCACATGCACAATAACCACAGAAAACCCCTAATTGAGCCATTTCCAGTCTGTCTTTGCACATTCTCATTTACCAACATGTGGAGGTAGCTGAGTTTTTCTCCCTTAAGTATGCCAAAACTGATTGAACGTTTTTTTACATGAAGAGCAAAATCTGCTTTCCCAGGCATCAGGCTTTAAGGAGAGATTTTACATAGACGTGACCAACTATATCGGTGTGTATTTTGGGTAAAGATTTCAGCTTTTATTAATGATGCTCATTTACCCAGTTTCTACCTTTGCCAGCCAGCCTCTGCCTAAATATCCCAGGGACTGGGACTCAACCAAATGTCCAGTAATGCTCATTGCCTAATTGTACGAGTATTCAGCGTACATCAGGGCATGTCCCTTACTTTCCCTACAAGATTACAAACTCTTAAAGATTACAGGCTTAATCTACTTTTAAAAATTCACATCCTGTCACACAGTATCTTTGTAACAAGAGGTGCTCAGTGAGTCCTTGGTTGACAGGTTGTCACCAGGACTAGCTACAGTGGGACACTAAGTGGCCTGTGGTTGGGGGCGGGCGGAGAAGAGCAGGGAGGACTAAAACTTGTTGAGTGCCGGCTCTTGATGGCCACTGGGCTAGGTACGTGGCACAGGCTTGTTTTGCCCCATGATATCCCTTATAAGTATGTATCATCACCTCACTTTGCAGACGAGGAAAAGGAGACAGACGGTAGGTGATAGCACCTACACAGGGAAGTGCTTGGATCCAGGAGCATTTCAGTCTCGTTTTCTAAGTCTTGTGACCCACGATTCCGTGACTCCACAATACCCTGGGCTTTGAAATTTCCTCTCAGGGTATCTGCCTGGCATGGAAACTCCATTCTGCCCAGCACGAACCACACCACCCTCTCTTGCTTTTCTGTAGGGTCCATTTCCCTACTTAGGAGGGACCTCTGGAGCCCGGGGAGAACTTTGAGTATTAGGCCCACTTATGGAGGCCCTAAAGGACATCAGGAGCCCCCAGGAGCTGACAGCTCCACTGCGTGCAGGTTGACCTCTGTCCAGCTGAAGATGCCCATTTAGGGAGCAACGGTTCCAGGCGATGGTCTGCCTTGAACTCTGCTTTTCTTATATTGTTCATGGCAGATGACGCAGTTGTCAAGGTATGTTAATCAAGCCTTAACGATTCATTCTTTGACCCTCAGAAAGGACATTTGAAAAATGGACGTGGGCTGTGGCACATCCCGTAATGTATAAGCTGGTGCCCACATATTGCACGTGGGTGTTGATGTTCAACTCCGTACCCCACAGATATGTACAATCAACTCTTTTACAATAAAAAAAGAATGTATGTGCTGGGCACATGAAAGCCTTCAAACAAAGCACGCGTCTTCAGGCCAGTTCCTTCACTTGGCATGGTGTCGAAGGAAGGTCTTGCTGTGCCTCCCTGCCTCCTGCTCACAACATTATAGGTGGCTGGTGATCTTGGTGACATCTCTTACACATTTAGGAAATGCAGAAGGACTGGGAAGGGCCTTTGGAAATGACAGGAATGAGGCACGCTGAGAGCTCCATGCAGCCAGGGCGCTGCTCTTGTGGCTGAGAGTGAGGTTGGAAATTCAGAGCGGAGGGACAAGGAATGCACAAAATAAGCCTGTCACAGCAGGAGGCTCCTCGCCCCGTGGGAACCTGAGGCTCCCCTGCAGCCTTCCCTCACCCCCGTGCTCCAGCGCCAGTCGTCTGTGCAGGCCCAGGGCTGGGTAAGAACTGCTCCTGCTCCCCGGAGCTCCCTCAAACCTGTGCACAGAGCTCACCCTGCGATTGCACACAGCCCTTGCCACCATCCAGAAAGAGCAGCGGGAGACAGACAGGCCCCCACGTGTCTGCCCACATGTGACGGAGACTTCAGGAGAACAGCCGCTTTGGAGACACAGGGACGGCCACATGCAGGGAGCTCACAGACAGCCCCAGTGTGCTTTGTACTCATCCCAAACAGGAACTGGCTGTGGGACTCTGTGCCCATGCTTCTGTCACGTTCTTTCTTCTGGAGATTTTATTTCCCTTGTGCTTTTCTTTGGAGAGAGCTGGACTTGAGACGTGGTTGGTGGCTAACCAAAACCACAATAAGTGTCACTATTTACTTAAAACTTAAAAAGACTTGCATCCCTTAAATACCGAGCAGCCACACAACATGAAATGCTGTTGTGCAGACAGGGCGCCTGCGTCCCGTGTTCCTGAGGGAGCGGCCTTGCTGGGGTTCCATGCATGCTGAGTCTGGGAAAGGCTGCGCCAGTGACCTGGGAAGGACTGGGCCAGGCCAGTGGGCCCTCGCACCCTCCCTGCCCTGCCCTCTGCCACTCGCTCTGCCGGCGTGCTCCTCATCACATGGCACAGGGGACCCGGTTTGGGGTGGAAATAAACAAAATGAAGCCTTTGACTTTGTCCCTCATGTTCGTGACTTCTCTCCTCCTGAACTCTCTGGATGTGCCGCTCCCTGTATTTTCTATGCTGTCTTTGATGTTTGTCGATTTTCACATGCCGACTCTCTCACACGTCAAGGCTGTTCCTTCAAGTCATCCATGGTTTGTGTTTGAACTCAGCACGATTTCCCTCCCCACTGAAACAATACTGTGTTTGGAAGTCAGGTGCCAGGACCAGCTCACCAGGACCCGTGGCTTACTGTGACAGTAATGGAACCTGACCACCGCGGCCCAGCAAGTTGCTGTCAGTATTCTGATTCCACCTTGCTAAGGCAGGGGTGTCTGAGACCTTGCACAGATGGAGACTGTCCCTACCAGGAGATGCGGGGAGGGTGCATGTTCGGGCCAGAGGAGGGAAGGAAATGCAGAGGGACTGGCCTTGGAGGGAAGTTGAGTGGGGGCTGAGGGACATTCGGCCTGAGCTATTTCCCGCTGTCTTTCCTTTACCTCGGCTGAGTGCTAAAGAGAACAAGTACACACGAGACGAGTCTATCCATCTTGCTATTCTGGACACATGGCAGCATGCACGACTCTCCTCCACCAATGTGAGTTTCTCCCTTTGGCCCTCTAACACATCCACAGGCCACTGCCTCAGAAAAGGATACGTAAGTCTCTGTGGCTAGTTTTAGGCGGTGTGCTGTCAAGATTAAGATTATGGCATAAGAGTTCCTCCCAGGTCACGCTGATTCTCTTCACCAAGGTGGCTGCTGACTGTCCCCATGAATGCTGCTCGGTCAGCCCACATGAAGTGTCGGGTCAGCCACTTTGGAGGACACGTGGCACACTAGCGAGGCGGGGATGTCACTGGTCAGGAGGGCAAGCATGCAGAGAAGGTTTCACTTCACAGACCATTCATGCCCATTCCCCAGGGGTGTGCCCCTGGATGACACCTCAGCCTAGGTCCCAGCCCCCAGGCCTGGAGCTGCATGTTGCTCCAGCCTTTGGAAAGTCTTTGCATCCCATCAATACGCACATCTGGATGTGCAGCTGGGTTCAGAAATTTCCAGTGGATGTTGGCACTTGGCAGCTGTAGGCCTGCTGGCGTTGACTGAGGCTTGGAGCGGTTACAGCACGTCTTTCTTCAGAGGGACCTCCTGACTCCATCAATACCTGCAGCCCAGGGCAGGAGCAGGAGACAGAGAGAGTGACGTCGTGGTTGGGTTCAGTGAACAAACACAGCACAGCGAAACGCGATGTCTGTCGTCCACAGGATGGCGTTTTCTGTCTGTGACCTCCGGAAACCCAGAGGACAGCAGTGAGTGGCTGACTGGGATTAGCACTCACAGGGCTGACTGGCTGCTTCCTGTCTGGCTGTGCACAGCATTTGCAAGTGCTCAGCTGCAAGAGCGAGGCAGGCACGTGCAGCCGGTCTCCCCTCTGCTCCCATCTTTGTACCTGGTCAGTGAGTCTGACTCAAACAATAGCAACAGCCATTTGCTGAATATTTATTAGGTGCTGGGAACTTTACTTACTTTGGCTCATTAAACCATTACAACAATCCAATGATGCATTGTTCTCACTCAATTTTTTACATGTAGCAATAAGGACAGCTTGAAAATTAGCCTTTATTCTGAACATTCACGTAGATGCCTAAAGTCTACTACTAAAGAGGCATAGACGGCAGAAATAGATACTGGGGCACAACTCTCAGTCTTCACATATGTTCTAATGGCCAACTTGAGTTTCAGAAGGGAAAAAAGTGTCATACCCCTAACATAAGGAGAGCTGAGACATCCTGGAGACCAAGGACAATAGGAGTCTGAGGTACAACCAAGTCACACTGCTAGAGAGAGAAACAGATGTGGGCGGAGAGAGGAGATTTGTGAAGGCTTTCGTGATTAGTGTTTGTACCTCGCCCACTTCTGCTCATGGTCCATTGACCATCGGACGGAACTGCTTACGTGGTCCCAGCCCTGACTGCAACCCAGGCTGGGAAATATACAGGAGCTCCAACTGTCTCTCCTATGGAGATTTCATGTAAAAACAAGAAGTTCCAACTTTTCTCAGAAAATCTAATGTAGCAAACTGAGCCCAGCTCTGTCCTGGCAAGATCCACTGGAGCTTCTCAGCAGCAGCTGTAGTCAGAGAGACTGGTTTCCAGTGAGCCTCACTCACCATTTAATGCTCTACCTGGAGGCCTGATGTCTTCAGAACACAGTTGACGATGACTTCAGGGCTTTCTCCTAAGGTGTGCTTGTAAGCCAGGGCAAAGCCACTTCACAGACAGTCTTGGAATCATTTTTCCCTAAATGCACTGGTTCATGTTTTCCTCTGTACTGCCCTGCACTTTGCCTTGTGAGAATGACCTTAATGCATCCCTGTAAGGTTGACATTTTATCACTCTAGATCATGGAGAATATCTACTATAAGCTTTGTAAATGAGTATATGGAACATTTTTATTTTGCACATTTTAATCAAAACTTCATGAATGGATATGCCTCCTCTTTTAATTCCATTCATGGAAGGTAAATGGAACGTATAATCTAAAAGCCTCGGCCAGAGTCTTGGTCCTATGACTGGTCAGCTATCAGACCACGGATACATCTCTTAACTTTTCGGAGCGCTCATGAAGTACCTAGAACTGGTTTAGTGAGGGCGCTGCAAAGTGCAGCACCGATTCAGCTTCCAGTCTGGCTATATTTCCAGTTTTGTTGCTCTCTCTATTTCCTCTAAATCTTCAACCCTCCAGTATCCTCTATGTTTTGTTTTACTTTATTGCATTTTACTTAAGAAAAAGAAGACGAGAACTGAAACCCAGTTCTAGATACCTAGAAGAGGCAGGAATCATTTTCTGCTTTTACGGTCAAAGAAGCTGAAGGACAAGGAGACTTATCAGAGTCAAAGAGCCAAGGCAGAATAAATGCTGAAAGCTTATGGTAAAACTGAATGAAAAACTAGATACAGTTGATCCTCATTGTTTGAGGATTCCATATCTGCAAATTCACTTACTTGCTAAAGTTTATTTGTCACTTCAAAACCATGCTCCTGCTGCTTTCACAGTCATCTGAAGACATGTGCAGAGAGGCAAAAATTTGAGCCACCCAATGCACATGTTCCCAGACGAGGCTGAACAAGGTGATGCTCTGCCTTCTTGTTTCAGCTCTCGTGCTGTAAACAGAGTTCTTTTTGCAGTTTTTCACCTTTTTTGTAGGCTTTCTTTGGGTGCTTTCTGTTTAAAAAGCCCCCTAAACATAATGCTGCAGTGTTGTCTAGTGTTCTGAGCCCAGGAAGAATACACTGTGCCTTATCTGTTCAGGCATGAATTATGTTACTGTTGGTCATGAGTTCAATGTTAATGAACCACCAATACAGATACAGATGCTCCTCAACTTGCAACGGGGTTATTTCCTGATAAATCCATTATAAATCGAAACTATTATTAAGTTTAAAACTGCATTTAATACACCTAAACTAGCTTAGCCTAGCATACTTTAAATGCGTTTCTACTGAATGTGCATTGCTTTCACACCATGTAAAGGCAAAATATTGTAAACTGAACGTCGTAAATCTGGGTCTGTCTGTAATAAGGTGTCTTTAAATAGAAACACATAAAACAAAGCTATGTACCATCACTTAATGAACATATTGTGGCCATAGGCTTGCAGGATCCTAACTCTAAATTCCCCCTAGGAGCAGTAGTTCTGCATTTGGGGCAACTTTATAAAACATTATTGCCGTGAAGAGGAAGAATCAGCTGTGCATTGCCAAGTGAAAACCCTTCATCATAACTCAGAGGTTTCAACAACAGCTTTCATTCCAAGTCCCCTTCAAGTACAGTGACGCAAACAATGAAAAGTTTTGTGTCTTTGTGGGCATCTTCATCATGCCACGGCATTTATCAGCTAACTTTGGAAATATGTGGCCAAGCTACAGGTCATTTTTGGTTTCATGTGAGGTGTGGAATGATCCCAAATTCAGGATTTAGGTTCTGAACTCAGAACTGAATGTACTTTTTTGTTTTGACTTCACAACCAAAATGAGGTGAAAGTTGAGTAGTTGGTGGGTTTGGTTAATGGGACAATAAATTAATGAATGTTCAGATTCCTCATCTCCTCTTAAAATGGGTGTTTCAAGACCTCTTGAAATCAGTCTTTCTGCCTTTCTCCCCTCCTATCATTTTCTTTCTTGTCCTCTTTTCTATTCTATTTTCATCACCTTCTCCCTTCTCCGTCATTGCTCCTCTGGGGTGTCATTTTCCTTCTCCTGTACACACAGCACAAAGCAAAGTAGAGACCTGACAACTACTCACTTGATTTTATGAATACAGACAGACAGCACATCAAATCTACTCTGCAGGTTCTCAAAATGCAAAGATCAAATGGCAATCTGGAAAATGCTATGTCTTAAGATAACTTTTTAAACTCCAATTTGTTTATGGAAAATAGGGGGAGTATATCTTAAAGAAATCTCTAAGACTAGCCCTGAATTCATGGTTAACTTACATCCCCAAAGTGATTTTAAAAACATAATTCGATGTTGACTGCATTGAACAAAGCCTGGTAATGGAAGGAAGAGACCATTTTATCAGAGATTAAGTAAATTTGGGCTGCATTTGCTCTTTAAGGTATAGCTGCGTGGTTTGTATTTTGAACCATATGTCCCCTCTTAATAACTAGCCTGGGTTTGTTAAGCACGTGTGCACGTCGACGGTAACATGCTTGATCCAGCTTCGACCTGTGAGGGCACTCTCTCTTGCCCTTTAGGTGCAGGAGTTGCAGTTCTGCTGCGTCACCTGGGCTGAGAGCTGGAGAACTTTTAGTGGAAGAGCAGCCGTTCAGTGCTTCTGAAGGAAGTCTCGTTGCTGCTTCTGGGTTCGCTTGGAGTCATTTTTACGATGCGAGTGAGCACATAATGCACTTTACCCTGACGTTTCATTACTTTAGGCACTAACCCATTGTCAGCTCCACTATCAACATCTTATTAAATTTATCATTATATCCTTGACATTATTTTAATAGCACTGGCAACTGCATGATAGAAATAAATAAATCACGAGCAAGCGGAACAGAGCCCGAATTTTCTTTTATGTGACTTCCTGACTCAATCCACTATACACTTTCTCCTTCGTTGTAAAAGTACTTAAGCAACCAGTCTCTCTTTTTCAGTTGGGAGCACAAAGAGGGAAGCTTCTCATAGCTGGTTTCTGTACCATTGGCTTTAACGTTGCAGATTTATCTGTGGAGCCAAACCCTTGAACATCAAGGACAAAATGTGCTTGATTGGCCATGGCACAGTGAGAACATAGTCACCACATTCTCCAAACACAAGTACCAATTCCAGGTATCTGCTAGATGCGTGTTCTCATGATTCTTTCACATAGGTAAAGGGAGGGTCTAAATGCTTTTTCATTCCTTGCTAGATGGGAGCAGTGTTGTTATTTCTGGTTTAACAAGCAGTCTGGTTTCTACATTTACAAGCTTGAATAAATCAAACATCTCAGTTTGAGTTCTCTGCCCTTTTTCTTTCTCTTTTGTTTCTTTTCTTTTTTTTCCTCTAGGAACACATGAACCTTTATGTTTTTTTTTTTCACCACTTACCTATGCAGACTGTGGATTTTTCTTTCTTTCTTTCTTTTCTTTTCTTTTTTTTTTAGAACTATGCTGTAGCTAGCTTCCTCGGGCTATAAATACTCCTGCTCAGCTATTTTAGAGACACATCTTTTATAAGTTTCAGGAAGAACAGGGCAAGATAAGGGTTCTATTCTATAATATCATGGCTAAGGAGTCACAATTCTCCAAATCAGCTTCTAGAGCACTCACCCTTCCACAGAATCCGCCTGAGAAATAGACACAACTGCAGGGTGAGAACCTGCAAATAGAGGACAAAGGAATGGTACATCAGCTGGCCCTTCCTGATGAAAATCTTGAGTGAGATGCTGTTGGTCACAGGAAAGCACTTTTCCTTCTGAAGTTGGATCCACAGTTCTCAAACTTGAGCATGCATCAGAACCACCTGGACGCCTGGTTAAAATACACATTATTGGACCTGATCCATCCCCAGAGTTTTTGATGTTGTAGGACTGGCAGGACCTGAGAATTTGCATTTCTCACAAGTTCCCAGGTGATATTGCTGCTGCTGCTGTGGGACCCCACTTTGAGAACAACTGAGTTAGATCTTCATTATCTCAAGATAAAGCAAAACAGGTCTAACCCACTTGTCCTCCCTCAAAGCCCACAGCCAAGGTTTAGATCATACCTCTACCCTTACGGAATTAGGAAGACCACCCCTCAGTGCCAAGCTTTGAGCTGGGCCCAGCTCAGCACCCTGGCCATTGCAGAGCATTTCAGCAGCTCCAGGCCTGCCTTAGGGATGAGAAAGGCTCACACTATTGGGTCCCAAGGGTAGAAGAGGAGAAAAAAGACAGTGCCACTGCCCTGGACCATCATTCAGAAGCTCCGTTTTTCAGATTGAGGCCCGCAATCCAGGTGATGGGGGCTGACCAATCAGCTCAGTCCCCTTCCCATATGAGAAGCCTCAAGGAGGGAGAGCAGAGAAGGGCCCCAAACTATCTCCTTTTAGAAGAGAAATTATAACCCCCTTTTTTCTGCATTAGCCAGCTTCCTTTGATAAACCATAGCCTGTGATGACTCCTGTACATCTCATTGTCCACCTGTACCAGTAGAGCCTCTTTGCGCCTGCACTTCATTGTAAATAGCAGAGGTGCGCAGGAAGGTTGCACAATTATCTTTGAAAGCAGACTCAAATTCTACGTGCATTTGCAGAAAATATCAGTGCAATCCTACGATGAGCATTTTTGTCAAATACACCTTTCCCTTTATATCCTTCATTGTACATAGCCGTACGCTGCTTATTATTGTTCTTAGCATTTTATTGTGGAAAATTTCAAACGTGCCTTTGTTGTTCATTTTTTAAAAAATGCGCTCCTCTCTTAATTTTTAAAATTTGTAAAAAATGATTTACCCAACTTTTCTATCGTCCCAACTTTGTCTGTTACTGAGGGGAAAAAACTGCATGGATATCTCTAAAGAATTTACTCTCAAGATGTATTCTTCCTATCACACAGTATTTCGTTTCAAAGGCTTCAGTGCTGGGAAATCAGCTTGACTTGAGTCACTGGTATCTTTTGATTGTACAAATCATGTGACTTGCTCTGATCATGTTTCCCTCTCTACTGAGCTCGAAGACACTTAGACTACTTGCGATGGGCTTGGAGCTGTTATGCTGAACCTCTGGGCACTCATTTCAGAGCATTAAAGTTGCCTTTATTTTCTTTCCCCTTTCTCTTTTTGAATTCCATTTTATTTTAAATATTTCTGTAAACTCTAATTGTCTTTGAAAAAGGAGATGGGGTAAAAACAAGCAAATGACACTTTTTTAAATAGAAAGGCACTATCTTTGTCCTTAATATAGACGATAACATGAAATCTTTGTGCTGTCCAGGAAAAGTATTTGATCTTACCAAAAGAAGAGTAGTGCCCAGAAGCGAACTGACAAACTAATCCCATGAACATCAATGGCCCACATGAGGATGAGTTTTCATGGCCAAGTCTAGATGCCTTTTTGCACTGGGCATGGTTGAAAGCTTCCATTACCCTCATCTGGGGCTCATTTACTTGACTGAGCTCTAGTGAATGAAATGGCCTTTCGATGGTGGTCTGTTCTAACCACCAATAGGCTGTGATCCTGTCAAGTTGTACTATTTTTTGGTGGTAGAAATATTACTAAGATTATTAAAATATATGAAGAGCTTCTATAAATCTGTATAAAAAAGACAAACAACCCATTAGAAAAATGGTGTTGGACTGAACAAGCTGTTCGCAGAACCACAAATGTATGAGGAAATTCTAGGCAACCTCATTTGTAATGAAAGACAAGCAAATTATATGACTGATAAAATAATGTCTTTGGCCCACCAGACTGGCAATATTTTAGGAAAAGTAGGAAAGAATGTGGGAAATGAATACTCTCAATCACTGTTGATAGGATTGAGAATTTCATGGACTGGAGGGCAAGTCGGAAGGCATTATCAAAAATTTAAGTGCAGAGACCATACTAGGAATTCTTTTAGGGATTTATCCTCCACAAATATTTGCGTACATTCACAGGGGCATGTATATGGATGTCATTGCCCTTTTAATCATAATATTAAAGAAGCGGGATAATTAACCTATCCATCAGTAGGGAAATCATTAAGTAAACTGGGACATATCCATGTGATGGAATACTATGCAGCAGTTTAAGGAGCATGATAGCTCTCTATGTGCCAACATGGAAAAACTCTTCAAAACATATGGTTAAAAGAAGGAAAGTAAGATGCAGAGCAATGTGAAAAGAATATGAGCTCACATATGTAGTGAACAGACTCCCCCGGGCAGTATGTTTGTGCATGTATACAGAAGGATACAAATACACAGAGAAAGGACTTTTTTTTTGTAGCTCTGCCTGGGCAGGGGAGTGAAATGGGAGGAATGAAGATGAAAAAGGACTTTCTTTTTTTATCCTATATAATCCTAAACTGTTTGGGCTTTTTCATATTTGCATCCCTATTCTGTGCAATTACAAAAATCTTTAAAACAAGGAGAAAAACAAAGATAAAAGAATTAAATAGCTACATTCCAAACATAACCTGGGTAATGAGATTACAGGTAATTTTAATTTTCTCTGAGCTTTGTTTCCATTTTTTTTTTACAATGCATATACAGTATTTTGTAATCAGACAGAATATTTTTTCAGTTTAATGTGATTTTACCCCTTCGTTTCTGAATACCTAAGAAGGGAGAACAACACAGTGCATCTTAACACTCTGACTTCCTTTCTCCTTCTTTCAACCACTGACATTGTGGAGAGCGTCTCCTCTTCCGTTCCTTCCTCACTTTAGCACTTGTGACAGAAGCTTCCTGGGTCAGTGACTATCCCAATGCCAGGTGAGTTTCAGCCTGGATAACCCCTCATTCCTAGACACGCTCAGTCAGCTCCCCTTCCTCCAGGAGGGTGTTGCAGGAAGATGCTGAACAATTCTTTAATTTGCCTTAACTGTTGTCCACAACATTACACAACCCAGAGTCTCTGTTTCTTGTGGATTTAGCTGGACACCTGGAAATTTCTTTTTTAAAGGAAGTATGTTTTCTTCCAGCTGTGCTCTCATGGGCATGCTCCATCTCCATTTGGTCTCGAGCTTTGACAAGCTGAGTTCTTGAAGTCTGCCTTGGATTGGCTCAGTCATGCTTTTCTCTGTAGCACTCCATACGGAGTCCTGTCATTATTCACAAATCAGGGCACCCGTGTGGCAAGTGTTTTTGAGAGTAAAGAGTATTTTCCAGAAAGAGTTCCATGGCTTTTCCCCCTGATGGGATCTTTTACGCAGACTAAATGCCTCCTTAGGGCAGGCTTCTCTAACTGCAACCTGCATGCAAATCACCTGGGCATCTTGTTAAAACGCAGATTCTAATTCAGAAGGTCTGGGGTGGGGCCCAAGAATTTGCATTTTTAATAAGCTCCCAGGCAATGCCGATTCTGCAGATTCACAGGCCACACTTTGAGCAGCAAGGTTCTAAGGAGCGGAATGGAACGCAAGCGGGAATTAGTCCCATCAAAACCATGCGAGGGTTAGATGGGACTGGTTTAATTGCAAAAAGCAAACTGTCCATGCAAAGGGAATGAGAATTAAAGATATGTTTGCATGCATGGATACAGGTTTCACTCACATTTATCTTCTTAAGAAAACCAAGGGGCTCTGTATTGAATTTTTATAATTTTATGATTATAGACATCCTGACATCAAAGACTTCCGAAGATATCAACCCTCCCTTTGCCTCCCTGCTCCCCTCCCTGTCCTCTGCCCAACACACTTCAGCCTGTCCCTAACCTATTTCAGTCTTACTGCGCTGGTTGTTTGATGGGGTTGTCTGAGGTGGCATCAGAAAGACCCACATGTGAGTCCCAGCTTGGTGGAAACATGGATATGTGACCTAAATGCTTTTCACATTTTTTTCTTCTCAAATATTTTTTAAAAATTTATTTATTGGAATAAGTAAATCATTCACATGTTTCAATCATCAAAAGTATAAAAAAAGGTGCAGTTAAGTATATAAAGGCCTCCATCTGCTCAGTTTTCATCCTCCACTCCCAGCCAGGTGACAATTATTATTAGCTTCTTGTTAGCTTTCCTGAGAATTTTATGAGAATACAAATTAATACATACATACATATATATATATGTTATTTATCCATGCCACTTTTTAATGTAAATGGAAACATAATATTTGCATTTTAGTAGCTTGCTCTTTTCACTTAAAATATATCATAGAGGACTTTTGTTATCAATACGTACTAGCTGCATAGTGGTTCAATATACAGATGAACTGTAATTTGTCTGGTTTCCCACTGAGAAAAATTCCGGTTGTTTTCCAACACTTTGCTAATGCATAGTATACTGTAATTAATAACCTGGTCGATATAGCATTTCATATGTGTGCAAGAATAGCCTTTGGATACGTTCCTGGAAGTAGAATTGCTGGATCAGCAGGTACTTTGCAAACTTGCTTTTCTGATGGGTTCTTCCTGATTTACCCTCTGACCAGTGGTGTTTAAGAGTCTCTGTTTCCCTGTAGCCTACCAATGCTTGCTATCTAATGCTTTGGATCATTGCCAGTCTAAGTGAAGAAAATTATCTCAATGGAGTGTTAAAACGTTTTTATTCAAGTCTAACATACATCTTAGAAAAGTGCACAAATCACAGTGTATAGGAAATGAATTTTCAAAGTGAACACACATGTAACGAGCACACGTGCCTAGAAACAGCACCCGAGACCCCTGTGTGCCTCTCTCAGTCACAGTCCCCAGATAACCTCTGTCTGTGTGATAATGCCACAGGTGGAATCACATAATATATGCTTCTGTGGGTCTGGCTTCTTACACTCAACGATAACTTTATGTGACTCAACCGCGTTGTTGTAAGTAGACCTTATCTTTCCACATGCTAAGCCTAGAATCTCTAACTGGAGAAACTACCAATGTTAGGCTCCGAATGTTCTTTGAGATGTCTATTTTGTTTGTTCTAAAACCTTGAATAACTGCTTCCTCTTTACCTGTGAACGCTTTACCCCTGTTTAAAACTTGTCTAAGATACTTTCCTGGAATCTGACATAGAAGACTCAGGAAAAGGGCTCACATACAGAAATAGAATTTGGTGGCAGGTGTACTTCGCAAGCCTGTAATCTCTACCAACGTCCTGGACAAGCGCTGCTTTTGAAGACCTGTCCCCCAGCTACTGCACTCAGAGATAAGCAGTTGAAGTCTGCCCTTCCCCCATGCACCAAAAGGATGCAGCAGAAGCATGTGCAAGTGACTGTTCTCGCAAAATGTGCTTAGGAGAAAAGACTCTCCATTCAAGTCCCCACATCCTCTAACCTTCAGTGGTCGCCCTTTATCTTAGTATCCAAATAAAATGCTCGAGCTCCCGTTCCGTTCTTCCTATCTTGTCCCTTTCTAACATTTCTGCAGATTTCTGACGAGCTTCACTTCTCCTGATAAGTCCATGGGGCATTCTGTTTCCAAACATTGCTTAGGTTCCCTGTGGTTGGCTAGCTCCATATTGGAGACCACCCCATTTTATGTCACTGCAGAGCACCAGTAAGTGAGTTTAAGCAAAATTTCGTATCTTTCAGTGCAATGTTCACGTCAGTTTTGGTAAATTCTCTGTTGCATCCTGCTCCCATTTTTCCTTTGCTTTGCTGTCTTATTATTACAAATATTTGAAGTTTTAGCAGTGATCTCCATTTATGTACATTTTGTGTCCCTATCCCCTATTTCTAAGAATCTCTCTTTATATTAAGGAGATTAGTTCTTTGTTCATGACATGTCTTGTGCTTATTTTTCTCAATTTTCATTTGAGAAATGAAACGTTAGCTTTACTTTTAATGCTGTTTGCCATAATAAAGTTTTGAAATTTTATATCACTAAGTTATCAATCTTTTTCAGAACAGTTTCTGGATTTAGAGTTATAATTAGAAGGGCCATTCATATACAAGGTTAGTTCTTATGGCTTAACTTATTACATTTTATTTTCGGTGCATTTGGAAATTATTCTGAGCAATCATATGTGATATTAGTCAAATTAATTTTTCCCCACATAAACTGACCCATTCCATTTACTAAATAGCCCATTTTCCCCACACTGATTTTAGATGTCACCTTTATTATATGTTGAAGTCTCCTATGCATTAGAGTGCATTTCTAGATTTTAAAAATTCTGTTCCGTTGATCTGTTTATGCATAAGTACCACCCTGTTTTAATTACTGAGACTTTAGAACAAGTTTAATATCTGGTAGGTTAAATTTACTCTTATTCCTTTTTATTTTTAGAATTTTCCAGATTTTTCTATTTTTGTATATGAATTTTAGAATTGGCCTGTCTAGTCTTAAAACACAACAAACAACAGCCACAATCTCTGGGTTTTAGTTGAGTTGACAATGCATTCAACTTATACATTAACTTGGGAGGAGTGACATCTTTATGTTGTGTCTTCTTTCCTAAAATTATGGTAAGTCTCAATTTTCATGTATCTCTTTTTTTCCCCTCAAGAATATTTTAAAAGTTTCTCTCCTTTTTTTGCTATTATTTATTCATGTAAAAATATTTAATGACCAATAAAGTTTGTATATATTCAAGGTATACAATGTGACTTGATATACATATACATTGATTACCACAATCAAATTAAATAACACACCATCACCACCCATGCTGTACCTTAGAGCCCCAAAACTAGTTTTTCTTACGACTGAAAGTTTGTACCCTTTAACCAACATCTCCCATTTCCCCCAAGCCCCAGCTCCTCGTAACCACCTTTCTACTCTGTTTCTATGAGTTGAACTTTTTCAAATTCCACATAATAAGTGAGATCATGCAGTATTTGTCTTTCTGTGTCTGTCTTATTTCACTTAGTATCATGTCCTCCAGGTTCGTCTACGTTGTCGCAATGTCAGGATTTTCTTCTTTTTTATGGCTAAATATCATTCCATTATATTATAAATAGCTCATTTTCTTTATCCCTTCATCTGCACTTGAACACTTAGGTTGTTTCCATATCTTGGCTAGTGTGAAAAATGCTGAATGAACACGGGGTTGTAGATATCGCTTCAAGATACTAATTTCATTTCCTTTGGATGTAGACCCAATGGTGGGATTGCTGGGTCATATGGTAGTTCTATTTTTAACTTTTTGAGGAAACTCCATACTGTTTTCCATAAGTGCTGTACTAATGTTTAGTCTCCCCAACAGTGCACAAGTTTCCTTTCTTTGACCTCCACCATCACTTGTTATCTCTTGTCTTTTTGATAACAGCCATCCTAACACGTATGAGGTGATATCTCCCTGTGCTTTTGATTTGCATTTCTCTGGTCATTAGTGATGTTGAGCACCTTCTTATATGTCTGTTGGCCATTTGTATGTCTTCTTCTTTGGGAAAATGTCTATTCAGATCTTTTGCTCAATTTTAAATCCTTTTTGCTATTGAGTTATGTGAGTTTCTTACATTTTTTGGATATTAACTCCTTAACAGATATATGGTCTGCAAATATTTTCTTCCATTCTATAGGTTGCCTTTTTATTTTGTTGATTGTTTCCTTTGAAGTTTGAACTTGGAGTTTGATGTAGTCCCACTTGCTTATTTTTGCTTTTATTGCCTGTGCTTTTGTTGTTTTATCCAAAAAATTATTGCCAAGACCATCGTCAGAGCTTTTTCCCTGTGTTTTCTTCTAGGAGTTATATGGCTTCAGATCTTACACTTAAGTGTTTGATCTATTTTGAATTAAATTTTGTATATGGTGAAAGACAAAGGTGCAGTTTCATTCTTTTGCATGTGGATGTCCCAACACCATTTACTGGAGGAATTTTCCTTTGCCCATTGTGTGCTCTTGGTGCCCTTGTCAAAGACTAGTTGACCGTACACCTGCAAACTTGCTTCTGGTCCCTCTAGTCTGTTCCACTGGTCTATGTGTCTGTTTTAATGCCAGTACCATACTGTTCTAATGAGAGTGTTTTAAAGTTTTCTTAAACATCTCCTATACTTCCTGTTTATTTTATCACTACATACTTGATCTTTTTGTTGTTACTGAAAATTGCTTTTTTTCCCCCTTCAGTTTTAACTTCAAACTGGTCATTGTTTACAAATATGAAATCCATTGATTTCTGTGTAATAACTCTGTGTCCTATTAGTTTTCTAAATTCTTTTTATTGATTGTAATCATTGCTAATTGATAATCTTGTGTTATCCAGATATACAATCTTAATTTCTGCAAATATTGATAGTTTCCTGCCTCTTTCCAATTTCTTTCTTTTGTCTAATTACATTGGCTGGCACAGCCAAAACAGAGATAGACATTGTTGGTAATATTGGGTGTAATGTTTATATATTGCCATAATGCACCAGAATGAGCTGTCCTCAAATTTAGTGGTTTAAAAGAGTAACTGTTCATGCATGCTCACAAGCCTACAATTTGACTGAGCAGTTCTTTTGATTTTATCTCGGCTTCGTTATGCATCTGTAGTTAGCTATGTGTTGACTGCCTATCAGATAATCTAAGATAGCCTCATCTGGGAAATTGTAGATAACTCATATCTGATTGTTGTGATCTCTTATTCTCCAGCAGGCTATCTTGGGCTTCTGTTCTTGGATGGCAGGGATTCAAGAGAGCAGTGGCATGTATGATCTCTCGACAACTTAGGGTGGGAACCAGTGTAGTACCAATTCTACCTCATTCTATTGGCCAAAGCAAATCACAGCTCAGCAAAGATTTAAAAGGTAGAGACATAGACTTCACCTCTTGATGGGAGGAAATAAACATTTACATCAGAAAGGGTGTGCATAGAAAGAGGGAAGAGCTAATGTAATAATAAGACAATATTCTTGTCTTATTCCTGACTTCAGTAAGAATGCTTCTAATATTGTCCCATTAAGAATGATGTTAGTTAGGGGGGTGGATGAGCAATTTTAATATGATTTTTAAAAAGCATTAATTGATTACATCTTTTATGAATAGATGTTGAATTTTGTTAAATGCCTTTCAGTTGTTGTGGAGAGTACTAACATTAGTAAAACAAATGTATTTCACAGGACCTAACTTTTTAAAATTACACATAGGAATGTTAAGCTTTCAAAAGACAGGAAACTTTCCCCAGGCTAAAGTCTCTGTTGTAGATAAAGAATTGTAACACAGCAAAATTGCTGGCTCAAAGGGCAGATGTCCTTGGTGCAGGTTAACCTACTGATTGACATGTTGAGAAAGTTAGTTGATTGTTATGTAAACATACTGAGGAAATTGCTGTAGGAAAAGAAAGAGTTTGCTAAGAACAAGCTTTTGCTGGTGGATTGACTTAACCTTTTGCAAACTGTATTATGGAATTTCACTTTGTTTATTTCACTGATGTGGCTAGTTTCCATTGTTAAAACTATACTTAGCCATAACTCTGCCCATGTCCTTGTGTTCTTTGTAATGATTAAATCAACCGAATTTTCCTGTGAAGCTTCCTCGTCTTTATAATAAAAGGGAGAAGCTAACTTTGAATTGAGGCTGTCCATTCAGCTTTCTCCTCCTGATGGGGAAATTACTGAAGTGCAGTCTTTCTGGGCTTCTCAATGCATTCATAGTGACTTGAGTAATCGAGTAATTCTTTTTCACATCTCCATTACACAGGAGGAAGTGTAACAAGTTGTTATAGAAATTCGTGTGTGTGTGTGTGTGTGTTTTCCTTAGACTAATTAATGTCCTGAATTTTATTAATTGACTTCTTAATATTAGATCATTCTTAAAATCTTGAAATAAATTCCATGTATACATGCTATATTCTTTTATGATGCTAATGACTTCTGTTTGTTAATGTTTTCTTTTAGATTTCTTGATTGGAATTCATTGATTTTTCCGTCTTGTAAGCTTTAAGACCAGTATTATACTTGCTTCATAAAAATAATTTTAAACTTTCACTCTTATTCTATGCTCTGGAATAGTTTGGATAAATTATTTGCTCTTCACAGACTTGGCTAATTTTCTGTGACACCCTGTGGATATAGCACTTTTTATTAAAAGTTTATGCTGTTATATATAAAAATCAGTCTGTTTAGATTTTATGTCTCTTCTGAGGTTAATTTTGTTAAAAGTATTTTCCTAGAGCTACTCCGTTTACCTATGTTTTAATATTGCATTGGGTTGAGCAGTGTTGTATCTCAGGACTTTTCTTTAATATCCCATTGTATGTGGCTACTTTCCTTTATTCTTATTTTATGTAATTGTACCTTTTTATCTTGTTTAGATTATCTCACATCATCACTTTTTTATAAAATACTAGCTTTTGAAAAATTTTATTAATTTTAATATTTTTCTATTTTCTAATGTACTGTTTCTTCTATCTATGTTAATTATTCCTTCTGTTTTCTTTTGGTTTACATTTTCTGTTTCTTTTCAAAATTTTTGAGTTAAATGATTTCATTCTTGTTTACTGATGTCATTAAGACTACGAAATTTTTTCTGAGTAGATTTAGCTGTATCTAATTATTCTGACAAAGGTGTTTGAATTATAAAACATTTTGGTTGGCATTTTCTTTTTGATACATGAGTTGTTTTTGTAAGTTACCAGATAAAAAGAATTTTCATTTTATAATCTTGATATTAATTTTTAGTTTGATTGCACTGTAATTAGCAATATCTGTACTATTTAACATTTTGGAATTTATTGATGTTTTCTTTATAGTCTCAATTTTTATGGTCAATTTTCAAGACTCTACTGTGGGTACTTAGAAAAGTTTTATCTCTATTTTCAGAGTACAGAATTTTAAATATAACAAATTAATTATATTATTTAGTTATTTTGTATGTTTATTTTATTGTCCTTGATCATCATCAACTGGGAAAGATGAATTAAAGTTCAAACTGCATGTATGTTTCTTTATCTCTTTGTGTCTTGAAGTTTTTTAAATTAATAAGTGTTAATTCCATGTTATTTAAAGTATACATTTATAATCATTCTGCCATTATTGTAAGATGCCTGTTTTAGCATAATGAAGGGCCCTTCTTTATCTTAATTTTGTGACTTGAATTCCACCTGTTGCTTTTCATCCCACAGATTTGTCACCCCTTTTCCCCTGGGTGACAGAGCCACCAAAGATTACTCAAAGCCCATCTCTTCTGAGCAGTGAGATGCCCCAGAAAGGGGTTAATATCCCAGGACCCTCAAGCATGAGGCTTCCTTCCATTTGGGAAATTAACCACGAATTGGGGTTCTCTTCCTGTATTTATTCTCTGGACAAGCAAGTTACAGGAAGAGACATAGGTGGGGTTTTGCTAAGTACAGTTTAACAAGTTTAACAATAGAAACTGGTAACATTCAGTAAAAACAAATCAGATGACATTCTATTAGGCAATTAAGTGATTGACCAACAAAAGCTTGATCTAGCAAATGTTCTTTTCCCCTCTAGCAGCTTCCCAGTACTTTACATATCAATCAATAACCTGTCTGTCTTTGAACCAGTAGCCTTGCTGTGTTACAATTCTTTATCTTACAACAGAGACTCAATAGCCTGGGGAAAGTTTCCTGTCCTTTGCCAAGTCAATATTTGAAACTGCAAAGCTTTGGAAAACCAGGCCCTGTGAAGTACATTTGCTCTATGAATCCTCTACACCACCTTTTCTAATGTTAATATTGTGATAACATTTTTTGTGTGTGTGTGTGGAGGGTTGTATATGATATGCATTGCCTGTCCATTTATTTATTTTTTAATATATTTTTTAAAATTTTGAAATAGTTCCAGATTCACAGGAAGTTACAAAGAAATGTACAGGAAGATTTGGTGACCCCTTCACCCAGCATTCCCCAATGGAAACATTTTGCATAAGTGTAGTATAATGCAAAGCCAGAAAATTGACATTAACACAATCCAAGTAGCTTTCTCAGATTTCACTCATTACTGTGAGAGTGCATATAGTGTTACCCTGTTTCATCACATGTGTAGTTTTGTGTATGAACCATCACAATCAAAATACAGAACTGTACAATCACCATAAATCTTCCTTGTACAACCTTTTTATTCTCCACACTTCCACCCCATCGCCAACCGCTGGTAGTCAGCTAATCTGTTCTCCATGTCTATAATTTTGTTTTGAAAATATTATAAATAAAATCATACAGTGTGTAAATATAAAATCAGCTATTTTCACTCACCTTGAGCTTTATACAGATTATTGAGTGTAAGAATAGTTTGTTCTTTTTTGTTGCTGACTGGTATTTCATGGTGTGAATGTATCACCTTGCTTAACCATTTGCAAATTGAAGAATATTTGGGCAGTTTCCAGGTTTTGGCTATTATTGAGATAGAAGGTGCTCAGTTTACCTGGGTTCGGGTTTCAGGCCACTCCCCTAGGTCTCAAACCTCTGGTCTATGACTCAAGCCCTTCCTCTGAGCTCTGAGCTACTGTTGCTTGTTGCACCTGTTTCAGCACCAAAACATGGAGATTAAGAGTGCAGGAGGCAGACTTATGTAATTCCTGTGGCTGAGAATGCCCAGAAAAAAGGAGTTTGTCCTTGATGACCTTCTGCTGGGGGGGCTAGAGAGCACCTAATATATTTTAAGTAATTTTCAGTGCATATGTTGGAATTTGACCAATGAGCATGCTCCAAAGAGACCAACTGAGCATGTGCAAGGCTATGTTACCAACCCTGTTACATAACGGGGAACCACCCCCTTAGTTGAATATTCATTAGATAGCATGAATATGGATAGAATAGCCCACTACAAAGGTAGAATCCAGGAAGAATGTGGGGTTGTTGCTCTCTGGAGCCAGCTCGCACACCTGTTTTGTTAAACCTGCCTTTAGTGGGCTGCTGCTCACTCTCTCAAGGCAGCCTGCACTTTGTGGAGTATGTATTTCTTACTTTTGTATTAAACTTGCTGCAGCTGCCACTCACTCTCTGAAGCCAGCCAACACTTTCCCTGTGAAGTATTTCTTATTCTTTACATTAAACCTGTGTTTGCTTTTTACTCTGACTCTGCTCTTGAATTCTTTTCTGTGGCAGAGTCAAGAACTTGGGAGAGGATGGAGTGGGTTGATGAGGTCAGCCATCCGACCTCCCAGACCCTCACCTTTGGTAACATCTTCAATAAAGTTGCTATGAACATTCATGTACAAATTTTTGTGGGAATGTAAGTTTTCAGTTATCTGGGATAATTGCTGGATCATATAGTGTTAGTATTTGTAAGCCAACTTTTAGTTTTAGAAAAACTGCCAAATGATTTCCCAGAGTGCCCGCACAATTTACATTCCTTCCAGCAATGTATGAGTGATCCAGTTTCTCTTAATCCTTGCCAGTATTTGGTTTTATTACTTAAAAAAAAATCTATGCATTCTGATAGGTATTTTGTGATAGGCATTTCATTATGGTTTTAATTTGCATTTCCCTAAAGGCTAATGATGTGGAGCATCTTTTCATGTGCTTGTTTAGCACCTGTACATCCTCTTAGGTTAAATGTCTATTCATGTCTTTTGCCCATTTCTATTTAAGTGGTTTGTTGCATTGTAAGTGTTCTTTATGTATTCTAGATACAAGTCTTTCAGAAATTCTACTTTCTACGTTTATAAATTCTGCTGTAAAACTGCTTTCTTGGATATATGATTTGAAAATATTTTCTCCCAGTGTGAGTCTTGTCTTTTCATCCTCTTAAGGTGGTCTTTGGCAGAGCAATATTTTTAATTTTGATCAGGTTCAGTTTATCAGTTTTTCCTTTTCTGGATCATGCTTTTGTCACATGTAAAAACTCTTTGCCTAGTCCTAGGTCCTGGAGATTTTCTCCTACTTTTTCCTAAAAGTTTTAGAGATTTACATATCACACTTAAACTCGTGATATACTATGAGATTTTTAAAATAATGTGTGAAGTTTAGATTAAATTAAATTTTATTTTTTGCCTGTTGATGTCCCAGTTCTCCAGGACTTTTTGTTAAAAGGGCTATCCCTCCTCCCTTGAATCATTTTTGCATTTTTGTCAAAAATCAATTGAGCATATTTTTCTGGGTCTATAGATAGCTGGGTTCTATGTCCTGATCACTGATCTGCATGATCTATACCTTTGCAAGAACCAGATTCTCTTTATTATTATAGGTAGGTGTTAAGACTTCATATAAGGAAAAGTAATTCTCCCCACTCTATTCTTTCTCTTAAAATATTTTAGCTATTTTACTAGCTGTGCCTTTAGAATAAGCCTGTATATATTTATAAAAATCTTGCTGGAATTTTGACAGGAATTTTATTAAACTTATACATCAATTTGGGGGAGAACCGACATCTTCAGTGTGTTGAGTGTTACAATCTAAGAGCATGGTATGTCTGTGCAACTATTTAGATCTTCTTTGATTTCTTTTACTAGTACTTTGGAATTTTTAGCATAGATCTTATATAGGCTTTGTTACTATATCTAAGTATTTTTTATTATACCTAAGTATTCCATTTGGGGGGAAACTGTAAACCGTACTGCATTTTCATTCTTTATTTTAGTTTCTACTCGTTCATTTTTAGTCTATAGAAATACTGTTGATTTTTTTGTGTTGATCTTGTATCCTGAAACTTACTAAACTCGTTTATTAGATCTAGGAGGGTTTCTTTTGGAGGGGTGTAGGTTTCTTGAGATTTTCTATGTAAGCAATCATGTCATCTACAAATGGGGACAGTTTTGGACAGTTTTCGTTTTCCATTCTTATCTGTATGACTTTTATTTTCTTTCCTTGTCTTATTGTCGTGGCCAGAACTTCCAGCACTATGTTCAATAAGAGTGCTGAAACTGACCATTCTAGCTTTTTCCCCACCTTAGCGAGAAGCATTTGGTATGATACCAGTTGTAGGAAGTTTTGCTTTTGTTTTTTGTACATGTTCTTTATCAAACTAAGGAAGTTCCGTCTATAGTTTGCTGAGAGAATTTATCATGAATGGGCCTTGGATTTCACTTAATGTTTTTCCTATATTAATTGATATATGTTTTTTTTTTCCCCTTTAACTTGTTGATATGATGGATTACATTGATTTTTAAATATTGAACCAGCCTTGCATATGTGGAATAAGTTACACTTGGTCATGATGTGTAATTCTTTCTGCGAATTGCCAGAATCAATTTTTGTTGAGCAGTTTTGGGTCTGAGCTTATGAGAGCTATTGGGCTGTAGTTTCTCTCTCTCTCTCTCATACTGTCTTTATGTGGTTTTGGTATCAGGGTAATAACACCCTTAAAAAGTGGTTTGGAGAATGTTTCTTCCTCTTCTATTTTCTGAAAGAGATTTTGGAAAATTAGTGTTAACCCTTCATTAAATATTTGGTATAATGTTCCAGTAGAATGATACTGTCCTTGAGATATCTCTTAAAAATGGTTATAGAAATTTTCAGGTAACCTATTTCATCTTGTTGAGTTTTAATAATTTGTGGTTTTCAAAGAATTGGTCCCTTTTTTTCTCAGTTGCTGACTTCATGAGTGTGAAGAAGGCATAGTAGTCTCTTTTTACTATTTTAATGACTGCAGGGTCCATAGCAGTGTCTTGTTTTATTCCTGATACTAATAATTTGTGTCTTCTCTCTTTGCGGGCTTGCCAGTCTTGCTAGAAGTACATAGATTCTATCGACTTTTTGAGAAACTGGCCATTTGTTTTATTGATTTTCTCTATTGTTTTTCAGTTCTCAATTTTATTGATTTTTACTTGTACCTTTATTACTTATTTTCTTCTGCTCACATTGGGTTACTTTTATCTTCTTTTTCTAGCTTTTAGAGGTAGAAACTTATTTTATTAATCTGAGACATTTTGTCTTTTCTAACGTAATCATTTAGTGCTATAAGTTTTTCTCTCAGCACTGTTTTAGCTGCATTCCATATATTTTCATATGTTGTATTTTAATTTTCATTCAGTTCAATTTTTTCATTTCCTTTGAGACATTGCCTTTGACCCATGAATTATTCAGAAGTGTGTTGTTTAATTTCCAAATGTTTAGAAATTTTTCTGTTGTCTTTCTGTTATTTATTTCTATTTTGATTCCACTACATTCAGATAACATACTATGTATTATTTCAATTTTTATGTTGAGGTTTTGCTTTTGTTTTATTTTTTTTTTTATTGTTTCAATTAACTTTTTTCAATTTGAAATTTTTATTTATTATTAGCATATTCATTCCTACAAATAGTGGTATTTCTTTATGCCCTTTGCCTGACTTGTCACTTCCCAAACCCCTTCCCTTCCTCCCCCATCTCTATGATGCTCTAGGTTTGTTCTCTTCTTCTGAAAGTTCAATGCATTGCTTTGTTTTTTTCTTCCTTTCTTTCCTTCTTCCCTCCTTCCCTCCCTCTCTCCCTTTCTTCCTTCCTAGTAGCCAGTTATGAGTGAGAACATGCAGTATTTCTGTTTCTTTGTCTGGCTTATTTCACTTAACATAATTTTTTCTAGACTCATCCATGTTGCTGCAAATGGCAGAATTTTATTCTTTTTTTTATGGCTGAGTAGTATTCCATTGTGTATATATACCACATTTTCTTTATCCAGTCGTCCATTGATGGACATTTCTGTTGGTTCCATATCTTGGCTATTGTAAATAGTGCTGCAATGAACATGGGAGTGCAGGTATCCCCCTCTGACATGATTATTTCCATAGCTTTGGATATATACCCAGTAGTGGGATTGCTGGATCATATGGTAGCTCTATCTGTAGTTGTTTGAGAAAACTCCATACTGTTTTCCATAATGGCTATACTAATTTACAGTCCTACTAACAGTGTAGAAGAGTTCACCTTTCCCTGCATCCTCACCAGCATTTGTTATTCTGGGTCTTTTTAATATGGACAATCTAACTGGGGTGAGATGATATCTCAACGTAGTTTTGATTTGCATTTCTCTGATGACTAGTGAGGCTGAGCACTTTTTCATGTACCTGTTGGCCATTTATATACCTTCCTTTGAAAAGTATTTATTCATCTCCTTTGCCCATTTCTTAATTGGATTATTTGTTTTTTTACTGTATAGTTGTTTGAGTTCTTTGTATATTCTGGATATTAATCCCTAGTTGGATGTATAGTTTACAGATATTTTCTCCCATTCTGCAGGTTGTCTTTTTGCTCTGTTGATTGGTTCCTTTGCTGTGCAGAAGGTTTTTAGTTTGATATAATCCCATTTATTTATTTTTTCTTTTATTGTTTGTGCTTTTGGGATCTTATTCATAAAGTCTTTGCTCAGTCCTATTACCTGGACTGTTTCCCCTATATTTTCCTTCAGTAATTTTATAGTATCAGGTCTTATATTTAAGTTTTTAGTCCATTTTGAATTGGTTTTGGTATACGGTGGGAGGTACAGATCCAGTTTCATTTTTCTGCATATGGATGTCCAATTCTTCCAGCACCATTTATTGAAGAGGCTGTCTTTTTCTAATGTATGTTCTTGCTGCCTTTGTCAAAGATCAGTTGATTATAAGTACATGGGTTGATTCCCAGGGTTTCTATTCTGTTTCATTGATCCAAATGTCTGTTTTTATGCCAGTACCATGCTGTTTTGGTTACAATAGCTTTGTAATATAATTTGAAGTAAGGTAGTGTTATGCCTCCAGCTTTACTTATTTTGCTTAGGATTGCTTTGGCTACTCTGGGTCCTTTGTTGTTCCATATGAATGTTTGGATTACTTTTTCTATTTCTGTGAAGAATGTCATTGCTATTTTGATGGGAATTGCATTGAATCTGTAGATTGCTTTGGGTAGAATGGTCATTTTCATGACATTAATCCTTCCCATCCAAGAGCATGGTATTTCTTTCCACCTTTTTGTGTCCTCTTTAACTTCTTTCAGTAGTGATTTGTACTTCTCATTGTACAGATCTTTCACCTCCTTGATTGAATTGATACATAGGTTGTTTTTTTTTTTTTGACAACTATTGTAAATGGGCTTGCTTTCTTGATTTCATTTTCTGCTAGTTGGTTATTGGATTTTAAAATGCTATTGAGTTTTGGATGTTGATTTTGTATCCTGCAGTATTACTGGAATTGTTAATCACCTGTAAGAGTTTTTTTGTACAGTCTATAGGTTTTTCTATATATAAGATCATGTTGTCAGCAAACAAGGATAGTTTGACTTCATCCTCTCCAATCTGGATGTCCTTTATTTCTTTCTCTTGCCTGATTGCTCTGGCTAGTACTTCCAATACTATGTTAAATAGGAGTGGTGAGAATGGGCATCCCTGTCTTGTTCCCTTCAGGATGATATTTGTAATGGGTTTGTCATAAATAGCTTTTATTGTATTGAGATAATTTCCTTCTATACCTAATTCACTGAGAGTCTTAATCATGAAGTGATGTTCAATTTTGTCAAATAATTTTTCTGCACCAATTGAGAAAATCATATGGTTTTTGTTCTTGATTTTGTTGACCTGGTGTATCACATTTATTAACTTGGCATATGTTGAACCAACCTTGCATCCCTGTGATCATCCCACTTGATCATGGTGTAAAATCTTTTTGATGTGCTGCTGTAATCTTATTGCTAGTATTTTGTTGAGGACTTTTGCATCTATGTTCATCAAGGATATTGGCCTGTAGTTTTCTCTTTTGGTTGTGTCTTTTTCTAGTTTGGGTATCAGGGTGATGCTGGCCTCTTAGAATGAGTTTGAGAGAAGGGCTTCTGTTTCAATTTTTTTAAAAGTTGAAAAGAAGTGGAATTAATTCTTCTTTAAAGGTTTGATAAAATTCAGCTATAAAGCCATACAGTCCTTGGCTTTTCTTTGTTGGAAGATTTCTGATTACTGCTTCAATCTTGTTGCTTGTTATTGGCCTGCTCAGGTTTTCTATTTCTTCTTGGTTCAGTTAGTATGTGTGCAGAAATTTATTCATTTCATCCAGATTTTCATTTTTGTTGGTGCACGATTGTTCATAATAATCTCTAATGATTCTCTGTATTTCTGTGGTATCAGTTGTAATGTCTCCTTTTTCATTTCTGATTTTTGTCATTTGTGTCTTCTCTCTTTTTTTTGTTAACTTAGCTAATGGTATGTCTGTTTTATTTATCTTCTCAAAAAACCAACTTTTTTTTTCATTGATCTTTTGTATTGTTTTTTGGGTCTCTATTTCCTTAAGTTCTGCCCTGATCTTGATTATTTCTTTCTATCTACTACTTTGGGGATTGGATTGTTGTTGTTTTTCTAGTTCTTTGAGATGTAGTGTTAGATCACTTATTTGAAAACTTTCCATTCCTTTGATGTAAGCATTTACTGGAATAAACTTCCCTCTTAGTACTGCTTTTGCAGTATCTTATAGGTTTTGGTATGATGTATCTTTATTTTCATTAGTTTCAAGAAATTTTTTGATTTTCTGTTTAATTTCTTCTTAAACCCATTGGTGTTCATTACATTCCGGAATATAATTATAGATTTTTCTATTTCTTCTTTCACCTCTATCAGTTTTTACTTCACATATTTTGAAGCTCTTTTTGTGTTTATGTGTGTGCTTACACATTTATGATCTTAGGTGGATTGATTCTTTTATTATTATGTAATATCTCTTTTTCCCCAGCAATTTCTTTGCTCTGACTTTATCTGATACTCCTGCTTTTTAAAAAATTAGTGTTTGCATGGTATGTCTTTTTCCATCTATTTTTTCCCCAACATCCCTTGTATTTGAAGTGAATTTCTTATACAGAGTACATTATTGGATCATGTTGTTTTATTCATTGTGTCAATTTTCATCTTTTAATTGGTGATTTAGACCATTTATATTTAAGGTAATTGTTGATAGGGCTTCCTTTTGCCATATTGTTATTTGTTTTCCATTTGTTTCTTTGTTTCTTCTTGTTTGTTTGTTTCCCTCCCTCTCTTCTCTTACCTTTTTGTGGGCTATTTGAACATTTATTTATACTGATATATTTGTTTTTAAGTTTTTTTTATACTGAACATTATTTATGATGTTTTTGGGTATATCATTTTGTACAGTTTTCTTAGTGAGTGGTCTACTAGGTGCTACAATATACATATGTATTTTATAGTCCATTGGTATCAATGTTTAACCACTTCAAGCGAAGTGTAGAAAGCTTGTGTCCATTGTTTCCTTTACACTCTCCATTTTTTTTATTTTTAATACAAATAACATAAAATTTACCATTATTAATATTTAGTGCATTCACGATATTGTGCAACCATTACTACGATCTAATTTCAGCACTTTTTTATCACCCCCAAAGGAAACCCTGTATCATGAAGCAATCACTCTCCATTCCTCCATCACTAGTCCCTGGAAACTACTAATCTACTTTCTGTATTTATGGATTTACCTATTTTAGATATTTCTATAAATGGAATTATATAATTTTATGTCTGGCTTCCTTCACTCAGTGTAATGTTTTTAAGATTCACTTATGGGTGTGATGTATCAATACTAATTTTTTTCTTTTTTATGGCTGAATCATATCCTAGCTCAACTGGTGTGTGAAAGAAAAGCCCGCACTGCTGAGTCATTACACATTGTGTTCACTTAGGGCTGGGACTACCATGAAACGAATGAGTCAGACGAAGCACTGTCTCTAGCCCTAAATATAAAAGGTTGCCAAAAAACTCAGTGACATATACAATATTTTAATGCAAAATATTTTAAAAAATCAAAATACAAAAAATACAGGTTGAACAAAACACCAACATTTAAAATCAAGACAGGATCAGTATACTGATGTCTCCTCTTGGCTTTGGCACCAGTGTGCTCAGCCCATCAAGGTCGCTGGTGCTATCTTTATAGAAAATTTTGAAATTTTGTTTGTTATTGATTTTGTACAGTAACTTTGATTTTTTAAAAAATACTTTATTAAGAATAGTGTTCATGTTGATTGCTGAGTTTTTGGGGGCCACCTTAAATTTGACACTGGAGGAGAGTGTCTCACTTGCCCACCTTAATCCTGGCCCCAGGTTCATTGTTCCTGCTCACTGGCTTGTCCTCATTCATGTCAACAAAACAAGACAAGATGACTCCTGAAATGAAGTTAAATTGAATTCAAGATTTAGGAAAAGTATTGAAAGATAAAATCTAGGCAATCTTTAAGAAGATAAAACTAAAGGCAACGATAGAAAATATGATAGAAAATATTTTGAAAAATTAGAAAATCAGACCAGAAAATCTGACATTGAACTATTAGGAATTTCAGAAGGAAAAAACAGAAACCCAACAGAAAGGAGGTATTTATTGAATAAATCATATCAGAAAATTTCTAAGACCTCAAATACAAACCTCCCTCCCATTACAAGGGCCCAACAAATACCCAGCCTTATAAGTGATAAAAGATTCAAACTCAGTAACATCACTGTGAAATTGCAGAACACCAAAGATAAAAGTATATAGAGAGGAAAAAGAAAACAAATTTTATTTATTTTTTATTATTCATTATAAGCATATTTTTATTACAAATTTTAAACAAAGGAACGAGTGTCAGAATGGCATAAGGTTCATGAAAGAACACTTGAGGAACAGCCAGGGCTTATTTGCCCCACGCTGGTTGCTGGCTGTGCCTCATTATGAACTGTATTATGTCTGAAAATAAAAAATGCAATAAAGTTAAATGACACCTGTAGGCAGCGTTGCAGAGATAAGTCTGAACCAGCCAGTCCCCAATTACCATTGCAATGAAGAGTCTGAGGTACCCAGAGCACGTAGAAGGTGAGCAGCCATCCTTAGAAGGGTGTGTGAACAAGACTCTGTGTCTATGTGGTCTATTTCACGGTCATACCCAACACAAGCTCTGCAGGAGCTAGGACCTGTCTGTTCACTAAGACATCTGTGGCATCGATTATGTGGCATAAATTGGTCCTCTGTGAAAAGCTATTAAACGAATACATGAATGGACATCTAACTTTGAGGCTTACCACGCATCCTCAGAGGAAGGCAGATGCCATGGAAACAAAACGTCCACAGTAACCTGAAAGTCAAGAGCATCCTGGCAGAGGGAGCCGGTCTCTTCAAGTGTGTTTTGAGAATCTGGATGTTCCCCTTTGACCTACTTCTTGGTACATATTTAGTTTTAAGTAATAATAGAGATTTTAATGAAACTTTGGAAGCACAGAGCTATTTAATAATAACTCAAAAAAAAAAAAAAAAAGAATGCAATTAGAGAAGGTCTCGGTGCTAACATGTGCCCCATATTACTTTTAGGGTCGCTTTTGTGTTTTCTGAGAGTCTAAAATAAATGTTTCCTAGGCAGTCAACACATCTATTTTCAGAGTTTGAAAACACATATTTGGCATTTATACAGTCTGTCTCATTTTGGTGGTTTAACTTTTCTATTCTGGAATCTATTTTTGCTCATTTCTAATTCCTGCAGTGAATTTAATCTCTTATTTCAGATGATGTATGCAGTGCAGTGTTAAAAACCCTGGACGGTCTCGACTAAAGTTTTAATTAACTCACTGCCATTCCCAGCCCTGGTTTCTCTTGGACCAAAAAGAGTTCTCCTGTCTTTAGCAGATGCCTCGAGGTGTCTGACCACACACCTGTGTGAAGGACTCCAGCAGACTTCAAGTAAAGCGAGGCCTCCTTCCTTCCACCTAAAAGAAATGTACCAATTTTAAAATGACTCCCAGACATATCTCCTCCCCATCCCCAGGAAGGGGGGGAATGGCAAAGCTGTGTCATGTTTCTGCTCAAAACCTTGTTAATCTGACTTTCAATTATTTTTTCAAGCTTTCCTCTGGTAAATGTACTGCGTAAGTGCATGTGATTCACTTCAGAGACCAAGGCAGTTCTGCCTTAGAAACAGGCTGATCCTATGCATGATTAGAAAGTTTCCTAGAGGACCGTTCTGTGCAAATTGGACTTAGCACAAGATTTGACTTCAAAGGGCAAAACTGTTGGTTAAGCGGGGAAAAATTATTCCCTCATGATTAAAAAGAAAATTGTATATTTTATGCAGACTAGCGGTATTTTGATGCAGAAAAGTTTCCTCTGCCCTGTTCTGTTTCTGCCTGCTGTGAAGGAACAGTGAACGAGCACAGGGACCACTCACATCCCCAGAGCTCCCCTCTCCAGGAGGCTCCAGGCCAGCACCGCCTTTGGTGAGGTCTGTGCACCACCTGCCAGTCCTCACCCTGCTGGTTACTGCTAACAAGACAGAGAACTTGCAAGCGAACTGAGATCACTAAGTATGCATTTCAGTTCAGCTGAAATTCACAGCAAGACTTTCTCAATGAAGGGAGCTGGGCTGATTCACATTCTGGTGCAAGCTGCTTACCTCCACTGAACTGGCAGTTTGGGCAGGACTACTGCAGTCCATGATAGAAGGGAACCTGCTGAGCCGCCTCCTGAAGAAGCCACTGAACTGGCTTTGGTTGCCAGCAGCACCCTCAGCCTCGCTCAAGAAGAGAGTTTATTTTAGACACGCCAACATGTGGCCTCATGGAAACCCAAGGGAAGGAGTTATCGTAGACCTGCACCTCCCAGAACCTAGAGCCAGAGGCCAGTTCCAGATTCAAAGTGGCCTAATGAAGGCAGCAGCGAAGATTTGTGGACCTACATACTATTGTGTTTTCCTATAAGGTGGTCTTGAGGTCTCTCTTGAGAGTGGCCGTAATCTAAGATAGTCACTCTCCAAGCGAGCCCTGACCAGGAGGAGGGTTATGCTGGGTGTGTCAGTGAGGTGAGACACAGAGGAGACAGCAGAACAGAACATGTCAAGTAACAGAAGCAGCGTTTCTATCACCTGCAGCTCCCAGAGAGGAGAGGCAGCCTCCTGGGGTTGGCCACTGGGAAGAGAGGAGCTGTCTGAGCTGAGCATGGTCAACCAGCTGGTCGTAGCAAGAGACAGCGCCAGGGACCTGTGGCCATAGCCTTAATTGGGGTCCAGGGCATCACCTGAGCAGGCTTCTCATGGGGAGTTCTAGTTGGTGGGTTCACAGCAAGGGGCATGAGCTCCGTGGAGGCACGCTGTCACTGAGAGGGGGTCACAGTCATAGCTGCACAGTCCACGTGGGGTGTGGGGATCTGTGGGGCAAGACAAGTAGGTTGCATTAAGGTGTCCCATAGGGAGGTGGGCACCAGGGGGTGGTGACATAAGGCAGATACCTGGATCAATCACCCTGAGGAACTGGGTGCAGATCAAGAACTGGAAACTGTGTCAAGAGTGACTGAGCCCTGCTCCTGGTGTGAAGAAGTCCAACTTCCATTCAAAACGAATGCTGAGGCAACATGAAATTATGGGAGCTCACCACACATACCTACACTGTGCAGTTCACAGGGTTTGGGACCCTTGCACTTGGCTGTTACTGACTTCCTGCTCTGTCCCAGCGTGGTGTCACACAGTCCCCTGCACTTAATGAACTGCATCAGAAGGTAAGGGGAACTTGGAGTTTTAAAACCTCTGCACAGGAATCTGGGAAATACGAAGGCTTAAGCAATGTGTAGGCAAAATCTTTTACCTTATGTTGGCAGTGATTAAAAAATATTTTTGATGAAGTCATAGATCACAGTGCTAGTCACTATAGACAAGACAAGGATGAACAAGAAACAGTTTAAAACAGACAAAATTAACTGCCTGAGGGACAGATCTATCTTGCAGCTGCACTTTGTCTGGCCTGCACGTTGCTTCTACACCCACACACAAACACATGCATACTTGTGGACATATATGTCTATATGTGTATATACACACACGCACATATACATGTCAGTATACGACGGTCTTCAAAAAGTTCATGCAAAAATTTGTATTATCTTTAATTCAGATATATTGTATACACATACATATGTAGGAGAGTACTTTAAAAAGTTCGTGGAAAAACAGAACGAAAGATGGCAGGAATCTTTCCACGAACTTTTTGAAGTACACATATAATTTGAATTAACCCATATTGCATTGCGTTAACCTATATGTATTAGTTTTCTTTGGCTGCTGTAACAAATTGCCACAAACTTGGTCGCTTACAACAGCTCACGTTTATTCTTTTACCGTCTGGAGACCAGCAGTCTGCAGTCGGTTTCACTGGGCTGAAAGGGGTGAAGGCATTTCCCTGAATCTTCCAGCTTCTGGGGGGTGCTGGTATCCCTGACTTACGGCCACATCATTCCAATCTCTGCCTCCGTGGTCACACTGCCTTCTCTTTTCTGTATGAAATTCCCCGCTCCTTCTTACAGGGACACTTATCATTGCATTTAGGGCCACTTGGATAATCGGGACAATCTCCCCATTTCAAGACTATTAACTTAATCACACCTGCAAAGACCCTTTTTCCATACGAGGTAATATCTTCATAGGTCCCAGGGATATCTTTGGGGGCCATTATTCAGCCTATCACAACATATGAAATTATTTGACTATTTTTGATCTATAAAAATAACTTTTATATGACAAAACTTAATAGTTGCCAACAAATAACTTAGGTTTCACATGAAATACATCTCTCTCTCTTTTCTTGAAAAGGGAGATAACTGGACACACTGGGGTCCAGTCCTGAATAGGGACATGGATGAATGCTGGTGACATCTGCCCCTGTTTTGGGTTCACTCATGATCTGCAGCTCACTGTTGTGTCCATTTACAGTCCTTCCCTGACCTCTGAATGGATTTGAGTTTGTCACCTTTGACTTTAAAGCCAGGCAGAGTTGCAACATTCACAAATCCCTATAATCAAAGACCCTCATGGAAAATGTACACTTGCCTGGTGCTAATGGGCAAGTCAGGCAGAGACTGGGGCGGGGTGGGGTGAGGGCATTCTGAGTAGCTGAGCCAAGTTTGGAGGTTGGAAAGTGTCAAGTTTGGGAAGTGCTACGCCCCCTTAGGGCACCATGATGTTTCTTCCCTAAGGCAAGACTGCTCTGACATGACGGGACTAAATATGTGCCTGGAATTAAGTGAAACTAAGAGTCAGTCTCAGAAATCCTGCATGTGGTCCTCACCGCATTAACCCATATCAGAGTCAACTGAATTGGGCAGCTGGCCTATTCCCCACGGTTCTGGAAGACACAGTGTATTTGTCCTACAGCAACTTGTAGACACAAACAGTAAAGCACAGAACTGATACTCGCTGAGATGAAAAAGAAGTATACAGTTTGGATCACTTTTACCACAGTTCTTAAAATGCGTTTTGAGGAGGTGTTTTCATTTTTATTTTTGGTATTCATGTCATAATCATATCAAACTCTACACTTTTTTGAATTTATGAATTATGCCTTATTGAAAATCTGTGGAGGACTACGTGTAATTTATTATGAAGAGTTAATATACTGTTTTTAAAAGATATTGAGTCGGTCACTAAAAAGTGAGTTTAGCTAAGGTCAGGTTGACATTCCTGTAGCTTTTTCATTGACTCACTGGGAGGAGGAGGCGGGAGCAGACACGTGTGGTTCGCATCCCAGGTGCACTGGTGGCTTTGAGAAAAGTGCAACTGTGTCCCTCCCGCCTCCCCCCACCCCCCCGTGGGCACTTTCTGTCCTCATGCCCGACACAGTCTGTTCCATGATTTGGGGGAAGAAAAAGGCTTTACGTCTTTAATTAAACTCTTATTGCTCGTTTTGAACAGTCAAAGCTCTGATGAGACAAAGTAAGCCCCCTGCCCCCCACCCCCCAGGATCCTGGGCAGAAAAATCAACCGTTTTCTCTTGAGAATTATAACGTGGGTATTAAGAGTCAAATTTATAGGTTCTTCTCCAGGAAAGAATAAGGAAAGAGTTCAGAGATACAATCCACCGAAGACTTGAGTATAAAAGTACGTGGTTTTGTCTCCATCTTCTTCTCCATCACACCCTCAGTGGCTATCTTTTAATTTTTTATTCACTGACAAATATTTAAGGGTAACCTATGCATGCCCGGCGCTGTGTAAGGTGGTGGGGATATTTCAGTGAAAAGCAGCAGAAAGGTGGTCGCCAGAGGCGGTGGTGGGGCAGGTAATGGGAAGACACTATTTACTGGGAATAGAGTTTCCGTTTTATGAATGAAACAAGTTCTGGAGACGGACAGCAATAGTCGCACTGCAGTGTAATGCATTTAATACCACTGAGCTGTTCACTTACAAGTGGTTGAGACGGTGAGTTCTATGTTATACGTGTTTTGCCACAATACAAATAAATTGGGAAAAAATTTAAAATATCCCTGAAACTTGAAGATTATAATCTAGTGGGAAGAGCAGACAATTAATGATAAGCTCAATAAACAAGGGAATGATCACATATATCACAGACTGATAGATACCACCGGGAGTAAGAGGAGGGTAGTCAGGACCAGGGTGCTGGGGGATAAGTTGCAATTTTAAGTGGGGTGACCAGGCGGACCTTATTGAGAAGGTCACGTTTGCACAGAGACCTGAAGAGGGAGAGCAAATGAGCCATGTGGGTATCTGGAGACAGAGGCGGAGTGTGTCATGCAGAGGAAAAAGCCAGGACGGTGTGCCTGGAGGGAAGGGAGAGACACAGAAATTAACAGGAAATAAGGTGACAGACAGGGAGGGACTTCAGGCTGTGAAGGAATTCTGACTTTTACTTTAATGAGCTGGGTTAATTTGAGAGGATTTTGGGCAGAGAGGTATAATGGTCCGTTACATGTCTCAGAGGCTCACTCTAGCTGCTGTCAAGGGATTTGATTATAGTCCATCCAGAGTGGATTACAGTGACAGCAGAGGGACCAAACAGGAGGCTCCTGCAAAGAGCCACACAAAAGAAGGTAGGGGCTAGTGCAGGGATGGACACATTATTGAAGGTAGAGTCAAAAGAATGTCCTCACAAAGATCTTACACTGGTTAGAAACAAGAATATTAATATATAATTGTGTCCCCAACTTAAGATAATGTAATGCGTCTTCAGGGGAAGGACTGTGGCATAGGACTGCAACAAAACTCCATACTGTCTCTAAAGTATATTAAAATGAGAAAATAGGATCATGGCTCTGAAACTCCCCACACTCCTATGCAGCGGCCTCGTCGTTCACAGGCTCTACCATGATGCTCTAAGTGACAGTGTCTCTCACCCTCTTTCAAATAAATGACTGATCCAGTGCCATCTGCATTAGTGAATGTTACTGAAAATTCCATGGGAAAAGAAGAAAGAGTATTCATATCTCATGCACAAATCCTAAGAGAAATTTCTTAGTTTTGTTTTTTCCTGTTGATTCCTCTCTAGAACCAACTTCTTCCTCCTCATTCTCTATTCTCCCCTGACCTTCATGCAGGGTCCCTTTACTGCCCGGAAGAGATATGCTCTGGCTCTAAGCTCAGAATCCCCTCAACGAAACCAAACGAAAGAGCTAGCTGGTTACCCTCTTCTCCTCAGATGCAGCCACAATGGACTGCGATTGTTATTCAAGCAAGACTCCAAGTCCTAATGCTTAATCCCAAGTAGTTTATAAAGGTATCCACCTAACAAACGCAGGTCTGTTCATGGATTGGAAATGCTGCCACTAAAAAAATGACATTTTCTACATATTGTTACTAAAGAGGTTTGCTACTTTATATTGTAATTGTAGAACATCAAACACTTTGGAAAGTTTTTCCAGAAACAGAGAAACAGAGGAGTACATAAAATGACACACAGCTAGTGGTGGCCTGAAGCTAGCTCCACACCTGCTCACAAGAGCTCTGTGTCCAACTCTTCCCAGCTTCACGTTCCGTGGTATCACGTGAACCGTGATGCTAGTGTTTACACCACAGGAATTACAGCATTGCAAATCAAGGCTTTTATTTATTTTTTCCATAGAATCAATTTACCAATATACCACTACATACACCTCTTGCTAGAAGAGATGGTAACAAAAATTATAAAAACCTCACATCTATTCTCCAATTTAAAATAAGTCAGATTGAGAGGTCTGAGTAAAAAGTGTGGATAAAAATAGAAATCGAATATGAAAAAGCTGTATGTTGAATCTATCTAAATATAGAATTAAAATTGAGTGACTTGGGACTTCTGGTTTTTCCAAGATGCAGTAGCACATTTTTTCCAGATTCTCCCCATTATAACTAAAAAACCGTGGACATACTACAACAAACAAGGACACAAAGTTTCTGAAAGTCAGAAAGAAGGAGCTGCCCAAGATCCTTGGGATTTGAGGAATAATGTAACTGTGAATTTCCTGGGCTTCCTTACTGCTTTCCCATGTGCCCCTGACAGGACACTGCAGACGCCTCCAACCTAACATACCAGCCAGCATAGACAAAAGCACGTTATCCCTGGCCAAAGAACCGGGGAGAGGTGGCCTTCCAACAGGAAACCTTTTTGACTATACCTGCCCCCCTCCAGCAAAACACAAAAGGACAAACTGCACCTCTATTTCAAAGGCTTCAATGGGCTTGTGCAGGGAAATTTATCTTGCAAAAATCTCACCCTTCACCAGAGCAGGGTGGCATGCTCTGATTCCTCTGCCAGGTGGTGTCTTCAGGGCTAAACATGGAACTAATCTTCCATCCCCCGACCTGGGAGAAAGAGGTAGTGGTGACGTGATTGTTGAGTGGGCAGCTGATCTTCCATTCCCTGCTTGGTGGGAGCAGGCAGTGCTCCAAATCCCTGTTCAAGTTAGTGTCCATGGGGTCCAGTGGAGAGTGAGCCTCGACCCCCACCCAGGAGCAGCGGGATGTGAGAGGAGGTCACTAGGCAAGGCTAGTTACCATTCGATTTCGCCATCCTCCCTCCAGTGTCAGCATGTTCCAGTGGTTAGTCCGTACCCAACCTGGCATAAGGAGACTACACAAAGTAGTGCAAGGCAGGGCTGGTCAGCACACCTCTTCTCCCTCCACCCCTACACATGGATGAGGTCAACAAGCATCAACAAGACAGACATGTGTTGTGATACAGAGTAGTCAGCACTGCTTCCACCCCTCCAACCCATTGGCATGGCCCAGCGTGGAGCAGAGGCTCCACTCTACCTCAAATCAATGAGGGTGAACAAGCTTGGGGAAGCGGGGCCTCTCTTCCCAGTGTTAGTGGGGAGCGGAGATTCTGCACTTATTTTTTATCAGGAAAGCAGTGCGAGTCAGCCCTCTGCTTTCCTTCTCTCTGGTGGCAATGAAGCCCGCCAGAGAACTGATCTCACACCTGCACTCGAAGACAATGCAGTGCTGTAAGGCAGTGCCCCACGTTCACTGAGAAGGTATCAAGGAGCTGAACTTCCAACCAGCATGTCTTCACTGAGGCCGTGCGAGGCAGTGCCCCACTTTGTGCAGGATACCAACGTTAATAAAGCATATGCCTAACTTTTTAGTATTGCACATAGAAATATTAAGCTTGGGAAAGACAGAAAACTTTCCCAGGGCTAAAGTCTCTGTTGCAGATAAGAAAATTGTAACACAGCAAAAATGCTTGCTCTAAGGGCAGATGTCCTTGGTGCAGCTAAACCTAATGATGGGGAAGTATGTGAGCTAAAGGCTTCAAAGATAATGGTTGGGGGATGTTCCTCATCTTACCTTCAGCTGTTTCTTTGAGTTTCTTAGGGACCTAAGTGTTGCCATGATGATTATCTTACTGTTCTTTTTGTAACCACCTATGTTCCTTTTCTGTAACTTTCTTGCCTGGACAATAAATACTGAGAGAAAACCTGATTTGGGGTTATTTTCCAAGAATTCTTCTCCCTTGAAGGATTTGTCTGGAATTAACACTTTCGGGCCTCTCACTGCTCAGAAGAAATGAGCTTTGAGTAATCCTTTGTGTCTTTATTACCCTGCGAGAGGTGACACCACTTCTTCAGAGGTGGCATCAGCACCGCTCCATGGGAAGCTAAACACACTTACCTGCCCAACCCCTGCTGCACCTCAACAGGGGCACTGCCTGCTACAAAAATTCAAACAGGATCCTTGGTCTCTAAATAGAATATCCAAGACACCCAACGTGTCATTTAAAAAATCATGCCAAGAATCATGAAAACTACACACAAGTGAGAAAAGAATCAACAGATGCCAACAGTGAGATGAACTCAGTTTTGAATTATCGGAAAACTATTTTCAAGAATCCATCATAAACATGCTCCAAAAAGTGATTATAAATTATCTTGAGTTAATGAAAACACATAAGAGCTCAGCCAAGAAATAGAAGTTATATATTAAAAAAGAACCCAATATAAGTTATTGAACTGGAAAATATAATAAATAAAAAAACTTAGTGATGTGTTCATTAGAGACTGAAGATGACACAGGATAGAATCAGTCAACCTGAGGACAGATGAACAGAATTCACTAGACTTGAAAAACAAAGAGAAAATATGCTGATAAAAAAAGGAGCAAAACCTCAGGGATCTGTGGCACAATGACAAAAGATAATATGCACATCACTGGAGTCTCAGAAGAAGAGGAGAGAGACTAAAAATGTATTCAGAGCAATATGGCTGAAAACATCCCAGATTTGGTAAAAGGCATAAACATTTGAGAAGCTACGAGAACCCCAAATAAAATAAACTCAAAGAAACCAGCAAGACACATAATTAAATTTCTGAACACAAAGACAAGGAAAATATCTTGAAAACAGCCACAGTGAAATGACACATTACTTACAGGGAAACACTTATTTGCATGACAGTAGATTTCTCATCCGAAACCATGGAGATCAGAGGATGTTGAGCATTTTTCAAATTTGGAAAGAAAAAAGCTTGTCAACCTTGAAATTGTATGTCTGGTGAAAATATCATTCAGGAATAATGTATAAATAAAGACATTCTCAGGCAAAGGAGAACTTAAGGAAATTATTGTTAACAAACCAGTCCTTACAGAATGGCTAAAGGACATTCTCTAAGCAAAAAGGAAAAGATAATGGAAGATTTGGAACTTCAGAAGGGAAAGGAGAAAATTGGAATGGGAAAAATAGGAGTAAATATAATGCACTATTTCACTTCTCATGGGTTTCTTGACACGTATGTAATCATTGAAGCAAAAATTTTAATAACATCTGATGTGGTGTTTGACATACGCAGAGGAAAAACTTTAGATAACTACATTTTGTGATGGGAGAAGGTAAAGGGAATTAAACTAAAGCAAGATTTCTACACTTCATTCTATCTCTCCCTTTAAATCAAATACCATTTGCTTTATATATCTTAGTGCTCTGTCATTGGGTTCATATATATTTACAACTATTATATCCTCTTGCTGAACTGATCCCTTTATCGTTATAGATGTCCTTTCTTCCTCTTTTTACAATTTTTGGTTTAAAGTTTATTTCATCTCATAAGTACAACTACTGCTACTCATTTTTCATTTCTATTCATGTGAATATCTTTTTCCATGTCTTCACTGTTAGTCTATATGTGTCTTTACAGGTGAAGTGAGTTTCTTGTAGGCAGCATATAGGTAGTTCTTGTTTTACAATCCATTCGGCCAGTCTATGTCTTTTAAATGGGGAATTAATTAATTTACATTCAAGGTCATTACTGAAAGGTACCACCTTATTCCTGACATTTTGTTAGGTTGTTTTATGTATCTTTTGTTTCTTTCTTTATCTTTCATTGTTTGTCTTTGCTATTTGGTGGTTTTATGTAATCATAAGATACAATTTCTTTTTCTTTCTAGTTTGTGTAACTGCTCTACCAGTGAATTTTATTTTTTCATGTGTTGTTATGATGGTAACTATTGTACTTTTGCTTATCAGTGTAGAACTCCCCTAAAGATTTCTGGTAGGGACAATCTAGTGGTGAAAAATGCTCACAGTTTTTGTTTGTCTGGGAAATACACTGTTTATTTCTGAAGGATAGTTTTGCTGGGTGTGGTATTCTTGGCTGGCAATTTTTTTCTTTAGCACTTTGAATATATCATCCCACTCTCCTGGCCTATAAGGTTTCTGCTGAGAATTCCCTTATAGATTCCTGATAGGGATTCCCTCATAAGTGACCCAACCTTTTTCTCTTGCTGATTTTAGAATTTTCTCTTTGTCTTTGAATTTTGACAATTTGAGTACAATGTCTCAGAGAGGACCTTTTTGTGTTAAATCTGTTTCAGGATCTTTGAGCCTCTTGGTTCTGGAAGTCCATATCTCCCCGATACTTGGAGAGTTTGCAGCTATTATTTCATTAAATAGGTTTTTTATATCTTTTCCATTCTCTTTCCCTTCAGAACACCCATTATATAGATGTATGCTTAAAGTTGTCCCATAGATCTTGTGAGCTTTCTTTCTTTCTTTCTTTTTTTGCCAATTGGGTTATTTCAAAAGACCTGTCTTCAAGTTCAGAAATTCTTTCCTACACTTGATCTAGCCTTTTGCTTAAGCTCTCACTTTTTAAATTTCATTTAATGAGTTGTTCGGTTTCAAGATTTCTGCTTGATTCTTTTTTTATTATATCTATTACTTTGTTGAACTTCTCCTTCAGATTATGATTTGTTTTTATGATTTTGTTGTGCTGTTTATTTGTATTCTCTTGCATCTTGTTGAGTCTCCTTAGCATTATTATTTGGAATCTCTTTTCAGGCATTTCATAGATTTCCTTTTCTTTGGGGCCTGGACTATTATTGTATTCCTTGGGGCATCATGTTTCCTTGTTTTTCATGTTTCTTGTATTTCTACATTGATGTCTGAGCACCTGGTGGAACATTCGCTTCTATTTTTCTGAAGTAGCTTTTGAAGGGAGAAAATCTTTCCTATAGACGTATTTTATAGTGTCAGTTGGGTAGGGTATTTTAGGCTTGGTTCTTGGTGAGCATAGTAGCGTAGTCTCCACTGTGATTTTATTGAGTCTAGTCAATGTCAGAGCTGTCTGTGAAGGCTTTTGTGGTCTAGGTGCTGGGGAGCTCAGCAGCTCCTTGCTGGAGTGGGTGACACTGGAAACGGTTTCTAGGGCTGTAGGTGGGACCTCAGTCTCCTGGGAGATGTGCTGCTGTGCTCAGTGCTTACTTAGCTGAAGTGGGAAAACCTGGTTGGGTTTGCTGGGGTTGCTGTTGGGACTTTGAGGTTCCAGGATAGGTGCTGTAGCAATTGGATTTCCTCTGCTAAAGTGGGTGGGGTTGCTGGGGTAATGGGTGGGACTTTGAACCCCTAGGAGAAGCACTAGGGCACTCTGCAGCTTCTCAGCTGCAGTGGGAGGTCACTGGGACCATGGCTGGGACCTCAGACTCTCAGGAGAGGTGCTGGGGTGTTCTGTAGCTCCTCTGCTGAAATAGGTGACCTTGGGCTGGATTGCTGGGGCCATGGGTGAGGTTTGAGCTTTTAGGAGGTGCATTGGGTTGTTATGCAACTCATCATCCAGAGTGGGTGACATTCCAGTGGGTATGGTTTCTGGGGCTGCTGTCAGGGTCTCAGACTTCTGCAAGAGACACTGGAGTGCCTCTAAAACTCCTCAGCTGAAGTGGGTGACTCTGCATGAGGTTGCTAAGGCCATTAATGGGATTCTGGGTCCCTTATAGAGATTCTGTGGCACTCAGAATCGCTCCAGCTGGGGGGAGGTGGGTGGAGTGGCCCTGGTGGGCTTGCTGGAGCTACAAATGGGACTCTGTGCCCCTGGGAGAGATGCACAGTGCTCCACTGAAGAAAGCAAGGCTTCCAGTGTGGCAGGAGGCCCAGATCAGCTGGGTCTCAGTTTCCAGAAAGTGCAAGTACTGGTTCCTTTTGTCCTGGAGGTGGCCTCTACACTGTGCTGGGCCACCTGTTCCTAGGGATGCAGGGTGCCATGTGCCTTTGAGTGCTAGAGTCATGGTGTGATGAGGGGGCTTTAGGGCTGTGAAGATACTGGGGCTATTGGGCCTCAGGGAAAATGCATTCTGATGTTTTCTCCAATCCCCAAATGGTGATGTCTCCAGAAGCCTGAGATCTGGGGATGAGTGGGAGCTCAGTGTGAACTCACTATCTGGATTATTGCAGTCATGTGGGCTCCAAGGAGGTCCTTACAGTGGACTCATGTTCTGCAAGGGTGGCATTGCTCCCTTGTCACTTGGATTGCAGGCATCCACAGTATGCATGGACTGGCTGGGATGCCCCTCACCTACCTCTTCCCTACAGCAAGAAGTCTCTCCTGGCCCTCAGCCAATAGTGGTTGGGTGTCTCACCTGTCTTTCTATTCTGCAATCCTCAGTTTCTGAACCTCAAGGGGTCTTCTTCATCCTTTTACTGAATTCCAGTGTCTTCTCTCAAAAAGTCTATTCAACATATGACGGTCCACTTGTTTTGGACTTTCTTTTCATCAGAGGTGAGAGCTTAGCATCTCTATTCAGGCATCTGAACCTTCCCTTCCTATGATGTCCAAACATTTTTTTAAAAAGGCAGGAGTGACTATATTAATATGAGATAAAACAGGCTTCAGAGCAAAGAAACTTACTAGAGACAAAAAGGGAATGTTGCATACTAATAAAAGGACTAATCCATCAGGAAGAAATAAAGGTCCTAAATGTGTATGTACCAAAAAGACACAGTGTCAAAATATGTGAAGCAAAAACTGGTAGTGGAAAGAAAAATAGACAAATCTACAAAAATATCTGGGGACTTTAACGTTCACTCTCAGCCAGTGATAGAACTGCTAGACAGAAAATCAGCAAGAACATAAAAAGAAACAATACCATCAGCCAACAGAACATAATTTACATGTATGGAACATACCACAACAACACAATACACTTTTTGTTTTTTCAAGTGTCCATGGAATACTCACCAAGGTAGATTATGCCCTGGGCCATAAAAAGAACCTCAATGTAAGAACCGAAATTATAGAGAGTATATTCTCTGAACATATTAAAATCAAACTAGAAATCAATAACAGAGAATCAACAGAAAAAATCTTCAAATGCTTGGAAATTAAACAACAGACTTCTAAATAATTTATGGGTCAAAGAGGAAGTCTCAAAAGAAATATATTTAAGAACATGGGACAGAACAAACATGAAAACACACCACATGAAAATGTGTGGGATGCAGCTAAAGCAGTGCTGAGATGAAAATTTATAGCACGAAATGCTTGCACTAGAAAAGAGAAAAACCCCTCAAATTAACGAACTAAGTTTCTACCTCAAAAAAATAGGAAAGGAGGAGAAAAACATACCCAATGTGAGCAGAAGGAAAGAAATAGTAAAAATGAGAACAGAATCAGTAAAACTGAGAGTAAGAAAACAATAGAGAAAACGAATGAAACAGAGCAGATTCTTGGAAAAAATTAATTAAACTGATAGACTTCTAGCTAGCCTAGCAAATGTAAAAAGAGAGATGAGACAAACCACTAGTTTCAGAAATAAAATGGGATACTTCTACAGATCCTACAGCCATTAAAAGGATAATAAGGAAATACTATTTTCAACTTGCAGCTCGTAAATTCAACAACTGAGAACAAATTGTACCAATTGAACCAATTCCTCAAAAACCACAAATGACTAAAAGTCAGCAGATTTCATCTCTTTCTGAAAATAGAATAGGAGGAAACACTCCCCACTTATTTTATTAGGCTAGTATTATCCTGATACCAAAACCAGATATAGACAGTGCAAAAATAGTGATAGAAAACTGTAGTCCAATATCTCTCATGAACTGAGACATAAAAATCTTCTAAAAATTTTTAGCAAGTTGACTCTAACATTATATAAGAAGAAGTATATACCATGGCCAAGTGAGATTGATTCTAGGCATGTAAGTCTGGTACAGTCTTAAAAAAAGATCAATCAATAAAATGCACTATATCAACAGGCTATAAAGGAAAATTATACAGTTACATTAGTTGACACAGGAAAAGCATTTGATAAAAACTAACACCCATTCATCATAAAATCCCTCAGCAGACTAGGAATGGCGGGGAGGGGTTCATCAACACAATTAAGAGCATCTACAAAAACCCTATAGCTAAGATTGTACTGAATGGCCAGCAATTGAATGCTTTTCTATCAGGTCAGCCACAAGGCAAGGCTGTCTACTCTTGTTACTCATATTTGACATAGCACTGGAATTTCTAGCCAGCATTTAAGGCAAGAAGAGAAATAAAAGGCATACAGTTAGGAAAGGAAGAAATAAAATTGTCTCTATTTGTAGATGACATGATTGTTTACGTAGGAAATCCCAAAAAAACCTACAAAAAAAGAGAAAAATCCATGTTCTTAGGACCAGTAAATGAGTGCAGGAGGTTCAAAGGATGGAAGATCGACATGCAAAAGTCCACTGCATTCCCATGTACTGTCAACATGCAAGTAGAGACTATCATAACAAGCATAATACAATTTATAATTCCTTCAAAAAACTGAAATACTGAGGTACACATCTAACAAAACATACTGAGGTGTGTGCTAAAAATTACAAAATGCTGTTAAAATAAATTTTTAAAAAGACCTAAACAATCGTAGTGACATGTCATGTTTATGAATTAGAAGACTCAAAATGTTAAAGATGTCTTTTCTCCCCAAACTGATCTATAGGTTTAATGCAATTCCTATGAGTGTTTTTGAAGACATTGGCAAGCCTATTTTAAAATTTATGTAGATAGGTACAGATTTTGGAGGACCTAAAACAATAGTGATGTGGTAGAGAGAACTCTCTTCTCAGTATTAAGACCTACTGTAATGCTGCATGATGATTAATTATTCCTGTTTAACTGCTAACTTATCTTAATTTAGGTAATGAATGACATCCAATTGCTCTTAATAATAGTAGTTTATGGGTAATGTAAAAAATTTAGAATAAATTTTTACTTTGTAATTTTATGCACTTCTTGAATTACTCATACATATATGTCTCACTTTTTTTCAAAAATTCAGTGAATAGAGATCAAAATATTTAAACGACCAATTTGCAAAGCAAAAGAAAAAACAAGAATAAATGAAACACTTAGCAGTAAACATAAAAGGATTTAGAAAAAGATATCTGGGCCATTTAGATATTGGAATTAGAAGAAATGAACTTTAAAATAATTATAACAAATATGTTCAAGAAATTAGAGGGAACAAATGAAGCTTCAGCAGATATTCTGTATCTTTAAAAAAGAATTAAATAAGAACTCTAGAACTGAAAAATACATATCTGATTTTAAAAATTCAGTGATGTGTTTGAAAGCATAATATATACAGCTAGAAAAGACTGGTAATTAAAAAAAAGGCAATTAAAAAAATCCAAACTAAAGTTTAGAAAGAGAGAGAAAAAAATAACCATACATAGGAAAAAAGTATAGGAGATATTTGGAAAATAGTAGAAATAGTCTAACATATGTGAAATTTAAGTTCCAGAAGCAGCCCAAATGGGAGTAAAACATTATCTTCAAAGAAGCAAAAGTTACATCAACAGCTAACTTCTCAATAGAGACAGCAGAAGCCAAGAGACAGTCGAATGACATCTTTAAAATAATGAAAAAATGAATGCCAGCTGGCATTCCTTACACAGTGAAAATGTCCTATAAAAATAAAGGCAAAATAAAGACGTTTGCAGAGAAACAAGAGCTGAGAGAATTTGTTGTTCACAGACTTATGCTACAAGATATACTAAAGGAAGTGTTTAGGGAAAAGCAAATGAGCCCAGAGAAAAACACAAGAATTTAGAAAGACATAAAGAACAATAGGAGAGGCAAGTATAAATGAATATGAACTAAATAACACAATAGGAGTAATGTCTTCCTGTGTTTAAAATATATTTAGAATTAGATGCATGATAATCATACATAAAAAATAGCAGAAGGCAAATGTACTTAGCATTATCAGACAGGTATTAAAGGTAATAATTTTCATGAACTTTAGTAAGTAGCAGTAAGCTATTCTATATGTGGTCATATATAGAATGGCCATTTAAAGAAAAGTATAAAAGAAAATGTATAACTAACAGGACGATAGAGAAAAATGGAATTATGAAAATATTCTATTAATTCAAAAAAAATAAAAAAAATGAAAGCCAAGGAACAGAAAACCATGAATAAGACAGTAGTTACAAATGCAAATATGTTAGTAATTAGTATCAAAAATGGACTAAGTGCTCCAGTTGAAAGTCTTAGATTGTCAGACTGAATAAAAATATAAAAACCATTTATATGCTGCTTACAAATACCACACCCTAAATGCAAGTAAAATGATATTTAAGAATATACCAACCAAAAGAAAGCTGAGGTAGCCATGCTAACAGCAGACAAATTAGGATTAATGCGAGAAGCATTCCTAGAGATAAAGCAAGTAATTTCATAAAGATAAACATATCAATCCACCAGGAAGATATAACAATTCTAAATCTTTGAGAACCTAATAATATGGCTTCAAGATATATAAAGAAAAAACTGACACAATCAAAGAGAGAGAGAGAGAGAGAGAGACAAACCTATAGTCATGATAGGAGATGTTAACAAACTTTTTCCCAGAGTAAAGAAAAAGATGAAACACATCTACCCTTGCTGTCAGAGGACAGCTTAATTTTGATACCAAGCCCCACAAGGATACTTTTCTCAAAAGCTAATAAACCAAAGACACAAAAAAATCCCAACAACAATGATATAGAAGATCTTCACAACACAACTAATAAATATGACCTAATTGATGCACACAGAATATTAGACCTGAAACAATAGAATACATTTTGTTTTTAAGTCATATGAAATATTAACTAAAATTTCTGAGAAAAGAATAAATACATAAAGCCTTAAAATATACAGTGTGAGCTTTCATTTCAGGCAGCTAAGAAAAGAATAGCGAAAGAAACTCAAACTAGAAGAAAGGATATAACAAAATAAACAGAAATCAATGAAATGAATATCTAATAAAGAGAATCCACAGAGCCAATGTTGGTTCTTTGAAAATATTAATAAAATTGAAAAACTCCTAGTGATACTGAAGAAGGATAAAAGAAAAAAATAGTATTAACAGGAATAAAATGAAGACATCAGTGTATATCCTACAGATATTAAAAAGATCATAAGAGGATACTACAAACAATTTTACTCCAATAAACTTGAAAATTTAGATGCAATGTACAAATTTCTCAAAAAACAAGAGATGTCAAAACTGACCCAAGAAGAAATAGAAAATCTAACTAATTTTTAAAATTTATTAAATAAATTGAACAATATCCTTCCCAGAAGGAAAATTCCGGGTTCAGATGGCTTCACCAGTGAACTTTTCCAAATATTTAAGGAAGAAATAATACCAATATTATATAAGCTCTTCCAGAGTAAAGAAAAAGATGAAGCACACCTAAACGTGTTTTCAGAGGACAGCTTAATTTTGATAGTAAACCTTAGAAGGATACTATAAAAAGGATGTTAAAGACCAATGTTTCCTGTGAACATAAGTATGAAAATGTTACACAAAATACTTGCAAGTTAATTAAATTAATGCATAAGGGTGACTTAACAATTGAAAAAAATCAATATAATTAACCACATTAACAGAATGTAGGAGAAAATTGTTTTATATTTGTGATTGAGAAAATCGAAGCAGTGGAGAAAATTCAACATCCTTCACGAAAAAAAAACTCTTAGAAAACTAGAAATAGGAGAGTGCTTCTTTAATTAGAAAAAAGACTTTCCACACAGTCTTATAGTAAACATCATATGTAATAGTGAAATATGATAAAACTTTGCCCCTGAGTTTGGGAATGAGACAAAGATGCCCACTTCACAGCTTTTATGATTCACCTTATACTGGAGATTTTAGCAAGTACAATAAAGCAAGAACATTTAGTAAAAGGCTTAAAGACTGGAGAAGGAAAAAATACCCTCATCATGTGAAGGCGTTATGAGTGTGTACCTAGAAAATTCAAAAGAATCTGCAAACAATTGGAATTAACAACTGAACTTAGCCAGGAGCGTGGATGCAAGGTTAATATAAAAAAAAGTATTTCCAACCAGAAACAAATATAAAATAAAAATGATAGAACCTACACATTATCAAAATTAATATTTGCATTCAGTAAAATAAAAAACTATGAAACAGAAAATCCTAAAATAAAAATTTATGAAAGCATCCAAATGCTTAGGAGTACATGTAACAGAATTTATGAAGAACTCTACATTGTAAACTACAAAACATGATGGAGGGAAATTCAGGAAGATCTAAATAAATAGGATGATATGCGATGCTCATGGATTGGAAGACTCAATATTGTAAACATGCCAATTTCCCCAAAATTTATCCACAGATTCAATGCAATTCTAATCAAAATCTGAGCAGGGGTGTGTGTGCATATGTGTGTGTGTTAATTAAAAAGCGGATTCTCAAACGAATGTGGAAATGCAAAGGAGCAAGAATGACGGAGGCACTCTTGAACAAGAGCACAGCCAGAGGACCCACACTACCAGACACCAAGAACCACTGTAAACCTATGGCGGTTAACATGGTGCGACACTGACACAAGGACAGACATACTGGCCAGTGTAATGGAAGAGAGAATCCACAAACGGACCTGTACATACATTGTCTCCTGGCTTACGACAGTGACATTGCACTACATCAAAGAAAGGATGGTCTTTTTAATAAATGGTACTGGGTCAATTGAACATCCACAGGGAAAAAAGTAAATCTTGACTTTTATTTCACTCTGTAGACAAAAATCAATTCCAGATGGGTTGCAGATGAAAATATGAAAGTTATAAAAGTAAAGCTTCTAGAAGAATGTCTTCATGGGTACAGGCAAAGAATTCTTAAACATAACACAAACAGCACTAGTCATTAATGAAAAAAAAATTGATATATTGGACCATGTTAACACTATGAACTTTTGTTCACGAAACGATACTACTAAAGTAGTGAAAAGGCAAACCACAGGGTGGAGTTACAAACTCGTAGTCATGACACATGCTCGTATGCCCAACAAGTGACTCATGTGCATAATAGGTAGACAGACTTTACACATTTTTATATACTTTATACACATATATACCGCCTACTGATCAATAAAAAGGCAAGAAAAATCAATAGATAAAAGAGTAAAAGATTTGAACAGATACTAACAGAAGAAAATACACAAATGGTAAATAAATATACAAAAAGGTGTTCAGCTCCATGATTCATCATGGAAATACAAAAATAAAACCACAATACATAACTTCAACACACTCACCAGAATTAATAAAATAAAAACGGACACAAAAAATTAAGTGTTGGTTGCAGTAAATGTATCTCTCATTGCACTGCTGGAGGGTCTTGTAAGTTGGTAAACAAGGTGGAAAACTGGCAGAATCTGCCAAATCTGAACATATGCACATCTTATGACCGAATCGTTCTGCTTTTAGGTATATTCCCAACACAAATGCAAACACACATGCACTGGGAACATGTACAAAGATGTTCAGAAAAGGTTGCAATAGCTCAATACTGAAAGCAACCAGAGTGTCCTCAAAAGCTGAAGCGGAGTTTTGGTCACAGCAAGGAGTCCTATAGCAGAAACTGGCAGGGACTCCCTGGCAGGGGACCCTGGGGTCTAAGAGTCTGGCGCGTGACCAGGACATTGGGTGGACCCCTACTCAGATGCCCACAGAGGGTCGTTCGTCACAGACCAGGCACTTCCTCCTCCCCTGGCCAATTCCCATTCCATATGTCACATGAGCCCACAGAAGAAGAGGGACAAGAAAATCCTCTCTTGCCTGACGTTAAATGGAAAAAAGCTGAGAAAAACACTTACGTGACTGAATGTCTCTGGAATATTTTAGATGAAACTTAAAATATATATATATTTTCTTGCTTCTGACTTTTTTAAAATTGTGGTAAAATACATGCAACAAAATTTGCCATCTTAATCACTGTTGAGTGTGTGGCTCGGTGGCATTAGGTCCACACGTTGTGCTACTGTAACCATAAGACTCTTTCCATGTTACAAAACTGGAACTGTCCCCGTTAAACAGCAACTCCGCATTTGTCCGGCCCCTGGCAGCCGCCACACTCTGCCCCCTGTCTCTGTGAACGTGAGGACCGTAGGCACCTGTGGTCCCACCCAGAAGTGGAATCGCTGGGTCATTTGGTAATTTTGTTCTTCCTGTTTTTATGAACCACCCTATTGTGTTCCATAGCGGCTCCACCATTTCACATGGGAATTTTAGATGAGGTGTCCACGTGAAAGGAAAACCCACGACAGAAGCTAAGTTCAATTGGAAGGAAACAGACAAAAAGACCCACTGCTTTTCCACACCTGCATTTGTCAGACAAAGACACGTCCACCTGCTGCACTAGCTTGAATCACAGACTCTGAAGTTTGATTTCAGTTACTCGCCCCTGATTTTTTCCAGTCTGCGGAAGGCATGAGAAGCCGGTTGGTGTGAGTTCACGACTGTGCACCCTGAGCCTCAGCATCACGGAAACAGCCTTTGCCCCCCTCCGCGTGGGCGGAGAGGAAGCAGCAGCTCTGGCCGCGAACTTGGTCTCTCTTCTGCCCTCACCCGCCTCGGCATCGTTACAGGCTTGGGTCTTGCTCACTGTCCTCCTTTCTACTTTGTCACCCCTTGGTTCCTGTTCCTGTTTTTCTTTCTCCCTCTCTGATGGCTCCTCTCCCTCCTGGCAGAATCATCAGCTCCCGTGGCCCGATGCTAAGGGAACCTGAGGACAGCTGAAGCCTCTTGACGGTGACACAGTGCTCAGTGGCCAGGTTGATGGTGTGGGTAGGTGACTGGCAAAAGATGAGGATAAAATGACTCAGAGGTTGCTGCTTGGACAACAGGATTGTGCCACCAGTCATGAGAGAAAGCAGGGGAAGGTGGGCGGCGTGGGGAGGGAGATAATCTCTTCTGCTCAGAGGCACCGAGTTTGAGCCGCCTGCAGGACATTCAGGTGGCATACCCTGCTGTCCTGCCTCTCAGTCTACCCACGTACTGTGTGACGTGTGACACATGGCAGGATGTGATACGACTGTCACGCAGTACATGCTACCACACAATCATAGCACGTGCTGCACATATAACACATCATGCAGTACATGCTGCTACACAATCATGTCACACGCCACACGTATCACAGGCCACACAGTATACACTCCCACACAATCATAGCACGTGCTGCACATATAACACTGTACACATACACACCACTGCACGATCATATCATATCATGTGTCACATAATAAATGCTTGTTCTGTGTTTTCTCAGATTCTGGATATGTCCATTCGTCATTCATTCACCACAGGGACAATTATATTAGCTGTATTTTCTTATTTTCTGTATTTTTGATGCTCTGGCATTTGGGGGCCATACAGACCCAAGGAGAGACTGCCCTTCCCAGGGCTCAGCCGGGAGCACGCCTTTCATGTGCAAACCAGCCATTCCCCTCCATCCCCAGCCTCCTGCTCACCCAGCGCTCACACACGCGCCCTATTTCCTCTGCCCTGCGCAGCCCAGGGCCAGGTACCAGGCAACTAGAGACTGCACCCACAGCCCTCTGGAATTATTCAAAGTGGCCCATCCTAAAGTGTTCCCTCTGTCCTGCCTTGTCACCAAGCCACAGAGACCCCAGAAAAGCCTTCCTCCCACCCCTTTCTGCCTCCTGACCAAACCCAGTGCTTGCTTCCCATGTGCCCTGCATCATGTGCTGAGCTGCTTGCTTCCAGGGGAACTGTGAGTAACATTAATGTCTTCTCCATGGCACTGACCTCTCTGTGTTGTCATCCAGTCACACCTTTATAGATTAAATCCCAGGTATGATTTTAATACAACTCTACCACACGATCATGTCACATGCTATCATATAGCACATCACACAGTACACACTCACACCATCATATCAATCATGTGCTATCATATTGTGCATGTCACACAGTACACACTAGCACACAATCACATCACACGCCCAGACTGCAATCACCCAACGACCTTAAAGGATGCTGCCCATTCTACTACATAAGTGTAAATATCCTAGGCAGTAATTCCATGTAAGTTTGCACGACTTTGGTCTTAAGACCCAAATCTAGACTTAAAATCTCTTAAACAGCAAGGATACTTAATGTTCCTCACACCCAGGCAGGGAGATAACATTAGCTCCAGTTTAGAGAACAGGAAACTGGGACTCAGAGATCGTCACTGACTTGCCCAGCACAAAAAAAGCTGGTAAGTGTCAGAGTCAAGACTTTTAACTCCATCTTCCTGGTCTCCAAAGGCCCTCTCCAGACCTACCTCAAGCTGCCTGCTTTGAGCCTCCTTCTGTCTTCTCCATTCTTAATTCTAAGAGGTCAGGGTGAGGGAGATCTCGCTAAATGTCAGGACTGACGCCTTCTCAGTTTTGAGCCAGTGAACCCAAAAGTACACATGGAGTATCTGCTGTGTCCCAGCACAGCGAGCAACATTACAAATGCCACGGGCTAGTTCGTGCTCTTGAGGAGTGTCCGATCTGGCAGAAGAGAAAGCGCGTTAGGGCCTAGTGGCCTTCGCAGATGAGTAAGCGGGTTGGTGTGTGACTGTGCAGCACAGGGGACATGGCAGAGACGCGGCCTTGTGGAGCGTCGGGTTTTCATAAAGCGACTGGGGGAACGTTGTCAGTGAAAGGAGCCCTGGGAGCAAGGGCAGGGCCGCAGGACTGTGGACAAATGAAGCAAGAGCTCCTCGGCTCCCTGCGGTGGCCCTGCTGTCCCCTCGCTCCACCCCCACCCTCCCTGCTGCTCAGGGCTGAGGACACAGGTGCGCCCAGCTGCAGCTGCCTCCCTGCTTCTGGGCCTTTTCTCTGACCCTTCTACCTCCGTTGTCTCTACAGTCACCGTCTCTTCCCAACTGCATCTAAATGTCCTTCAATCTCTCCCATCTTAAAAAGAAAAAAATGCTCCCACAAACACCCCTGCTTCCGTCTCTCTCTTCCCTTCACAGCCCAACTTCTTTACAGACAATCCACGTGCTGAATTCCGTTCCTCACCTCTGCGTCCCAGTCACGTGATCTGTGTTTCATTCCTGTCACGCCTTTTGATATTTTCACTGAGGTGCCTAAAGGCGTCCTTGCTGCTAAACGCAATGGCCACTTCCAGTCGTTTCCTGGTGGCCTTGACCATGCATCAGCGTGGCTGGGTGCTGGCTCTTCCCTGGCTTCTCTAACCTACCCATTCCCAGCTCGCTGCTGTCATCTTCCTCCTGGTGTCATTTGGAAGGTCCTCCTTAAATGCTGGTGTTTTCCATGGTGCTGACCTAGACCTACCATCACTGTACACTCTATCTCAGTGGTCACTGACCCCTGCCTTGACCTCAATTACTATAAGTCTCAGATTTATGCCTCTGGGCCAGAGCTTTCTCCTGAGCCTCAGATCCTAATGCCATATCACAAGGATGTCCCCAAGGCTCTCAAACTTGACATGTCCAAAACCAAACTTACCATCTCTTCCCCCCGCCCCAGGTCTGCCCCTCCTCATCTACAAACAGCAGGGCTGCCCACCCAGCAGCAGAGTCCTGGGCCTCACTCTCAATACCCCCGCCCTCACACCCACAGCCAGTCAGTGGCCACCTCTCCTGCATTTACATTTCAAACATATGTCCCTCCATCGTTCTCTCCACCCCTCCTGCCACCACCCTAGCAAGCCCGCACCATCTCTGTTTCATCTGGGTCATGGAAGCACGCTCCTCACACAGCTCCCTGCTCCCAGCCTTCCTCCCTTGCAGGACTCCCAGCACTGTAGCCAGAATGGACTTCAAAAATTCAGATGTGGTCACATCGCTCCCTTGATTAAAATTCTTCAGTGGCTCTTAGGCTATGGGGAACTAAAGATGGTGAATTGACAGAGTCATCAGAAGATGTAATGAACAGAAAAACACTAGTGTGAGAAAACACCTGGGTTTGGAGTTCTGGCTTTGAATTGGAACATTTCCGTCTACAGTTACAGATGTGTAGAATATTTGAGCTGAAAAGGCCATCAGATATAACTACTGTCCAACCCTCTCATTTTATAGATGAAGACATTGACATGTAAGCTGTCTAAATCTGCAATGGAACTAAGCTAGAACCAAGTCTTCGGGGCTTAGTGATGGTTAGACACATGAAGTCATGCAGCTTCTCAAGGTCTCATGTCTCTTCCTACGGCTGCGGTTAGCACCAGGCTCCAGTTCCAGGCAGGAAGTCAGCCTGAACGCAGGACAGCCACACGCATGCTGTGGTTCCCACACCCACTGCCATGGGCCACATCTCGCTTCCCTCCATGGACCTGCCCTGAACTCAGAGTACCTAGGAGGCTGCTTAACTCTGCAGCAACCCAGGTGACATAAATTCATCTGCCTGTATTTTTCTGTTATCCTTCCCCAAGATGACAACATGCTCATCTGTCAGATGTGGGAGTTTCCCATCTTTTTGTGCCAAAGACTGACACAAACCCTTTCTCCCTAATCTGATGCTGTGGCCAACTTTTTTTCTTTTTGTAAAATGATGTTCTTCCAGATGCCTGTTTATCATTATCAGAGGTTTCTTCCATAAAATGTCCACGTGAAAACATTGCTCTCCTAGGCACTATCCAAAGCAAATAAGACAAGAAGTTAAAGGAAAACAGATTCTAGAACTCACACACAAAGTAGCTGATGAGCAGCCAGAGGCACACGGGGAGGGGCTGCTCAGACCTGGGCCAGTCCTGGGAGGTTTTTGTTGACCTTCCGAGCAGGCATTAGGTTCTGGGGAGAAAATAAGAAAAAGAAGAGGGTGCCTGCACCTGTCCCTGAAGTTGACTACTTCTCTCTACCTTAGAAGAGTGTCAAAGAGGTGAGACTACCCCGAAGATGGAGACAGCACATGTGTGGGGGTGGGAGGGGACAGGTGGCAGAGAGAAGTAGGGAGGCATTTTTTTAAATAGATTTTATTTTTTGGAGCCATTTCAGGTTAACAGCAGAGGAGGCACTTTTAAGAGAGGATTGAGAACTCAGACCCTGAGTTAAGATTCCATCTCCCATGCCAGGGCGGCAGCAGGTGGGTGCAGCAGAGAGAGGTACATGCCCTGGGGCTTCAGGCTATGGGGGACATGAAAAATACTCAGCTGTCCCCACCAGCAGTGCAGATGCAGAGTCTAGGGAGGGAGGTGGCAAACCCTCTACCATGCCACGGAGCCACTGTCTGCCACCCGCAATGATTAGCGCAGAGCAGAGGTCAGCAAGATGACAGCCCACAGGCCAAATCTGCCCCTTGCCTGTTTCTGTATGGCTGGAGAGCTGAGAATGGTTTTTACGCAATTAAAGGGAAGTTTGAAAATAAAAAAAGAATGTGACAAAGACTGTATGTTGCCCCCCAACTTAAAATATTCACTTTCTGTTTCTTTCCAGAAAGAAGTTGCTGTCCTTGCTGTAGAGGACCAGGCTATCTGGATGGCTCTGAGGAGTGCTATGTTGGTATTAGAGGTTTTTCCATTCATGGAATTGGTTTCAGACATGGTTCCCTTGAGGCTGGGGAGAACCAGCCCCTGGTCTCTAAAGCTGCAGGGGCAGACCCGCTCCACCTGTCCATGGGAACCCACTTCCCAGCATTGCCCTCACAGGGACTCTCAGGTTATTCTAGTGTTCAAGATTGGCCTTATAAATACCCTACAGACTCAGGGGTATTTTTTTAATTGAACAGTATTTTTTAACTGAAAGACTAATATGAGCATGTGATCTTCTTTAAAGAAGTTATGCAATGAAAACAGTCTTCCTTCCACCCTAGACACCCAATTCAGTAGAACTATTATCAAGAGTTAATGTATCCCCACTCTGTGTGTGCGCATGTGGTGCGTGCGCATGTGGTGAGTGTGCATGTGGTGCGTGCATGTGGTGCGTGCACATCTGGTGCGTGCGCATGTGTGCACCCAAATGATACCACTGTCTTGGCTCTTGCTTTCTTCCCTGTTTTTTTTAACTTAGTAATGTATTCAGAAGATTTTCCCACATCAGAAAATACAAATTTGGCTCCTTTTCAATAGCAGCATAGTATTCCTTTTCCTGAATGAAACATGTTTGAACTGTTTCCTTATTAATAAAAGTTGCCTGCAGTGTTTGTCTATTACAAACAGTACTAAATTTTTAATTCTTATACTTCAAAAAGTTCATGAAAAGATTCGAAGTATCTTTTAATTCTGTTTTTTCATGAACTTTTCAAAGTATTCTGATACATATAGCTCTGTGCAAATAAGTGACTGTAGCTGGAGGATAAATTGCCAGGTTAAAGGGCACGTGACTTTTAGACTGTGATGCACACTGACAATGGCCTTCTAAAGTGCTGCACGGGACCCACTCTTGCCAGCGGTAGGAGGAGATCACAGCCTTGTCCCGATTTCCTCGTTACCACTGATCCCTTTCATTCCCAGTTTGGTGGGTGAAAATAATATACCATTTTAACCATCAGTTAAAATTACAAATGAAATCAAGCATCTTTGCGTGTATTTTCTGTTATTGAGAGTTAGTTTAACCTAACGGTGAAGACGTGCGAATTCTGGAGGCAGCCAACCTGGATTCAAACCCAGATTTATTACTGATTAGTTTGTTATGGGGGACAAATAACTTAATAACATGGCTCAATCTCCATGTCCTTAAAATGAAGAGGAAGATAACAGCCTTCTCATGTAGGGTTACTGCAGAGAGTACTTGACTGGATGCACGTAAAGCCCGTGGGACAGAAAGTGCTCAGGGACTCGGAACTGTCATCTTCTATATCTGTTCTTATGGGATCTGTCAGTGTATGCTTCTGTTCATTAAGGCGCCGGGGTTTCTCTTTTTTAACACCTCTCACATCACACACACTCCAGGACACAGGCTGCATGATAAGAGGGAAGTTATCTGTCTCCTTAGCCTACTGTATCCCCAGACCAATGGCTGGAATTGGGCCTGACACGTAGAGGCAGGCACTGAGCATCCGTTAGATGAATGAACCACTTGTTAAATTATTAATATTAAGAAAAGTAGACCTTTTGACTGGCAATATGTGTTGCAAACAATTTTTTCACTATATCATATATCTTTGATTTTGCTGTTTTCATTTATTTTTGCAATATAAAATGTTCATAAAACTTTTCCATGATATCATTCTTTGATTCATTTCAAATATATTTTGCTATAAGGTGTGAGGTAGGACTCCAACTTAAACTTTTCTGCCATGGGGTGGTTTTGGGGGTGCTTGGTTCCTCTGCATGCTGGTCGGTCCATGAAATCCCACTGCAAGCCCCTCGTGCTTTTATCTCAAGGCTCTGGTCCATATTCCTGGGAAGCTGTCTGAACACGGCGGGCTGTCACCCTTCGATGTGAACAAGTGCACCAGTGCTTCCCGGGGCAGGCTGCACTGTGATGAAATGACGGGACGGTGACAAGCATGGAAACGCTGGCCGGTGCAGAGGGCAGGCGGCACCACAGAGCCGAACGTGCAGGAAGACGAAGCTGGAAATTCCAAAGATGGATTTTACTTGGAGGACTGGCTCAATTAGTACATCTTCCTTTCAAGGAGCGTGCGATTTTATTTTGGAGTTTTCTTACGTAAAACAGACATGTGAGTTCTGAGCCTCCCTGCTCTTTGAGATTTGGGGAGATTAGACAGTGCAAAGCCACCCGAATATTTCTGAGAATTCCTGGAAGTCTCAGGCTCTCCTGCTTTTTCTGCCTCTTTAGCTCTGGCTTGTTCACCATCTTCTGTGGAACATCTTTCATAAACCCCAGTGGAAACACAGATCCTTCTTCTTTGGCACTACCCAGTCACCAACAGAAATCCCTCCTGCCAAATATCTGTGGGTGTAGTGGCATTTAACGAACATTTTGGGGGGCTAGGCGGGACTTTCTGCTATCATGCTGGCACCATCTTTCTCTCCATCTTAAACCCTGTCTTCACTTTTAAACCCCTCCAAGAACTTGCAAGTTGTCTCCCTCTGTTAAGACAAGTAGCAGTCTTCCCATCTGAAACTCTGCCCGGCAGGAAGGGGAGAGAATGGGTTACTTTTAACCCCACACAGAATTTTACTGATGAAAACAATTTTGCACCCAAGTGGAAATCTGGTGCCAATCGTCAAGATCAGAAAGTGTTCTCCACCTTGTTGCATTTACATTGTATGCTAGCAGGTTCATTACTGCTTTCTCTCATCACCTTCCAACTACCACCTCAATCACGCAGCCATCCAAGTGCACACACTGCGCTCTTTGCGTCTCCTTTATCTGTTATAAAACAAAGATCAGAATTAAAGCCAAGTGTATGAAAAGGTTGATAGTCTTTGGAACATGGCTGAGATTTTGCTGGTTCGTTGCAGGACAGTAGATTAGATGGCTGGGGTCTACACTAGATCCAGAAATTAGAACTGCTCAGTGGGTACAGCAGAACCTTTGTGGTCCCTTAACAATCTGAGGTCGTAGGGGAAGGTCCAGACTCGCCAACCAAAGGCAACAGATAGAAGGGGATAGTCTAATTCTTCCTCTAGTACGACGGAAGCTCTGTCATACAATGTCCCAGGGTGGGCAGAGGCTGGAGACAAAGAATCCAGCAGCCCCTCCCACACGGGTGAGCTCAGCCGGGGTTCTCCTAGATACTTAGGTCTCTAGACTCCCCCAGTGGGGAAGCATCAGTGAAATGTGACAGCAGGCAGAGGGCCCTGCAATGGGCAGAACCGCTCCCTGGAAAACCGGGGAAAGGAGGCTGATAAAGTGCGGGGTATGCAGCAGGCCACTAAAGCCAGAAAATGGGAAACCCAAAGGGAAGATAAACTTGGCCACGAAGAGGGTTGAGCAAACCACGGCCCACGGGCCAAGTCAGTCCACTGCCTGTTTTTATAAATAAAGTTATATTGGAACACAGCTACACCCTTTTGTGTGCATATTATTTTTGGCTGCTTTTGTGCTAAAACAGCAGAGTTGAGTAGTTACAACAGAGACCGTATGGACCACAGAGCCTAAAATATTTACTATCTGTCGGTTTACAGAAAAAGTTTGCTGACCCTGCTCTAGTTTGTGAATTCCTGAGAGTGGAGTTTTGTCATCCTGCTTACATGTCTATTCCCAGCACCCATGATAGTCCCAGGCACATAGCAGGTACTCAATTAGTATTAACTGAATGAGTGAATGAATGAACCCCTGAGTGTTAGGAATCTCTCGCTTTCTAAGATTTTTCTGAAAGTAGCAGGCTTGGTCCTGGAGACTAGGACGGGGTCCCCCACAGCTGTGGAGAGAGCAAGTTTCACAGAGAACATGCCAGAACCTGAAGATCACTTTGCAGGCAAAGGGAGGTGTTCAGACGTCCCCGACTGCTTTACTGGCAGAAACCTCCCCTGTGTGTCTATTTCTAGAAATTAGGCCTAATTTTAAATCTGCAGAATTAGCAAAGCACCCTGATAGTTTTCACTAATGAATTCTAATGGTTAATTATGCTTAGCGTCTTAATGGCTTTCTCCCTGCACCAGGGCCCTCCACGCTGTTTCTGCTCAGAGGGCACAAAATGATGCCATCTGATTGTATTTCTTCAAAGACAAAAAGCGTTGAGTTTGCTGCCGTTTTCTCTTCTTTTCCTTACTGAGCCTCCTTGATTTTGCCCATCACTAAGAGCTGATAGGAAAAGAATATAAGAACAGCGACCACGGGACATGTTCAGGTTTCAGGTTTTAAATGCCTACTGCTGGCTTTTCAGACCTCGGGCTTGGGCGAAGGTTGGTGTTAAATGATCTCTGCCCTCCACCCCCCAAGTTTCCAAATAAGAAAAATAAAGGCCTCAATGTGAGGGTCTTAGTACACATGGCCTTTAAGACGATCGTGACAAGGACGACTGGAGCCTGCCTGAGTTTCCAGAACTGCGAATTGAGAAGCACCCCCTCTCCGAAGCCTCCAGGGGAGCCTGTGCTGAAGGACCTGTGATCTCTTTGCTGGACATTTCCCTCAAGTTTCTCTTTCTTAAGGAAGAAGGGATATTATGGTATAATTGAGAAGTCCTCAAACCCTGTGAGTGTGGCCGCCTCTTGTTTGAGTCCAGGCTGCTATAACAGAATACCACAGATGGGGTGGACTACACAACAAAAGTGCATTTCTCACAGTTCCGGAGGCTGGAAGCAGGAGATTCGGGTGCTGGCACATTCAGGACCCGGAGAGGGCCAGCTTCCTGGTTTGCAGATAGCCATCGTGTCATTACGGCCTCAGGTGGTGAGATCATTCCCTCATGTCTTTTCTTATGAGGGCACTAATGCCTCTTATGAGGGCACTAATGCCACTTATGAGGGCTCCACCCTCACATCCTAATCAATTCCCAGAGGCCGCACATTTAAACCTACGAATTTGGGGAGGACACAGACATTCAGTCCATGGCGCCTGCCCTTCCCATTAAAGCACTTATATTAGTCAATAAAACACACGTTTTCCTGGTCTCCCTGGAAACACTCTGATTGGTTTACATCTTCCGAGGTTGTCAGCAGGACGGTGACGGTGTTGGTTCCAATCATCACGTGGCCACTCTTCTCGCATCTGCAGTTAAGGTGCACTGTTCACAGTATCTGCTACCATGGAAAATAGGTGCCGCAGTCACTAGGAACCAACTGTGAACTTGGGGGAAGAAGGGAAGGTCACGGGAGTGGGTAAGAAATATGCCACCAGACTCTGCATCTGTGAATCTGGACATTTACTTGACAATTGGGTTTCAGCACATTCAGATATGGCGCAGCATGAAACTGGAGCCACTTTAGTCAGTGGCTTCTCCCAAATCATCGTGTTGGGGGCCTGCGTGTCAGTTTCTTTCTTCCCCTCCCACAGGGTTAACAGAGGGAGTGGTAACAACCTAATTAACACGAGACCTGTTGGCATCTTGGAGGAGTTTCTGTGACTGTCCCCTCCCTCGGTTTGCCTTGTCTTTCTGTGTATATGTATACGTGTATATATGTGTGTATGTCTATGTATGTATTTATATATACATAAAATTATATATTTACATATGTTAGGTATTCAGTAACCGCGCATCTTAGGCTCCCTTTTACACATGAGTGGGGCAATGCTGTGAGGCTGTGGGAGCACTGCTGAAAAGCAGAATTTGGAAAACCTCCTTTTGTGGTTCAGGCATTTTCAAGACATACATCAATATATGCAAAAAGAATTGTATCCTGCAAAGTATATAAGAATGTCTCCTAGTACAGGGCCTGGTATGTAGCAGGTGCCTAATAAATGCTTTCTATTATTGATACATTGTCAAAAGTAAATTAGTATAGCCCTTAATCTTTTTCAGAGGGAAATGTGACCACCAATATCCATTGTTAAATCCTTCACAAAACCCGCAATAGATGTTTCCTACCATCACAAGTCATTCCCCTGCCGGCAAAACCCTCCTGCTCCGTCATCCCACTGAGTTGTTATTCTGGGTCATTCTTTATGACTCATTCATTCATTCTTTCAATTATGCATGTATTTAATACATAGTTAGGAAGTTCCTTTATGTGCTAGTCTCTGAGGACCTACCAAAATGCCACACATACACAAGAGTTAGCAACGTATAGACAAGTTAAATACATATTTGGGTAAAGAGACTAGAATTTAAAATATTGTATGGAATATAGCACTACTGCATGCAAACTGGCAATATTAATATGGATATAGCCATCTAGCTCTCTGCATTCTACGGTATTGAATGATTACCATGTTTCAGCCACTGAGTTATTGCTCTAACACATTATTTAACTTTATCTTCAAAACACCTCGAGACATAATACTTATGTCCCGTCCCCATTTTACAGTGGAAGAAACTGAGAGAAGGAAACAAAAGAGAGGAGAAAAGGAGACTCAGGGAGGCAGGATGGAAACGAGGCAAAGGAGAAGGGAAGGAGGGGATGAGGAGAAGACAGGGGACATGAGTGTCCCAGATGTCCCTCTCCTGGAGTTACACAAATCAGAGACTAGGTTTTCTACCACAAGGAGAAAAAATTTCTACTTTGCATTCAGAGAAAAATGTAAGAAAGCCTTCAATGAATTTTCCGTCTGGGGTCCTGTGTTCAGGGCTTTGCATGGAACGTTCCACTGTTTCCACAACCTGACCACAGTGCAGCGACCCGGAATATTGACAGGGACCCTGGGGAAAACCTCCCTACAAACTCACTTCAGAGACAATTTCCTTTCCTTATCTATGATATAGGATTTTGATTAGGGATGGGAAATGTGTAATTTTGAAGGGAGATATAAAATCATTCCATGATGTGGACTTCATAACACTGTCCAGCTTCCTCTGCACAAACAGCAGGAGGCACGTTTCCTGCAGTTCGTCTCTTCCTCGAGGGGAGCGTGAGATGGGAAGGATCCACTCGCCAGGATGGGACTCCATGGGGAGGTCGGAGAGCTGTCCCCGGCCAGAAGACCTGAGGTCACACGTGAAACAGCATAAGACTAGGGGTACTGCTGGGAGCTCACGCCCTTTACTCACCTCAGCTAGTGCTTGGTGGGAAGCAGAAGAGGGAGGAAGAAAGAAGGGGAGGAAAAGATGAGCGGAAAAGAGAAAAAGAAGAAAAAGAGAGGAAATAACTAGCACTGAGGACATGATAAGCTCTTGTTAAATGTTCAGGACTCTTATGAAAGCTTTCCAAGGATTGTCTCATTTCATCTTTGCAACCTCCAGTGAGGTAGACAATGGTCACCATTCTGTTGATAAATAAACACAGAGAGGTAAAGAAATTGACTCAAAGTCACACAGTGGGTAGGTGTAGACATGAGACTTAAACCCAGGCAGTCTGGTTCCAGAGCTCGAACACTAAAGACAGAAAGAGAAATGAGAGGGATGGTGGGGAGCGGAGGGGGACGTACTGAGTCACAGGAAGGGGAGAGAGAGAAGAGAGAACAGAGAGGAGAGACAGGCAGAGTGGAAAGGAAAAGAGAAACATCGAAGAGACAAAGAAGTGAGACAGAGGAGTGTTCTGCGTGCTCGTAGCAAAGACAAGCAGTCGGTCCATCACCTCCCATCCTCGCGAGCGCCCTGGCCCAGGCCCCGTGTGCTGGCAGCTGCCAGCTCCAACACCACCCTGAGCGTGAGCTAGAAGCCTCCAGCTGTCCCCATGAGATTATAGTGCACATCTCACACTGCAGTGGCATTAGTAGATGCATGTCTATAAGAGGCTCCTGCAAAGGCAGGTGTTTAATGCACAGATTTAAATTTCTTCCTGTTCCCAAATTTTTACAAACCACTGAACATCTCAGATTGGACAACGTCACTAATAGCACTGTGTAAAGGCAGCTGTCTCATGAAAGTTGTTCAAAAGGGAGCGTGCCATGGTGGGGAATGAAGACGTAAGCCCTTATGAAGATTCTTGCAGAAGGTAGATTTTAACTTGATGCAACACTACCACTTCACTTAAGAATTAAAAAAAAAAAAATCAATCTATCATTTATTTTCAAGCTGCAGGCCTCTGTACGTGCTATTCACTCTCTGAGCACCCTTTTACCAGTTATTTCTAGACTTTGCCCATTTTTCTTTCCTTAGGAAAATCTTCCAGGGGACCTAACACATTCTCCATTTACCCAAACTTTGGGTATACCAAAACCACAGTAGCTAGACATGCATAAATTATTGATGATTATACAATATTTGATGACTCCCGTCCAAACTTGACTAAAGAAATTTCAGGTGCTGGTAGTCTTTGTCAATTCAGGAATAAGAACGGGGAAAGGGTGACTCAGTCTCAAGTTAACACAGAGGGGAAGTATAGTATTTCTCAAAAATCTATTGGAAACCTGAATTTGATTGATGCTATTTGATGTCGAGTGGCAGAAAGTAGTTAATTGAACTCAGGATGCATTTTTTTAAACATCCTATCATGGTAGACATTTTATGAACATCAAGGGCACAGAGACACCCAGGTTGGTCCCTGAGCAGCTCCCTGGCAGCCATGCACACAGACTTCATCTCAGAGCCTCCCCAGGACTGTGCAGTCACAAACGTGGACGCCTATCCTGGCCGTCCTGAATAAGCACCTACTGTGCTCCAGACATGCACGTACCTCATGCCTGATCCCCATAACAACTGCATAGTTAGGAATAATGTGGCCAAGCACACACAGTGACAAACCTAGGATTTGAATCAAGATTGGTCTCCTCTCCAAACCCATGCTATTTTCCTTATGACAACGGTCACTGTTTGTGGAGGGCTTGCCGTGTTCCAGGGTCTCCTCTAATGGCTTTACATCATTCCTCAGTGAGTCTCATAGCAGCATGTGGAGAGAGGAAGCATCACTCCGGGCTCAATCAGAGGAGGGGAACCACTGGAAGGACACGTTTGCTGCAGAGATTTGACCTGATGGGATTGTAGGAGCTGGTTCAGCCGTCTGTGTATGGGTTTTGCATCTGTCGTCTCTGCATCTGATGCTGGAGTTTGAAGTTCACAGGGCAGGCAGAGCGGAAGGGAAAATGGATGTAAACTGAGGGAGAGAAAGCAAGGACAAGCCAGGACCCACAAGGATGAGTCCACAGGACAGACTGGAATCAGTATCATTTCTTGCTGCCTTTAGCCTTGACGGTGTGGGTGTCGTGCAGAAGCTGGGGCCCTTCATCATGAAGCCAAATACACACACTTGGCCGAGGAGTCAGAGAGCTAAAGCAGTGTTCAGAGGGACAACGAGCAGTTGCAGGCCTGGCTGTGACCTCACACCACAGAGGTAAGCCGGCAGCTGCCACATGGCTGCTGTTTCCCTTCTACCTTCCAGATTTCCCACAAGAGTGTCTCTTGTCACCCACCCTAACTGGAAACCCACAGGAAGGATTTCTGGGTTATATAGTTCAACCCAGCCAAGTTAACACATTACAAAGCCCCCACAAAGAGTCATTGTCAAGTTCTTTATGTAACAGACGAGAACAAATTGAGGCACTATAGGTTAAGTAACATACTCGAGGTCACAGTGGTGGCACACCACTTAGTTGGACTTGAACTCTAATCCTGGAGGAGCAATACTGGCAGAGAGAGAGAGAGAGAGAGAGAGATTCCCTTAACCTGGGAATGGTCTAAGAGACCTGAGAGATGTGAAAGCTGCTGAGAGGCAGCCTGAAGGCCAGAGCACTTTAGCAGTTGGACTAAGGAGGACAGACAATATGTGGACCTGATGACCTCAGTCACTTCTGAAGGTGCAGAGAGCAGAGCTGGTACCCAATACATGTTAGGTTAGGGCAGTGCCACTGAGAACCAAAGAAGTTCCCCTGTCTGGATGCTACAAATCTCTAGGGGAAGTTACTGCACTAAATAAGGTATCTCTAAATGCAGATGTCCCCTAGGAGAAATGGGGGAAGGAAGATTCTGAGTCATCTGGGTCTTCACTCAGAAGTGACCAATGGAACCTAAAAATTACTGACTTGAACCCAGATGTGATTGTCAAGGTTAAATTTCTTTTTTGCATTAGCATAAATAGGGATTTGGAGCTACATTTCATTTCATCATAGAGAAATAAACCATATACCACTGAGTTAGGCAATCTATGTTTGAGAGAAGTGGTTAAGAGCAAGGGCTGTGGAAAAGACTGGGTTTCATTTTATCAGCATCTCCCATGCCCTACTAACTGTAGAAGCTTGGGCAAGTCATTCATTCATTCTGTGCCTCAGTTTATTGGTTGGGAAAATCAGGATAGAAATAGCACCTTGCTTGTTACTGCAAGAATTCAATAAAATTACCTGCATAAGGTGCTTCGCACCATCAGAGAAGGCTGCTGTATCTCCTAACTCTGGGAGCAGTAGTAGCTACATTTGTATCAGATAAAACAGACTCCAAAAAAAGATCTATTTTCAAAAAAGCAGAAAAATAAAAAATAAAAAAGATAAGGAAGGTCATTATATATACAGGGATCAATTCAACTAGTATATAATAACTCTAAATATATATGCACCAAACATCAGAGCACCCAGGTATATAAAGCAATTACAAGTAGACCTAATGGTAGAGATACACTGTAACACAATAGTAGTTGGGGACTTCAATACCCCACTTTTCACTAAAGGACAGATCATCCAGAAATAAAGTTAACCAAGAAACATCATCAGAATTTATCTCTAAGGCTGGCTGATTAGCTTAGTTGGTTAGAGTGCAGCCTTATAACACCAAGGTCACAGGTTCAGATCCTCATATACCAGCCAGCTGCAAAAAAAAAAAAAAAAAAAAAAAAAAGAATTAATCTCTACTCTAGGCCAATTGTATCTAATGGACATTTATAAAACAATTTCTTCCAACAGTTACAGAATACACATTCTACTCAGTAGCACATGGAACATTCTCTAGAAGAGACCATATGTTAGGTCACAAAACAAGTCTCAACAAATTTTAAAAAACTGAAATCATATTAGCTATCTTGTCCTACCACAATGAATTAATACTAGAAATCAACAACCAAAGGGACACTGGAAATTGTACAAATACATGGCAATTAAACAACATGCTCCTGTACAATGAATGGGTCAAAGAAGAAATAATAACAAAATTAAAAAATTCCTGAAGACAAATGAAAATGAAAACACAACATACCAGAACCTATGGGATACCGCAAAAGCAGTTCTGAGGGCGAAGTTTATAACAATAAATGCCCATATCAAAAAAGAAGAAAGGCTTCAAATAAACAACCTAACGTTATACTTCAAGAAACTAGGAAAACAAGAACAAATCAAACCCAACATTAAAAGGAGAGAAACAACAAAGATCAGAGCAGAAATAAATGAATTAGAAATTAAAAACATAATACAAAAGACTGATGAAACAAAGAGTGGTTTTTTTGAAGAGGTAAACAAAATCAATTAACCTTTTAGCTAGACTAATGAATAAAAATGAGAGAAGATTCAAATAAATAAAATCAGAAATGAAAAAGAAGACATTACAACTGAAATCAAAGAAATGCAAAGGATCATAAGAGACTATTATGAACAATAATATGCAAACAAACAAAAACCTAGAAGGAATGGATAAATTCCTGGAAACATACAACTTGCCAGAGTTGAATAATGGAGAACTGGAAAATCTAAACAGACCAATAACAGTGATGAGATTGCAACAGTGATAAACAGTCTTCCAACAAAGAAAACCCCAGGACCAGATGGCTTCACTGATGAATTCTATCAAACATGTAAAGAAGACCTAACATCAATTCTTCTAAAACTCTTTCAAAAAAACTGGAGAGGAGTGAATATTTCCAAACTCATTCTACAAGGCCAGAATTACCCTCATACCCAAACTGGAAAAAGATGCAATAAAGAAAACTATAGACCAATATCTATAATGAACACAAATGTGAAAATCCTCAACAAAATCCTAGCAACACACTGAGGAGATCACACACCATGATCAAGTGGGATTCATCCCAGGGATACAAGGATGGTTCAACACACACACATCAACAAACATGATACATCACAGCAACAAAATTAAGGACAAAACCATACGATCCTTTCAATAGATGCAGAACAAGCATTTAATAAAATCCAACACCTCTTCATGATAAAAACACTCAACAAATTAGGTGTAGAAAGAATGTACCCAAACACAATAAAGGCCATATATGACAAACCCATAGTTAATATCTTACTGAAGGGACAAAATTTGGAGGCTTTTCCTCTAAGATCCAGAACTCAAGGATGCTCACTTTCCCCACTCTTATTCAACACAGTACTGGAAGTTCTAGCCAGCACAATAAGTCAAGAGAAAGCAATAAAAGACATCCAAATTGGAAAGGAGGAAGTCAAACTATCCCTGTTTTCAGATGACATGACACACAGAAAACCCTAAAGACCACCAAAAATTACTATAACTAACAAATGAATACAGTATAGTGGCAGGATACAAAATCAACAGACAAAATCAACAGCCTTCCTGTAACCAATAATGAAATAGCTGAAGAAGAAATCAGGACAATAATCCCATTCACAATAGCTACCTAAAAAATGAAATACCTACGAGTAAATTTCACCAAGGAGGAAAAAGACTTCTACAATGAAAACTGTAAACATAGTTGAAAGAAATTGAAGAAGACACAAGTAAATACAAAGGTACCCTATGTTCATGGGTTGGAAGAACTAATATCATCAAAATGTCCATATTGCCAAAAGCAATGTACAGATTCAGCATAACCCATATCAAAATACCAATGACGTTCTTCACAAAAATGGAAAAAAAAAATCTTGAAATTTGTATGGAACCACAAAAGACCCTGTATAGCTAAAGCAATCTTGAACAAAAAGAGCAAAGTTGGAGACATCATACTCCTGACTTCAAAATATACTATAAAGCTGTTGTAACCAAAGCAGCATGGTACTGGTATAAAAACAGATAAACTGACAAATGAAATAGAATACAGAGCCCTGAAATAAACCCACATATATACAGCCAACTGATTTTCAACAAAGTTACCAAAAATACACAATAGGGAAAGGACAGCCTCTTCAACAAATGGTGCTGGGAAAACTGGACATCCACACGCAGAAGATTGAAACTGGACCCCATCTCCGACCATATACAAAAATCTACTAAAAATGGATCAAAGACCTAAATGTAAGACCCAAAACTATGAAACTACTAGAAGAAAACATAAGGGAAATGCTGCATGAAATGGGAATGGGCAGTGCTTTTTTGAGTGAGACTGCAAAGGCACAGGCAACTGAAGCAAAATACACAAATAGGACTCAAACTAAAAAGCTTCTGCACAGTGAGGGACACTGTCAACAAAGTAAAAGGACAACCTACAGAATGGGAGAAAGTTTTTGCAAACTGCACATCAGACAAGGGGCTAATATTCAGAACTTAAACAACTCAACAGCAAAAATCAAATAACCCAATCAAAAAATGGGCAAAGGACCTGAACAGACATTTGTTTTTTAAAAAAAGACATGCAAATGGCCAATAGGCCCATGAAAAAATGCTCAAAATTACTAATCATGAGGAAAATGCAAATAAAAACCAAAGTGAGAGATCATCTCAGTCCAGTTCAAATGGCTTTCATCTAAAAGACAGAAAATAACAAGTGCCGGTGAGGATGCATTGTTGGTGGGAATATAAATTGGTACAGCCATTGTGGAAAACAGCATGGAGCTTCCTCAGAGATGTAAAAATAGATCTTCCTTACCACTCAGCTATCCCACTACTGGGTATATACCTGAAGGAAATTAAATCAACAGATGGAAAAGACACCTGTACTCCCATGTTCATCACAACAATATTCACAAAAGCCAAGAGATGGAATGGACCAAAATGCCCATCAACAGACAAATGGACAAAAAGGACTGTGGTACATATACATGACGGAATATTATTCAGCTGTTTGTTTAAAAAAAATGAAATCGTAACATTTTCAGCAACATGGATGGAACTGGAAATCAAGTGTCACGTTACGTGAGGTAAGTCAGGCACAGAAAGACAAATACCTCATGATCTCACTCATATGTGGAAATCTTAAAAAAAGAGAAAGTGGTTCTCATAGAACTATAGAGTGTCAAATGGTCACCAGAGGCTGAGAGGGCAGAGAGGGTGGGGGCAGGAGAAGTGGTGGACTAACGGGTACAAAACTCTGCTGTCTACCCTGAGTGAATCACTGTGCAGCATATGCATGTATTCAAACAACACACTGTACCCTAAAAATATAGAAAAGTAAATGTTAAAGCAAACAAAAAAAATCACCGCAAATTGAATGCAGAATATGACAAGATTCCAGTTGTCATCTAGTAATTCAGACAGTAAAGAGATTTGCAAAAATGAAAAACGATGCCATTCTTCTCTCTGACTTTGTTTGTGGAAATAGTTATTTTTCATTAAAAGTTGATTATGTTAACATGTAATGAGTTTATTATTATTACTTTAAATACAGTAATATTTTTTTAATTCCTCAGATTTCATTTCTAAAATGGTAGATATTGAAAGCTACAACACACATAAAGCAAAGCTCCTCAGAGTCTTTAATTAAAAAACAAATACAACAACGCTACGTCTGCTTTTCTCCTATGAGGACACTTGTGGCTGCATTTAGGGCCCGCCCAGATAGTCCAGGGTAATCTCCCCATCTCAAGACTCTTAATCACCTGTGCAAAAATCTTTTCCCCAAAAAGTAACATTTATAGTATCCAAGGATTAGGACCTGGATGTCTTTGGGGACTATTATTCAGCCCACTGCAGGGACTAATGCACATTTTCTGTAACGTTATGTGCACTTTTTTCTTTCTCCAATTTTCAGCGTAGGAGGAAGAGATAACAGCTCAAATCCTAGGAAATTTCATGGTACGGAGCCTCCTAGAGCCCTGGGTAGAAAGCCTGTGGCCACGGCATTCCTCCCTGAGAAGCACAGTATTTAATTTCCATCAGTCAACAAACCAGCATTTATTGTATGCCTTCCAGGTAGATGACACTCACCTGGATTTGTTTGGAGCTATGAGGACGAATAAATTAGAGTCCCCATCTGGAGATAAAGGGGAGGGAAATCTCCCAATTACCTTAAAGTCCAACTAAGTAGGAATTGAATTGAAAAACAGAACCTGGTCCCATTAGAAATACCACCAAAACGTCCCATTTCTCCCGTGTGAGGCTTGCGAGCGCTGCCAACGTGGCCTTTCAGTTGCCTTCATGAACCCTACAGAAAATGCAGGTGGCAGATCTCAGCTCTTCTTGGCAGTTTTGTTTTTACTAAACTAAATCTCAAAATAGTGTCTGCACCGGACTGTGGGGACACATCAATTTCTGGGCATTTTTGGATCACTGCTGAGCTAGAAGAGAAAAGAGGAGTAATTGGTTTGGGGTTGAGTATTTGTATCTTTTCAATGTGTTGTTTGTAGCTTTCTCTGTAATTTCCCATCTGTTTTCAAAGTGAATTTAGGTTCAGTTTTGAAAATTACTGATGCATATTAAAATCATAACAGCCTAAGTTTTACAGATTTAATAGAACTGCATAAAATGATGAATATTATATGTAAATTTCAAATATAAAAGCATACTTCCAATAAACCCGTAATGGTATTCACCATGGAAGAGATTCCAGTATTGGATGGATATGTTTTGGTCATGCAAAATTTTAGTTTCTAAAAATAACTTATTATGAGACATTCCTTTCTACTGTATAAAATTTTCAGTCCATTCCTGCTTCTCTTCACTGAATTTCACTCCTCAAGTACTGTTGTCTAAAAAAAGCTATCTTCACTGTACACTGCCTCTTCTCTCCCCTTCAACAGCTTTCTCTGATGAATCCCCAGCAGGAGAATGCAGCAATGCTTTTCAACATGAGAAATCTGCTTTATGAATCTGCGGTTCACTATTAAATGACTATCAATTGTGCAAAAATATTTTTAAATTTTGAGCTTGATACAACTGACTAATGCTCGTGAAACCGAAGGTCAGGACTCAGGTTGTTGGTAGTTCTTCCTGCCTGGCCTCCTGGGCTCAAACGGCAGCCAGTTACAGAGAGATGCATTTTTAGGTCTGAAAGCAGCAGATGTCCGTCATACAATTTTAAACCTGTATCCTATTATGAAAATTATCCACAATTCAGAAACAAGGCAAAGGATGATTGTGCATCCTTTAATAATATCATGCATTGTTTAACAGGCCTGCTGAAGGTCACCTGACTCTCTAGGGGAATGAATGTAACTTAGTTTGTGCCATAGATTGGGGCCTGGACGTTTACAATTCTGAGACGCTGATAAGGTGTGATGAGTTTCTTTCCTGACTGTGAGAAATGATAGGCCGCAGGTTATGTTTTCATCATCCTATGGCACATTCACCAATTAGCATCTACTTTGATAATCTTATTTCAGCATTCCTTTATTGCCCACGGACCATAAAATCCCAATTTTTCACATTCTCCTTTTGAGCTGATTATCGTCATCTTTCTGTTTTCTCATTAATGAGTCAAATAAAACTCTGGCACATGTTCAATATATGTTGTGTGAAATTGTTAGGAATTTTTTGAAAATGATATTTTCACACCTATTACCAAACAACACTGTCTATACTGAATTATGACCTCATAATGTTTATAAATCTCTTAATATCCTTGTGAATGCTCAATCATACAGCATTGTGTGTTAACATTAAATTCTTCAACGTAAACATTTAAAATATGGCCTGATTTTTCTATCTCTGTTTTGGCATTTCTTTATTTTTAATATATGAGGAGTCTTGAAAATCAAAGAGGCACTAGCCACTCTGGACTTCTCAGAAGCCCTGGTTGATTATCACCTTTTGCAATATGTCAATAGATGTGAGAACGTCTCTGCTGCTTGCTAGATTGTCAACGGAATTTTCAAGCCTTATTGAGCATTGAGAAACAGTAACACACAGCCCCCCTTTTTTCCTGAAATAAGAACTTAAGGATGTCCCAAGGGGAAGAAAACCTTTCCCTTTGATTTTGTTTTTTATGTCTCCCTTAGAGTCTGGGTACCATTAACACCTAACATCAAAGTCACAAACCAAAAGCATGACCTTCCTCAAAGGAATTCTAAAGAAAATTACCATTCAAACATGGCCAGTTATGGCCATGGGATTTTGGGAACCTGAAGGTAGAGACCAGAGACCTGAGCCTGCCGTCTGGGGCTGCCGCTGATCACATTGCCTGGGTTTTTGCAGTGCACTTGTTAGCAACAGCAAGGGCACAGCAGCCCTGGACCCTGGCCCACAACAATCACGAAGTCAGCATGTCCAAAGCTGAGCTCATGACACTTTCTTTCTTGTCTTCTGCATTTCATTCGGTGGTGCCAGTTTACTTGTGACAAACCTGGAAGTCAAGATTAAAACATCCTTCTCTTCTGCTGCAACCAATCTAGCCTCAATGATTCTACTACCCAAATATCTTGCAAATTCATCCATCCATACCTCGCCATGCCCGTTGCCATCAGCTAACATAAGACAACATCATTTCTCTCCCCAAAGACTGCCAGCATTTCCTAACCAACCTACCCACATCAGTTCTTACCTTCCCCCAATTTTGGCAAACATCAATTAATAACCTTTCATCTGCACACTGATCCCTCAGAGGGAAGCCAACCTGTAACATGGCCTACGAGGTGCACCAGCTTCTCTCTCCAAGCTCACCTCCGTTCCTCTCCCCTTTTGCTCGTTGGTCTCCAGCTGCAATGGTCTTCCTTAAATTCCTTGTCTATGCCGGGCCCTGTGATGCCCCAGGGCCTTTTCACATTCTGTTCCCTCTGCTGAGAAGACTCTGTTTCCTCCTTGTCCCCTTAGGGAGAACCCTTTCTTACAAGTTCTCGTCTCACTCCACGTTTCTCCACCAAACCATTCACCACCATTGGAATGACAGCAGTATCTCAGCACTGGAATATTCAACATGTCATTGATATGTGGAAATATATTGTTTTTCTTCCTTTTCTTTTTCTGTGTTTGTCGTAAAAGGGCATCTAACCCATCCGTGATGCAAAAGTGACTTTTCTCAGGACACAGTGAAAACGTTCCTCTTTTCCAGTGCTATTTGCACCTCATGCACACCAGGTGATTCTTCTAATGGCCAAGGGCATCCTGTGCTTGTGAGAGAAGAAACATACTTTCTGTTGGAAATGTTTTGGGAGCAGGTCTAATAGGGACTCAAACTGTTGCTGATGGGTGAGGCTCTACTAGAAGAGACGCAAGGGTTTTGAGCCAAAACATTAATGCCTGAGGTAGGAACTCAGGACACCTGCGGGCAGGGGCAGGCTGACGGTAAGAAGCAGAGGCTTCTGGGAGGTGTGGGGCCTGATCCCAGTAGTTGACTGTGAGTGGATCTGCTGCTGGGAATGTCTGGAGAGTGGACCAAGACTAGGGCCACTGGGAGAGCAGCAACCACCAGGCAGCCTCAAGCATGTGGCATATCTAAGCCACCTGGCCCAGGCCACTCTCCATCCCCCATGTGAGGAGAGCTTCAGGGGGATCTCTGGAGCCCTAACGGGGACTCAGGGGGAGCTAGAATTCTTTAGAGTCTAACTGAGCACTCTGGAGCATCCCAGACTGATCTGGAGCTGATCCTATTATATAACTTATTGGTGATATGTTTATTACCTGTATGTCTTCCACTTCCACCCCAGTGGGATGTAACTTCCAAGAGAGCTGGGAGGGTATCTGTCCTGATCACGACTGTGTATTATACAACTGGCACACGACTCTTATTGAATGTCCGATTGGGCCTCAGTTCATCACCTGCAAAACAGAGAAAGTGGATCACGTTAACGGTTCTTATGGTGATGTCAGCCTCAGAAGTGCCTCTAATTTAAAATGAATCTGACTTACAACCCCAGTATGAACTTCAGCTAAAAATGACATTGTTCTGTCTGAGTCAGAAATGGGGATTTGTCCGTTGGTGTCTCTGTAGGCCCCTAACCTCGCTGCTCCTTCCTCAAGGTATCCTCTGTGGGACCCCTTGGGACATCTCCAACAACCCTGGGCTGGATCATCTTCTATTAATGAGGCTGCTTTTCAGTTGCACAAAGCTCTCCAGGTACAACATGCTTTCGCATACAGTATTCTCACTAAATTGGTGACTTCAAAATGCATCCTGTTTGAAGACTCTGAATTAGTGTGGCATGAAAATGAGCTAAGCTATAAGTCTTAAGGATGAGACTTTGTTTTGTGTGATGTCGAGGCTGGAATGAACTCCTGGCCCAAGAAACAGCTTCCCAGCACACTATGACGAGCTGACTCTGAAATTTCAACAAAACAGAGAAAGGTTGCCATGGCTATAGGCCTGTGTCACGTCCTCCAGGCAATCAGAAAAGTTCAACCTAGTCAGTTCCTACTTGGGACAGGGAGGCCTGTCTGGCTTCTTCAATTAGCAATTGTGTTGAGCACCCTGGTCTCACCTCAAGTTCCCAGTCCCCTGTCTCTCTTACATCTCAAGAATGAATGTGGGAACCATTCTTCTGGGTCTGGGCTCCATCTGAGTACTTCGCCACAGTGGTTATAAAACCCACTGTCTGCCACGTGTGGGGGATCTCAAGTCAACCCCCAGAACCCCACCAAAACCTGTCACCATTCTCTCCTCCTCTTTTACTCACTCTTAATCACTGGCTTTCAGACTTAGGGAATGTTCCAGCTGAGTAAAGATGACATTGTTTATACCACATTTCTAACATGCTGGGGCCAGATTTGTAGCATTCTGCCAGCCCCTGAAGACAGACATGCAAATTAGGTTAGTCCAGGATCTGTAAGAAATTAAGGGGGATTAGAGCTAATCACTTGTTGCAGGAGAACGAGTTTTCTGTTGAAAATACAACTCATGGGTATATGGTGGACAATTTGGCCAACATCTTCTCGCCCCAACACAGCTGGTGGAGAGCAGGGCCTGGATCCTGCAGTTCTCAAATCCACAAATGCTTAAAAGAGGCCCCAATTCCCCAGACTGTAAGAGAAACCTGCATCCACATCTTCATAGGCAATCATTATGATTGCACTTTTAGATCTCAATCTAATATCTGACGCAGCCTTGAAAAAAAATCGCCTGTGCTTTTTTTTAAATCAAAAAACAATTATGTTGCTCCATAGCGGCAGTCTGAAAACATTTGTCTGACGACAGATGTACTTTGATCTTCATGAGAACAACTTCTGTGGACCCTAATTGCTCTGATTGAAAACTGTGACTTCCAAATTCTTTGAGTAAGGGGAATGCTGTTTCAATCAACCTCCCAGAGCTATTCTCTGACTTTTTCTACTTTCTGTCTTCCCCACTCATGCCTTTTTCCAGATGACAAGCAAGGTATAATTACCCCATCACACTAATGGGGAAATTGAGGTTTGTGGCTGTTAGATTGTGAGCCAGCAATTGAACTCGTCTGCCAGTCTCCAAAGCGTATGTGTTTTTTTGCAACCTCCTGGAATGGACCATCTATAAAATCTTTTCACTACCAAGATTTTATCTGTTTTTATTTTTTTTCTCTTACGTTTATTTCAGCTCATCCACCTACTACTCCCCCCCATATCACCTCCACATTAAGCCGATACAGAAACACATAGAAAAAGGAAAACTGATTAAAGAGAGAGTTGGAATGTAAACTGTAGAGGAGAAATTTACTTTAACACATGCCATCTGCTTCTGTACCTGTGCTTGCTAAAAACAAATAAATGAACAAGGTAGCATAACTAATGCCATTTTGAACTACTCCGTCATTTCAGGCCAAGGCTGGAAAATCCCTACGAGGGACAGCCCAGCTATAACAGGAAGGGCATGACCGCCCAAAGTACACCCAGTTCCAGGAACTGTCTAACCAGTTCCTTATCTATGGGCCACCTGGCCTAATCGTAAAAGGGGTGGGTTATTGGTCAATTCCCCAGCTCCTCATCTGTGTACCACCCCAGTGAAAGCCACCAGTAGATTTAAAAGTCACCTCAGGTGACCAATAAGCTGTGTACAACTCATCCTGTTGCCAAAGTCTGCCTACCAAACTGAATAAAAAGGGCTTGTGTTAAGAGCTCGGGGCCACTTCTGTCCTGAAGACGGAGTGACCCCAGCATGCTGGAATAAAAACCTCTTGCTTGATTGCAACCATCTTTGTCTCCTGGTCTTTGCAAGATGAGCCTTCCCAACAAGTAAGATTCGCGCTTTTGGGTCAGTCTTACAAATCATAGTGGTCTTTATCCTCCATCAATTGCACTATATGTTAGAGGATCCCATGAGCTTTCCAAACAAGAACACTTGTCTAAATTTGTTGATCATAAAACAATTTCCTGATTTCCTGAGGGAACATTAAGCTTTTTGGAATATTCCAAATTAGGTTTCTTTTACCATAAAATCTCATTAAATTTGGCTCAAGTAATTGAGAAAGAGCGAAAATATCCCTGCATTGGGAGAAATAATTTTTTTTAAAGCATCTATGAAGAACTAACATGCTAAGCAAGTAATAGTGTAAACAAAGGACACGTTTGACCTACTTTAAGGAACAAATATTTAAAGACTTATGGTATATGAATAGTTTGTGTTAACACAGTGCTTCCCAGACATCTGTCATTCATATAACATGCTCAAAACTTTGCCATATCTTGAATTACATTTACTGTTTTACGAATACTATGCTTTATATCTACTTTCTCATTTTTACACAACTAAATATATTTCTAAAGGAAACCTTATATCACCTGAGAAATGAAAAATAAGACTTGGTTCATAAATTAAAATAACTAGCAAACATTAATTCAAAGGAAACAGTACAGGTTACCAACTTAAGGCTACATGTTGTCTGCTGCTGGCGCTGTCTCTCTCTTTTAAAAGAGCCCGGCAAGGGTGTGTAAAGCGCAGACGCAATCATCACCCTGCATTGAGTCTTCCTCCTCTAGGGAATCAAAATGTATAAAGGGAATCACAAATAGAATAATCTTTGCTTTGCAATTTAACGTTGTCTAATGCATTGTGCCCCAAATGATCTTTCACAACCCTGTGGTTTACTTTCCTCACCCCGAGAAACCCAGTGAACCTCGGTTGCTCACTCTTATTTACTCCCATGCTCCCCATAAGCAGGACCGTCTGATCTTCTCAGGATATATATAATATTTCTAGTTACTTTCTGAACTCGAATGTCACTTCATTCCTTTAAAACATTCCATAATTCAGATCCTTGCTACTTTGCAGTGACTCTCTGAGACCTCTCCTCCCTGTAACTCAGCCTGCATCAGTCTGCATTTCAGTACAGACATCCAGGAGCCAAGGAAGTTTTGGTGGTTTTCCTGACATCATTCTGAACGGTGCTGCCCCACGTAGAGACAAAGTGGGGGAACTCTCCCTGCAATTGAACCTAGATGTCATTCAATAAACGAGTCCTCATTCTTGGGATAATTGCAGTAATAACCAAAATCTACAATGATATTTTCCTTTTGGAAGGCTCTCATTATAAAGGTGCCCGGGCCCTTCCTGCTGGTGATGTTGCATTTCCTTTGCACAACCTGTTGCAAATGATAAAAATGAGGGGACCTGGCTGCTGGGCAGATTCTCCAGGACAACATGGAGAACAATAAATAACAATCTTGAGAGCGAGGTGCATGTGTAGGATCTCATTTTTGCAGGGCAAAAACAAAAATAAGTCTGCATGTAAGTGTAAAATAGGGGTGAAATTTTAAATGCTGTTACTTAGGTGTGCTTATTTTCTTATTCAAGCGATTGAATCTTCTTGAATCTACTAAGGCTTAGAGAATGGGAAACTTAAACTTTTCAGTTAATGCATTTTTGATACGCCAGTCACTTCCTGTGTGAAAGGGACCTGCCCTCCCAAGTTTAGCACAACCTTTTGGGGGTAACTAGACTGTGAATTCAATTTAAATGCCCCCCCCCGCCCTGTCCTCCTTCCAGGGTGGTGTCTGGTGAGGCCCTGGCTGATGATGGGGCAATGGGGAAGAGTGGCCCATCCAGGTGCTGCCCTTCTCCACTTGGCTCTGGGTGGGGACCTCCGTACTGTTTATTGCTGAAATATGAACATGGTCCCTGCTGAAGTCCCTGCTTGAAGGGAAGCTCCATGAGGACATTTGGTTCATTGCTGCCTCCTTAGCACCTAGAACCATGCCAGACTCAAGCTGGTGCATAAGAATTATCCCCAGAATGAATGAGTATAATTTGTCCTCTTGTCCTGTTGACCCCAGAGCCTACACTATAACCACTGAGGCCCTGACATGGGTGGCCCACCTGCCCTGGCACAGTGTCTCCCATCCCGGGGGACCACACAGAAATTTTCTTCTTCCTGGAAGACTCTCATCTGGGACCCAGGCAAATGTATGCCTCTAGCTAACGGGACATTGGTCATATGGAGAAAGGTTTGAGAGAATAAATACTACGTTATTGGTATTTGTTCCTGGGTTGAGGGTGTAGGGATGGGGTGGGCTTACAGCAGGGAGATTATTGGTGCCTTATCGTGATAAACATCCTTCTTGTTTGAATGGCTACGATGAACAGTGAAACTTTCCACATTAAAACAGTGATAAGTTGGAAAAGTGTTATGAGTAAAAATAACAAAATAAGCTGCTTGAATCTTCTTCAGTGTCATATATATATCCGCATGTTTTTATGTTTGCTCCAAAGCAGACTTGAGCCCTCAGGTACGTCAGGGTCACCTGGGGAACTTTAAGGAACCATAAGCCTGGGCCTGCCCCAGACCAATTGAGACAGATTGTCTCAGGGTGGGACTTGGTCACGGGTAGCTTTCAGAGTTCCCCCGGGGACCCTCATGCCTGGTGAGTGCTAGAGCCATGCCCCAGCATGAGCAGCAGTCATGGGGACATTCTGCCAAGAAATCCTCCTGTGGAGGCAAGCTTGGGGGACAAGCCCCAGGGCCAACTGCTGTGGCTGCACCGGGTCCAGCCCCCTGCTCTCAAAGAGGGGGTGACAGACACAGCCTTTGTGCCACCCATAGGCAGCACAGTCATGAATTCCTTCCACACACATGTATGAACCGTCTCATCACACCCATTGCCTGCCTCCGTCCGGAGCTGGCTGTGCTGGTGGCTGAGCGGGACAGTGGCGAGGCTGCGGGCACGGGCTGGGGACAGCGAAGCGCGGGTCGCTCTGTGGAGTCTGGGCAGAGTCCAGCGGGCTCCGATTCAGAGTGTGGGCCCGGGCTAGGGAGGAGGTCACATGCCACCTTTGCTGAGAGGCTGCAGTGACCAGCGGCCCAGACCTCAGAGAGCCCTGGCAGCGATGTCTCAGTGACAGCTGCCACTGCGAGGCCCCAGCAACGCCATCACCAGAGCTACCGGAGTGAAAGGACACAGAACAGCAGCTTTGACAGTGTAACAGACAGGGTCAGGACAGCTCAGGTCCCCAAGGGCTGACAAGAGCACCCCTTGGGGGAAGTCAGAGGCTGTGCTGTTTGGGGGGCAAGCACTTAGGACACAGGCACCCTCAGTGTCACAACATCACCTGCACAGGGCAGGCCCTGCACATCTCCGCACAAGGGCCGTGGGCAGGTAACCTACAGCCAGAAGAGCTAGTCCGTGGTGCATGGAGAGACATGGCCTGGAGCCTTCCAGAAATATTTGTCAGGAATTTGTGGTGGGAATAGAGCTAGAGAATACGGTTTTGTCATTAGTCTGATCCAGTCTTGGGCGCCTCCTCCCCTAAGAAAAAATTGCCCAGAAAGCCGATTGCACTTCCTCTGGTAGAGGTGGCCCCGAGTCAGCACAGCACCACCGGGGCTCATGGCTCTGGGGACAGGGCTTTGGGGGACAGGGCTCTGGGGGACAGGGCTGGGGGGGACAGGGCTCGGGGAACAGGGCTCTGGGGGACAGGGCTGCCAGGCTGGGCGCATCGGGAGGGGCTGCATGAGGAGGGGGTAGGAAGTTGGTCTTTGCCAGGGGGCGGGGGGTGGGGCTGGGGAAGGTGCATCCAGATACAGGGTTTTGGTGGAAATTGTTTTCTCTGTCACAGTCCACCGTTCCCCAGGGATATTACACAGTCCTCAGACTGGGCCCCATCTCTTAAATTCACCCATTTGCTGTGTCTCTATGTGCCCCATGGTCACATGCAGAACCCCTGGTCAGCGTGTTGTCTGAGAACATATTTGTGGTTTCATTTGAGTAGAATTTCCAGATACCAACTTGCACCATCAAGAAAAGAATTCGTCATCAGGTACACTTCAAACACGAGATTCAAAGCCCCCCAAATATTTATGAAAGAAACCCAATGTTCCTTCCGTCTTTTCTCTCTCTTCCCCCCTCTCTCTCTCTTCCTTGCTTGCTTGATCTTCGGTGCTTTTCTTGGTTGTGATGGATTCTTTCCCTCAGGCTCTGTGGTTTTTGTCAGCAAGACTCAGGCCACCTGTTAGGCTTTATGTCCCATCTCCTTTTCTGATGTTAAAAAGCAAATGAAGTAAATATGATTATGCTCAGAAGACCAAAAAAGCACTCCACTGACTCATTTTTGTGAGTTTGAAATCCTGTGTTTTAACCCCTCTGCAGGAAAATTCAGAGCTAAAAAGGGGACCCTAAAGATATGGACCGGCCTTTTGCCTCTTCCTCAGCACGTGCGGCCCTCCTGACAACGGAAAGACAGCGGGGCCCCTGTGCCGGGACATGTGTCTACCATGAGATGTATTTCAAAACAATTTAAGAATGTTTGAAGCATGCAGAGTGTGTGTTTCTAAGGTATACTTAATAATGGATGAATAGTAAACAAGCGTGCAAAAACGAAGGTGTATTTTACATGCTACATTTCACAAACAGAAGTTTTAATGTGACGATGTAATTATGCTATTCATTAAAACCTTTAAGAACTTACCCAAAGTATTAATTTATCATGAAAAGAGAAACGAGGTCTGGGAGGATGAGGAAGATCAGAGCTGCTCGTTGGTGTCTCCTTTCACTCCTTTTCTGCTTCTTGGGGGCTCTCCGAACGACCTCACCTGTGGATAACATCAAAGCAAACGTGGAGGATCTCTGTGGACCAGAAAGCCCCCCCGTGTGGCGCTCCGGCCGTCACCTAGGCCTCCTCCTGCAGCTCTGCCTTGCTCTGCCTGAGACCAGTTCCGTGCATGTGGAAATGGCCAAGAGAACAGACCCGAGTGCTTTGTCCTCAGCTTGCCTTCCCTTCCTGCAAAGGCTCTAATGTCTCCTGCCCACCTGCCTGTGGAGCCAGCAGGCCTCCCTCGAGCTGCCATGGTGCCCAAACTCTCCCTCATGCTCCCGTACCCCACAGCAGGCTCCTCTCCTCCAGAATCTATACCAAATGGTGAATGGAAGCAAGACACATCAGTGCCCCCTGGTACAGAAACATGGTGCAATTAGCATGACCCCTCCCCCCCACCAGAAGAAACAAGACCGTGGGAAGGTAGGAATTTCACCTGAGGCCGAGAAGTAATCTCCAGGACCCCGTCCACTGCTTCAGTCACAGGCCTGTGGTGGCGAGAAGGTGTGATGACAATTTTGCAGCGTGGTAGAAATGCTGGGGGCTGATAAGTGGACCCAGTAACCACACGCCTCTTGTGAATTTCCTTGAGCAAAATTCTAATAAAAATGAATCTCTTCTAGGGAAGTTTCCTGAGGAAAGTCCAGCATGGGTATCGATCCCCTTGGGAATATTTGTTAGAGGAGGAAACGGAAAAGAGAGAGAGAGGCTTTTGGGAAGACCAGGTCCAGATGAGGTAGGGATTTTTGACACAGGAACATGAGGAGAGACAAGGGGACATGGAGTCAGGCATCCCTGGGCCTGGACTGAATTCTCCCTGTGGTTATGGGTGGGCAGGGCTGGGGAGCTGAGTCAGAGGACGTGCCCTGTTCTGAGCTGCTGTGCAATGATGTTGCCACGGCACAGTGACAGCTACGGAACTCGGGGACTAGGGAAAGGGGGTTGAGAAAGTCCCCAAGATATGGGGGTACTGATTCAATAGAAAAAAAAACTCCCAACTTTTACCATCTCAAGCAGCCATGTTACTGTGTCTCTATGGTAAACAAGAGACAGAAAGGTGTGCTTTAAAGATGTTGGGTTAAAAAACCAGAAAGGCCTCGGAAAAGGCACATCCCCTATGACCTTGTCATCAGTAACAAAGCAAATGGGACTTAGATCTACCCTGCAGCTTAGGGGGAGGGAGCACTTGGAGGCATGCTGTGGAGGTCCGTTGTGCACGTGCACTAGAACCGATGTGAGCTGTGTAAAGTGGCACTGTACTGCCTTACGTGGCTGCTTTTTTCTATCTCGTGTTGTACGTGAAATAATATGCTTGGGGACTTCATTTGTTTGTCATAAACTCGTTGCCATAATGCTGCTCTTTCCATGGAATCCTGAATTCTTTAATTATGAATTCTGCTACCTTGAGAGTTTCAAAGACATACACCTTTAAAACTCCTCCAAGTCTGAATGTCTTGATGGTGAAACTCAGATTTGCCACCTGTGGTCCTGGTTTTCTAGGGACTGGGAGTGAAAATGTGACCAAGTTCATGTGACCTTTTCTATGAAAGCCCCACAATCATTTGAAGGCAGGAAAAGCAGAGCCATTGGAGAAACTGCTGCCACAGTGACCAGGAACACGCTGCCTGCTGGCTTCCCCGAGCCCTTTCTCTGCACCGCCTGGGTGGTTCACCTGCAGTGAGTCTGAACCCTCTGACGCTCTGCCCACACCTCTGGTCAGTTTCCTTCCCCTGAGAAGGACAAAGGAACTGGACCAAATGCAACTGGAAAGAGCGATGTAGAAACCTTTGGCCCAGGACTTGGAAAATGTGGATTCTCCTCCCAGCTTTTGCCATCTGCCTGTGCACCCTGAGGCAAACTACTTGACTTCTCTAGGCCTCGGGTTGTTTGTCTTTAGAACAGAGAGCTGGGCAAGTTCCCTAGGATTCCTCTAACTCTTAGCAGAGGAAACAGAATGATAAGATTCTTTCTACACATACCTTTTCATTTTTTTAGGACATATGGAAAGAACACTCATCGAACACTTTTATGCCCAGCACCTTTCTAAAACACCAAACATTACCAACACTTCCCTTTGTTAAATCCCCCTTGTCTTGCCTGATTTCAACCCTTCTCCACCTCAGAGGTAACAGCTATTCTGAATATAGTGTTCGTTATTTCTTGAGTTTCTTTATACTTTAACTATATATGTATGTATAACCTTAAGCAATATATTGTATTGTTATGCATGCTTTAAACTGTGTGTATATAACTATAGTCTAAGCTATGTATTTTTTTTGCAAATGGCAACTTTTTGCTCAAAATTTTGTGTATTAGAGTTCTTTTTAATAATTCTCTTATAAAATATCATATTAAGAATATACAACATATATCAACTCTCCAGTTACTTAACCTTTAGGTTATTTTCCATTGTTTGCTATTACAAACGTGAATTTTTTGTATATGCAGCATATATACGAAGGTATATTTTGGGGGGTATATGTACCTAGGAAAGGGATTGCTGGATCTCAAGGCACACGCATGTTCAACTTTTCTAGATTTGTTTTCCAAATGTTCTCCAAAGTGGTTGTATCCATTTATGTTTCCACCAGGAGAGTATGTAATACATGAATCTAGAAATGGAGGCCCTCCTGAAAAGAGGCATTTGATCTAGTTTATAGAGTGACTGTGATGGGACATGGGAAAGAATTAATATGAATCACTTATTCCACCTGCTACGTGCCTGGCACTGCGGAAAGTGCTGAGGACCCTCAAGAGAGCCCTGCCCTCGTGGAGCTAACCGCCCTGCATTTATGAAACGTCTCCTTTGTGCAGGAAGTTTACCACCCACTGTTCTCTTGTAAGGATTACAATGGCCATTTGAATAGATATTGCCAACCCCATCTTACAAAGGAGGAAACCGAGAGAGAGCACACAAGCAAGTAAGAGTCATGAATGGACAGGCACCCAGGTGTGACTGCAAATGTCCCGTCCATCCCCTACTCGGTCCCTCGTCACTGGTGGTCGGAGCTGTTCTGCACGGGCAGAGAAGGCCGGTGTGTGCTTGGCTGTCACCAGGACCCAGTGCGAATGGAAACGCAGAGCCATATGCCTGCCCTTTGGACCGAGGGTCGTGGGGATCCGCAAGGAGGAAACTGTTTTTACTGCTCTCATATCTGGAAATACTTGGAAACTCTTGGGAAGAGTTCTCACGTCTTCTCCCCTGCTTTATTTCTGTGTCTTTCAGAAGAACTCATGTTTGATTAGGGATTGGGGGGAAGGTCTGGATCATGGTTTCTGAGGAACAAGAGACACTTTTGCCCGCAGAGATAGGAAACCAGCAGATGCTGAATAATATCGAGTTCTAAAGAGCTGGAGTCTTGAGGGATTTTTCCACAACATCTTGAAAGTATGTTCTTCATGTCAGCTATGTATTCTAATCCTAAAAGAAAGATCTTGATACTTGGAATATACAACATGCCTTTTTCCCTCAGCAAGGTGTATGCTTAATTCCTTATGTTTTTCAAACTGAGTGGTGAGCAGAAATGTCCCCGTGTTCTGCAAAGCTTCCAGGTACACAGTACGTGTGCTCATCTTCATCCACAGCAGCGACCACTGCACGCCGCTGCCCACAGAACGAGTGTCAGGATCTCTTCCAAGCTTTTCCCAGGGAGAGGAAATGAAGTCATCAAGCCATCTGGTCGACCTTCAGCAGTCATCTACTACATCTAGAAGTAAACCAATGGCAAGGAAAGAGTAGCCACAGGAATAAGAATTCTGGGAAAAGCTGAAAGTGTTAAAAGGTTAAACTTTATAAAAGGAATAAACAGGAAAAGGGAAGATAGCCTTCTTCTACCTCGCACTGTCCTTCGTCTGTCTGTGTTTCTGCCATTCGTCCTGCTGTCCGGCCTCTCATATCTGCCTCCTCAGTGTGACAGGTGTTTTTCATTCCCACCTTCCCGAGAGGAAGGGACAAAGAAGGAACCAAATTCCTGGGGACCTCCCCCCTCTCTAAAAGCAAGTCTCTACCTCTCAGAGGCTGGGTAGTTGCCTGCACTTACAGAATTTGGGACAGATAGCTGGAATTCAAAACCCAGGGCTGGCCAGCTCCTAAATCTCAACTCCTAGTTACCTCCCCAGCGTGGAGACCTAATCTCATTCATTAAAACCAAAAATCTTTATCAAATAAGAGCAGGACACACAAAACCAGCACACTAACTTATAAAAACCGAGCACATTTTTGTGGCATAAGTGAGCTGGAGTACAATCATGTTTTCCCAATGTCTCCTCATCTCCTCTAAAGGCGGACAGTGTCCATATCTTCCAAGGACACCTGTGTGCAGGCTATTAGGTAAGAGATGGTTTGGGATTAGCGATGCTGCAGCACCTCTAGCTGTGAACATGTGTGCAAGGGAGATTCCTCAGAGCCCGCCTTCTGTGTACCATCATCTTGCTTGATTCAGGAACAAGTCCCGGCCCCCCACCCATCACCCCGCCCCAACCCTGGGTCGAAGGTCTACCATAATTGTCTTAGCCCTTGACGTTGTCCTTGAGGGTGCTTTTAAAACGTAATTTGAGAACACTAATCTGCCTGTTGTTTTGGCTTTTGGGCTTCCTTTCCTGGGGAAAATGGCCTTTAGCATATGAAATTTGGGTGGCAAACCTTTGATTACTGCATGCACTAAGTTTTATAACTGTTCAAAATTTTCCTTTCTTACACTATGGGAAGGGAGAACAATAGAAAGAAAGAGACTAATTGGAGCAGAGATTTTAAGGCACAAACCTTCTCTGAATCACTCAAAACATAGAAAGGATGACCTAAGTTACACACACAGAGATAACCCTGGGTTCTGTAGTTATTTAGGACAATAGCTGCCCAGAATTTTCCAATATGTCAAGTAGGAGCTGTGCATATTTCTCATACTATATCTTATTTTTACATATGAAGAAAGGAAATTAAAGTCATTAATTACTGGGATGAACACTGTGATACATTGCGCAAGTACCCCTTCAATGAAAGAATTTTTGCCCCACCTGTTGGGAATGCTATGGGCACCTTCAGGTGGTCCTCATCTGGGGCTGCCCAGAGTCTCACCCCTTCCTGTGGTGGCCCACATCCATGTCTGAGTAGTATAAAATTGGTGGCAATACAAAGCCTGGCTGTCTCCACTTAGGACAGCTCTGTAGGACCATTGTACCTTCAAAGTCCTTATAGAGTTAGCTGAGGCTGTTGTTGTGCCTGTATGTGGCTCGACTTCTCCCTCTGCCCCATATTGCTTCTTCACCTTCCCTTTCCCAAGTGGTGGCCCCAAACAAGCCCCAATAAGTGTCCCCATGCTCATCTCTATGACAGTTGGTACCAAGAATGGTCTGGGAAAGCAGGTGCTGAGATGGATTCTGGAGCTGGATAACTCCTATTCTTACTAACGATGAAAGCCCACAACCAGCAGCAGTAGGAGGTCACATAATCCTGGCACAAGGTGGCCAGCATATTCTTAATAATGTCACTGATGATGAATTTGGGTGGCATTATCTTGTAAGATCTATGAGGACTTTGAGAAGTTTGGGGAAAATATTAGCTATAAGACAAGTATTACTTTGGTGGCTGTTGCTAAACTAAAGCTCTGGGAAACGAGAAGAAAAAGCTGAGAGCATTAATTTCCAATTGAAAGTTTCCTGCGAAAACCGTAGGACCTCCTTGGCATTTTCACAAAAGAGTCTCCTGTCCTGGGGTAGAGAAGGGACCGAGAGGGCTGAGAACCAAGCCCAGGGCTGATTCTCCAGAGTAGCCCAATTCCAAAGAAGAGTAAACTCCTAAACCACACAGTGGAGAGAGGGGCACCAGCATTAGTGGTGACCCTCCTCTGTGAGCCAGAGCTGGTAGCAGGAGAGACCACGACAGAATTAGGCTCATGGACAGCAATTGGGCTGAGAGGACTCTAAAACAGTAGAGGTCAAATGGCCATTTTAGCCATCAGAAGCCAGGGGAAAGAACTGTAACGATGAACGGCAAGGTTGGAAGGGCGGCAGGGTCTTACCTGCAGAGAGTTAAGAGGATGGCTGGTGGAACGCGGGGTGCTCATGGGGCAAAACAGATGGGAAGCCAGCAATGACACGCCTCAGTCTGTACCCTTAAAAATATCAAGGACGGGTGATAAGAAGTGACATCCCATCACGTTTGCCGCAATCTATTGGTTTTGGAAGAAATTCACAGGTCCTGTCCATACTCAAGGGGAAGAGATTACACAGAGTATGAACATGGGTCTGTCTGCCACACTGGGTGACCTGAAAGGCTGCCAGCTTCAAGTACCAAGCCAGGGGAGGGCTTTGCAGCAGCTCTGTGGTACAGCGCAAGCAGCCCTGATATTTGGGTCATCAGTCCTGAGAGACCCTACAGTATTGAGGTAAAGCACTGGGAAGAGAGGCCACGTGGAGTTTATGGCAGACTCCAGTGGAAGAATCACAACACGAAAACCTAGGTTCCAGAGCAGGAGCATGCCATCCGCAGCAGAGAAGTACGTGACTTCTGAAAATCACCTCCTGCCGTGCTCCTGGGCCCCGACAGAGGGAGAGAACCCATCCCTGGGCATCAACCGGCCGGGCTTCTGGAGCTGTTAGACCACAGCTCATAAGGCCAGGTAAGCCTGACCACTCACCTCCCACCCACCATGGCACCGCACCAGCACCTCTCCCTCGGATCACACCTCTGGCCATCTGGGCTATGATCAACTACTGGATGCTTCTCAAATGGAGTGGCTCCTACTTGGGCACAAGTTAAAAGACACACAGCAGCTGAACTGCAGCCTTCCTTAGAGGTGGCCGAAAGACAGAGGGAGGTAAAATCCTTTCTGGAAGCAGAACCTGGTCATTCACTTCCTGTGGAAAGAGAAGCTGCCCCAAGGTGGAAGTGCACACTCACAGGGAGTGCAAGACAGCTTGACCAGCTCGTCGAGGGCCGGAAAGGAGAGGGCGTGGAATATTGAGAAGGAAGGAAGAGGCCTAGGGTAGAAGAATGTGGGGTGGGCTTGTGGGAGTGGCCACAAGCGTGAAGATCTCCATGTCACCTGTCCATCAGCCGGAGTCCAACCTAGAGACAGAAACTACACAATAATTTGAACACAGAAAGTTTACTATAAAGAATTATTAACTAGTAACAGGGGATTAAGTACTAAGGGGTAAAGAACGCTAAAGAATACGAGAATAACAGACAGAGGGAGCTGTCAAAACCACTGGTGCTGAGGCACAGTATCAAAGCAAGAGACGATTTGGGAAGGGATCCCTCTTAGGAGCTGATTGGAGAGAGTGCAGTTTGCTCCACTGGACAGTGGGAAACTGACACTCTGGGAGCCACCCTGGGGCACTGGGGGACAGTGCCAGCCACATAATTTGTGGGGCCAAGTGCAAAACAAAAACGTGGGTCCACCTGTTTAAACAGCAGGGGGGAAGTACAGTTAGAGGTACTAAAATATAAAAGATTTTAAATTTATTACTTACACAATTTAAAAGGGAGAGAAGTGATACATAAATAACAAACCTATAAATTGCAAAAATTGCTATTTTGGTGCCATAATTTTATATAATACAATAATAATAATAATACTTTGTTAATGTCACATCTTGATTGATCATGAGATTTTTCTGACTCCCGTTTCTTCTGCAAATTCATAAAACTTAGGAACTTTCTTTTTTTTTTTCTTCTTTTTTTTGGCAGCTGGATGGTATGAGGAATCCGAACCCTTGACCATGGGGTCATCAATACTGTGCTCTGACCAACTAAACTAACCGGCCAGTCAGCAACTTTATTTTCAATGTTATAATTGAATGCAATGTCAATTGTTAATCGTTCATTTGGGGAAGGATCTTTCTGCTGAGTGGAGCTTTCTTTCTAATGGAGCTGTTAAGAGTATATTATAGGCTGTGACAACATTGGGATTAATTTCTGACAAATTATTTTGAAGTATAAATTTTAGTACAGCTACAGTGTGATTCTAAATCTTTTTTCTAAAAAGATTTAATTCTTTATATATATCATGTTTGTTTGCCTTAATTTTAAACGTAAATTTCTACATTTTAATGCTTCCTCTGGCATTTCCTGTAATTTGTAGAGTTTGTACAAGAAACCAAAAGTGAACTCATGATTTCTATATAATTCAAAACGCTTGCAATGTATTCTATTGCTGTATCTTCAATGACGAGAAAACATTAATTTAAAAATTGCCTTTCTTATTAATAATTGGTTCATTGGAAAATTCATGTGAAAATACTGTTATTTTTTCATTGAATGCAATGATCTTTAAGTTTAATTTCTATTCTGAACCCTGTGGATATTTGCTTTCCAATCTTGCAGCAGGTTTCAAAACCAGAGATTCTGACCTCTTTAAAGAATTCTGATCACTGCCCAATATGCTTTACTGTGATGTCCATGGGTATGCTTTTATTTACTGAAATATAACTTACAGAAAAAGCATGCAGGCTGAGCATAGGAAATTCCTGCCCTGGTGCTCAGGCCAGAAAGTTAATATTTGCGCTGAGCCACAGGGTCGGGCTGTGGGGCTGGTGGGCAAGCTGGCTTCTCACCCCAGGTCCCAGCAACGTATCCACAGAAGTCTCCCCTCTCTTCCAGGTCTGCACTGCCACCACCGCTGTTTCTACTGTTGCTGCTGCTACCCAGCCCAAGCCACCTTCTCGGGCTCTGCAGAGCCCCAGACTACCCCATGGATGGCTGTGTGGCCCCGGTGGCCAGGCCAGCTGCTTCACATGCATGCTGCCTCTGCCTGCTGCCTGCAGCCCTGATCCCACGTGTGTGCTGTCATCTGCTTATCTCCCTTGCGTACATGCACGCTCCACTGTGCCAGTGGAGTTTACTTGGAAGGCATAAGCACAACATTATAAAATTATTAAGAATATCAACAGAAGAGAGGCCCCCTGGAATCCTGGAGAGCTATTCTCTGAATATATATGAAGTGGAGGCTCCAAGTGCTGAGAGGGGTGGACTGTGGTTGACACAGAGATGTGCCCTTTAAATCCCCTTTGACTGTGTGACTTGTCACTCTGGCTCCTGGAAGTGTAGCAGACAGCCTACAGCGTTTTGCAGACTGCTTCCGCTGCAGAAAGCCGCCTTTCTCAAGTTCATGCCCCTCGCTGGGGCAGCCCACATCCAATGACTAATCAATGTGGGAGTCTGAAAAACCTGGATATTTTGGCCAAACTTGGCGGAACTGTGAAAGGCCACTGTAGTGCCAGAGCTCTTTTACGGCGTAGGCTGAGACTGTCATTGGTGCGTGTTATCGTTTGATTTCTTCCTCTGCCCAGTCCTACCCCTTTTGCTCCCCTTCCACAAGTGCCGATCACAAGGGCACTCCTTAATAAACATCCTGCACTTTCATCCCCATCCCAGCATCTGCTTCCCAGGAAAACCAGCCTGTGACAAGTGTCTACTAAGCGTCAGGACCTATGCTTGGGTGGCTTATATCGCTCATCTCTGTTATTCCTCACAACACCTTGTGAGTCATTTTGGATGATGCCTACTTTTAAGAGCTAAGGTGTGGAGCCTCCAAGATTAATTAGCTTGTTCAGGGCTCTCTTACCAGATGGCCAAGGCAGACAAACAGGAATGCTCACCCAACTCTTGGGGAAAATATTATTTCTTAGATCTTTGTTGGTGCCTCAAACTAAACCACACTATAAGGAGGGTTGTAAGAGAGAGTGCTTCGGAGTGAATCTCTGAATGCTCTAGCTTTAATGCATTAAGTTTTCCCTAACAAATTCACCCATGATCCTGGCCCCCTAATCACACAGTAACTCAAGTTCCACTCTGATATAAACACTGCACATTTCCGATGTGTGGAACTATTTTCCTTTAATTAAATGATGGGGGGAGGTGTTATTTTCAACTCTTTGCACAAATTACTACCCAGTAGGAATGGAATAATGTATTGTAAGTAGTACTTATTCTATTTATTGTATCATCTATTGATGTGTGTTAGACTTGTTCTATTTTGGAGGCACTGCCATGGTAACTGGGCTCCTGACAAAGGCCTGTGTCACAGCAGAACTTGAACATGCAGAACTTCAGAAATGTGACAAAATAAAGAATCACCCTCAGCAGGCTCAGAAATAACAATTTGGGGGATTATGCTTTACTCCTGGGTATATTTCTCCATGAAGTTGGGAAGTCCTGAAAGGCAGTTCATAGGACTTGATACACAATAAGTCCTGAGCAAAATGTTCTATTTTCATAGTCCCTTCTATGTCCTGATCAACATCTGAGGCTCTGCCTCTTGTTCCATTTTGGCGTTTAGGTCAAGCTCACAGCTTTAGGCAAAAAGCACAAGTTGGTTTTCAGCCTTCAGAGAGCCAGGGTGACTTTAGATGACTGGCCTTGAGTCCACAGACACAGCGCTGGCTCTGCCCTTAGCCTACCTGAGGGGCTCTGCAAACTGGGATTCCATTTCCCAACTACAAACTTGAATGCTCTTGGAGGGCCTTTGGGCTGGCTATATAACCTTGTGCTCCTCTTGAAGTTGGTACTGAGTGGAGGGGTTCTGATCGATCCACCCTTCTCTGTAGAACAAGTAGGTCCTAGTGTTCCCACGGATAGTGGGCATCTGAGCTACACGGACTTGCTGTAGTCCATGTCTGTAGGGACTGAGGATACTAGATGGAAACGTGAAAGAGCAAAGTTCCTTTCCCTTTAGGAACTTCTTTTGGATTTTTCTTAGTCTCATAGCTTCCGCCAGATTTTTTACTTCTGGAGAGTAACCAGAAGCAGTGGCCGGGCCCTACTCTGCCTTCATCTCTCCCCACCCCGCCCTTTCTTCTTGTTCTTGAAATCCTTCAGCCTATCAGCCTGGGCTTAATTTAGTCCCTGAGTCAGGCCCAGGAGCAGAAAGGAGCCCATGTGCCCATGGCTGGCTGTGGGCCCCACCAAAGAACTGTCCAGAGATTCAGAGCCAGGGTGAGAACAGTTCTTCCCCCTTTCCTGGAGAGTTTTAGTCATTGCTGATGGCTTCATGAGCTAAATTGTTCGGGCTTGAATTCCATGTAGAAGCAAGATGGTCACCATTTCTCAGGAGTCTCCTTAGAAGGACTAGAAAGGAACAGCCCGGCAAGGCTCTGTGGGGTAAGCCATGGGTCCCAGAGGAAAAGGCTGACAGACACGGTAGCATTTTGCAAACTTCCTGGCTCAAGGAAGGGCCAACCCCGGCACAGAAGGCAGAAGAGGGAAGATGGAAGGCTTTCCCTGTGTATCAGAGAAATGGTCTCTTACTTGGCTGAAATAAAATTCGAGATTATCTGGGGATCACAGCTTCTCATCTTTTACACTGATGGAGTTTGGATGAATTGTCCTCCCAGAAGTCATGGAAATTTGATCCCCTGTGTAGCAGTTTTGAGTCATGGGGGCGGATCCGGATTAATGCTCTCCCTGGGGGAGGGGGACCTCTCTCCCTCTCTCTCCTTTCCTCTCTGCATGTGATCTGCTTGTACCCACGGGCTCCCTGCCACTTTCTGCCATGAGTAGAAGCAGCCTGAGGCCCGTGCCAGGTGTAACTGTCCCAGAATCGTGAGCCAGTAAACCTCTTTTCTTTATAAATTACCCAGTCTCAGGTAATTCTGTCATAGCAACACAAAATGGACTGATCCATACGCCCAGTGTGTGAGAGGCGGCTGTGAACTGAGGGCTGGTGTGGCGCCTCCCACCCTTATGGTCAGAGCTCCTGCACCAAAGCACTGCGTCAGCCTCCTGATCCTTGGCACCCCCACACCTCTCCCCAGGAGCATTTCATCCTGGGCGTTCCCATTTGCTTCCCGCATCCCCAAGCCTCAGCCAGCAGGCCTAACTCAAGGGTCCCCACAGTTGAGGGGCGCCTGGGTCACAGGTAACAGGCATGGGCCCTGGATTTGCAGTAGGCCCAGCCCTCCGCAGCTCTGCCAGCCTTTCGGTTTTCTTGGACGATAATGGAAGTCCCACGTGTCTCTCAGGTCCTGCCTCTGTTTCTCTTCCCCGCATCCCCCTGCGACGAACCCAGGAACAGCCGCCTTTTCACTCGGCAGCGCTCGCTCCTGGGCTCCGGGCAGCTCCAGTCAGGGGGTCCCCAGTGACCCCGCGCTCCCTCCGTGAATCGACTCTTGCTCCCCTTTGTCAAATGCCCGCTCGTCGATGGCACATTTCACGTTGGCCGAGGGGACAGGGGGCAGAGTCAGGGACGATGGAGGCGCTGGGACCTCAGGTGTGGGCGACGCTGTGGCCGCGACGTCCTCTCAGGCTCCGAAGCGAACTGACGTGTGCGGTGACTGCAACCTTCTGGATCCTTCCACAGGGCAGGACGCACGGCCTGGACAAGGGCAAGGAATCCAGGAGCGCTCGATGTGCGCATCCGGGCTGGACGCGTGTGAAGACCCGAGAGGGCGGCGCGGGGCGGCGGGGACAGTGGGGACGACTCCTGACGCGCCGCCGGAGGACGACCGGGAGGCGGCGACGGAGCGCTTCCGGCCTGCGGAGGCCTGAGGAGTCCGTTCTAGGACCTGCGACTGTCAGCGGAGACCTTTCAAAGGAATAACTGAGGTAAGTGCCTGGAACGCCCGCGCGAGCGCGCAGCCGGGTCAGCCGCGCCGGCGCACGACAAGAGCCAAGTGCGCACGCGCTGCGCCGCCGCGCACTGTTGCTAGGAGACCGCTGGCGCGCGCTCGCGGCGGCGCTGAGTCACCGCGGTCCGAGGTGCGCGCGCTGCTCCCGGAATAGCTCTAGAGAGACGGGAGTGGGACACGCGCCGCCGGGAGGTGGGACGCCGGGGGCGACCGTCCTCAGGGGGAGGGCCGCGGGAGCCCGGACGGCGGGCCCACGTGGGGACGGGGGCAGCGCTTGACACTTAGCTGGGACCCATCTCCTGAGTGGGGTCTGCAAATCGGTGGAAACAACTAAAGTTTAGGGACCCATGGAGTTTGGGATTTCATTCCTGCTGCTGAGACACAGCAAGACTAGAAGGATTTTATTGTGTACCTATTTAAGATGTAAATACACCCCTCCATAGCGCTTGTTTGTAGGTGTTAAACCTTGTTTTGTAGGAGAGTGGGTAGACGAGAAAGTGGGGTGTGCTTGTGGATGCACACACACGTGCACACGCGTGCACACACACACGTGCACACACACGCCCCGTGATAAAAATGCCTGCTTCAGCTGCAGGGAGCTGGTGGAAAATACAATGGGGCCCACAGCCGGAGGGTCTCTGGAAGTTAGGAAACCCGGGCTGAGACTCAGCTTTGCCTTCTGATATTACATAATTTTTTATGACCTTTCTGTGCCTCAGTTCCTGCTTGTGTAGCCTGAGAGGGTTGAGCTAGTATAACCCCTAGGTATGCTCCAAATCTCCAGCTTTCTTGGAATCTGACGTTTAGTTTCATCTTCTCCCCACAACCAAAGGACAATGTCATATCATTTCTTTGTGGAGGTGTTCAATTCTCTCTTTTAATTAACAGGAAAAATCTAATCAGTTGCTGCAGTTTACACTTTTTCAAATATCTCCTCAACTACCTATTGCTGGAAGTCTTAAAGAGGGAAAGTGGAGTAAGTGGCTTTCAATTTTATTATTTTCCTTTTTGTCACACTTGTCATACAAGGCTTAACATGTTCAAAAATTCAATTTTTAATAGCATCACTTTTTTTTTTTTAAACCAAGGGAGGAGGGTAGAAGGAGGCGGGGCATTCACGTTATACTGACACTGTATTCTTATATTACAGATAAGTACTAAGAATCTGGGGAGTTTCCCTTAAAGTCACTGGCTGATGGTTCAGTGTTCTGGAATTCTATGAAGTATTAGCAAACTCACCTACTAGTTCCGGCTCTGTCACTAACTCATGGGACCATGACCAGACCCTTATCTGTGAAGTGGGGGAAAAGCCAGGCACCCTAGTCCTCACGAGAACATTAGGAAGGAAAATGCCATGCCATATGTGGATGCACTCTGGAATGCAGAAAGGACGGTGCACAGAAGGCACCGCATTCTTTTCACTGCATGCCTGAGAAACAAATTCATTCGTTCAGCGAGTATTTTTTGAAGTACTGCTGCCAGAAGGCCCTCATTAGGCATTCGTTCACATGCTGGGTACACATGCCAGTGTCCTCTGTCATGCATCCCATGCCCACAGCCCTAGGGAAAATGACCCTTATTACTACAGAAAACTGCATTCTCAATGGCTGCGTCCTCGGCATGCTACACTTTCTCGTAGGTTGAACCTTTTCACAGCATGAAAAATGCTCTTCAATCACTCCCATGAGTGTCTGTCTTATTTTGTTCTCGAACACTCCCAGTGACACAAACTTCAGACACTTTACTTCCTGTGTTAATGAACGCCAGTGCCTAATTACTGTACAAGCAGATGTTCCTTAGGAAAAACAAATAAAATTAAGGCTATCTTTAGGTTAGCAAACACCACTCCCCCCTTGTTTGAGCAGGCAAATGCACCAGGCCTCTCACCTTTTTTCCCCTCTCTCATTAGGGATGGAAAAGCCTGCTATCCCAGGGAAAAGCCAGACTCCCTCATTTTACCTGTTTTTCCCAGGACCCGGGGAAATTTCGGATGAACCTTGGATACAAGGGCTCAGAGGAGCTCCAGTTGTCGTGTCGACACCATTGATAGATTGCTTTTCCTGGAGAAAAGGAGACACACCTCACTTTTAACCTCTATGATCCCTTAAAAAGTTAAAAGTTATTTTTCCCTTGTGCCAAGAGTGAGACAAAGCCTGGAGAACAGGTGAGAAAAAAGGAGCTGATTCAACTAAAGAGTAACTGGGAAATTGTGGGCTGGGCGGCAGAGCTTGGTCCCTTGCCCTGTCTTCTGGGTATTTGGCAAGCACTCCAGGGTTTTCAGTAGGGGGATGGATGTGGGAGGAAGAGCACAAGGGAGTCATAAAGGGATGCCAAGTAATAATGAATAAGAGTTATTCTGTGCACTCCTGAGAGGCCTGAGCCCCTGGCCCGTAGTTCTGAGGAGGCAGAGGCTGGTTCAGCACCAGGAAGTCCTTGCGAAAGAGGCTTTGCAAAATGCAAATAGCTGCATGGTGGGCAGGGGGAGGTGTTCAGATACATTCCCTCTCAGTAGGGCTGGACCCCTGGCAGGGATATCCACAGGACTGCCCTCTGCCACCCTTCCCACCCTACAGATCTGTGACGCTATGAGAGGCCCAAGGGAGCCGTTGTGATCCACATTCCATCCTCCACCCCATCCCCCCACATCTCAAGCTTTATTAAACCCAAAGCCAGAAAGGTCATTATTTGTCTTCAAAAAAGTTCTGTCTCCAAGCTAAAAAAGCATAAAATAACTTGGCAAAGTGCTTTTTGAAAGTCCACTATAGAAAAGTCTCCTGGCCAAGCTGAATTGAACAAAATAGCCATCGTCTTAAAGATGTCACAGACTTATTTTTATGCTTTTTTCATTTGGCCATAATTGCCTCATTTTCAGCAAGTGCGGAGGGAGGTGTTCTCCAAGGAACGCTTAATCTCTTAATTCTGAAGATAATGGATTCTCTTTGAAGGGAATCCACCAGGGTAACTCAATCGTCCACTTGAAAATAACCACCCCCCTTCCGTTTTCACTCTCGGGATCCTGGCTTCTTCTAGAGTCTTGTCCGGGCTCCCCAAATTGAGTCAGAAAGAAAAATGGCTCTGTTTACACTTGGGAACGTTTGGAGTCATTTAAACTAACAACTTGCTTTATGGTTTCAAAGCATGGATTAGCTCATTTGAATCTGGACAAAAATCCTCTATTATATAGTTTGTAAGTGAGGAATCTAAGGCTTAAGAAGGTTAAAATGACTTGCCTCAGAAACGCCCCGTGTTTCTAAGCATATTAGAGACGTCACTCTACCATAACTACCTGATGACTTTCCTGAGCTCATATCTCAAGCTCCCTAACATTTATCCATCCATTCATCCTAGAGAGTGAACCAAAGACACTAAAATATCTGTCTGCATAAAGCTTACATTCTAGTTGTAGAAAATGGCTAATAAAAATTAATAAGTAAAAACCACAATATTGCCATGATTGTTCCCAGTCACTCTCTAGGAATGCACACAGCCATCTGGTAGGATTGAATTTAGACTCCTGAGGAGGGATCCTGACCTTGGAGTTGTGGGGCTTTTAAGTTGCACAATTGAGGAAGTACCAGCCCCTCTGCTGCAGTCATCAGAGGCTGGGATTTCATAGAAATATGACGGAACGTCAGCTTCAGCTGGATCCTGCCAGCTCAGTTTTCGTGGCCACAAGCTGGGTCCAAGCCTTGCTTGTTATAGCAAACCGCAGCAGGATGGGCCTCATCAGAATTTATGGTTGGAGAACCCCCAGCTGTTCTTCTGGAGCAATGGAGAGCTGGAGTTCCAGCTTTTTGGATGATTGGGATTGATTGATTGATTGCCTTAAACACTGGGCCATAACTGGTTTCCATGGAGCTTTGCAGGAAACTTATTTTCTGAGAGAATATGTGGTTCACTACTCAGCTCCTTGGATACTGATACCTGCTTTTCCAATCTAACTGCTCTATCTAGCAGTCTCGAGCTGAAGTTCTAGGCCCTTAACTGTCCTGCCCACTCTCTGCTGAGTCAAGTCATAGGTCCAGCACAATGTGTATCTGTTTGGATGGTTGAAATTCTGGGGCGAACCTTGGGAAAACAAGTGGTCAAAGCCTATCATCTTGTTCTCAACATATACATATACATATACTTGATAAAGTATAACAAAAACTTAATAAAAAAAACAGAAAGGAAAAATCGTCACATGCCAAATGAAACTAAAACCCAAATTAAAGTCTTGGCAGTGAGCCCTTGTGACCCACATGGATCTTAAGGCAGTTGCCCTTCAAATCCGCAGGTTTAACCAAATGTGCATCAAAAATATCAAAAAAATTTTTTTAAAAATACAAGAAAAAATAATACAAGAAAAAATACAGTATGACGACTATTTGCACAGAATTTACATTGTATTAAGTATTATAAGTAATCTAGAGATGGGGAGAGGGGCAGGCTGGTTTACGGATACAGAATCACAGCTAGATAGTACAGATAAGTTCCAGTGGTGTAGAGCAACGCTACACACCTATCAATAGTAATTTATTGTGTGTTTTCAATTGGCTAGACGAGAGGAGCTCAAATGCTATCATCACAAAGAAACGATAACTTGCTGTGATGATAAATAAGCTCATTACTCTGATTTGCTCATCACACATTTTATACATATATTGAAATATAGCTCTGTATCCCATAAATATGTATGTTCAATATATGTCAATTTAAAAAGTAAAATATTCTAAAGAAAGCAAAAGAAAAATGGGGTAAGTGAAAGAAGAGTAAGCTAAATAGATTAAGCACCAGAATAGACACGGCGCACGAGAGAATGAAAGGTCTGAGAGTCCTCTCTGAAGAAATATCTCTAAATGCTGCAAAGAAAGATAACGAGAGGAGACGTGAAGGGTGGGATGAGAGCCTCCAACGTGTGCTTATTCCACGTTCTGGACAGAAAACATAGTGTGACCTTGAGCAGCACATCGAAGAGAGAATGGTGCAAAGAGACACAGGCCCTAAGACGGAACTAAGTCTCACATCAGGAGCATAAAAAAGTGTATCTATACCTAGACGTGTTGTGATGAGACAGAATAATATGAAAGACGAACAGAACATTTAAAAATTTTAAATGCTGTTAGAAAAATGACAGATGGTCTGAAAGAGGAATAAAACCATATTGACAGAAGCGTTTTCATAACTAGCACAAGATGCCAAATAATGGAATAATATTTCCAAAGGTGATAAAGTAATATTTCCAAAGCTGCCAAACCAGGACTCCATTGTCAGCTATACTATTACTTAAGAGTATGAGAAAAATCAGGGCATTTCTTAGAAAAATGAAGAGTTGTTCATGAGTTTACGATAATATCTTTAGGAAAATGATATTATGAAAGCTGAAAGATGAAAAAGACCAGTCAGTTGTAAAGCTGGGACAAGAGCTTTTCTGGAAAAAAGAAATAGAATATACAAAATCCTTGAGGGTGAAAGGTATTGAAGTTCAGGCGAGAGAAGGCAAATATGATGTGAAAAAGGGGTTTGAGAAGTTTTCAGTAGCGATATCCTTTGTGACCTTGTAGACCACGACAGGGCATTTTAATTTTATTCTAACAGAAATGGAAAGTCATTCTTAAAGTGAATAAATGAAAAATGACAGAACTCAAAATACATTTTTAAAAAGTTCTCTGAGAAAACTGAAGAAAAACTAAGAATTAGAGCTCCAGTGCAAGAGGTCTAATATTTAAATGATAGGATTTCCAGAAAGAAGTAAACAGAGGAGAATTTTTAAAAAAAGTTTGTACATTCTACACAGAAAGAGCTCAGTGAATAAATATAATGCTAACTAAAACACATCTTTATAAAATTTAAGAATACCAAGGATGAAGAAAAGGTCCCTAAAACATCCAGAAAAAAAGTGATCACATGAAAAATTCAAGAATCAAGAGACTTCGGACCTCTCAACAGCCACACTGGAAGTGAGAAGACAACCAATACATGCCTTCAAAAATTTAAGAGAAATTTCCAACCTAGTATTCTATATTCAGCCAAACTGTCAATTAAGTTTTAGAATACAATAAAAGAATATTCAGACATAAATGGTCTCCAAACTTTCTCCCCAGTATGCCTTTTCTTAGAGAGCTATTGAAGGATGTGCTCTACCAAATGAAGAGGTAAGCCAAGAAAAAGAAGACATAAGATAGAGGAAGGAAGAAGGAAGGGGTTATGTTGCAGGAGAGAGAAAAGGGAAAGCCCCAAGTTGTGGCAAGGAAAGTTGTGGCAATGATAGCTGTGCACCAGGTTTAGAGGCCACCTGTCCAGATTGGATCAAATGAGAAGGTATAGGAGACACTGTCTAGGCAGATTAAATGGATAAAATATATGATTCATTTGAAGGTTTTGAGAGGAGATTTAGATTCACAGCCAAGAGTCTGGATTTGAATTAATAAGAGTTAGAAAACTAAGCAAGCAAACAAACAAAAAGATGATACTAACTCCTGAAAAAATAAAATATTATGCAGGAAAGAAAAATAATCATGGTTTACTGTGTGCCTCAATTCTGGATAGGATTTTCATTGTCATAATAATGTAAAGATGAATGATGGTCTAACCTTGTCATCTAGGAGATGACTCAGCTGGGGACAAGGCGAGAGTTGACAGCAGAGGTGGGAGCAGTGACAGAGACTTTCCTAAGCCCAGGGATGCTGGTGGGTGTGGATTCTTTGAGCAGAAGGGACCTGATGGCCAACCCCTCAAATTGCCTTGGGCAAAGGTGGACTTTAGGGGAATAGCTGGGGTATGTCTGAGAACATGCTGTCTTAGACACTGGTCTCCCAGTTGTGGTACCAGAGCCACTGGATCATGATGGACAGTAAATTAGAGACCCTTCTATTTCCCATGAGCCTGGGATCCATGGGTTATGCTAAGAAAGGGAGGCACACCAAGCGATGGCTGAATTTATTTTGCTCCTACTGGATGTGGGCTGCAGTCAGACATAGCTTGATGTAAAGGAAATGAAGAAAGTGACACCGCACACTTGCATTGGTGGCTGCAAATCCATATCTGCTAGAGGAGAGAAGGGTGTAGTTGGCCTCATAGAAGTTGTTACCTCGTCTGTGCAGCAGTTGACTTTTAAATCAGGGTGAAGGGTGTGATGTGTAAGTACGAGTTAAATCTTAGCCTGAACCTTAAAGAGATCAGCATAAGCAGGACCGATGTGAGCAGTAACTTGAATAGTTAATTGGTATTTAAACTCCTGCTGTCAATGACAAAGGGTGTGTTAATGAGTGTAGAAGATAGTAGGATTTTGTGTTGTTTTTGGATTTTTTTTTTTTTTTTTTTTTTTTGCTTGAAATGACTGATTTTGAAGTCTGAGAATTAGAAGCATGGTACCGGCACTGTTCAGCCTGCATGAAGGGGGTGAAAGAATGTGACAAGCCCAGCTCTCTAGTAGCAGGAGTGCAGCTTCCAGTGGCCAGAGCTCTGTAGGTCCTCTGTTATTCCTCCCTGTCACCTGATCTAAACATAGGCAGGGGTGGTCCTTGCACCAGCACATCAATGCATCTGCTTTTGAGTGTGACTTCCACGCAAGGACAGGGAGGTAAAGTTCCTGGTCTACATAGCATGCATGTAGTCTTCATAATAAATCATTGCTTTTTTGGAAGAATTTGGTCTGAACCTTGTTTTCATGGTAAAACACCTGTAGATGGGAGATGGGAGAAGGGACATTTAGGCATCTTATATCTTTAACCACAGGAGGCTACCAAAGAACCTGATGTTAGGCAAATGGCCACATTTGCAGAGATATTGCTGTGAGAGGTGTTCCTAAATCCCAGTTCTAACATCATCCCTTCTCAAGCCAGTACTCCACTGCTAGGCAGCTCTGTCCACTTGCAGGCTCATCCTCCCCAGACTGATGGTGGAGGGGGTGGAATTAGGAGTGCTGGGTCCTAGGAAAGCAGCAAAAAGACCTCACTGGCAGCTCTGGCTTGACTTTGGGCTTGTTTAGTGGCCAAATTCCTACTCGTCTCTAATGACCAAAGTACTGCCTCACACCCCAGGTTCAAGTTTCTAGAGACTGCCTGTCTAGTCACCTTGAACTCTGAATCTTGACTTTAGCTCCTACTGATAACCTCATTCCTATACAGCAGGTCCACTGAAGAGCTTTCTCCCAGTCTCTGAGGGCCCCAAGGCATATGGCTGTCCCAAACCTAACTACAGGGCATCCTTATGCCAGCCAGGTATTTGCAGATGTGCTGATTGTCTGGAGCTGAGCCCCGTGTTCTTCACTCTCATTGTATTGTCTGAGGATTAAATGAGTTTATATATGAAACTCCCGGGCAAATAGTAAGCACTATATTGTCAATTTCTTTTGACTTAACTTTTTGGCAAGTTTCTTAACTCCCAGTGCCTGAGTTTTCTCCTCTGTAAACTAGGATAATAAATAGTACCTGCCTCCTAGGACAGATGTAGGGGTTGAGTGAGTTAAGATTCTGTAGTGGGTTGAGTAGTAGGTCCCCCAAAATATATGCCTGTGCCCTAATTCCTGGAACCTGTGAATATTACCTGATGTGGCAAAAGGGGTGATTAAGTTAAGGATCTTAAGGGAAGGCGCTTATCCTGGATTATTGAGGTGAGCTCCAAATGCAATCTCATGTATCTTTATGAAATAGACACCCAGAGGAGAAGACACAGGAAGATGAGGAGGAGGCAATGTGGCCAGGGGACAGAGGTTAGACAGATGTGGCCACAAGCCAAGGAGTGACTGGAGCCACGAAAGGCTGGAACAACCAAGGAGCAGATTCTCCCACTGCACCCTCGCAGGGACTGCAGCTCTGCCAACACCTTAATTCCAGACTTCTGGCCTCCGGAACTGTGAGAGATTAAATTTCAGCTGTCTTAGACACCTAGTTTGTGGTAATTTGTCACAGCAGCCACTGGAAACAAATACCCTGGCACCCAATAAGCATCCAATTTACTAGCTGACTTACTCTAAAATTCAGTATGTTCATTTTAATAGCAATACTTCACCAGCATTTTTCCCATGCAAGACATTAGGCGTCCTTAAGGTTGCATGCAAGGGGTGTTTTGGAGAGGCAAAGCTAGATGGAATACACAGGAAAGCCGGTCGGGGCTTGGGAACACTCGACTTCAGGCTTGGAATTTAAATTGATAGCATTGTAATTATACCAATAATAGGAATATAAAAACGTAGTCTGGCAAAAGATCTATAATAGCCCAGACTAGGTTATGGCTGGCCAAGGCATTAGTGGTTAGACTTTTCTCCTTCCCTCCACAGTTTCTTTTGCTGGGATATACACTTAGGTCCCACAGGACACATAATCCTATTTGGATTTTTGGACAAGTTGTTTTGCCTCATATACAGCTTTGAATTCCCCAAGTCCCTGCTGAGTTTTAACCTGGTCATATTTTTCAACTCCAGGAACACAAATCTGCACCTCTGAGAGGAGGTACACAGAGGCACAGCTTCTGGGGAGTTAGAGCTCTGGACAGCGCACGGCCAAGCCTCATGTGCCTGAAGCTGTCGCCCCAAGTGCTGCCGATGTGCTGTGAGCTCAGAGGAAACACGACTGTGAAACACGGAGAAGCAGAAATGAGGCTACAAGTCCCCTGCCAAACCACCCTTATTTAGTCCTTTAAGATTTAAGAAACACCAGTGCACAGAGAGGCCCACAGACTGTGGCATTTTCAGTTTGGTTACTTCTGCTCCTGAGTCATTCAAATCCTCAAAACTGCCCAACCCTGGGCCACAATATGCAACACTTCTCTCAGAAGGTTTTTCAGGTCTGACCTTTTAGAAACCATGGTGATTCTATCTTCTCACTCTGTATGGCCCAACATGGTAGTCACTAAGCCACATGTGGCTATTTAAATGTAAATTAACTGAAATCAAATAAAATTTCAAATTCAGTTCTTCAGTCACACGGCCACATTTCAAGTGCTCACTAGCCACATATAGCTAGCGGGGACCATACTGAACAGTGCAGACAGAACGTTTATACCATTGCAGAAAGTAAAGCAATGAACAGGGATGTTCGAGTTATCCAAGACATAAGTTGAAAAGTGTCAGATTTATGGAGAGATCAGCCAGGGAACTTGTACCTAAGGCCACCTACTCTCACTACCTTCAACTAACAAACACGCACGCATCTGCAGTGACCACATCTAAAAACAAATCATACATACATACATATAGAAAAAAGAGCACACCATGCTTTGTGGAAATTCTATGCATTTTTGAAAAGTAATCGTCATGTCACTTTTAGTCTCTCTTTTGGAGGATGTTATTTATTGTAAGACATCATTTTTATTAAATACACTGTAGTACAAGAGACTTTCCATGTCAGGTTGAGAGAAGCTGGTCACATGATTTACAAACAAAACTTTTTTTTTTTTTTTTAAACACTGTATTCAGGTGTCACTTTGAAATCAGCCAAGATGCAGTGGGGCTTAGTAAAGCAATGGACCTCAAAACAAGAACCAGAAAGTATTGGCACAGAGACATCACATTCAAAGGAAAATAAACCAAACGAAAAGAGAAAGATATAGAGTTTCAAATACCAGGTCACAATTGAAGGGGAAATAGATCCGCAGAGAGAGAGATTGAAATGTGTGTGTATACGGCCCGGATATATACAAACACCTCTCCAGATACAGAAGGAAATACAGTGTTCACATCTCTAGGCAGATTCGTAAGTCATAGGTAATGATCAAGGAACATAGGAAGCAATATTTCACCGTAATTTGGCCATTTGTCAAGGGATTACATATTTAAAATCCACATTTAATTCAAAGACCTTGTATTTAAAACAATTCCAGCTGTTTTATACATTTTTAAAGCAATAATAAGGTATACAAGCTACAAGATGTAGGCCTTTACCTTACATTTCATTTTCTCCAATTATTTTTTTTTCCTGTTCAAATACATGGCTACTAGCTGCTTTTATTATGCTTGCTCCAGTATGTTGAGTGTTCAACCAACCCTCACTCAGGATTGTTCTCATTAATGCACAGACCAAAGAAATAAAATAAACATGGACCTGGCCTTGAATGCATAGGCTGAAAAATGACATCCCCATCTTTTCTCATTTCGTCTCCTGAGACGTATGTTAAGATGGCAAAATAGTTGCTTGGCGGTGGTTGTGAAATTCACAGTGTTTTGCCTGCAACACATATACATATATATATATATATATATATATTTATTTATTTGTTTATTTTTTTGCTTTGCTTTGTGTTCGTGATGAAATGGAGCAAAAATATATAAATAAATAATCAAATAAATAAGGGTCAAAAGAAAAGGTGAAAAAATGCAAAAACTGAGGATATTCAAGAACCTTTGACTCGAGCAGCAGTGATTCATTCCAGCCCTGACAACAAGCAAATACCCCTTCCTGCGCTGTCGTTTTTAACTATAAATCCCTCCCACCCCTAAATCTTTAGAATAACATTTGAAATTCAAGTACAAGCTACCACGCCCTCAGAGTCTCCACATTCCAATTATGCATTGTGAAAAACGGGCTTTAACTGCTAACGTAGACATTTGTGGAGCTGGGTCACTAGCCCTTCCTCCTATAAGATTTCCTGTAACCATAATATATGGCCAAACCAAAGGTCAACATTGAAAATAAAAGTCCTCAAAAAGGAAAAAACAAAAACAAAAAAATCGGGAAGCAAGATAATTGAGTGTATGTGCGTCTATGCAGTCATTTATTAGATACGATATAACGTTATTGGTACTATAGGCTGTACAATATGCAAAAAGAAAGGTAAAATTAAAAGTCTGTTCTTGACCAGGGAATCCTGCTGTCATGACACTTTGCAAAGGACAGCATTCTACACTGTTGGTTGGTGCATTCCCACTGGGATGTGGGAATTTCTAAGAGTTGCTCATCTTGCTGTGGGGTCTTGGACTTCTCACCATTGGCTTTTAAGACACTGGGCTCCCAACATTCCAGTTTACATTTGGAATGCTCAGACTCTGAACACAAGTGTAAAGGGGTTCACGATGGGTCAAGGTGAGCATAACACAAATGTGCAAAAAAAAAAAAAAAAAAATCATTTTTCCTCTCCTGGACCTTTGCATAAGGAGATTTGTTTCAGTCTGCATTTTCCTTTGCAAGGAGCCAGAGAAAGGACTCAATGTAGTGGGATGGCTTTTATTCAGTTGTTTTGGGAAGCACATCGTCCTAAATATATCTTCCCCCCCATGCAGTACTGCACAGAGTTGAAAAGTGCCATGTAGTCCTGCCCACACGGAGAACGGAAGCATTAACAGCAACATGACATTAAAAAGTTTTGGTTATTTAGCAGATTTTAAGCAAATTATTCATACTGCACCCTACTTATAATTATCTCTATTACTGTATCTATAAATTTATACATAAACACGCTAACACATTATGTATGTGCATTTGTATATGTATAAATCAAGTATTTATAATACACATATAAATACAAGAGAATACCACAGGTAGCACTAATGTGAACACATGTATAATATGAATTCTGATATATCCTTTATAGCATAGTTTAAAGTGTTTTCTAAATAAGCCTGATTATGACGTTGGTTCTGTGTACAAGGATTTAGCGGAAGCTGAGACCGTGATTACATACCACGGTATCTAAGCTGCTTGTCGTCTCACGTATTTCCTGTTGTTCATCTAACTCCGTATCCTGCGTCATGAATTTGTTAGCATGCTTTTATTCCTGAACTGCTTGACTGTATGTTAGAAACTCTAGTGGACAGAATCATGAACTTCAGAGTCAGAGAAGTTGGATTAAGTCCCAGTGGTGCCGGAAGCTGGGCTGAGACCTTTAGTGTGACTCTGAGCTTCTCTGAGTCCCAATTTCCTCACTTATAAAAAATAGAAATAACTTGCTAACATACATAAAAAGTGTTTGGAAAACTATTAAACAATTGATAAACAGAAATGATTGTCAGACTGGGCTTGGGCTAGAGAATTAGGTTTGTCACTGTCACTGTTGCAGTTTTTAATGCATTTGATGGCAGGTCACATTGGGTGATGATTACATTTTAGGATGAAGAGACTACCACTGAAAAACTCAGAAGACTGATAAAGGGGGTGGCAGAGGGACAGTGATGAACATTTTAAGAAATTCTGTTGTACATTCAGCTCCTTTAAAAGCAATCTGATATTCTTTCAATGAGAGATGTCTCTGAAATCAGCACGTACTCTTGAGACAACAGAGGAAATAATCATCATCATCAGCAGCAGCAGCAACAATATAACTAACTATAAAACTTTGCTCTTGCATAGAACCTTTCATTTCAAGACCTTGAGGGACTTGTCAGATGGTGTAAGGAGAATTTTTTTTTTTTTGTGCTTTTTTCCTTCAGAGGAAAACACAACTAGAATGGAACACTCCCATCTTATCTGCTTTAAACAAATCATTGCTTTAAAACTGCACAGCCCTCCTCGAATTGGATCTAAAGTGTTACCTCCTTTGCTCTCTGTTAAAATAATTTGCAGCTTCGTCCTCTAGAGCAGCTGGCCAGACATGCAGTAACAAACCTGTGTAGGTTCTCAGATCATCACTGACGAAATCTAGAAAAATTTTTGTACGAATCTGCCCTTCTTACTGCTTCACAGAGTTCCACAGTGTTTTAACGGTACCATGGGTCCTTAATCTGACATCTACGTGCATGTGTATATCATGGAGATGTGGCCTTCACTCATAGTATTATGTGTGTTCTGGAGGGTTTTTTTCCACTAACAAAGAGAACAAACACCTCAACTCTCATCTCTTACAGGCCAGCACCGGACTCGAAGGGACCGAAAGGTTCATCTTGTGCAACCCCCTCACTTGAGCACAGACGCTACTGAATTTCCTCTTGTTCTCTGTTAATTTACACTTTTGAATGTTTGAGAACTGGCTTTCAAAGCCTATAATGGAAAACAAGGTGCTCCAGTAATGAACAGGTGCAAGCAAAACCTAAACTGAGCTACTGCAGCTTCAAAAGTAAATGCAAAATAAAATGACCTAAGATGAATTCAAATCACTCCCTTTCAACCTGGCTCACGTTATAAAGATGTCAAGTTTAGCAAAATTCCCCTCACAGAGGGTAGCAAGTTTTCTTGATGAACAGAAATATTTCTCTTCTTTAGTATTACTGACCAGCCAGATAACTGTAACTTTCTACTGAAATTAATGCCCTCTTATTGCAAAACCAATGACTATGCCCAGAAGCACATCTCCAATGCTGGGTCTGGGCACTGTCTCTCACTGGCAAATTTGCTGTGCTAAATTTCTTATTTTTACTGTTTTAATGGAGTGAAGAAAACAAAACAGCATACTGACAATGGAATACACTTGCAATGAAACCACTCTCCCAACCAGAGCCCAGAGCAAGGGACTTGGCCTGTGTATGCTGAACATTAATGCATGTCATGTCCCCAGGGTGAGGTGTCCTTTCCCTTGGGGATTGACTCTGCCCTTCCTGTAGTCCCGTGGGTTTGACGTCGATGAGGATATCCAGGCTTCAGGGTCCATACTCGTTAAAACCCATCAGTCACCACCATACAATGCAGAGACATTTATACTCCGCTAACGAGCTCCATTAGCCTCCCCTAATTATATTTGTATATACCTTTTATACATCTGCTCTATCTATCTGGGGCAGGACGCCTGGAGTAGTAGTTTCTGCACACAAGTATTACTCGACGAAGACCAGGCACAATTTTGCTTGCACAGTTAGAAGGACGCTGGGAGTGGAGGATACGGGCTGGAGGAAGTGCTATCTGAACAGTTCAATATAAGAGAAACTTGCTTCCTAATTTATAGCTTATTCTGTCTTTTCCAAGTTCTTGGCTTTCCCACCTGACCCTGAAATGATCTCTGGACCAGAATCCACTTATTTTCAACTGAACCCGACAAAGGTTCAGCGGATAAGAGTTGGAAAACCAGTGCTGTCATCACGACCTATGAAGACAAATCTGGGTCTGAGCGTGTGATGCGCCATGCTGTGGCTCATGGAAGCCACATTTCTCTCTACTGCACACTAGCACTTCTGGCGACGGGAAGAGAAGAGTCCATGGCACAGAGTTCAACAGTCTTCTCTGCTCCTCAGAAAGGTCCTCAGGGGAAGGTCCCGAATACGTTCCCCCAGCTAATAGTCGCCGGGTTTTTCCTAAGCAGGGACTGACGCCAGCTGATCCCAACAGTGGTCTTTGTTCCTCCTACACTGCGGTTTATAATAAATCTTCTTTCTCTCTGGTTTTAATCTCCCATAGACAAAGGCTTCCCAGATTGAACACAAGTTTTCCTTTTCATACACAGGCTTAAGCCATCCCAAAACAACAGAACAGTAATAATAATAAATAAATAGAAGTGAATCCATAGAAACTCTCGATGTCTATACGGCAGAAGTGACAAAGTTTAAGTCAAATATTTGTTTTCCCTTTTTTTCATCCACATCAAAGGCAGGAATACAACAAGGCATTGTTAGTTGTGGTGGGCAAACTGGAGTGTCTGCTGATAGAACAAATCAGGTTTGTTAAGGCCTTTGTCTATGCAGAGTTAATAGTAATGCAGAAGCCAGATCGATTAAAAAGAAAAGGTAAGAACTGTGAAGCCCGGAAGACCCACAAAAGAAACAAAGGAAAGGAAAAGAAACACAAAGGAACAAACCGAGGGAGATGGAGAGAGAGAGAGAGAGAGATAATGCCAAACAGCAGTTCGTGCTGTGTCTGCGGATGAGAAGTCCACATGGCTGCCCTCTGAAAGCTTCTCGGTGTCTCAGCTGTTAATACTGCCACAGCGCAGGACAGCAGTTTGATGGCATCCAGCGGCAGTTAAAAGATGTTCGTCCTCTTGGCCCATCTGAGGAGTGCGTTGGACGGGACCGGCCCGGGGAAGGGCCCTAGCCTAGAATATCCAGGTAGACCGGGGAAGCCTTGGCCAAGTTCTGAAGGAGGGTGTGGACGCCCTTGATGTTCCTCCTCAGGTGGGGCTCCCGCTGCCAGCACCCCAGCATCAGCTCATACACCTCCTGGGGGCACGTGCGAGGTCGCTGCAGGACGCGGCCCTGAGTGATGCATTCGATCACCTGGACAGAGACCAGAGACAGGGTCAGACGGCGGGAAGGGCAGGGCAGGGAGGTCAGCATCAGCGCACGGAGCAGGTGAGGGCGTTTCCTAAGCAGGCCCACTCGCTGTTTATTCTTCCCAGAAGGAAGAGAGCAATGATCACAGGTTTCTATGACCGTGACTTTAACTGGCTTATATCCATTTTTCTAGCCACTCTGATTTCACAGAACTGCTGGAGAGATAATTTGTATAAAATGCTCCCAAACCTCACACTGGAACTCCCATGGGTTTGAGTTTTTACTGGCCTGTGATGGACCCTGAGTCACTTTTGTGTTGAGAATGAGCTGTCATCTTGGATAATGGGATTGGATTAAAAAGACAGACATGGATCTGAAAAAGATGTGAGGGGCCTGACCGGGAAGCTGTGCCTCAAATATAGATGTATTTGCAAAAGGATTAGAATAGGAAAACAAAATGCTTGAGTTTTTCACTAGGAAGATAATGTGCTGTGAAATGTACAAAAAGGACAGAGCCTTGAAACTGGACAATACCAAAAAACTCTCTGCACTCCAAGAGCGCTGGAATGCTACACCTGCTTTCAGTCTCTTAGAAGAGCAGCCTGAAGTGACTCCTCAGTCCCATCGCTAGAGGAGCAAGGATGTGTCAGCAAACGCTCTGACCTATTTCTCCAAAACCCTTTTAAATTTGAGAGTGACTATACTTTGGCCATGGAATTTAGGCACACAGAAGGCTATCTGGGAAGTGCTGCCCCCAAGAAAGCCACATAAGATCAATGTCTTAACTTCCAGCTCTAGAGAAGACCCCCTGCAGAGGGACGCCCCTGGGATCTGAGCCATTGGGGGGGGGGGGATCTCGGCCGGATCCACTGCACACCTCATTGTTTGACAGCTGGTACCAGGGCTGCTTGCCGTAGGTGAAGATCTCCCACAACACGACCCCCAGGCTCCAGACGTCACTCTCCGTGGTGAATTTCCTGTACATGATGCTCTCTGGAGGCATCCAGCGAATGGGCAGCATCGTGTGGCCACCAACCTGGCAGGAAGGAATCAAGAAGGAGGCGTTAGTCACCCCAAAACCAGGTGTGCAAGGGAGCTGTGGGGGGGCCTTTTGTTCTTTCCTTATTTGTACTTACTAATTTAATTGTTTATCAACACATAAAGGACATACGATTTCTTTATCCTCTCAAGCAACAGAGACAAAGGGCGGAGAAGGGTCAAAATACTTATTTCATATTATTTGCAATGTTGTTTCTCTCAAAACCAGGTAAGAGCAGAGACGGCGATGTAGTGCATCTTTATCTTGGCAGAACAAGCACATGTGCACACACGCATGTGCGTGTACGTTCTGGTAGGAGGATGCCTCCGTCTTCTAATTAACAAGACATCTTTACCAGGATAATGAGTAGGAAGCGCAGCATCCAAAGTGACCTGCCACGAGTCCACTTCATGCACAAGGCCAGAGCTTCATTCCATGTGTAGGGATTACCTGTGCTCAGTGCTGACTTGATCAAATCCCCTTGCTACAACCCAGCAGTGGGTGGGGCACAGTTATTATTCCCATTTTATAGGTAATAAGGCAACTGAGGTTCAGGTTGTGCACAGACACAAAGAACTCAGGTCTCTGGACTCCAAGCTCAGGACTTTTCCTCTACTACAGGGTGCCACTACTTATTTACAATAATAAATAAATACATTTTTAAAAAATGCCCATTTCAGTGAAATCACTGAGGCTGAGGTATCAGAGGGCAATAGCATTAGCACAGGCAAAGAAAACTTTATATGACAAAGGACAGCTTGTTTATGATTTTCTACTTCATGTTGAAAAGTTAGGAATTTTATTTTCAGGGCTGTCTGATTTTAAAACCATGAACAGGTTTCTGTATAGTCGTCTTACGGCTGGCAGTTTGCATGTTTCATCCTCTTAACCCCCAGCACTACCAGGCTGCGAGGCACACCTGACACCTGACCACAGGTGGGCTCATACGGCAGCAGGAATTAGACTTCGGGGACAACTCTGGGCCCCTGAGCTTTCAGACGACTGCCGTATAGATCTTCTGGCCAATTCTAATTCTCGATATTCACTTATAACTTATCAAACCAAGGGAATGAACTAACAGTGCCTGAGAAATGTCCTTTACCCCAGTGCCCCAGGAGTTGATGTGCCAGAAATGTCTAATATGTTCGGTGATTTCAAACAATGCTCATGGCACCAAAGAAAGCACCGAGTGTGCAGCCAGGAGGGGTTTTTCCTTATTATTTTCTGTACACAATGAGTCTGATTCTGACATGTGGGGACGTAACTTGCTAACTCAGGATTAAGATGCCCCCACATCTTTACTATTCAGCCTTCAATAAACCAAAGCTCCTAAAGGCTAAGTTGGCTTCAATTGGTGTAGATTTCCTCACTTCACACCTTCTCCCACAGCAGTGACAGGTCGCTGGTGTTCAGGAGCACAAACTTCTCTCTGGACCTGCCTGACGTCTCTGAAGGTGGTGCCAACACTTACACTCAGGGTTGATATTCAAATCACAACCAGCATGGCACAGGCACTGAGCAGTGAGAAAGGAGGCAGGTGGTGAATACGGTACAGCTGTCTTGGCACATTTCTGGAGGGATGACGATCTGCCCCGTTCACAGCCCTGTGACCCCTGTGTGCCCAGGACTTTGGGAAAGGAGCCAGCATTTCCAGATGCTCGGAGGACTCACAGGATGAGGATAGAATGATCCCATCAGGTCCCAGAAGCCCACACAGCAGTGCCACGGAGAGGACTACTTTGCTGCCAGCAGGAACTGGCTCTGCCATTCCCCAGGGCTGGGCCCAGCGCCCCTCCGTCCGTGTGCCAGCAAGGGCCGGGCACTGGCACACACATGTAAAAAGATTGTCAACTGCTGGAAAAAAGTGTTTCCAGTCCCCATGACAATCTCTGAAACCATGCTTGGGAAGCTCTGGACAGTTTACAAAACATATACACCATAAACACATCAAGAAGGACCAGGGCCCAAGCGGCATCTCTAGCGTAAAGATGATGAAATTGCTCCCAGCAGTTGTAGGACCTTGCCTAAGGTGACACGCCCAGCACTTGCTGCAGAAAAGACTGAGGTCTACATGTTCTGGCAGACCATTTTCATCCAAATAGCAAGCATTTACTGGAGACCTCCCAAGGTACGGAACACACACTGCTGTGCTTAGCTACTCTGCAAAAATAGGGATGGGGCAAGATCGAAGGGAAAAACAGTTCCTACCCGTTGGTCCTTTACCCTTCCCTTGCCCTTTCTAGGTTTCTTCCTCCCTTATAAAGAAGAGCTGAGATTACCACTACCCATCACAGCACACTATAGCGTGCAGCCAGCTCAGCTGAGTATTGTGCTACTGTTCTCATCAGACAAAATAGACCCCCAGTGGTCGAAATGACTTAAGAAGTGGGGGTCTCACCACGACGACTATGACTCTTGTGCTATTGGAGTGGTGTTATTTACAGATCCCTGAAAGAGGAGCATCTCAGACAACACGTAAAAGTGTCTGCCAATCTTCCGGAAAGGAGTGTAGGACCTGAAACAGGCATTCTTCTTTGGGAAGGAATGGATTGCTTCTTGCTAAGAGCCTTTCTGTGAGAGCGATTCGTATGTGTGACACCTTGATCTTACAGAAATTCTAAAAGATAAAAGGCTCAAAAGGCTGGGCAACTATATGGCTGATGGGGTTTCAGTGCAGGGTTATGTGGAGCAAGAGGGCCAGTTGTTTTTACTGAAAAAGACATAATTATTTCTTTTATGGAAATATTGAAATTAGCATCCAGATTTACGATCGATACAGAGTTGGGGTGTGGCGGTGACAGAGGACCATTGGTCTGTGGGGGTAACAAACAAGAGGACTCGGACAGCATGACCCAGCATGGTATTCTTTTTGATACCAGTCCCTCCAAATGTTAAAAACTAGCTCCCGCCACCACCTGCTAAATTCCTAGGTCAAATGTGCCAAATGCACTATAACCTGTAACTTCTTGGAGATTCATAATGCACTGGGCCTTATTAAAGTATCTGAGGAATTTGGCAGAAAAGAATGGATTCGACGTTAACTTAGTGAATTAAATTAATTTGAATATGTGTAAAGAATTCTTGGCTGGCAATTTTTTTCTTTTAGTATTTTGAATATATCATTCCATTTTTTTCTCACTCCAGTTAGACTGGCTATAATCAAAAAGACGGCGAAGAACAAATGCTGGCGAGGGTGTGGAGAGAAGGGAACACTCCTGCACTGTTGGTGGGAATGTAAATTAGTACAACCAGTACGGAAAACAGTATGGAGGTTTCTCAAACAACTACAGATAGAGCTACCATATGATCCAGCAATCTCACTGCTGGGTATATACCCAGAGGAATGGAAATCATCATGTCAAAGGGACACCTGCACTCCCATGCTCATCGCAGCTCTGTTCACAATAGCCAAGACGTGGAACCAACCTAAACGTCCATCAACAGACGACTGGATAAGGAAACCGTGGTATATATACATCATGGAATACTACTGTACCATAAAAAAGAATGAAATTCTCCCATTTGCAACAACATGGATGAACCTGAGGAAACTTATGTTGAGCAAAATAAGCAAAGCACAGAAGGATAAATACCGCATGTGCTCACCCATAGGTGGGAGCTAAGAGAGACAGAAGGAAGGAAAGAAAGACCACGATGGTGCATTAGATGTGCAGAGGCAGAGAACAGACCTTAGGATACAAAGTGGAGTGGGGGGGACGGGGGAGGGGGAGGGAGGCTGGGGATAATTGGGTGGGGGACATGGGGGACAATCGCAATTTGTGGTAATGGGCATGCTGCCAGTATGGATCCGGCCTTCACATGTAGGGTACGAAGGGGGACAATCAGATTTGTATCTCATGAATATCCATAACCAATAAACAAAACAAAACAAAAACCAACCAAACAAAAAAGAATATGTGTATGTGGGAGAGCAATAATGATTTACATATGTCTCCAAGACCCAGACAGCTAAAAACATACTTTGGGATGTGCAAATCTAGCAAAATACCTACTTTTCATCTGCACCCAGGCATTTGCACTGCGGTGGCGTGGATGACACCCAGGTCATGATGTCAGAGACTCTGGGTTCCAACTGTGCATCTGGCTGTTTCCTAGACTAGTTGCCAAACCTCTCCTGGGCCCTAGTTTCTCCCACTATAAAACGCAGATAATAATCTATACCTCCCGAGCTTGTCGCAGGGTAGATACTCAAGAAGACACTTGTGACAGTGCTTTATAAACTGTAAAGCACTAAATGCTTTCAAGGCGCTGCTTTCTTCTCTGCAAACATTCCTATCTCATTCCCTAATGGGATGCAGCCATTCTGGAGACACTGGGGTGGAGAATCCACACACGTGACCACCGTACCCCTCGCTCGGCAATGCCAAGTGGCTCTTCAGGTGGCAGCACTCACTGTCCCAGGTTCTCTGTCCTGTATTGCTAATGGCCAAGAAAAAGCCCCTGTTTCCTTTAAAGGAGAGAAAAAAAAAAAAAGATTCACATTTTGATTTACGTGTTTTCCCATATGACCATTTACTTTCTACTTGCAGTCTCTTTGGGCAGATTTTTCACTTTAATTCTTTCAAGAATCCCTTCTGGGAACCCACACATGCTGTTATAAATAATGCTTTCCTTGTTCTGATGTCAGGTGGAGGAGTGGTGGGACAGTCCGACAAAAGTTCAGACAGGGTTCACAAGTTTTCTGAACCCGTTTAGAACACTTCTGAACGTTTCTTCTGCAGCCCTTTCTCAGGATTTTGGAGCATGTCACAAGAGTAGAACAGAAAAGAAAAAAGAAAAAGTCACTGTTGTTACAACTTGCTGTCACATTGTAGTCACAGTCACTCGGTGTTTGTGCCACACGAAACCAGCAGCAACAAACACAATGAGACATTTGTTTTGTATTGTACTACTTGGCAACTTGCCCTCACACTCTTGCTTAAATATTTGTGAGATGGAATGCCATCCCAAGTGTGACACTGGGACTCAGCACTTCTGCTCCTGCCTGATGTGCCCAGGGCCTCGGGGGAGCCCATTCTCTCCTCCACACTCACCAGACCGAACTGATGCAAGACGGAAACCAGCCAGCCGAGAGCTGACGTGGGCCCGGCTTCATCTTCACGCACCCAAGAGCCTGCGGTTCTAGCTCCTGCTGTGCTATTAACCAGCACACTGGTCAAATGTGTAGGACTAGGGAAGCTCTTGGTCACCTCCAGCACAAGACGCTGTGGGTCTGTCATCACCCAGCACCAGCACCACTGTGCCACCATAAGCATCCATTGGCACACAATACCCCACTGTTTACACCCGATTTCCACTCAATTCTCTCACTGAAACCCCACAGTCACCCTGTGGAGTGGACACTGGCTTGCTGAGGTATTACAGTCAAGGCCTCTAAAGTTCAGAGTGTTTAAATCGCTTACCTGAAGCCGCACACTGGACCCGTCCGCACTGGACAGCCTGTGTTCAGTGGGTGGGTCGCTGTGTGCGGGTTCAGGTTTCTCCAGCCTCCCACACGTGCCCTGCACGCTGCCAGCAAGCCGGGCTGTGGTTCCTCTCTCAGGTGAACGGACTCACGCTGCTGGGAATACTTCATCTCCTTTCCTTTCTTCCTGTTTCCCAAAGTCTCCTAAAGGCAAGTTCGAGTCCCACCATTTCAAGGAAGCCTGCCTCCCTGCTACTGCTCAGTGCCTGTTTCAGGGCCCCTGGTGGAGCAGCCGCTCCCTTCTTCTGTGACTGGATCACATGCCTCAAGAGGGATGGGTGCTAATCAGGGGCACCTGGTAGGGGACGAGGGGGTGGGTGGTGAACATACCGTGTGTTCAGGTGGGTCTCTTGTGAGTGCTGCTATGTGGGGAGGAATTCTCAACACGTTCTTTCAAAGAGGTCGGTCTTCACTATCTTCCTATCCATACGCCAATCACTTCTTTAAACTCTTGATAGAACCAAGCCTTAAGTTAGGTGGATGGAAACACTCTCAGCAATTCGATGTTACAAATAAGAGCCACTTAACGAAATTCATGACTTCTTAAAATGCAACCCAAGCTACCGGGGTTTGCATGGAGTACAAGGGCTCTCTGCATTGTGTAAGAAGCCCCATTCCTTGGTCTGCCCTTGATACAGTACACGGAGGAGCGTCCACGGTGCGCAGACCTGGACCTACTCAATCTGGGAATGAAGTCCAGGGAGACTTTCTAATGCGTCATATGAGGGAGTATTCTAAAGATGGTGGCTAGCATCCCAACTTTTCAGAGGCTGGAGAAAAAGGAGAGATACTAAAGAAGGAAGTTAAAACATGAAAAAAAAAAAAGGACCGAGGGACCGAGTGACCATTGGGGCTACTAACCACTGCAATTTGGTTAGACCAGCGAAGCTAATCAGGACAAAGTCTGAGGCCCTAGGCCAAAAAGAAATCCCACAGTGCCCAAAATAAACCAAGTGGAGAAAAATAATGGATTCTGTCTTCAAAACATATCAAGAAAAGAACTGTTCTTTTAGCTCTTAATGTTTATTTTCATGACACCTCATAATTTTGACAGTGACATGTACAGGATGATCTCATTAAAAACAAAAATAACAACTGTGTTCTAGTTGAAATACCTGAGTCTGAGCCTCCTGTAAATCCATCTGTTTGAAAGGTATTTCAAGACAATAAATCCTGGAGAAAATACTAAAAGAACCCTTGGTGAAACTGTCTTGCACTAGAAATCAATTATTGTATTATTTTTAAATCAAATTGGGCACAGCTAATCAGTTTAACTACAAAATTTATTTCCTACCCAAGAAATTTGAAGGACACACTCTTTGGTCATTAGGTTGTAGACTGTGGAAATTTCTCTGTGGCTTAACAAGCAATTGCTTTTTCTACATTAGAAAAGGAGGATTGGGGGAAGTCAAGGATGTTGCTGAGCAAGTGTGAATATAAACTGGTGGCCAACAGCGTGACGACAGCCCTCGTCCCACCACCACTCCTCCTGAGAGCCTAGGCTCGTTCTCATTTTGTTGTTGCGTTTTTTTCAAATATACAGAGCACTTGCATCCCCGGGACAAGCTAATGAGGAATGCCCCGCTCGTTTTCCAGGCGTACTGGGACTAGAGAGGCGGGGACAACTCAGCTCCCCTCTTCTGTTGGGCTCCTCATTAAATGCACCCACCATCCCTTGGTCCCTCGTCCCGGGCTCTTCTACTCTGTCCATTTTTCTTGGTGTGGCTCCTCCAGTCCATCGGACTTCCCTCTTTCTTTGACTCTCCCCTCAAATCCCAATGTTGCATCTAGTTCTGCCCAGCTCATCCCACATGGCTGTGCTTGTCCCACCGCAGCTGGCTCCCCTCACAGCCTCCCTTCAGTGTTTACGAGGCACAGTGGGAGGCAGGAGCCTTTCTGCAGACCCAAAGCAAATGTCTAGCTGGCTTTGAAACCTCTGGTGATTTAAAGGCAAGTAAAGCTAATCTGGGACCTTCTAACCTCAACTAGCAAAGACCAATGATGCCTGCGAGGCCACTTTCAGCTTGTGGTATTTACTCAGTGAGCAAGCGATAAGTTGTTTGGAAGCCAAACATTTTACTCCCTTAGAAACATGAGGGCCAAAGGGCGAGCCCCATTAAGAGATGATTCGTTGTCAGAGGCTTTTGGGCGCATTAAATATTGAAGGGGCTCCCAGACCTCTTCATCACACCCTACGCCTGACTGCTTTGTTTCAGCAGTTTCTCGTGATGAGCTCCTTAAAAATTGATGAAAGCTGTGAACTTTAAGGAATAGCTGGACCTTATTTACTTATTTATTATGTATAGCATCTGCAATAGGAGGTTAAAAAAAGAGGAGAGAAACAATGTCCACAAAATCTCCCCTTGGAGAAGGACCTGGAACCACTGTGGTCAGACTGCGGGCACCGTACGACCACATCCAGGAAGAGAATTCTGCCATCACGAAGAGCCATCGGGTGCTTCTGTGCATGGAGAGGCTGCCGAGCTGGGGGACACTTCACGGGAGGAAATTCAGCCTTCCACCTGCCTCAGTCCCAAAGGAACGCAGCTCGGGGTGGGGCAGAAGGAATGCTGTGCCCACCTGGTCACCTGTTCCCCCTCTCTCGTGCCTGGGAATTGGTCACCGCTGCCCCTGAAATTGCTGTTATTTGCAGCCTAGAATATCTTTCATTGTGTTTTACCATTTTCAGTAACAATTTGGTCATAGACATAAGAGTAATGACTTAGTAACTTCAAGGCTAAGTATTTTCAGATCAGTTACAGAGAGGTTGTGCTGTACCTTCTTGCTAACCATATTTTTGCAAATATTTTTTTCATCATTAAATCTTTATCCTGCCAGAACAAGGCAAATCATTATTTGTTTTGAAGGGGAAGGTCACAGAACTATCATCACTATACATACACTTGGATTCTAGGTGAGCAGATAAGGCAAATTCAATACAAAATTTCCATTGAGAATTGATTTTATTTTTAATTCTGCTGTGAAATAATAATAATAATAATAATAATAATAATAATAATAATAATAATTAATAATACCTCGTGTTTGTGTAGCACTTTCTGCTTTTTCATAGCATTTCTACATCTATTTGCTCCTTAACAATTGTACCTACTTCAAAATATCATTGTGAAGACTGATTGAGTTGATATTAGAAAAACCTTTAGAAAGGAGCCAGGCTCAAAGTCTTATGCGCTGACATTTATATGATGATCTTGAAAAGGCAAAACTACGGGTCTAGAAACCCTATGGCTGCCCATAACTGGGAGCAGGGGAAAGTCTTGCTTTATGGGGGTGATAGAAATATTCTACGTATTGATTGTGGTGGTAGTTAAATGACCGTGTTCGCCAAAGCTCAGAGGACTGTGCACTCAAAAACGTGAATTCTACTCTATGTATATTATACCTCAATAAACCTTTCTCAAAAATAAGTAAAGCTCTCAGAACAATGCCTGGCAATAGTAGATGTGCCATAGAATTAGCTGTTGTTGTTCTATGTATCCGACTCTCTACTGATCCTGTGGGGCAGGTCAGACATGTTCTTTCATCCCAAGTTAAGAGACGAGGAACCTCCGGGCCCAGAGGTAAAGTGGCCAACCTGAGACCACACAGCGGAAGAGACTGAGTCAGGACCAAAGGCTCAGCACCCTTTCCATTCTAACCAGAGTCCGACGTGGAGTCAGTTGCAGCAATGGGAAAGGCTCTCTGCCTTGGTCAGCTCCAGCTGCCATGACAAAGTCTCACAGACTGGGTGGCTTAAACAACAGACACAGTTTATGTTCTCACAGTTTTTGAGGCTAGAAGTCCAAGGTCAAGGTTCTGGTCAATTCGGTTTCTGGCAAGGGCTCTCTTCCTGGCTAGTACATGGCCCCCTTGTTGTGGCATCCTCATGTGGAGGAGGGAGAGATAGCGGGAGCTCTCTGGTGTCTCTTCTTCAAAGGACCCTAACGCTGCTGGATCAGGGCCCCACCGTATGACCTCCTCAGAGTCCCCATCTCCAAATACAGTCACACTGCATGCTAGGACTTGAGCATATGAATATCGAGGGGACACAAACAGTCAGAATGTGACACTCTCTGTACCAGTGAGCCCCTCTGACTCCAGTGCGGTCCAGGGGAGCACGAGCAGCTCTGAATCCAAAACTGTAGCCCCGGGTCCGATCTTCTTGTCCCCAAGTGAGGCCCAGCCCCATGCTCCTTCCCTTCCTGGGTAAGTCTTGGTGGTTTCCCTGTCACCGACTAATTCTGGAGCTTAGGAAATGGCTTAAACCTGCTGTTTCCGCAGTAGCCCCAGATTCAGCTCATTTCCAATGCAAGCTCTGGGGCAACCTCTGCCTTCCCCCATCCCTCCTCTCCTCCTCCATTTCCCTGTGGGAGCTCGGGGAGAGAAAGGAGACCCTGGAACTCCCTAGTGAGGTGTAGACAAAGGCAGGATGTCTTCCTGGACTCCGTGCCACTTCAGGTTATCTCCCTCGGGGGTCCCGTCAGCCCGTGGCATAGGGAAGGACCTCAGCTTGTGCACTGTATGCTCTGCAGAGCCGAAGACCCTGGCTTAGGAGCGATTGCAGTTTCATGTTATTTTACATTTGGCTGTAATCAGGAGCAAATAAGTCTTCTCTCAGGAAAGCATAAAACTGCAATCACACGGATGTTTAAGAATTATGTCTGAACCTACAGACAAGAATTCTTCACTTTAAGAGTAAAATGAAATTAGACAGTAACGACATGCTCCGTCCCTTCTGCTAATTGTCCCCCGCCCCCAACAGCAACTCTCATCAACCTCAATGGGTAGTTTCCCACGCAGATCAATGGGAGGATGAAGACTTTACAAAGTACTGACACGTGCTGCCTGGCATGTGATTATGGTCCATCACTCAACAAATGGAAACTGTACATTCCGAGGATATACATGTCACCAACCTGCCATTTTTAAATTGTATCAGTCCCTCTCTGTTACTTATCATAGAATACTGAAAGCAGGTAATTTGTAAAGAAAATAAACGTATTCTTACAGTTGTGGAGGCCGGGAAGTCCATGATCCAGAGGGTGCATCTGGTGAGGGCCTTGTTCTGGGTGGAAATTTTCTACAGGGTCCCATGGTGACCAGGGTATCATATTGTTAGAAAATGGCATGAGCAAGAGAAACCACCTCACTTGTTCCCCTTATAAAGCCATCAGTCAACACCCATGATAATTTATTACTCCATGAATGGGTTAATCCATTCATGGGAGCGTGGTCCTCACAATCCAATCACCTCTTAAAGACCCCACCTTTCAAATACCATAACTGGATTTCCCGCCCTCTTAATACTGTTGCAATGGTGATCAAATCTCCAACACATGAACTTTTGGGGGACATGTTTGACCCATAGCATTCTGCCCCAGCCCCTAAAGTTCATGTCCTTGTCACATGTAAATACATTCATCACATCCCCAAAGTCTTTTTTTTTTTTTTTTGTCTTTTTCATGACCAGCATTCAGCCAGTGAGCGCACCGGCCATCCCTATACAGGATCCAAACCCGCGGCAGGAGTGTCGCTGCGCTGCCAGCGCTGCACTCTCCTGAGTGCGCCATGGGCTCAGCCCCCCAAAGTCTTAATTTGTTTCAACCCAAAAGTCCAAAGTCTCATCTGTGAAATCAAACAAGTTACCTGCTTCAAAGATACAATGGTGGGACAGGCACAGGGTACATATTCCCATTCAAAAAGGAAGAAATAGGCCAAAAGAAAGGGGCAACAGGTCCTAAGCATGTCTGAAACCCAGCAGGGCAGGCTTTTAATCTCAAAACTGGAGAATAACCTACCTTGAATCTATGTCTGGAATCCTCCGCACACACGTGTGAGGCATGGGCCTCCAAGTCCTTGGGCAGCCCCATTCCTATGGCTCTTCTGGGATCAGCCCATGCTTCAGTTCTCCTAGGCTGGTGTCGCATGCTGGTAACTCTACAATTCTGGGGTCTCAGTGGTGGTCCCACACCTGTGGCTCCACTAGGCATGGTGCTGGTGGGGTTTCTCTGCTGCACCTCTGACCCTACATCTCTGCGTGGCATTGCTCTGTGAAAGTTCTCTGTGCTGACTATGCTCCTATGACAGAACTCTTCCTGGGCCCCCGGACTTTTCCATACATCCTTTGAAATTAGGGTGGAGTCTCCCAAGCCACCATAGTTCTGCCACCCTGTGAACCTGCAGACCTAACACCACATGGACACGGCCAAGGCTTCTGGCTTGTATCTTCTGAAGCTGTAGGTTGAGCCATACCTTGGTCCAATTTAGCCATGGCTGGGGCAGTCAGAGCAGCCGTGGTGCAGGGAGTAGCATGAGCAGGCAGCCCTGGGCAGTGAGCCTGTCAAAGCACCCCAAGCCTGTTCCTTGAAACCACTGTGATGAAAGGGGAACCTCAGCGATCTCTGAGACGCCTTCGGGGTCTTTTTTCCCACTCTCTTGACGACGCCTCCCTTCGGTCCTGATCTCCTCAGCAGATGGCTGCCAGGCTACACCCTTGGTTTCCTCTCCTGAACACACGTTTTCACTCTTTATGTGACCATGCAGAGAGTTTTCCAATCTTTAACCCTCTGCTTCCCTTTTAACTACAAATTTTGGCTTTATGTCATGCCTTTGTTGCCATAACTCAGCATAGGCTGCTACAGGTAGTCACGCGGTTGACTGAATGCTTGTCTGCTTAGAAATTTCTTCTGCCAAGTGCCCCGTATCATCACTTTTAAGTTCCATGTTCTATAAAACTTTGGGGCATAGATAAATTCAGACAAGTTCTTTGCCAGTTTATAACAAGGGTGGCCTTTGCTCCAGTTTCCAGTAAGCTTTTCCTCATTTCCACCTGAGACCTCCTCAGACTGGCCTTTACTGTCCATATTCCTGTCAGCATCCTGATCACGACCATTTAATAAATCTCTAAGAAGTTCCAAACTTTCCCTGGTCTTCTTGTCTTCTAAGACCCCACCAGAATCTATGGTTTTTCTATCCCACTTATCCAAATTCTTCCAGCCTCTTCTCATTACCCAGTTTCAACTCTGCTTCCACATTTTCAGGTATTTGTTAGAAGTAATGCCCCACTCCCAGTGCCAATTTCCTGCATTAGTCTGTTTCCGAAGTTTATAACAAAATGCTTAAAAGTGGGTAATTCATAAAGAAATCAAATTTATTTTTAACAGTATTGGAGGTCCATTGGAGGGCACATCTGGTGAGGCCATTTTTCTGGGTGGGAACTCTCTACAGGGTCCCTTGGTGATGCAGAGTATAACATGCTGAGAATGGCAAGAGCTCTCTCATATGTTCCTTATAAAGCCACCAGTCTACACCCACAATGATTCATTACTCCATGAATGGATTAATCCATTCACAAAGGCACAGTCCTCATGATCCAATTACCTTTCAAAGGCATCACTTTTCAAATATCATAATCAAATTTCCCATTCTCTTAACACTGTTACAGTAGGGATCAAGTTTCCAGCACATGAACTTTGGGGGGATACATCTGATCCATAGCATAAATGTTCAGTGTTACTGAGCTTTTCATGGTCTCCTGAGCATTATGGTTTTTAACCTGACATACCACCTGACTTTTAGCATTACCAACCAATGTGAAAAGTCACAGGGACTGACAGGGTGCTGAGAAAAGGCAGCCAGGAAAGCAGGAGTAATACATATTCATGTCATTGGCTATGTTAAGGTGACTGCATTGTGTTGGTTTAGTACTAAAATTTCAGTGTGAAATTGCTGCTATGGAAATAACTCAGAAAGGCTAATATTCCAGGTAACTTTTGAGGAATGAAGAAAGCAGTGATCTGTCAACAGAGTAGGAAAAAAGGAAAAAGCTCCTCTGTATTAGAAACCACAGTCTCCATATCAGTTGTGATTACTGTGATTACTACTGCCCTGGGTGCATCATGTCCTGAAAGTGGAGAGATCAGCTGTCCCACCATTGACCTCAGCTTGTTAGTTAACACCGAAGACACTGCCGGAATCTACATTCCATCATTAACCTGGGAGGAAGACCGAACACCCCAGAGTCAGTTACAAATGAATAAGGCCCTGCAGGGAAAGTTAAGGTAAATGGTCAGGATCCCTCAGATATTCAGAATCTTGCCAAACATTTGATGTAAATATGAAAACTGTGCACTGGTGCCCAGGTATTCCTTGGCTATTGTTTGATGTGGATGTGTGTGGGCACCCAGGTGTTCCTGGGTTGTCTGACTCACACCCAGGTGTCCTGGTTTATTGGACTTAAGTATAAAGGATGAACAGCTTAGATCCGCAGGGTCCCCTACCCTCAGAATGCCCTGTGGCGGGGCAGGAATGAGGGAAGCCACCACTGCTGCAGCTGCTGGAGGCTGCTGTAAGCTGCTGCTGCTGAGGAAGCTGAGGACGGAGCTTGCATCAGAATGAAGCATGTCAACTTTGCCAACAGCTCCCAGGATCTTTTTCCAATTACCTCACTTGTGACCTGTATGTGAGGGGTCTGTGACTAGCTGGCACATGAGTGGTCTGGCGATCCAGCCTGGCATGTGAGGGGCCTGTGACCCAGTCTGTATAATGCGTTTGAAGGGTCTGTGAGCCCTAGCCTGACAGGTCCACTTTCCCCCCAGCTGGGGAAGTTCATTCTGATATAGCAACTGGTGTCTGTGTCCATGTGTGTAGCAATAACAGGAGAGCCACTTTTCTGTGGTGCTCTCAATGCCAGCCTGTCATCATGGTCATCCCATTAGACCACACTGTAGCACTGTCCCTGCACAGCCATTCAGTTGTAATGATATGCTTAACTTTATAGTTATGTGTTTGCTATCTCTCTCTGCCTCTAGACTACAAGCTTCATGAGGGAAAGCTCAACAAATACTGTCAAATGAATGGACTGCCTCTAGTTGCCTCAGAGAATGGTCTTGGCAGATACAATACAGTGTGAAATAAATATGGAAAGAGAAAAAGGGGCTGAAGCCAACAAGGCAGCTTGCTGTGAGCCCAGCCTGGGGCTGCCGGCACAGGCCCCTTGGAGCCCAGAGGGGCATCGGCTGGGGTGGGGAATCGACAGTAGCCGATTTGCTTCAGAGAGCAACACCTGTTTCCAATTTAAACTGCACATAAGGAAGGGAAACAGACATGTGCTGTGCACAGGGTGATAGACATATGAGACAGGTTACCCAGAAAAGCCACTGAAGGCAGCGACAAATGAACTGAAGTGACCCTTCAGTGGAGGAGAGGGTGCGAGGGTTCTGGGAGAAGTCGGTGAGAATGGAAGCACTGGGGCTGTCCCAAGGGGTCCCTTCACTTTGCTGCTCCTGTGGCATATCCCGCTGGCCACTCACCTTCACTCCACGAAGCCCTCCTACTGAGAGGATCCCCCCGTTGGAGGGGCTTAGGGGTGGCTGGGCTGGGAGGTGGGAGCAGCTGATCTCGAAGCTGCCTTGGCACGACCCCATGCACGCTTAGGGCTAAGAGGTACGGGGCAGGTAGAGATTAAGGAGAGGAGGTCTAACACCCCCAAACCAGCCCTCAGCATCACCACTGCCTCCTGCTGGGCACCCCCCACTCACCTGCCACCGCAGCTCTACAGCCTGAAGCCAGGAACAGAGTGTCGCTCAGTCACAGAAGTCTCCAGAAGTCAAACTAAAAGCCAAGCCTCTTCTCTCTCAAAGGACTATCCACTTCCTCACGACAGATAAGAAAAGCTATTATAATATTTTTAGGATTCCCAAACCCTCATTGCAGAGTATAGGCTGCTTTTTTAAATCACTGAGTTGATGATCATTTGTTTGTTTGGGTATCATTCACTCATTCAGCAAAAATAGACTGAGCTACCTACAGGGTGCTGGGCATTGTCATTGGCACTGGGGACAGGAATGTGAATAAGCTCCATGTACTCATGGGGCTCACATTTAGTGGGAGGCATAAATAAATGATATGTATGTGTGATAATGTCAGGTGGTGATAAGCACCGTGCAGAAATCATACAGTAAGTGGCTGGAAAGGATAGGGGAATAGCACTGTTGTAGATAGGAAGGTCAGCAAAGGCTTTTCTGAGTGGTGACACAGAAGCAGAGATCTGAATAAAGGGAAAGAACAAGACACGCAAACATCAGGAAGAAGTGCTTTCCAGGCGTTGGGGTCGGCAGGTGCAAAGGTCCTAGGGAGAAACAACTTGACGTGTCTGAAGAGCAAGGAGGCCGGTGCTACTTGGGCCATCACTGGTGTGGTTACGAAATGGGCATAGTTACACTGGGAGGTGGTGTGTATAGCTATACATCTGCATCTTTGTCTGTATTTATGTCTTTATCCCTATATCTAAATAATTGGCTACATCCATATAGTATATAAGGCAAGCTACTTAATATTATGGGGTTTTCCAACAAACCAAGAGTCTAAGACCTAGCTATCATTAGCATTTACGAAGTAGGAAACTTAAGACGTTGAAACCCAAGACCACACGCAGAATCAGGTCCATGACAGCGTTGGGAGGTGGGTGTTTCGATCCACAAAGCTTGCCTCTTTCTCTTTGATCTCTGCCTCTCAGTGTGCACCACCCCCACAAGTCTACCTGGTGGCACAACCAGCTGTGCATGCCAGCTAAAGCAGCTATCAGACACTTTTTCTGTGCCCTGTTCAGGAGGAGACCCCTTCTCTGATTCAGAGAATTCGACAGTGACATCATTGCAGCACATCAATAAGCAGTGCTTTCTTTTGCGGGAAGGGAGGGCTCCAGGAAACATAGTGGGTCTGACTGTGTGGGTCCCCCCGCCCCCCAGTGGAAGAGAGGAAGGGCAGGACAGAGATCCTGTTACTATTAGTCCCTTCAGTAGCACAGATGCATTCCCGTGTTTCTCAGAGCTTGGAATCTCTAGAATGCTCAGTCATGGCTCCACTGGGACTTTGGCTTTAGGATTTATGCTGAGGGTCCCTGCACACTTTTCTCAATCAGTTCATGGGTAGGAGACTCCCTCCACTTATCTTGCTTATCCTGGTTGTCTCCCAATATTCCACCAGTTATGTGATCACATCACTGCTGAGGTCACCCTTTGATTCCTAAAAGGGTTTGAGCTGCCTTGAGGCAGAAAGCTGCCCCTGTGGTGTCCCAGGGGGAGAAAAGATTTCATTACCCAAAGTCCTTAATGGTAATCAGTGTGTGTGTGCCTCTTTTTCCTGCCCCTCAGTTCCTTAGTCAACAGCTACGATTATTTTTCTGCAAGGTCTCTATCCCCTGCAACCACACTTTATTTCAAAACATCTATTTAGGTACAGATTGTTGGCATTTAAGATGCTATTTGTACTGGTTAATATCTATTTGAATCCATTTTCAAAAGTAGCATTCATGAAACATGTAAAGGTCTCTCAGCACTGGTATCTACTCTCTGAACACAGAATCGAGGCTAATAATTCTCTTTAGCCCTGAATTTGTTTTTAGAGATAAAGACAAGAGCACTCCAGAGAATGGCAAGGTTTACACAGAATGAACAAGTTATTGCAAATGAACCGAGAACTGCAGGGAAAGGCAGAGATGATTCCCAACTTCTGAGCCATCTTCCCTCTTTTCCAGTGACGGCCTGTCCTCTGCTTAACCCGGGACTGAATGTCCTCAAATTTCATCCCCCTCATTCTAAGAGGGACTTTGAGCTCTCTTGCAATCTCCATGCCTGGGACAGTGGCCGGCACATAGGAGGTCCTCGACAGATATGTGTTGAATGAATTAACATACAAATGGACTAATACGAGTAACAAAGTTTGATGATCTTACGGGTTAAACAATTTCTCATGAACTGACGAGGGTCCCTCTTTAAGTGGTCGCTTCTAAGTTTCAGATAAATGGCAAACGAATGGACTTTTGCGATATGTCAGTTGTCAGAGAGGGAAAAGAAGAAGAAAATAAAGAAAAAAGAAAGGAAGGAAGGAAGGAGAAGGAAAAAGAGAAAGAAAGAAATGAAGAAATGAAAAGGAAGGGAAGGAAAGGGGAGGCAGGGAGAAAGAGAAAAACGAACACAAATTCATTCCCTGCGCTGTCAATCCAGAACCCCCACGTTCAGCAGCAGCGGGACACTCCTGGGTGGGGCACGAGGCAGGTGCCTCCTCGGGACAGTGACAGCCCCTGCACCCTTCCCTCCCTCTGGTTTTCCTCTCACTTTAATTATGACTGCTTCCTCCATGCCGGCCACCAGGAATGCACGGCACCCCTTTTGAGGGTCTCACAAATGCAGAAAAACCGAAAACTTGTTTCACTTCAGCACAGCTCAAGGTGAGCTGGAAGGCTTTGCTACACCTGAAAGGAACACCATAGGAGACTAAACCATGCGGACACGACAGCAGAGGACTACCTGATGCACAGAGGCCGGCCTTCCGACTCGAGATAGCAGGCTCTCCCGGCCCCCAGGCTCAGGCCGGTGCTCTGAGCGCTCAGCTCTAACCTCCAACTCAACAGGCGACCCGCCGAGCTCCTCATGCCGTGCCTGGCCTGAGGCTGAACCCTGCCCTCCCTCCAGAAAGTCCTTTCTAGACATCTTGAGACCTTTCAGGTCAACATGAGAAGATCAGATCCCTCTCTGTGCTCCTGCCATCCCTGCCCACAGGGGTGACTTGCTGAATAACTGTCCTCTTGGCCTCACGATTTGAACAAAACATAATACTGGAACTGTCCACTAAGCAGAAGAATATAGTCAGGTTTGCAGTCTGTATTCGGTGAGCCTTTCAGACGATGAGAGTGTTGACTTCTGGGGAATTTGAGAAAGGCTCTTATCCGTTTGCTGAACATTTGAACGGTCACCTCATTACCTCTCTAAATTAAACCACTAAGGTTGCGCCATTATTTTAAAGTGGAAAAAGTGGTCAACCCTGGAGGGAGACATTAGCTTCAGCAGTTGAGGAACCAAAAGTGAGCTTTACAACGTAAAAGTCCACGGAGAGACACCAGGAGCACGGGAAGCTCCGCACATCCACCGTCTGCGCTCACAGCAGAGGCGGCCGCTAGCCTGGGCGGGCCAGGTGCCTCACAGGCTCCGTGATGAGAACTCAGCCCATTGGAACTGGCCCATTCAGAGTTATCCTCTCAGGGTCTTCAGAAATTACCACCAGGCTTGCTTTGCATTTGTGTCACCATGTTCTCTACAGGAAAACTGGGAGCGGGGCAGTGGGACTGGGGCAAGCATTTGCTTAGCTGGAGGGCAGCAGGTGGAAGTGCAGCCAGAAAGCACCCTGCAGGCAGAGAGTGCTGCTACCAGGACAGCATTGCCTGGTGCCGGTCACCACGGGTGGCTGGGAGAAGGCCAGGGTGGGCTGCAGCAGGAGGAAGGCATGTTTGGTGCAGTCCGCTCTTTGACAGGAGTGGCCTTTCATTAGGTAATTAATCAACTGCTTGGATTACTCAGATGAGGCAGCTGTGGAGTCCCCTTCTCTGTGTACCTCTGACGTCCTGTAATAGGAAACTCAGTGGCTTTTCCAGTTGCCCCCACCCCCACTCCCACCCCCAGTTTAGAAATTCAGGCCTTCAGGAGAAGGGAAGGAGCTCCATGAACCCCACATTCTAGAGCAGGCTCCATATCAGTTGGGGCCAGCACAGCATCTGACAGCTGGATCGGAGTCCTGCCCCAGTGATGTCACGGGTCCTATAATCGCCCCCCACCCTGGATCCTTCTCCTCTTTCAGTCTGTATGGGGAGAGGACTGGGGAGGGGGAGCGAGCAAGAGAAGTGGGGCCACTGCTCTCGTGGTGGAATGTCCCTGAAGAGAGATAATTCCCGCCAAGCAAGGGGCTTTAAGAGAACTTTTCATGAAGACTGGGGGCACCATAAAGGGGAGACTCGTTTTGCACTTGGGCTTCTATTTAGGCAACAGACTTGCACGTGCTGCAAAGTGGGAGGGGGTGGGGAAAGTCGGTGGGGCCGGAAGGGCTGCAGCGGAGCCCGCTGTGCCCAGCAGGTGGAAGGGCATTCCCATGTGCGTGTTTCTCACAAATAAGGAGCACTGAGCAAGGTGTCTGTGTCTGAGACTTCTTGTTTGTACCCCGGCTGCCCCAGGGTGACTTTCAGAGTTGTTACAGAGAAGCAGTGACAACAAAGAGGATGACAACTGAGAAGTAATGAGACTTTGTCCTGTGCCCTCAACCCCTCCTTCCATGTGCTCACCTCTTAGGAACTAGTGCCAGCCGAGGGAGCAGGGAGGAGTCCAGGCTGTGATGCTGGCAGGGGACACTTTGACTCTGATGTAAGAATGAAATTTTAAACTGGATCCAATTGGTTTCATAAGTGAAAGTGAACTGACAGTCTTGGAATCCATCTGAGACGCTGTTAAGACGTGGGAAATACTGGCTTCAAAAATGTTGCAACACACACCACTCCACACCTATTAGACGGTGAAAATCCAAAACACTGACAACACCAAATGCTGACGGGGACATGGAGCAACGGGAACTCTCGATCATTGCTGGTGGGAATTTAAAATGCTATAGCTGCTTTGGAAGACAGTTTGGCAGTTTCTTACAAAACTAAACACACTCTTGTCATACAATCCAGCGATCACATTCCTTGGTATTTACCCAAAAGGAGGTGAAAACTTATGTCCACACAAAAACCTGCACAGGGATGTCTGTAGCCGCTTTATTCTTCACTGTCAAAACTTGGAATCAACCAAAATGTCCTTCAGTGGTGGAATGGATAAATAAACTGTGGTACCAGATAAGGGGATATTAGTGATTACTAAAAAGAATTGAGATATCAAACTCATTTCCTCCATGAAAAGACATGGAGGAAATTTAAATGCACATTACTAGGCAAAAGAAGCCAACCTGACATGTCCCCATACTGTATGATTCCAACTGCATAACATCACAGAAAAAGCACAACGATGGAGACAGTAAAAAGATCAGTGGTTGCCAGGGGTTAATGAGGAGAGAGGGATAAATAGGCAGAGCACGGATAATTTTTAGAGCAGTGAAACTGTTTTGTACAATACTGTAATGATGAATATACATTTGTCAAAACCCATAGAACGTGCAGCACCAGGAGTGACCCCTCATGTAAACTACAGGCTCGAGGTGATAATGATGTGTCAGTGTAGGTTCATCAGTTGTAACAGATGCACCTCTGTGGTGCAGGATGTTGGAGAGGCTATCCTGGTCGGGGGACAAGGGGTATATGGGAACTCTCTACCTTCTGATTAATTTTGCCATGAACCTAAAACTGCTTTAATTTTTCTTTAAGTGTTGCAGTGAGGACATGGGCTGTGGCAGTGACTGGGATTCTGCTGCTCAGGATCCTCTCTTGGAATGCAGGACAGTTTCTACCCACACCACTGCAAAAATTCAGGTAGGGGGTGGCCAGCCCTGCCATGTCCTCACAGTGTTTTCACCATCGTTTGCTGGGCTGTGGAGACTGCTCTGTAGAAAGTGAGGACCTGAGCAGCGAACACAGAACGGTGGCTTGGAGGAAACCAACAGAGAACCCAGTGGGGTGGAAGCCAGCACAGAGCGCTGCTGGGGCGGAAGTCAGGGTGGCTGGAAGTCCACTCTGAGCAGGAAGCAGGAAACTACGTTGCCCAGGAGTGCTGGGGTGGGAACACAATGAGGTCCTAGGAAAGGGAATTTAGGGCAGGACCATTCTTACCAAGATGAAATTCAGTTTTACCATGGAACACACACACTATTTCCTCTCGCATATGACTTTTTTTCTTATTAAAAGAAACTCAGACTTTTTCTAGTTTTAGTTTTGAGAACTCAAGAGCTAAACTTGCCAAAGAAGATTACAAGGATTTTGAAAGTATCAGTATTGCAACAGTGCTGAGCTCGAATAAAGAAAAATGAGGAAGAATTGGGTATCCGTGAGGTGTCTCTAATTTTAATGATTTGTGCCTTAATCACCCAATACCATGGCAGTATCTAGCTAAACATAATAGAAGATGATTTTCACCATAACAGTTCCCTTTTAAAGATAGACTCTCAACAGACAGTACAAAAAGGGAAAGGAGTCACTACTGAGGACACTGACAGTCTTAGGCATGTCACGAGCCCCAAAGGGCCCAGAAAGTTGTGAAAGAGAAGACTTCAGTCCTGGGCTACCGAAAGGGTGTTTGGTTGGAGAGGCATGAAACAGATGCCCAAAGTGGACTTCATGGGCTGGCTTGGTATTTAGCCTTGTCCTCTACCCATATAAATATGAGAATGCATTCTCTTGCAAGAGCCAAGGAGAGGGGCCCCTGGAGGCACTTAACGAAAGACTGTGCAAAATGTGGACTGAGAGCCTCAAGGTCAGCAGACAGCAGAGAAGAGCTTCCCTGAATGAGCAAAGGCCCCATGGGGGACTCCAAGGAAGACACTGACAATCTCAACCACAGATAAGGGTCCATTTGGGACACACTTTCACACACTGGCGCTTCACTGAAACGACATCATCTGAGTCTGGATTGCCGAACCATGTCATGGGTGACACTGCATCATGTATAATGAAGTCTTTCCAGTGGCGAGTTCCTTCTTTTCCTTAATGGAATCATCTCATATCAAGCTTGGGCAGGGGAGGGGAGTGGGAAGAAGAGGAGTCACTGCACTCGCCACCGCCTGGCACCTGCATTACCACTGCGTGCTCGCAGGAGGCGGTAGGAAATGCTGGCTCTCAGGGAACTTTGTTTGATGGGGAAAATGGGGGACAGTTTATCTACAGGCTCCTGCCTCCTAATGCTTAAGGATTCCAAAACTGGGTGCTGGCTTCCCCACACTTCCAGATTGAGCATGCATGGCTTCAGATGAGGTCAGAGAGCTCCGTATCTCAGCATGCACAGGAGGACACCCGTGCCGGGCCAGAAGGTCAGAGGCACATCATATGGACAAGTCACAAGAGATGCAACATGCGGTCAGATGAGAAGGTCACACGGAGCTGTCGCCGCAGCAGGGCTGGAGCAGAACAAAATGGCCAGTGGTCACAATGACAGCAGAGCCAAGAGGCTCCAAAGCAGGTACGAGAGGGGCCTGCTCCAGGGAGGGGAAGCCAGAGACCTCACTCTGTGCTCCTCCTCCTGCCATTCCACCAGGGCTGGACCCACCCTTCCCCATACAGGTGTTCAATCCCTCCTTACTTAAGCAGCCTCAGCTAAGCCCACCCCTCCCCAAATGTGCTTTGCTGAATACAGGATCAGCTGTCACATCAGTCTGACTCAGTGCCCCCCTACTGCCCACGCAGCTCCCACCTGTGTCTGCAATGGCACTCCTGATCACCCGCCCCCAGCGTGGCAGGTGACTATGCTGACCACCACGGACCCCAAGCTCACAGCTTGGCATTCGCAGCTCTGGGATTTCTCCAGGCAGTCCCTTTTCTGGTACAGGGATTCAGCTTCATCACCATTCCAGTGATCACTCCAGTGTCCTTCCTAGTCCTCCAGACCTCCTAAGATACCTAAAGCTGAGCCTCTAAACATAAACTCAGTGCCCAGGTCCCTGACTCCCAGGATGGATTCCTTAAAACCAGTTTATCTGTGCATAACACTCCTCATTGCTTTGGTGGGCACTGAGCTTCCTCTTGACCCCCAGTCGGGACTGGAGGTGGTTTTTAAACTCAGACACGAACTTTGCCCCTGGGCCAGTCCCCTACCACCAGCTGGACCCTTAGTGCCAGGGTCTAAAACCCATCACCTGTGCAGTCCTATACCTCCCCTGTGTGGCTGCCATGCCTCTCTATGAACCTGCACTGTAAGAACAGCACCTCAGGAGCTGATGGACACTTTGTCCTCAGTTGGCTTCCTGCACATTCTGCAAGCTGCTCACTGGGTGGAAGGTGCACACACTCGCCTCCGTGGCCAGGCAGAGACAGGGATGCAGACACAGGCTACTTTATCACCAGGCCTAATGTGAGCAAAGCCCAGGTGCCTCTGCACACGGGCATAACGGGGCTTGCCATGCTGGAAACTGCCGCGGAAGGAAGGGGACTCGTCAGTTGAGGTGCTGGGAAATGTAGCAAAGCCCAACTGCAGAGCACCTGCCATGTGTCTGGCACACACCTGAAAGAAGGGACAGGCTGTAGTCTCTTCCCCTCTCTCTCCACCTCTCTCTCTCTCTCTTCTCTATTCTTTCTTTTCATTTCTTCTTTAATATAATGTCTCGATGTAGGTGGTAGGCCTAGTACTTAAAGGCCTGCACATGCCAGCAGCTTCCTGGCTACAGACAAGAACAGAGCCCTGGCTCTCTGGTGCTGCATTCAGGGCCCGCTGCCTTCCATCACAAGGTGTCCTGCACCTGCTGTGTCCTCTCCCGGGATTCACACTGTGAGGGCAGAGTCCGAGGCCCCGACGCAGGGTGCCTCTCCTCCACTCAGGTGATGTCAGGAGACAGGCAGAGCGGGAAGCAGCTCCACTTTCTCTCTGCAAAGCTGAGCTTTCCATGACTTGCCCCGGGCATCGTGCTCTGCCCACAGCCCACAGTCACCTGACAGGATGACCATCTTGCTCTGCTGCGTCCCTCTGATAAGACACCTCAAAGCTCTCTTTTGTAAGCTTGGCTGAGAAAGAAACAGTGACAGAGGACGCTGCCAAGTCTTATCACAGCAACGTCTTTCCTACTGCATTAAACATTTCCCAGCACTTCGTCACTCACATTAATGGGAAGGGGCCACAGCTTTAGAAATGCTTATTTTTCCCGAGGTTAATATTTCATGCTGAATCTATTCACTCTTTTGACATTTTTATGACCTGTGTACAACAGTCTCATATGTTCACAATAATGTTCAAATTGAAAGAGTATGATGATCATTTCACAATATAAAAAGTGCTCTTTGTGAAGTCAACTTTAAGCATCTTGTTACATTTAAGTCTTGTGGCCAATCAGATATTTTCTTTTTAGAGATTTGTCTCCCTTATTTTCCCTGGATTGTAACATTTGGAATGGCTAGAAAGAGATTGTTGACTTATCTGAGGCTCTCAAGAGTCCATGTGTTTCTTGTCCCCTGTTAAAGGCTAATTACCTTTAGACAAGTGAATGTCACCTATTGAATTAGAAACTTTTAAGAGTCTGGAATTGTTACCCTAAATTTGGACCTTACCTCAAGTTTCTGTTTAGTTGTCTAGATAAATGTGATATGTCCCAGTGCTGGACACATAACCCACATGTCCCAGGTGCCCTTTGCTGGGTCTTTATACACGTCAGCATATTTAGATCTCGCAATGACCCAGCAAGCTAGGCATTGTGATGTCCAATTCTCAGGTAAAGAAACTGGGGCTCAGAGAAGATAAATGATTTGCCCGAGTACGTGGCAGAACTAAACTGAGCAGTCCCTTTACTCCCAGGCCAGAATCAGCTCCAATTTGCAGGAATTATCATGATGCTTTGGATGAAATTCAGAAGCTACAGAAATCGTATGTGCTCTTTGCTTGTGCAATTGGGATTTTGCAGGATCTGACTGGACAGTGAGACTCATTGCCCACCCTGTGCAAAAAAAAGCAGGGCTCTTTTCTTAAATTCTACCAATATCATAATTGTTCTAGAAAAAGAAAATCAGTATTAGTCATGCTTCTTGGAAATGCAGTCCTTTCCAGTGTGATGCTTTCTGAAGCCGAGTGACCTTTCTGCAACATATGTTGACGGTGGGCCCACGACTGCTTAAATCTCTGTAGAAATCTAGAGACTCATATCTCTTAGGGAAAGCTCTGCAGGAAACAAACAAACAAAAATCTATTTTTTTCCCAAGCTTTTTCTGTTTCTAAGGACTCACATTGAGTTTTCAGTTCATTTTTCTATTTTTAAAATGGTCTAAGGGTTACTTCTAAGTCCTGACCACAATATCCCGTTTTCTCAGGAAAAATCCTCCCCCTCCAGATGAAGCCCGTTTTCGGCATTGCAGTGCGGTTCTCTGCAGATCCGTCCTTTCTGCACATTAGTGACTTGTCTGGGTCTAATTTAGGCCACAACACACATTGGGCAGGAACTCTTTAATTCCATGTTCTCTTCAATGTTCAGCAGATTTTGTTCACTCAACAAATGTTAAATGCCAGTAATAACTAACACCTTCTCTCTCTAAATAAAGCACTATTTCGAGACAGTATATACATGATCATTCTGATTTCATCTTTTATTTAAAGTACGGGGGGAAAAAAGCCACACACAGATTCTGTCAGCAATGCTTGAATTTCAAAGTCTAAAACTGGGTCATGGGAGAGGGTGGAGGATATGGGATGCTGAAGAGTCCGGAAGCACACGCAACAACCCAGGGATGCTAATACTCAAACGTGTCTCTGCAAGTCATCATGAAGGAAATGGGGATTGGGCGGATTGCCAGATGGGGACCTGCTGCCTGAGCCTCTGCTGTTGACATGCACCCCCCTTTAGCCAGCACCTTCACCTTCATGGGACTCGTGGTTCAAATTAGATGATGCCTGAGAAAAGCCAGTTCCTTCACTTTAAATTATTCATTTACTGAACACATTTATTGGGTGCCTACTTTATGTTAGATAGGGGAAATATAATGGTGGAAGAGATATTAATCAAATAATCTCAAAATAAATATAAAATTACAAGTGCAATAAATGCTGTAGAGGAGAGGCACATGATACATAAGAATGGAGAATACATAAGAATACAGAAGCATGAAATATTTAACAGGCATCGACTAACCAGAACCTACAGTGGTCTTCGTGCCCGAAGGCTCCATGTTGTGCCTGGAGATAACCCTTTATTGGCTGAAGAAAGTGGACTCAGGGTGGTGGCTACTTACCAACTTTGCAGAAATATTTCAATTTTTACAATCAGTGTTCTGGCTGAATATTGACTTTGCGTAAGAGTTTATAGTAGAAGAATTTGCTTTAGGCTGGAAGTCTGGGAGGAGGCTTTATGCGGGGTGACATTCAAGACAAGAGCTGAAGAATAAGTAAGAATTAACTAGGTGAGGAGAGGAGGAAAATCCTTCTAGGCCTAGGAGTGCAGCATGTGCAAAGGCCCTGTGGCAGGGTGGGAGGTGCACAAAATATGTTTGAGGAGCTTAAAGAAGTGCAACATGGCTAGAGAACGTTCAGCAATGGAACCATACCAGGAGACGAGGCTGAGGAGTCAGATATGAAGCAGAACACGCAGGGTTTTGCATGCCGGTGAAAGGACTTTAATTTTCTCCCTAAGAGCAATGGAAAGCCATTCAAGATCTGAAGCTGGATATGGCAATAGCCAGATTTGCACTTTACAACGGACACTCTGGCTGCTATGGAGAGCAGGGATTGCAGCGGGAGCAGGTGGAAGTCTGCTGTGGTCACCCAGGGGAGAGGCTGGTGGCTCAGAGCGGAACACTGGTGACAAGGGTGGAGAGAGGACACAGGTTCTTACTCAGTGAACTTGGTAGATGATGGTCATTCACTGAGATAAGCAGTTGAATAAGTCTGGGGCTTGCTGATGGTGGGAGCTGGAGAGAGGCTGCTGGGAGGAGGAGGGGCTGGCCGGGATGAGATGGGGGCCCTCTGCAGGATCCAAGGTGAAACTGGGGCCTCTGGGAGTGTCTGGACCAGAGGTGTGCATGTGCGAGTCATCTTTGTAGCAGTGGCCACTGACACCCGAACTGTGGAGGAGACAGCCCAGGGAAGAGCTGTGGGCAGGAGGGGTCTTGAGCAACTCCAACAGTGACTGGAGGGGCCTCTACCTGTGTGGGGGACCAGGAAAGAGGGACTAGCGTGGACAACAAGGGCAGACAAGGTGGCGTGGAATCAAGGAAGCCAAGGAAAGCACATTTCTAGAAAGAAGGAGTAGACGACCATTGCCAAATGCGATGGAGACTGAAAATGCCCATCGGCTCGATCTCCAGAGAGGTTTCACTGAGCGGTTAGTGAGAACTGCTAGATACCATTTCAACTTTTTACTCTGAACTAACTATAGACTCACAAGTAGTTGCCAGTAGAGTCCAGAGAGGTACCATATCCCCATCACCCAGTTTCCCCCAATGTCAACATCTTACATACCCACAGCACACTGACATCTCCATGAAAAGCACAGGAAATTGACATTGGCATGTTGCAATTAATTTGACTACAGACCTTAATCAGATTATAGTAAGGTCTGCTTTGATGGAGCAATGGGGCCAGAAGTCAACTCAGAGTGGGCTGGGCAGGAAGAGGAGAGGCAGGCGACAGAGGCAGGGTAGACGGTAAATACGTATCATATTCTGCTCTGCACCAGGCACGACGTCAGACACTGGGCACAGGGTACAGCCCTGGAGGAAACCTTCACATGCAAAAGATCTGAACAAAGAATCCAGGGAAAGGAAAACTGAAGATAAAAATCTACCTCTGGCAGTGGGCATCAGCATCAGAGGCCATGGAGTGCTGGGGACCAGAACTCTCGAGCAGCGTAGTCACTGAGGACACCCTCCCAACCCCTGGCAGTATCACGAGAAAACATAGTCAGAAAAGTGCAGATTCTCAAGACTCTTCCTTCGGGACAGATCTTCTGGGGAGCTAGGCCCTGCCCTTCAGACTTTACAAACTTAATGGCAGAGAACTGTTAATAGCAGAGAACCTTTCTGCACTGGAGCCCCAAAACATTGCACAGTGATTGCATTTACTAATTGCACTTCAGAAGCAAGTCCAGCTAGGCAGTTGGAGTAACAGATTCCTAACGAGCCCATTGCACAGATAGAGACACTGAACCACACAGCCCCAGGGGAACTCACATTGCTCAACCATGTAGCAAGGGCCTCCCTGGAACTCAGAATTCTAATTTATTGATGCGTCCATGGCCTCTTGGTGGTCCCTACTTCCTGCGTTACCCCAGATCTCAAGGAACAGATCTCTTGGGCCAATTAAGTAGTCACTGCTTCCTATGAAAGGGCGGTCACTTTCCTCTTTCCAATGTCACCCAAGTTGGCCACCCCCTGGCATCAGGCAGCCAACAGTGTCATAGGACATGTTTTCTATTTGTCTCTCATCCCAGCTGGTGGATGGCCAACAACCAGAAAAACAAATATACGAAAGCTCGAAGGATAGATTTTTACCACTGCTCCACATTCCCCTCCCTCCCCCACTGGGAGTCACTCCTGGAAGCTGTTTCCAAATGGAGGGAGGCCAAGGACCGCTGGCAGCAGCCTGGCACCTCGGGGCTGGGGCAGGTGCTAGTCCTCTTCAGACAGGTGCATGGAGGCAGGTGCACCGTGGAGGTCTCCTCCCTCATCTGCAGACGCTTAGCTGCGGGGCTCTCAAGAGCAGGGCTGCGACTCCAGGGAGAGAAGCAGGAGGTGGTGTCGTCCCTACGTGGCCGACTCTCAGGACACCGGTCCCCCGCCTCCATCCACAATGCTCTCTTCCCAAATCGCCTGCTCTGGGCGGGGAAGGCCTGCTGCCATGGCAACCCAGCCTTCCTAAGCGGGGACAACTCACCAGAGAGATGCGGGGAGAAAAATGCCACTGAGGAATTTCCAAAGAGGAGGGGCGCACAGGGCAGAGAGAGGGACAAGAGGGCTGGGAACGACGTGGGTGGAGACGACCAGCTTCCCTGGTTGAGGACCCACAGGGGATGCGCCATACAAATGCCCCCCAGACACGAACCATGCAGACCGGGCTGGGAGAGGGGACAGCGCTGGCACCCAGACTTCATCTGCACGTGCTCAGCTACTATCGCCCCTTCTATGGGTGCCCAGCACAGACACGTCCATGTCTGCAGTGTCCTTGTGTCATTAATAAACACTACCTTTGTACTCAGTAAAATATATTACAGAGGTCGAATGTGCTCTCATCAAAATGTGAACTCTGTCATTGAGGGCTTTTTGTTACTGCTTTTGCTCTGCTGGAAATCATATTTGAAACACAATTATATCTCCTTTGCAAAGAGAAGGAATATGGTCAATGTAACGCACACGCCTCCCCACTAGGTTGCTGCAGGAAAGGGAGGACACGTCCAGGTATGTCTACTGGCCAGTGCACCCGAAGCAGCCTGCCTCCACCCCACGTGCCCGAGACTCTATGGTGTTGCCGTGTGGAAACACTCCAGGCCAACAGTGCTAGGAGCCCCTGAATCCTCTGAAATAGGACGAAAATAACAATACACAGTGGCGGGGGGTGGGGCTGGCAATCCCCTCTAATTCTGGGGTGGGGGGGTCCCTTCGTATTGCCCGTTCTGAAATACTTTAATTCATTCCCCTCCACACTTTGAGGCCCCTTCAGATCCCTTTTCTTCCTGTTTCTAAAGCAAGGCAGTGCTCTGTGCATCCCGAGCCCATGGCACCATTTCTGAAACACCCCAGTGTTAAGTAGCTGGTGCATGTAATGTGAAAAGGGGTGTTTAGTTCTCAGAACCAAAGCAAACACACACACAAGCGTTCTCTTTGGGACCAATGTGGGAGCGTTTCTAAAGGCTGACCACAATGTTTCTGACATTCCCGTTTACTGAAAGGAACGGGCAAATTCCACCATGCCTTTCTCTGTGCCTGACAGCTCACAGAAACAAGCCAGGGCTAGAGGCTTGCTTAAGATCCAAGTCAGGAAACAGAGTAACAGAGTGCCTGGGCCTGGAAAAAGAATACAAAAAACACACAAAATGGGAGGCAATTGGTTTTCAGATGGAGCAACTGGTGCAGAGAAAAGCCTTATCCGTTCGCATTAAGTAAGATACACAACAATGTCACATTCACCTTTTTCCCTCTGATGTCATTTTTGACACAAAGGCTTTGTGTGACATGCTTGACTCCCAAGCCCTGGCTCTCAATGTGACATTTGACAAATCTTTCATTCATTCCCTTTCAACAAATATTTATTGAACAAACTCTGCTAGATGCTGGGATACAGAGATGAATATCCACCCAGCCTTCTTTCAGAGGCTACTGGAGATAACAGCAATCTCTTACGTTTGCAGACTACTTCTAGCTTCAAGCATTTCACACCCATCATCTAATTTAATCCTCAGGACCAGCCTGGCAGTGTGCAGATAAAGCCTGAGCAGGGAACGAAAGGCAGAAAACCCTCCGCTGAAGAAGCCACCAGTGTTGGGATGTTGTCCTGTTATTACCAACTCACTTTGCACTTAGGAAATCTAGGTGCTAAAACTGTCTGTTCTCTGGGTACAAGGGCACAAATCTGCCCGGGTTTGAAGAATCTCTCAGAAGATTAAATAAGTTAGCCTTCAAAGAAATTTTTGAAAGTAAGGACAATTTATTCAGAAAGAAAATTGGCTTTCCTTTCAAAGAAGACTGCAAAGAAGACATTTTCAAAGCAATGGCTGGATGAGGTAGAGAAAAGCCTGGGCAAGGAGTTAGGAAGTTTACAGCCTGGTTTTGTCTGTGGCTTTTGAAAAATGAAGAAGTTGGGTCAGATTACTTCTAAGATGCAGGTCAAAAATTCTGCAAGATTTACTGTGTAGGTATGAATCTATACACATTTTTCAGTAGTTCCTAATAAAAAGTTTGATCAATTGCAGTTTTAGAAATTATGCAATCGATTACTTGTATATGTATTCATTTAATTGCCAAAACTGATCAAATATCGAGAACTAAGACATTTTTAATGTCTTATTTTGAGGTAGCTTCCCACATGTATTATGGGAACAATAAAGATGGAAAGTATAATTCCCGAAAGAAAATAAGCATTCCACAAACATGTGCTTAATAAACACATGAAGATATGGAAGCATGCATGACTGCATGCAGAGCAGATGACTTCAGGGAGCACAGAACAGAATTCTGAAGTGGTGGCAAACTGGAGAATACAAAGGGATATTTTTTTGAGAAGTGCAGTGAAGTATTTAGTGCCTCAAACAAAAGCCATGTAACCGAGAAACAAAACAGTGGCTTGCGGGCTGCAGTGGAGTGAGGTGCACGGGTACGGCTGCAGAAGGAGTTTTAACTTCACTGCTCAGTCCGACAGCGGTTCTATGAAGCTTACTCTGTGACTTGGTGCTGAGGAGCCAAGGAGCCTTGGCTGAGTCCCTTTGTGTTCTCTGCCTCTAGATATTTGCATTTGGAAGATGAGGTTGCTCCCGTTCAGCTCCGAGAATATCATGATTCTGTGCAGATCAAAGTAGCAGATTTAAATCCAGAGTCTCAGTGTACATCAAAGATATTGGCCACTCGATGTCATTTGACACAATCAGATAAGCCACTCCAGGTAGCCTCAGCTCCTTGGCACTGTGGCCTGTGGCCCGGCACAGTGACAGTGCCTCTAAGGCCAGTCCTGCCTGAGATGCAGAAACACGGCGGTGCTTGCTGGCTGTGGGCCGCCTGCCTTTCAAGACCACTTCTGCAGCACAGGAGAGTAGCCTTGCGTCACCTGCCCTCACCCGGCCTAGGTAAGATGGTTTCACCCTCATGATAACCCCGGTTCCCCACTCACGGGGCTCAGGCTCATTAGGACTTCATGTGACCCGCTTGCACACAGCTGCAGAGCTGATCTCCCTAACTCCACCCTCACCGCCCCAGGGCCCCAGCACACAGTTTCCCATGGTCTCTGTCGCCGTGGTTCTCAAACATGATGGGAGAATTCTCTGTCTCTGAGAGTATGTGAATGAGAAAGCATGTGAATAAACATGTGTGTGAATAAGACCAGAGGGATCCTGTTCATCCTCTCTCAACTCCCACCCCTGGGCACCCTGGTTTTACACGATCTCATCTTAATTCCTCACCAAGCCTTCAGGCGCTCACACGGTCTAGACCTCTCTCACCAGAGAAGCCTGTGGCTCCCTTCCAGCCGTGGTGGTCTGTCTGTGGCCCCCGTGCCTCTGCTTGCTATGACTGCGTTTCCTAGTGAAGTAAACTCATATCTCGTCTACATCTCGTAAACTCTTTAAGATGTAGCTCAAGCTTCTTGGCAACACTCTAGAGCAACTCCCAAGCCCCAGGGCATCTAGCATTTAAACTAGGTTAAAAACTCTCCTGGGGGGGAACCCCGTTTGGTACAAGTTTCTCTCCCCACAGGCCCGTAGGGGCTAAATAAGCATTTATCAATTAATGGGTAATAAATGCAATGGCAATGAATTTTTTAAAAAGGAATTTCCTCATTCAGGAGTCAAATTAGAAATTCACAACTTTGAAGTATAGGCAAATATATGTATCAATAATTAATATCATTCATTAAGTAATATTAATTAATATAATTAGATGTAGACCAAAATTGTGAGGAACACACAGTAAAAGTTCAGAAGTCCCACCATTAAAATTATTTTTGTGAAACGAAATTAGAATTTTGTATTTTCTGCATCCTAAGTGTAATTGAGCGGTGGTAAGTTAAACAATCCGGAAGAGGAAAGAGAAAACAGGAAGCAGCTAATTCTCTTCGCGTGAACCATTGCTTAGTTAACTCTTCTCTCAGAAAAATAACTTTTCAACCGCTCAACTGGTGGTACCGATTTTTCATTCTTAATGCTTCTCTACCCTTTGATCCTCAAAAGTGAATCGTGGAGCCTCGTATTTCTTTGTGTGGCTGGAAGGGAGCTACGAAGACAAGGAAAGGGAAGGGAAGGCGTTTTGAGTGACGGAGGAAGGAAATAATTATTCTCTGCTTTCTTCACAGGCCGGTGACTCTCTTTCTGCAGCAAAGAAGGAATACTATTTGCATTTTCCTAACTTAAAGAAAATGGGGGGTGCCTATCCCTTTATATTTATAAAACGGCATCGCAATCCATGCATCTGATTCATCTACGTGTAGTCACCAGATGATTTTTTCTTCATCCATTCCAACCAATTCTGGACCAGCTGCTCATGAAAGCCCAACTAATTTAAACCCTAGCGCTCAATTAACATAAAACTCCATTCACACCCTACCACTTGGGGTTCAGGCTCCAAGGCTGAACTTCCCAACAATTTCCTTTCATCCTGGCATCCAAAATTGGGTCAATTTGGGTACTAAATCCTCACTTTTTCAAATCAAAAGATATCAAATATATTACTCATTTACAGGAGAAACTGTGATTTTCCTCCCTCGCCCTCATCAGAAAGAGCCCCAGCAAATGGACTTTACATTTCCTCAGTGCAATCACCTGTGTTTCAAACAGCAATTAGAAGATGATCTGTTCTAATCTAAAGGATACTATTGCATGTTTGGGGGATGTACGTTAGAATATCCTAAGTGAAACATTTAAATTACAATCAGTTTTCTGGACATAAACAGTGAATGCAATGGCAGGGTCCCCAAATATAGGCACAAGGCCACTCTGTCTCCCTGACCCTCTCTCTAGACCACTCTTGCCTGCTCGCTCCAATAATTCATCAAATGGTTCCATTAGATCTGAAGGAAATAAGTCTATCAACAAAGGCGATGCATAAACAATGATGAAACTTTTCATACTGTGACTGGAACAACCCCTCTAGAGGACACTATCACCCAGTCTGAAACAGGGAAGGCTCCGAAGCTTCACAACTGGATGGTTTGGGGGCTGTTTGTCAAAGGGTAGTCATCTCTGGCCTTCAAATAGTAGCCAGATAATGACTATAATTTAACCTGCCCGTGCCTGCAGACAGCAGCCACCTCTTAGACTCTGGGAGCTTGCTCCACAAAGAACACAGAGAGCATCTCTGTGTAATTAAAGCTCCAGCTGCATGGATCTGCTCATCAGAAATTCAAAGAATCCTGCAGACCCGTCCCTCTCAGTCTTCCTCGCCCCCTCCCACATCCTCCCCTTGTCTCCTCCTCTTTCCCACCCTTTTGACTTTATAATTTATCTCTGAAACTGCAGCAGAAAAAGAGCGGAGAACCTAATAGTCTCACTTAATTAAACTGTGTGCTCCCTGAATGCGTGTCTTATTCGTCTTAAAACAGAGCCTTAATACATGTCGGCTGAATTAATGGAAGTTCCCTTTGCCCCTACTGACGCAGGCAGGAATATGACTTCTGCGCAAATGAATATTACATCTTAAAATCCTGAATGTTATCTCAAATTATGCTTAACCAATTCAAGGGAGGTAGATTTCATTCTTCAGAAACATACCACAATAATATTTTCCATATTTATACCAACAGTGAGTGCAAAGATTAACCAGTGGGTAGATATGGCTCTTAAAATGTCGATGGCATAGATCAAAGGGCGGCTACTAGCAGGTAATTTTTGGCAGAGGGAAGGTTAAGATCTTAGGCTGTGCAGTGAACGCTTTGGAGGTTTAAATCCTGGCTTTCAACATTTATTGATGGTGCGAACGTAGACAGAGCTTCTTTACGTTTACAGTGGAGTCCACTGTACTCATAAAGTTGTTGGGTACATTTCACAAGTAGCATTTTAAGTGTTCAGAGGGGTTTGTCCTTAGTAAGGCTCAATGAACGTCAGTCCCGTCAGCCACATCAGCCAACTGATCATTCCTCCTTCAAACAGAGATGTCAATTGCAAGGTTTCAGAAAGGGCAACTTCATTTTGTTTTATCATGGAAAAGGGACACTAATTTCAAGAGATTGGTTAATATCTGACTAACTTTTCCCTATGTGCCTAATTTATCGAAATAAAAACGATATATTAATGAAGGCCTTGGATATTTCTGCAAACACCCTTGCAAGGACAGATAAACGATTTTTTTAAATCTCCTTCTACTAAGAAGACACAGTCTTGTATTGGTAGCTAAGTCAAAGGCATTTCTGTGACAGGAAGGTGAAGTCGTGCTTGTAGTCTGTAATACCAACAGCGACCCTACTGTTTTACTACTTAACATATTAAAACTGTTTAAAGCGTTTGAAATGCGTGTTCTTTCATTTGATCTCCACAGCAACCTGTGGAAGACACAGGAGGAGGACACAACCCAAACAATGAAATAGAGGCTTTTCTCTGGCAACACAATGAATTAGTGGCAAAGATAAGACGGGAAGCCAGGGCTCCTGACTCCCAGCAGTAAGCTCTTTCTAGTTTATACATAAACTACTTCTTCAGGAACTATCGTTCATCTGTAAAAATCTGAGAACATGCTGTAAACAGTTTTTGTTCTAGCATGTAGTGATGATTCTCTGCGTGTGGTCCCCAGACCAGCAACGCTGGCTTTAAGAACTCGTTAGAAGTGGACATTCTAGGCACCCCCACCCCCACCAGCAAAGCCGACTGCACCAGAAGCTGTGGGTTGGGGGCAGCAGTCTGTTTTAAGGAGGCCAGCATGTGACACTCATGCATGCATGTGTGAGAGCCACTGCCCTAGAACACAGAAGCTAATAATCACTCACTTATCTCATTTCATCCGACAACTCCACGACAGCTAATACTGTCATTCATCACAGTTTTCCATATGAGGAAACCAAGGCTCTAAAAGAAGAGTCAACATTTCCAAGATCATGTGGTCAGCAAGAGAAAACTGAAGCTCAAACCCGCGTCTGTGACTCCAGAGGCCCAACTTCCAAACCCAAGGTCCCATGCTTGTCAACAAGTGCAATCGTTAGGAAGAATTTCACTCTGAAGAGTTCGGATCAGTTTATCTCTAATTTCTACCCAAATGAGGTGATGCCTTTTCTTCACAATACACATTCACATTGAATAAATAGGATGGCTATCACACGGGTCATGAAATTTTGGGGAGGGGGTCTTAAAATAACCAATTTCTATAAGGAATTTCTATAGGAAATCGGAATTTCTATAGGGAATGATCATGCAAATACCCAATTTCAGTGGAATCTGAGTTTACATCACATTTTACATTACTCCGAATTTGGAATTAAGAGCGCTTTTGGTCACTTTGCTCTTCAAGTGGTTGGCATTTATTTTCTGAGCGGTCCCAGGAAAATAAAAATGTAATTGTCATAAATTCTCATAACTAGAAGAGGCTCAAGTGTTTGAAAAGACTTTATAGACAAAGAGTTAAAATAATAGTGAAGGCCTGAGTTAGCAGAGGAAACCCCTGATGAAAGCCTTGACGGCTGCCCTTCAGGATACTTTTCAAAGAACAACAGGTGTTCTGTGGTTTCATCCAGGAATCTGCCGAATCCCAGCACAGGGCCTGCATGTAAGTGGTTGCACATTTCACCCTATGTTGCCTCTCTCTCCATCAATCTTACCTTAGGGTCATTAAGTTTTCAGGGAACCATGGGAACAGAACTGATTATAAACTTAAAGGACAGCAATTTGGTATAAGATGTTGTTAAAGGGCAAGTAGGTAGTAATTTTTAAGACTAGAATTGGAGATATTTGAGAGGCCTTTTCTTCTCAGCACATGCATCTGCAAAATGACCTCACTTCTAAGACCTAACTCAGAAGGGTCAGAATATTAAGTATTCTTTCCCACCTCCCTATCCTTGCTTCACCTGACAAAAGTGGTGCAGGGGAAGAGTGAGACAGGAGAAAGACAGAATCCATCACAGCTTTGAGAAAGAAAATCTATACCATCAGCTGACTTACGTGTTGGCCATCCTCACTGATAAATACACATCATTATATTTCATCTACATATTTTTGTGGGATGAACATTAACTTAGGATATGTCATATCTCTGAAACTGTTTTTAAGACAAAGCATACATATCTCTTCCTTTAAAATAAATGGTCATGTGAATGTCAAACAGCAGCTATCCCATACACTAGAGAAGTGTTAGTTACCCTATATTTTTGTGCAACATGCACAAAATTATAATTTTGTCATTGCATATCGGTTTGTAGGCCAGAATAAACGCAAATGAAGATCCTGGGACAAAGAGGATACGGTGGATCTCGGAAAAGCTTAAGGCTCTTTGTGATAATGGAGTTAGCGTACAGGAGGGGCACTGGGCCACCACGTGGATTTAGGCTGGATGCCTCCTTTTGGGCACTGAGGCTAGTAGGAATCTAAGCAAGGCCCTGGTGCTGCCACAAACTGTGACACAGGTAAGGTGATGGATCTGTTCTGCCATCAGGATCACTGATAACTTAGAGTCAAAGTCCTGCTGAGAAAGAGTCCTACTCGATTCTGCTTAAGACCCATCCAGGTAACCTGCTGTGTGTCCTCATGGGTGGGGCAGTAGATGGGTATCCTAAAGGGATCCTGACTAAAGGCCAGCAAACTCCGCTCCCCTTCCTAAACCTCTAATGCTGACATCTAATACCAAAACACTGTTCCACGGGGTGTGCAATACATAATACAACCCAATGAAAAGGAAAGAGGGGACTGAGTGTAAGCACCAAGGGACTGCAGAGCATGGTTAAATCACTTACATTTCCACTAATCGGAATGTCTACAGACAACAAAGCCACTGGACAAAAACTCAGAAATTAAATCCTCGGTTAGATATTGCACATGATACTAATCAATCAACTGGATTGATACCCTACTTCCCCATTGAATTAGCTAATTTCTTAGCTAAGCCAATTTAATTATTTTGCCTGCATAGAATTATCTTTGAGATAATCAATAAAACCCAGAAACCATCACTTAAATGTTAAACTGCTAAGTGATTCAAAACACAGGCATCTCAAAACAATTTCTCTCTCTAAAACGCCTTCTTTTTTATCCTGTGGACATAATAGTTGAAATAAAATGCTGTTTTTAAAAAATACAATACTTCAACTTATGGAGAAACAAGGGCATGGAAGTGTCATACTTTCCCAATTGATTTAAGAAGACAATGAAAAAGTCAGCAGGTTCTAATTATTATAACATTTGAACTATAGGTTAAATAAACTATATTTTGTTTCCTAAATAAAATTAAAAACAATGGATTAAGAAAATTATTTGCTGAATTACATATACATGAGTAATTATAGACACAAATTTATATATGTGTGTTTATATAGACACATATATATTTTTTAAGGGATTATACACTTATAAGAAAAAGTTCAGGACTTCAAAAGTTAAATGTTGAAAGAACCAGGCAGAAAATCTAAATGAGAGAAAACACAAATGGACTACCAATACTGGGAAATTGATGATTTTGCCATTAGTTCTCTCTCAGTACTGCCCTGCCATGACAGCAGCACCTAAATCTACATAAGAACCTGGCATGCACATCAGAAGAATTTACTTCAGACTACCTGGTCTCTTGTGGTTTGACCTGCCGAATCTTACTTTCATCCTTCCAGATTCTTCATTTACTTCTACTCTGAGGCTCACGCTCGGCATCTGAAGCTTGGATGCCCCATTTTGGACACACTAGCCACACCGAACCTGCATGCCCATTTCAGATGTGAGCTCACTGGTTCAGCCTCTGCCCTGTGCACGGGGACGGTGGGAGGGGCCTCTGTGGCTGTTGACTTCCTGCCCTGACCCCAGAGAAACTGATCAAGAGTCAGAGGGACACAGATCATGCACCAGTAACCAAAGAAATCCAGATATGCATCCAGGAAACAGTGCTTTATTTAAGAATTTGCAAAATTTTTCATTTAATCACCAATCTTGTTAGGGTTGGATGCAACTGAGATGCCAGGGCCTGGAAGTTAGTAAAGTTTGTATACTGGTGTATCCTGTGCGACTATTTTATTTTATTTTTTCCCTGTTTTTCTTTGTAATTTCTTTTAAAAAGTTTTTTAAATTAAAAAAGTGTTTAACATTTACTTATGCATATCTGTGAGATGCAATGTGTTGTTTGAATGCATGCATATACTGCACAATGATTCACTTAGGGTAGACAGCAGAGTTTTGTACCCAGTAGTCCACCACTTCTCCTGCCCCCCACCCTTCTCCCCTCCTGACTTCTGTTAACCATTATTTTACTCTCTGCTTCCATGAAAACTGCTTTTTTTTAGATTTCACGTATGAGCAAGATCATGCAGTATTTGTTTTTCTGTGTCTGACTTACTTTTCATGATGGTTTCCAGTTCCATCCATGTTGTTGAAAATAATAGGATATCATTTCTTTTTATAGCTGAATAGTATTTCATTGTGTGTATATACTAGTTTTTTTATTCATTAATTCGTTAATGGGCATTTTGGTTGATTCCATCTCTTGGCTATTTGAATAGCATTGTGATGAACAAGGGAGTGCAGGTGTCTTTTGATATATTGACTTCATATCCTTCGGGTATATGCCCAGTAGTGGGATAGCTGGGTCATAAGGTAGATCTATTATTAGTGCTCTGAGGACCCTCCATACTGTTTTCCACAACATCCATACCAATTTACACTCCTGCCAACAATATAGGAGAGTTCCTTTTTCCAGTGCAATTATTTGAAAAGCAAGATGACAATAAAGATCAAGAGTCATAATAATGTTCATATTCCTCAAGCCTATAATTCCACTACTGTGAACTTATCCTAAGTAGATAATTAAAAAAAAGAAAAAGGCCTACAACCAACCATGTTCTTTGTAGTTATCTAAAATAGTAAGAGATGGTAAAATAAGGGAACAATTTGGCTAGTTATGGTAACTCAACTAGGGAGAATATTATTTAGACATCAAAAATATAATAATCACTCATTGTAACAGGAAAAATGTTTATAATAAAAGACCAGGCACAAAAGCTGAATAAAAGTGGTAAGTTCCAGGCAAGAACAACTATCTAATGTGTGTGCACATGCATGTATCCAGTGAGTGTGCAGCAAATACTCACCACTCACAAATTCTGCATTTGCAAATCTCCCTACTCCCTGAAGTTTATTTGTAACCCTCAGTTCAATAGTCACAGTAACTTCACAACCATTCATGGAAATGCACAGATCGGTGACAAACCTCTACAGGACTTGCACATTTCCAATGAAGGCTGGACAAGGCTGCGCTCTGCCTCCTTGTTTCAGCTCTGACACTGCAAGCAGGCATCTGTGTCACAGGCCACCAAATGTGGTACCACGTTTCCTGCATTTCTGTGATATTTTTTTGGTGATTTGGCTATTTAACATGGTCCCCAAACATAGTGCTGAAGTGCTGTCTAACGTTCCTAAATATAAGGAGGCTGTACAGTGCCTTATGAAGAAAATATGTGTGTTAGAGAAGCTTCTTTCAGGCATGAGTATTTCCCCTAGGAGCCATGGTTCAGTATTTGCTAATTCAGTTACTTTACAGAACATAAATACAGCAGATAAAAAGAATCGATTGTACAAGGGTACTTCAAAAAATTTGTGGAAAAGTGGAATTGAAACGTAATACAAATCTTCTCATGAGCTTTCTGAAATACCCTTGTATATATGTATCTCTATGTATATATCTGTATATACACGCACATACAAACTAGCAGAGAATAGTGTGTACAGATACATAAATATGCAATCATGTGGGTTAGGGATGATTTAATTTTCCCCTTAGAATTTCAAAAATGTTTTTATAACATTGCTTCCACCATGAAAATATTTAAAATGGACAAAAGCCAAAGAAACCCTACAGACTAATACCAGAGTTCACCAGGCATGCGTACAGTTCTTTCGGAATCAGGGACTTTAATACCTCTGTCAAACACAGCAGGTTGGCCAGCAAGTATCCTTCACGCTTGTTCTCTGGACAAGTCACCTGATCTTGCAGTGTTTGAGTTGGCTCTACTAAGAAGTAAGGATAACATCAGGCCCTGCGTGAGTGTATGAATTAGAATCTTGCAGTGAGTTTCCCAGGGAGATATTCTGATTCTCTGAGGCCTCTAGCATGGTGCTGTGTCAGAGTGCCTATTTTAAATTGTTACTTGACGCTAAGGACTGAATTACATCCCTGCCAAATTCATATGTTGAAACCCCAACTCCTCATGTGACTGTATTGCAGATGGGGCCTTTAAGGAGATGATTAGGTTAAATGGAGTCATAGGGTGGAACCTGGTCCAATAATAGTGATGTCCTTACAAAAGAGAAAGAGATGCTAGAGAACTCTCTGTGCCACATGAGGGCACAGCAAGAAGGCATGCCAGGAAGAGATCCCTCCCCAGAGCCCAACCATGCGGGCACCCTGAATTTGGACTTCAGCCCCAGCACTGTGAGAAAATACATTCCTGTTGTTTAAGCCGCCCAGTCTGTGGTGTTTTGTGATGGCAGCCCTGGCTGACTAGTACATGTGGTTCGGTCCCCTTGCCCTCTGGCTTCCCACCGGTTTCTGAGGGCGGGACAGGGGTCCGGAGTCACCATGGGCTGGCTGCATCCTTCTACTCGAAGGCGCAGCTCTCATCAGGAAGCCCTCCCGGGGCGGCGCCCCTTCCTTGGTTCAGGGGGTCACTCCTGCCCCCTCGTCCTTTCAGACCATGGGGGCATAGGGCCGATGCCATCCCTTGTGTCTTCCCTAAAACCTAGCCACACCTTGTCAGCAGTCCTTCTATCACATCTGTTTCCATTACTCGATCTCAGTGCGCCACGTATTTCCTACCAAGACCCCAAACAGGATCCAACAACACGTGGGAAGTGCTGAAAAGATTATTTAAGAAATGGGATGATGATTCCAAATACTGTTGCACTGATGGAGACTGAGACCCAAGAACTCTTAACGAACGGGTCATCATGTCACATCTGCAGGGCCTCCCGGGTCATGGTGAGTGGGATCAGCAGGGGACAGTGGCGGCCGTACTGCCTGCACCACTGGCTCGAGATGACAAACAACGCCACAGTGATGGTGAAAATGAAGGCCTTGGTGTGCCCGGCGCGCAGCCCATGAGTATTACGTTTTTCTTCCAGTACTCCACGAGCCAGGCCTTCCGTAATCTCTGATTCCAGTTTTATTTTTGCCGTGCCTTTTTCTCCATCTTGGTTCCATTTGCTGAAAAGTCTCCATTGTTGTAGGGGTCAGGAAAAAGGGGCAGAGGGGGTGCTTGTTTAGAAGTGGTTGCCTAGCAACCCATCCTCCTTATTCCAAGGACAGAGGCTATTTGCATTTTGGGAAAGAGGGAAAAAAAGCCCCACTACTCAGGAGGGGTCCCGGGGTGAGAATGTCTTGCTGACCCTCCTCAAAGCAGCTTCTTCCTTTGAGAACTCCCCGAGTGTTCTTTGCCTGCGGCAGCTCTTGTATGCTCCCTTGTAGGTGTGCGGGGTTGGGGGATGCCTTCCCAGGTGCTCCCAGAGCCACCCAAGGCAATGGTGTCTCCTGGCACTGCCCAGCTGCAGCCCTGGGCGGCACAGGACAGAGCTCAGAACATCCCGATCTCATTCAAGTGGGAGCTGCTTTCCCACACTGTTCTTTCCTCTCACAGTTTTCTGTCCTGGAAACATGCCACACCCAGGGGACATCCAGGCCCGCTGCTCTTAACCCCCAAACTGCCGGTGAGCTCTTTGAGTTTGCTTAGGGAAAGCTGAAGCCATCAGGGCTGTGGGGAGGGGGACAGACGCAGACCTCCTCTCCGAAGTTCTGGCTGCCCCACAGGAGGTGGGGACTGAGGGAAGAGACACTGTTCTCTGCATCACTCGCAAAAGTAAGCTGGGTTTGTATTTGAAAGAATCACTATTCCAAACTCTACCCCAAAACATCCCATCCTCCATCCTGCTCCGTCTCCACACTGGAAGAGTAAAGGGCCGTTCTCTTGCGATAAGACTGGATTCCTTCCTCTTGTATGCCTTAAAAAGGTAAAGAAAACTCCTGAGCTATCTGGCTCCAAAACGGGCAAGACCTTTAATTTTCTGCAGCTCTAAATTACCATCTGTAAAACTGAGATCTTTAAAAAGTACATTGACGGTGGTTGACAATGTCTCACTTACTTCGGTGTGTGATTTAACGAGGACCATCTCATGATTGTGTCTACGTTGGTTCGTCCACCACTTTAGGACGCTAACATATTTGTCATGAGTAGGGACCCTGGCTGTACGCAGGTCATACGGATGTACAACAAGAAAGCAGATACATCTCTCATTAAGGAGATGTTATCAGATTTTAGCTGTCATTCCTTTGCCATTTTCTGTGTTTCCATATGCACACATACACCCAGAACAAAAAACCCATGGAAATCTGCATGCGGCTAATAAAAAAACAAACTTCTTTGACTAATGTGGGGACATTGCTCTGAGAGAGGAAAGGTGGAAGAAGATAGAACCACCTAATCCTCTTACCTGTGAGGCCAGGAGATAAAATGCGTCCAGAAGAAAACTCTGAAAGATTCGTGGAGGCTGGTCATGAGCAGAGGACAAAGAAAGAAAGCTTTACAAATACTGCTAAGCAAAACTTAACCTTGTGCAGAAGGACACACTGTAGCTCTTTTCTTTTTCTTTTTTTGCTAGATTTGTAAATTTTCTAAGAATTGATCTTAAGTCTTCTCTGTGAAGAAAATATTTTGATTGAATTCAATGGATCTGAGAATTAAGCTTAGAATTTTAGAGCTGAAAGACTTGAGAAGTCCTCTGACTCGACAAGCCCTGTCTTCATTTCACAATGGAGGCCAGACACTGAGGGCCGGGAGGTTCATACTTGCTCAGACCACACAAGGACTGAAGAGGTGGTACTTAATGCACAGAAATAGTTACTTACTACACTTTGGGTTCACGTAACCACAGGAAGTTGGCCTTATTAATAATGGCAGTATTATGCGTGTTATCAGTCAACTTTGTTTCTCATTTGAAAGGGTTCTGAGTTACAGATGCTCTTCAACTTACCATGGGGTTATGTCCAATAAACTCATCATAAATTGAAAAATATTGTAAGTCAAAATGCATTTAATACACCTAACCTACGTAACATCATAGCTTAGCCTAGCCTACCTTAAACGTGCTCGGAATACTTACACTAGTCTACAGTTGGACAAAATCACCTAACACAAAGCCTGTTTTGTACTAAATGTGTTGGATATCTCATGAAATTTGTTGAATATTGTACTCAAAGAGAAAAACACAATGTTTTTCTATGGGTACTCAAAGTACAGATTTTACCGAATACGTATTTCTTTCACACCATTACCAAGTCAAAAAAGTCAAAGCATCGTAAGTCAGAGACTGTCCACACGTGCTCTTGGGAATCGGGGACCTGGCATGTAAAGCAAGGAACTGAGGTAAACAGCCACACACCTGCCCGCTTCCCCCTTCATTTCACGAGGAGTATTTGAGGACACACCGGGTGTTATCAAGTCCTGAATGAGCGACTAGGGAAGACTGTTCTGACCAAATGTGTTGTTGGGTGAACGTTCTCTCTGTGGCAAAATTGGTGAGTTTTGCTGAGAGTCTGAAGACTAGTGAGGCAGTCATCTGGGAAAACGTTGAGTGACATGTTCTCTGGGTTTCCCTGATCTGCTTACCAGTTCCCTTTCTATTAACTACTGCCACTCAATTATTCACAGTCAGTTGTGCTTCAAAGCCGTGAACGTTTGGACAGTCTCTTCTCTGTGACATGGAGAAACTGCTGGGCATGGTCCTTAAGCTATTTAAATGCTTATGTCATAAATATAATGAGATACTAAGTTCAGGCTTTTTAGAGTAGTCCATGCACATATAATCAAGGCCTTTGAAAGTTCAGATGAAGTCTGGCAAGTTTGAAAGGAGCAAGGCGAGCGTGGAATGAGGGCTTATTGGACAGTGTGGGGTGAACTGGAACCACAGTTGTTCTGGAAGCAGACGGTTTCATAAATGTTTCCCTGTACACAGAAGACTTAGATCTGCTCATACCCTTTTTGTTTGGGTTAGAACAAATTTATACAAATAAGAATATGGTAGCTTGTTTTAATTCTCAGAATAAAACACACAGACTCTTGGAGTTGTAAGAGTCTTTAGAGATTAACTCATATACAATCTTAAGACAGAATCCTGAAAACCAAAGAAAATAAAGATGCATCATGTTAGTATGAATTTATTTCTAAAACTTCGAACTGGTAGCATTTATGCATTATAAGGTAAAACCACAAAAACATTAAAATTTTGCTGTTGCCCAATGTGTGAAGATTGTATATACAACACATCTGAGCATGCTGGTTTCCATTAGTTTTTATTGCTTACAATGCATTAATACTAGTATTTATATCAATGGTTATAACACACATAAGCAGATGAAGTTGAAATCAACTGTTTACAGAACCAATCACTGAAGCCCCTTCACAGATTCACTAGGTCTCACGGAACACAATTTGTAAGACACGGAGCCCGTTCTACAGCAGCACGGAAGGTGGAAAGCCTAGCTTGGACACGTCTCTACAGTGATAGGGAACTCGCGTTCTGGCAAGGTGGCCCACATCACGACTGTCATTTTGGGGTAGTTCTCTTTACATTCTGCCAAATATCCTTCATGAAATTCTATGCAACAGTCCCAGTTCTGGTCTCTGGGACCCTGTCCTCATCTTTGTGGCAATAGGCAGCTAATGTGTTCACATCTAGGGCTTCCTTCTTCTTGTCCCAATGTCTCCAGTTTCCTCAACTCTCCCGCCTAGGGCACGGTTCCAGACTTCTTGGTCACCCCCCTCTGAATGCTTTCTTGTTAGGGACACTCTTGAAATACAGATGGCTTAAAATCACCTGAACCAGACATGCAACCCACTGGATTCTTGATCTCTCCCAGCCCATTCCAAAACCTGGTCATGGAATGCCACTGACTGTCCACTTAGGCTGGTCAGAAACTGGTTTCACATTCTGGACATCTTCCTGCTTTGCTCTTTCCACACTTCGTCCACTCCCAGGCCATTTTGCTTCCTAAGCAGCTTATAAGTCTCTTCACCCTAGTCAGTCTCCACCGTGATCATCTTTGCTTACCATACTATTGTCTCTCCCCTGAACTTCTGCAAGAGTCTCTTAAACCACCTGCTTACAGTCACTCTGGATCCCCAGAGCTGCACAACCTCACATCTCTCTTAAAGCTCTCAGTGACCTCCCATTGCTTTTATGCTAATGGAAATTTGTTAGCACAGCTGACAAGGTCCTGTGTGACTCAGTCCCTTTGTGCTTCTCCGGAGAGATTCTCACCTCATGCCCTGTGCCCAGCACACTGTCTGTCTGTTTCCTCCACCACACTCTACTTCTTCTGCCATGAGGCCTTCTCACCCATGGTTTCCTCTGCCTAGAGGGCACTGCCTGCATCTTTGGTCTAGTGAATCCAACTTGCAGGACTCAGTTCAAAGACGCCTTCCTCTGTCTTCCCAGAGCTCTTATACCAGGTCAGATTCCCTTGTTATATGTTCTATGGCCCTTGGGATGTTTTCTTTATGTCACTTATCATAGCTCTTTTTGACATATATTTGTGGGATTATCTGATAAATGTCTGGATTGTTAGCTCCAGGAGGCCAAGACGTGTCTACTTTTGCTCAGTTTCCCCCCTAGTGCTCAGCAGGTAAAGTGCTCGTGCTCAAATATATTTGTTGAGTGAATTAGCCACACAGTTCCTATTTTGATTGTTTTATCAATAAGAATAATCCAAAATCTAGAAAAGGTGGAATAAATATGGTTAAATTCCTCCTTAAATGGAGCTAAGCAGCGTCCCAGCCCACGCCCTTGACAGTGTGAGACTGGGATTCTCGTGGACAGTAGGAGCAAGAGAGGAAGGAGCAACGGTGATGAAGGAGATGGACAGAGGTGATGTAACTTCCAAAAGAGAGTGACAAGTGGGACTCCAGAAACAACTGATGACTAAACTTGACCTTTGTTCCAGACTGAATTTTAACACAAAACATTTAAAGCTACTTTAAGAGCAAACAGGAAAAGCAGCAACAACCTGGAGCAAGTGTGGATTCGTCCCCGTGAAGTCACAGCAAACAACCATTCAGTCACAGGTGAACTCACAGGACAGGATGGGGCATCGCCTTGGACGTGAAGTCCATTGGTTTCAGCAAAGCTCTTGGCAAAGGGTCTTGTAATATCTTTGAGAGGTGGAGAAATATGGGCTGAGCTCACAGCTAATCAAACACCAGTGTGTGCACGTTCTGCCTGACACTTCCCTGCCCGGTGCGGCTCCGCTGTGACGCTGTTCACTGCTGAGATATTCTCCATGCTCACGTAGGATTATAATAATGACAGCTGACGCGTTGGCGTTAACAGTAATGTGAACCCAGGAAATCTGGCTCCAGAGTCTATGCTGTTTATGCTACTCTCCTACCCCCACCTCCACGTTTCTGATGTTCTAGAATGCTCTTAGCCAGCAGAGCTTTATTGTACTTGCTAACAGGCATTCGTATGCTACTCTGCAATGCTCAAAAGTAGGGGTTCTTTACGTATACGGCACAGACCCTAAAGGGATCCACGGGTAGAGGTTATAGGGTTCTGTAAACTTGGATTGTATCTACTTTTTACTAACCTCTAACAAAAATTAAGCATTTCCTTTAAGTATTAAGGTAGGCAACAAACCACAGTAGTATTGGCAGAATCTGTGAAGTTGTCACCCATAGAAATCACATACTTTCATATCATATTATTGTTGTTTCAGAGATCTTAAAACATCATTTATGCTCATCACTTTGAAAGTGTAGTAGTTATTAGAACTGCCACCAGATCTATTATTTAATGTTTTAACAAAAACACGTGTGTTATTATATCACATTTTTAACATTTTATAACTGTACTGCAGTGAAACCATGTTCCTTCGTAACCCTATATATTTTATTTTATGCATTTAGAATGTTATTTGGTGCAGGAGCCCCTGGGTTTCCCTAGACGGATATAGGGCAGAGCCCTGTCTCATACTCCCCAATCAAGCTCGTTCTGTAATGTGTGTGGCTTATGTCACAATGGCTTCCTTTATGGCATGTTTTTCATGCTCAGGCAAATAGTTAAGACTCAGCATGGCTGACAAAAGATAAGGAGGTGACAATTCTGGACCAATCACAAAGAGATAAAGGGAACATATCACACAGAGTACTAAGACGTGCTTTTAGTGATGGTGGCTCAAGTTGGCTTTGAGGTCATAGGGGAAGAAACACAGAGTACAGATCAGCAGGTAGTTAAGGATCTGGGAGAGTCCTTCCACATCCCTGAAGACTTCATTAACCTCACAGTGGCCTGGGAGGGTGGACCAGCAGCATATGAAGAGTAGCTGCAAAACACTAGTGGCATGTATGTCACAAATTCAGTAGCCATGAAGAGAAGGACAACATGGCACCCCATGCCTGAGCATATGTCCTGATGCCAACACTTGGGGCCACTCCACAAAGATGTGGGATGGTGCTCACAATCCCTGGAACCCGTCCCTGCATTCAGGGATGTTTTCCTAGAAGGATCCCTTCAGACATGGAAGGTGAAGTCCAGTAAAGGTCACAGGATCCTGCTTTGTCCCTGTTCACCCATGGCAACAACAGCATTAATAATAATTTACATAAATATACTTTACACCTTCCATGGTGGCGTCATGGCAGTGCTAAGTAGCAGACAGAACAGACTTGGTCAGCTTCTTACTACTATGGAAAGTAAGGTCCAGAGAGGTTAAATGAGTTGTTCAAAGTCACGGGCTGCATGCTTACTGAAGGGGAGAACAGACCCAGGTCTGCTGTCTGCCTGTCTGTTCTTTGGCATATTAATCACATTTGGAAATGACCCAAACCGGGAAAGCTAGGAGGCTGGATGAAAGATCCAGATTCCCTTTTAAGACAAAGGACAGACTGACTATTTCTGAAGCCCCTTTCCAATCTAAAAGCTGATGGTTCTGAAAGTTTCCTCCTTCAACTAACAAAGCTTTAGAACTCTGTTCTGCACAGTGGGCCACTGTCCTAGATGGACCTGCTGTGACCATGAAGGGCAGAGCTCTGAGATACACAGGCGCCCCTCCAACACCTCCCAGGGAGAGGGTGAGAGGAGCTGGGCCGTGCTGAGGGCATCAGGACGGCTTCAGAGGACAGGGCATGGTCTCCTCTGAGAACCGCGCTCAGAGGCCAGCTCCGCCACAGGGCTGAGGGCGATTTCGCCTCTGAATATTATTCTCCTCACCTGCATTGTTAAAAGAAGGCTGAGAGGATTACATGTGAAGCTGAGATATAAAAGGAAGCCAGATATGTTAGTTTTCCTTACAAGACCCAACATCAACCCTCCAAGACATTAATAGGGGTCTTTCAAGATCATAATTGTTTTTACAATAAAGTCTAATGAGTTTTCCAGAAAAATTCACTACTTGCCCAAGGAGAGCTGAGGAGACTTTAAGCACCTGTGGTTATGTGTAGAGCAAAGGCACTGATATTGGATGTCACTCACCCTACAATTTCACCTGAGAGTGAAGCTCCCCCTGCCCTTAACGTCAATCCCTCCAGACTCTTTAGAGGCCCAGGAAGGCGTCTGTGCAGCAGGCGAAGGTGAGGCACGTGCCTCTGTCCCCCTAAGCCTCCACTGCCGTAGCTCTGTCATCAGCAGCATGTGAATGAACCACATCCTCTCTGGGGCTCAGGGCGTGGGCCACACAGCCCGGCTCCGCCGTCAAAGGAGCCCAGCGCCACATTCTCCACCCCCTTGTGAGAAGCTGATGCTGTCGTGGGGCTGTGAGGGAGGAAGCCAGCCTGGAAATGCCATGTAGGGAAGAAACTGTTCCATTTCAGGGTGAGGATTCCAAAATAGCTGCTAATAAAAAGCCTTCATACTGTGACACTTCAATACAGACACCCACAAGGATACTTTGAAAAGCTGTTTGACTTTTCACAAGCCTTTCCTTGCTTTTCCTGTGCAGGGCCCCCACCAGTCACCCACACAGATGTACGACCATGCAGTGAAAGGAAAGGCAACAGGGGTCTGCCCAGACCACCCGCTGGGCTGGGGGAGGCCTGGCTCCTGCCCGAGACACTGCGTTCTGATGGCTTCCACGAGCACGTCCCCTAACTTTCAACCAATGCTACTCCGTCTCTCTCCATCTGCGTGATGCCCTTGACAATACTGACCCAGAGAAGGAGCCCTGCTCTCCTCCCAGGGTAAGAGTGGAGATCCTCACATCATATGTCATTTACCAACTGATCATTAGGAACAGATCTTGGGCTCATTTGGAAATGCCATGAGTCAGTGAATCTAGGCTCTGATGGTAAAGAGGGTAGGATTGGACTGCACGCCGGTGATTAAAATTCAAAGGGCCTTTCCCTTGGGAAGTCCTAAAAATCCATGACTTATGGTCATACCGTCTCTGTCAGGAAAACAAAGGTCATGTTTGAGAGAACTGTTAACAACACCTAACCCACTTTTTGAAGCTTGATAATTAAGACCTGTTGTAAAGTTACCATATGAATCTCATACATGAGACCGTGTTATGTCTTGAGCGACTTTCTGTAAGGGCTCCCGAGCAGGACCAATATAATGGGCCTTACACGTGGTTGCACATCACACTCATCTAAGAAGCTTGTTAAAAATATGAATTCCCAGTTCTCATCTCCCCGAGATGCTGAATCAGTATATCTAAGGTGAGGCCCGTGAATCAAGACTTTGAGAAAAGCGCTCAGGTATTCAGATGCACGGCCAAGCGTGGCGTCCTGTAAAGTGGGGATGTCTATGGAGTAGGGAAGGCAATGCTGCTTTGTCTTCACTGGCATGAAAAGAACGTGAGGAGTTTTCTCACAGTGGGATATCACACGCAAAGTTACGTTAGATAATTCTTAGTGAGGCCCAGTTCAGGATTTGTTCTATCTGGTGTGTAGAATCCCTTAGGCTATATGCCTGCATTAACTTCTCATGATCGCCAATGGGATGATCAAGAAAAGCTGCGGCTACTCTGCAGAGGGATAAATTCTGCTGTTTTATTGTCTTCATGGGTATCAAATATTAAGTTAGGATTTGTGACAATCTCTCGGAGTTTTATAGTTTCTCATACACAATCAAATGGACTAAGCAGAAATTTGAAAGAACTACCTGAGGACAGGATTTTAAGAGAGTTTTACGGATAGCTGAGAAAGGTAGTCAAATTATACTTGGACTCAGGAGTGATTTCCATCCTGAAGACACACTACGCTGGGCAGCATCTTTGCTGAAAGACTTCCAAGAAGAATATCGGACAATCTTTCCTGGAAGCTCCTTTTGGGAAATGGTTATGATCACTAAGAACCTAGAAGTGCCCAGCACTGTGCGGGCCTTTGAAGTTTAAAATTTTAACAAACATTCTGCCCAGAAAACACTCGTCACCAGGTCACCCAGTCTTGTTTATAATTTCAATCATATGCATTACTCTCTAAAGTGAACATGCCCACCTGCTCTTCTTCCTTTAAGGCCCAGATCAAATCCTATTCCTTCCAGAGAACTTTCCGGATTTCATCCCACATGTCCCCCAAAATCGATTTATCTCTATTCTCCAGAACATGTATCGCACTGCCTGATGACAGAGTGATTCATCTATGTCTCTTCTCCCCTAGAGATGTGTGATTTTCTTTAGGGAACAGACACGTCTTACTCAGTACTTACATACTGAAGAGGTTAAGAATTATGAAAGCGTATGTGATACCATCTTGGATTAATCCGGTCATTTTATCCATCCAAGGTGCTCTAACCCTGACCGTGGGGCAAAGACTGTGGGAGAATGTGAAAAGTGTGGAGCATTGTTAATATTCTGCCCACACTTTTTTTTTTCCAAAGCCTTCTTGAACCAATTCACATGTTGAGCCTGGGAAATCTCTCAGTGGTAACAAGTAGACTAAGATAATTTCCTCTTGCTCCATATACACTGGAGATGGAGAAAATCTACTCTCCTACTTAAGTAAAAATCTTGTGTAGGCAGGAAAACTTTAATTGTAGAAGTATTATGTAAATGTAAGTTATTTAATTAAAAAGAAAAAAGAAACTTCACAGGAAGTAGCTGTTTTAAAGAGATGAGAGAACTTGTTTTCTTTTCTGTAAGTGGCTCACCAATAGATTTTGAAATGATGTATTCATCGTCAGGAGAAAAGGCAACTGCATTTGCTTCTAGGCAAGATGGAGTAACAAGGAACAGATTTACCTTCTCAAACTGAAACACCCCAAAATGGCTTAATATATGAAATGTCTGTTTTCATGTACTAGATAGCAGGCAATGAAGGACACTGATCCCCGAGAGAGGAGAAGAAAACGTGGTGAGTCTTATGATTATTCCAGCTCCATTGATTGAGAGAGACAGAAAGGGGAACCCAGGTGTAGCCTGGCAGGCTCCCTATGTCAAGAAGGAGCTGAGAATCTGGGGAGATTAAGGTGGCCAGAGTCAAAAGGACAGAATACGAGAGAAGAGAGAGCTGCACACAGAGAGAACTCTGAAGATCTGCAGAGCACTGAGCTGAGCACTGATCAATGCATGCATTGAGGACCCTATCCACAGCTGAAGGAAGAAATACCCATAGGATCAGAGGAAACAGGGCCATGAACAGTGCTGGCTCCATGAAGCAGAGTGGAGACCTCATGATTCACGGGCCATTGGGTACAGTACACAGTAGGCCCTTGCCTCAATAGTGGAAAACAAGCCCTACAGTAGGCATTACTCTAATCTTACCAATAAATATTAATAGCAACACATAAAGGTATCAAACTGTTCCCATGCAATATAGCTGCATTCCAGAATAAAGTTCAAAAGTATGTACAGGAATACAAAAACATCCAGCATCCGATGAGGTAAAATTCACAATGTCTGGCATCCAACCTAAAATTACCAGGCACGAAAAGGAGCAGGAAATATGACCCACAGTGAGGAAAAAACTCAATCAACAGAAATTGATCGAGAACTGACACAAACTTTAGCATTAAAGACAAATACATTGAAATATTTATTATAACTATATTCCACATGCTTAAAAAGTTAACTAGAGACATGGAAGATATAAGAAAAGACCCACATTGAACTTCTAGAAATGAAAACTACAAAATATGAAATGAAAAATAAACTGGATGACAATAATGGAAAATCAGACATTGCAGGAGGAAGATTATTGAACCCAGAGACATAACAACAGAAACTACCCAAAATGAAATGCACAGAGAAAAAAATATCCAAAAACATAAAATGAGTTCAGCTGCCATGAGACAGCATAAAGTGGCTCAATATAAGTAAAATTGGAGTCCCTAGGGGGTTGGTGGAAGAAAAAGAGGAAATATTTGAGCAAATAATGGCCAAAAAAATCCTAACTGATGAAAACTATAAACCCACAAATCCAAGAAATCCAATGAACTCAAACACAAGAAATATGAATAAAACTATACCAAGTCACATCATAATCAAATTGCCTGAGACCAGTAATAAAGAGAAAATCTTAAAAGCAGCCAGAGAAAAAAGAAGCATTGCATACAGAGAACAAAGATCTCCCACCGAGAAATCGCAGTACTTTATTTCTTAGCAAAACCTGTGTCACTTTGATTTATTGTTCTCAACTTTTACAGGCAGGACCTCATTGCAAATAAAGAAACAAGGGCAATGGTCAGTATAACAGATAATTTCTTTGCTTACCCCAAAGTCATTCACTTTCTTTTGCCCTGTAGTAGAATCCCAGTTTTGTCTGGGTCTTTTATGGTAGAGTGACAAGCCTTTTGCTTCTCTCTTCTCTATGTAGAATCTCAGTTTGGTCTAGCAAATGGTTACAAGCCATCCACTTCTGGCAAGTGAGCTCAGCCCTTGGTCTTGACCCATTTCCAGCCAATGAGGTGTAAGGAGAAGTCTTTGTGGAGGGGATGTTCAGAGAAAGGTGTGCAGAAAGAAACTACCTGCTCCCTGCGGCCACCTTACCTCCTTCCTCCTCTGATTGCAGTTTTGATGTTTGGAGCTGCTGTGGCTGTCTTGCAGCCAGGAAAGAAAGACCAAGGAAATCTGAGTGCCAATCTACAGATCGGACATTGGAAAGCCTCTGAACCAATCCGAAACTGCCCACCTCTGATTCCTGTCACGTAAGCAAAACACCTCCCTATCTGCTTAGTCAAAGTTGTTAGTAGCATATTACCACCTTTGGCTAAACACGTTCCAAACTGCTACGATCATAAGGGAAATCAGAGATTTGAGCCTTTGTCTTCAGGCTCCAAATCTGACCCTCTTTCCTCCATGCCCTAGCTAACTCTCTGTTGCCAGCTTCCTTCTGAAAGCTACTCTGGTCTGAGATGTAAAACTATGAAATGTCATAGGCATGAGAAAGCTGAGATCTGCTTCAAAAATGGGGGAGGGGAGATCTCTCATGACTTTGAAGCATCAGAGTCCTTTTGACCCTTCCAAGCCAATGGGCAATGACCACTTTTCCCTACCTTCATTCCCAGTTGCCCAGAAGCAGACTTAGTTTCTGAATGTAGCACTTCTATGTACACAGTACAGGGGCTCGTGATTTCAAGAATGAAAGACTCAGAAGACTGAAAAAAAACAAGGCAGACTTACCACATCTCCTGCTAACATTCGTCATTAGTTGTGAGATGGAAGGGACCAGAACCTGGGTAATGCATCTCCAGGCCAGCTCTTCCATGATGGCTTTTGCAACTTTCTATAACCCTCATTAAAAGGTCTCAGTAGATTAAGGCTCTGAGGAGTTCTGCAGCAAGGAGAATGATTGAATGACCTTAAGATTGCAGATCTCTTTTATTGAAGCATACCACCAACAGCTCATGGACTCAGTTTGAGAGATCTTGGTCCAGGCAAATCAAATGCGTAAGGAAGTGGAAATATTGGGATCTGTTGGGTGGATTTACTTTCATAGATCATATGACATATCAGAATGCAATCTGATATTTCACTTTCTGGTGTAAAAACTCTCAGTGTCTCCCCAACTGCCAAAAGGACCAAGTCCAAAGTCTTTGGCAGGGCAACCAGGCCCCCGTGAAATCTGATCGTAGCCTAAACAGCCTATTTTGCTAGCCTCAGACGCATGGCAAAGGAGGCCCCATTCACTTGCCGTGCACTGTGATGTTTACACTGCCATCTCTATGTGTCATTTTATATGCCTCCCTCCCCATCCTGGCCCACTCGCCAATAGAATAATTTGGGGTTTATGTCCCAAGTACCAGCTCAAATGTCATGTCTCTGTGAACCCTACTCTGGTTTCCTAAAGTAGACTAGAGAATTCCTCTTAGGGGTTGCCAGTACCTATCTCCATTACAGCATTTATTATACTGTATTGAAATGTCTAAGTAGAGCCCATTTGTCTTTTTTATCTGGATGCCTTTTGTATCTACTACTGCATCTAGCACATAGTAGTTTCATAAACAGGTGGTGAATGAATGAATGAATGAATGAATAAGGGGACTCACACTCATCCTGTTGCAACTCCAAAGCATATGTAAAAGGTTCTTAGGAAGGCTTGAATACAAATTAAACCAAATTAGAATCTTGAAACAATTTATGCAAATCTGGTTTAATATAGAATTAGTCTGAACTCAATGTTCTGGTTTCTGCTTGTCAGACAAGTTTCTCTGAACTGTGCTCTCTCCAAGTGTTGTGAAAGGCATGAATTGAAGATGATTTCATAAAATAAACAACCTCTTATGTTTCTGAGGCCACTTTAATCAAAGGCATCCAGAGAGGCCTACAATGGTTCATGTGAAAGTGAAGAGTCATTGTGTAGGTAGTACATAGTGATGAAGAAAATAATGAAATGACACACGTGAGTGAGAGTTAACAACCTCGAGGACATTTCTCTTTGAGAAAGGGATTGAGTTGCTCCTTAAAATGAACATTGTGCCTGGTTTCCAGGGTTCTAGACAGAGCATACCAGAGGCAGTTTTGCTGCTGTAGTAATAAATGGAAATAAGTTTTAGCCTTGGACTCTTTACCACAAAGAAATTTTCTGAGATAAGTATGTCCCTTTATCCCTAGCTTTACTTCCTGAAGTCAATGCTGCTAGCCTCACAGCCAGACCCAAATGCAAATCTAAGCATCATTGTACTCACCTACAGGGTTAAAAAGACATGCTCAAAAAGGCTTTTGCTGATGGATGTTCTGTCAGGAAACATTTACTGACCACCTAGTGCATGACACGCACTGTGCAGTTTGTGCAGATACAAAACTGGATAAGACTCATCCTCACATTAGTAAAAGAGACATAGATACGAACCAATTTGCATGATGCAGGGTACTCTGTGCCGTAAAGCCTACTTATGTAAAGTACTGCAGGATCACAGACTTGTGAGCAACTACTCTGCTTGGAGGAAGTTGGGGAGGAGGGGAAACTGGAGTTTCCTCTTATGCTGCTCCTCTTGGAGGAAACAGCAGCACAGCAAGACACTAAAACACTTGTGAAATGCGTCTATCTACCAACCCACCTGCACATACCTACCTGCGTATATCTACCTACCTACCTATCTAGAAATGTTCATGTTACATAAAAATATTCCTTAAAAATAAACACATTCTTTTTAAAAAACCAAAATATGATAGTTAACTCTTGATTATTTATCTGCTTGTCCAGTTCTTTTACATGATCTAAACCTTCTCTTCCCTTCAGTGGCTGAGGACTTCATTTTCTCGTTCATCAATCTTCTCACTTCAGGGTGGGCAGGGTAAGGATAAAGGTGCTGAAGTTGCAATCAGTTCATTCGGCTACTTGTTACAGCAGCTGGCTTTAGCATGGCACACCGCTTTTACCCTGAGCTCAATACCCTGGTACTGGGCACCTAACGATGACTTCTTGGACTTTGTTGCTGATATTGTTTTAATACTTGAGGATTCTGACCATGGCCTTGCTTAGCCAAGCTACATTCATTTGCTTCTTTAAAAGTCTACTATAAATCAATTTGTCTATTCTGCTTCCTTTTCTTCTTAAGTGGAAGATGAATTAAAGGGTAAGACTTCTTAAGACCCCGACATAAAGTTAAAGCTCAAGGAGAACAAGATTTAAAAGCCAGGGTTTCAGATATTTGGGGCTCTCCACTCACCAACAGATCACATTCATTTTAAGCACATGTTAGATCCAAATAGTGAAAAACACCAGAGTGCACATTAAAAAAAACTTCAGTGGACCCACTGTGGCACAGGAATGACCGAGTAGAGTGAAACCCGAGGTCTCTGATAGGCAGAATGTGACAGAAATCTGGTTCAGATGCTTCCTAAATGTCAGATGTTGCCAGTGGAGGGAAGGAATTAAAAAAAATAAATAAAAGACTGGTACTGTGGAGCTGCTAATTAAAACAATTCAGAGAACATAAATGCTAGAGGAATTTTGGACCTGCCACGTCGGGCTGGTTTCAACGCAAATGCAATGTTCTGATTTCTCCCTTCATTGAGAAGGTATAATTAGCTCAGCTGCAACAGGGTGGGAGCCCTGAGGCAGCCGCTCTCTGATGCTGCCAGCTCCCGCATGACAGGGGACAGCTGCCACCTGCCCCGCCTGCCACGATTGCACAGAGCCATGGCCACCCCATGAGGCTGCTCACAAGCCACCATGTGCAGAAAGCCTAGGCTTCTAGTGGGATTGGTTCTTGCTTAAAGGTAAGGGACAGAGTCGACTCCATATCCAGTTGTCACCCTTCCATTTAAGATGGCCTTGGCTAACACCTCCCTCGTTACTGTGGTGGAAGGATTTTTAACATTGGCGATGGCATCCGCCATCAGCTTCAGCAACTCCTCACCTTGGAGTTTGATGCAGGCTGTTGGGGAGCACAGGAAGAAAATAATAAAGAAAAACTGACTTAAGGTGCTGGCAAATGAGAAGAACACATTACCCCAGCTATGCAGACAGAGAAGATGACTAGACACCATGACGGGAATGGGTTTAAAGCTACGCTTATACATGACCCTGTAGGTGAATAAGTAGCGTGGAAGCAACAGTGCTCTGGGACATAGTCACCGTAAGATGCACTGGAGCACTCAGAGCACAACGTCTGCCTGTCCATTTGACAAACCCAACTGAATGGACCTCATTGAAATGTTATCCCCAAAAGCAAAAATATCCCTAGAAGCAGTTCTGCGATAATGCACACTTTCATGAAACCAAAAGGCGGACCAACATTTTCCAATTTTAGAGAAGGCAAAATATAAATTGTAATTTGTTTGTTTTCCTAGTGCTATAAAATTATCAGGTCTTCTACCATCATCCTCTCCCCTACAGTCCTCTCATCCCTCTAACAGGAGCCAGTGTGAGTCTGGCTGCCCTTCCTCATCGTCAGTGGAAAGGCAGACACACAGACACACAGATCCTGCAGCTGCAACTGCGCAGTGTGACCATCAGGAGGGGCTGGGAGGGTGGTGTGAGATTAATGTGGTGGCTGAAGCACATTTCTTAATGACTGGGATAGTTCCAAGAACATTTCACAAATAAAGGAACTTGGATTTATTATTTCCTCCAATCAATTCAGAAGGAAGTACTTGAGGACCTTGTCACCTAAGTGGAGGATTTTCTTTTTAGCAAATGTTAATAAAATATGGTAGACAGCAAATGTCAATGTTTTTATAACGTAAATGACTAAGATTAACTTCCTATGTTCATCATGATGGCCACTATTTTGTTAGTATTTTCTTTTTCAAGCTTTTTTTCTTTTTTGAGCTATAACTCACATACCATAATATTTACTATTTTAAAGTGCACAATGCTTATCAAGGTGGCAAGGGAGGAACCAGCACAAAACACTCAACAGAGGAATCTGCAGCACGGCCATGCACGTAACTGCAGCAGAGCTGGTCCCACCAAAACACAGAGGCTGCAGGGGAGCGGGGCTGCAGGAAGGAGTGTGGGAAACAACCCGAAGAGACAACTCCTTAAAAATAAGTAACACCTGGAAGAGCAGAGGTGGGAGAAGCGTCTTCCCCAGCCCTGCCCTAGTATGCAAGTTAGCCAAGCTCTGTTTTGTCCTCCTGGGCTTTGTACACCCAGCACATTGATTCCTTTCCTTCCTCTCCCTTTGAAAGTCAAGCAAAACAAACAAGAAAATCAAATTGAGGGTTTGAGGTTAGTAGAACACACCCCAAACCGTCACTCTAAATAGCATCGCTTCAAGACGTGTCCCTTTTCTCTCGTATCCAAGTCCCAAGACCTCAGTTAACAAATCTGTCATACCCAGGGGGCCAGTTCCAAGTAATCAGTGGATGTGAATGATTGTCTATAACGCTACCTGTCGGTGATTTGTAGGGTGGAGTCACCGGGCAGACGGGGTAGGATTACTCAGGAGCAGGCAGGATGGAACCTCTTAGAACTCACCCAGAAGGTCACCAGCTAAGGCACTTCCAACCAAGGTGGTCTGTGGGAGACCTTCCAAGGGCCAGCTTACTTTTATTTATGTGAACAAGCTCATCTTAACTCAAACCTCAAACAAAGGCTCCTGGCATAATTTTACAGAATCAAACTCAAACCTCAAAATGCTTTAACCTAGTGTCCACCGGGAATTTTCCTGAGCCCTCAGGTTCCCCTGGAAGAATCCTCATGCTGAGGACTTTTGGAGATGACACACACCACTCTGGAGAGCCACAGAAAAAGCAGGAGGGGTGTTATGGGCTGAACTGTGTCCCCCCAAAATTTACATGGTGAAGATCTCACTCCCAGTACCTCAGGATGTGACTCTATTTGAAGAGAGCTTTAAAGAGATGATTTAGTAAAAATGGGATCATTAGGGTGGGCCCTAATCCAACATGACTGGTGTCCTTATACGAAAAGCAAATTTGGACATACAGAGGCACACGAGGGGCCCATGCATGTAGAAGAAAAAAGAAAAAAAGACCATGTGAAGACACAGCAAGAAAGAAGCCAGCTGCAAGCCAAGGAGAGAGGCCTCAGGAGAAATCGGACCACACCTGCCCACACCTTGGTCTTGGACGTCTGGACTCCAGAGCTGTGAGAAATACAATTCTGTTGTTTAAGTCACCAAAACTGTGATATTTTGATATTTTGTCATGGCAGCCCTAGCAAAGGAACACCACGGGGGATCCCCAGGAAAAGAGGGCCCTGGGGTCTCCTGGGCCCAGCTACTCACCCTGTAGTAGTCAGTGCTGTACACGTCCCGGGACATCCCGAAGTCCCCGATTTTCACCAGCAGGTTCTCCCCGACCAGGCAGTTCCGCGTGGCCAGGTCGCGGTGCACGAAGTGCTGGGACGCCAGGTAGACCATGCCCGCGGCGATCTGCTGGGCGATGTGCAGCATCTGCGACTGCGTCAGCTCCGTGGGCGGGTTGCCTTCGGCCATCAGCACGGCGTCAGGTCCGTGTGCCCTGCGGGGGACACGGGGGGTGCGCTGGGGCACAGCTCATCGGCTGGAGGGGCCCCCCCAACTGCTGATGCTGGAAGACAAAGTGCTTCCCCCGCAGCTCTGCTTCTTAAAGCCCGAGGTCACCCAGGCTGCTGCATCTCCCAAATATCTCAAATTCCCAGCCCCCCCCCCCCAATACACAGGTTTACGTTTTAGGGGCTCCAGAACTCTGCGGGGTCAGGCACTGGCAGAGCCCGGACCCTGACAAGCACAGGTGGCCGATGCAAAGGAAAAGCAGAAACAAACACTAGCGGGGACGTCGGCTGTCCTGAAGGGAGGTCACAGAGCCCAGCAGGGTCCCCTGTCCTCGCAGACGCGCTGCAGCCGGGCGTCCCCTGCCTGATCCGAGTCCCCTGATCCGAGTCCCCTGATCCCAGTGCCCTGGTCCCAGTCCCCTGGTCCCAGTCCCCTGGTCCGGGGCGCACTGGTCTCCCTCGAGACCATTTAGCGGGGTCCCCGGGAGCTCTCGGCCTGGCCGTCCGTCCCCGGTGGAAATACCGTTTCCTTCCGCCCCCGCCCCCGCCCTCCGGCCCAGCACGTGCACCCACCAGCACGGAGCGCCCCTGGAGTCTTGGCACACTTGCTCTCTGGCTGGGGGGAGATGTACTCTGCCCTATGGGTGGCGGGGCTCGTGCTCTTGAACCTCTGTTCTGTCCTGCACGGCCCCCCACAACCCTGCGCTCCCGGGGGTCCGAACACGGCCATGGGCTCCGGGGAGGGGGGCTCCGGGGTCCCGCGCGGGGAGCCCAGCCCGGTGTCGCTGACCCGGATGGCCCGCGAGGGCGCTGCAGGGCCAGGAGCGCCGAGGCCTGTCACAGGCCACCTCCCGGCAGAGGCGAGCAGGGCGGAGATGGGCTCCTCCAGAGGATTTTAAATAAACTTTAATGTGGGTGGCCCTGTCTGCAGGCTCCCAGAACTGCGTGCGTATATAAAAGTGACAGCGCCAGAATTATCCAAGAACGCATGTGGCATTGTGACCGACCCCCACCCATCTGATGAGCATCCGGCCACAGATGCGCCCCTTCTTCCACCATCACTGCGATTCTTCCTTTCTTTGATTTCCAAAGCATGCTGTCACCAGACCTGTCATTCTTGTATTCTCAGAGAAGGGACAGGAGACGAGGAGTGGGGGAGTCTCCCAGGCCCCCCAGCATCCAGCACCACAACTCTGGGGGGCCTTTTAAGGTCTCTGGTCTGTGAGTTCCTCATTAGTCAAAATGCAAAGGGACTTTATGCTGGGTGATCCTCTAGGTCCCTCGGTCTCCAAATGTCTGTCTGGGTTTAACCATTCCCTGGGGAGGACCTCCTGTTTCTGCATAAGGCTAGTCCTAACATATTTCACCTCCACTCAAACCACAGTCCCCACCTGCCTCTTGTCACACTGAGGAACAACACCGTGGAAATGTTTCGGGGTTTTCTTCAGCTCAGAATCTCTTACTGGAAGTATGAAGGCTGCAGCACAGTGGCAAAAGCTCTGGGGTATCTGAGCTGAATTGGATCCTGCCCCAGTATACTAGCTGCGTGACCTCAGGCAAATTACGTAATGAGCCTGTTTCCTCATCCCATAAAATGCAGATAGGAGCTGCTCCTTCTTAAGGGCGGTGATGTGAGAAGGGACTGAGAATCTGCTTGAATGGTGCTTCACCACCTTTGCGAGGAAAGCCACAGAGAAAGACTTTGCAAACACAGGTTCTCTTTTAAAAAGAAGTGGAGAGGTGCTACGAAAACACAAGCTATCTTCTGCACATTTCTTTTTACAACTGGCGTGTAACAGAGCTCTTCAGGACACCAAAGGGCCAGCCCTCTCAACCCCACCAAAGGTTAATCAAGCCTGACCCTTTCCAGCACTAAGAGAGAGGGCAAGGGAAAGTGAGGATGTTTTCAATTGTTTAACTCTGCAGTAATCTCACCACGAGGAGAAGAACCTAGGGGTCCACCTAAACTAAGGGAAATCCTGAAATAAAGACTCAGAGATTCTGAGCCAGGAATCAATCTTCAGAGATTTAGTTCAAAGGGTAAAATAAGTTGTTTACTGGCCACAGTCTTATTTCAGCCCCAGAAAACTGGACTATTCCAAGTATTGTTGGAAGCAAAGACTCCAGGGTAGAGGAAAAGTTAGAAGCCAATGCAGAAAGCCAGTTCTGCTCAAAATCCTATATTCCAGCCTTCCACTCTGCACGCACGAAGGCTGATGGCCCTCAAACGCCTGCAGCACTTTGTAGTAGCTGGTGTGGGCTGGAGAGACACCTGCATTTTAAAGTCTTTCCCCTGCTTGTTTCTGGGTATTTGAACAAGGCTTATTTAACTGAAGAAGCCTCTGGATGCTTTCTTTGAGCAGAAACTTTTACTGTAGAAAAGGGGTAAGTGAGTTTTCAAAACAAGTTCTTATGGGGGGCATAAGTAAAGTTATCACTCCCCGGATTCTACTGCAGTTCTTGGAAACAAAAAAATTTCACCTTTTCCAGGAGAACATTCCTTAAGAGGTGAAAAAGCACCATCAGCAGCCTGGCTTGGGGAGCAAGTAGCGGTTCATGGGGCCTGGCAGGGGAGGCTGCTCAGCCTTCCTCATCTTGTTCCCTCCAGCGAGGGTTACAGCAGCACTTCACCACTCTGCTCCAGCTCTGGAATTCTCTAGAACACTACTGACCACCCCCCCCTTTTTTTTACAGCCACCTCAGCAGGAAGGATTGCATAGTGGTTTAGACTATGGACTTTGCAGTCAGGGGCTGCAGGTTTGAGTCCCAGCTCTGTCACCTTCTAACTGTGACTCCATTTCTCCAACTGTAACACAAAAATGATGGTAATAAGAGTTTATTAGGTTTATACAAGTTAAAAATTTTTTACGCTCAGAAAGACTCAAATATTAGTTGTTACCACTTGGAAAATACTCATCTCTCTTTCCCCTAGTTAGCAGGAAACTCAGGACAGATTCTAGGAGGAAAACTGGAATCCCCTTGAAAGCAAGGACTGCTTTATTCCTCATTTCTCCCTCCACTTAGCACAAGAACTGACCACCATGGTGCTCAATATGTGGTTTTTGGATGAATAAAAAGTGGGATAAGAGACAACATCTATCTTTATAGGGCAGTTCCAGTGATAGTCAGGGACCTTTCATGGCAGCTAAGTGCCCGGTTCCCTTTCAGAAAGAGGAAACACTCTTTCTGTATTTGCAGCACGTTAATGTGCCCGAGAACTTGATTCTTGGCACGGCGAACCTCTTGTTCCCAGAGTTTAGCAGATTCTGAAATAAAGCAGGGTAGGCTTCCAATCGCTCCGCACCCTGTGCAAGATGCCAAGGGAGAAGCAGGTGCCTGCTCCTTCCAGAAGACGGGAAGAAGAGCTGGGGAGAGGCCGACTGAGCCAGGAAGGGAAAGGGTCAAGTTGCAACACACACACACACACACACACACACACACACACACACACACACACACACACACACACACACTGAACTCACAGAAGCATTTAACTGCATCCAGGTGAGTACATCTGGATTTATTATTCTACAGTTTTTGGAAAGCACCATGTTGAATTCGGGTAGTGGCCTGGTGCATGGGAACAAGGGGAAAATATTTCTCCTGGAAGCCTCTAGACCTCAACCAAATTCAGCTTCTTTTCTTCCTTCACGTTTGATCTGACAAGACTGTGCAAAAGCTGCCATTGCCCCTGTCCTATTACCTACAAGAAAAAGTTTGCCAACCTAGCATGACGCATTAGGATTGCCTCAGAATACCACAAATTGGCCACATATTCCCAATCTCACCTGGCATTCCTTACCCACACAATCACAGGAAAAGCGGAGAATGGGGATCCGTCCCAGCACAGGAGGACTAAACTGCCCATGTATCCACAAGGCTAGAGATGGTAAAAATGATCCAGACAGCACCAGCCATGAGATGGCATTTCTAAAAACAGCAGTCGGTTCTCCCCCATCCACTGTTCTCGCAGTGACTGACCAATTACTAAACTACATAGTGGCTGAATCTTCTAGCATTTGCATGAAGTAATCTGGGGCCGATTTCTGTGCAAGGCCCTCTTCAGTGCTGGCAGAAACCAGAGGGAGACAGAGGCCTGGGTGTTTCCCTAACACAAAAGGCATGACTTCACCAGGATTTGGAATCTCTCAACCAAAATGCAGAGGAAAATGTGGCAGAAATGAAGGCTTGGGGGACAACATTTATCGATCACCTCCCAGCCAACAGTGCTCACACTGCTCCTTGAGATGGATATTGTTATACCCTTTTTACAGGAAATTGAGGCCAGCAAGGGCAGTCTGCCTCTTTCCTGTTGCTCCAAATTTATACTATCTACCAAGATATCACAGGTAGCACATTTACTAGTCTTTGAAAAATGAAAGCCAGCTAAATTTTAAAGAAAATAGCATGTTAGGACCAGACAAGACTTGGAGAGGATCTAACTCAGACCCACCTGACAGTAGAGGGGTCCCCAGCGGTGGGTACGGAGTAGGAAGTAGACCCCAGGTCTCCCGACCCTCACTCCTGGGACCTCTGCCTCTTTAGAGGTCTTCCATTTGTGCTCTGCTTAATGCAAATAACAGTGTCGCTTGGCTTCCTTGGCCGAGGACTATCTGCGCAGCACACTTCTGTCTCTCGGTAGACGTGGGAGGACTCTCACCATGGGCCCCACCAGGGCGGCCACCAACTTCCTCCATCTCAACAAGCTCAGCTGTCTTTGTGATGGCTGGGGCAGCTGGTCGACCAGTAGAAATCATTACTAGCAGAATTCAAGCATCTGCCTATTCAACACTTCCCGTTTGCTCCAACGCCCAGAGCTCTCTATACTTACTCTAGTCCAGTCCTCATGCCTGCCCTGCTGGCACCATGTTATCATCGGAACAACTAAGAGACTTGCCCGAGCTCACTCAGCTAACAAATGCTGTGGCAGAGGTTGAACTTCCACTCTGTCTGGAGGCTGAACTCCCTGCTCGTGTTCTCACACCACGGTGTCTCCTCCAGAGTTAGGCACACGGTTGCTCGTGTCGTGCCGTGCTAGCCTCTCGCTTGCTCTGTCTGTGACTCCTCCCAGTGCACCACCTGAGGAGGGGACTTCTTGAGAAGCCTTTGCTGAGTTAAGACCCAATTAGGTCAATGCTAGAAATCCATGTGACACTAACCCAATGAGTAGCCCAGTGACTCCTTTTCACACTCAGTGTTTTTCTCTTCCTTGCTTTGACTTCTTCTAGAGACCTTGCTCATCATGAAACCCCTCAAGGTGAAGCCATCCATCTTTTCAAGACAGGATCTCAACGATACCCACACCCCTGGGTCCTCCGTGGTCATGTCAAATGCTGCTTTGCCACTTTCTTTCTAAAGCTCTTGCTCTTCGGAGTCTGTTCTTTCCACTGTGGATCCTCTGAACTACTGACCTCCTGGTCGTTCTCTCCATCTTCAAAATCCAAACCCCACCCCAGACTTGCCTCCTCTGGCTGCTTTCTCCTTGCTCCCCCTCATGCATCCCACAGTCTGGCAACCTGACTCTTCACGCTCCCCTGACCAAGCACCTCCCTGTGACACTTGCTGCCTGAGCTCTTGCTGCTTCCTTTGCCTTGGGTAACGTTCTTCTCTTGTCTGCTCAGCAAGCTCCTACAGATCCTCCAAGGCCAGTCCCAAATGCACATGACATAGCACTTAGTACAACAAATGCTCCGTAGATGCTGTTTGCATTGAGTGGAATCACTAGCATCATGTTATATAAAGTCAGCTGATTAAGGAAAAAGCACAGCCGTGGCCTCCTTTCTCCTCTGGTCCTTTCTCTGCACGCGCTGGTGCAGTTACCATGGAAGGCCGTTCAAGAGAAAGGTCCAGGGCTCCCCGCCCTCCTTGGAACTACCAGTCCTCACCTTTGGGCTGCCGGGTCCACCCTCTCCCGACCACTCCCCGTACCTGAGGAACTTGTTGAGGTCCCCATGCTTCATGTACTCGAAGACCATGATGAGCGGGTCGCCCTCCACGCAGACGCCGTAGAACTTAACGATGTGCTCGTGCTGGAGGTTGGTCAGCAGCTCGGCCTCGCGGTGGAAGTCCTTGCGCGCATTGTCGCTGGCGTCCTTCAGCGTCTGGGGAGGGGCCGGGGAGAAGACCGGCACTTGTTAATGGACACGAGGATATCCAAGGGAAGGGTGTGCCGAGAGTTACCTTAGTGGGACCTAAGATTGCTGAACAGGAAGGACATTCATCTCATTTATTACACAAAAGACCGGAAAACTGCCTGATTCCTGCAGAAGCAACGTTTGTGTCAATAACTGAGGAATAATGCCTTATGGGTACGCAGTGCTTTAAAGTTTATGAAGATGTTCGCAGATGTTCTCATAAGTTACCGACAGGAGCTTCATCCTTTCTAGCCCTGGTCTAGATACGGTGACTGCTGGGGGGCTTCTATCCCCTTTCGGTGCCTGTTGCGCTGTCTGTGATGCTACATGCAGCTCACCTCTGCTCATACAACCTCTTAAAAACTATATGTTGTGAAATGACTCAGTAGAAAGAAGAGTACAATGAACCTTCACAGACCTATCTTCCAGCTTCAACAGTGATCATTTTGCCAGTCTTTATGTGACAGTCCCAAGTGCCCTCCCCAGGTCTGTGCCCACACACACATCGCTGGCTCATGAAACACCCTTCCTTGTGAGCCACAAGAAGACCAGCCATGCTGCCAAGAGGAAGATGCCCAGGAGCATGCCAGCAGGGCTCTGGTGCCTTCAGTTCTCTGCTCAGACCACTCTGCCACACAGAGTCATAGTAGGGCAAAGCTGGCATCTGCCATGTGGAGGCTCACAATGTGCTGAGGTCTTGCCATGTGCCCATCACTGAGCTGGAGCTGTAGCAGCATAAAGAAGATGCTGACCCAGATCCTGGCCTCAGTGGCTTATGGGCAAATAGGCACTTATATATGTTCCTAAGTAACTATAATTCAAGTTCAAAACCCAGATTCCTGAATAAACCAACTTCTGCACCTCTGTCCAGCTTGATCCCCTGACACTACTCTCGATCCCAGGCTTCTACCTTAGAACTATGTGCAGCTCCCCAGTGACAAGGGGCCACGCCTCCCAACCTCTGCACGTGTCACTCCTCTGCCTGGAATGATCACTGGTGTGGGAAGTTGAACCCCCCTGCAGATTAAGGGTGTCCACATTCTAATCCCCAGAACCTATGAATATTCTACCTCACATTGCAGAAGGGATTTTGCACATAATTAAGTTAAGGATCTCAATGTGGGGAGATTATCATGGATTAAACAGGTGGACCCACTGTCATCACCAGCGTCTTCATGAGAACAAAGAGAGAGAAGACATAAGGACAGAAGCAGAGATCAGAGAGGAGATGCCACACTGCTGGCTTTGAAGACGGAGGAAGGGGCCATGAGCCAAGAAATGTGGGTGGAAAATCTGGAAAAGGCAAGGAAACAGATTCCACCCTGGAACCTCCAGATGGAACCAACCCTGCTAACATCATGACTTCTGCTTAGTAAAACTGATTTCAGATGTCTGACCACCAGAACTGTGAGAGGAATCACTTGTGTTTTGTTAAGCCACCGAGTGTGTGGTAATTTGTTATAGCAGCAATAGAAACTAATACACCTGGCTGATCTCCAGCAGTCCTCCAAGACTTGGCTCAGCCCTCCCATCTCTGGGAAGTGCCACCCCTCATTGCTGACACATCCTCTCCACCCCCGGCCAGCTCAGATGACCCTCGTAGGTGCCCCTCATATTATCACTATGGCATAGCCAACCACAGTATGTTCTAACCACATATTTACCTTCTTGTCTCTGGGACAGACTGTGAGCTCCTTGGCCCAGGGATGGCACCTTTCATCTCTGAACCACCAGCACTGGGCTCAGCACAAGGCACAGGGTGGGTATTTATTCAATAGATGTTTGTGGAATGAATGACAAAGGCCTCAGGAACCAAATGCTGAGAGCGAGCAGAGTCCAGAGAGGGAGCAGTTGCTTCCAGTTGAGGGGTGAGGAGGCGGGAAGCCTGCGGATGCACCTGGGAAAGTGTGTACATGAAGCCTCTCCGGAGAGACTGGCATCAGTCACTGTCGAGGTTAGACGGCAAATGTGAACACCCATACCCACTTAAAGTGCCTCATTCCTCTGTCATCCCTCAGATATGCACTGCCTGCAAAACTGGTACCAGGTCCAGGCTCCAGGAGCATGGCAGGTCCCTGCTGGTCATCCTGTAGGTCACTGCCTTGACTCTGCTCTCCCTGTGGGGCTGCTCCTGGCCTGGACCACCTGTGAACCTGGGATATGCCACAGGCGGAGCTCCTGGGGCACACGTCTGAGGTGGAGGTGAGCAGGGAGACATTCACTGGGGCGTGCTCAGGATCAGTGCCTGTCGCAGGGACTGGGCGGGGGAGCTGAGCTGTGGGGACAGTCTCAACAGGAGCCTCATCTGGCCCTGCAGGATGACCCCTCAAGCCTCTGGGCTGAGGGGGCTGAGTTACTGGATGGGGGCCCCCAGGAGGGGAGTGGACTGGAGTGGAATTGCTGAGCCCCCTTAGGGGCAGGCGGCTGAGGACCGTCTGTCAGTCTCAGCCTCCCCAGCAACTGGGGAGCGGGCCCTTCATTCCTGATGGGTGCTGGTGGCTCATCACCGAGTCCACCCAGGATGGGTTTTTGGTGTGCGGTTTACGACACCTAGGGCTGCTCTGCACACAGGACACCAGAGGGCCTGCAGGGCCTGCCTCAGGTCCGCCACAGAAAACAGTCAGGTGGTGGAGGCAGGTGCAAGATCGCAAGTGTTATCTGTTGCCGTCTTAACAGAACCGAGCATTTTCACTCACTTCCTTTAGCAGGACTTACAGTTCTTTCCCCAGTGGTGACCAACCCAAGGAGGCAGGATTAGACGTGTAGTTTTCCCTAGGCCAGAGGCAGTGGCTTCTTACGCCAAATTCTGGGGAAACAATTCAGAAAAGGGTCTGGTGATGGGACTTGCCATTTTCACTTCAGTAGGTGGTTTTCTGAGCAGTGTCTGCAGGAGCATCACCAGCTCTGCTTGGAAAAGTGAGCGGATTTGGGCCAGCAAGTGCCCAGGGAGGCCATAAAGCTTCAGTAGGGCTGTTGCCATGGACACCGCACATTTCTCTACTTAACAACAAATGCAACAGAGGCTGAGAACCTGGGGTCTGGGTCTCTGCTCCCTTGAAGCGACGAAAACTGGGCTTGTCACATCCCCTCTGCCTCCCTGTCACACAGGGAGGTGTGATGTGCTTGTCTGGATGACCTGCTTAGGTTGGTTTTACCCATGGGCCTGCTTTTGGCTGCTTTCCACCCCCACATCCCCCCCACTGTTTTGTTTTGCTGAACTTCTTGGTAGAAAAATAGCAGATGAGGCAAGGAGATGGACTTGGAGGAGATGGAAGTGTCATCTGCCGGGTCCTTCCCCTGGGCTCACAAGCAAGACACACACACACCAGAGCGTTTCTCACACCTAGACTTACATTGCGGTTTTTGGTACATGTCTGTCTCCTCTGCTGCCTTTGACAGCAGAAGTGTGTCCTGTTCACCTTCTTACCACTGGCTGCCTAACCCAGTGCCATGCAAGTAAAAGAAGCCCTGACATGTGGGGTCTGTGCACAGTGGAGAAAGAAAACAGTGGGGGAAGAATAAAAAGTGGTGGTCCTCTGGAAAGGGGGGACGTGGGCCCGAGTAAGGAGCAGAAAGACAGGAAGGAAAGAAAAGAAAGCAGGCTCAGAACCTGCTCGCAACACGGAGGGGGCCACCCCACGCACTCTCTCCTGGAGAGCTGGCCCCAAATGTCTGTGTCCCCCTTCCAGTCCGAGGGCAAATCTCCACAACAGTGGTGCTCAGAGGCAAGGAGCTCCAGCTCAGCGTGCAAAGATCCAGGCTCACATCCTGGCTCTGCCCTGGACCTCTCTGAACTCTGGTTTCCTACTCTGTGGAGTAGCAATATCACCCACTTCCCAAGGACACCTGGAGGGGAGTGTAAGTTGGGATGCCTCCCAGGGTCCCTGGTAGAGAGACACACTTGGGTGATTTAAATTTGAATCCACATCCAGGCCTGCGTTCAATTTGCCCATGCAGGGATCCAAGAAGGCCAGTGGGCACGTGGAAAAGGCACGGGGGCCACCCCAAGGCCTGAGAGCAGCACTGCCACCACAGCTGCCACCTCCTCCTGATGGCAGTCTAAGCTCTTGAAAGCATGGTGCTGCCACGGGGACACACCCTCGGCCTGCAGTGCTTCTCACGATCCGGTCTCTGCTCAGAGGCTGTTCAGAGCTGCTGAGATTGCTCACGAGGGTGCTTCCAATAGTTCACGGGAGAATGGAATTAAAAGAGAATACACGTCTTTGCATGAACTTTTCGAAGACACCCTCCTATTTCTAAGACCTCAGCCTGTCTTTACCAGTGATCTGGAAAAGGTGATGACCCTTTCGGGTCATTATCGCAAGAATGAATTCTGTGCGTAATCTTCCCGCCCAAGTTTTAGCTCTGCACTGTTCGTTCAAGAATGCTAAATTTTGTATGTGTGTGTGAGAGAGGGACAAAAAGAGAGAGAGAGAGAAGACAGAGGAAGAGAGGGGAAGGGAAGGAAGGAAGGCGGAAGGGAGGACAGGGTTTTATTTTGGGGTACCCAACCCCAAACAGTTAACAAGCGCCTAATATTTCCATGTCCCCAAAGCAAAATGCTATGGAAAGGAGCCCACTCTTAGCACAATATCAAAAGCTGTGTTTCAGTAAAATTTCTGGATTTAAAAGAGGTGATTTCACTATTCATGGGGCAAACACATCTCACAAACCTGGCCTCGTCCTACGTGCCCATCCATTTTTGCATGTTGGGTCCTTTTTCTAAATTATAATTCAATTCTATTTTAAGAGACTCAGAAAATACGGTGGTAACGACTTGGGCAAAATCATCTTCTGAATTTGGCAGTCTAAGAACAGATTTTCTCTAAGGATGGAAGCACAGCCAGACAGCAATCAGAAGCTGCAGAGTCCTGCTACCAACCCCACTGATGAAGATCATCCCTGTTTTAGAGCCGTGGCTGATGGTCATCTCACTCAATTACGTGAGGCCCGGCTTGTCCCACGTCCCCTGGCAACGCACTGAGGCTACAGACAGGGCAGCAGCTTGCCTCACTGACAGATGCTTTTTAAGTTTCATTTTGGCAGGCGTATTTGCCTGGTCATCGAGCACTGCTGTTTTCTTATTTCTACTGTCCACTTGGTCGGTTGGTTTCTTCTCATTCCTGGTGAATTTCCTGACACTCCAAAGCCACCATCCTTCCCGAAGACATTCTCAAGGGAGAGGTCTCACCCAAGCTACAGCAAGATACTGCTGGAGCACATATCGATTCAGAGTTGCAATTATGGAGTGTCGTGGAATAAATCTCAGCTCAGAACAGAGGAATTAGTGAGGTGACACAGAAGTAAGAAAGAAAAAAACAAAAGGAAAATAAAAATTCATCTGAAATGCTTCAGCAAATATTAAGATTAATGCAAATCTAGTAAGAGGCAAGAAGGCTTATCAGTGGAGTGATAGAACATTGCAGGATTTGACAGATGTCAGGCGTTTCAAAGCATAGGTGGTCTGGGAGAGACAAGGTAAAATAGGGATTGTGTCCTTTGTAAGTACTGATCTCATATTCTTCTTCTCTTATACATTTTAGAAATCATAGAAACAGTGTCTTTGATAAAGTGAAAGATAAAATATAGAAGAGATTATTATGCTAAGACCTCAGTATGCCCAATGCCCTTTGTCGTGGTTAAAACATACAGGAAAATGGATAAACTCCCACACCAGCCAACCAAGATGCACAAGAATGTTTAGTTAATATACCTAAATCCCTCTAGGTCAGGATCATTGGGTTATGCTAATGGAAATTTCTAATGGAAAATCTTTACTCTCCTGATATCTTCTAGATACATGTGGCTAGCTATCACCTGAAATCTGGCTAGCCCAAATTGAGATGTACTTGAAGTGAAAAATAACCAAACTTTGAGAACTTAGTATGAATAAAATAATGTAAAATATCTCCTTAATATTTTTATATTAATAATATGCTGAAATGGTAATACTATATAAATATGTTGAGTTAAATTATATTAATAAAACAAATTCCATCTATTTCTTTTTACCTTTTTACTGTGCTTACCAGGAAATTCAAAATTACAAATACGACTTGCATGTGTGGCTCACATTCTACTGCTATGGGACAGCACTGTTCTGCAAAAGCCACCTCCCTGCAAGCTATGAATGGGTCAGCCTGCTCCTTGGGAATGTTGAAAAATATTTCTAAAATACAACATTGGAAGACAATTAAGGCAGACACCCTTCTCATATGGTCATTACAGGCAATGATTAGCCAAGATTTTAGAGTAAGCCTTGGTCACAATGCTGCACGATTCTTCTATCTGATAGGGTCTTCCCTAAAAAAAGTGTTTATCAGATTCTTACAAAAGTGAACTTTGGAGGACTGAATTTTAATACATTCAGAAAGAGAACTTGATATATATAAAATCTTAGAAAGTACAGAATACAACAGATAGCTCCCCAACATCCCTACAAATGTAGAAAGAACTGAATGACTTAAGAAGATAACACTGATCATGAACACTATGTGCTAGAAACCAACACTCTGTGTATATCAACTCAATAATTGTTTGTGACAGGTTTGAAAGGACTTTAATTATGTGCCAACTGATGGCCTCAAACACAAGATCCACAGCCAGGGTGTTGACTGCTACTGTCTTTATTTTCACAACCATGCTGGCTCTTATGGATTAGATCTAACACATCAACCGTCCAAAGGGAAACATGAGGTTAAGTTCTAATTCACATACTTTAAAATACTTTCAGAAATTTAAAGATAAAATTGATGGTTTATGCTTGCATATTGCACCAAGTTGCATTTTAGAAATGTTAAGTCTTTAGAAGACAGGAAACTAATTCATAGCGACTGACATATTACAGAAATATCGATTCAAGAGAGTGAATCAGGAGTTGACCTCCAATATGGACACTGGCAATATGTTTACAGGCTTTAACTACACCAGTGTATTAGCCATTTTTGTGTTGCTCTAACAGAATACCTGAGACTGGGTAGTTTATAAAGAAAAGAGGTTTATTTGGCTTACAATCTGGGACAGCTGCATCTGGCATGGACCTCAGGTTGCTTCTACTTAATGGCAGAAAGTGGCAGGCAGCCGGCAGGTACGAGCAGACCACACAGCAAGAGGAAAGGAGAGAGAGAGGGAAGGTGCCAGGGTCCTATAAACAACCAGCTCTCAAAGAAACTGATAGAGCGAGAACTCACTCAATTCACCCCTCCCCCAGGGGAGAGCATTAATCCATTCATGAGGGATCTGCCCCAGTGACTCAAACAGCTCCCAACACTGCCACACTGGGGATCAGATTTCCACATGAGTTCTGGGAAAACAATACGTCCAGACTCCATCAGCCAGCATAAAATTGTCCAAAACAATTTCACTAGAAATAAAGGAGCTGGTGAGTCATGATAGACCATGACTTGATTGTGGGTTTGTCAATGGTGTTAAAGTAAGTTAGAAAGCCGCACAAATATTTCAATGCATACGTTCCAGAGACACAAAGGTGTGAAATGATCCTCCAGCAATGTTTGATGTCAGATAGTCCTCATTAGAGTAAAATATACTGTTTTGGTACTAGCTTTTCTGAAAAGAGATGGGTAAATTGGAGATAAGCCAGGAAAGAGGGTCACCAAAGTTATTACGAAGACAAAAAACAGATCCCTGATCAAGGGTTAAAAGTTGAAGTTACTGGCAAAGGATATTGATGGAGCAACTAAATAACCAGGGCCTGCCTAATTCAAGTGCACAAGGGATTCCTACAAGTGAGACGTCGCGCTCTATCTTACACTGCACGTGTGCATGTACGTGTGCACATACACACCCGGTAAAGAATGCACTTATACCAAAGAGCAGTAGAAATCTATTAAGCAATGTTGGGCAATAAAGATGATCAAGCCTTTTAACAAGACACTATGAAAAGTTCTACAATTCCTGTTCCTAGAGCCTTATAAAGACAGAATTGATAGCCGGTGCCTGTTTAAAGCACACAAACTATTTTTTTAGGGCAACACTGACAAATGTCCTCTTAAGGACGCTAATCTTTTCATCATCAATTTCCGTTTTGTGGGAACAAGGATTTCACATGCCGATGTAAATGGAAAAGTGGGAAGGAAGCACAGGAAGAGGGAGGAATGGGAGCGGACTGCACAATTAATCAAGACGTGAGGACTGGTTTGATGACTATCATAAAAAGATAGAAGGAAAACAGCCATCTGTCTTGGAGATAAACGTGCTTGGGTAGAGCACTTGAGCTGGTGAACTCTTGATGCTCTTTCTCAGCTGCGAATGTTTTTCACTGTTCCAGAACTGGAGAGACTAGGCTTTCCTTTTCGAGCCATTATGCTGCCCTTATACATACTCTGTGACAAGGAGCTCCAGTTGCTTCATTTCCCAAAGGTGGCCTTTTCTGTCACATGACCACCCTGGATGAGTGGATTGCAAAGAGGTGGCCTGGCATGGAGACTAAGTGGCATTGCAGATGACTGATTGGAATAGTTGGACCCATAGCATTTTCCTTCTTGAGGAATCAGAATGTGAGCTGTCCAGACAATGAGAGCAGTAGTTGGTGTGGAAGCAGCAGCCAAATGTTAGGGATCACCACGGGCCAGAGATAGCTGCCCTACATTAGCAGGGAAGCCCAGAGGAGAATCCCCAACGCCTCCTGCTGAGAAGATACAGAAGGGACGGTCACAAGGGCTACCTCGGACCCGGAATCAGCTTTTGGATCCCAACTGTTCCAGTCACAGTGAGGCTTAGCTGTCTTGTCGTTCCTGTTTGAGATGGTCATCTTTTATTTTCTTCCTGTCTGATCCCTTTCCCCCTTCTTTTGGCTACAGCATCTATAATGTTCTTCCAGGGAACCAATACCTCCCACGTTCAGTCCGTGTGTGTTGGGTAGAGCTCACTCCACCTTCCATTTCCAGGAGTGGGTATGCATGTGACCCAGGCCTGGATAATCAGAATATCCCATTCCCCTAGTCAGAGGGTCTGGTGACACACCCAACACAAGCAGTAGGAGTCAGCCCGTGAACTTTTGCATAACCATTGGGGTTGCTAGGACGGCAAGATCTAAGCCCACACCATTGCTGCCAAGTCTTTTTCACAGTGTGGAAAGAACCTGTCTGAGAATGAAGCAAATACAGCGGAAAGCTGAGCTGAAAGATGGAGAGAGACAGAGAGAGACAGAGAGAGAGAGAGAGAGAGAGAGAGAGAGAATTATTGATTCCCTGGATCCAGCTGTGCCTGAAGCCAGGATGCCTATCTATAGGTTTTCTAGCAGCATGGATTTCTAAATAAACGCCTTTTTCTGCTTAAACTGCCTTGAGTTGAGTTTCCAATGAACATTACATTGTTCTGTTTATAAAAGTTGATTATGATGTTTTTCTTGTATTTCTCTGAGGCCAAAACACTCCCTCGGAAATCCACTATTCCTTATTTCCACTTATTCCATTGAATTAAATTTCTACTCGGGAAAAGATGAGCGTCTCTCATCCTTACATACAAATGAACATAACTAACACACTCCTTTATATTATTTTATAGGTGTCATTGTGCTGAATTTCCTCAGTTTGGTTTACCAGGGCACGTGTAAAGCTCAGTAAATGAAAATGTGGCACCTGATGAGCACAGGACTGAGGTTTTAGTCCTAGGTCTGACACTAAGTGACCTCATCAAGCTATGTGACCTTAAATAGTTCATTTATCTTCTCTGGGTTCCTTTTTCCTCATTGGCAAAATGAGGGAGTTAAGCTAAACAATATCAATAACAGCTCTCTCTATATATACAGTGATTCAATCATTCCTAAAATAATTTCTCATTAGATTATATTATTCTATATGTATCATCTACACATTAAATGTTACCCCCAAAAGTTCATGTGTTGGAAACTTGGCCTCCAATATAAACAGTGTTAAGAGGGTGGGAAATCCAATCATGGTATTTGAAAGTGGGGCCTTTAAGAGGTGGTTGGATCATGAGAACTATGCTCTCATGAATAGATTAATCCAATCACAGAGTAATGGGCTAATGGCTTAATGGGCAGTCGTGGATGTAGACTGGCGACTTCATAAGAAGACCACATGAAAGCCCTCTTGACATTCTCACCACGTGACACCCTGTGTTGCCACGGGACTCTGTGCAGAGCCCCCACCAAGAAGACCCCCACCAGATGTGCCTCTTAGACCTTGACCTTCCTAGCCTCTAAAACTTGTAAGAAATAAATTTCATTTCTTTATAAATTACCCAGTTTCAGGTATTCTGTTATAAGCAATAGAAAACAGACAAATAAATCATCTTTATAGTTTCTTTTAGCTATAAAATTCTATGACTATCAATAGCTCATCAAGTCATTTCCTTACCTATTAATGCCAACTGCCAACACTTTACTTTATTGAAATATTATTATTTCCATGATCTGTTTGTCCATCCACCCACCGATCCATTCCTTTATTCACTCAACAAGCTTTGATCGCATGCCACTATGCATTGGGTGATGTGCTGAAAGGCACGGTTCCCACCCTGAAGAAACACGCCTTTATATAATAGCAGAAACAGACGTTCAATGCCATTTGTTAAATAAGCACACAGACACATATACAATTTTAAAACCCTGACAGATGCCTTCATAGCATGTCACATAGAGGTCTGACCTAGAAGAGTCTTCAAGGGCAAGTCCTCCCAAAGAGGGGCAACTAGAAATTATAGCCGATGGGTGAGAAGGAGTTATCTGGACCAAGGGGTTGGACGGGGCCATCCAGACGTGGGGATGGCAGCAATGTGTGGGATGTCCCCTGGGCCTGCCCTATGGTGACGTGCTGGAGGGTTTATTAGTGAACTTTTCTAAAAATCCTCGATGGAGGAAAAACATCAGTATTTCCCCTGTTGACAAGAAGGAATTCAGAAATATGCAAAGCAAAATTCTTAGCTCGGAAAGTGCCTGCTCCACTCAGATTTCACCATTTCTTATTTTGCCATCTTCTTCCTGTGCAACGCCTAACTTAGACCTTGAGGAAGCCACTTGAGTTCCCTGGGTCTTGCTTCTCTTATCTATAAAACGTGAAGCTTGGGTAATATATATGATTTTTAAGGTCTCTCTCACATTCAGCATTTTATGTTTCAAGAAAGACACCTGAATTAGTGGCGGGGGTGGCGGCGGGGAGAAGCCATGAATCCTACAATGTACACTTGTGGCTATATTTAAAAAACAAAAATCAGTGTGCATTCATAGTACAAGAAAATGTTGTAGGAATTGTAGCTATTGAAATGCAGGTTGGATGGAGCCAGAAATAGCTAACGCGTCCACAGTTAATGCCGGGACTGTGATGCGGCACGTTTCCTTGGCAATGGAGTTACTTAAAGGTAAAGTAACTCGGTTTGATCAAAGATTAGTTTCTCTGCCTCTCATTCTCTCTGTGGGTTCTTTGATTGTAATTCAGTGTAAAGGGAAAAAAATGGTCGACAAATCCATTTCACTAAAAAACAAAGGTCATCCAAAAATATCAGGAAAAGGGCAATCTGGCTGGATCCAAACAAGCAGATACTCTAATGGGAGAGGCATGCTCCACTCAGCCCCAGTGAGTGCCCTGCACATGCCTTAGGGTCACTTCCTTCCTAAACCAATTCCTGTGGATCCCTCAAGCTTGTGAATCACTTGGGGGAATTAACATCAGAATTTGCAGGAGTCAGACATCTGTCGATCCGAATGTAAAGCCTTGGATTTCAAACCCGAGCCAGCTCCTTCTAGAGAAGGAAAAAGGACACGCTATTTCTTAGCATGCATAATCAATGCTCTGGGGGTTGCTAGGCAACAGCAGAGGGCTGTCAAACATCCCCGGGTGCCTCCCGTGGAAGAGGAGCAACGCTGGCAGCCATTCCACAGCGGTGAAAAGCTGTGTATGGTCCCTGGAAGCCACGTTGTTTGTTTCGTTCCTTAAAAAAATCTCTTCATTGTGACCAGGGCTGAACCATAGACATTTTCCTCCCAGGCTTATCTAGGTGGTCTTTAAATACATTTCAATTGACCCAAAGCCCTAAAAATGAGCACGTCAGGCTGGCAAGAGGCAGCTCTGTGAAAGGTCCATGGGTTATTCTGATCCAATTCTCCCAGAGCTTGTGGAAGATCTAGCTTGTTCCTTACATGGCTACAGCCTCAATCCCGGAGAGTTGAAATGGGCATCCCCTCTGAAGCTTGAAATTATTCTAGCAAACATAAGCAAAACATCTGATTTCAACTAAAATTCACATTCAAGGTCACTCAGATGAAACTCCTTAGGACTGTGACCATAAAGTTAGAATGAATTTTTAATCTGCAGGCACTGAGATGATAGCTTTTTGAGATGATAGTTTCATTTGAATTTCAACAAGAAGGGGACTAGTGAAGAGAAGGAGTCAGAATTTGATTCAAAAAAAAAAAGGTCCAATCCTTTAATTTAATTTAATTTAATTTTTAAGTTTATTTATTTATTAATATTACTTTTTAAAAATTCTATGATGTTGTGGAGCTGTTGTGGGGGAGGGGGAGATCAGAAGGGGGAAGGAAATAGGGTGGGAGCAGGAGGAAGGAGTAGGGCAGGGTTTAGGCCTGTGGCACCCCATCATTCCTGCAGGGGAGACCAGGGGGCTTCCAGTGGTGGCTTGGCCATGGCTGGGCTGGGTGCAGATGCCAGGGGGTGTGGCTGAAACCCTCGCCCACCAATTTCCCAGCTCGGGAGTCTGAGGTACTTCCTGCAGCTGCTCCATGGTCGTCACCAGGTGGTTGCAGGTGTCGGGGGGCATGGCTGGGGCCCCCGGCTCTTCCCACTCCCTGGCTTGGGAGCCCAGGGGGGCTTCTGGTCCTTCTAGGTTTTATTCTTCGGTGATGAGAGAGTTTTACTAGTCAATACTTTGTCTCTGGTTGTGTCTCTGGCTGTTTTTTCTTTCAGTTCTGTGTTGGGTTATTTGCTGTTCCCACCACTTAAACTGTGCACTAGAACTAATTTGTTGTCCTTTGCTGACTTCTAAATGGGGGGAACTTCCTGTGGGGACCAGCACTTGAGCCCTGTGGTTGAACTAAATTGCTATTTTGCTGCTGATGACCTGGGGAAGGCTTTTTGTGCAGCTCAGGTTTTAATTGTTGACACTGTATGTACTTCCGGGTCTTATAAGGTCTGGTTCACCTGCGTTGTGTAGAAACTCTGGTCTGGGCCTGAGTCTTTTCAGCAAACTGCACCCCCTCCAGATCTGTATTCCTGACCATTCTCCTCTGAGTGGTCCTGCACTGATTCGGGGGCAGATCAGCTGTCCATGCTGTGCCCCAGTGTTTTCCCGGTGGGCCCATCTCCCTATCGTCCGCACTCCAAACACTTCCCATGTGATGGACCCTATGCTGGTCCCTTGCGGTGACTCAGCAGCCTTTGAGTGGCTCATTTTTTCAGTTGCTGTGGCTTCTTGCTCCTATGTGGGTCCACAGGAACCCTATTAGTGGTCTTGTTGGCCTGGGGACCACTAGGACCCTCATCTCCCCTGCCGCCTCCAAGCAACTTCATCCAAAGGGCACAGCTGCAGCTTTTGCCGGCTCCTGTTCTGTGCACTCACCAGCTCCAGCCTGGATGTGGCTGGAGCTCAAAATGGTGGAAGTCATTCTTTCTTTCTCTCATCATGGCTTCTCCCGCCTTCACGCACCCCATAAGTCTCTCCTCCCCTTCCCCTGAGTTCTAGTGGCCCCAGCTTGGCTGTTGTTGCTTTTTAATAGTTGTAAATTGCTTGATTTGTGGGAGAGAGTGACACTGGGGGCTGTCTATTCTGCCACCTTGACCAAAATCCTTTTTTTTAAGCAGTGTTGATTAAGAGCAAACACTCGTCATAGGTTGTTAATTTGCAAGCACTTATTTGGAAAAGCCAGGAGGTATGTGAAGACTAGGTCCTGGGTGTGGGTCAGAGGTGGGTTTAGGGCTGTGACTGGGACTTAAACTGACTGTGGTGGCATGAGATATGCCCAAGCAGAAGCAGGGAAGTTGAATAACAGATGGTCATTTGGGCCAGCTCAGGTGCCAGTGGCAGAACATTGCTGTCCCCAGCAAAGCCTTTGCTGTTAGTAGTCTGAGCCCTAAAGTCCCGTTTTAGCATGTGTTTAGAAGGGAATGTAACTTATGGGTTGAGGGTGCCCCGGATTTAGCTAAGTAACCCCCTCTCCTTCAGGGCATCATGAGAAGTACAAAGAAGTAGGCATAAATAAGAAATGCATGAGATGAAAGGCTATTCCCACTGAGAAATTTGTTGGCTCTATCTCTATAGCTGGCCGAGGCCTCTCAGCTATTCCTACACTGCCTTCCAGGATTCTCCAATCTTCCAGGATTTTCTCACGTTCAGATTCCCACCTTGCAACACCATAAGGTGGATTCAGTCTGAAGGCTGACTTAGCTACCTACATGGCCTCCAAGTAGCACCGCAAAATGTGGGCCCAGAAAGGGACCCAGGGTCTTCAGCTTCCTCGTCTGTAACACATGGCTAGGCTAGGATTAGATGTTCTCTAAGACGCTTCCCGCTCTAACATTTGATCACTCTATAAATTTACAAAAATAGAGGCACCTTTTGGTCCCATTTATACAAAAGAAAAAAAAAAGACAGATTAAGAAGAAAGCAAAGACTGTACATATAACACTGCCAAATGTCTGAACACTTTGTGCTAAAAATAACCACAAAACTTTTTGAGTAAATGAAAGAAAAGAGAGGAGGAAATAACAGTAGCAGGAATTAATAGTCTCCAAAATCACTTTGGGATTCCTTCTTTGACACATTCCACCCCATGTCACATCTCATCTCTCTGGGGTCCTTCTTCCTGTCCTTTCTCCCTGTCTCCCTCTTCCTTTCCATTGCCTATTTGGGGGAGATGATGTTTATTTGACAGATATTACATTTGCCATCCCTAGCAAGGTCTGTCCTTTATTCACCCCACAGGGCAGCTCTTAGGTACCTTCTCTGAGAGTGTAGGAGTGTTATGCCACCCTGATTAGTTTCTTTCAGTGACAAGGAAAGCAAAGGTACAGGTTTTCTTCCTGGATGAACTTTAACAGAAATGGTTGCATCTACAGGATGGGCGACTTCATGAATAATTTTATTCCTCTTCTCAGTTACCCTTTATGTATAAAGTATAAAAGTGATAGAATATACACCTGGTTTTTAAAAACAAAAAGTTGCCTGGCAAACAAATGCCATTCATACAAATGCTCTGTGTCTGGCCAAAATGAAACAAAACAAAAAACTCAATCATCTTATGTTAAGCCAAGAGGTTACATGTTATCACCTTGGCCATGCCCACACTCATTTGGCCCTCGATTCATTTTATAAATCTTTGCCTCTTTTCAGTGTTTTATGTGTATTACCTAATATTTTGGGGCTTTAGTTTTTCAGTTTTGACAATGCATATGTAAAAAATCCATTGAAGTCTTTCGTGCTATTTTTGTTAATTCTTGTGTTTTAGAGCGCTCAATGGACATTTCATCCCTTTCAATCACAATGTCTATCTTACTGAAGATCAGGGCTCCTTTCTGAATTTTGGGGGGATCTGTCTGTGGTGAAGGACTTCTGACTTCTTTAATCTAGTAAGAACCTCCTGTGTCTCCCGGGTGGTGGAAGTCACAGGAGATGCCATCCACCCCTGGGTGCAGTTGTGCCTGCACTATACAAAATCCTAGGCCTTGGAAACATTTGGGAGGGACAAGGTAGAAAGGTAGAGAACTCAGTGAACAGAGGCTAACAGGGGAGGTGGAGTCCACAATCCTACTTCCAGAACCTCCAACACAAGACGATCTGCAGCTGGCCTGGCACCAGTGCCCACAATTGGAGGAGACACGATTAAGTCCCCAAGACTTAGGTGAATGGATTATGTTTGACCCCACTGACTGCCATCCAGAATTAAGTTAGCACCGACTTGGAAGAGTGGCTCAGAGCTATTCATAGCTTGCAGACTGGTCGGTTGCCCCTGAGAAGAATCTCTGACTATTGGATGTGCCCCAAATATCCTTTCGACTGTCCCTTTAGTTAAAGGAATTTGAATTCATCCAACATAACAGACATAATTTACACCTGAATTTGCCACTAACATGTCATAAAGTAAAGTCAAACTTCCACACGTTAGGGTGACCATGGATAATGAGACATTCCGGAATTCTTACCTTCACTGCCACCAAGATCTTGTCCTGCTCAGGACAGAGGTTATAGCATTCAGCTAGGAAAACTTTTCCAAAGGCTCCTTCACCTAGCTCCCTTTTCAGAACAATGTTATGTCGCTTGATGTGCTGAACAACTGTAAAACAAAGACAGAATGGAAGTTGAAATCGAAGCATGGCGGGAGGCAGGGGGTCGGGAGTTGATGGCCTACACCTGGGCCTGCGGCCTGAGCGTCTCCCCTCCGCACAAATGCACCGAACGAAACCCTCGTCGTGCATCTTCACGGGCCACCCCAAATGGCTGCGAGGGGGTTTCATCAGCTTCCTCTCCAGAACTCAGTGACTAATTTTGATAAAACTGAAGTAGGACCTAGCTGCTGGCTGCAAAATACCATCGATGGACTTTGCAGGTTAAAAAATGGGAGAAATGAGAAAGGAATTAAGACTAATGGCAGGCTTCTAATAAGCCAGATGTTTTGCATATATTTGCTAGTCATGTGTCTACTGAGGAAAGCTAGAGAGACGGCCAGGAATCCCTAATTCCTTGCTAAGCCACCTCAGACCATTAAGGGAGACAGGTTCAGAGGACACAAGGGGAGAATGCATTGCTAATCAAGGCTTTGGTCTCACCCCAGTTTTAGTCTTCTAGGAAGGTGGACTAGACCATGGTTGAGCCTCAGTGACTTCTTCTGTTTAGACCAGAAATGTCTAGATTGTCTGTGCTAAGGCTGCTTCCTTGGCCCCTTTCTAAAACTGTGTCCCGGTCTTAGCTCTTCAAAGTTAAGAGACAAGAACAGATAAACGTGGGGAAGAGAATATTTCTCCCTACGGCCTAGAGTGGAGCTGGTCCAAGTCAGTCATCCATGCGCCTTCTTGAGGAATGAGGCAGGAAGCCGTCAAGGGTCCTTAGAAGCCCACTGGCTACAAGGTGGCAATCAGAGAGGGGCAATCACAGAACAGAGCTAACGGAGGGGAAGCCCGAAAGGAGACTTTGTAGAGGACAAATCTACATTGAGGTTTCTGACTCTTCATCCAGCACATCAAATGTTGAGTCCCTCGGCACTGAAGTTCCACTGGGCCTTGGCCACCATGCTTTTCTGAAGTCCTTGTCCCCAAATGGTAGTATTGAGATTGTGACACCCTCTAGAACTTAAAATGTGTGGCCAGCAATGTTCTCTCGTCTCATTCTCACAGATCTGTGAAGCATTCCTCTCTGCATTTTATAAATGGGAAAACCATCCACAGGAATTTCAAGGTTTCAGAGTCTGGGAATGGAGAAGTTGGGATTTGAACCCGAGTCTATCAGAATGCGGATGCATGTCTCTTCTTCACCATGAAGTGTCTTTTCAATTGTAAATTGTGTTCAATGTGACAAGAGACTTGATGTACACGAGAAATAGAGTTAAAAGTAAAAAATAATCTCCCGGCTTCTTCTCTGCTTAGTTCACCCTTCAAAGCCCAATTTAAATTCTAACTCTCTCAAAGAGCTTTCCTGGACCGTTTTGACCACCAAAGCCCTCCTTTTCTGAACTCGTACTGTGCCATGGCTTGTGCTTAGCTGTTTTCTGATTCATCCAGCAGTCATTTCACATCTGTAAGCTCTTGAGGCTGAGAGCAAGCCCTGTGTGTCTTCTCATAAGCCGTGCAATGCCACAGGTGCTAGGCATGAAATAGACTAGCTTAATGTTGGAGTTTAACTTGATAACCGTTCCCTAAAAGTTTGTTTCATTGTGAATACATTATAAAAACAGAATAAAATATAAAGCATATCTCTGCAGTTTAAATAACAATAAAATGAACATCTATGAACCACCATCCCATTTAAGAAATAGAGAATCACGAGCACCTTAGAAGCACCCCGTATCCATCCTTCCTTTCTCTTTATTTCCTTCCCCCACCTCTCTCTCTCTCTCTCTCTCTCTCTCTCTGTCACTTGGCCACAGGGATCAAACCCTGGACATGTATTCTTTTTTAATTGTGTCCACTTCCCTATTCACCTCCCAGGGATAACCACTATCTTGAAATTTGTGTGAATTATTTCCTTCCCAAGTTTGCCACCAGTGCTACATCCCTAACAAGAGATTATTCAACTTCCCCTGTTTTTGAACCCATGTAAATGGAATCATGCTACATGTATTCTTCCATATCTTGCATATTTCACTCAACAATGTCCTTGAGATGAGTTAAACTGTGTGTGTAGCACTAATTCTTTACCCTTTACTACTTTATAATATTCTGTGGAAGGACTGTACCACCATTTATGTATCCATTCTATGTTGATGGATACCCTATACAGTTTCTTTTTAGATACTACTTAATATAAAATGTGAGTGGCGATTAAGGTTTTTGCTTTAACTGGATTTTTCCCCCTAATAATTCATGTGGTTTGGAGCTGTGAATGTCTCTGTGAGCCTCTGGGAACTCGGGTGATAAAAACCAAAAGGCCTTTTTATGAGCGAGGATATTAATGAATATAAGAACGTATATTAATTTCTCATGCTCCAGTAGCAATGCCTGAATATAAGAGGAGAAAAATGTATTCATTAGGTAGAGTGCCCATGTAAAGACACAAATGTAAATCTTGCAGAGAATTAGCAGCCCTATTTAAATCTAACATTTAACTCCCTGGTTGTCACGTGTTCATTGGGAATTAAATTTAAATTGCCACTTTACCCTCTAACCAGATCAAGACAAGTATTTAACTATTTTTTTTGCATTTGATTTACACATTTTTTTTTTTTTATATTCCAAGCCGGAGAAAAAGTTGGTGAAAAATAAGTTCTTAAAGCCACAATTTTATCGTCTTCAAAACTAAAATTGATTAGACCAATTTTTGCCACGTTGACCCATGTTGACCTTGAAAACATTACATGCATCTTTTCTTTAGGAAATGGGCTAGTTGCATTTATTTGCTTTGTTGTGGTTTGAGGCCCAGAGTGTCCGAATGGTGTCCTTTTGCTAATACATTCCCTGTAAACAGAATAAATTTCTCTTTTGTGAGGCTGGAAGTTATTTAGGGGTACAAGTAACAAATTTGTATTTGTATTTGCTTTCCCGACAGGGCCTGATAGTGCTTTGTATACAGCTGGTGGCACAGAAATATTTGTGTAAAATATATGTTTAGTAGTAATACCCACAGACGGATGCCGTTTCTTGATGTAAGCTCAGTCAACTGATGCCAACCATGCCGAGTTATGCGCGCCAGAAGGCGGCGGCTCCGAGATGTCAGGAGAGGAGAGAACATCGAGCCTGAAGCTTCCACTTCACTGAACTAAGAATTTCTTCCGATTCTCCCCCAAGAGACCATCAGGACTTACCCCAAGCTGCCTCATTGCCTGTTTCTGTCAAACACCTCCTCATCCAGCCTTTCACCCCAACATTGCTCATACCTGCCTCGGCCAATGCTCGGCTCCTCACTTCCCCTGAACACTCTTGGGTGGTGTCCTCTGGGCTCCCTGACTCAGAACCTTGGCCATGCTCTGAAGATGCCCCAGCCCGTCCTCTGAGGCCCTCTCAAATGGATGCTGCCCATCCCTTACCCCCAGGAATATCAGGGCCCCCACTCCCCCATGCCTCCTGCTAGAGCCCTGCTTTGTCGCAGCATCTCTCTTAGGGAGCCAGCAGCCTCTGTCACCCCTGCCCCTCCTTGCTGACATCTAAGTCCCTCCCCTAGCCCACAAGCTCCTGGGCCACACCTTTCCTCTCCACCCCCTGGGGCCTTCCTTCTCAAGGCCTGAGGCACAGAGAGGCTCAGTAAGTTGCCTAAAGAACAGAAGCACTGAGCTGCTCCGTATCCTGTGCCTTTCAACAGTGAAGCTAAGAGGCCAGGCATCAGAAGCCTCAAATAGGAAATGTGTCTTTCCCATTTCCTCAATAATGGGATTTCATAGAAACCCTTGGTCCAGAGGACATATCCTGCTTAGCACATGGACCTTAAATCAAGACATTTATTGAATATCTAATATATGCCAAGTACTAAGCGACTGCAGTTAAAAAGAAAGATATTTTAAAGTTTTGAGCAGGAAGATAAAAAGTAATGGTACCCAAGTAGATAATGTTCTGTACTATGAGCTCTGGAAGTCTTCTTTCTGTTTCCTTGTAGTGCTAAATGCAGGGCCTGCCACCTCCTAGGATTGAATGTTGTGATAGGGAGAGAACTAAGTAGTCAAGATCAACTCTCTTATGTATGTTAGACAGATTAGTGAGTGAGGCTCAGCATGGCGACATGAATTTCTAAGGGCCACGCAGCTAGAAGGTGACAGAGGTAGGACTCAAGTCCCCTGCATCTCAGAAGAGCGACCCTTGGGCTCTGTAACACAGGCCCTTAATTGGGACTAAAGGCAGTGAGAGTTTTCTGACATTAAAGTGAAAATGGGTATTTTATTTAGTTAATTTCTTTTCTACTAGAAATACTTGAAACATTTATGTTGATAATCTGAAATGACCAAACATCTGATAATGAAGAATTTCATTAGAAAATTGCCAACATAAAATATGCATGTGAAAGCAGAATGTAAAAGTTAAATACTTTGAAAAATGCTTGAACTTGATTTAAAATACAAACAACAAAAATAATTTACTAAATATCTTAATGTATGGACAGAATATTGAATCAAGTAAAAACATCCATCTTATAAAAATAAATTTGCATGAAAGATAGAAGTTATGTCTTTGAATTTCATCTACATTTTTCTTAAGGTATAGTTGGTACTAAATCAAAAATAAATGCAATTAAGAACACAGACATACAGTACACCAGGACAAAAAAAGACCAAATATTCATAAATAATATTAATGATGAAATAGAACATGCAACAATACTGAGCATTCGTAAGCATCCTTCAACAAAAAATTCCCAGTGTGCATTACTGTCAATTAATTTTCATACCCCTCTGAATGAGGTCAATAGTCACATTCGTTTTACATATGACACCACAATTAATTGACTTAACTTGTGGCCATGGAGCAATCCACTTACTTATCTCGTCCAAGTACTATTTCCAATGAGATGAGGAAATGGGGGGAGAGGGCACCTAACATGTGGCTATGGCCATTACGGGCCACAGAATGTGCTGAGAGATTTACGAGAGTCATCAATCTTCATAGCAGTCCGGTAGGGTATTCTTATCTCCATTTTCAGAGTAAAGAAAAAAGAAGAGGATTAGATGAGCTAAATAACTCATCCGAGGTTGCACAATTGGTAACAGGCAGGGTCTGAATTCTGTCCACGATAGCACACTACATTTCCTGGGCTTTTTAATGAAAAACAAAGTGCAAAAGAAAGTGTATGAGTTGGACTTTGCCTAATTGGGGAATCATGATCTATGTTTATCAATTCACTCAAAAAGCCATTGTTAAGCATCTAGAAAATGCCTGGGCATTTTCCTAGGACTTAGAAAAAGGCAGAAATAAAATAATCCTTGTCCGCAAGGAACTCACAACCTAGAGAGGCAGAAAAACCCATGTACATATACCTATCATGCCATCTACTTATACCTTTGCTTCATTCACAAAAGGATTTAGGTGCTTTATATGACACAAGGAAAGTCGAAAATTCAAATAACAAATCAAGTCAGGAGAAACAGAATAGAAAACTGGGATAAGGCGTCAAGTAGAAATGCAAACTTGCCGATTCTAGGGTCCCAAACGGTTACTAAACTTAAGTCATAATTTGACTCTAAGCTTCCTGGGAGTAGGAGACTAAAGGCAAACACAATGATTTCCAAAATTTTGGTTGCCCATAAAGTAAAAGCACAGAGGTTCCTTCTGGGAAGTAAGATTCTTTGTGAAGTTAGCGAATTGGCACAATGACCAACGACCTGAGCAGAGCCACTGGAGTAAGTAGTGGGTTTCCTGAGAGTATCTCTCATGGCAGAGTTCAATAAGAGATGAACACATGACACAAAGGCCACGCTCAGCCAAAGCACCGCACGGGGAGTCCAAAGCTCTTAACATCATAATGGCGTAAAAACAACCGTCCATGGGCATGGGATTGACGAATAGGTGTAATTTCCCCGAACCCACTGCTGGGCGTGGGACACGCTAAGCAATCAAAGCTATTTTATGAATAAATAATAACATGAACAAGCAAAAATAGATGAGTTATTGAACAAGAGAAGAGAATGGTGAGGAAGAAGGCATCTCAGGTGGGGGAAGACAGAGAACAGGAGAGAGGAGATAGGAAAGCGCAGAGTGTCTGAGAGACAGCGATTTATCTGGGTGATTCCTGAACAGGAGCAGCGGCCGTCTACTGGAAAAGGGGAGGGAGGCTGGGGACGGAGGGCCTCGGCCATCCCACCAGGTAGTTCAGACAAGTTGTGGCACAGTAAATCCAGACTGGTGGACAAGCGACTGCCCTGCTCTGTGCCTCCATTTCCTCATCTCTAAGCGAGGGCATCCCGGCTCACCGGCGCCTTAGTTCTGCTGCAGCACGCACAGTCCCCAATCTGTGAGTCCGAGCCTTTCTGTCACATCCATATGAGTCCCGTGGAGCTACTGAAAACCTTCCGGCATGGGAGAGAAGTGGTAAGGACAAGTCTTTAGAAAGGTTGCCCGGCTGCAGTAAACTGAGGCAGGGAAGCCAGGCAGGGTGTGGCTGCTGCAGACCGTGTTCTCCGAGGCCGGTGCCGAGCCGAGGGACCCCAGCCAGCCACTGAGCCCGCTGTCCTCTCTGGCCCCTGCCATCAAAGGCACAGGGCTCAGCGTGACCGACTCGTCGGAGGTGCTGTGCACAGCCAGCAAGCTGGGATCGAGTTTGTGTCCCAAAAGGGAATGGAGGATGTCGCAAAGGACTGATCCTCAGAGAATAAGCATGACTGTGAGGAAAACCAGGGAAAGACAGAGGCCAAGACCAAGCTGGACAGTCAGAGGCAGGAGGCAGGGCCATGCATGACCCTGAGGAGAGTGCAGGGCAAGCCTCCTCAGGCAGAGCAGTGCTGGCGAGCGAGGCAGGGGAGGCAGTGAATGGAGATGCGCTTGGGGCACAGGGGGTAGGGGCAGGGGCAGGAGCGGACATGGGTCTAGAGGTGGCCGCTCCTCCCAGCACGGGGCCCTGCAGGAGCAGCAGACCTCCAGGGAGTCCCCAGAGGGCCAACAGGTATTCAGCACAAGCCATCCTAAGGCTGTAAGCTCAGCCCTGCATTAGGTACAGCGATGGCAAAGCGACTTCACACTCTTGGGAGGGCCCCGGGGACCTAATTGGGTGCCTTGCACAACATCCAAGGGCAGCAAACGGCCCATTCCCTAGACCAGATTCTAGATCCCGAATGAGAGCAGAGCAGCTGTCACTCTCTGGGGGGTAGGGCTTGACCTGAACGTCACAGCAGATCAAAGCAACGGGTTATCTGGAGTTGAATTCCTACAACTTCTTGTAGAACACAGCCAAGGGCGGGGAGCCCCAGAAATCTTTCAAGCTGTTAGACTGCAAGAAACACCACACTTCAAAATACACATACGGTGCATCCTTCGCTTTGACATAGCCTAACAGCCAAAATTATATCTGTTCTACACACTGGCATGTGGTAGAGTTGGATTGATTCGTCCTGACAGCTCTCCCTGCTGGAACAATACTTGTCAGTCAGCCCCGGCAATGTTTGTATTTTCAAGAATCATTATGCTGAGTGATTGAACAAAATCCTGGCAGGTGGGCCAGATAGTCTGATCTGCCTACCCCTCAGACTCTGCATCCCTGAGCTCTAACGTTCTTCCATCTCGAGGCTGGAAAGCATCCCTTTAAACTGTCCAAGCTGAGTGCATGAACCTCCGCTTGAGGGCTCTGTGCTGGAGCCTGTTTCATCATCAGGATCCTCCTCTCCTGGGCCCTCCCCATGGAAACCTTCCTTCCTTCAAAGATTTAAACTGGTAGCTACTAAGGTTTCCTAAGTGGCTTCAAGTTCATTGGCCTTTACCAATGTACCTCTGAAGGAACGTCCCACTGTGGAAGAAATCTTCTGCTGTGGGTGCGGATACTTCAGAAACCACAGCAGGGGTCATTTGCGAGCTTCCTTGACCTGTCCTAATTAATGAACGATTTATCCAGACATAAATATACAGAGTATCTTCCCTGTGCATATGCTCTAGAGAGGAGGCAGGAGTAGGTGAGAGGCATGCATAGATAACCATAATGCAATCAGCATGGGATAAGGCGATGAGAAGGACCAGCAAAGTGTCCTGGAACAGGGTGACTCAGGAAAGGCTCTCTGGAGTCACTGGAGCCAACTTTGGAAAAGCAGACTGGAGTCTTTAGGAGGAAGGCTCTCACTCAAGACGAAGGAAAGTGCTTATAGGCAATGTGAAGCCAGTGGGCATTGTATGAGGCCCAGAAGTCCACGCCAGCTTCCCAGGCTGTTTCCTGGTTGTAGACTCTTGCTCAGGAGAGCTCATAACCAATGACACATGGCCAGTGTCGGAAAGAGGGAGGATCACAGACAAGACTGATGGGTGCATCCCAAATACTTTCCATCTCTGGATGGCTTTCTGTCCAGTTAATATGCAAAACAGAGTCCTGTGACATTTCCTCCAAGATATGCTTATTTGAGGTTTTCATGTTTTAAAAGATACTGTTAATGTTTATTTCCCTTAAAGAATTTTGCAATAGTTCCAGAATCTTTCAAACCAACATACTTTGCTCCACCTCCTCAATCACCATTTAAGCATCTACGGAAAAAGGACTGTTTGGTACGGTGGAGGATCCAGATGAATAAGAGAAAGGAAGTAGATGGTCATAACTGCACGGCAGCTGTGTGCTGGGCACTGTGGTATTCCCACATTGTGCAGAATTCTCTTATTCAAACCTCCTGATGGCCTAGGAGGGACATCCCTGTCACCACTTTGGGAATGTGGTAACTGAGTCTTGGAGACATTGCATAGGTTGGCCAAAGCCATGGAGCTGGAAAGTGGGCAAGGTACACTGCTTGGCTTCAAAGCCCATACAGTCTCCCCCAATAGAACATGATTCTTTCCCTCAAAAAATGGAAAGGCTAATAGGGAGATGAGACAAATACAGTCATGTGTCACTTTCTGAGAAATATATCATTAGGTGAGTTCTTCATTGTGTGAAAGGTACAGCAACAAATTTTCTTATTATGCACACTGGCCACCCGTTGCATGAGCGCGGGCCCTCTAATTATGTCACTAGGTCTCTCTGTGCCTCACCCTGACCTCATCTATTACATGGGGACTAGAATACCACCACCCCACAAAGTCATGGAAACTGAATTACAGGTAAGGCTTGTGCCCGGCATTCAGCAAGCACTCAGGGAGTGTTAGTTAAGTGTTATTAAGTATTATTTTGCGATGAAGATGGGTGGGAATCATTTAAAAATGCACGAATTCTAAGGTAGACAACAACCCTCTCACTTGGGGGTCAGACCTAGTGAGTCAAATGCTTGGCTTTCTACCTTAAAGGTCTGATCTACCTTTGGGACGGTCACCCTGTGGGTAAGCTGGGCCCTTCTCCTCAACATGTTTTGCAGTTGGTTTGTTTACACCAGCATCACCACAAACACGTGAGTAATGCCTTGTGCTACGACCTTATGGTGGCTACGAGGTCACTAGGTGATAGGAATTTTTCAACTGCATCACAGTCTCTATGGGACCACCATCCTATATGCTGTCTGCTGTTGACTCACTGTTCTGCGTCACAGGACTGTACACAAATAACAGTTGTAAAAGGCAGAATGTAAAAATTGCCATGCCAGATGTAAGAAATGTAGGGTTAAGGGTGTTTAAAGGAAAAAGCAAATCCTCTGAGTATAGAGTTTGGGGTTGGAGGACGTGCCACTCGAATTTTCCCTTGTAAGTTGAGCGGGGTTTAAAATGTTGGTTGGAACGAAGACCATTGTTGCACATAATGAATTACGACATCTCCAGAATGCCAGGGTGTCACGGACTTGAGCATATGTGGGAACTTCATGTGGAGACGTGTCACATCAAAGTCCAAAATCTGAAAACTATTTAGGTTGAACCAAATGAAACTTCCATTCATACAGGCCAAAAATAGACAAATACTATTTTACACAGCTCAACTGAATTTATCAATGGATCATATAGTTGCTCACAAGCCTCTAAATTTTAGAAAAGAATCCATATCTTTTTTTTTTTTTTTCCCGAAAAGACATTAAGGAAAGCAATACATGCACATGGTGACAAATCTAGTAGGGCGGGGGAGCTGAAGATGGAAAGAGCTTGTACCTCCCGCGCGCCTCCCTGTCCTCAGTTCCCCTCTCCTGGGCAACCTGCTCCAACCAGTTTGGCCTTGGTTTTCTGAGGATTAGCTCTGAAACTCTAATGAATGTGCTTGTGCCGCCCCTTCCTGTTTTCCGTGCACTGATTTCCCACTGCATAGGAGGAGGACCTCGCTCAGGCTATTTCCCATCTCTTTCCAATAACTGAGGGTTGCATTGTTCTTAGCTCTTCTATGAATGGCCTGTCATACCCACATCTCTATTGCAGCCATATCTGGCTGCTCTTCTGTACATGAAGAGCCTGTTAGTGTCTCTGCCTTCTCTCAACCCCAGTCACTTCCTGTATTCTTTAGCTTTACCTTTTCTATAACATTGTCCAAATTCTTAATATTTACATTCAATTTATAATGATACAATTAAGTATCTTATGCTTCTAAAAACTGAAAAGCAATAAACCAAATTTATATTAACATGACCAGCTTAGTGCTGTACTCCACAAGGCTAAGCACAGTGCCAGGAGCACATTTTCTTTCCCATGTCTAATGTCCCCGAGAAGTGCTGGGCCACTGGAAGGAAGGTGTGTCTAGCATTGAATTCAAATGATTTCTCCTGCTAGCATCAAGATTGTTCTAGCATCTTGGTAGATTTCTCATTTACCCTGCTGGCACTTAGTGGGCTTCTTAATTTGGGGTCTAGGGTGCTTTCTCAGCACTGGGAAATCATCTCCTGATTTTTTTTTTTTTTTTTGATCCTTTGCTCCGTACCATTTTGCTCTCTTCTCAGGATTATCTGGAAATCTTAATCATCATGTGTCACCTCTCATGAACTGCTTGTCTATTTCTCTTCTCTTTTCTTCTCCAACATTCTCTATCTCTTTTTGTTCTTCATTCTGGGAAATTTTCTTAACTATCTTTTAACCTGCAATTGAAACTCTTATTTCAGCCATCGTGTTTCTAACTGGTTTGAGTTCCCTCTTGTTCTCTCATAATTACTTTTTCATTGCTACCCACCTTTGTTTCATACACGTAAAATCTCAAATCAGAGAACACTTGCTTTTTCTTTTAAATTCTCTTCTGCTTCCTGCTTTCTCCAAGGTCAGTTTTTCTCTAAATCTTTTCTTTCAGGTGCTTACGGTCCACACCATAGTGTGGATAGGTCTCGAATCCTATTTATTTTAAAGAACTAAATACTGGATAGCTAATGTTAGTTTCTTGTGCTGTTCTGTCAGTAATACTGTTTCCAGATCGGGAGTGTGTCTGCATAGTATGTCTGGTGAGGAATCGTGTAGGACATTTAGATGGGCCTTGCTTTAGAATGACTAGCCAGAGAGCAAGCCATTAGGATGGAGTGCAAATGTGCCAGACTGCAGAGAACGTTATTCTGGGACTTCAATTGTCCTACAACGAGCCCTCGTCCTCTAGGGCAATTTGGCAATTTCTGGAGACAAGTGTTTTAAACCCTTTTTTTGGCCTGAGGATGAATGACACTGATACTCTGATACTCCGCCAGCAGACTGGAGGACGGGGGCACACCACTAACACAGTTGTCCACCCTGTGTTTACGCTCTTTCCTGCTCCTCCCCTCCATTGCACCTGTCCTGCTTGCTGGTCCCAGGCACATCCCAGGTTCCACCAAACAGGCGAGTCGTGCCTCCGTCACAGACCCTCCATAGTAGATTCTGAGAGGAATATTCCTCCACGTTGTCCATGCATCAGCGTGGCACCCGCGCACCATCTCTCTTCCAGAAACATGCTGAAAAATCTCATCCATTAGGACTTCCACCTCTCCTTCCCTCCACTGTTACAGAAAAGAGGCGAACAGACATGCTCACCTCACCAGTGTGCACGCAGCGTCTTCAATGCCTTTCTAAGGAAGTGCTGCTTGAAGTCTCCGCCCAGATGGAATGTTCTCTAAGAGCCCAAACAAGCCTCCTGAAGACTTTAAACAACCTATTCATTTTATAAATGAGGACAGCAAAGTACAGTAAGAGTGCTAAGTCCCCAGGGCTGAGCTAGGACCCAAAGCCCATTGGCTTGCCCTCAAATCCAGTACCATTTTTATTACACTCTGATCCTTCTTATTATAAACATTTATCAACCAAACACAATAATATACAGCTCAAAGTGCAAGAACGGGGGAAAGCAGGACAGATGAAGACGGTGTGAAGTCAGTGGGATGGTACTATAGCCTGTCGCCAGAAGTCAGTTCTGCAGTTACCCAGTTTCTTTCTTTTGTCCCTGTCTATTTACAGCTTCCATCTTTGATGAACTGCAAACCCTTGGGTGTGAACTCGTGTCAAGAAGCCAGTGTTGAAAGCAGTTTATGAGCTGAGAGCAGATGTATAATGTGAGAGTCATGGTGCTTGGGTTCCTTGCCTCTCTGTCTTGCGATAAGGACATGTTTTGTGTGCTTCTGACAGCTGGAAAACTTCCAAACTTTGCAGTCAGTGCTACAAACTCAGCTTTTGGAGGACAATGACCAAAAGTGTACATCTAACTCACATTTACCTAATCACACTGAGCCCGAAAGGAGAGAATTACGCCACCCTCTGGGCGTTAGGGTCCTGCTGAAGATGCTGCAGAAGGTCATACAAATCCAGCTGCTGTTCCAGTTCCCCAGGTTAAGTAACGAAGTCCCTCGCAGAGACTGCCTTCTCCTGGGACTGCTTCGATGCTTTGCTACAAAAGGACCTACTTATGCTGGTGATTAAAAATTCCATTCTTACATGTTAATATGGACCATTTACACCTGGGATTGGCATGATCTAAAGTATTAAAATGGCATCAAATATTCTGAGTAGATTGTACTGAAGAAATTCACCCAGGAAGAAACTAATGTTGCATTGCACAGTACGCTGAAGCTGAGGAAGTCACCAGCTGATGACACTTTGTTCCTGCGCCTGTCACTAAGAAGTTCCAGGGCTTCAAGCAGCACTTTCTTAGAAAGGCATTGAAGACGCTCCGTGCACACTGTTGAGGTGAGCGTGTCTGTTCGCCTCTTGTCCATCACAGTGGAGGGAAGGAGAGGTGGAAGTCCTAACGGATGAGATTTTTCAGCATGTTTCTGGAAGAGAGATGGTGCGCGGGTGCCACGCTGATGCATGGACAACGTGGAGGAATATTCCTCTCAGAATCTGCTATGGAGGGTCTGTGATGGAGGCACGACTCGCCTGTTTGGTGGAACCTGGGATGTGCCTGGGGCCAGCAAGTAAGACAGGGGCGACAGAGGGAAGGAGCAGGAAAGAGCATAAACACAGGGTGGACAACTGTGTTAGCGGTGTGCCCCCGTCCTCCAGTCTGCTGGCAGAGTATCAGACAGCCCGTCATTCATCCTCAGGCCAAACAAAAATATATATATAATAAGAAAAGGTGGTAGCCCTGCCTGGGGCCCAGGTGTACAAGCCCCTAAAGAGCCCTTGAATTCTCAAGGGGGTCGAACTGTGTGCAGAGATACTGAGGGCCTAGCACTGGACTTGGGTCACTTCTCTGATCCAAGCTCCCCCACCTAAGAATACTTCAGCCAACCAACAGTATTTGTAAGGAACAATAAAATGCCCCTTGTATTTTTGTCCCTGCAGTTTGCAAATGTGTACGTGACCATAATGAAATGAACAGGAGTGAGGTCCCGCAAGCCCAGATGAAATCACCCCAACTGTATGAGAAACAAAGAAGGTAAAGAAGGAAAAGGGGAAAATCCAGAGGAAAGTGTATATGCAGCAGCTGGGCTGAGGACAGAGGAAACAGAGGTACAATGACCACAGTCTACAGGCAGGATTCAGAGGCAGAATGGAAGCCTCAGTTCAATCGTGGCTGAACTACCTACATGACTTACAGCAGTTCACTTCATGTTTTTGTCCCTTCAATTTCTTTCCTCTAGCTGTAATATGGGAATAAAAACACCCAACCCCTGCAACCTCACTGGGAACTAGTGAGAACAAAATGGTCCTCTAAATAAAAAGCACCCCAACAATAAAATGGACATAAACGTTCTATGGCATGACCAGTGCTATTTAGCACTTTGGCACTAGAGATCACACAGTGCCTCGCAGACATGTTTTATTGGTTCAATTTAATGCTAAATATGACAGGCAAACTACAGTAGTAATGGGGCCTCTGTTCTCGGCACACTTAAGGGCTCATAACGTACTCTCCCGTGCTATGTTATTCCAACTCTGTGAAAAGATCCAGCTGAGGAAAGAGAAGCTGAGGGAGGCCGAGGGGCCCATGCCAGGCTGCACAGCTCATCCATGACAGAGCCGGATCTCAAGTTGGCCTTTTGATTCCAAGTGCAATGGTCTTCACCCTAGCATGGCATACTAGGGGTTCTGGAGACTAAGAATCAAAAAAATTCATTCTGGAGATGAAACCTATGGATAAGACACTAAGATCAATGCAAGATACTAGTGCAAAAACAGTGCCAAGCATTTGCTTACTAGAGTGATAGGAACTCAAGAAAGAAGTTGATGTGGATGGTAACTACCAGAAAGCTTCACAGATAGAAAAGGCTCTCGGCTAAGATGGGAAGAATGTGCTTATGTGAAGAGGTGGAGGCAAAGAAAGGCTCATAAAGGGGGAAGCTGGAAAGGCACGAAGGCAGTGGGGGGGGGGCTGGGATGGCTCCGCTCAATCAGGGTGTGATGAGAGTGGGGGGATAAGTCTTGACGTGTGCGTAGACGGGAATGGGACGGGACCAGATCGTAGAGAGCTGGCAGGTTGGACGAGGGGCCTAGGCTTGATCACATAAGCAGATGGGGACTATTGTAGGTTCCTGAACAAGGGAGCAGCGTTACATAAGCAGCATACTGTCTGGTAGCAACGTGCACAATGCATTAAGTGGAAGTACCCAGAAGCAAAGAGAGCAGCCAGGAGGGCAGCATGCTAAGGAGAGCACAGTCATGAAGCTCTGGATTGCAGTGGTGGCAATGAAACAAGAGGGAAGCTAGAATCCGAACAGCCGAGTTACTTGATAATGGGAGCAAAAGAATTACTCACTCAGCAGATACGACTCTAAGAAACACAAATAACTTTCTCAATCATATCTCCCTTGAACCATGCTGCCAAATGAAGTGAGCCAGAGTTGCCAAAGCAAAGAGTTCATTTAAAATCCCATAAATTTGTTATAACAGGTCCCTTTTTCATCCCTTGGTCTTCTCTCCAAGAAGACTTCTCAGAGGTAAAAAAGATTACACACACACACAAACACTGTTTGGACTCCCTTCAGACCTTCCCAATGCAGATAACTATGGATTCACATCATATGACGCCCTGCATCTAAGTCAGAAGATGGTGTCAGTGTCACCTTTCGTGGGGCCCAGAGCAGCTTGAGGAGATGCAGGTGAAGATGGGAGAAGCAGATGCAAAGAAACCCCAAGTGTGCAGTGAATGCGGTGACAGGGAACACGGATCATCATACCTCGACTGCTTGGCCCAGCTGGAGTCTTGACACTGGATACTTGGTCCCCTTCCTCTGCTTGGCAGGGAGGTTCATAAACATGACCACATTTGAACATAGCTAGAGACTCCCTTTTTGTAAGTGGATTTTAATAAATATTCACTTTCCCTTTAAATTTCAACAGCAGCGCTGTGCATTCGCTCCCTCTTTATTTAGGGGCGCGGGCATCTCAGGCTCATGCACACCCAGACACCTCACATGCTGCACCACAGCTGCCTGCCAGTCAATGAAGTCACGTGCTTCTGTCCTGGGGCTGTGTGGAAGAAGCCGCCTCTCAGGAGGGTGGCAGAGGCATGCACGGTGCAGCCCACACAGCGGGGGTGTCCTCTCTCCGCCTTGGCCTGTGTGGTGGGCTCATGGGGCAGAGGGGTGAACAAGCTTTGGTGGGTGCAGAGCTGTGGTCAGGAAAAGAAAGCCCCTTCTTCTCACTGCCATTCTGTGTGATGACAACTGCATGAGCCTGTCACCTTTAGATTTATGCTGGATGAACAAAGCAAGCTACCTGCTCTTGGAAAAATCTACCAGAACTGATCTCCTTTTACCATGGAAATGGCAACAGCTGTTGTGTCACCAGTACTTCCCAGGCAAGTATGCCCGAACCGAGCCCCTCTGAGGGCAGCAAGGGCTGTGGACAAGCTCCATCATCACTGTCACACTGTCTGCAGCACCTCCACACCTCCCCCCGAGAGCCTAATCATATTATTTCATGGGAATTCAGTACTCAATGAGACGAACTTTTGCAAGAGAGATGTTTATTTTGGGTCAAATGCACTCACATGACACCTGATGGTACGTGAAAAATGGTGTGTCTCACTGACATCATTAGTCTATCCAGGGGGATTTCTATGCCCCCAGAGTCAAACTCCTACCCAAAACCAACCAAAGCCAAAATAGCAGGCTTGACTGCTTAAATAAGCAATGTATAGTGGGAGGAAAACTACAGGACCCTGGGATAGCAGGAGATACTGGAAGGCTAATTAACAGGACCAGGAAAAGGGAATGTGACAGACTCTCACACACAAGTGGGCTGGCAGCCTTAACTAATTAGAAACAATTAATTTCATGGTAGGAGCAAGAACACATGTATTATGTTCTATAAAAGCTTAATAGATGTCACCATAAATCACTGCCCTGAAATTCAACTTGCAAACAGGCTGACTTGAAATCTTCAGGAATTAACAATATCGACCAGCTAAGCCTTGGATCCTCATGTGCAAAGAAAGATGGTTTTTCTCTGCTACTTGGTCTTCCCCTAATCTCAGCTGCTGTCACCAAGGTCAGCGGGAGCGGTCTCAGCTGCACCCAGGCCCTGAACAGTCCTGATTAAGGGAAGGAAGGAAGGAGCAGCCTCAGACCTGCTCCCGATGGGACTGGGGTCCACTGCGCTGCTCTAGATCTGATGTCCTGTGTGCCCGGAATGAGCCCCTTGCCTGAGCTGCAAGACAGACTTCTTTACGTATGTCTCCTTCTATCGATGAGCAGTGCCCGTGTGGAATTATGTTGAGAGGACTGAGGGCTTCGTGGGAAACAGAGCCTTGGTCACTTTGCAATGTCTGCAGGGCACTAGGGGCACTAGGAGCTTCTTTTTGATCAATTGTTGCTGACCAATGTTCTCCCTCGGTTTCCTAAACAACATCTTAGTTCTCCTCGGAGTCCAGAACCTGCTGTGAAGTCCGGCATGTCCTTCTAGATGCCTCCTTCAAATGGTCCCACTTCACTGCTCATCCTCCCAGGCCCATGGTGGAAGGCTGCTCTTGTGAGGACAGAGTAACTGTCACTGGGACTCTGCTGCCTGCTCCACCGCTCCTGCCGCTACCGCCCTCCAGCCACACAGGAGCTGCGCCCACACCCCTCTGGAGCACTGCACGTGGCTGACTCGGGGCTCACAGATTTCAAATGCCGGGTGTCAGCCAGGGGAGCTCCCCAGTCCTGAGCCTGCTGGCCCCAAGCCTGCTGCCCTTATGTCTAAGCTGGTGGGTCCACCTCGTCCCTCCAAATTCAAAGGCCTCCTTCAAAATCGTCTCTTTCATATTGGGCAGGGCCCCTCTCCAGTGTTCTACCTTTGAGCAGTTTTCTTAATCTTTCAGAAACTCACCACCTTGAGACACACAATGGAAAATAAAACTTTAAGAGATGTGACTTCTGTTCTGGGAAGGAGTAAATGTGCTTTTCCTGATGTTTCCCACTGAGTACAAGCAAAGCCTGGGCAGTATACATTAAACAGAAGACCGAAAAGTAGAGAGAGGGCAGACTGGCTAGAGACCACGGGATAACATGGTGGTAAGTTCCCTGAATTTTCTTTTTGCCTCATATATCCCCAAATTGGAGCTGAAAAAGCCAGCAAACTGAAATGCTAAAGGGCACAGGGAAAAAATATCTCCAGAAAAAGCTGCTCTCTTCCAAAGTAGCAGGAAAGAGACAGCCGAGCAAGACAGAAAACTCTTGGACAATAATTGCTCTATTCTAGTCAACCACCACAGGAAAAGTGGGCCCCCCCACACACACACACGGGAACCAAAGCTAACAGGGGGTCTGACTAGGAGCCCAGGTGGTGTCAGAGAAGGCCAAGGCCATTGGCAGTCACGAGCACCCCCTCACCCTCCAAGTGTCCATAGAGACCATGCAGGGAGCCTGGAATTCCTCCTCCTTCCTCCCGTAACAAGGTCCCCCCAGTTTTCCCTGCTGGGTTGTGTCAGAGGAGGCCTAGTGCAGAGTCACGACTTTTACCACCACCATGCAGGTCCCCCCACCCCACCCTTCCACACACTGTGGTGTCAGTGGAAGCCAAGCAGGGAGAAGTAACGAGGCATCCCCACCCTTCCCAACCAAGGAAGTATCAGGGAAGGCCTCCTGGGACCTGGAACTCCCACTCCTACCCAACAGTTATGAGAAGACCACCCTCCAAGGGTAATTAAGGTAAGGATCTCCAAAATGAGATCATTCTGGATTACTGCAGGCCTTCAATCCAATAATAAGTGTCCTTAAGAAACAGAAAGAGTGAGGGAGACAGAGGGGTGACATCCATGTGAAGACAGAGGCAGAGAATGGAGAGATAGGTCTACAAACCCAGGAACGCCAAGGATCACCAGCAACCCCCAGAAGCTGGAGGAGGCAAGAAGGAATTCTCACTTAGAGCCTCTGGAAGGAGCGCAGCCCTGATGACACTGGTTTCAGACTTCTGGCTTCCAGAGCTTTGAGGGGATACATTTCTGTTTTTTTTTAAGCCACCGAGTTTGTGGTAATTTATTTTGGCAGTTCTAGGACACTGATATAATAGCCTTTCAACAAATAGGTCTTAAGCAATTGGACATCCATGGCTGAAAACTGAAACTTGACCTAAGTCTCATACCTTACACAAGAGTTAACTAAAAGATGAATAATGGCCTTAAATGTAAAGCATAAAACCACAGAAACTTTTAGAAAAAGAAAACATAGAGACAATCTGCAGGTTCTAGGGCTTGGCACAGCATTCCTAGACTTGACACCAAAGACACGATACTTAAAAGGAAAAATTGACAAATTGAACTTTATTAAAGTCAAAAACATTTACTCTACAAAAGACCTTGTTAAGGTGATGAAGAGACAAGCTACACACTGGGAGAAAATGTTTGCAAGCCACATATATAACAAAGGAGTGACATCTAGAATACATAAAGAACTCTCAAAACGCAATTGTTAAAAGCAATAAATAATCCAGTTAGAAGATGGACAAAAGGTATGAAGACACATTTCACTAAAAGCATATGCAGATGGTTTGGCAAATAAATGCACGAAAAGATATTCAAAATAAATTAGACTATGGAAATGCTAAGTGAAAGCACAATGGGATATCACTACAGACCCATCAGAACAGCTAAAGTAAAAAACAGTGACAACACCAAATGCTGGTGAGGATCTGGACAGACCAGATCACTTCTACCCTGCTGGTGGGATGTAAAATGGTCCAGCCATTCTGGAAAATGTTCTGGCAGTTTCTTTAAAAAAAAAAACAACACAACAACTAAACACACAACTTCATACCATTCAGCAATTGCACTCCTGGGCACTCATCCCAGAAAAATGAAAACCTGGACTCCCGCAGTATACGCGAATGTTAATGCAACTTTATTCATAACAGCCAAACACTGGTACAACCCAGATGGCCATCAGCAGATAAATGGTGAAGCAAACGGTGACACATCTATACCATGAAATACAACTCAGCAATAAATAGAAACAAACTATCAATACACACAACAGCATAGATAGATTTACAGAGAGTTATGCTGAGCAAAATTTTTAAAAGCTCAAATGTTATGTTCTGTGTGACTCCGCATATTTAAATTCATTGAATGACAAATTCCTAGAAATAGAGAACCTGTTAGTGATTGCTGAGGGGCGGGAATGAAAGGGAGAGAAGATTGCGGGGGGGAGAAGTGGCGTGTCTATAAAAGGGCAACGTGAAGGATCCCTGCAGAGATGGAAATGCTCTGTATTTTGATTGTATCAATGTCAGTATCCTGGCTATGATATTGTACTAAAGTTTTACAAGCCATTACCATTGGGGGAAACTGGGTGAAGAGGGGGTCTCTCTGAGTTATTTCTTACAACTGCATGTGAATCTATAATTACTTGAAAGTAAATGTTTAATTTAAAAAATGTAAGAGTTGTGCCTTGTGCTATTGGGTAAGTTTTTACTATGGGCAAAGGACATCACTTGCATGTAAGGAACACTTTGCCACTAGAAGCTACCATTCATTATTAACAATTATAGATTTGGTCCCACCTGCATCGTAAGTGAGCTCTTGAGGGCCTGGCTCATGTATTATTTATCCATAAATCTCCCACAGTGCCTAGAAAGCACCCTGCTAAGTAATAAGTGCTCAATAAATGTTTGTCGACTTAATGTTTTATCAGCAATGTATTGAGTATGTGTATTACACACTGTTAAAACATTGCTTGCTGAAAATGAGGAAAACATTAAAGAAATGTGTCGAGTAAATTAATGCCATCCTTTAGAAAGCAATTAGATCTCTTTGTTTTCTGGGGTTTTTTTTAACTAGTGTTCTGATTATTTTCTTTTTTATTTCTTTGCTTTTGCTGATTACAAAAGTAAGAGATGTTCACTGTAGAAAAGCTTTGAGGTCTAGAAAGGCATAAAAGACATGCACTTGACTGATTCTAATGACTAGTTGAGTCACTTCTACTGTGACATGGTCTGCTTCCAAAGTGCCTGGCCTCTAGTTCATTGAGTCATTCGCTCATCAGCTGCGTGTTAGGGTCTGCCAGAGGCAGCCATCCAGACCCAGAGGTAAATGGGCTTCCCACATTCTCCTACAAATGAAATGGACCCATTTGTTTGAAGAGTCCAGCCAGAGGGAACCTGTTTCTCTTTTCTGGTAGCCAGTATTAGAATAATTTCAGCCCTCTGTGCTCTGACATCTTAAAAGGACATTTGCTCCTTGGTCAATGATACATGCAGCTGAGTATTTTCCTAGCAGTAAAGGTTTCTAGAGGATGTCTCCAGGGGACATCTCCTGGTCCGGCAGCGCAACCAACAGAGAAGGCAGGAAATAGCTAAAGGGTATCGACTGACCTTTATGTAAGAAGTTGGGAATTCAGAAGCGGTAAACTTGGCAAGGCATTTGAATATGTTCAAATGCATTCTGAAATAGAACAAAGCAAAAAGCAACATGGGACAAGACTCTGGGCTCCATAACCACCTTACATTTATATCAAGTCCATATTCTTGCAAAAAGTAAAAAAAGCAAAGCAAGTATTATTCTTGGGAAAAAAAAAAGTAATGCTTCCAAAGTCAACCAGGCAAAATCTGTAACTTCATGGACAGAAAAGCATTGTTTTTATTCTGTGGTGTTTGTTGTAATTTTCATCCACCAACCTGGGCAGAATTAAGCAAAGCTTGTGGGATTTTTGCCAGGCAGGTACAAAAACATGTGTGCTATTTTTTCTTCCATATTTTGAAAAAGAAGTAAATGAACTCAGAGAGTGTGTTTGTGTGTTGTCGCTGTTGATAATAATGGGGAACAAAAGAATTGAGGTTTACCAAAATGCCAAATAGAATTCCACATGCAACGTGTTATGTTCTTCAGTTCACTTTCTGAAAACGTTCTGTTGCTATGGAGATGGCACCTTACCCAAATGAAACGCACATTCTTCACAGGTGAGGACTCTCTAACTGGGTTCATCATATTTCCCTGCCTTTCCACATATAACGACCTAATTGAAAGCTGCCTTAGAAGCAGTCCCTGCCAGCCCGAGCAAAGTTGCAGGTGTCGAGTTTCCATTTACCCACTTAATGTAGTGGTTAGGTGATGCTAAATACATTTTTTTGTGGTTTGAAGGAGATTTACAAGTTTCAACCCAACAAATATCAATTCCACATTTACTCCATAACTCCCATAAATATACTAAACGTCATTAGACTTTATACAAATGGTTTGAATTTCCCCCAGAGCATACTGGATTTTTTGAGTCATATAATTGGTTAAAGTTTTCCTTTTTAAAAAAGAAACACCCCTTTAAAAATTATTTTTACAAAAGGTAAAAGGTAAAAAAATCATCCCGGGCAGGGTGGTGTGCGGGGAGCTTGTGCCCTTATGAGGACAACTTGCACAGGAGTCACGAGAAACACTCACAGCCAAGCAGCCCGTGTGCAGGCAGGGCCGGCAGCTGCCCACGTGGGGTTCTAAGGGCGTCAGAGGCGTGGCCCCCGGAAAGCTTCCCTAATGCACCTCTGGCAGCCCTGCCAGTCCCAGAATTACCGCCAGTCTTCGCAGACCTGGGGGTTAAGGAACTTGCCTGGGCTCATTGCTGTCAGCTGACCCTAGAGCCCAGAGAGAGGCGGGCAGGAAAGGAATGAGTTTGGGTGGAAAATACATGGAGTCCAGCCAGAGGCATCCGTGTAGGGTTTGGGCAGAAGTGACAAGACCTGTCAACCGGAAGATCCAAATCAAGTCTTTTCAGTTCCTCTGCCTCTGTCCCTGCCAAACTCACTGCCTCAGGGGCCTCCCCACCAGACCATGCAGCCACTCCCAAGTGGCCTGCCCGCCCACGGGTGCTGCAGGTGCGCTGCTGGAGCTGCCCCCACGGCCACCAGCGGCCTCCACCTCACACATGCACTTTTCCTCTCGGCTACCCTCCTCTTTGACTTCTCTGCGTCACTGGGCCCTGTCACCTGCCCCTCAGAGTTGCTCTCATCTTTTCATGTTGGTGACACTAGTCCTCTTGTTGCTTCATCTTTCCTCTTCTTGCTGCTCCTGAATTCTAGGCATTTCCAAGCCTGGAATTCTAGAATTGTTCTCTCTCTCTCTCTTTTTCTCTCTTTACACATGCTCTCACGCCACAGTGACACATTTTCTCAAGCTACAAATCTCCCTTCCTACAGATGTCTCTCAGTCAACATCTCTAGCCCACAGCTCTCCGAGCTCTGGCTTCCCATCTCCACTTTCTTTAGGATGTTTTTCCTGGGAAATCTATTCTGCTCCTTGAATGCAAAACCTTATTCATCTTCAGCCTCTCCCACCTGCTCCTCGTCTCATGTCCTTAATATCTCTTATCTCACTTATTCTCACACACCCAGATTAAAACAAAAGCAAGTTTGATTTCTCCCCTGTCCTCGCCAGATACATCCAATAAGTGGCCAAATCTCATTGATCCCGCATCGAGCATTGCCCCCACGTCTGTCTTCATTCATTCTATTTATTGCCATCACCCTGACAAGACCCTTCCAGTCTCCTGTGTAGAATCCACCTGCCTGACTCCCCCAGATTAGTTATCTTGTGACATCACACGGACTGTATCATTCCCTGATTATGACTGCAGTTCAAATTAAGAAGTACTTTCCATATTGCAGCCAAGTTCTCATTAGTCAGTATACACCTAAAATTTCATAAAGCATATTTGCTCTCAGTAAGGTGATGCACTTTTTTAATAAACTTAACTCAATTTTATTTCATTTTAATTTCTAAAAATAGAAAGAAAAGAAGACTGCTAGTGACCCACTAATGAGCTTAAAAAGCACTGGTTTGTAAGACAACGTGGTAGAAATTTATGTTCCTCTTTTATCTCGTGTGGCTGTCCTACCTTCTACCGTTCAGGTTAAGCAGAAAATTTCACCCTTCTTTAATTATACCTAACACTCTTACAGCCCTGCTTCTGTGTCCACATTACATCCTTGCACATTCCCAGTTTCTATGAGTCTCAAAGTCACACACACACACACACACACACACACACACACACATATCCCTCTAAAAGTTGTACAGGGGATAGGTTTGGGGATACCAGTGTGACATGAGGAGCCCCCCCAAATATCTCCACCACCTTCTTTCTTTCCCTTCGGAGAGACCTTTTGACACGACACTCTTCTCCATTTCCCACTGGTGTTTTTACCTTCCAGGATGAAGATAACTCTACCTGGAAAGTTCTTTCTCACAAGTGTGCACACAACCTCAGGCCCCATGTGCCTTCTCTCATCTCATGCTTACACCCTCACACCTGTCCCATGTCACCAGCCACCTTTCTCCTCTCCTTTTGTTAGAGGAAAGAATGAATCTGCAATGCTCTTTAATGGCTGGCAAACACAGGTAAGGCTAGGAGAGTCCTGGTACAAAGGCCAAGAAAAGCCAGAGATTTACAACGTGAGATGGAGGTGTTTCCTATTCTCTTTAAACACTCAGACCAGAGCAGCATTGCTTCCCCCTGCTTTTCATTGCCCAGCTGCAGACTTGGAGAGAAACAGACAATGTGAGCAGCCTCGTGCTCTGACTGCCACTTCGAGATCGGTTCTACAGACAGACTTTATAGACCACAGCACATGCAAGAGGAGAGAAACAGCTCCTGTGTCTTTACATCATATCTTGTTATTTAAAGTGACATCCCTACATTTTTATCTCTGACCAGAGCTTGAATGAAAACATTCACAGAAAGTTCAGATGTCCTTTTTAACAATTAGCTTCCACTTTCTCAATTACATTTTAAAACTACATTTGTTATAAGAAGATAAAATATTATGTTGATACATGATGGTAGGAAAAGCCATTTACAGTGGAGGTGGAGAGAGAGATAAAGCAAAGAATTTGAAGAAGCCATAAATTAAAAGCCATGCCTGAGGAAGAAATGGTTGACTTGCTGAGAATTTATCTTATTAAAATTCAAAGGTATTTATAAAGATTAAAAATTAAGGTTGGCTGGAGTTGTACAGCTAGGCAAGTTCTCTGCAAATCCCATCAATAATTAAACTTTTTGCAGCATTGTGTGTGATTCCTAGAGGAATGCATTAAAGACACTGGTGTGTCCTCTGCCCAAGGTTAGGCAAGAAGCCAATTCACTGAAGAGGATTAGAATCTGTGAATTCTCAGTTCAGAACACCACGTGCTTAGCATACAGGGTAGGAAAAAATAAACCATAAGTACTTCTGATTTAAACATAGGCCAAAGAAGAAAGTGTTCAGAGGTAAGGGCATTTCCATATTTAAGCTGTTTTGCAGCATCCATGGGATTTTTTTCTCTTTGGCATCATAAGTAGTGTTCATTTAGATTCACTAATTTTGAACAGCCTAAAACAGCTACTCAGTAATAGTTAATGCAGCTGCTTAGTAAAACCCTCCAGTCAGGGATTTCCATGGGTCCATTGCTGAAGCATCCCCCCAATCCAGTAAAAAGACCACTGCTCCCAGGCCAGGTAAGTGCCTTTAGTGTAACCTTACACACACACACCCCCCCACACACACAGTGGGGGGAGGGGAGGGACAACAGGAGAGAGAAGGAAAGACCCTGCTGCCCAAGGGCACACTATTTCTCTGCTCGGTGTCTTATCCCACCAAAAAGCATGAGGCACTGAGATTAAAGATTTTGCCCTATTTAAGAGAGTGCTACTAAGTGTTTTAGTTCTGGGATGATCATACACCATGGAGATTGGGTGAGATGAAACATGATGAATTTGTGAGAAATGGTTAGCTGTAGAATATCCCCCAGATGATCAGCTCTAAATTATGTCTCCACTCCATTCACGTGGCTTCCATCCTCAGAGTGTCCTCATGGTCACTACATCAATGCTGCTGCTCCAGCTGTCTTCCAGGAAAGCTTTACCCAGAGAATTTTGTTTACATTTCAGTGGCCCTAACTGTGCCACACCTATAGCTGCAAGAGAGTCAACAGCTCTGTCCAGTGACCTTTCTGCAGCAGTGGAGATGTTCTCTCTGTACTGTCCTATCTCACAGCCACTTGAAACAATCGATTGAAGTTTTAATTTATTGAATTTTAATTAATTTAAAATAGTCACATGTATAGATTTTCACCTGGACAGTACAGTAGCCTGAGAAAACTCCCTCATCTGGAAGTTGCACAGTAACTGCCATGAGACAGCCAGGGTGAGGGAAGGAATGAACAAGTGGTGAGAGGATTTGTTTGTAAACATGTGAAACCATGCTAGTGAACTGACAACTATCATTGAACTTAGATCTCATGGAAGGCTTTAATGTACCCATTTCACAGATAAAATAACTAAGGCTCAGTTTTAGTAATGGCTAAAATCAGAGAGTTCATAGCAGCAGAGTTGAGTTTTGAACCAGGGCTTCTCTGACAGCAGAGCCCAGGCTGTCTCCACCATCATAGAGAAAGCCTCAGAGACATAGTGAAGAGGGGCCAGGGTTCCAGGCGAGGCCCCAGGGTTCCAGCGAAGGGAGAGAGCTGGAGGGATCCTCTGTCACCTCCGTCTTTCTACTACTAGTCCTGTGGTAGAGAACATTTCTCTTCCCTTATGATAACTTGAAGATTGATTGATTTACTTATTTATGTATTTATGACTTATGTATCAATTTATTTGCAAAACCAATGTATACTCATTATTTACAACAGCTTAGATTTCTCACCAAAGTACCAAAAGCAGAAAATAAAAAAGCATCCCAAATTGCACCTGCAGTCTTAAAGCTTTTCACCTCCCCCTCCTTCTTCTGAACTACTGTGAAATAAATACAGATGTACAGACTCACCCTAATTCCCATGTCCCCACAGCATGTGTAGGAACCCTTAGAGACATTCAAGAAAGAACACACAAAAATTTTTTGAAGTTTCCTGCCTTCTCATTGGCAGAAAAAAGACAAGGATCCTTAAAGTTAAAAACACTAATAGTATTGATGGCAGTCTTCAGATTTAAATATTGCTAAAGCAATTAGACTAAAATAACAGGCATCTATATTTCAAAGGAAAATTGGATCTAGTGAATTTCTGGGCTTGTTGAGCAGTGGAGATTATGGCCCAGACACACACTGAGAAGAAGCCAGTGGAGGGAGAGGGGAGTCCGGACCCTGGGGTTAGCTCGCTCCCAGAGCCACCACCATTATGGCACTTGAGACACACCCATAATATTTTGGAAAGGCAGGGTTTTGAGAAGCAAACAGATGAAAGTCAATATGCTCTTCATATTAATTTTGGGTTTCTTGTATAATTGTTAAATATAATGCATTTATGCTTATTTTACAGGGCTTACAACATCTTTTAAATTTTTAAAATTATAACAGCTACAGTAATTTGTACTTTTATCTCTTCATTTTGGGGGTCCTATCTCTGAGTTGTTTGCTGGGAGTAAACTTAATTGAGTATGCAACCTGTAGTTACACATGTTCTTGTAGAAAATACCTCTGTATTTACAGTGCTCCACTTGGTACTGATGTTTCCAGGTTACAGTGTGAGCTGACTGTAAGAAGCTCATGTACTCACCAGGCTCCTCACCCCCTGCTACCTACTCACTTGCCTTTTGATCAATACAAGGGCACTTCAAAAAGTTCATGGAAAAATAGAATTAAAAGATAATACAAATCATTTCCATGAACTTTTTGAAGTACTCTGATATGTTGTCTCCCAATGCTTGCAAAAAAGAAAAGCTTTTGTACTCAAATTGATAAATGTTTTTAGTTGCTGGAAAGTTTTTAATTGAAGACTTGGGGAAATAAAATTTTAAATGAATCAATAAAATGATGGCTTTGTGTTTTAATTTTATCCAAGCCCTCCCTGACATCTTGGAAGAGCTGAGAAGGCTTCCTTTCCTACTCAGTGATTGGAGAAGGTGGTATTAATGACCCAATCACTGAAAATGATGCAATTTACATTTCAACTCACAAGTGCAAACATGTTCTAAATCGCACCGTCGCGCCTTCCCACAGCATGCCTCTGAAATGCAGCCTGCTTCGGTTCAAATTTGAATTGTCGTGGCTGCCGTAAACTCTGAGAGATGCAGATGCTGTATAAAGGAAAATGGAACTGCAGAGGTCAGTCCCGCGTGTGCCCACAGCATTCTTAGGACTTTTCATGGAGTTTCCAGATTTAAGGATGAACATTTCAAGACTATCCCTTCTTCACGATCCTCAACCCCAGGAACATGCAGAAACACACAAAATCCTTCGCACACCCTCAACCTCAGAAGGCTGTGAGAGAATAAGGGAAGATGATGCAGAAACAGGTAAACTGGTTTTTAGTCCCATTTCTGCTGCTGATTCCCTGTGAGACCTTGGGCTGGTCCCTTACCCCCTGAACAGTTTTCTTATCTTTTAAATGAAGAGGTAGAATTCGATGACTTCTAAGGCCCCAACCAGTACTAACATTCTGAATGTGATCACAGTTACAGGGAAGCAAGCGCGTCCTTTCCTGAGACAGGGATGAAACGGGTCTGATTTCCAGCCAGAGAACAAACGCACTGATGCTGTCTCACATGAGGATGAGGCTCCTGGTCTTTGGGTTCCCAGGGGCGTCCACTCCTCTGTCCTGCCCTGTTCATTTCCAGACATACTCTCGCCCTTCATTTTGTCTCTGTCCCTGACTCTAGTCTCCCTTTTGCTTTCCTTTCCCTTCCTTTTCCCTTCTTCCCTCTATCACCCAGTATGGGCATTAAGAATAAGAAACACAACCCTACGTAAAAAGGTAATAAAGCGGTATGACGCTGTGTCCATAACTTAGCTGGTTCAAGCTCCTGGCCCACTTTCAAATCCGATACTCAACCTGTGCCCTTTGGCCTCGACGAGACAGGGATGGGACACCAGGTGGGGAGCCACGCCGGTGGGAGGGCAGGCGTCCTCCCAACTTGAGAGAGAGAGAGAGAAAATAAGAAAATGACAGTGATCAGGAACATGACAGAACTGGTAAAAGTTCTACTGCGATTGAAGGTACCAATTCAAAACCCATCAGTGCCGTGCCCGGAGTGCTCTGGGCACCCCCTCAGGTGTTTTGGCCACACGCCTCCTGTCTTAGGTTCTGAAATACGCATTCAGCTTTTGATGGGAGTTACTTTAGAGTTAGACAAAGGAAAGAAGAAAAACCGTTAGGTCAGGAGAATTTTCTGAAGCAGATCATATTAGTGTTTCCCGATATGACGAGGTAAACGTTCATGCTGGCGTCCTTCCAGAAGGACTGCTAATGCACGAGGTTCGAGAATCATCATCCCCGTGTCCCCCCAAATCTCAGGGACCAAATCACTCAAAAAAGGGCATACTCATGTTACACCGACCTTGTTGTCACTAAAGACAAGAATCTTGGTAAAGCAAACCTCTGTTCAGAAATAAACTGAAAACACTGGAAAAACCCTTTTTGTTCAATAACTTAAGCCGCTGTGTCATCCTTCAAGTCTGGGTCTGTACACAGTAAGAACAAGGTCTGTGTGTCCGACCAGAAAGCTCTACCTCACGCGGGTGCACTGTGGCTGGCCACGGGCAGACGCCACGTCCCAGCACCACTTGGAAATCCGCAGCAGCTAGGAAAATGGAGCCATTCTTGTGAGAAAACACTGGCGCCAGGGAATGCAGGAGCAGCGGAGGCTTCTGCAAGCCCGGGAGCCAGACGTGTCCCAGCTGCTCTATGTGGTTATAGCTGATCTCATCAACTTGCCACTTCCCAATAAGGCAATAGCGGTTCTAGCATTTTTGTTAGAGATGAATCTGTCTTACAAAGATGGTTTTCAAAGCCACCCATTGGTCATCACAGGAAGGAAAAGCGGTCGCAGCTGGCTCCCTTCACCTTCGTCCTCTCTCACAGCTCATCTGCCTCCAGGTGCCCCCACAGGTCCGGGGGGCACGGCCTCTGCCCGCCCTGGGGCTGAGCTGCAGTTGCCGTGGTGACATGACAGGACCAGCGCTTGCTTTTCATAGCCCTTGGTGTCTTGCTCACAGGCCTTTACAGTTGGCATTTCTTCTTCAGAACCCTGCGTGGCAGGTGCACAATGAAATCACCACTGCCCCAGCCAAAGGGGGCGGTGACCAGCTCAGGAACAATCAAGCGGGACAGCCTGAACAAGTGGCTCGTGAGTGCATGGAGGGGGCATTGCACACCCTCCGCTTTGGGGTCCTAAAGCACACGCGTCAGGCATCCTTCTCAGTCTCATGCCATTCTTGTCCAGGGACAGAACATGAGGTCCTAGCGCCCAAGGGAATCCTGGACCACAACGGCAAGTGACCACAGTGACGGATGTAACAGGCCCCAAAGCAGAACCGTGGCACAGACAGCATCACAGCAGTCCCCACAGCACGGGCTCCTGGGGGAAGCAGGGCATGGTGGTTAAGAACTTGGGCTGGGAATGGGGACCTCCAGAGGTCCAGGCTGGCTCTTCGGGTGCCAGCTGGCTCACCGCTGAAATCACGACACCTCCCCGGTCATGCCTGCCTCATGTTGAATGGGGTAATGATGTTAATAGTAAGAACATCTCTCTCTTGCACTTGTGACCTTGACTCCGGGATGGGTCGGATGAGCAGTTCTGGGAAGGAACGACGAGCCACCTTCCCAGATGATGCCCAGGGCCCTGACTCGGCCACCACTGCGCTCCACTGGCCGACTGGCTCTGCCCCAGTCTAGTCTGCACCTGCACCAGCCTGGAGGGACGCACAAGAACAAGCACTTCGCTAACTGAGGTGTCCTGATGCTGGGGCTTTAACAAACCTCACCCTTAAGGTTTAATCCCTCTCCTTAAAATGTGTGGTAGGAGGACATTTATGTATAAGTGCAGTCACCAGACACAGAAAAAGGAAGGCATTTTGTTGAAATTTCTATTTATTTTAAATAAGCAGATCCTTCCAATGCATTTCTACTCTGCCAGTTTCATTTCAGAGACGTGTAAAATAGAATATAGCCCAGAATATTATAGGACACCACGTCACTTTAGAGACACCACGTCACTTTAGAGACACACCACAGAGGCCTCCCAATACAAAATGACTCCTTTCCTTCTAATCTGGGGGCTTCCCAGCTCATTGGAACTGGGGTACAGCATGGGGAGAAAGCATGTGCCTTGGCTTCCCCTGACCGCGTGCTCCAGGAAGCCGAGCCCCCTCCCGCCCCCGTAGAGCTTCCACACTTGCTCAGGGCCTGGCACGCAGTGGCTGACTGGGCAACGCACGATCGCTCAGTGGATATACGCAGGCATGCTCACCCTCACAGTGAAATCAGCCTGCTACGTTTCAAGTAGCCACACAATTTCTTCAAAACGTGTAGCCACGTGCCTAACCAAAGTTGCCTTGTTCAGAAAACAAAATAAAACCAACCAACTTTGGTTCATTTCTCAGAGAACACGCCTGAATAGAACAACAAAAGCTCATGTGCAGGAGAGAGAAAGAGAGAGAGAGGTTTATTCAAATGGAGGCAGCCTAAAGATCCTAGGAAAATGTCGTTTAGAAAATAACACAGGCTTCTGCAGGTGAGCCACAGAGACGAACGGCCCAGCACACCCTTTAGAAATCTGATCAAATGAGTTAAGGATCTTAGGGCACCATTTACTTGTCCTCCATTGTTAGGTAATAACCCCCATTTTTAAATTGGATTATTTGGGGTTTTTTTACTTTATAATTGTTTAAGTTCTTTATTTATTCTGGATATTAATCCCTTGTTGGATGTATAGTTTGCAAATATTTTCTCCCATTCCATAGGTTGTCTTTCTGCTCTGTTGATTATTTCCTTTGCTGTGCAGAAGGGGTTTAGTTTGATATAATGCCATTTGTTTATTTTTTCTTTTGCTGCTTGTGCTTTTGGGGTCTTATTCATAAAGTCTTTGCCCAGCCCTACATCCTAGAGTGTTTCCCTTTAGGAATTTTATGGTTTCCGGTTCTATATTTGAGGCTTTAATCCATTTTGAGTTGATTTTGGTGTATGGTGAGAGGTGCAGATCCAGCCTCATTCTTCTGCATATAGAAGTCCAATCCCCAAACACCCCCCACCCAGCAGGCAAGCCCGTTACACTAGAAATTTCTCCCACAGCAGGGAGGAGCCCGGCAGAAGCCGCCTGCCAGCACTGGGCTCCCCAGCACAATCTCATGCCTTGCCCACACTCCACTTTATAATCATGACCATAAGTGAATGCCATCAGGGCTTCAAGAAGACTTCCTCCTTCAAGATTTAAAGAGACAATACACATCAGTTTAAAGCCATAAAACCTTACCAAGAAGCCAGGAAGCCCCACAGACAGACCCTGCCTTTCTGACCTTGCCCCGGCTGCCCTGGCCACCAGCTCCAGGGAAATGTGGAGAAAAACCCCTGTCCCACCCCTCGGATTTGATTATCTGGCTGCCAGGATGAAAAGTAGGAGAAAAGAAGAGGCTGCTTGGGGTGAATCATCGCAGGGAAAAGCAATTCAAAAAGCCCTTCATCACAGACTGCTGCTGTGAATGAGATAGGGGACGGTCACACACGCCAGGAGTGTCCAAAGCTACCTACTTCTAAATTTCATCTGGGCAGCACCTCCAGGCTCAGAGAAAGTGGGAATCTCTGTGTCCAAATAATTGCGTAAAGGTTAGGGCCAGAAAGTTGCAAGTATGTCTTTAATTTAAAAGACATTTTAAAAAGAGAGCACAGAGTCTGATGAGCCTCCTGTCCTTTTTCTTACTGTCAATATCCTGCTGCCTCCCGCCCTCACTTCCTTCTCTTTGTCCTGAATATGGTAAGTTGTGTAGATTGTTGTCTCAGGTTGCCTGATCATCTAAGGGTTATATTTTTTCCCATTATTGCTTGGATAAGCTTGAATCATAGACCCCCACATTTTCCTGTGATTTTACTCCAGTGGAGCCAAGCTGCACATGGCTTATCTCCTCTGATGCCTGTCCAATTTCCCTCATCTATTAAGCTTTGTCTGTAGTTAATTAGAGGAAAAGCCTGACGAATTGTGTCCCTGGTCCTGTATGGTTTTTTGAAGTCAACACAGACAATATTAGAGATGATTGATAGTTATCCTTTGTTTTGAGACGCATATGGCAATCTATTAATTTGATGTCTGTCATCACTCGTGTTTAGATGTGTTAGTAATTTAGGCTTCACAGTACAATTTTTGTAGATGAACTATTGTTGGGGTAATAATTTTACATGACCACAACATTTCCAGGCTGTGAAACTCAAAAGAAGCCTCTTGCTCTTGGCTGGCCTCGAGCAGCACGAAGCTCAGAGAGGATATTTAGGTGGAAGTTCATGTTGGATTGTGGGAATCTTTCTGTCAGTTGTTGAGTAGAATCTGACTGTTCCATGGACTGAGACAGAACAGAAAGTCGGGATGACTAAACTGCATAAGCCAAAAATTGCTCTACTTTGTTTTAGCTCAGCAGCCAATGTCCAATTAACATACAAAGCTAAATAAAATAATCTGTTAGTGGAGATAAGTGTGATTGCTGCTGGTCTGGTTATGCAAACTGTGTCCCATTAAATTAAGCATGTGAGATGCAAAACAAAGAGAACCAGCTCACGGCTGGAATGCCTTCGAGGCATCAGAGCAGCTGCTTCTTAGATGAATGTGGGTACTCGGGTACTCGGGCAAGAACTATAACAACCCCTCTGAGCGTGGATCTGGCCAGTACATGCAGCCACCGGGCCCCTGTTAGACTTTTCATTGATCGAATAACACTGAGCGGCCTGGACTTGGGAACACACTCATTGCACAGTCTGGCCCTCCAAATTTAACAGCGTAATGATCTCTCCTTGCAACTCTTAGTTTGAGAGGCCTCGTGGGGCACATCCGTCTGCATTGCCCTCTCTTTGTTCCTGAATGTACTACATCTATCTAGGAAAGTAGGGTGACCTGTTTCTTGTTGCCAAAGGAGCTCTGTGGATTGGGAAAGCCTCTTAAAGATGACTTCAGCTCCCACACGTGGCTTCTTTTTCTACACTGGAGGCAGAAGGGGCAGCGTCTGCCTGGCTGGCCAAGAATCTTCATCCTGCCCCAGTGACACGGGTCACTCTGCATGCTTTGAGGCAAACTATTTCCTCCTTTGTCTCATGGAACAATCAGAGTAAAATCAACAGTCCAGAGTCCAACTCCCAGACACAATGGCAGACCGGTGGTAAACACAAAGTGTCGGGATTCACTGTGCTGCAGGGCGTGCCACCCTTCCCAGCCCTGGCATGCCTGACCTGCACGTTCACATCCATGCTGTCACTGAGAAGCTGCTGCAGGCTTTTGGGGACACTGGAATGAGGACATAGGGTCAGCAGTCCCCAACTGCTGAGCAGTCAGTGCCGACTCCCGCAGCAGTGACAACAGTTCTTTCTCCTGTGAGGCTGTCTGGACAGCTGCCTCTGGGTCCCACACAGAGCGGCACACTGTGGGGCTTAGGTCTGTAAAAGGTGTTCAAGAAGCCTGGTTCTCACGCAGAGCGTACGCTGTGTGAATGCTTTTGTACTATGCTCTAGAACAGGCAACATGAATCTACGGTTTGAAACAATCAGAATAGTGACTGCCTCTGCTGGAGGGTGGGTGGAAAGGGTTGACCAGAAAGGCACAGGAGGGAGCTTTATGGGGTGATAGGAATGCTCTGGATCTCTATAAGGGTTTGGGTTACACAGGAGCATGAATTTGTCAAAGCTCATAAAATGGTACATTTAAGGCTAGTATATTTCGTTGCATGTAACTTTTATCTCTAAAAAGAGAGAAAGAGAAAAGAAAAGAGAAGGGAGGAAGCGAGGACGAAGGGAAAAAAGGAAGGAAGAGAGAGAAAGAAAGGGGGAAGGAAGGGAGAGAGACACGAAGGACAAAAGACTGGACCACGTGTACTGAACTCGAGCTTATGCTCCCCGAAGCATCTTGTTGCCTTCAGCTTATTTTGAAATACTTCTAAAAACAGGTGGACTGATGAACTAATAATAGATCTTAAGCAGGATCCAGGTGGGCATATGAAGTCCACTGAACAGTTCTTTCAGCTTTTCCATACATTTCATACTTTTTGTTAATCAAATATGGAGAGTGAGATGAAGAAATTCAACTCTACTTTTTGGAAGTCAGGTTTCAGAGGTGGTGACACTAGTTTTGGGGACATGCCAGATGGAATCTCTCACACAGAAAGTTTAAGACGTGCAGGGCAGGCCACCGCTAACCAGGGTGGTGCACGTGGCTGTCTCTGTACTTTGCCCCATGTGGGCTCTAGGACTTGGAGCCCCGTCTCTCCAGGCACTACATATGCAGTCCTGCTCGGCAGCACAGCTCGGATAACTTAAGGAAGAAAAATGTCTTTTGGATAATTTGCAGACCCTGACCTGAAACAAGGGCAGATACATTTAGATATATGATTTGTCTTCCAGCTGCTGTGCTATTTCAGTGTATCCTTGTTACTGCTTGCAGTGAAAAACTCCTGCACCATCGGGGAAATGAATCAGACTGGTTACTAAAACCGCACTCTACAGCTCTCCTAGCCTACATCCATCTTGCTATCATACTGGCCTAAGTTCACCTCTTAAAAAAAAAAACAGTCTGAGTGTGATACATGTGGTTAAAGAATTCTTCTTTTCTTTTTCAGCAGAATATATTGACTGGGCCAAACAAATTAAGTTACATCCCTCGACATCTTAAAACAACCAGGTCCTTTCCATATTTCTGTAGGCTCTAATTTATAACTCTAATTCCGTGGGCTATAGGATGAAAATACAGACACGACATCTATAAAAATCACTTGTATTTGGCTTTGGGATTCAGTAATAGATGCACACCAAGTGAGATAAATATATGATCTAACCATCAAAGCTGTAGCTTTCTCTCTTCCCAGATCAGCTCTACTGAGTCCCAAGACCCAACCTGACAGCTGAGAAAAGAAGAAAAGCCTGGAACCCACTTTTCAAGTGGCATGTCCATGGTAGCGTGCCAAAGTTAAGAAAAACCATTGGATAAATATTGTCATAACTTCCATAAGAGTTCATTTTATTAGACTATTTAGGGAATGTATTTTTATACTAAAAAATAACCAACATGTTCTGGAATAGTGTGCAAAATTCCCATGTTGTAGCAGATTGTTACCACGCTACCATTTTCATGCCTTGTGCAGTCTCCTCACTTTGAATCCAGGCTGGCCTTATGACCTGCTTTATCCACCAGCATCAGGGAAAGTAAGACTGTGCCAGTTCTAAAACCTAAGCCTCAGGAGTCTGTACAACTTTGACTGTTGTGTTTTTCAAAATAAGTTCGACTACCTTGAGTCCTCCATGATGTGAGGAAGCACAAGCGTCCATGCGGGACCAATCAAGCAAGTCATTGGTACTATTTTTCCAACACTTTTTTAGCAATAAAGTATTTTTTTAATTAAGGCATATACATTTTTTAAAATACATAATGCAGTTTCACACTTAATAGGCTACAGTATAGTGTGAACATAATTTTTATATGCACTGAGAAACCAAAAAATCTGTGTGACTCACTTTATTGTGCTCTTCACTTTATTGTGGTGGCCTGGAACTGAACCTCCAATATCTCTGAAGAATGTCTCCAGTACTGATGGTGTTGCAATGACAATTTTTCCCTAAAAGTGAATCCTGGTGATGACTGAAAAAAGTTACAGCCTTAGACTATTCCACCAACAATTTGTTAAAGTTACAGCCAAATTTAAAATACAAAAATATTTTTGAGTCCTGCTGAAAGCATCAAGGGTATCTTAGAATTACAGAAAGGTTAAAAAAAGGTTTCAAAAGAGTCACTTTAAAGAGGCACTGCTGTCAGAGATAACAAGCAGGGAAAGGTCACCGAGGGCAGCCAGCCAACAGAGGCTGGACCTCTTAGGGATGTAAACCCAGGCAGATCCCATAAGCCGCGACTCATGCTGATGATGGACTTGTGAGCTGAAGTGGGTATCTGGGGTCAGGTGAGCCCCATAGTGTTTGGAAAACTCTAGCAACTGGGCCCACCCTCCAGGGATTTTCACAGGGTTGGTGGTCGCACCTGTTATGAGTGGTGCAGGCCGAAGTCCTCGGGTGGGTTTGAGGCTCGTCTCTGCCACCTTCTACCTGGACTGTGAGCCTGTTCCTTCACCCTTCAAGTGTCACCTTCCTCGTCCTCGTCTTTAAGCAATTGTCTGAGGGTGAAGTTTAGCTGAGAGAATGTAAGTGACAACACTTGGCACATGGCAGTCCCCCCAAAAAGTGTCCTTTCTCTTTTCCTTTCCAGAACTGGTTAAGTTCTGTCAGTGCTTGTCACTAACATCCGAACCCAAGAATCACATTTTCTTCTGCCGTCTTTTTCGGTTTGCATTATTAACTACTTACAGGGTCACGAGGCTGCGATTGTTTTGTTTTCTGTTCTACTCTGTGGTATGTCAAGAAGTTGTGCACCTTAAAAAAAATGAGTTTTGTCATTTCTCATAACTTTTATTTGAATTTTAATCAAATAGGACTGAAAACAAGATCATGTGTCCCCTTTGTCCCTGTAAAATCAAAAAATAGTTTGCAACCGCAACTAACACTAACAAATAATCTTTCCCTTAAGGAAAAATAATGTGGACCCAGCCCTTCTGTAGTTCCCCAGTTGGAGAGATTTTTCCACTGGGGTCCAAGCCAGAAAGCTGAAATCTAATAACAAAGCCACGCTGAGGCGGGATCTGCTGTCCTGCTGGAGGTGATTATCGAAGTCCCCAGGGGTAGCGCCTGCCTCTTGGGCCACACTGGATTCCAGCTTATCATCCATGTTTTGGTCCTGCTGCATGAAGGACGCTTAGTACAGGACACAGTCAGTCTCCATCAAAGCTGCCGTTTTATATGGTTGGGTATCAAGTCATTTTCTTCCTGAAACTCATCTCATTTGGCTCCAAGGCCTTTATTCGCTGTCATAAATGATGCTAGAGTATCATTTTTTAATTCCTTTGACAGCAGAAAAAGTTCCCCTCCAGGGGGTGCTTAATTTCTTGCTAGTTACTTGGAGGTGGGTAGGTGTCAAGGCCCAAGGCCAGATGAGGCCACCAGGGGAAGATGCAGGCTGCTGGGAGGTAACTTAAGTCCACCCCTAAAAATGGCCTGGCCCTGGAAACTGACGTGGAAAGCGTCTGGCTTGAAGGAATAAGAAAAGGAATGACACACTCACACTTTGTTACAAAACACCAGTTTGGCCCTTTGCAAGAATTCCTTTCATTTCCTGAAGTATTGTAAATTCTCCTGAAATAAAGTACACGAAGTGCCACAGTCATAGATTTTTTTTTTTTTTTTTTTTTTTTTTGTTATGAGCCACATATCTACCGCCCAAGCATAGCTTATTCTGGGGAACGGAGTCCAAGCCCACGCTGAATCTTATCTTTTGTTCCAACCCTACACTTGCTTTACCCTCAGCGAGTTCAGGCAGAAACTGATAGCTAGTGCGTTTCATTAAGCCCATCAAGACAAATTGCTTACCAGGTTTTACTCCTTCATCAGCCTGACTAATTACACCCATTCACAGTTCCTCTCATACAGAGATTTCAAATTCCAACTCTCAAAGACACACACCACCCAGGAGACATCTGCTTCCTGGCTCACTGTCTCTCTTTTATATCATCCAGGGAACAGTACTCGGTGGCCCAGAAAGCATGAGCTGAGCAAAGTCTCTGGGCGAGAGCTGGTTTTCAGCGGATGACGGGTCAGGCGAAGGAGGAAGTGTTGACATAAAGGTAACGGGAGACAGGGGTCAAAGACAGGAAAGGGTCTCTGCGTTCCATATATTCAGGTAAGGCATTCAGCACACAGGCTTCAGTGACAGGCCTCAGATACCACTATGCGGTGACAGAACAAAAAAGTTGCTAAGGCAGAGGCTGGGTCTGACACACTTTGAGGCACCAGGTTGGAGCAGGGGCTCCAGAGGTGGCAGTGGACCTAGGTTTGGGTGGTAATTAAGGCTGGACTTGAACACCCAAGCCCAGGCAGTGCTTGGGCAGCAATTTCTTCAAACCATCAAATGTTGGGCATTAAGGAGGTTAGGGGACCGACAGTTCCATAAGCTTTGGAAGCAACTTCCCAAGGACTCATGGTCCAATCTGAAATTTTGCCTTCAAAGGAAAATACAAAGATGTATATAACTTCAACCTCATGAAGTATTATAACCACAGCTTTCTCTCTGAGGAAATTTCTTTGTGTGGCAGCAAATTCTTCATAGTGGTCACATGTGTCTACAAAAAGCAACGGCCTTGACCTAAAGAGCTCAAGTCCCATTTCCCATCTACAGGTGTTCTGTGTTCTTGGAAGTTCTCTCCTTTTGACTAATTCACCAGTTGGCGGAAACTTGAGGGGTAATAAAGCACAGAATTCTTCAAGATTGTAGCACGAAAACCATTCCGAATACCGGATTTAAATTAACCTCATAAGAAATAGCTCCTCCTGACGCACTTTCCTTTCGAAGTTGCCTGAATTAACTTTGTTTATTGCTTCAGTTTGGGACTTTCCCACGTGCTTGACATGAAGCTTCTCAGGACTATTAAAAGCAAAAAAGAGAGGATAACTTGGATTTTTCTGAAAGTTCATTTCATGTACTCGATTTATTACAGCACTAAGAGCCCCGGATGTGGTCCACATTTCAATCGTGTCTTTAATGCAATGATCTGGGGCTGCTGAAATCTTGCACGTGTGATCGCCATTCTTGAAAAACCGCTTCATGGCTGGAGACCACATTTGGGGGTCTCAACCTCACTATTTTCTTTCAGTGGTTTGTCATTTGAACCTCCTTTTCAGGAGATCATCAGAAAACAGGATTCTGGTTTTTCTGCTTTCTTATTAGTGAAGCTATATTTAAAATGTTAACTAATTTCTAATCAACATAGATTACAGGTTGGAGAACTGAGTAGCCTGAAGGGTCTCCATGATCTTCTCTACCCCAGAGAGTTATGAAGTACGAGTGAGTCTGGGAGACACATTTCTGACCAGGCCATGCACTCGTTCTGTCCACAGCCCTAGGCTAACTACGCAGCAAGGAGACTTACTTTCCATCAGTTTCCTTGTCTCACAGCCACATTCAGGACACATTTTACATGTTCTATGTCTATCTTAGTGGCTTTATCTTTTATGTTTCACATTTTGAGAAGATACATCGATTCTGAGAAATACAAATAATAGCGTGATTGCAAAATACCTTAGTTGCACTGATAGATATTAAATAAAGAAAATATTTAAAATCACCCTTACTGGCACTACCCACAGCATAATTAGTGTTCAGCATCTGTGATAAATAGTGCCTAACAAATTGCTCATGCACCGTAAGCATTATGAGAAGACCACAGTTTTATTAAACATTGAAAATTGCATTTTTCTCAGCGGTTGTATTGCAAGATAATGAACTCTACGAGTGGCAGCAGAGATGCAAATTCAATTTTGCACAAGACTCACAAACGCCGTTATGTATTATGCCGGTGGAGACATAGCCTTTGTCTAGACAAAATGCAAAAATTTCCCCATGTTCAGTAAATGTGTATAATTAAGAAAATATGAGGAGCAGTTAATCATCGGTATTGCATGAATGTCTGTATCTCCCATCTCATCGTTTTTTTTTTTACACAAGTCTAGTTGAAAGTTGAACCTCACTCTTCTAGGTTTCAAGTTTCAGTTTTTCAGTTTTCAAAAGGACTATTGGTATTTGTGCCCAAATCAGGCCCGAGAATTTTCTAACTCTTCTTTATATTTTTGCTTTCAACTGAGTGGCAGCCAGGGTTTTAATTTGTAAGAGCAGGTTTTATTATACAAATAAGCAGACACTGTCTGGGGGACAAAATTGAAGCGGATCTGATAGTTTTATTAATTTATTTGATTTACTTCTGGTTTCTCTTACCCAATCTTATTTATGTCAAAATAAGTTGAAGCAGAATTCATTATGTACTGAAATGCAATTTGAGCACTTTTTATTGGAACATGGTGATTCAATCATTTCTCTGTCGGTCCCATTACCCCTCTTTTTATTATTTTGTACAGATCAAATCACATAAGATGAAATTCCAAAAGAAACTTAAGAATTTGTGGGTAGGAATGAAATAATATCCCAATAATTCTGTATACCATGAATACTAATTTATACAATTAACATGCTGATAATTTTGCATTATGCTACCATGTTTTCTCTGAGGAAAATCAACTGGGTTAGTGAACTTGATTTTTTTGAGTAAACTTTCGATGCAATTACAGTTTCTAATCATTTTGATACTAAATTATTAGAAGCATTGAGGCTAATCTGACTCAGTTTGGGAATTTCTGTATTTTGTTGATTATATGGATTACAAAATTTGCCAAATTACTAGTGGATCCTTTTCTCCTCGAATAATAGGGTTTAGGAGTTTTCATATTTTGGTAACTTCATGAAGTGTTTGTGAAAAAATACATCTGTTCGTTGTTGGCCTATTTCATTGTGTCCAGTGTATTGTTAGTACATGGGGAATCCTCAACTCACAGATGGGTCAAGTTTCATGTTGATTATGTAGAAAGGAGGACCATTTCGTCATGGAGACATTGCACTTGTGCTTACAGTGCATGACTATCCCTTAAACGCCTTTTCAACCCCCACGCTACTGTACTCTCCAAATCACAATTCCCACACCCTAGCCCATCACGAGTGAAGTATTTCCATGTTTACAAACCTGTAATAGCTTCACGCAGACCAAAGAGGGTAGCAAAATATCAGCAAAGGAGGGAGGGCCGAGGTAAACTCACCAGCAACCCACTTGCGAGCCTGTCCCCAGGGAGCTTGTCTCCCCATCTCACCCAGATTCAGGGTCCTTCTGGAAGAGCAGTGACCAGCAAACTCTAACGTTCATTCAACACATCGAGGCTGTAGGGGTGCTTCGTAGCAATGCAGATTGTCTGGTCTCACCGCTAGCCATTCAAATTTGATAGACATGGACTGTTATACAGGGATTTTGTTTTTAAGAAGCATCTCCAGTCACAATCACACATACACACAAGAACAGCAGGGACCACACAGAGAGAAACACAGGTCTCAAAGCCTTTGCTTGCTAGTGACTGCCGGCAGCCACCCAGCTAGCTATAAGAGGCAGGGTTATGGGCAAGTAGATGCAAGTCTTCTCCAACAACGATGGACCAGGGTTGGTAGGGTATTGGAGAAGAAATAAACTGGGCAAAGTCTGAAACAAAAGGCCACCAGTGATTTTGTCCCTTCACCTCCCAAAGCCATGCAGTGGCCATTCAGGGGACTCTCCCTCAGCAATGAGGGCCTTGAGACAAGGTCCTTTATACCATTTGGAATTATCCTCTACTGTATTGTCTGTCATAGGCTGTTTAGTATACAAACAGGACTTTTCTACTAAGGGAGGGAATTTCAGGACTTAAACTACGGGCAAAATGAGAAAGTTGCAGATACATCATCTCATCAGTTAAATTAGCTAAGGTTCCAATGCAGGGCCAACCCCGTGGCTCACTCGGGAGAGTGCGGCGCTGGGAGTTCCATGGCCGCGGGTTTGGATCCTATATAGGGATGGCCGGTGCGTTCACTGGATGAGTGCGGTGCAGGCGACACCAAGCCAATGGTTGCGATCCCCTTACCGGTCACAAAAAAAAAAAAAAAGTTCCAATGTAAACTGCCTTACATCCCTTGTGGGTCAGTGTGTGTGTGTGTGTGTGTGTGTGTGTGTGTGTGTGTGTGTTGGGTGGAGTGTAAAAGAAGACGGAGTGGAAGACTAGAGAAAGGCAGAAAGATGGGCACTAGCACAGCACATGGGTTAGGAAACAGACTGTGCAGTCAAACTGTCTGAGTTCAAATCCCAGCTCTTCTACTTTATAACTGCGTGTCCTTTGGCAAGTTGCTTAATTTTCCTGTGCCTAATTTTCTTCTTCTGTGTGATTAAAGTAATGATAATACCTATTACATAGAGCTATTTGTGTAAATTAAATGAGATAAGTATGTATAAAGCACATCGCACAGTGGCTGGCATATATTAACTGCCTAATAAATATTAGTTATTATTGTGTTAGTGATAAAATAAAATATTGGTTGCTGAATTCACTAATTGAGCTCTTAGCTTCCTGAATATTTTACTGCTAGATTAGCCAGCACAAGTTTTGGGGGTATAGACCTTGATTCTTTCAAAACTTCCTTATTAGTCCCCAGAAAGAAGCCGTCTGACACTTCTAAAGGGGCTGGTCCCAAAACAAAACTTCTCACCCTTTGCTGGAAACTTCTGAATTTCCTTTTGACAACAGGCTCTCTGTTTATCTTCCCGATCAGCCCCTTCTTGCTTCCTGAGCCTCAAATCGTTCTGCGACCACTGCTTTTAGTTACTGAGGGTACACTCTGCTCTAGCTTTTCCAAAATTGCTCTGCTTTTCGTCTTCACATCCCTACTCTTTCTGATTTCCTTCTAGAAGCCTCTATGGGCCTCTCTTGTTGCCAACCAATTCTTCAAACAAAAGTCACCCGTGGAACTTCAACATTAGGCCTGAGAAATTATCCTCTCATGATACAAAACACAAGGCATCAAAATACCTGAAACCCAATTTACAAAACCAGACAGGAGAATTCTCAAAATGTGAATGACTTGCAAGGTGGGATAGAAAGACTGGAAAAGCACTTCAAACCCAACAGGTCAGGTAGAGCTGCAGGGGTAGATAATATGCACTTCAGTTGCAAAGGTCGCTACCTTCTGCTCCTACCAGAATCAAAGGCAAACTTCGCTGATCACCCACGCCTGAAGCTCAGTGGCATGGAGACACTGATTCTGCACAGTGGGTAACGTCTCCCATTCACTCGTGTCCTCGGTTCCCTGCCCGTCTACTATGCACCTGCAGTGTCTTGGGCACTGTTCTAGCAGCCAGAGACACCAAAGCACTTGTTTGTTCATTGAACAGTCCGTGATTAGGAACTTACAAAATCGTCAATAAGTATTTATTTCCATCTGCGATTTCCGATGTCACTCAGTGACTACGGCTACTGAATTCCCGGTAAGACGTGACTTCCTGATTACACATTCATCATCTGACAGAGACAGACGACTCCACATGCCGAGCCTGATCTGAACTTTTGTTCTCACCTCTTCTGCCCCCTCCCCATCCTGAAGTTACATTGTTTAAGGGCCCAGATAGTCTCATTAGTCAGAGATTTGTTTTATTTCATCTCACCGGGAAAATTTTCCATACTGGCGAATGTACCTCGGTGCATGCAAAAACACACACAACCCCCACCCCAGGGGAAGCAAAGGACTCATCAAATTCTCTCTTTGGAAACATGTCAACCCCTTTTCTCTGAAGTCTCATTCGAATCAGTCTTTCCCAGCTGCTCTCCGGCTCTGCTCCAATACCCCAAAGGGCTGGCCAGGCCTGCAGCTTTGTGCTGATGTACGCCCAGAGGTTCAGGGGGCTTCGAAATCTCTAATAAACAGTATTTTGATTGCATTATTATTTGGACTGCAAATGGATAATTCATACTGCAAAGGCTGGTCTTTTCTAAGTTATCAAGCTAATTAAGAGAGTAAACACTAGGTCAGAAAGAATGATTCACTTTAGATAACCTCACCATTCTAAGGCATCTGCACTCCCCAGGCCTAGGAAAGAATTGTTCTGCCATGTTTCTGGAGAACACGTCTCACTCTACCTATTAAAAGACAAACATTAGGTACTGGTCACTTTTACAAACCTGTGTAAGCATATGTGCCTGTCACAAAGTGAGTGCTCAAAAATATCAGCTTCTTGATGTTTCCCCGCTCTAGGAAGTTCCTCGATGCATGCACGGAAGAATGTCATTTAGCAGAGCCAACTCATGTTTTCACTAAGACTCCTGAAAGCTCTAGAAGAATTTTGATCCCTTTCAATTGGCCAGTTTGGAAACATGGACCCTTGCACAGAAAACCAAAGAATGAGACGTAGAGGGTGAGCTGGAGAAGTCCTTGTCCGTTCTCCGACATGCTCACAAGATTGGTGTCAAGACTGGTCCCATAGAACGCTGGTGAGAAGGCGTCACCAGCTGCTGTGTTCCCCTGGCCTCCCTGGAACAGGATTACCCGGGCAGGTGCTGCCAGCACCTCAACCCTCTCAGCATCACATCGTCTAAGGAAACTCAAACACTGTGTGCACCTCAACGCTCTCCTGCAGACACTTGGTGATCTTTGACTGTCTTTGTTAAGATAAATATCCAGTTCATCTAGGAAATGTGATGTGCTAATTGCAGAGTGAAGTCACTCAAAAAAGAGCCCGAGACCTATGATGCACAATGTTTTTTCTAGGATTTTCTAAAATAAAACAAAATAGGCAAACTTTTCAGAGTGGGATTGGCAAAATAGAAAAGTGGGATTTTACATGATTTTAATTAGCCAAAAATAAGGGCTCATTATTCATGATTATTTAGTATTACTAGTAATGATGTCTCTACTGAGAGAGAAAACATCATGGTGCTCCAATGAACCTGTGTCAACCATCACACGGCAGAGGGGCCTGGTGTCTGCCTCCGCCTGGCTCCTTTCTCCTTCAACATTAAGTTCATTACTGGCCATGAGGCATTCCCCAGGCTTCGTGTGGTTATCACACTCCAGCACACCTAGGTAAACCCACATGAAAGGTGCAAAACTGACACTACGGTCCCTCTTGCAGAGTTGGAAAAACGGTAGGCATTAGTTCTAGAAAAGCTGGGCAGCAACACTCGGTAGAAAGGGCCCTGACTTCCAGGGGGCCAATCTGCAATCCGAACAGAAACTCCCCCACCTGTTAAAGGTGTCATTTGGGTTGGTTCTTTCTCCACCTAACCTTTCCCTTCCGAGCCTCAGTTTTCTCATCTGTGAAACAGACTAATAATATCTATCCTGCCACATGGATAAGTATTATTTTTTTTAATGTGAAAATACAATCCATGGGACCTAAAAAGCATCAGATATGAGTTGTTTAAAAATAGAGAATGCAGGCATTAAAAAAGATGCTCGTGGCATTAAGGAACAAGCTGAGTGACAACGGAGTGTTTCAATCTCAAATACTGCAATTTTAATTTAGCAAATGTAACACTAAATCTGCAAATGTGGGGGAATAAAGCAATATCTAACAAAATTTTTAAAACAATTTCACTCATTTTGAAAGTTCATCCAATGTTTTCCCCCTAGATAATTTCTCAAGCTTATTGAGAAGTTCCCTGCCCTGTTCTTTTGAAAAGAATATCTCTCTGTCCTTTTTTTTTTTTGGGGGGGGGGCAACCTTGTCCACTTTCTCACTCTGGAGAGTCACATACAAAAAAAAAAAAAAAAAGCAGTGAGAAGGTGAGCATGTGTGTCTCTCAGATACTTCAGTAGACAGCACAGGATCCGTAATGCTGGGGACACTGGGGCAGGCTGATAAAAGGGAGTCAGGGAATGTATTTGTAGGGGCAGATGGGGGAACTCGGGAAGGGAGAGAGAGAAGAGAAAGGAAGGAAGGGAAAGAGACCATCAGCCGAGCTGCCATGTATACAACACCAAGCTTTGCAAAGGCCAGAGGTTTCCATGGGATCCAGGCCAGCAGGAGCCCTAAGTCCAAGGCTGGGCTGGGGCAGGGGACTAAGACTCTCTCCTTGTGCAAAAATTTAAGGGACACCACAAATTCAGTCATTGAAATAAATAATTGTTTCGTGCAATATAGAGGGCCACAAAAAATATTATACATTGTATAATGATAAAATAAAATAAATGAACAAATAAGATAAAAATACAAATGAGTACAAATATCCACAATAAAAAAAGATATCAGAATTTCAAGGAAAAACAGGATCCAGCCCTGAACTTGCAGGACTCACCTCACACACCTCACCCTAAGCCCAGCCCTATCAGGATTATGCTGTCTTTGTTTAACATTTTGATATTTTCTTCATAGTCCTTTTTGCATTTATTTTTTATCTTCTAATATGTTTCTGCACCTGGGAGGTGGGGAGGCTGCATGGGAGCCGCACAGGAGCCGGAGGGGACAAGGTCTAGGGGCCATTTGTGGTGCTTTGAGGAGTCTTAACACTGAATTATATCGTCCAGTCTAAGAACAATTATTAGTAGGTGACAAAAGTAGGCAACGGAGACCACAGATCTGACGCTCTTGTCTTTATTGTTACACGCGTTTGGCTCTGAATGACCAACTACATCACAAATTCAGTACAATGATCTCATTTTCATGAACATGTCTATATGATAAAGAATTCCAAGCTCCATTAGTCACTCCTACATACATGTGGACAAGCGCTGGAGTTTCTGAACATAGTAAGAGAATGCACGTCACATGTCAGGTCCACTCTCTTGCATCAGAAATAAAGGTAAGCAACATTTAGCAATCAACAGAGCCCCTTCCCAGTCCCACTCCAGCAGAACACGGTGCGGGCACAGAGGGGTGAACTGCTGGCACCAGTGCTGCAAGGTGGCAGTGGTGCCCAGGAAGCATGAGGCTCCTTGGCCGTAGCATGGACGTAGGGACACCTTACAGAGATCACAGTAGCACCTAGATTTGGTGCCCATTAGCAAAAGGGTCTTATTGTGGAAAATCCATACTCACCCACACAGTCAAAGTCCCCTCTCTCCACAAGTGGACACATGGTGTGGGGACCCTATAAACTAATCCTCCAACCAAACAAGCTACTCTCAGATCCCTCCCCACACACTGAAGCTCTTCTTCATGCTGGGACAGGAAGAGGCACAAAGCCCTTGATAACACGATCTTCTCAAAGAGAACAAAAGAGAATTCTGGAATGTTAACACCAAGGACTATGCCAAGGGATCAGCTATTAGACACAAATCTGGCTAAGGCCCACCTTAATTAGAAACTTAGGATGTAAGAGCAGACAGTGGCAGGGAGTTCACACAAGCCCAGAGAGAAGCGTGCGATGCTTCAGCAAGGAGCAGTAGTCTTATTCCCTTTGCCACTTGGCCATTGTCTCCCTCCCCAAATCTCAGGAGTTCAGGAATCCAAGGCACAGCTACCCATCGCCAATATCTTACAAGTAAAATGACTGTTTTCCTGTTTCAAAACCACTGTCTATGGGAGTACATGTAAGGTTCAAAGAAATAAAAAACTTTACATGTAAGTAGAGGAATTTTGCCATCAGCTCAAGGCTCTGAAGAGGGTAAGAAACACCCTTTGGCAGCACTTGGGAAAGTTAAGAGCCTTTTAATCAGGTTCAAGGAGCTCTACGTATTCACAGTTGTTTCTGTACATGTAAGAAAATATCATTAATGGAATTAGAAACTAGGAAAAAACGTGATCATTAGTATCATAGTTCCCAAACCCTAACACATAAAGAAAAGGAGGGCAGATGGATGAAAAAATGGGCAAATATATTTATGTTTATGACAGTAAACCCCAGATAGGGAAAAATACGAGACCGGTTAGTTCAGCTGGCCAGGGTACTCTATGAACAGAAGGTAAGAACATGAGTCCTGTCCCTTGGTAGACCAGTTACTGTCCCTCTGTTCCTTAGCAATAGACTGAAGCCCAACGTTATTACAAAAGTAAACTCTTTGGGAGCGGGGGTAGGGGGCTAAGTATCGGGCGAGGAAGTCTACATGGGTCTGAAGATCCATCATCCCTGCAGTTCAGGTGGCTGCCCAGTGGTGCCATCCTTGCTCATTTTACAAGTGGACATACCAGGCAATCTCCTCTAGTGAGGACATTCCCTAAAGCGGGGAACAGCTAGGCTAATATAATTACATAGTGCAGGGCTCTATCCTGTCCTGTCCATATCAACCTCTTTACTGGAACTTTAGGAAAATGGCGCTCAGTCCAAACGCCATCATTATCTGATAATGAGCGTGGGCTCCACTCTAACGCACCCAGAAGGTCAATGGCATGGTTAAATAAACGTGCTACATAACAGCAGCAGGGTAAAAAGAGTGTTGACGTCCACCCACGTGCGACTTCAGCGACAGAAAAGAATAATACAGAGACTAGGCCTAGTTATTGTTTTCTTTCCGGGATTCCCCTCTACCTTTGGTTGAAAACCACACAGATCTAATCTGCTACAAATCACAGGGATCTACTTGTTCTGGACTCATTTTCAGAATCTGTCAGCTTCAACATCACTGTGCAAAATACCAACACTGACATACTATTGCATGTCATCTATTGATAGAGGTCCCCTTGCCAGAACCCCAGTCTAGGCCCAGATGCTTGAGACACCAGAAAAGGGAGTCGATCAGTGTGAAAAACCTGGCATCTCTGAGCAGCTAAGTCCATCCAGCTAGGTAAGGCTGAATGGCTAAAAGGAGACTCCAGCTCATCAGAGGTCCTCACACAGCCCGGGGATCCTGGGTGGAAGAAAAGGCAACCCCAAATATTGGGAAACGTATCAGATGTAACCAGCCTGGTCCTTTAAGACCCAGCACACCCAGCTCCTGGCTAGCTAGGGTGAAGAACAGAGGCGAAAGGAATCAACTGCCTCAACAGCAAAGTACAGCTGGAGTCATCTGCATCCCTGAGCGAGAGTCCCCAGCCGGCCTTGTCACAGCAAGGGAGCCACTCACTGCCCGAGTCTTCCCAGCCCACAACATGAGCCTCATCTGCTCCGTGATATTTAGGATCCCTCTACACCAGACCTCACATGGCCAGCCACGGCCAGTCCCCCAGCTCTGTCTTAACCCCTGTGCTCCAACAGGCAAAAAGGAACTATGACACTGGGAAGAGTATACCCAAGTGTGCTTTCTACAGACGTCCCAGCACCATCCGCCAAGGTGAACCATTACTACAGAAATACGTACAAAGCCCAGGACAAATAAAGGCAAGGACACATATGGTTAGACTTTGTATTATAAGAGGTTAAAAGGATGTTCATAAGACTGATGACATAAGAACGCCCTATGTCAAAATATCAGCTGCTGGGATGTTCTAACTGCTGGGACTACAGGTGATTTTTAATTTCATCCTTGCATCTTAAGCTTTTCCAAAATTTCTACTATAATCTAATATTATTTATTTTTTTATTTTAAAATATCTCATTTTAGGACACCTGAAGGCATTTGGGGTGATTAAGACTTAATTCTGTCCTACTAGCAAAAATCATCAGGCCTCCACCAATTAGGGTGACCAACTCATTGTGGTTTGCCTGGGACTGTCCCAGTTTTAAAAATGAAGGTTGAGCATCTCAGGAACTGCTTCAGTCCTGAGCACAGCAGGGTGGGCAGGCAGGCTGGTGCTCACGCGCGCTCTGTGCTGGGGCCACACGTGGTGTCCTCTCGCTCTCCCTTGAGCCCTGCCCCGGCGAGAGCACGTGCACTCTCAGCAGAAGGAGTCAGACCCGCAGAGGCCCAGGACCTGCCCTGCCGGGCCACCGCCCCTCACTTCCACCCAGAGCTCAGCCACTGCCTCTGCAGGTGATAACCAGGCTGAACTGAGAAGCAGTTCTTGCCCCGAGTCCTTCCTGTCTCTGGTGTCGAGCAAAGTCTTCTGCCCGCCTTTCAAGAGAAGAAACGATGACCAAGAAGAAGAAAACCAACGCAAGCCACAGCGCTGGCCTCAGGATCCCCAGGGCAGCCTCACTGAGCCTCGGCAAGGACTGCCGGCCACCAGCCCCGCAGGACACCCTCCCAGGCTGGCAGAACTAGCAAAGAGGAGACTTTGCACTTCACAGGGACAGAACCTGCACTTTGTCACAGTAGCTGCCATAAAGGACAGGACGTCATGTCCAAGAGACACGGCCATGGCGCCATCTCTGCTTAACTGTGGGGAGCGCTCAGCTGCCCAGAGCACCCGGGCGGCGGGGCTCCTCTGCAGCATGGCAGGCTGCCCTGCACAGTGTGCGCTGAGCCCCTCCTGGTCCACAGCCTGTGGCACACGCAAGAGACCAACCGGAAACGAAAACAGGGCTCAGCTTGATGGGTTCATCTGCTGGTACATACACTCCAGTCAGGCTGGGCCTTGGGAAACACCCGGAACAAATGCCTGAGGAGCCTCCATCTGCTGGCATGCTTCCAGCACATCACTGGTGATTTGGTGAAATTGAACTAAAATGTCTGATGTGTGCAGGATTCACAATTCCATCTCGGTTGGCCGATAATGTGGAAGGAAACACAGTCTTCATGAAATTACTATATGTGTCTCCCCGACCTAAATCCATAATTGGTTTTTCCTTTTCAGCCATCAAGTGTAGGATGGAAGTGTTTTCTCCAGAAGATCTAGGTGTCCTATACTCGGGTGGTTTTCCTTTTTTGATAACAAAAAATACCACCCAGTGGTCAAATGCTAATAGCAAGATTTTACTTAGTTGTGAATGTGCTTGAAACCAGCTTTCTAAGAAGTCTTCATCTCAGTGGAGTTTATAGCATAGCTTACATTTTAAATGTAATTATGCAGCATGTATTCATTTCCTTTATTCTAGGGAACTCAAGTTGCTTTTTAAAGCATTATTTGATAGCTTCTTACCATCTCCTTTGGAGCTGAAAGGGAAATATAATATCAAATTGTTGTTGCTAGCAATAGGGGCTACGGCACCAAGAGGGACAGAGAACTGTACTGGAACCTACAGAATGCCAGCAATGAGCTTTGAAGATCCCCACGGCATGAGTTGTCAACCCTGTGCGCCATAAACGAAGCAATTTCTAAGGCTCCTAAAATAACTGCATTCTCTGTCTTAAGAGTCACGCTGGGCAGAGGGACTTAGCTTATTTTTAAAGTGCAGGCCATGGCCTTCAAAGGGATACAAACAGTTCCCAAAGCAGCTTTTATTAGGCCAATTAAATTCTTACAAGAAAATACGCTTTTGAAAGACAAAATTAATAGGCAGAGGACAAGAGAAAGTGCTAGAGCAATTGTTTCTACCTGTTTTTAATCCTATCCCTAACCATCAAAATGGATCATAGTTATGTGACTGCACTGAAGTTTGCAGATAACCTCGGGTAATCCTCAGGGGGTTTGATCTAATGAGCTCCTGGGGTCCTGGATGTAATTCAGAATTTTTGCTCACGTGTCCTCAAAGTAATGCTGCAAATATGTTCAAAACCTCTGCAGTTCTGTGAAAAAGATCACTTCCGTTCCCTCCCCTGGTTGGTAAGACAACAGCAAAGTGGACGTGGGAGTTGAGAGGAGCAGGATGGTGCCCTGTGTAATATTTTTACCTCCTGTTAAAACGCTTTCTCCCTTTGTAACGTCTTGTTGCCCTAGTCCTAGCTGGTTTGTGAATCTGTGCTTATCTATGCAATTGCCTCATAAGCATGCAACCGATGGGAACACGCGCGCGTGTGCGCGCACGTGCGCACACGCGCGCACACACACACACACACACACACTTACTTGAACTATATATAATACCTGGAGAAGTATGGCACATTCTGGAGGAAATCAAAAAATATCCATTTCATTGGAAATGAAATAGAAGTGGGAAAAAAGTCAGAATTCTTTACCTGCATCTGCCACAGGAAGTTACCAGCCCTAGGTATACACAGAGGGCATGCTCTGCAAGGCCAAACACATATAGGTTCACATTTAGACACAATTCTAATGTGACTTAGGCCTTAGGCCTAGGACCCTAGCTAATTTACAAGGCTGCTCTAGGAAAAACACAATTCAAGTGAGGACAGTAAGTCAGTGGCATTTGCTCCGGCAGGAGAAGACGTTCCCACCCTTTGAGAGAACCCATGATTGCTGATGGGGGTTCTTGCTGGTTAGCACGTCTTGCTTTTTTGTTTTGTTTTTGTTTTCAGCTCAGAAGGTATGTTTCCATTGTACCCTGTCAAAAACTTTCTCTGCAGTCAAGGAGAGTCTAGCAACACAGCTGTCCTTGAGCCGTGACTGTAAATCCTACTGGGAAACCACCCCGTGCTGTCAGATGACATGGTTTTCGGACACGTCTAAACAGACTAGTTGCATTAAAGACCAACTCCAGACTTGATGTTGCTGAGCTCATCAGCTCCATCTTGCCATCCTGATTGATCGAGGAGATGGGTCTATAGTTAAAGTGGTATAGTGCTTTGAGGGGTTAGTCATTAGAGCACACTGCTTTGTCTTGGGAAGGCAACTTCTTGCTTGGCTAGGTTATGGAAGCTAAGGAGTGACGTCAAGATCTTGTCTGGCCAGAATTTGCAGATAACCATAGAACTCTTCTCCATCAGGCATGGATTTAGCCTCCTTTAGTTCCTGCAGTGACATAGGAGCCTCCAAATACCAAATTATTATCAGGCGGTCTTGGGGGAACCTCTGGGCCCTGCAATAAAGTAGACAGACTTGCTATTGGAAAGCGCTTGGGAGCAATTCAGCCCTGTTCAGATTGCTCTAAAATCCTGCAAACTATCTCTGGACTATGAAAACCTCACATAGTTCCTGATAGTGAAAAAGTACTTCAGGGGATATAATTTATCACCATCCTTCACTGAAATGATCTTATGCGTCATTTAAAGAAATCTCGTTTGATCATGTTTTGTTTGTTGTTTTGTTTCTAAAGCAAAGCTATGCAAGTATTCAGGCTGTATCACTGTGCACAAGCCACTTCTGAGCATTATCTGTAAAATAAGGTGTTTGTGTAAATTGATCTTTAAGGTCTAATTCAGAGGAGGACTAACAGGTGGTAGACTATGGATCAAACCTGGCTCAGGCTGATGTATTCTTATTTACCCTACCCAGTGTTTTAAATCTTGGGGACTTCACATAAAATAATAAATACCTGTTCTCCTAGGAGAAATTGGAGTATCTGGTAACACCAGGCCCATGCTGCAGCATGACCTTCACTTCCCCACATTATTTTTCTGATCCAGCCTAATCCCTGTGGGTAATCAGGGTTCAGGACCCCTGCTCTAACCTATCCTATGCTAGTAGTGCCCATCACATTGCATTGTGAGTACAAGAGGATCTAACTATTGGCCTCCCCAAGGAGATTCCGTGTGGGCAGGGACAAATCTTTATTATCACCAACTCTCTGGTTTCTAGCACTGTAGGATTGCTATAGGTGATCAATAAATATTTAATGAATTGAACTTCACTATCTAGATCAGATTTTTGCAATTCAGTGAAATGATATGGGGATCACTCTTTGTAAGCTCACATAAATGTTCTTAACCAAATCTTTGAATAGCACACAGCTTTAGGAAAAAGAAATAAATAGGCTAGTTTGTGTCCCAAACCTCTGATAGATCCAGAGGCTGGTGGTGGTGTACCATCCATATGATATTTTGCTTTAAGCACATGGGAAAAGTTCTAAACTCTCTCTGAGATCTTCTTACATTTTTTTTTCCTATGTAACTTATGCATCTTCCCAGAAAAGCTCTTCTTTAGAGGTTCTTTGGAAGTTACATTGTAAAAAATATTCAATGAGATCACCTAATTGGAAGCTAATCTTCCAAAATATCATGGGCCAATAGCAACAGATCCCTCTGTGTGTCAGATCTATGCATTATAAAATATTTTAGCTTCTGAATTGACTAATGATTAGAATGTTCAAAAAAAGGATTTTTTAAAAAGCTTATTTCTGCTAAAATTGTTATCTAAATCTGCTTAAATTGGCTAATACAAATAAACTACTATATAGGCAAGTTTTATAGGAAAAAAGACAATGAAAAAGGCTACGAGTCACCTTTACTTGTTACCACTCTGCCAGCAATGAATGTTTCAGTAATATATAGCCACATCTGGTCAACATCTGGCCAACATCAAATATATATCATGTCCCATGCTACGAAGGAGTAGTTAACAGATAAAGTTCCTGCTCTTCAGGAGCTTACAATCTAACCTGTACAACACTACAGAAACACATACACAAGAGGGTTCTTACTACTTAACAAAAGGCAACAGATACATTGAAGATCGAGGAAAAATAAGTATGGGATAAAGAATGACATTTATGAATGGGTGAAGAGAAGGAAAGAAGTAAATTGCTTCTTTGTTCCCATTTCTTTGAAAAAGAATTCATGAAAGATGTGTGATTATAAGTGCTCTTAAAATCATGAAAGAGTATATATGGTATGGTGCCTGGAAAAAAAAATATTTCTTCCCTTATGAGATGCCGAGTGACTGAGAACACCAGCCAGGAAAGGGCGGCTGGGTGCTGGGCCCAGTGAGACTTTAGGAGGAAGGAGCAGCCAAATGGAGAGTGAATGGCCTGGAGACTCGGGTAGAAGCCAGGGCTGAGGAGGGTAGAAGCCAGAGCTGGGTCTCCCCAGCTTTCCTCCAATTCCTTCTAGGGGTGGCACAGAGTGGCTGAGCCACAAAACCAAGAGTCCTCTGAAAATAACCAAAATGTCTAATCCAAAACCTTTGCAAGAGTCTTCACGGACTCTAGGTTAAGAAAACGACCTTTGAAAGCTTTCTTTTAGGACTTCTAAGGGAAGCAAGCACTTCCAGGTAGAACCACGACCTGGCAGTGTGTATACAATTCCTTCTGCGGGATTTCATTTGTCACTTTATTTGTTTTCTTGCTCATTTGTTCATTTTTTCTTATGGGACTTGTTGGGCTGATGTTATCTATGTGATTACTCAGCTCTACTCTTCCACGGACAAAGGAAAGCAAACTTTTGGAGGGAAGGTTGATTCTAGTCAACCCCAATTATAATACAGCCTCAGGCTAACTGTAGTCCATCCTGTGGCCTGGTACTGGTGGTGACAGAGGTGTCAAGGTACTCTATTCCTGGGAAGAGCACTCAGAATGATGGCAGATTCTCCCATCACAGCATCCTGCTTTATGCCAGTCCATATTTGACTGTTGTGCATGAGGGGCATTTCAAGGGTCTCTGGAGGGAGCTCACCTCATCAAAGAAGACACATTTTAAGCAATGCCTCCACTGATCTTGTTCATGCCACAATGACAGTCTTAGGATTAATAATGCCTTGATTTCAAAGCAAACCTTTTATTTCAAGGAGTTCAATATTCTTCATGCATATTACTCTAGTTATCTTGTCATATTACAAATTCAACTAAAACCCATGGTGGGGTCCAGCTTCATACATTAAAAGCTCACAAAACTGTTCTTCCTAAGAATTAAACTCGAATCCAACCTTAAACATACCTGAAGATAAATTTTAATGAATAGGAGGAAATCACAGGTGTTTCCTCATATATAAACAGATCTGATACCCTTCATCCCATGAGAGTTCTAATGGTAAAGTCAGTCCCCAAAGCCTAACCTTGCAATAGATCCACCTTACCTCTGAGACAGGGCAGGAGAGCAGTATTCAAGATGGGACAAGGACATGCAAATAGAAAGAAGACACCCACTCATCAGTACCAGGGAACCCCTAGGTCTGGGCCAGCTGATGTTCTAGCCCTCAGGGTCCCTTACTCATGTGTGAGAGAAGACCTGCAGTTCCAATGGCATAAGCCCATCTGTCCACTATGGTTTTGTTTTTTGTTGTCCTTAAGGCTATGTTTCAGTTTTTAAATTTGAACAGTGGCTCAGAAGATTGGATAAGGAGTTCGGAGACAAATCTCAAGCTTGGCGACAAAAGCTAATGGACTTATTTGGTTCTGAAAAAGAAAAGTCAGTGTACTTAACATGTACATCACCTGTCGCAATGTCTCTTCGCTGTTGTACCATCCCAACAAGGTCTCATGCTGGGAACTAGGACTGAACAAAGAATACAGAACTACCCAAATTGATACCACCTGCGTGCAACACAGGGCCTTCTCCACTCTCTGGAGTGCCTATTTTAATTACTTTCAATAAACCAAATTCAAATTACACCAATTGCCTGTCATCTATAACTGACATATGTGCATTCTAATGATACTTCTGGTTTCTATATCTTTTTCAAGATAAGTATGCCTTGATTCCAACTTCATGTTGACAAATGGTTTGGGGAAATGGATCCCAAGAAAAGTCAGTATCTGCCCACGGTTACCATCCCAGCAGGGAAATGCCCTGAGAATTCCATAAGCAACAAACTGAAGGATCTATTCCATGGGCTGCAAGAATACTCAGACATTTCACAAACCCCACCCCCCAGTCATCCTTGTCAGGGGCTCTGATAAACTCTGGCTGATACAGCTATGCAGCAATGAAGCAATAAGTATAAACAGCTGTACTTACATGTGTCTGGCTTGAGCTGACTGTTGGTGATGCCAAAGTACTGGGGATTTTCAATGACGGGGATCTTGGTCATTCCAATAATGACGGCATCGGGGCCGCCCTCTGAGGAGGACGGGGTGTTACTCCCATTGGAGATGTGGTGGAGGGGGCTGGCAGAGTCATCGTCATTGCTGATAACTGAAGCTGGGCCTGGGGTTGGAAAGAATATGGAGATTCTCATGTAAGTTTAAATGGCTTTACTGAGCTAAATTCACATACATGAAATCCACCTATTTAAAGCCTACAATTCAATGGGTTTTAGTATACTCACAGAGTTGTGCGATATCCACTATGATCTAATTTTAGGACAGTTTCATTGCCCCAATTAGTGCTCACCTCCCATTCTCACCACTCCCAGCCCAAGGCATCCATGAATTTACAGCCTGTCTCCATGGATTTGCCTCTGCTGGCATTTCATAGATCTTCTGTAACTGGCTTCTTTCACTAGCGTAATGTTGTTAGGTACAACCACCTTGCAGCCCGTATCGGCACTTGCTACCTTTGAATTGCTGACTAGGGCTTCACTGCGCAGATCTCCCGCATTTTGTTTATCCATTCATCAGTTGATGAACATTTGAGTTGTTTCACATTTTGGTTATTATGAATAATATTCTATGAACATTCATGTGAAAGTTTTGTGCGGACACATGTTTTCATTCCTCTTGGGTGGAACTGCTGGGTCATTGGTAGCTCGTGTTTAACATTTTGAGAAACTGCCAAACTGTTTTCTAAAGTGGCTACAACATCCTATATTCTTAACAGTCTGAGACTTCGAATTTCTTTACTTCTTTCTTCTGTAATTTAATATGCAGCTTTCCTCTCTGTTCTTTGGATGTCTCTAGTACACTACGTCATTGAGACTCTCAACATGAATCTGGGACTCTTGTTTCACAGGGCACTGAAAGTTGTCCTGGGAGTTTGCAGATCTCCAGTCTTTGGACAAGTCACTTACCTTCTTTGTACCTGCACATCCCCTTTCATTTTGTAAAATGTGCAAAATAATATCTGCTTGTTATTTTATGAGACTGGGATGAGACCAGTGATATGAAAATATGCTGTAAATTTAGACGGGCTTTATGAGCATGAATGACTATTAACTGTTACCAAATAAACTTTAACCAGCTGTCTAGATTTACATCAGTCTGTCCTGAGACTATATTCCTCTATCGCTGTATTCTGTGAGTACCTGCACCATTTTTGTCTACAAAATACTATCTCAATACTAATGGATTAATCCCATTGCAAAGTTACCTGCTCTGTCTGCCTTTAGCTGTGATATTATTAATAGAGTCATTACTTGGATGTCTTTATACTAAAGCAATAATCATAGTGCTTTTCAAACAAGACTGAAATTTTCTAGTCCAAAGTCTCAGCATGTTGATGTCCATACATACAGTCTACTGTATCTTGTGTAGACAGCTTATCCGTTGGCCACTAAACTCTTACTATTTGCAACCAAAATTAGATTCACAAAGGTAAAGGTCTGTGCAAACGCTTCAGAACAACAAAAGGCTGCCACAGGGCTTGGCAGATGCTCCGTCTGCGGGAAGTGGATAAAGCCCTAGACAGTGACACCCTCTCTGCAGTGCACCAAGTGGGTGCAGGCTCCCGTGGCAGCAGACTACTGGCCACAGCTGTCGGCAAAAACCAGGAGAAAGATGGGAAGAGAAAGGATAAGGAGGAAAAACAAAGCGGAGTCAAAAGGCAGAATCAAATGTCCAGCCAAGAAATGCCATGCCAGGGAGGGAAAGTGAGCCGCAGCTTCCTGTGAGAGGGAACACTCTTTCACCCAACCCCCAAAATGCACGTCCCCACACCTCCAGGCATTCTCTGCCTTTTCCCTCACACTTAACTATTTCAGTGAGAAGCACAGCAATTCTGAAAACAGACTTGTTTCTTCACACGGTGTTGAATCCTTTATGAAACACAATGATAACCCATTCCCCCACCTCCAAGGTCCATTCCCCCCCTCTATGGAGATTGTCACAGTTTGTAGTGATAACAATTGGATACTACCCAGCTAACTGTGCCTGAAACAAACTGTGCAGCAGGCAGCCAACTGCTATTAGAGGTAATTTTTAAAGCATTCTCTCAAGGGGATGTGCATTTAAGTTGCCTTTAATGATGCTCTCTGGCTTGATTCTGCAAACAGGTCCTCGGACAGCCCGTTCAGGAAGCACACAGCGCTCAGAGCAAAGGCAAGCCCAGCAGTCGTGCTCATCTTGTGCCTAGCTCACCTGTGTCAGCAAAGAGCGGATATCCTGCCAAGAAGAGCTGTGAAGACAAGTTCTTTCTCATCTCCCTAACCATCGCTGTTTTATGATTTGCTTCCTGGCAGGCCTACAACACCTAGATTCAGGCCAGCAATGGAAAATGGAGATGCATTATGCTGAGGTTTCTGCATCTCGTCAGTAAAACCTTCCCACCACTGTTTCCCTAGCTCAGTTCCCAGAGCAGCTGTTGCCTCCTGCAAGGTTACCAAAGCATGCTACCACCTAAGCTCCCCGAGGAGGCTGCACTCAAGGCTGCGCATTTCTCAATGGATTCTAGGCTCTATCTTTACCCCCTGAAATGCAGGATGTTATTTTCAAATCCTCCATGTGCTGTCAGAAGGCCAGAAAAATTTCCTTCTGAGCACCTGCAATGATTAGAAATGCACTGACCCAGTAGCCTTCTTCTCTGATTCTCCTCTGGCCCAGGTCAGGCTATGAACATCACAGCAGCATTCAATCATTTTTGAGGAGATTGGTACCTAGAAGACAATCTTGAGATTCCTCCAGGAATTCAGGCTTTGAATCTTCTGCCAAGTATACAGTGAAGCCCTCACTTAAAGAGTCCAAGCAAGACTCTTGCTCTCTGCCTGTCCTTCCCCACAAAAAGACACCCCTTCTTCCCCTGACCTCTGCAATTAAAACCCCTAGCTCTGATGTAACAGAAGGCAAACGAATGGGCTCCTGTTTGGGGGAAAGGAGAGGGAACTAAACGTAGAAGCCGTATAAAGCACCAGAGGTAATTTTTCAAAAGCCTTTTCACTTTGCCAGAAAGTCGCTGTTGACAAATCTGAGCAACACATGAACCTCAACAATTCATCAAGTGGAATATTAATTCAAGTGCTGTTTTCTTCATTATTGATATTCCAAAACCGGAAGATTGATATGGCTGTCAAGGTTGCAGGATTAAGCCCATTTTTCTACGAACATTTTGATATAATGAAATGCAGAGCACAGCAAGGTTAGGAAAGGGGGATGCTCTCAGTGGGGACAATGAATGTCTACATAATTTGACAGCAGCCTGTCTGTGCATATCAGGGATGTGTCTTTGTGTGTCTGTGCATGTGTCTGAGCAGATGCCAGGAAAAAGACAGAAGGAAAGTAAGGGGCACAGCACATCGAGTTACAAGAAATTCACACGAGGACTAGCAACAATGTATGAAAACACGAATGCAAAATTTTAAATTGCTATGTGCATGCACACTTGCTGAGTTTGGGGTAGGTAGTTCTAATCACTGAGCTGACAAATATGAGTTATGCCTGGAAACATTTTTAGCCCATTTTTATTTTAATATGTCTCAGGTGCAAAGAGTCGTTTTTCTTTTATTGGAGCTGCTTGGTAATATATCCTGCACATATGATTTTACAGACATTGCTAAGCCTAACTCAGACTTACCTTCCTGGGATAAGAATCGATGAAGGTCAACAGGGAAGGGAGTTTCCTTCTCTAGATATCAACACGCTATTAACATGAAGGGAAGGATTATTACTCTTGAGCAGCCACGTTAACCATACCTTTCTATTTTCTGCATTCTATGCTTTGACATCTGGGGCCCTGCTGGCACTGGAAAGACTGCCATTCCCAGGGTTGGCCAGTTCCCAGAGATAGTCAATACCTTGCTTGTATTAAATAGTATGCCCTTCATGTACAAACCCACCAATCCAGAGCCCACACCCCAGCTACCTTCCTTACCTGGCTGTCACCCTCTATCCACCTGCCTTAACCTCCAGGTTCCAGACAACTCAGGACAGCCCCTCTGCCCCAGAGCCCACTGAAATGACTCAAACTAGCCAATCCCAAGCCTCCAGACCCTGCCTCGCCCATTCCTTCCCATGGAAACAAAAAGCAAGGCCCTGACCCACATGTCCCCTCGCTCCCTCTGCCTCCTGACCAGCCCTGGTGCATCCCCCAGTGGCCCCCTATGGCATGGCATGTCCCCTCCTCTTGGGAACTGTGAGTAACAAGCTATCTTTTCAATGGCTGTCATCTCCTGATCTGTTAGTCCCACCATACCTGAAAAATAACAAAACCTATATTCTAACATGGCAGTTCCTCTGATGGACTGTAGCTGGAAGAAAATCCTGCAGAACTCTCTGCTCTGGCCTAACGAAATCATATTTCTGAAGCTTTCTGGGAACAACACCCTCCTGCAATGCAAACTGGCTTGAAAAATATTTAAATGGTTACAGTGATTTGCTATTTAGTGGAAGGAAGACCCCATCTTACAGTACTCTCCCAAGTTCATTACTCTCCCCCTGGACACACACACAAACAACACCCTACCCCCACCACACACACACCACAAAGCCCTAAAACAGGGCACCTGTAAGACTGCTCAGGCAAGATAATCCCTCTGATGTGTTGGCAAAATGGCTATGATCAACCGTATCTAAAATCTGCCCTGAGGAGCTGCCAAGAAGTCCTGAGTGGCTGAGCTGGATGTTCCAACTTTGCCGTGTCTCCCTCTCTCTTTGCTGGTTGAGAGCATCTACCTTGGAATCCACGAGGCCAGTAAGGTTCCGGGGGACTTATCCCCTTCCAGGCCCCATCCGGCCAGTCTGCCTGAGCCTGGATTCAGCCCCTTGGTCACTTTTGGGTCAGTGGTCAGACACTGACAGAGGCTGTCCAGCTGAGCAAGGCCTGACATCAGGTTCAAAAACAGAAAGGGAACAGGCTTCCTTCCATGGATGGGATGACCGAGTGGACAGATGGCTCAGATCCGGGTGCTCCCTGACGTTTGTACATTTCCCCTACTTACAATTTCACCCAGAGCCAACCTTGCTGCCGGAAGAAACACTAACCAACAGAGGCCCGCAATGGTCAGATCTTGGAAACCCACAAGAAAGATGTAAGACGGTCTGTCTGTTCAGGCCTTCCAAGCAGTTCCTGTTCATTGTCTCTGTACCCGTAGAAAATACTGAACAAATTAGAGGTCCTGGGAGATCACACCTGATTTCAAGCCTAATGATGAGATGCATCATCTGCATTCATGTGATAAGCTACACATTCTGCTTTTCAATTGTCAGCACAGAGTCTGAATACAAGGAACGGCAGGCAATCAAGCACAAATCACAGCGTCTTGACATTGAAATTTGTTTTGAAAGAAAGTGGTCATATGAACAGCTGATTTACCAATTCAGAATTCTGTTACATCTCGGTCAGTGGAAGAAAGCTAAGACTCAGACTCCTGCAAGCTTGACTATTCAGCCAACTATTGGCTGTATGGTGTAGTGGTAACGTAGTTACGTTTCATTTCTTTAACATTCTTAAAAATGTGTCACAACCAAGAACTCAGGTGACTGAGAGCGAGTCCACTTAGAAAACGCAAAACCAGTTACTGAACCCAATTAGCAAAAGCAATGCCTTTTCTGGAAAAATTCTAGGCCTCTTTCGTCAACAAGTCAGAAAGGAGGAACAGAGAAAATGCATCAAAGACCAACGAACGTAAAGAGAGTCTAAGCAGTTTCATCCTAGTTAAACAACATAAACTCATTACTTATCCAAAGAAGGAGTGAGTAACTACTTACCAACACCTTGTCTTGAGTTTACTTTCCCAAATCCAAACCATGAGAAATCTGAAAACCACAACAAAACATAAAATAAACTTCGAAAGAGAAGTGTAAACCAGAGGTAGTCAGCACCATCCTTAGTCAAATAACCCAACAAACTCTAAATTAAAAAAATAAAAATAAAGACAAAATACACTGGGAGCCAAAACTTCCTCTCAAATACCTGGAAATTAACCCTTGGATTTTTGTGTCAAGATTTATTTCTCATCCTGAGAACACAGAGTTTCAAATCAGACAAGAGACAGCAGCCTGTCATCAAGAAAAATAGGCAAAACCCAGAGTTAACAGCTCTGAGCTGTTTCCTTTTTTCTCACTTTCTTTCTCCCCTAAGTGGGGAGATCATTGCCGAGCACGGAATCATCTAACAGGAAAACCGCAGGGGTGAAGACACACAATGTACCCAACACATGCACATGGTTGGGAACCACAGCCTGAGACAGGCAGCAAAAAGAGGTACAGGAAATCCTGTGGGAGAGCTGACACTGGGCTAGGTGGGGCTGCAGGAGGGGAAAGGACACGGCCTCTGGCACTGACTCGCCGCGTGGTGGTGGGTGGCCTGCGGCAGCTCCGCGCCCCTCTAAGTCTCGGCATAGGCACAGGTAAGGCAAGGGCTGCCGAGCCTCTGGAGCGTCTCCGTGAATACAGCTCAGTGAAAGGGTTTGTTTCCAGAGCCCCACCGCTCCTGCTGGTAATTCCCACTGGGCTCAAAGTGACTTCTACAGGGTGGAAGGGAGACCCCTGGACATGAGACAGGTGAAGGGCATGGAACCCAGATAAGTAACTTGGATTCTCCGAGCTCCAGCTCTGTAGGGGTGTTTACAGGCAGCTGAGACAATAAACTACATAGAAGAACCAATTTAAGTGAAACGATGTACGTAAAAGCTCTCCCCGCACACAAAGACACCTTATAAAGTGGAGGTCGTGATTGTCACTTTTTCAAGTATGAGATCAAGCTTTCCTTCCCTGGTATCCTACAACTTCAGCCTTCCAACCCCTAAGCTCATTTTTACTTCTGATTAATATTCATCTGAATGCTTTTTCCAGGTTTCAGGAGACCAGATGAAAGCCTGGCCTCGATCCAAAGCCGAATAAAGATTCCTTTGCACAGAAGACACTGAACTTCGTTGACTGGAGCTGCTAGTTTAGTGAGGCAGGGTCGAACCTATAGACTTCTTAGTGATGACAAACCCCATTCAAAACAGAGCGCATTTTCCCGCTGGTTCCTTTTTGTTTTTCTATGCTTTTTTCATTTACATGGTTTGAGTTAAACCTTACATTGAATGTTTCAAAACTGCTTTTTTAACTTGATCATTTTTTTAAAGGTATGTTTCCATTTTACAGAGAACCCACTTAAGGACAATGCCATGACAATCCCTCCCTGACTGCATACTTCAGATTATTTTTGATCATTAACCATAATAAACACAACTGCAGTGAACATCTTTACACATCTTAAGAGCTCCCCTCACCTTCTCAAAAATCATTCCCTTAAGATAAATTTTAAAAATGGAATTACTCGTTCAAAGGGACAAACATTGTTAAGGTTCTCAACCCATGTTATCAATTTTGCACCGGATCAGGGCCTGCCCCTGAGGAGCTTCCAGTGGAGGATCAGCCATCCTAAAAGTCCAGGGTGTATGGAACCCAGCAGAGGGGCACCTGTTCCAGTCTAGGGCAGGGCTGGGGGCTTAAGAGAGAGTTCTCTGACTTCTCTGAGAATTAGGCAGGAATGGGCAGGAGCAGAGGGAAGGTTTAGGATTTGGACAGTGAGATGTGTGGTGATGCCGCCCACAGAGTCCCTAAGGAACGGAGAAGGGAGACAGATTTCAGAGTCCAGCTGAGAACGCTGGTTTGGAACACAAATCTCACCCAGATCAGGTGTCTACGTGGGGAAAGTGAAAGGCGACACATGCAGTTGACAAGATGGTCTGGAGCTGAGGACACAGGTTTAATACCCGAAGGGAATTTGCACAAGTTCTAGAGCCCACAGATCATTGGAGAGAGGAAAGTGGATTCTGTACCTGGGATTCACTTCTTGTGTGGGCACATACGACACCTGTTCTTACCAGCACAAATGAACAGGCACCTAACTGAGGTCAACTTTTGACAGAATTACTCCTAAATCGCTGAAATATTTTTAAATTCTCTTTAGAAGTGACACAATCATTTTGCGGGAGAGAATGCGACCTTCTTGGCTATACCTCAGAGTACCTGGAAAATGTAACAGACCAGATTTAGAAAGGCCCAGTTGGTGCCTCTCCCCAAGAAGCTGAGAGGCATTCAGCAGCTCTTTCTTGATGTATTGAAGCAGTAGTCTTAAAACCTTACTGCTAAATTTCACCATCAAAATTTTCCCACAAGGCTAAAAGAAACAATTTCTCAATTTCCTGTGATGTTTCATCCACTGGGAGTAGAGTCCTGCCAAACCTTCTTTTATTTTCTGTTTAATAAGAGACACTTTATTCACTGCAAAATAAAGGGCTCCTTCAAAAGCAAATGTAGTTGCAGTGAGCTTAAAAAATCCCCTCCTTTTGGAATCTAGACCAACAAAGACTTTAAATTATGAAATTAACCAATTAAGTCCACTTCATTTTGAAGAAAGCTTAACCTTTTCTCTGGCCAGATAAAAAAGAATGTAGAAAAAAACAGCACATTAACACATTAACAACTCTTAGAACTCAAAATAAATAAACTAAATGGCAAAAAAGATTACTTTTCAAATGTCTCTCAGAGGAAACAGCTATATTTAGGGGGTTGAAAGGAATATTTATGGTGCAAGTTGAGAGCCTCATAGGAAGGGGCCAGAAGCAGACGTGGAAGAAACCTGAGCTTCCCGTAGGTGCTGAGCCACACAACACTAAACGTGACGCTTGGAAAGGTTCTGATCTCGAGAGAATGCAGTTTCCGGATTTTTTTCTTTTTTTAAGTTTCAGAAAAAGTCACTTTAGTATGTTAAGGAAAAAAAAAAAAAGAAAAAAGAAAACAGCTTTCCTCACTTTAACTCTGAGAAAATTAACATTTTCTGTGTTCTCAAATGTAATTTCTTCATATTTTAAGGTAAGACTCACCACCTCCCTCCCCCAAGAAAAGCATCTCTAACGTGGTGGGGGAAGCAAATGGGAAAACTGGCCTCCCTGCCAGCGCACTTCGTCTCTCGCTCCTGGCGACCAGGCCCAGTCCCTGCCATGTGCTGCGGAGGTGTCCCAAGGCTGGCCTGTGGCCTCACGGGGCGCCCACTGCCTGCTGTTTCTGACACTGGACTCACTGGTTATTGTAGTCGAGGAGAAATGAGCGCAAAGCATCACCTTATTGACAGGTAACCTCTCCCTTTCCTACTGACACGTCACCCTAGTGAGTAATAGTTTGCTTTGGATTAACTCCAGTTCCTCAGGGCACAGAACAGCATAGTTTGGAGCCAAGTTTCCACTTCAATTGAATCTTAATCTTTCACTTAAGGACATAACCTTTATCAAAGCCAGTCCTATCTCTGCAGCCTAGGGGGAGGGCTTGCTTTGACTTAAGCTGGTTCTGCAAATCATGACACTGGTGTCCTCCTGCCCAGCGTCCCGTGGCTTCATCCCTTCCCTTTCCCCAAACTTCCGGTGTGACTTACTTCCACCACTCCCTGAAAGTAGTAACATTGGGCAGCCCCTGTGTGACAAATACTTACATTAAAACATGTGTATTATGGCTCAAACTGCTAGCTGGCCTCTGGAATCCCAGACTCCACTACCCAGCATCCCTGGTGGTGAGCTGTAGCCGTGTGACTAATCTCTGGCCAATGCAAGGTGGGCAGAGCAGTGGGTCCCACCTGGAGGCCTGGCCCGAGACTTCCCGTGGCTCTCGCCCCTCCCACCTGGCCAGGATGAAGACAGCCCCCAGGGCAAACCTGGAAGTTATGACTTGAAGACAGCATAGGGCCATCCCCCAGACCAGCTAATATTCCCTGTACTGTCGTGTGAGTGTGGACATTTATCCTGATCATAATAGGGAGGTTTCCCCAACGAAAAGGTGTAGACAAATAAAATAGATATATACTTGAGATTTTATTAACAGGCTCCATGGCTTCTCAATGCCTCCCTCCACCCCTATCACAAGTTCAAAATAATGTGTCCATGAATATTTGCATTTTTCTGGAGAGAAAGTCCACAGATTTTATCAGATTTTGGAAGGTATGTCCCTCCCCAAATGCTAAGAACCTCTGAACTACATAGAAATAGCTATAAAGACAAGGCTGTAACTTCAGTCCTCTGCGTTTATGTTCTAGTTCATTCTGTCCTCAGCAGTGGAATGTGGGTGCCGAGGACCGCGCATCACAGCTCACCTAGCTTTCCGCGCGGCCGCTTGCTCGGCACCTGCTCCGGTCTTGCCTGTCCCTACTGTCTTCCCACAGAGCTGCCACAGCGACTACTTGCAGGCAGGAATCAGGTCACTGCGTTCCCCTGCTTAAAGCTCTTTAAAGGTTTCTCTCTGCATGTGGTAGAAACTCCTGGCCACCCCTACAGAGTCTTGCATGTCATAGGCAGCCTACCCAGCCGCCCCTGCCCCACCGCGTTCCCTGGGAACCAGCCCAGAGGCCTCTCTCCTACTCCTGCCCTCACTTGGTGTTTTCTTTCCTCTTCCCGGAATCTTTTTCTCTGGCATTTTTTTTTTTTAAATGCCTGATTAATTCTCATCCTTCAGGTTTCAGGGCAAATATCACACATTGAACTTTCAGGAGGAGAGAACAAACCTGTGGTTACAAGAGGTGGGAGTGGGAGAAGGTGAGGGGGTTGGGAAGAGATTGAGTAAGGGGCATAAAGAATAATTACGATTTGTAATAACGAATATACTGATAATATCGATTTGATCAACACATGTACACAGGTGATGGTAGTCAACGCTGTACCCCAAACTATGTATAGTCAATTATGCCTCAATAAAAAAAAAGAAAAAAAAAATATATGTCTATATCTGACACCTTCGGTTTGATGCCAAGCTCACCACTTCTGCAAAGGCTCTCTGAGGCCCTTTCCGCTCCATCTGCTCATGCTTCTCAGTACATGAGACAGAAGAGGGAGAAAGCCCATAATGGATGCAATGGCCAGTGGGTTGCACTGTGGGAACTAGAGTTCAAACCCTTGGGGAAGTTGGGGAGATAGTGTATAATACACCTCAGAGTTATCCCATCCAGAAGGTGAGGAAGTTGGGTCATTTACTCTCCAGTTGTTCTCTGTCATTGGCTGAGGGCTTGTGGCTGAGAGAAAGCTCTCAAGCAGGTCACAGGTGCTTGCAGCAGGACACTGGGGGCAAGCGCTGGCGTGCTGAGAGCTGACGGGGACGGGGGGCGCCAGCGGCACCTGCCACAGGGATCTTGTCTGTTTAGTGTACCACTGTCTCCAGAGCCTAGCACAGACCCTCAACAGACACTTGTGGAATGAATGCATGAGAACAACAAATTTTTTAAAAGCATACAATACAAAGTATAGCAAGTGCAATGAAAATGCCAATATGCACATTTTACATCCAACATCAAACCATTATGTTTCGCAAATATATTTGCGACCTCCTGATTCACTGGTGGCCCTCCAATGGAACATCTCTGAAGACAGTATTTAAAAGTGAGCAATACTTAGAACCCAGCACTCCAGGCAGCAGTGTCGAATAAAGACTCTGGGTTACATGTCAGAAGACGTGGGCCTTGTTAGACCTGAAAGAAATGGATGCTCGACCTTGACTGAGTCTCTCATAGACTCTGAAGACAGAGGTTGAGAAATTGTCTCTAAGGCTGCTCAAGCTCCAGCAGTCTATAGGACTAAACATTAGGCACTTGTGACTGATCATAGATTGACACATAGCTTTATATAGCTTTTCTGAGCCTGGGTATTTTGGGAATGTGAGATCATGTGCAATTTAAGGAAAAGCAGTCAGTCAACAGGCCTACATTTTCTCCTGCTAAACAATACTTGATGCTTTTGGGTCACTATATCCTCATCTTAAGAGAAAAGGCTTGTGCTCTGTAAAAGCAATTTTTAAAAATGGTGTTTATTGAATACCTGCTATATGCTAAGAGACTTACTAGAGATTAGATATTACTTTAATTAGAGAAAATTGATCAGCTTTTAATGCAGCATTCAAAAAAATAGAAAGGCAAAATAAAAGCCTTAAATCCCGTAGACTCAAAGCTCAGAAGCCTCAAGTGGGAATAGATAAAATTAGACTTGCTGCGAACACAGCAAGATGTCCTGATCCCATATTTCAAACATTTAATTTTGAAAAAAAAATTGCCAACCACTTCTCTTTCCTTTTGAACATGTGGAAAATTTCAAGGAAAATTCAACGGATCTACATCTTAATCATTCACAATTAAACAGTACAAAGCATTGGGTTTTTTCAGTCTGTTGTACATTCCGGAAGGCTTTTTAACAGAGGTGGTCACCATCTTCCCTGGTAGTAAAAAAAAATGAAACTCCCACCTGCTAATAATTATTAGTTTCCAAGCTTGGAACTTTGAGAAAGGCAACCAGGTAAAAGGAGTTGCCCGACACAAAAGCGGCAGCAAAGCCAGCTGTCGCACTGTGCCACCCCAGCCAGAGCTCGGAATGGCCAGCGCACAACTTCTCAGCTGTCACCAGCTCCCTTCAGGGGAGGAAGGTGGGGTCTGCTTGCACATACACACAGTTCCCCTGTCCACACTGTCTTAGTGCTGGACGGCTGCCTGCTGGGGACATGCCCCAAACTCCCCTCTGTCTGCTGAGCACGCAGGTCAGCATGCAGAGAAGGTCTCCGGGAAGGAAACTGGCTGATTCTCAAGGAACTATCTTAGAAGGGATGTTAGTGGCCCTCAAAGAGTGACAAGCCCACAGAGTCTGACACTTTATATCAAATTCCCATGAGCTTCTGTTTCCATAGAAAACCTAAACAATGACTCAGTCTTCGGCTGACTTGCTCAGACCTGTCCATTGTGCCCGGTCACCAAGTGGGTCCAAAACGAAGGACAGTAGTGCTTGTCAGTCTCCTTTACAAAAGCTTTGTTACCACATTCAGTGTATTTGAAAATGCCTGCGCAATTTCTGCTGTATATTTATAGCTACGACCATCTTTATGCCTATGTTATTTTTATTCACATGTATATATAAAACATGCACTTTTTTAGTGCTTCTAGACCAAAATTTGCTGTAGCCAATGCAAAGCACCACGTATGAAACTTTTTGTGTCTGTATCATGGAATTTTGGAGGGAGAGGAGGACAGTAGGCTTCCCAGCCCTGATTCTCACTACAGGACGTTTTCCATTTCTACTGCATTTAAACTCTTCCCACCCATCTGGGAGCATGGTGACCTGCTTCGTGTCACCCTCCAGCACCTTTGTCTCTCTTGCCATTGCCCTGCCCATGCCCTGCACTCCTGAATCCAGCCAAGGTCAGGAAATGTGTGAGGCCAACACGATAGCCAAGATGTTGATTTAATTTTATTACCCTGTGCTCTTCTACTAGGAAACTACCATAATGGAATAGAACATAACAGGATTATACACACTTATAAAGCTGGGTGCTGAATAAAAATAATTGGATAAAATGACCATAAATAGAACAAAATGAAAACCCATTGTTTAAAATGCAATGCCGGTCAAACAAATTAACTATGGGCCACCCTGCTTAGCATCACACTGTCAGTGGAAGAAAACCAAACACAGAAGATGAAACTGCTTTTCTCTCCTCCATGTCTTCCCACTAAATGCCCGTGTGCTCTTTAAGGTCCACTGCTTTTCTGGAAACTAATCAAAATCGAATGCCCAGGTCAGTGGTGCTCAAACAGGGGTGATTTTGCCTCCCAGGGGAAATTTGGCATTGTCTGGGGACATTTGGGGCTGCCACAATGGTGAGGGTGGGGTGCATGGTTGTGCTATGGCACCTAATAGGCAGAGGCCAGGGATGCTGTTAAACAGCTGAAAATGCACAGGACAGTCCCCACATCAAAGAACTTAAGGCCCAAAATCATAGTACCAAGATTGAGAAACCCTGGCCTAGGTAATGGCATTTATCCTAAAATTTTTATCCTTGTTAAAAAGAAATCTCAGACTGCCTGTGCTCACGGTCACTTAAGGAAGTTTAGCCTTCTCTCCTGTTATTCCAGTGTTCTCATCGGTGGTGTCCGGGCTCCCAGCCCCTTCCTCTCTCAGCTTATCTTACACCTATCCAGACGCAGCTCTGATACTGTCATTTCTGCTGCTCCCGACCAACAGAAAGTGTTTCTCTGCCTCCAGAACAGACAGGAACTGGGTTTAGGCTCCATGCCTTGGGTTTCAGTGTTGGGTTCATGATTTCCTGACAGGCGTCCCCCAATTACTTGGTCTCTCTCTGAGTCCCCTCTCTATTGAATGGGAGCAGTAATTACTGTCCTCCCCCCGATGGGGCTGTCTTAGGGTCACATAAGATGGTGTAAACACTCTGGTATTATATAAACATGGTGGTAAGGGGACAATAAAATTCTAATTTTTCAATGACATTCAAAACCTGGCCCCATAACCTGGCCCAGCTGTATCACCTATGACTGACTCCCCTTAAAACACCCATCCCATAGTCCAGTTAAACATTAGTTTGCATTCCTTAAATAAACATACCTTGAATTTTTCTGTTTATTCATTAATTAATTCAGAAACTATTCATTGACCACCTGATAGATGCAAGACAGTGTGAGTTTCTATATAGTCAGAGATCACTTGGAGCCAGGTCTGATGGAACATGTGGGTGATTAACCTGGGCTACATCACCATTATTCAAAATGTTGGGGTCTGATTCTACAAGTGTCAGACCTCTGGCTTTCTTGTGGGGCTCGTAACTTTTCATTAAAGGCACTACTAAAAGATGAGTTCCAAAAAGGCACAAATTCTCTTGTCTGGTGATTGCCAAATGCTTTCATAGTTCTAGAATCTTAACTAAATGTCAATCTCTAGGAACCTTCTTGGTCCCTAAATTCCTAGCCATTAAATAGATGCAACATGACTGCATGCATGACGAGGTGCTCTTCACAGTGTACTCCAGAAGCTACCTAAGCACATTTATTCTCAGACACCATAAAAACAACTGGACCCCTGGTGGATATCATCTCACTAAACCAGGATTAACTAGAGATGCATAGCTGCAGTTTACCATTTTTGTTTGTGTTATGGACTGAATTGTGTACACCCAAAATTCATATGTTGAAGCCCTAACCCCCAATGTGACTGTACTTGGAGATAGGGCCTTTAAGGAGGTAGTTAAGGTAAATGAGGTCATAATGGAGGGACTCTAAGCCAATAGGTCTGGTGTCCTTGTAAAAATAGACACCAGAGCTCACTCACTCTCTCTCTTTCTCCCCACTGAGAACCACAGAGGAAAGGCCATGTGAGAACACAGCAAGAAGGCAGCCGTCCACAAACCAGGAAGAGAGCCCTCACCTGGAACTGAATTGGTCAGCATCATGTTCATGTACTTGTAGCCTTCAGAACTGTGAGGAAACAAATGCCTGCTGTTTGAGCCACCCCGTTTGTGGTATCATGTTATGGCAGCCTGAGCATACTAGTTTGTTTGTTTTATTTGTTTGTTGTTATTTGGCTGGGTTCCCTGCAGCCACTTCCTCCTCCTCCTCAATGGGTTGATTTTCCTTTGGTTGCCCACCCAATTCCCAGGAAGCCAGTGTGATTCCAGGAGGAACCAATGGCTCAGGTATAAATAAATCAGCATAATTCCATTCACTGCCCACAGTGGTTGGTTAAAGAATGGGCGTGTGACTAAAGCTGGCCTGATCCAAACAAAGCCTAGGATGTATGTACAAAGTTTGAAATAAGCAATGTCCTCTTTCCTGCTGGATGGGCATCTGGAGGATATAACATTAGCAGTGGATGGAAGTCATCTTTCCTGCAACCACGAGAGAAAAGTTTGCCTCCACGTTGAGCCAATCCAGTGGAAGAGAACCAAAAGACGGATCCTGGTCACAGTGTCTGGGCCTCGGATCAAGCCACATAGGAAGCTGGGCGTTTACTCCTTGATGGTATAATATGTGAAACAGTAAATTTCCATTAGTGCACAAACCATTTGCAACTGTAAGATGCCAAATTAATAAGGGGTAGGCAACAGTTGCCTTATTTTCACGAAGTTACTGCTGCATCCCCAGTGGCCAGAGTGAATGGGTACCATATTCTGGAGTCCTTTCATGAGAACAAGCTTTATTGCCACTAATGTTGAATCGGCATGTTATGGAGATGTAAATGTCTTGCTCTTCAAAGGCATGTTTGACAGGATGAAAGGCTTTGGGATTTCAATGACTTTGACTCCTCTGGAGATGGGAGGACAGCCTATTTTAGCAATTTCCATGGGAATGAATAGACATATACTTTAGCCATTCAAATATTTAACTAGCTCTTTTGTTGTTGTTTTGAATCCCAATGGGCTGCAGCTGCCTGTTTGTGTCTGCTGTGCCTTTAAGGGGCTTGCTGATTCAGTAGGATCTCCTGAATGCATTAATTAGCCTTCTCTAATTTTCCCAGCCCATGCCTATGAAGAAATGAGCATTTGCAGCTCTAGTTGCTGGGAATGATGTGAGTCTTGAGGGTACTAGATAAATGGAGGTTCAAAAGCGCCTGCTCTTTGCCGCTGGCAGCAGCCTGCATGGCAAGGCTTGTGTGGCTGCATGATTAATTTATTGGCTATCACTATTGGCAGGCAAATGCAACACAGGCCTGGATTAAAGTGTCACAGGGGAAATGGGGCATTAATCAGCCTAGGTAGTACACGAGTCAGAAGGAGGTAAGGATCCAGAGAAAATAAAATAATACAGAAGGCTGGAAAATGATTTATCATTTTTAATATATATCATCTAAGCTCAATCTTTATAACTGCTTGTAGGCCTCCATGTTGTGAAGACTTTGGCAATAAAACACTTCTTCCTTAAAACACTAAAGTGAAAGATGCTGGTGGGAAAAATAAAGAATCATGAACTGACTGTAAGAGCAAAAAAAAAAGGGTTCAGCTTAAAATTAAATTTCCACTTGTTTCTTTATAAATGATTTAGAAATATAGCTTTTGCTTGGAAATCTGCATTCTATTGATCAGACAGAGAGGAATATAAGAGGTCTGTCCACGAGGGCCAATTTCTCAGATCGTATTTAAAATTATAATAGCATGAGAAAACCTACTTTCAAAAAGTCAGGGCTCATGTCAGGTTTAACTGTTAACCCAAACAATTAAATTACCATAACCAAGAACCCAGGAGCTTGGAAGCTTGGTTTTACACCATTAAGCAGTCTCAGATTTGGAAGTTCGCAAAATTAAAGTCTAGCAATTAAGCTGGGAGTTGTGTGAAATGGGATGACACCCTCTTGGTATTTACTCTTTTTCCTCAGGTTTCTTCAACCCAAGAAATTATAAGAGCCATTGTCAGGAAGGCTTCCCTTTCTGCAATGGACAGAAACAAACAACAGCAGCCCCTTGGCATTCCACAGCACTTTACAGCTTCTACCTTAACTGTCCCATCGCTCCCCTTAGAAACGCCAGGTGTTCACAGCAACGCGGCAGAGAAAGACCAAGGGTTTCAGCGCGTCACTCAGAAACATCAGGCGTCATGATGAGAGCAGGACTGGGGGTGATTTGTCCCCCCTCCTCCATTCACTCTCCTTTACGAGAACTCTCTGCCTTATTCTGAAGCAGGAGGAGGCTGTGATGGGCCATGACTTCAATGCAAACACCGCGGCTGCACCAATGCAGGCCGAGAAGCCAGCGCCGCCGCTCAGGCCCAGGCCCCTCGAGCCTGGCCTGGCCCCCTCTGCTCCGTGCCCCGTGCTGCAGATGGGAAGAGCTTTGTAAAATGCCACTGGGATGCTCTTTGGCCTCCCATTCTTACTTCAAATGATGGATGGCTCCACACCACTGCCTCAGCACCCACACTCCTAACCTGGGCCTCGGCCTCCCCCCCCCACCCCCGTCTCCGGTCTCATGCCCTGCAGCTGCCATAGTGATTGGTGGCTCTATCCGCAGATGCACTGGGTCCCACCTCTATGTCTTGCCAGTACCAATCCTTTCCCCAGTTTCCTATTCAGCCTTTATTCCTCAAGGGCCACCTCCCCTGACCACTGCATACTGGCTGAATATTTTTCCTCTCTACTCACATGAAACTCTGCAGATCTCAGTCATAGCCTTACATTACAATGATCTGTTTACTTCTTTATGTCCTCAACTAGATCATAAACCCCTTGAGGAGAAGCATCTAGTCTTTCAGTTGCTTATTCCTGCAAATCCAGGGCAAAACCCCTCTGCCCCCTGTACTGGCCACATAAGGCTGAGGCATCACCCTCTACCCTGACTGTGCTCCCTGCACCAGCTGCACAGGGGTGAGGCACCGCTCTCTACCCTGACTGTGCCCCCTGCACTGGCCACGCAGGGCTGAGGCACCACCCTCTACCCTGATTGTGCTCCCTGCACCAGCTGCGTAGGGATGAGGTACCCTCCTCTACCCTGACTGTGCCCCCTGCACCAGCTGCACAGGGGTGAGGCACCGCCCTCTACCCTGACTGTGCCCCTGCACCAGCTGCACAGGGCTGAGGCATCACCCTCTACCCTGACTGTGCCCCCTGCACTGGCCACGCAGGGCTGAGGCACCACCCTCTACCCTAATTGTGCTCCCTGCACCAGCTGCGTAGGGATGAGGTACCCTCCTCTACCCTGACTGTGCCCCTGCACCAGCTGCACAGGGGTGAGGCACCACCCTCTACCCTGACTGTGCTCCCTGTACCAGCTGCACAGGGCTGAGGCACCGCCCTCTGCCCTGACTGTGCCCCCTGCAGTTGTTAGACTCAGGCAGAACCAGGCTGCTAGTGGCCCACAACTGGAGACACACACCTCTGAGTGCTAGCTCTCTCCTTCAAAACTCCCCAGGGAAAATGCAACTGTCCCTGGTGAAGAGAATGTACTAAACCATTGTAGCCATTAAGACCAAGCACTGTGAGACTAGGCAGCTGGTCACTCTATCAGTCGGGTCCTGGGGAGTGAAGGGCAAAAGGAGCCACCTGTAAGTGAAGAAGAGTGTGGTGGGAAAGGCCTGCAGCTCAGGGGACTTCCTGGGAGCTGCTGGAACCGGCACTGGGAGGGCAGCTTCTGAGAGGGGGTGGGAAGTCAGGTGTCATGTCTCACCTCCCTTACAGGCCTCCTGAGCATCACTATGACAACTGCTCAGCTGCTGTAGACTCAGGGGACAAATGGTCACCTAAAAATGCTGAAACTGAAGACCTACTGGATGAAATATCACAGGAAGGACTAGCATTTGCTGAATTCTTCTATGGACCAGGCATCTCATTATTAGATCCTCACCACAACACCATCGAGCAGATACTATGATCCCCATTTCTATGGGAAAGAGCAGAGGGGCAGAGGAATTCAGTGACCTCCAGGTCATACAGACCATAAAGGAAGCAAAGTAAGCTGCAGTGCTTGCTCTTGGATGTCAAGAATTAGTCACAAAGCCTTGATTGTAGGAACAGATTAGGAGGTCATCAGTATACATGCTCTTTCATTCCTTTCCCCGTACAGAGACTCCTGGTCTTCCATAAACTTCTGGGAAACAGGGTGTCCACAGTCTAAAGTCTTGTAAGGCCTCTACATTGGCTCGACCAGTGGGCCTAGAACTCAGCTGCTCACGTGTTCTTCCAGATGTTCACCAAGATCTAGTTCTCCACAAATTCAGCCTGAAGAACTGAGGGTTCTCATCATCAGTATAGACAGGCAGAGGTGCCAGACTGTGGAGGGACTGAGGTTCCAACCATCATACGGAGCAACACCCCAAACATCACTGAATGCTGGGCCCAGGGAGAGGGGCGGCTCCCCTGGGCATGCAGGTCACCATGGATAATACACTATGGATGGATAACAAGGGAGAAGAGCCAAAGCCCAAATCCAGGCCCTGGGAGCTCGATGAGGTCCCGGTGAGTGGAGCGGAGTCCGATCAGTAACTGCAGCCAAGCATCTTCCTTTGGGCTCAGAGCTGGTTTTATGGGGTCCAGAACTAGGATGGCATTCTTACCCAGTGCCTTGAAAATAATGTTTACCTCTTATAATGTAAAAATGTTTATGAAGATAAGTCTGGCAGCCACAGGGAGAATGATCTGCTGAAGGGCAGGACATGGATCGGAAGGCAGAGCTGCCGTTGAGGAGGTCCAGGGTCCCTTCCCATGGAACAGAGCTGCATCCCACAGTCTGCCCAGTGCCCACGTGAAGCCTGGCAGTCCTCTGCTGAGCTGAAGAGCTGCAATGGCATGCAAGACTGGCAGGAGGTGGAAGCTGGGGATTAGGAGGCATTCCAGTCACCCACACTGGCTGTGTCAGCGAATCTCTGGGGAAGGATAAATAATCCTGCCTGTTGCTTCACTGTTCTTTTTTTTTTTTTTTTTTTTTTTTTTTGTCTTTTTCATGACTGGCACTCAGCCAGTGAGTGCACCGGCCATTCCTATATAGGATCCGAACCCACGGTGGGAGCGTGGCTGCGCTCCCAGTGCCACACTCTCCCGAGTGCACCACGGGCTCGGCCCTGCTTCACTGTTCTAACAGCTGACACACACCTGCACATGTAGAAACATCTGGGCCACTAACATTTTCACTTCTGTGAGATGCTGCTCGTCACATAGCCCTGGACCTTGCTGTGCCCCAGACTCAACCTGGGACATTCTTTCATTCATTTTTTCAAAAAATATTTTTTACAATAAAACATTAAGTGAAGAAAATGGGCAAAAATTCCTGCCATCAATGCAGCTTACATTTTGTGGGGGAGACAGACAATTGCTGCCACAACAGAAATCCGCAGCGTGTCTGACAGTGGGAAGCCCGTTGAACATCAGTAAGGCAAGGAAGAGGGGCAGGGTTGGCCAAGGAGGAGCAAGGACTGCGATTTCAAACACACGGTCAGGGAAGGCCTCCGGGGGCAGGGGATTCTTGGGCAAAGACCTGGAGGAGAGGAGGAGAGCATTCCAGAAAGAGGCACCCGCGAGCACAGGGCTGTAGGGAGAGGTCACCCAGGGCAGGCTGTGACCAAGGAAGCTGGAGCAGGTTGGCCGCTGTGGACGTGGGCGAGCAGTGGGGTGCCCTATATGGTCTGAGGGGAGAGCTGATAAAGGGGTGGGCTCAGAGTGGGAATGAAGGGTCGTGAGACTCCTGGCTTCAGCCTGAGCGCACGTGTGCTGAGATGGGTGGGACCACGGGACAGCTCAGGGCTCTGCTGGGGTCAGGCCAAAGGTAAGGTGCCCACCTGGCACCCCAGCGGAGCCGGCAGGCAAGGCTGGAGCTCAGGGGAGAAGCCTCCACCGAGACCCAATGCCGGCAAAGCATCGAGAGATACCCACAGCCATGAGACAGGAGAGGGGCTCAGGCCCTGAGCTCGGGCTCAGCCATAGTTACAGCGGAGACGAGATGCCACGACTGAAGGAGGTGGAGGAGAGAAAGGAGCAGCCTGGCCATGTGAACAAAGTGTCCAAAGGAGAAGCAAGAAGCCGTGCTGGTGCTTCTGACAGACCACGGAGGATGACAACTGACAGTGGCCACAGGGCTTACAAATGCAGTGACCTCAAAAGAGGATGTTCCGGTGCAGCATTTGGAGTGGTTTAAGTGAACTAAAGAGAAAGGGGGAGAGAGGACTTGGAAGAGGGAGAGCAGCCCTTTCCAAGATCCCTGCAGGCGGCGAAAGAGAAAGCAGTCCAGATGGGGCAGGCGCGGGGAGGTCTCCAGCGGTGTGTGCAGATGTAAGGGCCGTGAGCTGGTGTCTGCAGGCATGGGAATGCCCAGTGCAGAGGGGATTTGATGCTGCAGGAGAGGCAGGGGACAAGGGCTGGGTGGTGGAAAGGGGGCAGAGTCCAGTGCGCTCGGGGGCTGTCCCAGGAGAAGCATCGTGTGGGGAGCAGAGCCTGGTAACTCGCGTGGACAGGCGGTGGCCTGGGGTGGGTACTCTTCTTCGGATTGCTTTGACTTTCTCAGAAGGGGAGATTATAGCCAGTGACCATGAAATCAAATCTGGTCTGGGAAGGTCAAAGGACTGTTGGCATCAGGGCAGCAAAGGGAGAGCTGGAGACAGGAGCGGAGACAGAGAGGGATCCTTGAGATCACGGAGAGGCTGGTGATGACACGGTACGTCCACATGAGAGTGTGTCTGAGGCCGGACGGAGGACCTGTTTCTCGAAGCACCAAACTTAGTAAGAATGAGTGGGGTATTTTTCCTAATCAGCAAGAAAAATCAGCAAAGAGATCTTATTTTATTTCTAAGTCTTTTAAGAAGGAAGTGAGAGAGGGAAAGAAAGGGGTGGAGGGAGCAGGGGCGGACATTGGCAGTAAATGACCACTTAGTAACCTCATATTTCTGAAAGTAGAGCTTGAGAAAAAGCAACCAAGAAACGCCAAGCCCTGTCGTTTCTGAGCTTGCTGGAGCCCTTCCTGCAGACCTTTAACAGAGAGCGGCAGCTGTCTACACTGCCTGCCTGCTCAGGGGGCAGGGGGCGGCATGACTCCCTGGCAGGGCAGCACCGCGGGGCACAGAAGCCACAAGCACATGGGGCCCACCTGGAGGATGTGCAGCCCAGGGACCACGTGGCCTGGTGCCACTGCTCTGCATCTTTATGGAGCAGGAGTGACCCCAGGATGTGTGTCTTCGGGGAGGATCAGAACGTGCTGAGATCCTGCTGTTTTGACAGTGAAAGGAGACTGTGAGGCCAAGAGTTTGAAGCCTCGGGTTTCTACTCTCACTTCCACCTAGTCCACAGACATTCCATGAGCAACTGTGATGAGCTAAGCTTTGTTCTGGGGACTGGGGCTCATGGGACTTGGTCAATATTGCATATTTATCAAGGTGAACAGGATGCAATAGAGGCCAATTAAAAGTGAGAATTAGAATTTGTGCTCACCTGTGCTCTGTATTATTTCAGATTTTTAAAACGTGTATTTTGACTTTTCTGGTGAGAAATCATTAGATGAGCAGATGAGAACAACCTCCACGCTTCACACACAAAATTGTCTGACAAAGACACCCATTAGGTTGACCACCAAACCACAAATGGAAAGTAATAAATAATACATAACGTCTTTCTGAATCAGTACAAATGAGAGTGTTAATTACTGCAGTCATAAAGGAAGTGAGGTCATTTATTTTTCAAAGAATTAATGAAATAGATGTTTCACCTCCTGGGGCCTTTGTGTACATCTTGGCATTTCCTCTGTTCCAGAAATCAAGTCCAAGTCTTATAGCAAGACATTAAGAAAAAGATCACTGAGGCTTCTGTACAGAATTTCAATTGTTTTTAATCAGTGAAGCAGAAGGAGTGTTGTTCTATATTTTAAGGACCACATTGTCTATTTTGAGTAAATAAGCCATATTTATATTACTTTAAACTACATATTAATAGTAAAAGGTCACAAAATAGTACATACTATATGGGTATAAAAGTAGTACTAGGTAGGTACATTCACTCCCACTTCCTGTAATTGACATTCTGATCTCATCCTTTTTACCATGTAAAAAATAAGTTTGGAATCATAATGCATATAGAAAGTATACTAAATATAGTTTGATATTCTACACTTTGTACTGAACACTACATTGTAAGCATGTATTTTATTTTATTATCTTTGCAATTTTACCATGATTTGATTGATCATCTTGACACTATCGAACACTTAGGGTTTTTCTTTTCTGTGCTACTGTGAATTCTGTGGGCCGCAGCAGGCGTGCACACACAGCGGCCTCCCCATCTCTGTCCCTGCTCTCTTCTGGATATCCTGCAGCTGTTATTGCTGCTGTTGTTTTCCTGTGTTGAGTGACTTTCTTGCCATTACATGGTCTGATATTATTCCTACCATACAGGCAAGCTACCGAACATTGTGTACCTGTTTGGTATCCAGCCAGATTATAGAACCTTCAGGTTCATTACTGGGTTTGCCCTTTGATTCTCCCCCGTTTTCTAAGCAATCGCAATACCTACACATTTTCATATCTCTGTCTTTCCCACAAATAAATCTCTCATATCCATTTCGTGTCTTATTCCATTAGCTAAAGCTTCCCGCATGTGATAAAATAATAGTGATGATGTGGGCATTCTTGTGTTGCTTCAGATTTTAATGGGAAAACTTTTCAAATTTCACCATTAAGTATGACGGTGACTGTTGGTATAAATGGAACATCCTTATCACACAAAGGAGGCATTCTTCTACCCTTAGTCTACTAATGTTTTAAGAAAAGTTATTTAGTTTTATCCGCGCCTAAATCAAATGGAGACAACCACATAGGTTTTCTTTTGTGACTTAGACTTAGTCACTGGATTCTTAGTTTATCCTAGTAACATGGAATTATTCTTTTATAACTAGGTTGTATACAAAGTTCTGTAAAGTTTTATCTTTTTATGTCTAAAAGCCCTCTCCGTTCCATTGGGCAAAATTCCTTGCTACGAGTTTTGGCTGACATTCACCGAGGGCCTGTTAGGCTCCAGGCAGAGTTTCTTAGTGTCTCTAAACAATCCAGTAAGGATTATCCCCAGATGACACACGAGGAAATGGGGGCACAGAGAAGTCAAGCCACTGTGTGCATCCACGCAGACAGTGAGTGGCAGAATCAGGACTTGGACTCCAGGCAGCCTGACACGAAGTGGGCTCTCGTGTCCCGTAACCAAACCTTTACCACCTGCCACTCGGGTAGCCTTGGGCAGGTCACTTAACTTCTCTCAGAAACAGATTCGTCTCTAAAATAAAAATAATCACAGGAATAACAATGCCTACCAAACAGGATGCTGAAGCTCCTCTATGCCTGGCATGGAAAAGTCACTCAATCCCTGACAGTTAATATTTCACGTTATTACTTTTATTATTTACTTAACAACTATTTACTGAATGCTTACTCTGTGCCAGGTGTTGTTCTGGGTATCTGGGAAATAACACTGCCCTTGTGAAATTTCTGTTATTGTATATTCCAAATATAATTTTTTTTTTTTTTTTGACCAGTAAGGGGATTGCAACCCTTGGCACGGTGTTGTCAGCACCACGCTCAGCCAGGGAGTGCACCGGCCATCCCTGTATAGGATCCGAACCCGTGGCCTCGGCGCTCCCAGCGCTGCACTCTCCCAAGTGAGCCACGGAGCCAGCCCCAAATATAATTTTAAATTCTCTTATACTACATTATACTCTACTACAGCCTCCCGATCCATCATCTGCACTTTTGAAATCCCAAACCTTCTGAAGACCTAAAGCTAAACTCACCTGGCAGTACAGCCTGACTTGGACTGTTCGAGGTTGTCTGTAGACTTTACTTACCTCAGTTGGTGTGACTAGCCTTCAGCTTCACTGCAGTAATAGAATAAATGTGGCTGCAAAGAGCTCCCCCAGGCCCTAACAGAGGCGGTAGTGGGATCCCTAGTACATTTCTAAAGTTCAAAATGACCCCAAACCCAAGGCGTCTGGCTGCAGGGGCTTTAGATAAGAAAGTGTGGTCCTGTGTAACACATGACAGCATTAGATCACGCTAGGAAAGAGGAGCATGACATTGCACGTCACCCGAGAGTGTAACAAATGCATTCTCTCCTTAGGATGCAGGTCCCTCGAGGCTCTGACTTTTCCTGCTCATCACTCATCCCCACAGCGACGCCCCGCGCCAAGCACCTGGGGGCTCTTGATAATCGTTCCACTCAATTTAATTCAATTCGGGAGCCTCCTCCTTGATCCGAGAGATTTCAGTTCCCTGTGGGGCTACTTCTTTCAGATAAAAACACCAACTTAGCCATCATTTTCTAACAACCTGGCGCAAATGGCCAAGGCGGACCTCTGGAGGAGCTGCCCTCACTCGCAATTCTGGATGCCCAGGGATGGCTTTCTTCCTCAAGTCAATGGGCTTGGCCTTAAATATTTGAAAAGGAACTGTTTTATTAATAAAATGTTCAAACTATGTCAGCACATATTAACAATTTTACCTCTACCGTAAGGCTAACTTAAAACGTTTTGTCAAAGAACAGAACGACAGCGTTTGCTCAAATGGCAGAGAGCTCTGTTCCCCTGAGGTTTCTGTTCAAAGATGCCCGAGATGCCACGGGATCCAGCCTTCTGCCTTGGCACAAGCATGAGCCATGCCAATAAATCCTACCTTCCTCTCCAGCCACGAGGGCCTCCTGATGCTTCTGGAGCTGTTTCATCTTGTCACTTGTTCCGAGTTATACATGAGATCAGGATTTGCTGGCACTGCGGGGGAGATGCTGAAACTGCCTCCAGCAAGTTCTGCAAGCCGTAAACAAGAGCAGTGCCTTGCGCGGCTTCTGCATGCCGGATTTTTCAAAGTACTTTCACACACATGATTTCAGAAAAGGTGTCCATCAGCTGGTTTCCGCGGTCAGCCTTATACTACCATTATTATCATGGCTACCTTCAGCAAGGATTTAGAGGACCAACTGCATGATTTTACAAGACCGTTGTAAAGGAGGTAGGAGGGACAGCTTTGATTTTCTGCCAAACCAATGGGCTGTCTTTGAAATTTTGTGGATTTTTTTGTTATCTCTGTTTGAATCTCATAGTGGCACATGTATCCCATGCTTCTAGCACCTGATGAGCACACCCTTCTTTGATGTGGAGAAACTCTCTGTTCCATAGGCAACAATGACCACCTTTCAGAGTCAGGGCCAGTGTCACTGACAGAATACAGCTTCACATACACTGTCTCGCAGCACAGTGTCATGCACAGATGGGCACTGAATACATCTACTGTGATGATTGATAGTGACGATGGGACAAGTGCCTTGCACAGGGCCAGGTGCTTGATAATTGCTGATTGATGAATAGTGACAGCTACTATATGCCACTCTAAAAGATAGCTACACTTGAAAAGATATGTAGGTTAATTCAAGCTCCCCAATCCAACACCTTGGTTTGAACTGTGGAGTCTTTGTTAGGGCAGGCACCCCTGAAATAGGGGGAAGGGGTGGGTCAGCAGTTGTTACGCATCTCCCCCGCCAAAGGAATACCACTCACCCAAGAGAGAACACCGAGGCCATGCCCATGGGGAATGTAAATTATCACCTTGCAAGAAGGCCACTGCTATTAGTCTATTTTGCCTATGTTTCATAGAATAAGCTGGACCAGCTACATAATTTTCAGTGTCCAGTGGTAAATGAAATGCAGGCCTCTTGTTCATAAAATATTAAGAATTTCAAAACCTTGACAGCAGAGCATTAAACTGAGCATGCATCCCTTCTAGCAGAGGGCCCCATGTGACAGCACAGGTCCCAGTCCCACGAAGGTGGCCGTGAGTAGGAGTAATAATGGCTTGTACACAACATTACAGCTGTCTTTCCTGATGCCTGACACTCGTGGACTTTTGGAGTCCCTCAAGGCTCAACATGTGGGCAGAGCTAATAACCTGAGCCAGGAAAGATGAAGTCAACTGTTTTACTGGCTCAACATAAGACACATCCCTCAGATTAGAAATAGAAAGTGAATACAGAACCCAAGGGTTTCCTGCAAGCTCGGAGTTGGCCTTGGTCACCAGGGAAACAACTGGACTCGGATCAGCTCCACTGGAGGGATATCAGGTAGTTTCCCCCTTGGTAACAGAGACTTAAGGAAGAGGTGCTAATGCTTTGGGGCTCAGGTATAATTATTCGAGGGCGCAGGCTCCAGGGAACAGCAGACCTGAAGACATATCATCAACTGGAGGACCAGGAACCTGCCGTTTTAAATTTATTTCTACTTAACTTCCCTTATAGATAGGGTAAACACAGGATTCCCAGCTAACTTTGAATTTCAGACAAACAAGAAATACTTTTTTGTGTAAGACTCAAATACTGCATAAGACATAATATACTAAAATCATTTGTTGTCTACATGAAATTCAAATTTAGTGGAGAATCCTGGATCTATTTGCTAAATTTAGCAAACTTACAGATAGGTTCTTGATCGGTTTTCCCTTTAGTAAAGTTCTGTGTGAAATGGCAACCTTTCCCAGCTGAGCTAGAATTTTAGGGAGGTGACAGTGTAACACCACACACATAAGTGGCCGTGGTGATGGTAGTGAGTTGCCCAAGTGGAAGGTCAAACTCCAGTGACCAGAGCCGTGGAGACACCTCGGTGCCCGCCTCCCCTGGCGCTCTCCTGAAGTTCTCTACCCTGCTGTGCACTGCAGTCACCGGGGAGCTTTGAGACCATTGATGCCGAGCTCCTGCCCCCCAGAAGTTCTCACTTAATGGGTCTGAGATATAGTCTGGACAGGTGGATTTTTAAAAGATCCCCAGGTGAAAACTAAAACACCAATAGGTTACTTGATTTGGTTTACTGAGGGAAGCCGCTAAAAACCCTTAATATATATATATAGGGGTATTTCAAAAATTTCATGAAGACTGGCCAGTTAGCTCAGTTGATTAGTGAACAACCTTATAACACCAAGGTCAAGGGTTTGGATCCCCTTACTGGCCAGATGGAAAAAGAAAAACATCATAGAAAAATAGAATTGAAAAATAATATGAGCCTTTCCATTAACTTTTTGAAGTACCCTCGTATTTATAGTTAGTCCACCACCAAGCAAGGCCCAGGAATATGCACCTTGAACTACATGATTCTAAGACAGACCATTCTTGGAGAAAGGAGGCTCAGGCTGCTGGCTCTTCTGACCCAGCTCTGCTTCCCCAGCGTCTGGCAGAGCACCGGGGTGGGTCTGCATGGACTCCACACAGGGCTGGGGTGGTCACGGAAACTATCTTATGGTGCAAACAAGAAAACCAAAGATCCAGGCCAATCCACCCCCACATCTCCTCCTCCCAATATTTTGAACACGTTGGGCCAGTTTAGGGGTGCTTCTGTGAAGCTGACTTTTATTGAAGGAGACTATAGCAAATCACACTGAGGGGTGTAAAGACAGTAAAATGAAAAAGGCAGGCCCTCTGTATGTTTCTGGAGCGAGTTCACCCTGGCAATTGTTTGGGGTGTTCTGTCTTGGTTAAAGATTGGATCGTGCATGGCCGGAGCTGCAGATGTTACATGTGTTTATCACATGTGAGGACGTTGCCTCGTCACGTGCCCACAGTGGCACCTCCGCTGCTCCACGTCTCCCCACCCTGACACTTCCACCAGGTTGCCCCTCATCTCCACCTCTGCTTTTGAACATCCCACCCATCCTTCCAGAGCCAGCAGAAGTGTCACCTTCCCCAGAAACCCTCCTAGTCTCTTGATTTCTACAGCAAGAAACAGCTTCTCTGTTCACTACACCCCTTCAATTCTTTAAAAATCTTTAATAATATTTATCCTACTTTACCATGTTATATTTTTCTTGTAACTTTGAATTCCCTGTGAGATTGTAAACCTATTGAAGGTATGTCTCCTATCTCTGAACCTCTTTAAAATGCCTGACATCACTGTGTGGCTGTCAAGTGCCTGCATATTGAATTAAGTTGTGACTGTTAATACAGCTTCTCAAGCCCGTACCTTATTAAGAATCATCGAGAATCACTGTGCTCCCAGTTAAACGAAGAGAAACAGAGGTAACAAGACAGCAGATGATATTCAGGTTCACTGAATTCCATGTTCTCACGGTCAGCATGGAAGGAAAATCCTAACACCTTTTCATATTTCTAAAACAACTACATTTTCTACACAAGCAACAAATGCAATTTTTCGATTCTTTTGGAGTGCGTTGGGCCTGACCGTGAAGAATAATTTGCAAATTTTATTTTCTGTGACAGTGAAAGACCTTTCTGTTTGCACTAAAATATCATGCCTTTTTGGAATTTTATCCTACTTTGTGTCAAGGACCTCCACCTACTCTCCCCTTTACTAAGAAAAGGGAACTATGAGACTCTGAAGTTTACTCACACCTGGAGATCACCTGCACTGACTGCACCTTCCAGCTGCCCATTACCCATCGCTTGGCTGGGGCCCTGATGTCTCTTTTCTCTCACGGTAGTGGGAAACTCCAGGAACGGTTAAGAACGCAGACTTTGGAGTCCAAAGTCCCTATTTGAATTCTGGCTGTGACATTTACTAGCTTTGGGACCTCAAGTAAGCCACTCAGCCTCCTTGAGCCTCAGCTTCCTTCCTTGGAAAAAGCAGAGGATACTAGCACCTGCCTCCTGGAAGGACTGCAGGAGCTGGCACATGCGCAGCACTTCAGTACTGCCTGGCCCTAGGAGGCTAGACACGTTGTTCTTCCTTATTCAGCAGTGAATACACACACACACGCACGCACGCATGCACGCACGCACGCACGCACACACACACGCACACACACACGCACGCACGCACACACACGCACACACACACGCACGCACGCACACACACACACATACACACACGCATGCACACGCACACACACACGCATGCACGCACGCACGCACGCACGCACACACTCTCTTTCTCTCTCTCTCTCTCTCTCTCTCTCTCTCAACCAGTTGGACATGTCTACAAACGAGCACATAAACACCAAAGCAAAGATGAGGGGGAAAATTAACGAAACGACGCTAACAGGAGTGCTGAGAGATGGGCGTTCTTACACACTTCTGGTGTGATGTAAATTAGCCAATATTTCTGGAACGTAAACTGGCAATATGGCAAAAGGGTCTTAAAAATATTAAAAACTCATGATTTAGAAATTTTATGTCTGGAGATCGATCCTAAAGGGAAAAAAAGTCCAGAAATGTAGACAACTATTTATGCACAAAGATGCCCGTTATGGTGTTATTTTTAATAATGAAATTGAAAATTATTTAAATATCCGATACTAGGAAATTATTAAACACATTATGGTTCATTCACAGGATGAAATATTATGCAGCCATAGCCATAAAAAGTTTTATTTATAAAAAATGTTAATTCCATGAAGCAACCCTTATCTTTCACTGTAGAGTACACCCAATAGGAATCTTTAAAAATTTATATACAACATTATTTCAACCATATAACAACTACAGGCACAAAAAAGTATTGGGAAAAATAATTAAAATGTTTCTGGGTGGCAGGATTATAGAAAATTTTTATTTATTTCTTTATAATATATATATTTTTAAAAAACACAATTCCAGTATAATTTTTAAAATCGCTTAGTGAAGGAAGTAAACACAGAAAAATGGGCATCACAATTAGTTGATTACTACTGTCCAGTTATTTCAAAATATATTTTTATAATATTGAGAAAAGCTTTAGAGATTACACAGCTCCCACCTGACATAGGGTATGAGCATATTTGCTCAAAAACCTACCTTATTTATAACACATTCTTTTTCTCTTGTAGGCTAAGAACAGTTCAAAGAGAGATTGAAACAACAACACACACACACACACACACACACACACACGCACGCAACCCAACCTTTGGGCTGCTCGGCGAGCATGGTTAGGAGATAGCAACGTAACAAGGAGGTCTAGCTTCTCAGAGCTACTTATTCGGGGATTGTTTCCGTCATGCTTCCAGCCAACGGTGCTAAAGTTTAAATGTTCATAAAGCCCTGTCTGGATGAACATAGGATGAGATGGTGCATCAGACTCCAGGTTTAGGAAAATGCACGCAGCCTGTGAAGGTAAGCAGGACCCGCAGGCGTTCTCAGTGATGCTTGCACTGAGCGTGTGTGCAGAGCCCTGTGGGTGGGCACTGGGGAAGGCAGGAAAGAAGCAGGAAGCAAGTCCTCACCTGCGGCTCCTGCCAGAGCCACCACGAGGTTCCGCATCTAGTATAATTCTCCATGAATGCCATAGTGTCTCAGCCAGGTCATGGGTGTCCACGGAAGGGGGTTGCCTGGGTGCTCCCTAAACCTCACCTATTCTGGAGCAGTCACAGCCCCAGGGTGGCTTTGCTCCAGGTATTTTTTGATGGCATATTCCCAAGAATAACTAGTGTTTTCCCCTCATTGATAGATGAGAAACAAAACACTTTTAAATCCAGTAAGGGGAAAAACCTCTTTGCTATTTCTCGTGGAATGGCAGCAGCCATCCAGGAGTTCCCAATACAAAAGAAAAAAAAGGGGCTTAGCAGAGAGGATTAAACTACTCCATCCACCAAAGACAAAAAGTGAGCATTATAAATCCCTGAGAAATCCCAGAGGCACCTGACACCCGCCATCTATCTTGGACCATCAGGGAGGAGCACGCAAGTCCCTCTCCCGGCTCCCTGTCTCCCGTACATGGTCCAGCAGCCACCCAGCCCGCGAATGGTTGGACCACCACCCCTGGTGAGGCCCCTGAAAGAGCACTAAACAGGAGAATCCTGAGAAGACCCGGACAGCAAATGACTGATGCAGCCGTTTCCTTTAGGGCAGCAAAGCCATCCAGAAGGGCTGTGCAGCACCCTCAGGGCAGCCACGTCTGGGGGCCCATGGCACTAATATCTGTATTGGCCTGGCCCCTATGATAGGCATCGAGTCTGCAATCCGTGAATCACAGATCACACAAGTAAGTATAATCCCTAAATAGTTCACTCTTCTCCAGATTGTAGGAGAGATTTACAGACATTTTCTTTCTTCCCTTTCTTTGAACTTTACTAGCCAAGAAAAAAAAAATCAACCAATTAAAAAAAATAAATTCAAGCTTTTAAAAGAAACAAAATCATATTTAGAGACACATGGCAGACAGTTCTACCTTTTAGTTGCTGTGTACTAATGAGTCTATTTGAATTTTCTTTGGAAGGGATAATGGAATTCATCTGTTTGGGGTAGAGTGGGGTGGAAGGTAGGAGGTTTGTCTTACTCTCTAGAAAATCTTCACCCGAAGCCTGTATCTCCCTAAAGACAGGCAGAATTAGGAAGAAGCGGCATATCTGCGGAAATGCAAAATTTTTCTGTCATGAGAATAAATCCTAAAAGATAAATTTTTAGCTTCAACATAGAATGAAGTTATAGCGCTTTGACAAATGACGTTCTGTGTTGTCATGACAACCAGACCTGTTAGAGATGTGCATGAAGATGCCACCCCATAAATCAGAGCATTTTATGAAGGGGTTAAAACTAACATTTCTAGACTATTCCCCAGATGTATTGCCAAAAATGTAATTATAGACATTTGTATCAGTCTTCCGTAAAGCACGACAGCTCCAATTTTACAAAATGTTAATTAAAAAAATCTATTAAATCCAGGTCCCTTTGAGAGAAATTAACATCACGCCTAATGCTGGGGGTCAACGCGACTCAGCAGCTGTGAAAACTGGGATGGCAAAGTCAGGACAGAGGCTGAAAGCAGGCTCGAAGCCTCCGCCATGCAGCGGACTCTGGGCCAGCCTCTGGCTCCCAAGAGGGGACATGCTGTGGGGCAGGACACAGCAGCAAGCCACTCTGGAAGCCTCAGCAAGATGAAGAAGGAATCAAAGATTTGGGGATGGACTTGGAAAGGAAAAGCTGAGCGACTGAGGTTAGCTTGCCAGAAAAGCCAGGGGTGAAGCACTTGAGAATCATTAGATCCAGGGGGACAGAGACGACAAGCCGTGACCATTAGACCCTGCAATGAGGTCAGGGGAAGTGAGAATTAGCTGCAAATCGGACACTAGAGAAATGATTCTTAAGGTAAAGGTCATGAGGTTCCACCCGAAGGGTCACAAATTGGCAGCCTGTAGGAGTCAAGGGACATGTTTTGTCTGACCTGTGCAGTGTTCCTTAAGAAATGTACATTGTTTGCCAACATTTAAAAATCAGGGGATTTCACGTAAACTCTGGCTTATTCTCTTTAAAAAGCAGATGATCTGGCAGCACTGGGCTTATTCCCAGGCAGCTGCTGGAGCCAGAGTTGGGCTCCATGAAGACAAGACTTTGCCCCCACTCCTGCTCCCCGCCCCAGCACTGAGAGCAGCACAGGGCGTGGAGGAGGGGCTGGGCACATGGCCGAATGGTAAGTGAGCAGCAGCTGCCCTCTGTAATTAAGACACACACTCTCGGGGGCGGCCCCTCCCCAGACTGCTACCTGCCTGGCCCCTGAAGGCATCTGAGTTGGCCACTTTGCTCTGGGCTGTAAGTTCTTCTTCAGTTGGGACACCCCATGCTGCCTCTTGATGTGAATTCCCCATAGAACCCGACCCACTCTGATGGCCACGTGCACAGACCACCAAAGAGAATAACAATGCTCTGGAATATGAGCTTCCTTTAAAGCCTGGCATCACCACTCACCCTGTGGGCAGAATGCTGGATAAAGGACGTGCCAAAGCCCCTTCTGGCACTGGGAACAAAGCAAGCAATTCTGATAGCCTCCAGATCCGGTCACTTGTTTACTCATTCAGCAAACACTGAACTTCTAAGTGCTATTTTGACTAAAGGCCATACAATATGTCTCTTCCATCTTTATGTCCAGAGATTTAAATTTTTCTTAAATGAATGAATAAGTGGTGGGAATAGTTATAGACAATCACTATATTGTGAACCGACTTTTTACCAGATACATATATTCTTAACGTATCCTCACAGCCAACGTGGTAGAAATTAGTACCCCTATTTTACAGAAAAGGAAACTAAGACTTAGAGAGATTAAGGAGCAGCCCACGGCATGGACTGAACTGAGATTTGAACTCAGATCTGCTCGGCACCTTCGCATGTGGATTCCGTGGTGCTACCAACCTCTCAACTGAAGCCCATTCGCAAGTGTAGTGGATGAAACAGCAGCTTCCAAAAACGATGTCAGATTCTAACCCTGGAGCCTGTGAAGGTGATCTCCTTATTTGGAAAAAAGGGTCTTGCAGATGTCATTAAGGATCTCAAGATGAGATCGTCTTAGACTTAGGGTGGGGGCTAAATCTAATTACAATTATTCCAAGAGGAATGGTGGCCACAGAGACACAGAGAGAAGAGGGTGGTGTGAAGACAGCCAGACACTGGACTGATGCATCAACAAGCCCAGGAGCACCAGGGAGGGCGGGCAGCCAGCAGGCCCTTCAGCAGGAGTCAACCCCAGCAACACTTCATTTCAGACTTCCAGCCTCCACAACTGTGATGCAATACGTATCTGCTGTTTTAAGCCATCAAGTTTGCAGCGGTTTGTTACAGCAGCCCTAGGAACCCAATACTCAAAGCTATCCCTGCTCCACATACCAAAGAAATGCTCCAGAAAATTCTGTGCTGTTCACAAGGAGGACTCAGCTTCCTTCAGCGTCTTTCTTCCTCAGAAGCTCCCTGTTCTGATCAGACCTTTAGACTGAGGTCCCACACAGCTTTGCCCAGAAATGTTCTCACCTCTCAACAAATGTGAACCCTGCTGAGAGTCACATATGCCTCCTGTGCTTCTCTGAAAGCACGGTTAGTGCCTCCGACAGGAATGGCAATGTGTGACCGAAAGCCTTGGAGCGATTCAGTTTAACACAGAAACTGGGGACCCAGGATCTCCTCATCGGATGATCAATTATGGCACAGTACTAATAGGGAGTACAGGAACAGGCATCTTCCTGTGTGGGGAATTCTGTAGCAGCTTCTGGGAGGAAGGTGGGAACTGAGCTGGGCATTGAAGGATGGATAACAAGAATGATAATCATCGTTATGGTCATGCTGCCATTTACTGAGCACCTAGAACATGTCACATGCTGGCTGAGAGGTGTACCACACTTTTTTCAATTTAATTCTTCCAGTCACCCCACCAAGTAGACATTTGCCACCCTTGTTTTACTGAAGAGGAATCTGAGAGTTGGAGAGTCAGTGTTCAGTTCAAGGTCATCTCATTAGTAAGTGATGGGACTCTGACAGCTGAATGCACAGGGTGGTGGTAGGAGAAGGGCCAAGCCCAGTGGGGCAGGTGGCTTAGAGAACAGAGACAGTGGGTGGGGAAGGCTTGGCTGCAGCGAGAATGTCCTGGAGTTGGAATGCCCCACCAAGGAGCTTGGATTTCACCCACTTAGATGTGCAGGACTTGGTGGGTGGATGTGGGGTGAGAAGGAGGGCTAGAAGACCAACTTGCCCTTCTCAAATACAGAGGGCCTGGAGGAAGGCAGAGGTAGTGGGGGCAGAAAAATGGGACAGGTTCAAGACATATTGGGAAGGAAGACCTGGCTTGATTTCAGGACCACATTCAAGAGGTGAGGGAGAGGAGGCTGTCCTGGCTAACTGAGAGGGCTGAAAGGGTGGGCAAACCATTAACCACAGAAGGCACAGGGCAAGACATGATGAACTCAGTGAAGAAGAAGGATGTCATCGTTTTTGCCTCTGGGACCAGTGAAGTCCAGAGATGTCCAGTTAGCAGATAAGCTTCTGCCTTCTCTCCCCACCTGTGATGGATTTCTTTCAAAAGACATTGATTAGAAAATCAGACAAAGATACAACAACAAAAAAGAAAACTACAGGCTCATATCCTTGATGAATACAGATGCAAAATCCTCAACAAAATATTAGCAAACAGAATACAGCAGCACATCAAAAATACTGTATATCATGACCAAGTGGGACTCATCCCAGGGATGCAAGGATGGTTCCACACATGCAAGTCAATAAATGTGATACATGACATCAACAGAATCAAGGACAAAAACCATTAGATTACCTCAATAGATGTAGAAAAAGCACTTGGCAAAGTTCAACATCCATTCATGATAAAGTCTCTCAACAAAATATCTCAACACAATAAAAACCATATATGACAAACCCACCATCAATATCATCCCGATTGGGGAAAAGCTGAAAGTTTTTCCTTTAAGAACAGGAACAAGACAAGGATGCACACACTCACCACTCCTACTTAACATACTATTGGAAGCACTAGCCATAGCAATCAGGCAAGAGAAAAATAAAGGGCATCCAAGTAGGAAAAGATGAAGTCAAATTGTCCCTGTTTGCAGATGACATGATCGTATACATTGAAAAACCTAAAGACTCTACCAAAAAAAGGTTAGAGCTTATAAACAAATTCAGTAAAGTTGCAGGATGCAAAATCAATTTGCAAAAGTCAATAGCATTTTCATACTCCTACAACGAACTAGCAGGAAAAAAAAGTCAAGAAAGCAAGTCCATCTACAATAGTCAGCAAAAACCAATAAAATACCTAGGAATCAATTTAACCAAGGAGGTGAAAGATCTCTGCAATGAGAAATACAAATCATTGCTGAAAGAAATTAAAGAAGACACAGAACGATGGAAAGACATTCCATGCTCATGGATTGGAAGAATTAACATGGTAAAAATGTCCATACTACCCCAAGCGATCCACAGATTCAATGCAATCCTCATCAAAACATCAGTGACACTCTTCACAGAAATAGAAAGACAATCCTAACATTCATATGCAATAGCAAAAGACACCAGATAGCCAAAGCATCCTGTGTAAAAAATATAAAACCAGAGGCATGACTTTACCTGACATCAAATTATACTACAAAGCTATAGTAACCAAAATAGCAATGGTGTTGGCATAAAAACAGAAACACGGACCAACGGAAAAGAATAGAGAACCCAGAGATCAATCCACGTACTTATAGCCAACTGATCTTCAACAAAGGCACCAAGAACATACACTGGGGAAAGGGCAGCCTCTGCAATAAATGGTGCTGTGAAAACTGGATATCCATGTGTAGAAGAAAGAAACTAGACCCAGACCTCTCACCATATACCAAAATCAACTCAAAATGGATTAAAGACTTAAATATAAGACCTGAAACTATAGAACCCCTGGAAGAAAACATAGGGGAACACTTCAGGAAGTAGGACTGGGGAAAGACTTTACAAATAAGACCTCAAAACCACAGGCAACAGAAGGAAAAATAAAAAAATGGGATTATATGAAACCAAAAACTTCTGCACAGCAAAGAAAACAATCAACAGAGTGAAAAGACAACTTACAGAATAGGAGAAAATATTTGCAAACTATACATCCGACAAGGGATTAAAATTCAGACTATACAAAGAACTCAAACAACTCAACAGTAAAAAAAAAAAAGGAACCTGATTAAAAAATGGGCAAAGGAGTTGAGTAGGCATTTCTCAAAGGAAGACATACAGATGGCCAGCAGATACATGAAAAAATGCTCAACATCACTCAGCATCAGGAAAATGCAAATCGAAATCATGTTGAGACACCAGCTCATGCCAGTTAGACAGGTTATTATAAAGAGACAGAGAGCAACAAATGCTGGTGAGGATGTGGAGAAATGGGAGCCCTCCTATACTGTTGGTGGGACTGTGAATTAGTGCAGCCACTATGGAAAACAGTATGGAGGTTCCTCAAACAACTACAGATAGAACTGCCATCTGATCCGGCAATCGCACTGCTGGTTATATACCCACAGGAATGGAAATCACCATGTGGAAGGGACACCTGCACTCCTGTATTTATCACAGCTCTATTTACAATAGCCAAAAGTTGGAACCAACCTAAATGTCCATCTGTAAGGAAAATGTGGTATATTTACACAATGGAATACTACTCTGCCGTAAAAAAGAATGAAATTCTGCCATTCGCAGCAACATGAATGAATTTGGAGAAAATTATGTTGTGTGAAGTAAGACACATGCAGAAAGAGAAATACCATGTCCTTACTCATAACTCATAACCAGGAGCTAAAAATAAATAAATAAGAGAGAGAGAGAGAAAGAGAGAAGGAGAGAAGGAGAGAGAGAAAGAGAAAGAGAGCAAGAGAGAGAGAGAGAGAGAGCTCGGTTAGCAATTAGAGGGTGTGTTAAATACATGAATAGTTCCAAACTCTCAGAAGGCCATAGTGTGCTGTCGTAGTGAGATACAATATGTAGAAGCCAGTGTCCTGTTTCCCTGAAAGGCCGAGCTCAGCAGCCCCAGGACAAGCCTGTCTCATAGGCCCAGAACTCAGAATCAGGATACAGAGCACCCAGACACCGCCAGCATCTCAGACATGAAATCATCAAACTTAGAGAAAAAGACCTAGAACGGGGACCCTCCTTGGGCTCCCTCCATAGCCCAGCTGCAGCCATGTGGAGCGTCGCTGGCTCCAGGGCTGCCCTGCCTCGGATAGCCCTGCCATCCTCTCCACACGCACTCCTAAAGGAAAAGAAGAGCCAGTCGTCTGGGGCTGGCATACTACGTAGTGAGGTCCTAAGATTACATTATCTGAATTCTGCAGCCGATCTTGTCAAGAAGGAGCTGGAAAAAGCATCAACAAGCACTGGACACATAGTCAGACGATCAGAGCTCGAATTCTGGCTTGGACTGTGGTTCCTACTACCCATGGACTTGGGAGAGCCACAGACCACTGGTGGTGGGCCTGCGAGGTCCCTCGGATCCTCTGCTGCTGTTGAGCACCCTTCCCATGGCAATGGCCAGCACCCATGTTTCTTTTCTGGGGGATGACCCTGGAGCTACGGGTGCCCACTTTTGCCTGTGTGAGCCTCAGCCAGTGACTGGCAGGTGCAGGATATGAAAGCCCAGCTCCCTAATCCCAGGGCAGGACAGCCCTGAGGGGCAACTGTAAGTTGTAAGCGGAACCAGAGTTCCCGTAAGTGATCGGGCTGCAGCCACCTCCAGAAAGCTTTGTCTCAAATCACATTCCTGCTCAGCTTCTGCCTTCTCTGTCCTGCTCCCCTTATTTCTTTCCCAGGCACACCCTCAATAAACCACTTACACTTGAATCCTCAGCTCAGCGTCTGTTCCCAGAAGCCCCACCTAAGACAAATATCTGCTCAAGACTGTGGTGAAGGAACCGCGTCTGAAAGCCATGAGCAAATGTCCAGCAGGAAGGTCACAAAATTGGCATAAAGACATGTTATGTTTGGCTCACAGGGACTTGAAAAAATGTTAAGGGCCTTGCCAACATTCACAAACTGGGAAATTTCACCCAGAAACCCAGATCTCCCCTCGTCCTGAAAGATCAGAAGATCCGGCTACCTGGAGCCCGCGTCCCTGCATGGCAAGATGGGCCATGCAGGGGTCGGTCCCTAGCAGCCACCTGCCCATACACGTGGCTGTCCGGTCTCTATACTCATTCGAGGTGGTGACCTACGGTCCAGCACGCAGAAAGTAGTCAATACAGTCCAATCTGAATAAGGCACCATTTTTCTTAAAAACAGTTCAGCGTGAAGGCTGCAGGAGAGCAGGCGTGAATAACTGTGCAAGAGGGTGCGTAGCGCCGCTCCGCTCCAACTCTTCCCTCATGCCTGGCAAGGGGCCCATGTGCACTTCCATAAACATTCTTCCAAAGAATATGAACTGATAACAAGAGCTGCCGTGACAGCAAATTTGTTTGACGGGGAACACAAAGTGAAATGAAATAAAATCACTCGTGGTTTTAGTACGTAGGTGAGAAAAACAAAAACAGGTCTTAGTTGTCAGATGTTGTTTTCCATTGCCATAAATACAGGGATGGCTACAGCCCAAAAATGACATTTTAACCATTACAAAATGTTGACCTGCCCAGGAAGCATACTTTTTTTTGAGGAATGATTATAGTTGAAGCCCTTCTAAGCGGTGCAGTTGGTAGCAGGTCATTTGAGGAGGCAGAGGTGCCCTTGCGCACTGGAGCCCGTGTCCAGCCGGGAGTGCTCAGGGCACCGTGCAGACGGGCCAGTGTGCTTTGCAGAGACGGGGAGCGGTGCTTAACCAGCACCTCCGCCGAGTGGAGCTCAGATAAGACAGTGTCCAGTGGACAAGCGCCGCGGGAATGCCCCTGCAGACCTTCAGCCTCTGCTCTGAAGTCCCTTCCCTCACCTGCACAGAGGCCGAGCTCCGCAGGGGCTGCTCCAGTGGCAATGACTGAGAGGGGCACGAGTACTCACCAGATGGCCGATTTCTGCTCAAAGACTCCCCAACGGCCTGACCAATCCTTCCTCAGCAGGAGGGGGAGCCTGGCCACCGCCCCGTCCCCTCCAGACCCCCATTCCAGCGTCTGCTTCTCAGAGGACACGTTCTGCGCTTGAAAGTTCCTATTGCCTGTATTTGGCTAAATCTCTCTACTCTATGCAATAAATGGAGGCTCTCAACTTCTCTGTGGTTACCTGAATTAAAAAAAAAAAAAAACCACCTACAGTGAAAATGTAAGATGAGTGGGCTTTAAGGAATTGGGTGTGGAGTTAAGAGAAAGAAACAAAGAAAAATAAGGAGGAGCAGGAGGGGCGAGACGGAGAAGAGGAGACAACTTATTAGCTGCGCCTCCATTTGGAGAGTTCTCTACTAAGACCACAGGTGCGGAGATGCCCTGAAACCCAAGCTGCTCACAGCACGAGGAAAAACCCTGAGCCTGTCCACGTCACCCGTCCTGCTCCAGAATCGCCATGTGCGGCAGGGACGCAGAGTCCTTCAGAGGACCGTCGGCCAAGACGTCCTCTGTGGCCTCAAAGTTATCATCCCCTATACCCAAGTCTCAGCATTTCCAGATTTTCGTTTTGTTGAAAGGCATGAAAAGGGAAGTGCACAGCCCGGGTGAACTGCGTGGAGTGCACCTCTCCACCAAGAAAAGAAAGAACACGAACTCTCTCTCTCTCTTACTCTGCTAAGAGGTTCAGCATTAAAAGGAAACCTTCAGGCTAGTTATTTCATAATTCACAGCAAAATAGAAAAGGGAGAACAAATCAACAGCATCGTTTATAAACCTTGGAACATGGAAGTTTCTAAGCTGCCATAAATAAGGATGGAAGCATTTGCCAAGTCAGACATTTTGCCAAGTTTGAAATCCACTCAATCCTTACATCTTGGAGCTCAGAACGGAACACCAACCTTTTGGGATTTGCAATCATTTCTTCTCAACAAAACTTTTTGGGAGTATTTATAAGGAAATAAAAACAAAAAGCAAAAAATACAACATGGAAAGTTTTTTAAAAGGAGCTGGGAGCATTACAGCACAGTGAGACCTAGGGAGGTGACCACGGGATGAATGGTCTATAATGGAAAAAGAGCTCACACCGGATGGTTTAAATGAAAAGACTAAAGGGACTACACAGAGGCGTGAGCAGGTTAAAGGGACAAAGAGGAAATGTTGAGGCCCCAAGAGACTGACAACCTGGGAAACCTTCGCCACCTTAGGGATGGAGGGTCAGATGGGGAAATAGTGTCGCTGCTGCCACGGCGGAGGAGCGACCCCACAGCACTCCAGATCCGGAGGGATGCGCCCTGCTCCAGCTGGCACCTCCACATGCAGGACACGGCACACGTGTCCTGACTGCCACCTGCTAGTGCGCCCCACTGGCCGGGCGCTCTGGGAAGCCGCAGCCCCAGCCTTCCAGTCAACAGTGTTTAGAGAAGGATGACGAACAGGTAGTCCCCAAAGCCAGGAGCCAGAAGCACAGGTAAAGAGGGAACTCTGGGCAGGGAGTCATCTTTGAAAAGCCCAAAGCACCCTCAGGGGCCATGTCCTAGTTCATGTAAAAACTGAGAGTTCCCCCCAAAAGGTAAAACCGTGCTGGCAACTCTGGGTGAAATTGCATGAACTTACCTGAGGCCGAATTATCATCCTTCAAGCAAACAGCCGTGGCCCACATTTTTATTTAATAATTCAGCAAGACTGATTACAGTATGAAAGTCATTAAAAAGAGGTGAAAGTGTGGCAAATAAACACAAAAGAGGTTTCTGCTTTCCTCCTTGGCAACAGAGTACAAATTTCAAAAGAGGGAGAGAACTTACTGTTCATTAATTTACGGTTGGGCAGAGATTTTAATTCGGTAAATACAGGCCCTGGAGTCTTGTGGTGTGTGAGATGGGGCTTGACCAAATGACTGGAAAATTAGTATGTGCACTCAGCAGTCTCATTCAATCACGGGCTGCCAGACGTGACATTTGGGGACAGGAGCATCGACTTGACCCAGCTGCTCTGATGCTGCTCTGCCTCTTGGTATTTGACAGGCAAGGAAAGCTCAGGAATTTCCTGATACCTCGTTCTGCTGTCTGGATCCTGTCCGTGGAGGTGGCAGGAGGTGTCCTCATATGACCCTTCCTACCACGCCCCTCCACCCTACTGAGGTGGTTTCCCTCGAGATCGCTCCTGGAGAGGCAGGAACACTCCAAAGGAAAGGGAAGTCGTAAAGATCGAGAGTGATGAGGAAATTCACTCGAGAACGATCAAGAACAACAAATCCGTCCTCGGGAACAGTGGACACAGCAAACATGCTCCAGGATTTCATTAGCTAATCAGCACCGAATACATCCTTGATGCAGCGTCTCTGTTTCATACGGTAGAATTTAAAAAGCACGTGCCGATTTCACTCCCTTGCCGCATACTTGCAAGTCACAATCTGTGAGGGATTTGTTAGTGGCACAAATGCCCAAGGGCTTACTGGGACCAGGGGATGCTTCCCCAGTGACTTAAGTTAACCTTATATTTCCAGTTTGCCACAACAATAATTTTTTCTCAACTGCCAGTGCTGGAAGGAGTGACCACTGGGCCCTTGCATGACCCTGGGAGTGACCAGCTCCTTCCATGTGGGGCCGTAGGCACTGGCTGGCCCCAGCATAGACCCACCTGCCTCAAGAGTGCCGTCCACAGAGGGAGTTGTTGAGAGCACTGGCTCTCCAGCTGGCTGCCTGAGTTCCAGCCCTGGAGCTACAGCCTGTCAGCCAGGAAGCCTGGGGCAGGTCCTGCGTCGTGCAGGTCCTCAACCTCCTGATCTTTAAAATGGGGGCAGCACTAACATCAGCTTCACAGGGCCGTTGGAAGGGTCAGGCTCGCAGTGAGGAGTCAATACCCTGTAACTGAAGTGCTGGGAAAACGCCAGAGCCACGGACATAAAAATGGTTTAATGATAAGAGAAAAGTCCAAATTACAAAGTACGTTAAAAAAATAAAATCTTATCACTTCAAACATGAGATATTTCCGGGTAGGCCAATCGTGTAACCTGCTGGAGCTCTGAGCAGCGACTACGTGGGCAAGTCGGAAAGAGCCGCCAGAGGGTCACAGCTCGCCACCTGTCAGCACTTGTTTCTAAGGCTCGAGGGAGCTCGAAACGTCTTTTCTTTCCATCTCTCAAACCATTTGCTTGTTACTTATATTCTTAGCCAACAATTTTTAAATAGATAACTCAAAAGTTCAAGTTAGTGTAGACTCTTGCTCAAATGAGCAAAAGTTCTGAATTAGTAAAGCGAGGACAAAGAGACCAGATGTATTTGGGATAAGACATCCAGCACTATTTCTTCAAGAACCCTCAAGTCCCAGATCATCGTTCAAACTCATTCAGCTTTCACGATACAAGCCCAAACAACTTGGCTTCTCTTACTTTATCAAAATCAAATCTGAGATGGAATCCACAGGCAAGAATGGCCTGGGAAGAAGGGAGGGCCCGGGAGCAGAATCCCAGCAGCTCCTGGGACAGATTCGATGCGCCCTTCGTAGCTCGGGCCACACCCGGATGACCTGTGAGTGAAGCTTCGCCTCACTTGGTCTCCACCGTCTGCACCCACACCATCGGCCCAGGACCAACAGATGCAAGTGAGCCTGTGACTCATGGGCATTTAAATCTAAGGCACAGCTGACAGCAATGCCAACTGAAGTGCCTTCCAAGTGAGGTTACTTGCGACATTGAGTGTCCCATTGGCCAGGCACTGAGCTAGGACCTCGGCCACCTCATTTCACTCCCAGAACAGCCCTGTGGGGCCAGTACTATTACTACTGTCATTGTCTCATTTTGCAAATGAGGAAACTGAGGAATGGGGTGGGGAAATAACTTTCCCAAGGTCACACCGCTTGTGAGTGTAGCTGGGATTCAAACCTGCAGAGTCTGGGTCAAGTGCCTCCCCCTTAACTTACCATATGACTTCCACACGTCGGACCAAACCAGTGCTCAGCTCAGCAAACTCAGAAGAGTGTTTCGAAAAGGCACAAGTCACCAACACTGAATACCAGGCTCTTATAAGAGGGGCAGTGTAGCTGGCTTGATTAAACATTATATCATACTGGATTCATTTTTCCAATCCCTAAGTCTCCAATTTGCAGCAAAACCCCTTCAAGTTGTCAGAAGGTGGTGGCAGGCTCGAATGGATCACAGCAGGGGTTCTACAAGCCTTGCTTTCAGGTCCTATTCTCCAAGAGAAAATGAGGAAGGGGCAGTATGGCAGGCCTGGGGATGGGGACCAAAGGGACAGGAGTGTGGGCACCATGGTGTCTTACCCCATATCTACTGTCTTCCCTTCTCTCGCACACCCATGCAAGCTCAAGAAGTGATATTTATTTGACCACAAAGCCACTTCAAACAGAGAGACAGAGCTCTGAGTGCACCCTCTTGCTGGGACCTGGGTCTTCCCAAGTTTTTAAAATACTGAAGGGCTTTCCCACAGAATGAACAGCTCTATTTTTTTCAATTCTCTTAAGCTTTTCTTTAGGGATTGCCTTTTAGCCAATGAAAATATTTCTAAGGCAAGAATCATAAACAATAAATATAAAATTCACATTGATGGAAATTTTAAAAGTCCTTTTTCTGGGATGATTTATTCCAGAACCTATAGTAGCTTTGGGATTCCCCCCAAACTCCCAGTGACATTTCTCACACTCTTTCCTCTAACATCTTCAGTCTTGAACATGCTAATGACACAGGGGTGATGGTATGCATGTGTTCGAGGAGGGAGGGGTAGGACACAGGCTGTGCAGAGAATGTAAGACACATGGAGATGAATTATAAAACTTTATTGGCTTGTTAAAAAATGAACGAGTTCAGCAAGTACATTTATGGTGTATCCACATTGTTAAAACAGTACTTAAAAATAAAATTTAAAAAAAATGATTATCATCTATTTACAGGAAATGTGAAAAAATGGCTTTAAAACCTGGAACATTACAGGAAAAACATAGGGTGTGATAACGATTCACAGGCTGCCTGTGGATTACAGCAAATGGATTTGAACACGAAATGGAGGAAACTCAAAGATTTGCCAGGAATCTCTTGCTACTTTGTGTTCGTTTATACTCAATTCATAAATGGTCTGCCAACAATAAAGGTGTGAAAAATCTCTGTTCTTTGTTTCTCGTGCATTTTTTCTATGAAAATTAAGAATACATTCTGGATACTCACTAATGACCAGGCCAAGGCTACATTGCAACATTACCCTGAATTAAACTTAATGACCCCACTGTCAGAATCAGATGGCTAGGAGGTCCCTTCATCCCTGAAGACCAAAACGAGGAAATGGGTGGACCTCACTTTCATGTACCTCTCTGAGCTGGGAGTTCTGTCAACCTAGTTCAGTCCAGGAGCACCCCACAGCATATTAAATTTTGCTCTCCCCTGGAGAGTCCTTAATCTTCCCACACGCCCTTGGCTAAACCTGCCATGGTTTGCAGGTACTACAGGCATGTGAACACAGCAGAACACACCTAACAGAACGGCTACTTCTCTATGAGTTTCCCTGGAGTGATGTCTGCTGACTCCACACAGACTAGACGTGGCTGGCAGTGCCCGTGTGGCTAAGACCCTGTGCCACATGGAGCGCTTCTCTCAGTCTACCTCTCCCTCTGTATCTAGAGTCCAGATGAACCAAGATGCAACGACCTTCTACTGCACTGTGCAGGAATTAGATCCAAACTAGGGGAGGAGCACTACACTGCAGGCACCAACGCAGGGGGCAGAAAGGAGAGCGGGGCGAGGGCAGGGTTGGCACAGGTCCTGGTGAGTGTTTGGATTCCATTTTGCAATGGGGAAGAAAGGCTGTGCGTGTTATAATCGTGCAAAGCAACCAATAACAAAAATGAGAATAAACCCTGTTTGTCATGGGGTCAATCTAGGATGCTAGAGACAGAGAGAAAGAGTCAGGGATTCTAAGAGAACAAAGAAAATGAAAAGCGGAAGGAAAGCAGGTGCCCCTCGCCATGCGCCACGTGTGCTGCTTGCCTGGCGTGAACCTGCGTTCTGCGAACTGCCGAGTCAGGGTGACCTTGGCTCTGTCTGAGGAGAAGCTTCCAGCCTCAGCCATTCTGGGTCTAATTCAGGATCACACGAAGAGAGAGGGCCGAGGGCCAGCCCCCTCTGTTTGTGTGCTGCTTAGGCGGCCGCGACTGCTTAGTTCTGGTCCTTGCTGCCTATTTCTGGAAAGAAAACTCCATGGGTGAAAAACGAAATCAGCCCCTGCTGGGAGACTGGGAGTGAAAACCCCCGAGTCGATTCTCTCTGATGTGTGCGGGGACACAGTTTTCCCACTGAGAGGTGAATCCTCCTTAGCCTGGGACCGTTGCCACTTTTATTGCTGTCCCAGTCAGAGCAAATGTCTCATGTCGTGACAGCGGGCATTTCTGGGTCTATCTCAGCTGCCTCGGAGGGTCTCAGGGGACCCCATTCAATGCTGGGCATACGAGATACAGGACCTGAACCACATCTCTTGAAGATGACACCCTTGATTTCCATTCACTGATGGCCCCACCGGCACATGGAAGACACCCGTGAAAATGGGACCTGCACTTTCCCCTCTAACCCCGGGGGCACCCAAGTGGGCCAGGAGACATGGACGGCAGTGAAAAGAAATTGGTGTCAGACAAAACAGGATGCCTGTGGCCACACAGAAGTGGGACTGATCAGGGAATGGTGGCAAGAGAATTCCCAGCAGGTGGGAGAGCCGGGGTCCCAGCCGGGGCATTCCAGGCGAGCAGCAGGAGTGACTGACACGCTGCAGGCCCCTGGGCTGCAGCCCTCAGTTTCTCAGCCTGTTGCAATAAAGCTCCCAATGGTGATGTCAGGAAGAAGGAAAAGTGAGGTTGCAAAGGAAAGACAGAAGGACACAGTGAGAGAACAATGATGGTGTTTTAAGACGAAAGTAGCAAACTGGCAGCCCACGGCCATGCTTTGTTGGCCTACATAATGTTTTAAAAATAACTGAGCCAACTTTTTAAAAATAGAGACATTTCACCTAAAAATCCAGGTTTCACGTTTCTCTTAGAGTCTCTTTATCACAAGACTTGGACACCTGGGCCCCCATTCCCGAGGGGCACGGCTGGCAGGGGCTGGTGACAGCTACCCCTCTGGAGCAGCAGGCTTGGCTCCCCAGACCACTTCATTCGTTTAGGAGACCTGCCAGAGCCCTGCTGGAGGGCAACAGACCTGATTTCAGCAAAAATGCCGCCCCTCCTTCTTTAATGCTACAAAAATACAATGTGTGCCATTAGGAAGCTCTAAAAAGCACCTTTCTTATGGGGGACATAAAAAGCAGGGCTGAAAGAGGGTGGTCTACAGGGAAGAAAAGAGAAGCTGTGTTACTGACTGTGGTCTTCAGGGATTTAAAGGAAAGGAAAGAACACAAGAGCCACGTGAACAATTTTCTAACAGCTGCTTTTGTTGTTCCCTAGGAAACGTCAACAGATCTGTGACATATTAAATGGCCTTATCTGTCCACTTCTCTCCATTTTAAAACAAAAATCTACCCTGCAATCCTTCTAGCTGTTGGGTCCTTTTATTTTTCCCTTTGAGTCTGGGAAATTTATAAAATAGTCCTTAAAGAGTCCACGCCTTCTTATGGCTTCACGGAATGACATAAAAGCTTTAAAAATGTTTTTCTACCAAATGACCGATATTTAAGAACCTTTGCCATACTGAGCCCCTGCTTGGCTCACAGTTTAAATTTCATTTTTCTTTCAGGGGTCAGGACTTCTGCTATTAGCTGGCCTCTCTGTAAGTCAACACCTTTGGGAAAGATCGAAATCTAAGGAGTGACAGAAACTGTCACTTAGCAGTGAGCAAGAAAATGGGAATTCAGAGAATATTTGTACCTCCGCACACTGAGGACAAGCAACCCTTACACTCAGATGGAACTGGAAAGAAAACTTTGAGAACGAGCAGCGTATTTATGCTTTGGAGAAACTGTTCCCCTTTAAGGCATGGGTATGAAGTAGCCAAGTTAAATGCTGTAATCCACAGGACTCTGTGAAATGTCTGCATCAAGCAATAACATATTTAGTGGCTAATGCAAAAGATACAGTTAAAGTATTCATTATGAATATTCCTTTTATATCAAGTGGTATCTAAATGGATCCTGGATTATTAAGATTACTGCCTTGGTTACACAGGATTCAAAACAATGTTTCCAAACATGTTGGACTAGTTAAAAATCTATAAATCCTTAAAGCTAAACTGTAGAACTGGAGCAACTATTTCCAAAGAAAAAGGAATTTTTAAAAACATCAATGTTTCCAATTCAGCCATGGTGAATTGTGAGCTGATTGTGTTTCTAAATGACACGCTCCAGGCCTGGCTCTGAAGTCCCCCTAACAAGGAAGGAGCAAGGTGGGGTGAATTGGGGGCAGCCAAACCTCTTTTCAGGGCAAGGACGCTGCCTGGCGCAGACTGAACAGAGCGTGCACAGGTCACTGTGATGCCGAAGTGAATGAAACAGGTGTCCGTGGGTCAGACCAAGGGTAGATGCAGGAATCTGTGGCTCTAAGGCTGCCCTCTCAGTGACAAAGAAGGACATTATAAAGCACATGTACACTAGCCACCTGCAGCCTTTTTGCTGCTGGGGTCAGGACAAGCTTTCCTGTCCGTGAAAACCCAGCAGTAGAGCAGTATGTTGTAGGGGGACTGTCCTTAGAATATCCTCTTCTGCTCACAGCAGGCCGACCGTTCTGCCCCCAGGCCTTTTCAGACTAGAAAAGCTGCAGTTCTGTAATGCAAACAGCACGAGCTGCTGTGGCTTTCTCACTCCTCACTCGGCAGACTTCTAGAAAGCAGGTGGATTGCCCAGGGCACATAAAAAGGGACCAAGTTATCATTTTGCCATATGCATATATTCCACTTCTGTAGTTACTCTGAAACTGACTCTGCCTAACCTCAATCTATAGCCCGACCAAACAGCTGCGCTGCTGCTGCTGCTGCTGCTTTTATTTTTTGCTGGCTGATGAACTTTAAGGCAATTACTGGCATTGCAGGACACCAAGACCTAAGCTAAAAGTATGAACCTTTTCTGCCAGGAAGGAAAGACCCTTTTAATGGCACCGCCAAGTCCCCAAAGTGATGGTGTGTACACCCTTAACTCTTTTAGTCATGGTGTTGTAGATGAAAAAGTCAAACCCTTTAAATTCAGTACTAATTAGAGCAAATGATACTAAAATGCGTGTTAAATGTATATCAGGCTGTTCAGTGTGCACTTATACCTGTCCCTAGCCTTAGATTTTTTTTTTCAAACTTTGCAGTTCACCTTTAATAATCAGAAACAATAACAGCAAAACATTTCCAGTAGGGTCAAACAGCACACTCTTCAGAAGAGAAGCACAATCCAATGGAGTTTCATTTCAATTTTGTATTTTAACTATTGTTAAGAACAGAAGAGAAGCATTAATTTAAAATGTTTTCTTGAGTTGCTGCTTAGCTGCCTGAGAGCTGCCTCTGCATTGGCGTTCCCCAATCACAGCTCACAGTATATGCAGGCTTCATACAGTACATCCTCCAAACACCGCTCACATCTACCAGAAAACCCCAGGTAAGCAGCACTTCCCGGGATAAGCCAACAGCAGTCCCAAGAGTCCAGCTTACAGGACAGCATCAACCAATAAGCACCAGAGCCCCTTTCTCTGTCTTTTCCTTTATTTCAGCTACCCATCCAGTGGGATCTTATGAAACAAAACAAAACCTAAAAGAAACACAAAATGAAACATAAGTCATGCTCAAAAGAAAAATCAATGGAAATTAACATACAAGTACAATCACTTTTAAAAGAACATAATAAATAAACATCCAAAATAAGACACAACATGGAATACACTTTAAAACATAAAGCAATATATAATAACAGAATAGAAATCAGGAGAAAATGTGCATCTCATTACTGAGCAACGTAGTTTTAAACTTAAAACCAATTTTACTTGATACCTGAAACACGGGAGAGAAATGCAAAGGATTTCTGCAACCGGCTTCACTCACAACTATATCAGATATTAGCAGCTTGATTTAAGGATCTGTGTACAAAGATGACCCCTGAAGAATTTTTATATATTTGTCTATTTGGGGGGTTGGTGGGATAAGATTCAACGACAAATATCTACCCGAATCCTGATTCTCTTTCCCCGCCTAATTTTACCAAACTATTTCTAAAATAACTGATTAGTTACTCAACAACTGGACCAGAGAACTGGCTAGCTTTAACAGGTAAAATACTGGACACCACAAATATTTAGATTCTTTTTCAGGAATCCTAACGTTAAATAATTAATTAGTTGCCTAAATTTAGGTAAGTACCATACCATATATATGACACATATATAGAGAGAGAGAGAAAGGTAGTATCTAATATATAACACAAATACACAGCATACAATTTGCAGCATATTGTATATCGTATGTGTACATATTATATACAGTAAGACATAGTATATGTATATATTTTATAGGTAAATCATATAATATACAATACCTAATGTTAATTAATTTTGCAAACATTTATGAGCAGTGACCAAACAGTAGACACTGTAATAGATGACATAAAAATAAAGAAAATAGACTTTCTTGACCTCAAATGCTTCATTGCCCTGGAGATGGAGAAAGACCAGTGAATAGTTGCCCAGTAAATAACAGCTAACCTACTTTGTGCCAAGCTATCTTCTAAGTGCTGTGCCCAAGTAAGCCTTTTCAATTCCACAATAACCCTGTGAAACAGATTCTATTATTGCGCCCATTAGCTGGGGAAGAAACTGAGGCCCAGAGAGTTAAGCACCTTGCCCAAGGTCTGACAGATAGTGTGTGACGGAGCCCCGAGTCCAGTCCAGGGACTTTGATTCCGTAGCCACCTGCCACCTCACAGCAAGAGAAGGAGATGGTGAGCAGAGGACAAGCTCTCTGTGAACGTGCTTATGAAAACCCAGAAGGAACAGGGAAGATTCTAGCACATATAATTTTGTGTGTAATTTGCATGAATCTTTATCAGATTCATAAGTGACAAAATAGGTAACATGGTAATAGAAACCCCCAAGTCATTTTCAAGTTCAGCTTTGGGAGATGCTTCTAAACCCGACCCTCCAGACTCCCGATCTTCCTCCACCTGGTGTCTGGTCTGCCAAATGCTGTTGTCATCTGCCTCCAGAGCTGTAATCACCACACCAACCTGAATCGTCATTTACAACCACACTAAAACAGTCTACAGAGCTTAATTTCCATGGCATTTCCTCTCCTGCCCATCCAAGTCTTAGAAGTAAGAACTCAGTTCCAACAACAAACATCATCTATGGATTTAATCACCCACAAAGCCCTGAGAATTTAGGAAGTACTCGGCGGCACCAATTAATTCTCCTTATTACTGTCTCCAGTCTCTTTCCAAAAGTTTCGCCTCCAGGCAAACATACGCTGAGCTAGTTTGAGCGCACTATGGCTCATAGGATGAGCATGCCAAATTAACAAAACAAACTCCTTAGTTACTCCTTCAGGTTTTAACAGGGTGTATCTCAAATTCCTCACCACTGCAACAATAGGATTAATGTCAGGATGTCAAGTTCGCCCATAAAAACAGGAGAAACGTGGTGCTACAAATAGGAGACATCACCCCAAAATAAAGAGATTTGTTGGCTCAATATACTAGTTCCTCTGCACATTCAATTTTGAAGGGCATTTGATTTTTAAAAAATAACCCAATGCCTCATTAATAAAAGACTGAAGACATAAAAAATAAAAAACAACCCAATGGATTAAACTGCTAGTGTAAAGCCTTATTTCCAGTGGGCTTATGGCACAGGAACTCCAAGAGTTTACTGATTCCAGAGTGCTTACAGCAGGAACCAGGCCACTCTTCTTTGGCTTCTAGTTGCCATTTTCCTGTCTCAAGCCCCTCCAGGCTCATTAATTATTACAATTGGGAAGTACAGTTTACTTTGCTGGATGGCAGCTCTACTGGACAGCCACTCACTCTGGCTGTAGCTGCACCGCCCCTGTTGAAGTTGATGCCAAGTGTCTCTCTGCAGCCTCCTTCTGCGTGACTTTTGTGATGCATCCTTCCCCAAGAAGCAGATCTCAGCTCCTACACCCATGTAGTAAAAAAGTAAAGCCACCATAAAAACACACACCATCTCCTCCTCATGAGGAACAGCCAGCCCGCTACAAGTGTAAGCAATATGCACTGACTGTATTCAGACTGCCACCTCCACTGCCCTCTCCACAGGAAAGGCAAGTCAGCCTCCTCTTCGATACCCTTGACCTTCACTTACTGTTGACAGACTGAAGATATCCCACCACACATTGAAAAATGAGTTTGATTTCAAGGGTTGATTCTCTTATAAGAAAATGTATCCAGTGCTTCATATTTCTAACAGGTTGGTAGTAAAATTCAACCAGGACCCTAATTTACCTACAAGGATCTCATGACTTTCACCCTCTCGTGTTATAAAAAACTCAAGAGAGGGACCACAAAATGATATAAAACAATAAATGATTATTTTCTCTTAGTGAGGGGGAAAGTTTTGAGACCACAACAAATGGCTGAACATCTTGCGGGTTTAGCAGCCAAACGAGCTGTCTAGCTTATGAGCCTGAAATATAGATATTTTGACAATGTGACATTCTGAAGCATTTGCAACATTCCGATGGTGCACAGTAGTTACCGCGAGACCAGCTCTTTTATCAAAAACTACTTTACAGAAACTTTGCCACCACTGCACACCACTAGCTGAGCTAAACGGGAACAAGGATAAAGCAGGTGCTTTCTAAAAAATGAAACGTAAAGCTGAAAGCACAGAAGAAGAAAACTGGATGTGCCCTAAAACTCAATCTCTGCTGTTTGCTGATGTAGGATTACTCACAGACCTCTTCCAAGGGAAGGACTGGGGCGGGGGCTTGAAGGTCAGTCAAGCACTCTGCTTTCTTACCATTGGCTCACAACCCACTTAAATTTATTTACATTCAAACATGCACACATTTTCCTCCTATTACTCAGAAGCAATCAGCCATAAAATGGCAAGGATCTGCAGCACTTTTAAATTAACAGCAATTTATCTGGAGCAAAAAGGAAAACTGCTGAGTCCAAAGGAAGCAGAGGGAACGGAAGAAAGATGCAGCTGCTATCTGAAAAAGCAAATCTTATCACATTTGTCATTTGGAGAGTCTGAGCAGGAAACTGCCAGCTTGGGTGTCTGTGTGGCATGGTGCCATTTTGGAGACGGTTTGGTGGCTGGGGTGCCAGTGTAGCGTAGCAGCTCACCTTCATTGGGAGGCAAAATGAATGCTTCCTCAGCCTTCTAGAAAACGTCTACGAGGTGAAATGAGATAATAAACTCCATGTTTTCATAACATTAGGTGCCTAGAAAATAGAGGGCTCAAAAAGCTTTCCTTCACAAAGTTAGACTTGAGCAAGGTGCAGTTCTGCTTTATTTCGGCACTTGGGCTTAAGCACCGATTGTCCTGACTTGACGTCTGTGGAGCATTTAATACTTATTGGCTGTTGCACCAACTGTCCCTTGCTGTTGTTGCTTTTCCTGTTTTATAGGTGGCCCACTTGACCCACATGGAACAGGTAAAGTGTCCAAGGTCACCCAAGATTGAGTGAGAGAGGTGAAATCTAAACTCAGAACCTCAGGATTGCCAGCCATCGTATACAAAGGTACTGTCTGCACCTGCAGAAGAAATTTCCCAGTACATGAGTTTTGATCCTGGTGCTTTCTTCCCTGGGCTCAGTCCAGGGCTGCTGAAACATCCCTAAACACCCCTTTCGCATCTGAAGGACGTGCTCTGTCCACATACTATCCTTTCTCCTGACATCTCCTTCCACCATACAAGCTCGCCTCCTAGAAGCCTTGACCATTCTTCAAAGTCCAGTACAAAAGCCATCTCCTGTGAGAATTTAGTTCACCCTCCTCAACTTCCACAGCATTTGCTTCCGCCTTCTTAGAACTTGTATTTATTTTCTTTTGAGTTCTCTGCACCCACAGGAGGGCAGAGGGAGCATGTGTTTACGTCGTCTACACCCACCACTGCCTCACACAAAGACCAAGGGCTGAAGGCATTTCAGGTTCCACAGGAGCAATGTGATAGAGTTTGCTTGTTATTGTCCCGCCAAAACTCATGTGGAAGTTTGATCCCCAATGTGGCAGTGTTGGAAACTGATTGAGTCACGGGGGTGGATCCCTCATGAATGGATTAATGCTCTCCCTGGTGGGGGGGGGGATTAATGAGTGAGTTCTGGCTCTATTAGTTCCCATGCGAGCTTGTTGTTTAAAAGACCCTGGCACCTCCCCTCTCTTTCTCTTGCTACCTCCCTCACCATGTGATCTGCTTGTACCTGCCGGCTTCCTGCCACTTTCCGCCATGAGTAAAAGAAGCCTGAGGCCCATGCCAGACACAGCTGTCCCAGAATCGTAAGCCAAATAAACCTCTGTTCTTTATAAATTACCCAGTCTCAGGTATTTCTGTTATAGCAGCACAAAACAGACTAAAACGCAATGTCTAAACTTGGAGTGTGAGTGGAGAACTTCAGTGTTGTCAACAACAGAACTGAAATGGCCGAAGAGGAGGGACAAAGCGCAATGCAGGGACTGCTGCTTTGCACTGGCAGCTGGGTTAACACAGTCACTGTGAAGCTTCTTGCATGAAATGACATATTCCCTCAGAAGTATATTGAAGGCTATGGGGTTAGACACATGGACACCCAGCGAGTGCCTCCTGGAGTATTTTAGGCTCCTGGGGAGAAGGTGCTAGACTTTGCTTATTCTAATTCTTACTGTGATCAAAGTTACAGTGGGCATGGCCATGGGACAAAAGGGAAAAAACTGTTGTCTATTAGCCAGAGATGAACTACTAAAAATACATGGCTGAGGATGATCAGCAGGGCTTTTAAAGGAAAAGCTCTAGTTTGACTTTGCAAAATGAAGTGCAGTTACGAGCTTTAAATTAAAGTAGGAAACACAAAGTTCTTGGCAAAGCTATAATGTGTAAGAAAAGCCAAAGACATTGCACAATTAAAATCCAATGACTCTAAGGAGAATGTGCTCTAATCAGCAGGGCCTGAGAACACATGTCCAAGGACTCAAAACTGCCAATTCAGTGACTTCACACAGGATGATGGCCCATCCAAAGACTTTTTTTTTTTTTTGGCCCTGCCCGTGGGATCACCTAAAAATGTTTCAAGTGGAATGGAAAAAAAAAAAGAGATGGAGTTTGTGGCTTAAGGGGCATCCAGATGCTCAAAAGTCTTCACTACCACCCCACTGAGACACCCCGATCAGTCCACTGTTCTGTGGTGTGTGTCTGGCCTCCTGGCTTACTCAATAAGCATGTATTGCAAAACCTACAGGGTAGCTCTCTGCAGAGCGAAAAAGCATTTTCTTAAAGATGCTGTTCCCCAATTCTAAAGTCCAGAGAGGCTCGCCAGTGACTCAGATACCCAGTACACATAAGCATGGCATATAAGTTTCATTGTTTAAGAGTATGTACTTGCTGCCGCCACCATAGGTCTCAGGCCCAAATTTATTTTATCAAAACCTTCTAGCCACCGGTTCTTCATAGCATGTGAAGCCAGAGTGTTAGAACTGACAGAGTCCAAAGAAGAGATTAATGATGTAAATCCTATTCCTCAGTCAACCTATAACTACATAAAATCTTCAAGAAAGTCAGACATACACAATGCAAGTTGCTTGGCTGTGCCTAATTGTGGCTGCAACTGAGGGTCACTGATCAAAATGGATCTGGGAATAAATTTCTAGAAAAATAACTACAGTCATGCACCACAACGAAGTTTCAGTCAACAACCGCATATATAATGGTGGCCCCATAGGGTTTATCTGGAGCAAAAAGGAAAACTGCTGTGTCCAAGGGAAGCAAAGGAAACAGAAAAAAGATGCAGTAAAGCCTCACCTGGGCTAGCTTAGGTGTGCAGCAGGCCACACTTTCCAGGCGTGTGTCAGCTCACTCTACAGTGTCTGCACAATGACAAAATGACCTAACGACACGTTTCTCAGAACGTATCCTCATCATTAAGTGATGCAGGACTGTAATGTACAAAACACGCGAGAGGGAACTGCCTGAGGATGAGGATGAGGATGATGGTGAAGATGAAAATCAGAAGGTAGAGAGAGGAATAGGAGCGGGTGGAGCAAAAGAAAATCACGTAAAGGAGTGACCACAATTACTGCAGAGTAAAAACGGAGGTAATAAGACTCCAAAATGGGAATAAAAATCCAGGTCCAAGTTTAAGCTGAAGGAAAAGAGTAGGTGAAAATAAAATTTGTCATTGAGCAACACTTTTTCATTAGGTACCCCAGGCAATGCTTAAGAAATAGAGTTTGGAGATGTTTGACATTTAGGATTCTTGCTAAGAAAGCAATAATTGAGTGGCTTTTGTGTGGACAGTGTCTCTGCCTATTGTAAATCCCACAAGTCAGATCCACCAGTGGTCCCAATTAAGCAAGGAGAGGGTCAAATTACTCTCACTTGAATAGAGGTGCCTTATAAATGCTATCCTCACTTAAATTAGCTAGACAGGAAAAATAATGAAAAAATAAAGATAGGTGGGGTTGATAATTCCCATGCACAGACTCCCAGTTACCCAATTGGTAATAAACCAATTACCCAAATCCTTGGTTCTATCTGTCCAGGGACATCCTGGAAGGTAGGCTGCCATCGTATGATCTGGAGCCACCAAGACGAAACTGCCAAAATCCTCATTTTGAGGACGGAACTCCAACTTTTCAAGGGCCCTGCGATAGAAGCCTTCTCCCCACGTGTGGCTGCCACATACCTCCTCCTCACTGCCCAGCCCCCTCAAGCGAGGACATTAACCGAACTGCCCACTACCCAGGGTCCTGCTCCAGGCACATGCTGTGACCTGCAGGGGAGGGTGGATAGAAAGCAGGAAGCTGCCAGGCTTCACAGACACCCTCTGGCCACAGCCTTTCATCAAGAGAAGTGGATGTGCCCAAACTTGGGGCAGAAGAGGATTACAGGGCAAAAAGGAGGTTCTTCACCCTAACATGCCCCTTTTCCCTAGCACTTTTTCCCCAGAACCACCATTAGCAGGACTTCCATCATGTCAGACATTACCCAGCTAGAGCAAGAATTAAAATATGCCTGTCCTCCACAGCAAAGTGGCCACGGGCTCACTTGGCACTCTGTTGAGACCTGGGGAAGGTTATACAGAAGTGGTGACCATCCTGCCCTTTGGGAGTCTACCCAGGGCATTACTTGACACTGCTCTGTGAACAGAAATTGAAAGTCCCAGATCAGATGGTGGGGAAGCGTACACAACTCAAACCCCAGTGATCATGCTTCACCTAGCAAGGTCTATCAGGGCAGATCCCTGAACTGCCCATCATACAAACCACCAAGACCACTATTCATGCTCCAAAAGCTTTCCCACAGCTGCTGGGACCCTCAGGACTCTGACAATAGCCAATCGCTATGCAAGCTCCATACGCTTAGCAGGTGACCCATTTCGGAAAGCCTCACTGAAACAGGGAGCTTACTCCATCTGACAGCAGATTCTTAACAGGAAAGTTGAAAAGTGCAGAGCCAATGCCAGGGTCACAGCCTTGTATGCATTCAGACTGAGGCCGCCAACAGAACCCCAGCTGGACGTGTGCCAACCTCAGCCGTTCTTCCTGGCAACACCTCTTTCTGAAAGAGTCTCTCTACTCCTTGACTCCTTCATGCTGGAACACAGCAAGTCGCTTTATAATTCTACGGCTTAAGTACACTTTACATATGGAGAAAACTCGGGATTTTAAAGAGCATGACTTTTTACACACACACACACACGCACACACACACACACAACAGATTTCACAGTGTGTTTTCCTTTTTAAATAAGGTATGGATGGCAGCTGTGGCACGCTAAATGCAATAGCTTGGTTAAGAATTATGGCAACCCTGCCAAAAATCAACCAAACCCAAGACACTGGAAAAACAATGCATTTTAGTTTTTGGTTTTTTTAAACAGAAATTTAATGTCTCCAACACATTTGATATTACTTTAAGCAACATTTCCCAGTACTTATAGAAAGTAGTTTGCTAAGTCAAGTGATTAAAAGGGAAAGGCTATTTATCTTGTAACCCTATGCATATTCTTAGTTTACAATAGGAATCACCATCTACATAAAGCACAAGAGGCGCTGAAAGACATGCGATGGCCAAATGCACTTCCTGATGTGAAATCAGTAAAAAATTTTAAATGTCACATGGATGAAAGGACAGAGTATAACTACATGTGCATAGCAGGAATGAGTAGATTTTAAATTAGTCTTTCTCTCATTTACCATCCATCATTTAACAATTATGACCATTTACCATCCATCATTTAACTGTACAAGATCCCATAACTACACTTACAACTACCACTGAAAGCAGACTTTTCATACATACAGTCACCCCACATCTTTAACTTCTTGGCAGCTGGCTACAGGATCCATTTCCACAATGATGCTCAAAAGAAAACTGCCTGGCTGGCGGGTTAGACAGTAAAATGCAACCCAAAGACAGACCTGAGTTTGGATTCTGCCCCTTTCCCTCCTGAGCTGTGAACGCTGGCCAAGTTTGGGGACTTCTCTGACCCTCAGTTATCCAACTCTCTAGAGCAGAAATTTTTAAAAATCTACCATGTTTTGATGACTAGAACTAATATAAGTATCCACTACTGCTCACGCCAAATACAAGTTCTTCATTGCAGGGTATAGTTCAACAAAATACCAGGCCTTAGAAATTCCAAACCATCCTATTCATTTTAAAAATCACAATTGGAATGACTCCTCTCATCAAAGACAGGGTTATGTTTTACAGGCATGTGTGATTTACAAACACGTGCTCAGAATGATAAACTTCTAGAAAACACATTAAACATAACCTTGATCCACCTCCACTGAGTCACTGAGAACTCTATTGTAAACATCCAACATGACTTTAAACCAATTAGTAATTATATTCCTAAAGCTCACAAGATTGGAAGAGTGCTTCACAAACACTTGTCTTGTTCCCGGCCAGTGTATGTTTGGTTTTTCTGGGCTGCCCAAATGTCCTTCTGTTTGTCTCTGCCTCTGTCTCCCTCTTTCTTTCATCTGTCTCACTTTCTCTGCACGTGCGGACCCTCCTCTCACTTCCTCCTCTCTATTTTGCTCTGTGAACTGGGAAGAACAGGGGTATAGGTTGATATCACTATTTTTACTTATCAAGTGAAAGTTATATTCCATACTTGAATATAATATGGTTTTCTCTTTAAAAGTCACATTTAAGTTGTTATTTACTTATTGAACGGTATCTCCCCACCTGTGTTGCTGTTCTATTTTTGCTCTTGTTTTGTTTTGTTTTTACTCTGTTATAACAGAATTCGGGGCAAACAACATGAAGCTAAGTGCCAATCAGAAATGAAGATAAACCATTTCTGAAAATATTAAATAATGCAAACAAGAGAAATATAAAGATTAATAAAAATCTGGTTTCCGTACACCTTTTTAAGTACGTATGAGTCATATCTCACACTCTGCTTTCGGGAAGGAGGAAACCATTTGCTTACCTTAAAATGAAAAGCAGGTCAGTGCTTCCATTCTACAGATGAAAATGTAAAGGAAGAAGGGGGCAAAGTGACCACATTTTGTCTGACTTAATTATACGCTTCCTTCATTTATCACAAAGTGATAAACCATGTCCTACCGTGATGACAGGACAGCAAAATGTCTTTTAAAATTATTTTGTATAATTCGGCTTTAACACTTTAGGACAAAAAATTCTCAAGCTTCCTTCCCAAAGCAAAGGCCTCTGCTGACCCAGCAGGGAACAAATGCTTCAGAACCAAGGCCTGTAAAGCAGACGAGCCCTCGCCTCACCAGGCCCGGGCTGCTGCCGGGAGACTGGCGTGCTCCTGGCCGGAATGCCAGCACCCCAGCACTCTCCAGCTTTCCATTGACAGTCGTGAGCGGAGGCTCTGGCCCTGCCACAGTCAGCTCAGCAGCCACTGCACATAAAGACTTTCAACTGCATTTAAATCATAGGCCTAAACAGATTCTTTGTCATGAGTTGCAAAGTAAAAAGTCCAGAAGGGCACTTTGTTCAAAAATTCCAGCTTCACCCTCCTGGAAAAAGGGTGGCCCAAAGAGTTAGACGCCCCGGGGTGCTGGGGGAGGGCCATGCCACCCCAGTCTCAGTAGGACAGATGTCTCCTGAGGCCAACTTGGTGGCTGCTGGCCTGCGCTCTCATGCCGCGTCCAAGTGCTGGCAAGTGCCAGCGATTTCATACTGTGGTGGAAAATGTCTGAGAACCACTCCACGACTTCAGTTCCAATTCCAGCACCACAAAGAAATTTTCTGCTAAAGGATTTTGCTGTTATCCCCAGTTACAGGACTCTACAGTTCCACAACTGAGGAACAGGCGTAGATAATAATTATAAAACCACATGTGGGTAGATTTTCAGTTCCCAATTGTCCTAGACACCTGAACTAGCTGCCCAAAGGCAAGAGAAAGGCCTGCAGAAATACGTTCTGTCTCTATAGACTTGCCTCCTGTACGCTGCAAGTTTCTACCTATCCAGCATCTTCCCGCAGCAGCTAAATGAACCAAACTCTAACTAAATTTAACTAGCTAATTGCACCTAAATTACAGTCACAAAGCCCCTTCAGAAGATTCAGTCAATTTCTTGAGGGAGAAAGTAAATGTTTTACTATATAATTATAAACTTAATTAACATAAAATAAATTAATTAGGGACTTGCGCTGGTAATGAACACCATGGTTTAGCTGTTTATTGCTCTACTTTCTAGGTGGAAGCTAAACCTTGAGAATAGGCTAATTTATTCTTTAAGCCTAATTTTATCTCACCTCTCTCACCCCCAATTGAACTGTTAGATTTCTTGTTTACTGCACTTAGTAGCATGGCATGGAATACCAAGTTCTCTATGCCAGGGGTCGTTCTCACAGCAAGGAACTGTGGACTAAAGATATCTCCTCATGCTGGACATCTAAAGTTTCACGGAATTCAAATGGAAATGATTTATGTACTAATCTAGGGGAAAAAATCACCATCCTAAGCCATCATAGCTACAATAGTTCCTAGCTGGCGGTTTGCTAAAATAACAGATGAGTATCTACAGCAATAGTCTCCATTTCCCAGAATATAATGACAAAAACTCACCTAGAGCTGAAATAACCATCTGCCACAGATTGTTCCACATCGTTTGTTTGCTTGTTTGTTTTTTAATTCTCAGAAAGAATTTAAAAATGGTATTGGCAAAGAAGGATGATTTCACAAAAGTGGCCTAGTTTCCAGCCTGTATTGCCAAAATTGTCATCCTAAAATTTTTCTTATCTGGCTTAGGAGAGGAGGAGGCTGAGAAAAGGAGCCTCACAGGATGATCTTGATGGCATGGAACAGGTTTTGTTAAATGAAAAAAGTCTTGTTCTAATTTTCAAAAATGTCTGTAGTTTCCAGGAAGGCCAACCCACACCCCTCATATGTGTTTCCCCCTAATTGCTGTGAAGATGGGGAACATCTGCCGTGCAAAAGCCTGGCCACCGGGAGGTAGAAAGAAGGGCAGTTGAGAGTGCGTGCTCTGAATCTAGATGTGCAACAATGCTGTGACCTTGGGCAAGGTGCCTCAGTTTCCTCACCTGTAAAATGAGGCTAATGGTCGTACTTAATTTGGGGCTACTGTGCACATTAAATAAACTAATACACGTACAGTGCTTAGAAGAGTGTCTGGCATACACTACGTGCTCAGTAAATATTAACTGTTTCCATTTATCTGCAGACTCTAGGTCTCAGCTTTTGTTTCTGAGATAGCTAATGCTGTACATTCACAAAGAGTTGCAAAAGATGGATGACACAGGTCTAGTTTTTTTAGGATACCCTGTTCAGCATGAGCACCAAATGGAAAAGACAATTCAGGCTGACATTGTGAATAATATGAACCCTCATGTTGTAGATAAGAAATGAGCTGTCTTATCACTGAATCGGATAACTTCTGTGAAGAAAGGAAACTTAGAGATCCTATAGCCCATTTTGTCCAGCCAGTCTCGCCCTTTCACTTAAGAAGTGGGTTTCTGAGAACTTCAGAAACTTGCTCAAGGGCTCAGGGCCGGCCAAGCGCAGACTCAAGCCCTGCTGTTGCACCAGCTGCAGACTCAGTGCTGGAATGAAACATCAGCGTGGTGACAGCATCTGTCATCACAGGCTGAAGCCGAAGACAGAGAGGGAACAAGGTATTTGTTTGTTTGTTTGTTTGTTTGTTTTGTTTTGTTTTTTGTCACCGGTAAGGGGATCGCAACCCTTGGCTTGGTGTCGTCCGCACTGCGCTCAGCCACTGAGCACACCGGCCATCCCTATTTAGGATCCGAACCCACGGCAGGAGCACCGCTGAGCTCCCAGCACCACACTCTCCCTAGTGAGCCACGGGGTCAGCCTGGAACAAGGTGTTTTGATATGAAAATAAACATTCCTGCTATGGTCTGAATGTCTGTGTCCCCCTAAAATTCATATGTTGAAACCTAAGAGGCGGAGCCATTGGGAGGTAATTAGGTCATGAGGATGGATTCCTTATGAATGGGATTAGTGCCCTTGTAAAAGGGGCCTGAAAGAGCTTGCTCACCCCTTCAACCATGTGAGGACGTGGCAAAAAGACAACCATCCACGAACCAGTAAGCAGGCCCTCACCAGACACAGAATCTGCAGGCACCTTGACTTTGGACTTCCCAGCCTCCAGAACTGTGACAAGTACATTTTTGTTGTTTATAAGCCACCCAATAAGAGTATTTTGTTGTAGCAGCCTGAATGGACTAAGACAATCTTAATCGTTCCTGTCCGTGAGAAATGAACACACTACTGCTAAATTACTCACGTATTTTACCTTATTTATTTTTATTTCACTTAAACATTAAATTGGCTTCTACATGGAGAGGAAGAGGAATTCAGCTCTCATGGAACTGCCCCTGACTGGTCATGCTGGGGACCATGATTTTTTTCGCAAAGGGCCAAATAGTAAATAATTTTCAGCTATGCAGCCCATTCAGTGTCTGTTGCAACTACTGACTCTGCTGTTGGAGCACAAAAGCAGCCATAAACAAGATTTAAGAAATGAGCTAGTGTGTTCCAACAAAACTTAAATTTATAAAAAATAGATGGCAGGTTGGATTCCGCCCATGACTGTAGTTTGCCTACCTCTGAGTAACGTGACCACCTGCCCGGCGTCATCTTTCCTTTATTTCCTCTACCTTCCCCCACCTTAAGCTTCCTCCTTAAGTGAACATTCACAGTTTCAGTCTTCTTATCGGAATATGATCAATATGCAGTAGTATCTAATTTACTGACACTAGAAAGAAAAGCCAGCATGAATTTATGAAAGCTCTAAGTTATGAAACGTGCTTAAATAAGTGCAATTTTATTACTTTCACATACATGAAGGAATCAAAATTAAGCCAATAAAACATTTCCAGCATGTTTTGGCAAGTAGGGGGTAATTCAGCCTTACCCAAAAGAAAAGAACTAAAAATTATATAATTCATCAATTTTTTCCATGAGATTTCTTCTAAAGTGCTTAATCCCTAAGATGACGAAATATGATTCCTAGTACCATCTTGTTCCCTATTAACTAACTGATTTGGAAATTCCTTTGTTCACAGAAGATGCCCAAATATTCCACCAAACCAATTTCTCACTGAATGAATTATCTGAATCAGCAAGAGTTTTTGAAAGTTCAGAAAAGGTAAATAAATTGTAAACCTACAGCATTACAGAGTAACACCACCTTCTGAAACAGGTTTACTTCTCTCTGTCTAAAGACCCCTATCTGAGCTTGGTAGGCATGTGGGGTGGCTGCTCAAGATCCATTCACAGTCCCGTTTTCCTTTCCTCTACCCTAGAGGGAGAAAGCCAATGTAATTCTTTTGCCAGCCTCTCCCAAAGCTAAAAGTGGGCACTGAGTTACAGAGTGAAGGGTCCCCCCTTCATGAATTAAAAGAGAAAGCCTTGCTGCCCTTTTTCCTTCTTTCTAGTTGGAGTGTAGCTTCGAGGACTGGGGACAAAACAGTCCTCTTGAGGCCACTAGGTCACAAACATGAGGAAGAGGCCTCCCTACTAAGAATAGAAGGGAAGATAGAAAAAGTCAGATGTCCCTGATGGCATAACTCAGCCACTCTAATAGCCTTGGATCCTGGAATTCTAATGCAATCCTAAGTGACATGACTCATGGAGGCTTTGGGCTTATTTCCATGGTGGGGAAGGAAGGGAGGTCGGGAGAGAGAATGATTAACTATAAACTAAAGAACCTTTGCTACTATTAAAAAAAATGATTGCACTGAAATGACATTGTGGCATCTGAGTGGCACCTGGAACTCTCTGCAATGGTCCATGTTGCAATAATATGTGGCTGGTGAGGATCCAGTGCAAAAATACCTTAAATACAACCACACTCGTGGCCCCAGAGAGCCATGGGAGGGACAGCAAACCCAGAGCAGCCATAGAAGTGGCCGAGAGAGAGAGGGAAGGTGTGCCCCACTGCATGATTAGGGAGATGAGGAGACGCTGGGGCCTGGGAGAGGAGCACGGGCTGGAAAAGGGGCACCGCACCATGTAACTCCCGAGTGCACACCAAGGCAGAGGCACCCTCAGGCTGAATCCCAGGGTTAAGATAAACCACAGAGCCCCTTGACATTTAAGGACTCAAGAGTCGAGGAGACCCCATGGCTGCTTTCCATCAGGGCCTCTAGACAGCAGTGCCCCCCAAGTCCCCTCTTCTCTTTAAAGTGACAGGAAGTGAGATGGTGCTGTGTTTGACCTGCACCCACATGCGCAAGGACATCACCCTCTGGGTTTGCCAAGAGCCAGAGCAGGAAGTGAGAACATCAACAAGAGCCCGTGTGCTTGAGAAGTGGCCAAGACCATCCCTGGGTATGAAGACAAGCTATTGGGACCAGGGGACACAGAACGACATGTGTGGCCCTGATGCTGGTGGGTGCAGCAGGCCTAAAAATGTCAGCAGTGGAGGCACTTAGTGCACAGGCCAACACCAAGGCCCAGGCAGCATTTCAGCAGGTGCCAGGAACACTGCCGAGCAGGAGGCCCCCATCTCCCGTCCCCTGCCCGTCCCCTTCCCATCTGAGTGCAGCCCCAGTGCTGGCTGAACTTACCTGGAAATGACTACATTAGCACTATGCCCTGGGCAGCTGATACCTCAAGGTAGAAATTTAGCTCAGGGGGAGGAAAATAAAGATTGTTTCCAAATACCAGACTAGAGACGAGTTTTAATATTGACCCCACTCACAGATTGTGCTTCTGTCTGCCCGTATTCCTTTACTGAGATTTTATCTCCTGACCAAATACAGTGACATGGAAACACGTCAATATAGGTGAGATGCCTGTGTTTAAATAAAGGCAGAGAGAAAAAGAATGCAGCTTATTTAACGTTAGACTCCATCTTTGTCCCAGACCTCCAAAGTCTCTCCACACTCGAGAATTTCCCCTTTCGACTACACTCCCTTCTGTCATAGTTACAAAGTCTGTGTGTCAAAGAGGAAAAGCAATGAAAAGGGGAGCACACAACGCTTCCGTGTGTGCCTGACTATATTCCACGTTGTGTAAGGTGCTTTTTATACAGTAGCTCATTTAAAAAGCTGAGAAAGCCTCTGAGAAGGTCGTAACGTGCCCAGTCTCAAGTGGCCGATGACAGCTCAGCTGTAACTAACTCCAAAGAGGACTACATTGTTGGGTTGTTGTTGTTGTTGTTGTTTTGCTAAGCCATGTTGTTAATTCATCTGAATTGCCTTTTAAACCTTTTTACTCTCTCTCTCCCAAAATGGAAAATCAAGAGCAATCGGCAGCCTTTGTCCCATTCGCACAAGCAAATGTACCATGGCAATGAACAAGGACACCCCCGTTTTGAGGGGATGGCCCAAGACCATTTCTGGTCCACTTCTCCCTAATCTACTTTCTTGTGTTTTGGTATTTTCACAGGTAAAATGTTTTTTTTTTCTCTTTCTCTGTATCCACTGCCAAATTCTGTAGGCAAAGGCTAAAGTGTTCCTGGATGTAGACATTTTCAGACTCCTGACAGATGCATCAGCACCCGAGACCCCCAAACCTCCCTGCCAAACTTGCAGCACTGGACATAGAAAGAAGGCAGCTTTAGCTTGTAGGAAGTCAACATAGTTGTCTGAAACCACCTCGTGTGCAGAAAAGGGGTTGGCACAGTTTTTCTATAAAGAGCCAGATAATAAGGATTACCAGCTTCGCCATGGATGTGGTCTTCATCTCAATCACTCAGCTCTGTTGTTTTAGTGCAAAAGCAGCCATAGACAATACATCAATCAATGAACATGGCTGCATTCCTATAAAACTTTATTTACAAGAACAGATTTGGCCCACAGGCCGTAAAGTGCTGACCCCTGTGTGACAGTCACTTTTGTGAGCTACACATGAAAGTTACTTGATCTTCTCTCTGTCTGCAGTAGAACAAAATGGAAATGCTTCACTCTTTCCCATTTAAATATTTCAGTGTGTGTGGCGCAAGAGGTCTTCAAAAAGTTCATGGAAAATTCATATTCCCTCTTAATTTCACTTTTCCACTTTTAGAAGCACCTTCATATTAGCTTACATGTAGGCTGCACATTAAATCTCCTCAGGGGAAAAAAAAATTAAAACTGTACTTCATAAAATTGTCTTCTGTGTTTTCGACTGGGGAGGCGAGTGCACAGGGTGGGTGAAGGGCCTGATGACACAGCGAGGTGTCCATGAGACACAGCTGGAGAAGGTCCCAGGAGGCCACATGCACCATCCCAACCTTCCCACGTGAAGAATCCAGCTTCTCAATGAGCAGCGCAGACATAGTAATACTTTCTCTGTGACTCACTCTGCAATTTAGGTCATGCCGATGGCAATCAATAAAATCCTCTACTTGGATTCTCCATGGCTAATTTGGTCCCCCGCCCCCAACCTGGGTGATTTTTTTTTTTTTTTTGGTTGTTTTCAATTAAGCCAATTTGTCATAGACACCTCTGCTCTCAGTATGGTATTTTCTCCCCATTTCTCTTTTGTTTTGAAAATAGCAAAGTGGGCAAAATGCACATGCAAGTGTTAAGCTCAAACCACTTCAGTTCGTGCAAGAAGTGATTGTACATAGAGAAAAGATCTCTCAGCGATCACACAATAGCACACAAAGCCCAGTCGCATTCCTTTTTTGTCCCACTGTTCACACTCTACACACAGCCGTGAGCCAGTGAAATGTCAGACCCTGATGCTAATGGCGAGGTTGCTGATGGCAGCGCCAGTGACACCCCATCACACGTCAGTGGGTACATGCTGTGTGCCTGCTATGGGACAGACATTTGTCATCTCAAATTCTCAGGACATTTCTGCTCTCCCTGCTTACAGAAAAGGAAATCAAGGCTCAGGGGAGTTATGTAATATCTATTTTACAGCAAAATTATAGCATCTGCAGTTTATACAGTAGCTCAGAGTTTAAATCTCCATTTTACTAATCTGTAACCCTGGGCAACTTTCTTAACTTGCATAGGACTAGATGTTCTCATTTGTAAATGGTGAAAACTACATCATCCTTAAAACTGCGTTGAAAGAATCAAATGAGGTAATATCTATAAAGCCTTACGAAGCATCAGCATACGTGTGAGGCTGAACCATATGAAAATGCCTGTATTTGACCACTGTCTTAGCCTAGAAAAATGACAATTTCATATGGCTCAAACTCATGATTGCTCAGTAAATTATCTTATTGCTGTTATTCTTGTCCAAGGACAAAAGTAGGTGACAATGAAGGAATGTGAATTTGAATTTGACTTACAGTGTAGGCTGGTGCTATTTCTACTTAGGGACCTTCAGAGAAATCCAACGATACTTTTCACTAAGTGTTCCCTTCACAAACTGAGACTGACATCAGGAAGCTAGTAAAGGACAGGAGCAAACTGATAATTTTTATTTTACTACCAACATTTTATGAACACAACAAAGTCCATTTTCACTATCGGCTCTGTACATCCAAAACTGGTTTGAAGCATATTAATCAAATGTCAGTTGAATAAAAATGAACTGTCTCTCTTCTTTAATGTATTAAGGGTCATGATCTACTGAAAATTGGGATCTGCCTCATTAAACAGTTATAATTAACTCTGCTCATAATATTCCACAGTGAAATTGCTGCTGTGGTTCATATTTAAAACCAGAAGGATAATTTAGCAACACTCGATAAAAGAACAACTGAATTTTCTCTTTGACATTCTAGGATGGGAACTAAGAATAAAAATAACTATCTCTTCCTAGGCTGGGAAATCAGAGGATAAAGAGACTTCCCCTCAAATGCCTGTCTGCTGATGACAAGCTTAAAAGTGATAGATTCCCATCTGAAACTTAGTAGCCATCTCCTGCTGTTTTACCATGTTCCCAGTGGCTACATCTGCTGAAAGAGTCTAGACACCTTTTAAGCTTGAGTTGCATTTTAGACGTTTTTTAAATTCAGAGATCATCCTAAAAAAGCCTTTCTCTCTAAAATATGAGATTCTCATCTCCAGGCTGTTGCCTCACAGGATTGTAAAATCCAATCAGAAAGAAGAATTTCTCCCCTTGCTTTTTTTCTAAAGAAATAACAAATCCTCACTCTACGGGCAATGTATATAGAGGAAATACCATGGTCGAGAAAACACTTGAAAATATTTGCATGGTATTTTGACTGGAAACCACATGTGTTCTCTGGAACTTTTCAGGGTGTCTGCCCCTGGTATGCCTAATCCAGGAGAATTATCTGGAGGCGAATTTTCTCAAATGACGGTTGTCACTGCGGGGCTCTGTCAGGCTCTGAATCTGCATGGAACCAAGGTTTGCTTTAGAATGCTGCAGAGAGAATAGTCACTTATTTGACTTTAAATTTTTTTGGTTTTGTTTTTGGTTGATCAAGATATAAGCAATCATAAGTAAATACTAGGAAAAAGGCAGTTAACTCCAACAGTTCATCTAGACACTCTGTTCAAAGTCCTCAAATAATGACATGACCGAAGGAAATACATCTTTGGAGGGATGCGGGTCACGGGACATGCACCTCTCATCTCTCGGTCTCCACTCTGAATGTTGAGTTGTGCAGTCATCAGAACCCTTTTCATTAGGTACTAAAAATCATTACTCGTTCTGGTCAGCATAACAGATAAGCATCTCACATTTCTCTGACATTAGTAAGTAGACAGTCTTTATTCTAAAAAGCTCAACTTAGCCAAAAAATACAAAAGTAAACAAAGAGAATATGACATGACACTAAAAGGCAAGTCCTGAGGGGGAAATGCCATGTTTGAAGGAAAAGAGTGAATTAAAATATGACATAGAAGAAGTGAGGAAATACATTGATTAATGTTCTTTAAAATCCACATTGCAGCCAGGGTTCATTTTAGTAAGAAGAATTGCCTTATCAGAACAGACTGGCAATCATGGGGCGGGGGTTTCTCTCTCAATTCCCTAGATTCTATCTTGAATTGGTCTTTCAACTGTTTGAAATTTTGCTGTAGATTTTCCTTCAGATCCTCATCATGTACGACTACACTTCTTCCCTCAACATCCCATCAGCCCCACACTCAAAACCATATCTCCCTGCACTAAATCTAAGCAAACCTCTCAGGATGAATGCATGGGATGGTTTTCAAAACTCTAAGAGAGACCTGCTGACACAGCAAATACCAACATTGACCTTGAGCGTATTGACCAAGGTCTGTTTCTCTGTTACAGAAGTAGGGAAATTAAGAAGTCTTCTAAATCATTAATGGATTCTTTTTATATTCTTCTATTCAACAACCTTGTCCCCCACCCAAACCAGGAATCCGTATCTCTACATCTTGTTGGGAAACAGCAAAATCCCTGCTACCAAAGCGTTCAAGAAGAGGGCTCAGTTTTCTTTCTCTCTCCCACTGCTTCAAACATCCAGAGAAAAATTCATCCATAATCAACCGAATAGCTGCCTTGGAAAGATATACAAATTTTGCCTCTCTTATGGGCTTGATGATTAGTTTCCCTTAGAAATTTATTTAAAAGGCAATGACAAATAAAGGACTTCAGGCACTTCATTTTTCTTAACTAAAAGTTTGCTTGACTTCATTTTTCCAACTAAAAATTTTCCCTGATACAGTATTGAGATTGGCATATAGACTGCTTAGATTTACAGACTGAGAGTCTATGTATTGAGGAGGAAAACCCAATTAAAAACATCCCTTCTCAAATCACCTGCCCCCATCACCAATATCTTAGAGCTTTAAATGAGGACAGAATGATGAGTGGCCCTTTTGAATGCAATGCGGCAAGAAGATGTCTTCTTGTTAAGTGCGTACATATTGCCTGGGAGGAACAGAATGGCCTATATACTACATCAAGTGCCACCTAACAATTAAGCTGTTTTGTCAACCATCCACCTACAAGGCACTGAGGGGACAGTAGGAAGTGCTGTTATGGGCAGGACTATAGAAAAGTGGTAGGAAAGCTTAGGATTAAGATGGGCTTCATTGACAATCTCTGTGGCCAGAGCAAGAAAGGGCCCAGGGCGGTGGGCTAGGGAGACAGGAGAGGGCTGCAGACGTGTGTGCCGTGGAATGTGTGGAGGGCCAGGAAAATTCAGTGCTCCTGGGTTTAAGTCTGCCACCAACTCTAGGCTGACCTTCGCAAGTACACAGGTCACTCTTGGCCTCAGTTTCCCCAAGGAAGCTGTAGTAGGCTGTTTCTGACCCCCTCTTTCCAGGTCTAACACCCAGACTTGCCTTTCTTTGATATTTCTGGACCAAACTTGGAGCCTCAGCGTTTTCTGTTAGTGCATATGTAGACAGCTGCCCCTGGTGGCCAGGTTATCAAAGCATTCTGCCTCCCTCGTCTTTAGGGCAAATGCTCTGGACACTCGTCTCTGGGCTACCAACATCTGGCACAGACAATTAATGTAGTTCACCTCCCTGCAACTTCTGGCTGTTTCCCAACAGCTCAACCTTTGCACTGTCTGCCGGGGTTGCAGCTGGTCTGCCTGGGGTTCTCTTCTGGCCACACCTGAGGGTGGGCAGCAGCCCCTCCATGTCCCTGCTGGGCTCGCTGCTTCTCTCACCTTCATGCTACACCACGAGAAGTAGGTACCTTGGCTCCTGCCACATCAGAGCCTACCTGTTCTTCCACTTGCTTGGATCTGGCCTCTTTGCTCTGCCATTCCTCTGAAATCCCCCCTCAAAGGCCACCATGAAGGCCTTAAAATCAATTTCTCCATGACCTTTTCTCTATCCTCTTCCCAGCTGACCAAGCGGAGGCCTTTGGTGCTGGCGAGCACACATACTTCAAAAATCTCTACTTCCTTGACTTCCCCGACACCATATTCAAGCCTCTCAAAATATCTCCAATCTGGCAATTTCTCCACCTCCTCCTACATAGTTTTGGTTGTCCCCAAGGGTCTTTGTTCCTCGCTCTCTAGAAGCTCATGCACATTCTGGGCTCTCATCTCTAGGCTAGTGGCTTCCTAGTCAATGTCTCTGGTTCGTGTTCTAATTTCCTGTTTCTTGCCACCTGGGGGACAGCCATCCCGTCTGGGAGGAGTGGAGTCCCGCACCCAACTCGGTAGCTCACAAAACTGAGGAAGCCCCCACCAACCTGACAACCTCTCTAGGCATACCCCAGGCTGCCTCCATCTCCCCCTGCCCCACTCTGTCATCTGCCCACCCACCTTGTGTATCCTGTGTTTCACCGTTCCTGCAAAACACACCACCCAACCTCTCCCCACAGGCTCAAACCTCTGCACAGAATTCCCTGCCCCATTTCTCTGCCTGGGGGCTCTTACCTGACAGCCAAGCTCAAGTGGCCTCTTCTACATAAAGCCAGTTCTGGGTCTCTGAGGCTACGGTAGAAGAGCCCCCATCTGGGCCCCCCCAGCATCACCGATGACAGTATGTCACATTGCTCTCTAACATTTGCTTTCTAGCAAGTACACCAGATACTTCCTAAGGGTGACCTTTCCCTCCTATGGCCCCAGAATGTAGAATTAGACACTCAACCAAGCATCTGAGAAGTGACAGACTGACTTGATGAATCTAGTCTGCATCTGCCAAATTTATATTTTTTTCTTAATTTAAATTTCGTTTTCCTCCCATTTTCCCAATTTTTAAAAAAGTTTAACTTTCATATTCCTACTAAGTATATTATGACTGGTCTGTACAGATAACTTATTTTAGATCCCTACAATAAATTATTGTGATACAATAATAATACAATAATATTCTTGTTGAATATTATTCTTATGTTCATCGCATACAGTAATAGTAGCTAATACATGGTACTAATCATATGCCGAGCTGTCTTCTAAGTGCTTTACAAGTAATAATTCATTTAATCCCCAGAACAGCCTTATAAATACCATTGTGATTATCCTCCTTTGAGAAAACTGATGCACAGAAAGGTGAGTAGCACAGCCGAGGTCACAAAATTGGTAAATGCCCGAGCTGCTGTCCGAGCTCAGGAAGTCTGGCTCCTCAGCCCAGCTCCTCACTGGGAAGCAAGACCCCCTCTCTGCACACTGGACCGCCCACCAGGCTATGGGATTTATAGATGTTCTCACTGAACCTTCACAGGTCTTCAAAGCAGGAGCTACTATTATCACTATTTGTTACAATTAAGGGAAAAAATGGCTTTGAGAAGTGAAGAAATTCACCAAAGGTCATACAGCTAATAAGCTGGACGTTGGAATGAAAGGACACCCAGAGCTTGCTCACACACGTCCAGCCGCAGTCATTCCTGTCTAGGCAGCAGCTTCTTACCGCGGCCTCATACCCCAGTAACTGAGGGTCAGTGCACATCACCTCAACCCTGTCCCTGGGCCTGGGGCCTCCTGAGCTGGCTTTGCTCAGTGTCTGTGTTAGTACACAGGAGACCATTTTGCACCTGGACATTTTTAATATGCATTGTCTTTGATAGCATCACTTCAAGCTTCCAGAAATGGAACCAGCATGGAAATAGAATTGCTTCTCTCTTGGTTCAAGGACAATGGAATGTCAATAAAGAAGATGAAAATTGAGAGTGGGTTTCAGGCATGTTTTTCAAGTACACTTGCCCATAATTTTTTATGGCAGAGCTGCCACCTCCACCCTCCCATGTTCCCACTCGCTAAAGCAAACAATGTGACTGCGGTCACGAACACACAACAATCACCGGGAGCTGCAGGCCGGTGAACAAGCACGCACGTAGTCTTTCTCAAAGACAAGACTTTCTCTCCTGTCCTTTTTTTTAGTTTTTACATAACACCTTTCTTTTCATAGAGTTTTTGTTTTTCTAGTTAAGTTTTATTAGGCTAAAGTGATTAAAAGATTAGTCTATAAAGATAAAGTAAACAACATATCCTATGTTGGAGAAAAAAAGGAACCAGAAGTAGAGACAGACGGATCAAAATAACAAAAGGAAAAGAAAGAGAAAAGAGTAATTAAAAGAAACAGTAATTCTGAATATCACCGAAAATTTGTAACTATCTGTCCAGATTTGAATCCTGCTATTGCCACTCACCACCTACACCTAAGGGACTCCAGCAAGTCACCTCACCTCTTCATAACTCAGTTTCTTCATCTACCCCATGAGGTTGTTGAGGGTGTTTAATGAGATAATCCAAGTGAAGTGCCTGCAAACAGGCTTGGGACAAAGCAAATGCTCCTTAAATAATAGCCATTCTTGTGGTGGTGGCTATTTTGAGGAACACGTATAAATTTAATCAATGTGACAAGTCCCAGGGGACCCAGAGAATGTGGGACTCTTGGATGAGACAGTTGGCAGGGGCCAGTGAGAGGGACTGCAGGCTCACACGCTGCCCAAACATTCTCTGGTTTACTCGGTTTTGTACAAAGGCACGTGCAACTTTTGGAATTCCCACGTCATGTTTCTAAAAGATTTCTCAGTTCCTTTCACACCAAGGTCGCCATCAATCTGGGTGGCGCTGCCTGGGGAGAGGCTGTGATAGCATGGCACTGGTGTGCTGGTCACCAACTTGGCTGGGAACGAAAGAAACCTCAGTTCATCCTTTGTCCCCAGTGACTGGCTATTCCTGACTCTCAAAATTGTTGTTTTAAGAACAGTCAGTGCCTTCCAAGTACAGTTTTCTAATGTAGTTTAAGCTATTAAAGAATGAATAAAAAAAACTCATAGAAAAAAGTAAGGCGTAATACAATTGAAAATCATACCCCATAAACACTGTGCAATTAGGGACTTCTCAAACTGGAAGGTCTGACAGGCCCTTTCTGATGCAGGCCCAACTCAAAACCAATTCCTCTGGGAAGCATCTTGATGGCATGAGCCAGAAGTAATCTCCCTCTGAACCCTCAGCATTACAAGCACCTTGGCACCTCTTCTGGAAAATGAGTTACGCTGGCTCTTGAGCCAGGCAGAAGCCACTTGACTGTGAGGGCTGCCACTATCTGTGCCTCACACCACACTCTCCCTCCACGGGTGCACGGAGTGAGCTCTTCATAAACATTGAATGAGTTGGTAAGCACACTTACTAGATTCGGAGTGCATGTCCTCGGTTTTCTAACCAGCATGGATGATAAAGACAGCTGGATTGGCACAGCCAGCCTACTTCAGGACATGGTTGGTCTGGACCCGCGGAGCGTGCTTTGGTTTGGGAGTGTGTGTGGCCGGCGGAGGCGGGAGGCAGGGGCTGATCCTGCGTAGAGCTCCTGCGATGTGACTTGCATTTTTCTATCACTGCTACCCCATCTGTTTACAGGTCTCAGGGGAAAGACAATGCGGGGATGAAGAGGGGACCTTCTCTCACGACATGCATGGACTGGCATCAACTAGGACTTATGGCTCTTGGATCCCTCTCTGTATTTCTCCAACCTCCTGGAGAAAATGGATTCTACTGTATAAATGGATTCACAAAAAACATTTCATAAATGTTCAGTGCTCAAAGAAACTAAATTGTGAGAAAGAAAAAACACTCACTACAGGTATAAATAAACCCCCAAGGGCTCATTTTTTCCCGATTGATCTCATTTAAAATGATAATAACTCAGATGGACGGTTTTCCAGTATTTTGACTTATACTGGATATCAGACCCCGTTTTCATCATCTGTGTACACCAGTTAATTGATGAACATTAATTATTAAACACCTTTGGGCTTACTCCCTCAGGAGATGGCACTAAAAGGAACAGTCCTGAGCTGGTACCTTGCACATGGGAACTGCTAAGTAAGCATCTGCCGGGTATGTGGCACGTGAATGAGTGGTTTTAACTAAACACACAGAAGACACATGTCTAATGAGAGCCTGCGCTCCCTCCTCTCTTCACACACGCCCCACACTCACACACGTGTTCTGCACGTGTGTAACACGCACGATGTTCTTTCCCTCCCATAACAACGCTGTGCAGCAGCAGCTCCAACCCCGCTGAGAGACATGACGAAAATGACCCGAGGCCACACAGCCAGTCACCAACCGAGGGTCCCACCCCAGATCTGCCGACCCTGCCTGTGTCTTTCCACCAGGCCACACAGCTCCCTTCCTCCAGGCTGCCTGTCCTCAAAGCAGTTTTGGAACTCATCTTCCAATCCTACATCTAGAACCTACTAATATTAGTTTGAATTATTTGAACTTGGTCAAACCAGTCGACGGTCCCACCTCCAATCGCACTCTCCAACCCTCCAACCTCCGCTCCCCTCTGCCACCAAGTGTCCTTTCTACAGCATACACTTACTCACGATGCTCCCCCACCCCAAGTCCTTCGGGGTAAATTCTACCCATGCCTTACCCAAGGGCCTCCACCACAGACTCTTAGCTCCCCGCCCAATTCTCTACCCCCATTCTCAGCTCCAGCCAAACCAAATCACTTGCAAATGCACAAATGCCACAGACTTTCCCACACGTTCATGACTTGGGACATGAAATTCCTAGAATGCTCACCTCTTCCTTCTCCCTGCCCTTCCCCCAACTCACACTATGCAAGCTCCAAAGCTCCCCTGATTGTAGGATCATTTTCTAGTCGCCTTTCAAACTGTAAAGTTTCCACTGATCCACGTATTCCCACTGAAGTGTATGCCCCTGGGAGACGCGACCACGAACCCAATGCCTAATACAGACACACGCCTGTCAATGAATAACTCTAAGGAGAAAGGGATGACGGTAAATACTCAGTCTTTGGGTCTGATTCAGGGAAATAGTCAGAATCGGTCAGAGCCAAGTCCAGTAAATAATGTCAGTAATCAAGATGGGTAACACTGTTTCGGGTGCAAAGTCATGTCAACAAAAATACATTGTGACAAACACCACTGTCCAGAAGGGGAAGTCAATCCCCAGACACACAAAATGTCCCTTCACAGGCTGCCCGACAATTCTAAATAAACGTCTCTGAGAGGCCATGTCATCAAGAACGTTTATGACATTATACTTCAGGGGTGTCTCGTGTTGGGAGGTGGGGGTGGTGAGAGGACGCTCACAGCGAGAGAACAGCTTTGATCTCTCTGTATTTCCAAACCTCCTATGAAAAGTAAATTCTGCGGTGTATGTTCCTGAAGATCTACTGAGGGCTTCAGCAAGTCACCGTGGTTTCCTTTGGTCTCTCATGTGTGACCTCCCTCCTGACACTTAGGGAAGTCAAGCCCCGTACCCCGCCCACTTCGGGACATAAGCCAACGGACAACATAGATTAGGCATCTACCCTGATCAAAGGCACTGGTTCAAGAAGAATAATTTCTAAAGAACTCAATTCCCGCCTGCCATTAACACATTTCTAAGTCCTTGCAAGTTAACAGACAACTTCAGCCTGTGCTGTTATACTCCAGAGAGCAATCCTTACAAACACTGAGGTAAAGAAACGTCACTGCCTCGGAAAATGTGGCATTTGCTGATATGACAAGTACAATGGCACTTATCATCCATATCCACAGCTATGGACATGCCACCTCTGGGAAGGGCAGGGTGATTCAGCCACTATGCGCGGAACATCAGCTTTCTGTACAGGATGGTCCTGGGTGGCTTTTGCTTTTTTTTTTTTTTTTCTTTTCATATCCAAAAGCTCCATCCAAGTGAGAAAAATGCAGAAAGAGGAAAAACCCACAGCTTTTCTGCTAGAGCTACAGCCACAGCAAAAGTAGGTACGACGAGGCAGAGCGGAGGTCGGCAGAAGATGCCAACAGCGCCTGCGTGCGTCACGATCGGTCCCCTGGTGGGGCCATTCTTAACCCTGGCTTTTCCTTTCCTCTGCTTCCTTATAAAGGGTTCACAAAGTTTTCTGAGATCTAGATGTCAACTATGTTCAGATTAGAAATTTCCAAAGTCAAGCTCGCTATAAAAACATGAGTCCTGGCAAGCCCCCATGCCTGGCTCGGTAAGCATTCCCTACGGACCCAAAGATGAATGGTCTGCGTTAATGAGACAAACCACGTAAAGTTGTCATTTAGTGGAGCTTGAGTCCCAAACCCTATTCTCCCTCCCACTGACTTTTTTTCTAGGAGCTCATCTTATAATCCTTTAAACAATTCCCTCTTATGCAACTATTTAGTTTTAAAACACCCTCCAAGGTATTATCTAAAAGTCCTCCATTAAAAAATCATTACAAATAGCCCTGCTATAAATGACTTTACTATCTAAGAGATTCCTAAGTTAAAGTGAAAGACGCTAGAATTGCCTTAATAAGGGTTTAGTTAGCTCTTCGTTGAATATTTTGACCCTCACAACTTGATTTTATCTTTTATTTACTGCATTTAAATGAAGCATATGCTCAAAAAATTAAAAACACTCTTTAAATTGCATCAATAATACCCTATATTGTCCCATAATTATACTGATATGTTTGTTCTTGTTGTTGTACGTGGGCCCCCCAGAGCAGTGCAAATATTTGCTACTGTTTCCACCAGGGGGCATTCGTCTCATTGAAAATACATAGTTCTTAACTGTTCGGCCAAATTCAGGGTACGAGAGAAAGAAATGACTAAAATGCACATTTTGTTTATTAATCTAGAAATCTGCATTTTCAATGGGAAGCAAAAAAAACCCCTAAGTCTTCAGTGGGTAGTTTTTCAATGAGCTGCTTAGCATATGTGAAAAGATATGAGCATGAAAAATGATTTCTGTTTTATGCTACCAAAGGTACGATACACTAGAGAATGTTATAATCTCTTCAGAAGTGTTGACAAAACATATGTGAAAACATCACCCAGCTATCATTAGAAATTAATTTTAGGGTTGTGAGGTTGGGTGCCCTCCTAAGATTCTTCCCCATCTTAAAACTACCAAGACTCCCACAAAAGCAGGGATTGTTCTTTTCCAAAACGCCTGCTTCTCCGAGGTCATATCACCTGTCTCCTGACTGGTCCGCACAGTTACTTTGCACAGGTAAGGAAGACAGAGACTCGAAGAAAGACACTGGAAGATAGAAACGGGGCTGGCCCTCTTTGGAAAAGTTATGAAGAAAGGAGAAAAAGACAGTGGAACACATGAAGACTGCACATTTATGCTTTTACACTCTAAATTCTGATAGCCTTTTATAAAGAAATAAAATCAGAGTAAATCTATACTAAACACTAGCAAAAAAATAATAACTCAAATATAAATTCCCAAGAGAGTCCATACCAGAGCCGTACCTTTTTTGTTTACTTCCCAAGGACATATCACAAAGTCTGCCATATTCCTAAAATTACCACTGACCAGACCACACCAGAAAACTTCTCGTTTCTTCTTTATAGAAGAGATAGAAGAAAAAATTCCAAGCGCAATAGGTTCTATGTCTACGTATAACCAGGTCATACACTAGTCCTTAACTAGGAATCCATAGATCAATGAGGACTATTGACAAGGGAGGTCTAGCACCACCCTCAACCCTGGTGGCAGCTTCAGAAGTGTCTCTCTTGCTACACTGTCCCCGTTTCAGTGTATAAACTGGAAGTGTCCACAGAGGGAACCGTAGACTCTCAAGGCAAGCTTGCAGCGGGGAGTGGGGTCTTGGTGTCCTCTCGATCTAGACCTTGTTTCTGCTCCCATCTCACTGTTCGCGCATCTGCCTAAGTTGGTTTGGGACTGACCTGGCTGAAAGAGAGAAGCCAAACCAGGCAAGATCTTCGTCTCTGCAACCTGTTACACGATAGGTGGGGGTCTGCATGGAGAATTGTTATTTCATTAGATATTTGGCTTGTTTGTTCTTTTAAAGCAGGGGTCAGCAAACTTTTTTTGTAAAGGGCCAGAGAGTAAATATCTAAGCTTTATGGGCCATAAATTCTCTGTCACAACTACTCAACTGCACCGTTGTACCATGAAAGCAGCCACAGACAACGATCCATAAACAAATGGGTAGGGCTGAGTTACAACAAAACTTTATTTACAAAAGCAAACAATGGGCCAGACAGAGCCTGTGAGCTGTAGTGTGACAACTGTTTTAAGGGATTAGCTCAAGTTTCTTTCTTCTCCTATACTGGTGGGACCCTAAAGAGTAGCTCAACACAAATGTGCCCTAACAGCAGGCGTGTTAATCATAACTAGATTTTTAAGGGGAAAAAAAAAACCCACAGAGTCCCATCTATACTGCCTATTTTCTTCTTCTTTTTTTTTTTTTTTTTTTTTTTTTTTTGTGACTGGTAAGGGGATTGCAACCCTTGGCTTGGTGTCGTCTGCACTGCACGCAGCCAGTGAGCTCACCGGCCATCCCATATAGGATCCGAACCCGTGGCGGGAGCGCCCCTGGGCTCCCAGCGCCGCACTCTCCCAAGTGAGCCATGGGGTCGGCCCATATACTGCCTATTTTCTGATCACAAAAGCCAGCCTCAGAGGATGCTCCTCTGAAACACTAGTGGTCAGAAGTATCTTGGTTTCTTCTAGGCAGCTCTAGAATGTGCTCTTCACAGCAGCAGTAGGTAGAAATAGAGAATAAAGCTTCTCTGGAGAGGAAGTCCATCATGGCATTAGGATTTCAGACGCAACTGACCTGAGAAAAGTTCTTCAAACGTGCACACTTCCCCTATCTAACAAAGGCCTCACATTCCTGTTCTGGAGCATGTGAGGAGGAGAAACCTCGCTGAGCCCTCAAACAACCCACCGTTACTGTGCTGTTCCCATGACAGGGGCAAAAGCAGGTGCAGCCAGCCACATGGTGCAGCACAGCACACCTCCGCAGAGGACCCTGCCCTCTTACAGAACAAAAACTCATTTGAGGCTAGGTTGTCTCAGTGTGTCCACACAAAAATTTGCCCTCTCTTAACATTCACTTCTATTTTTGCCCTCGCCAAGAAAGGAAAGGTGAAAGTGAGGGGTGGGTAGCAATGGGCCTCTGCAACGTGGCGTATAGACTGTCTTTTTGACTTGGCTTTGGCCTAAACAGCAAACCTATGTATTCCATGTCTTTGCTTTGTTAATGCATTTGCTTGCAGAGGACAAGCCCCCTTGGAAATGGGTGTGTTTTACAAAATGAAAAAAAAAAAAAAAAAAAGTCAAGTTGTAATGGAAGCTCTAAATCAATGTCACCAGGCTTTCAGTGGAGTTGACATAGAACCTTCAGAATGTGCATCTGTGTTTGGTGGGTTTTTTAAATTATTATTACTCGTTAATATTTTTACTCTTGTGCATGTGCCCAGAGACCTTGGCAAGACGAGCATTTTATAAATCTGATAAATAAGTAATTGAAGCCTCCCAATCAAATATCACCCAAGGGAGAGGGAAGGAGACACTCACATCTGCATTAAAGTCAAGAATCCCCTTCTGGTAAATGCTGGCAGAGGAAAGGACGGGACTGTTTTAGCCGGAGGCCAAGAAAAATGCATCTCACTGGGGTGGGCTGAGTGCAACGGGTTTGCTCTTTCCACTTATCCCTCAACACCTTGAAGGGAGAGGAGGCAGGGCAGAGCACATCAGTCCACTACTTGACCAGGCTCCAGGTGACGGGCACAGATGCACCAGAAGGTGGAATCTGGGCCTGGGTACTGTGAAGGCAAAGCCACAGCACGAGCTGGGCTGTTCAGCAGACGGCACGCGCTCTCCATGAGCTTTGCTGGACTGCAGGGTTTGGGCTCACTCCGGGAAAACTCTTCCATCAACACAACAGCAGAGCATTCAAAGAGGGACTTCACAGAACTCTGGGGCCAAACTCAGTCCCAGGGAATTCCAGGGTAAGTCTCTTGAAGAGGCATAATGCCTCATTAGTGCAAAGATGATTTACCAACCATCCAACCACTGATGCAGGTGCCTTGTTCCCAAAGTTGTGATTCATTATGATTATACAGATCACCCAATTACAAGGAATCATCACTGGTGGGCCAAAGCTTGAATAGCCTCCCGCTCTTCTAAAAATATCAGTGATAATCAGAGTGCACCTACAGGCCTTTCCATAGAAGAAAAATATGCTGAGCTGGGGGCTGATTATTTAAAGAAAGCTAAATAGATAGGCTGGTCATACCCACAATATAAAGGAAGACTTTTTAAAAAATCAAATCACACTGTATTGAAATGAACTTCAAAAGATCATTTAGGCTGTCATCCTGCATTAAGATAAATCCAGCTATGAATCGCCAGAGGCAAACAGAACATACATGATTTTAAAAGACCTTCAAAAAAGAAGCTTCTACAAGCCAACCTTTTGCATAATCAAACTTCCTTCACTGTCAAAAAATTGCTAATTATGACTGTTTTGCAATGACTTGCTAGAGCTGGCTCATACTGGCCTGTTAAATTTTAGGACTTTTTCGAGCTGGCTGACATCACATTGGCAGCTTGAAATCAGCCATGGTGAGAATGTTTACATCACGGAAATCAGCAAACATTAGAAACGAGGGCTCCAACCCCAATCCACCCCTGATCACTGGTTGTTAAACATTTATCAACATACCACTGTCATATGCTTTGTAAAACTGCTCCAGTTTTCTCTTATTCTTTAAGAGTTGAGAAAAACTCTAGGAGTCAAAGCAAACATTTCTTCTACAATATATCTGGAAGGTTCAGCCTCTACTTAGATTCTCAGAACAAGGGAAAAATCAAGTACTTTGCATGACAATCCATTTACAAAAAGCAACACTGCTGTATTAGAAAGTTATTATTAGCCCCAATTTACTGTTGCTTTTCTTCCTACTGCTATTTGCCAGTCTTTTAAACATCTCTTAGTATCTCTCTAAGCTCTCTGAATTATGTCATAGCTCTCAAACTTGAGGATAAAAATGGGTTCAGAACTTAAATGGTTCAACTGACACCAAGAAGAGCCGGAAGTCACACTATTTATAATACATGACCCCTCTTGCTTCCTTTATACAACTTCTCATGAAAGGGGCATACCTGAATGCCCAGACTGTAAGTTATTTTCCACCTAGAGTCTTTCAAATAGCCTTCTTAGGGGTTAGGATTTATATCTTCCACGGCTTACAAAAAAATATTTATTGGCTCTACAACCTAATGATAAAGATGTCCTGCTGGCGCGGGGCTTTCCGGAGCCTGCAGACCGGCCTCCGCTCCTACTCCCTCCGTGGTTCTCTGGCGGGGCTGGTGGCGGGGGGCGTCCCCGGCCAGTGTCGAGACGGCAAGGAAGTACGGGCAGGCCGACTGCCACTCCACCACACCCTGGACTCCGGCCCCAGGTAAACTCCCTGTTACTGGGAGGCAGATACCATCTCTGCGGCCACCAGTTTGGAAAAAAGCCTAACGAATTTCTGGTTGGGAATAGTGTGGTAGGAGAGTTCCCAGGTCCGCTTGAACCTGCCGGAGACGAGGCTGCACGTGGGCGCTAGACTCGGTTTATACTGGCGGGATACAAAGGTGAACAAGACCCGAGAAAGATCTACACAGTGCTACAAAGGCACCCAGAGAGACCAGTCGTCTGTGCCTAGCAGAAACCTGGTAGACTTCCTGGGCAAGGCGGTGCCGAGCAGGGTCCTGAAGGCCCAGCTGATAGACGAGGGGTGCAGAAGACACGCCCCAGCCCAGCACAGTGCGCACAGAGTGGGGAGACGTGCGGCCAGGGAGGCGGAGACTCGACAGAAACCACACACCCGGTGGGGTCGCCACTGCACGATCTAACAGCCTGGGCCAGAGCACATGGAACAGGGAGAAGTCCTGCACAGGAAGTGAAAGCTCAACAGATATCACACACCCTGTGGTACGTGATCCACCAGCCCAGCAGAGTCCAAGCTGACCAGAAAGGTGGCTCCCCGGAGAAGCCCAAGACCCGAGGCAACCACACAAACAAGGCACTAGAGGCCAACTGAGCAGTCACGGCGGGAGCCATACGAAATTGGCAACCACAGCAACATCCTAGTTAGTCATTAGTCTCAAACCGGTGGACTGTGAAACCCCCTGCCACAATGAATAAACACCAAAAAAAAGATACCAGAAATACAAAAAATCAAGAAAGTACACCACCAAAAGTTAATAAATCTCAAACTCTAGATCCTATAGAACAAGAAGCCCTTGAAATAACTGATAAGGAATTTCGAGTGATAATTCTAAGGAAACTGAATGAGATACAAGAAAACTCAGCTAGACATCATGATGAAATGAGGAAAAGTATACAAGATCTGAAAGAGGAAATGTACAAAGAAATCAATGTCCTGAAAAAAAATGTAGCAGAACTTGCTGAACTGAAGAAGTTATTCAACGAAATAAAAAACACAACGGAGAGTTTAAACAGCAGGCTTGTCAAAGTTGAAGAGAGAACCTCTGAACTTGAAGATGGGCTATTTGAAATAACACAAGCAGACAAAAAGAAAGAAAAAAGAATCAAGGACATTGAAGAAAATCTGAGAGAGATATCAGACAGCCATAAGCGATCAAATATCCGAGTCATGGGTATTCCAGAAGGGGAGGAAAATGGAGATTCCATTGAAAACATATTCAACAAAATAGTGGCAGAAAACTTCCCAGGTATAGGAAAAATCACAGATCTTCAGATCCAGGAAGCTCAACGATCTCCAAACGTATTCAACCCAAAAAGGCCTTCTCCAAGACATGTCATAGTCAAATTGGCAAAACTCAGAGACAAAGAGAGAATCTTAAAAGCTGCAAGAGAGAAGCGTCAAATCACCTATAAGGGAGCCCCAACCAGGTTAACATCAGACTTTTCATCACAAACCCTAAAAGCTAGAAAGGAATGGGATGATATTTTCAAAATACTAAAAGACAAAGATTGCCAGCCAAGAATACTCTACCCTGCAAGGCTATCCTTCCGAAATGAGGGGCAAATAGTATATTTCTCAGACAAACAAAAACTGCGGGAGTTCACTACCACACGACCACCCTTACAAGAAATCCTCAAGGGAGTACTGGGTTTGGTTCCTGAAAAATAACTACCACTGCCATAAAAACCCAAGAAAAATCTAAACCCGCTAGTATAATAAAAATGGCATTCATGAAGAGAAAACAAGCTAACAAAAACACTATCTACAACCTAAGGAACCAACAAACACAGAAAACAAACAGTAAATCAGAAAGCAAGGAACAAAAGACACCTAAGACAACCAAACAACCAATAAAATGCTAGGAATAAATCAACACCTTTCAATAACAACTCTTAATGTAAAAGGCTTAAATTCCCCAATTAAAAGACACAGACTGGCTGACTGGATCAAAAAGCAGGACCCAACTATATGCTGCCTACAAGAGACCCACCTCACCCATAAAGATTCACACAGACTAAGAGTGAAAGGATGGAAAAAGATTTACCATGCAAACAGAAAAGAAATACGAGCTGGAGGAGCTATTCTTATATCTGACAAAATAGACTTTAAACTAAAAACCATAAAAAGAGACAATGAGGGACACTACTTAATGATAAAAGGACTGATCCATCAAGAAGACATAACAATCATAAATATGTATGCACCCAATGTTGGAGCACCCAGATTTATAAAAGAAACTCTATTAGACCTAAAGAAGGAAATAGACACTAATTCCATAATAGCAGGGGACCTGAACACCCCACTGTCAATATTAGACAGATCATCTAGGCAAAGAATCAGTAGAGAAACACAAGATCTAAACAAGACTCTAGACCAATTGGAATTGGCAGATATCTACAGAACATTCCACCCAACAACCTCAGAATATTCATTTTTCTCATCAGCACATGGATCATTCTCCAGGATAGATCACATATTAGGTCACAAATCAAGTCTCAATAAATTCAAAAAAATTGGAATTATCCCATGTATCTTCTCAGACCACAGTGGATTAAAACTAGAAATTAATAACAAACAAAACTCTGGAAACTATACAAACACATGGAAATTAAACAGCATTCTACTTAATGACATATGGGTCCAAGAAGAAATCAAGCAGCAAATCAAAAAATTTATTGAAACTAATGAAAACAATGATACATCATACCAAAACCTGTGGGATACTGCAAAAGCAGTATTGAGGGGAAAATTTATTGCATTAAACGCTCACTTCAGAAGAATAGATAGATGGCAAGTGAACAACCTAACACTTCACCTTAAAGAACTAGAAAAACAAGAACAATCCAAACCTAAAGTTAGCAGACGGAAAGAAATCATTAAGATCAGAGCAGAACTGAATGAAATTGAAAACCAAAAAACAATTCAAAAGATCAACGAATCAAATAGCTGGTTTTTTGAAAAAATAAATAAAATTGACAAACCATTAGCATGGCTAACAAAAAAAAGAAGAGAGAAGACTCAAATAACAAAAATTAGAAATGAAAAAGGCAATATTACAACTGATTCATCTGAAATACAAGGAATCATTCGAGACTACTATAAACAACTATACGCCAACAAATTTGAAAATCTGGAGGAAATGGATAAATTTCTGGACACACACAAGCTCCCAAAACTGAACCGTGAAGACGTAGAAAATTTGAACAGACCAATAACAATAAAGGAGATTGAAGCTGTTATCAGAAGGCTCCCAACAAAGAAAAGCCCAGGACCAGATGGATTCACAGCAGAATTTTACCAAACATTCAAAGAGGAATTGACACCGATTCTTTACAAACTATTCCAAAAGATTGAAACGGACGCAAATCTCCCAAACTCATTCTATGAAGCAAACATCATCCTGATACCAAAACCAGGTAAAGATATAACCAAAAAAGAAAACTACAGGCCGATATCCTTGATGAATATAGATGCAAAAATCCTCACTAAAATACTAGCAAACAGAATACAGCAACACATACGTAAAATTATTCATCACGATCAAGTGGGATTCATCCCAGGGATGCAAGGTTGGTTCAACATACGCAAATCAATAAATGTGATACACCATATTAATAAACTCAAACACAAGGACCATATGATCATCTCTATAGATGCTGAAAAAGCATTTGATAAAGTTCAGCACTCATTCATGACAAAGACCCTCTATAAGTTAGGTATAGAGGGAAAGTATCTCAACATAATTAAAGCCATATATGCCAAACCCACTGCCAATATCATCCTGAATGGGGAAAAGCTGAAAGCTTTTCCTTTAAGAACAGGAACTAGACAAGGATGCCCACTCTCACCACTCCTATTCAACATAGTGTTGGAAGTACTAGCCAGAGCAATCAGAGAAGAGAAGGAAATAAAGGGCATCCAGATTGGAAAAGAGGAAGTCAAACTGTCCCTGTTTGCAGATGACATGATCCTATATATCGAACAGCCTAAAACCTCTACAAAAAAACTGTTGGAATTGATAAATGATTTCAGCACAGTAGCAGGATACAAAATCAACACACAAAAATCAGTAGCATTTCTTTTCTCCAATAGTGAACATGCAGAAAGAGAAATCAAGAAAGCCTGCCCATTTACAATAGCCACCAAAAAAATAAAATACTTAGGAATTGAGTTAACCAAGGAGGTGAAAAATCTCTATAATGAGAACTACAAACCACTGCTGAGAGAAATTAGAGAGGATACAAGAAGATGGAAAGATATCCCATGCTCTTGGATTGGAAGAATCAACATCGTGAAAATGTCCATACTACCCAAAGTGATATACAAATTCAATGCAATCCCCATCAAAATTCCAAAGACATTTTTCTCAGAAATGGAAAAAACTATCCAGACATTTATATGGAAGAATAAAAGACCACGCATAGCCAAAGCAATGCTGAGCAAAAAAAATAAAGCTGGAGGCATAACACTACCTGACTTTAAGCTATACTACAAAGCTATAATAACCAAAACAGTATGGTACTGGCATAAAAACAGACACACTGACCAATGGAATAGAATAGAGAATCCAGAAATCAACCCACACACTTACTGCCATCTGATCTTTGACAAAGGCACCAAGCCTATTCACTGGCAAAGGGACTGCCTCTTCAGCAAGTGGTGCTGGGATAACTGGATATCCATATGCAGGAGAATGAAACTAGATCCATACCTCTTGCCGTATACTAAAATCAACTCAAAATGGATTAAGGATTTAAATATACACCCTGAAACAATAAAACTTCTTAAAGAAAACATAGGAGAAACACTTCAGGAAATAGGACTGGGCACAGACTTCATGAATACGACCCCAAAAGCACGGGCAACCAAAGGAAAAATAAACAAATGGGATTATATCAAACTAAAAAGCTTCTGCACAGCAAAAGAAACAATTAACAGAGTTAAAAGACAACCAACAGAGTGGGAGAAAATATTTGCAAAATATATATCTGACAAAGGATTAATATCCAGAATATATAAGGAACTCCAACAACTGTACAAGAAGAAAACAAGCAACCCAATTAAAAAATGGGCAAAAGAGCTAAATAGGCATTTCTCTAAGGAAGATATCCAAATGGCCAACAGTCATATGAAAAAATGCTCAACATCACTCAGCATCCGGGAAATGCAAATCAAAACCACATTGAGATACCATCTAACTCCAGTTAGGATGGCTAAAATCCAAAAGACTGTGAACGATAAATGCTGGTGAGGCTGCGGAGAAAAAGGAACTCTCATACATTGTTGGTGGGACTGCAAAATGGTGCAGCCTCTATGGAAAATGGTATGGAGGTTCCTCAAACAATTGCAGATAGATCTACCATACGACCCAGCTATCCCACTGTTGGGAATATACCCAGAGGAATGGAAATCATCAAGTCGAAGGTATACCTGTTTCCCAATGTTTATCGCAGCACTCTTTACAATAGCCAAGAGTTGGAACCAGCCCAAATGCCCATCATCAGATGAGTGGATACGGAAAATGTGGTACATCTACACAATGGAATACTACTCAGCTATAAAAACGAATGAAATACTGCCATTTGCAACAACATGGATGGACCTTGAGAGAATTATAGTAAGTGAAAGAAGTCAGGCACAGAAAGAGAAATACCACATGTTCTCACTTATTGGTGGGAGCTAAAAATTAATATATAAATTCACACACACACACACACACACACACACACACACACACACACAAACCGGGGGGGGGAAGAAGAGATAACAACCACAATTATTTGAAGTTGATACGACAAGCAAACAGAAAGGACATTGTTGAGGGGGAGGGAGGGAGGGAGAAGGGAGGGAGGTTTTGGTGATGGGGAGCAATAATCAGCCACAATGTATATCGACAAAATAAAATTTAAAAAAAAAAAAAATAGAAGAGAGGATTTTGAATATTCTCACCACAAAGAAATGATAAATGTATGAGGTGATGGATATGCTAAATACCCTGATTTGCTTATTATACAATGTATATATGTATTGAAATATCACACTGTATCCCATAATTATGTACAATTACATGTCAATTAAAAATAAAATAAATATGTATAAAGAGTTCATAAAACCTGATAATAAGAACACAAAGCAACCTAATTAAAAAAAAAAATAAATAAATAAATAAAAATAAAGATGTCCTAATATGTATTATAGGGAGACAATTCTCCATGGGTCACTAGTATTTCTGTATATCTTATAAAAAGAGGCATTGATTGCCCTTTGTTTTGGATTATCTTTTCAAGGATGTTTGTATAGTGAATAGCCTTTACAAGATACAGTGTCTCTGCAACAAAGAGCAGGCATATTTACTGCTCATTTTAAAAGATTTGGATTCCCTAAACTCAGCATTCCCTTCCTATAACACAATCCAGATTATGTGTAGACATCTGTCTGGGCCTACCTACCTGACCCTCATGGGATTTAAGGAAGAGAGAACTGACACAAATATGCTGCTCATGCTGCATGCTGTGTAATGAGTTATGAAGCCCTCTGTCTCTGACTCAGGAATCTCATGTCTTCTGCCACCGTCTATGAAATTGTGGCAGGCTAACTTAGCTTGCAAGTAGGGTAAGATTCCAAACCCTTCCCAATTCTCGACACCTGTCATCTATAAAGCTTTCAAAAAATAATCTATATCTGTATCTGTATTTACATCTATATCTATCTTTCTTTCTATCTAGTAAGGACCAAGTGTATGCCTCAGAGATATTTTGTGGCTCTCTTTAGCGATAATGTATAAGACAGCTCACCATGAAGTTACTAAGATAAAAAGCTGAAGAGCTGTTGCACTCTATTAAAGATATAAATGCCCCCAAAACTAGGGAGATTAGGCATGAATAAAACCATGATCAGCCTCGCTGTTTTTTGTGTGCTGTAGAACGGGGCTTTGCAGACTTTGAAAAGCATATAAATCACCTGGGAATCTCATCAAATTGTAGATTTGGATTCAGTAGGTCTGGGATTTTGCATTTTTAACAAGTTCCCAAGTGATGCCTATGATGTTGATACAAAGACCACTTGATAGCAAGGGTCTAACAGGAACTAAATAAAAATTTTTACATATTAACACTCATATATGCATAAACTCTAAAATTTTTAATACAAATATCTACAACAACCCAGGAAGTCCATATAAATCAGAGAATGCCTTTATTGGTTTAGTAATGGAAGCCAAAAAAATTCCTAAGTATCTGATTATGTGTGCCTGTATACTTGTATGAGGAAAATATCAATATTTGTTGTGAATTTTCCTTTATTCCAAATTATATACCCATTCTATTCAAAGGACTAGGAGCAAAGGAAAAACACAGAAGACTTTCCTAGGCTATGCTGAGTGTGGACTGTGGCAAGCAAGAAACAGGGCAAGTTACAATCTTTATGGTTTATGTTGTTGATAATTTATCTCCAGCTGAGCTAATGCTGATGGGCTAAGTGTAGCAGGGAAAGAGAAAATGACGTGTGGACTCTCAAGAAAACACGTGTGCTGCGGGGGAGACAGCCTGGACAGCAAGTTGAGGGGCCAGGGTTGTCATGCCCACTCTGTCACTTCCTTGCTTTGGGCACTGAGGGAAACAGAGTTCATCCTCTCTGGGAAGAGAGGGGTCAGAGCGGGGAGCCCAAGACCCAGGCCCTGTGCCACGTCCCGGCTCTCACATCTCAGTGCTGGCGCAGCCTCCTCAGCCTCGTGGATGACTTTTCAAGACATCATCAGCCCAAAGTAATGACTCTTTCCATCCAATCGTAGGCACGTGTGGAAGCGTTTGTGTAATGATTTGAAAAGCAGAGGAGAAAAAAGGCTCAGAAATGAGAAAGGCAGGAAAGGGATGTCAGAATTTTGCTGGGAAATATTTGAGTGGCACCTCCATTCCTCTTCCTTCCTCCGCTGTCTCCTTCTTTCCTCTTCTTTTTGACTTCTTTTTTCCTTCCTGCTCTGTCTCTCTTCATTCTCTCTCTACCAAAGGACAACCAGGGGACAGCAAGGTGTACTTCAGCACGCCACACGCTGGTTTCTCATTGCCTTAGTGACTGTTTCTTTTGAAGAGATTTCTGTGGTCAAATGTGCTTAGGGAATCATGGGTTAAACAGAGTTCAAAGGTTTCTGTGGACATCTCAAGCTCTTAATATGCTGATGCAGAATGCCACTGTGTCTGAGGGGGCTGTGGCTGCTGCGTTTTCTATAGAGGCCACAGAAACCAGCCTCTCCCCCATGCAAGTGCTCTAAGAAATTCACTGTGAAAAAGGCACTAAGGTTTGGAATTCTGGATCCAAACTGTTGTCATAATATCAGCTCCTCCTGGAACAGCCCTGTGGCCTTGGGCAAGACACATCACCTTTCTGAGCCTCCAGTTTCTTCTTGTGTATAAAGGGTCAATGACATCTTCCACATAGTGCCACTAACAGGACTAAGCAAGACAGGGGACACACAGTACCAGGCACAGAGACCCCTCCCCAATCTGTCCCTTCAGGTTCAGGGGTGGTGTTAATCCATGTCCCTTGAGGACTGGCTGCAACAACATCTAAAACCCACTCCTGGAGACAGGCCCCTGCCCTCTTTTCTGACTTCATGCATGTTGCAGACCCTCATATGTATCAAGTCCCATCCACTCTAACCTGAACGGTCCCTCCCAGTGGCTGCGCACTAGGCTGTGTTTGTCTGTGGTCCAAACAGATGATATTTGCCAAATAAATGAGGGAGAGAAAGGAAACATCGAGACAGGAAAGGTCATAGGAGAATAAACAAGGAGGCCAGGCCAGAGACGGGGCGGGAATGCAGAGTGGTTAGGGCATGATGGTCCTGAGTCAGACCTGACTTCACCTCTTAGGAGGAGCATGACCTTGGGCAAGGGACATAATCTCCCCCAGTATCAGTGTCCCCATTTTTAAAAAAGATAACGATGCCAATCTCCCAGAGCCATGTGAAGGAGGTGAGAGATGATATATGTAAAGCGCTCAGTACAGAGCAGGAGCTCAATCAAAGAACAGGAACAGAGCTGAGTGTTCTTCTTGGAGCAGGTGGGAAAAGCAGATGCCTTTATCCTCAAGTCCAGATCTCTGACTTCTAGATTAGAAACTGGATACCACAAGCCTTCTGGGGAAATCCCAGCCAAGGAATATTCATGGCGTGAAGAATTTTATTCCCTACAAGCTACTTCAGCTATTCCCAACGAGTTCTGGTAGATGTAGTTTTGGTTCTGCCATTCGGTTAAAGACAGACAGAGGAGCGGGAGGAGAGAGACCGAGAACCGACTGCCTGCTAGGTTCGAAGAAGGCTGAAGTCAGCAATGGATTTCAAATTGAAGAAACAATAAGATTTCAAATTTTCCAAATGAGGACCCCTGCGCTGGCCCTGCTCACTGCAGTCAGGTGGAGAGATGGCTTCCTAAACACAGCGTGCCCCAGCCCTCCAGCCCCGCCAGGTCTTCCCACCGCCGTTTCCGCAGCCCTCGTGCGGGTCTGTGTGTTGGTCTCTGCACCTGCCCCACCGCAATGGAGACTCCACAGGCAGGTCCTCCATCTGACCTCAGGGTCTGGGACAGGCTGGCCCAGGGCGGGCTCTCAAATGTTTGGTGAAGGAATGAGTGGACTGAACATTAGTTACTTAATAAGCATGACCATGCAAGGATTTACAGTCCATTAAACAATAAGAAGGCCGTGAGACCAGAATTTTTTTTTTAATTAGTAATGTTCTTACAACTCAAATAAACAGCTTTATTAATTATTTCCAAATTGAATAGCAAATCAAGAAAGAAAGTAAAAAAATCTTGGCTGGAGCCAAGAAGTCTACATAAACACGTTCACTTTTCACATGTAGACATTTTAACCCTCTCACCTCAACTATTTCTTATCACTCCCTAAATTCAGTGGCTCAGCTCCGCGCTCGGGATCAATTCCAAGCTCTGCAGCACGGAAGGAAGGCCCTTTGCATCCTGGCCCTGCCTGTCCCTCCAGCATCACCTCCGGTGCTGTCCTCGTGTATCTGACACTCTGTCAATATCCAAACCACCCCAACACCTGCCTCCGTACCGTGGCAGGTGGCAGAGCCTCCTTCTGCGCCTCAGCTGCTCCCCCTCCCCAGCCCACTGGAGGGCCAGCTCTTCTGCAAAGAACTCCCTCAGCTCTCCAGACACTGCGAATCATTCCTCTCTCCCGTGGGGCTTTTCCCCTCACCTGCATCATCCGCTGAGATGCGGGTCCTGCTTTAGACTCTGAACTTCCAGAGGCAGCTCGTGCGGGCACAGCTGCAGACTGATGTACCCCCTGTGCCCGGCACGCTGGAAGAACAAATAAACGGGCACGTGTCCCCTGTCACCAACCTTCTCTTCCCCACCCCCTGATCCCCCAGCTGATGGCCTCACAACCAAAGACTAGAGACCACCGAGGAAAGGTTCTGAAGTACAATTTATGGGACACCAAATATTTGCTGGACTCTATCTAATTCACTTTTAGGTTATCCTCAGAAATCTTCTCTGAAGTTGGTGCTGGTGTGTACATTTTACAGTAAAAAAAGTGAAACTCAGGTTGAGTCGCCGAAAACAAAGCAGAGCTTGGAGTCGAACCTCAGTTCATACGGCTTCTGCTATTTTATCTTGCCCCCCAAATGCTATATATATATACACACACATATGTATATACGGCTTCGTTTCATTCCTCATCATTTCAGAAGGATGTTCTCTCCTGAGTCTCCTCCAACATAATTTTCACCTCTTAACATATATCCCCACATGGCCCTCGGATGCTGCCGAGCTAGGGGACTTCTCCCAGTCCACCATCACCACCCTCCCTGCTTGCTTCCACATCTCCTGGCCCCCAAAGTCCGCTCCCGTGTTTCCACCACCCCTCTAGTTCTGCAGTATTTCTGCTGCCCGAGTCACTCAAAAGGCTTTGAAACAACTTAAAGGAATAAATGACGTGCACCAAAAAGACATGGAACCTTCTGCTGAGCTCATGGTTCAGTTCAGTCCAAAACCATGTCTAGAGGATTAGCTCTGTGCTTTGCACCACGCCAAGCCCTGGGGACGCAGAGATGATAAAACAGAATTATTGATATCAAGGTGCTCTCAGGTTAGTGGGAGGATTAACAGGAAAACATATTCCCTCAATATGATAAGCTAAGCATTTTTCTGGATCACTACTCTCAGTAATACAAATCTACTAAAAAGGGACTTTGTCCATCTGTGGTGATCAGAGAAGCCTTCCTGGAGGAGGTGATGCCTGTGCTTCATTTTAAAGGATAAGAAGTAACCAGGGAAAGGGACAGAGGAAGAACAATTCAGAAAGAGAGAACAGCTTAAGGTCTGTGATAGGTGCTGATGACATCACCGTAAGGAACTTTAAAGGACTCTGGTGTGGTTTTTGTGTATTCTTGCTGAATTTTCACATGTGTAGGGCTTGTGTCAACAATGAATAACTCAGTCGGGACCCAATGCAGATGCTGGATGGGGTCTGTTTAGATGGCCATGCATCACTGCCATTACCCCCTCATTTTTTTTCTTAAAGGACCTCTCTCTGGAACAGACTAATAACTCCTGTGAGGCAAGTTGGGGCCTCCAGGACACATCTAGGGGCTGAGAAGGTCATCTTCTAAACAGCATCACCATGGTACAATACAGTCACAGGACTGAGCGTGACCACCAGGGCCACAGCCAAGAGAGAAACTTCCATCTCCTGCTCCCAGAGCACACCCCTAATGCCCTACCCTGCTGTCACCTTCTCAATAACTCTGTGTTTCTAAGAACTACCCATATGATGTCAAAAATTGGACAAAGGTCTCTCTGTATACAACAAATAGATATGACTTGACTCAAGCTCTTACTAGAAATGATTTTCAATCACACCCATTACAGGAAATTAAGCTGGGTTTTTTACAACGTCTCTTAATAAGAGACCGTCTCCTCCAGTTTTAGTAAGTCATGAACCATGATATTGGAATGCCTCTTTGATAGCTCTACAGATAAATGTCTTAACACCCTGAGAAGGAAAGAGTGCCGGCAGGGTACAAGTTGAAAGAACTAGAGCGTTAAAACCAGGAAGAACTGGACTCCGCTTGTGGTTCTACCAGTTACTGCCAGTTACCGGCTCTGTGACTTGGGCACACTGTATTAGTCCATTTCTGTTGCTTATAACAAAATACCTGAAACGGGGTGATTTATAAAGAAAAGAAAATTTATTTCTTATAGTTTTGGAGATTGGGATGTCAACAGTGCAGGGAACACATCTGGTGAGGGTCTTGGTGGTGGTGACAGGGATCCAGGGGTCTCACGTGCCAGAAAATGGTGGAGCAGACAGAGACTAACCTCTCCTGTGCTCTTCTCTTAAAGCCCTAAGAATCCACGCCCCGACCACCATTATTAATCTGTTCACTAGGGCACGGTCCTATAATCTATAATCACTCTTCAAGGCCGCACCTTTTAATTACATAATAGGATTTTCCACCCTCAACAGTTACAGTGGGGATTAAGTTTTGGGGGGACATTCAACCCAAGGCACAAGCTAATAAATTTCTCTGGACTTCAATTCACTCATCCTCATAATGCGGGATTATTATAAACATTAGAGAAAATGTGTCAAGGGACTGACACAAAACGGCCCCCTCAATACATGGTAACTATGATCTATACCTCGCGTCATTTTTAAGTACACTTGCACAGAGGTAGCTCAAATGAGCAAATGAGAGATAAAAATAGTTTTAAAGATAAAATGCATCAAGGAACATATTTAATTTCTTACATCCCCAATACTGTCCTAGTCCAGTTTCTCAGAAGTAGACCCAGAGAGGATGGTTTACAGCCACTGATTTATTGAAGGGCTCCCAGGAGCAGGGGCAGGAGCAGGACAGGGAAGCAGCAGCCACACAAGGTCGCAGTGTCAGGTGAAGTCAGCCCAGGTCTGATCCTGCAGGGAGCTCTGGCAGGTGAGCCACCCCACAGATCCTGCGGAGGACCTGCAGCACAGCGTCGGCCCAGCCCGAAGACAAAAGAGCGAGCTTCTGTACGCCTTCACCACTCCTGGGCAAAGACACGAGGGGCTGAGGAAAGGGAGCGGAGGGTATTAACACCCAGCCACGTCCAGCTCTGTGCGGGGTGTGCGTGCGTGTGTTTGTGTGTGTGTGTGTGTGTGTGTGTGTGTGTGTGTGTGTGTGTGTGTGTGTGTGTGTGTGCACATGCGCACATGTGTGTGTCGGGGTTGGGGAGGAGCTCCACTAGCTCAAGGCCAGCCCTCTGAAGAAGGTTCCAGGTGCTAGCCCTTAGGAGCAAGTGCACCAAGAAGCCAGGGTGCACGCATAAGACCAGTAGAGGGAGCATGGGGAAAGCTGAGCTGAGTACTGACAACATCCGCAGTCAGGAAGATGTCATGTACACGTGTCTGTGTGGACTCTCTGTCCATCCTTGGGGTTTGCTCATCACCGAATGATGTACATTTAACTGTAAATCAATTCGTTTTTTTGGTGATTTATAAAGAACTAAGTTTGAGGTCAATATTTCCTAGGAGTATAAAATTCAGTTTTGGAGGTTTGCCCTGAGGCATCAAAAATTGAGCTCTTCAGCTTCCAGTCAAGAGGGCAGAATAGACGGTCCCCAGCGTCACTCTCTCCCACAAATCAACCAATTTACAACTATAAAAAAGCAATGACAGCCAAGCTGGGGCTGCTAGAGCTCAGGGGAAGAGGAGGAGAGACCTGCGGAGTTCATGAAGATGGAAGAAGCCACAATGAGAGAAAGAAAAAACTGCTCCAACCATTTTGAGCCCTGGCTGCTTCCAAGCTGGAGTTTCTGAGCACAAGGAGCAGGAACCAGCAAAAGCCACAGCTGTGCCCTTTGGATGGAGTTGCTTGGAGGCTACAGGGGAGAAGAGGGCCTTGGTGGTCCCCAGGCCAGCAAGACCACTAATAGGGATCCCGTGGACCCACATAGAAGTGAGGATCCGCAACAACTGAAAAAAAGGAGCCACTCAGAGGACAGTGAGTCATCACAATGGACCAGAGCACGGCCTGTCCCATGGGAAGTGTTTGCAGCACGGGCAGTGGGGTAGACGGGCCCACCAGGGGGACTCTGGGGCACAACAAGGACAGCTGATCTGCCCCGCAATCAGCACAGGACCACTCAGAGGAAACTGGTCAGGAATACAGAACTGCATGGGGTGCAGTTTGATGAAAAGACTCAGGCCCAGACCAGAGTTTCCACACAACCCAGGTGCACCAGATTTCACTAGAACCAGAAGTACCTATAAAGTCCACCATTAAAACCTGAGCTGCACAAAAAGCCTTCCCCAGGGAATCAGCAGCAAAGCAGCAATTTAGCTCAAGTACTGTCCTCACAGGAAGTTGCCCGGTTTAGAAGTAAGCAAGAACAGCAAATTAGTTCCAGCACAGAGTTTGAGTGGTAGGAACAGCAAATAATCCAACACAGAACTGAAAGAAAAAACAAAGTACCCGTAACCAGAGACAAAGTTTGATATTAACTAGTAAAGGTCTCATGTCACCAAAGAACACCTGTAACACCTAGAAGGACCAGAAGTCCTCTAGGCTACGAAGCCAGAAAGCGGGGAGGGCCAAGGCCCTCAGCACTGCCCCCTGACACCTGCAACCAGTCCCAAGGGTGGGGGCTTCGGGCCTCGGCCACACCCCCTGCCATGCATGACCACCCCAGCGATGGCCACTGAGCCACCACAGGAAGCACTCTGGGCTCTCCTGAGCCAGGGCATTGGGGGACCAAGGGCCTCAGTCAAGCCCCCCCAGCGATAGCAACCAGCCCAGCGATGACCACCAAGCTGCAGCAAGAAGGGCCCCGTTTCCCGAGCTGGGAGGTGGGAGGCGAGGGCTTTTGCCACACACCCTTGACATCTGCACCCAGCCTGCTGGTAGCCCCCCAGGTCTCCCCTGTGGGAATGTGGGGGTGCCACAGGCCTCAATCCCCTCCTCCTTCCTCTTTCTTCCATCACATTTCCTTCCCCTTTCCCTCTCTCCCTCCCCCGCAACTGCTCTGCAACAACATCACAGAATATAAAAAAATAATATTAACAAAATAAAATGAAAGGAAATGACAAAAAAAAAATTGAGCTCTTCGACCTAGTACAGTTGTGGTTTTCTGCTGAAGAAAGTCGTGCCAGTCACTAGTCGAAGCACAGCCTGCTCAGACTGAAGGGGCTGGGACAGGGCGAGGGCCACCTCCTCGAGTCTGGAGAGAGAAACCAGCAGCAGCAGCTCCCTGGCTCTTTCACACGCGCCTTCACCTTAACCAACCACACTGCTCACTCAGCCTGCAATGCCATTTAAGTGGGTTGTATCTTCTGTGCATCAGGTGAAAGCAGATCCATAGCACAGAAATTCAAGACTCTGCTTTATTCCAATAAATTCTTGTAATTTAAAACATATAGTTTCTTATCTGTGGAAGGGGAATGCGGACTTTAAGCCTTCAGCTTATCATCAGAGACTATGGAGACAGCCATCCGGGCAGGGACACAGGGTCATGAGGTCATGTGAGGATTAACTAATCTACTATTATAAATGCCTACAGAAATATGAAATATCAGAATAATTTTTAAATAACACATGCAATTAATTTGTTAGGGCCATGAATACTTCCATATACCACCTTTTAAAAATTTCCAATAAGGTTTATAATTTGGCAGTTTCTAATTTAAAGCAATTATGTCAATACATCTGGAAGACTAGCACTGGAACAGTAGCGTGTACCCTGTGACAAAGATTCTCTCACTGCCCAGACCCTACTCAGGCTGCCCTGAACACTTTTTCAACTAGGCCTGACTTTCTGCCTTCCATGTCCACCTGCATTGCCCACTTCCAGTAAGAATCCTGCTAAGTAGGTTTAGCCAATATCCCTGTCTTCCACATCTGATCACCCCCTAATCTAATCAGATTCCTCACCCTCCAACCTCCACTGCTGACGTCCGGTCACTCTGGCCTGTCTTCAGCAAGAATCCTGTTAGGTCGGTTTAGCCAGAATCCCCCCTTAGCCCTGACGTTTCCCTTAGTCACTTACCCTCCACTGACCCCCACCTGCCCCTCGGCTGTATATTCCCTCTTGCCCATGCTATGTTTGGAACTGACCCCTGTCCTGTACTGAGGCTTCTTTTCCTCAACTGCAATACCGCTGAATGACATCTGTTTTTATCACTTGACTGTCTAGCTCTGGTTTTCTTTGACATTTACAAACACTGTTTAACCAGATACATTAACATGGAAGTGGTAAAGAATTTCTGAGCGGCCCAACAGAGAGACAACAGTGATGATTAATGGGCACCTCAAGTTTCTGCGTCTGGATATGAGTTTCAATTTTAAATAAGTGGACAGTGAGTAACCACGGTGGCTGCCTCCAGGCTCCGGGGCTGTCTTCCATCGTGGGCTCTGAGATCACTGCAGGGAATGGAAGATGAATAGAAAACACCCGTGGGGAAGGTGCCAGAGGAAGGAGAGGGTTTAGCCTAAGAATGACTGAATGTCTTCCTCAAACAAAATTCTCAGTAATTACTACGGTTTCAAAATGTCTATGATGAACTATCACTTCAAGGTGAAACATCAGCTAAAATCAGTGCTAAAATGATAGGACAGGATGGTGCTACTCATATTTGGCTTTTCCTACGCTTGGCATATTTGAATCCTGAAAATTCAAAGTCTGATTGTAATTCTTTTCTACTTCCGTGTGCATTGTTTTGTAACTGAAAACCTCTGGAACTGATCAGAACCTGATATGTAGTATCAGATGCTAGCCAGGGAGGGAACTCAGAAGTCAAACCAAAATTAATACTGTTGATTTTGAAGAATCCATGCCAACAAATGGGATTATCCAAATCTGTGAACATTGTTTTCCATTTTTAGATTTTCATTATGCAGGTCTGCACACGGCAGATCTGTCTTTTCAAATATGCTTTTTTGCTGGTTCTATGTGAGTTAGTTTCTTTGAATTTGCTAACCCATAAGCATATTAGGTGATATTGGATGTGTGTTACTGGGCAGCTCATAAAGAGGAAGATCTACACGACAGTAATGAAAACTAGGGTTTGAACTCTCAGGTCTTAGGAGAGGTATGGAGAGAAAGAACACTGTTCCACCTGGCCAGGGCCCGAGGAGACAGACCAGTGGCACGGGGAAGTAAACGGGGAGAGAACAGAAGGTCCCCAAAGGTGACAGTCAACCCAAGATCTTCCTAAACAGAGAATAAGAAGCATAAAGACAGAAACAGCATTCAAGGAGATCTGGTCGTAGGAGAATTAGATCCGACCACGACCATCCATGGTGATTTGGGAAAGATTAATTCAGACCGAGATGGCAAAGTGCTATTATTAGTGATTTGTCTGGAGGGTAATAAGCGGGAAAACCAAGTACTCTCTTCCTCCCTGGAAATGCACGGCCTCGAATCTCGCAGCCTCCGAACCTCAGCACTAGCTTCATCTTTCCAGCCCAAAGAAATGCCAGGCAAAGAGCTTAGGTTCTACTTAATGGTTAGCCACTGTGATAAGGAAGGAGAGAATTCCCACAACGTCTCTGCTCACTCTGAAAATACATCATTTGAGTTTTTCAACAGTGACACTTTTCTCCCATAGCAACTGAGACCTCAAAAAGAGAGAATTTTATTCAAATTATATCAGCCGTGAAATTAACAATATAATGTGATGGCCCAGGTCTTAGAGTAAACTGGGCTGGATAAAAGGAATCAGACTGAAGATGGGAAGGATTATAAGAAAAAGTCAAGACTTAATTCAAAGCCTGGGTCCTGCCTTTTCCTGGTCTTGGGTGGCCATGGTCGTGTGACATGAGTGTATAACACGGGGAGTTACACATGACTAAAAAGCTTTGAAACCATCCTTTGGAGCACGCACACGTGTGTGCTGGGCGGTGGGAGGGGGTGTGGACCCCATGCCTGAAGTGGAGCTGCGCATGACTGAGTGAGATTTCCTCCGAGCTCCTCCATCACGAGCCCCCTTCCCCGCTGCCCAGGGAGATCTCGTCTCCTAGTCACCCTTCATTATCAGAAACTATTTCAACGCATTAATATATCAGTGTTACCCACATTTAAGCTCTTTCCTTACACTTTCACAGTATTTGCCTTATCCAGGTACCTTGTACTACTCAGGGAAACAGCCTCATAACAGCTGCCAGCCCTTCCACTCTTGGCTCAAATGCCATCTTGTCAGAGAGGCCTTTTTTCACTATTTAAAAATAGCGAAACTTCCACGTCCCCCTCTCACCCTGCCTCACTTTCATCCGCCACGTTTGCCGTGACCTGCGACTACCTCCATCACCCTTTCTCTGGCCTTTCTTTCTCCCCTCCCCTAGAGTTTAAGCTCCACAAGGCAGAAACTTTGTTCTGTTCAGCATTAAATTTCTGGTGCCGTAGGATCATCCTACTCAAGTAATCTTGTTTTTTTATTAAATTGAGATGAAATTGTTTACTTAATATTTTTCATTTTAAAAATTCTTTTACCTTAGTCTTTTGCTGAACAATATTGTAAAATCAAGACTACAATATGCCGGGTATATTTTTCCCAATGAACATTAAAAAATATATAAAATTATCAAAATTAGAAATGTTAGCCCCTGAATATCTCCTAAAACCATCTTGCTAGCATGTATCTTATGTGTCCCCAGCTTTGAGAGGCACAGTATCATCCAGCACAATACATGCTAGTGACATAAACTAAAGTAGTGGACTTGGCGTGGAAGTAAGTTTTGTCGTGGGGCTTTCTGATAATGCGTCTTAGTCTCACAGCATAAAACATTACAGCCGGGACATGAGCCTGGCTTCTGGCCCTGGGTCTGCCACAAAGCAGCAACTGCAGGCACGTTGCTCCAGCTTTCTGGGCCCCAGTGTCTTCATCTATGGACTAAAGGCTTTGGTGATTCCCCAGCTTGCTGCCAGCTCTCACTGTCTGTCATTTTACCATCAACCACAAAATGCAGGAGAGAATTCTAAAAGCATCTGGGTTAACTGTCCTCTATGATAAAACAGTATATTTGATATAGCATCAATGTAACTGTAACTTTTTTCTGTAACGCCATGACCTTTCCCAATTCAGGCAGTTGGGTACCAAGCATCCATTACCTCAAGGAACAGTTATCAAGGCAGAACTAGAGTGAAAGAATTGACGTCCTTGGCCAAGGCCAGAATCCTCTTTTTTTGTTTTAATAGAAGAAGACCAGTGTATAGAAGGAATGATTTTTTACAAACACCATTCTGCAACCCTTAGAAATTAAATAGCTTTTAGGAAAGGATGCTAAGTCCATTAGGCTCAAGTTTCGGGAAAAGAAGATATTTGCTAGATGTCAAACTATCACCCTACAAATAACATACCAATTCCAAAGGGGAACAGTGCATGTACAAAGAAATGATCTGACGGTGACCATCTTCAAAAAGTGATCCAACTTACACTGAGAGTGTAGCGACCCGACCCAGTGTGCCTCCGGATGTGCTCGGGTACGAAGTACATGGAGTCCTCTGTGATGCTCTCCTCCCCAAACATCTCATCTGAATCTAATCAAGTCCTCAGAAATAAGTTCCCATGTTCAGGACAGACAAGTTAAAGAATCCCACATGGGAAAAAATCAGACAAAGCCGGGATGAGGGACATTCTACACAATTGCCTGGTCTCTTCAAAAAATCAACGTCAGGAAGAAAGAAAAAAAGAAGGTAGCATTCTAGACCAGAGAAACACAATGCTCAACAATGTGGAAACTTGGAGCTGATCTTGGTTTGAGATATAAGTAGCTATAAAGCGTGTTTTTTAATAATGGGGGAAATCTGAAGACAGCCTAGGTAATATCTGTTATTACAGAGTTACTTTAATTTTCTTGAGTGCAATGATAATGATATTGTGGTTCTTCTTTTAGGAGATATTGATTGTGTCCTTCATTTGGGGGAAAACATGCAAAGAACTTAGGGGAGAAGGAACATGATGTGGGCAACCTATTCTCCAATAGCAAAATGTTAAACAGAAGTTAAATCTAGGCACTGAGTATATAGGTCTTCATTGTTAATGCTCTTTCAACTTCTATTCATGTTGAAAATTTTTTAATAAAAGTTGGAGAAAAAGACAAGATCCATTCAGGTATGATTGTCTGGAAGAAGATGAAGTCAGGCAAACCACTTTTCATATTCCTTCTGTCCCCAAAGGAAGAAGGGAGAGAGTCAGAGGTGAGACAGACAAAAAAGTTAGATTCAGGCAGGACGAGTCCTACAACCTACACCTGGTCAGGTATGGGGGCTGGGGAAACTCAGGGCCTCAAGTCAGGCTCAAAGAGTCAGCAGAAGAATTCTGAGTCCACCTTTCTGGAAAGACCTGAAAAGGTGGCCAAGGAGTCAGAGCAATCCCAAGGCTGTAAAGGCATGAGAGTAATAAGTATGGGGAGCTGCATGTTGTGTTTAGGCAGAGAGAGTTGGGGCCAGTCTCAGCATTTTCTGTGTCCCCAAAGCTGCGAGGACACTCTTATACAGAGGGCTGTGGTTAGAAACACAAGATGGGACACCTTTGACTCACACAGATTGGTGGCCAAGGACAGGTGGGAAGCTGGTCAGCCATCAGCATACAGAAATGACCACCAAGGCCACAGATATACCCCCTCCGCTGTCAACCCTGAAGCACATGTTCCACCACTGCCAGAAACAGAAGTGCAACCAGAGGAAATGGAGAGAAAAGCGAGACCCTGAACTGACAGAGAAAACGTTGACTTTTCTGTGATTATCCACAATTGTCTGAGATTACCTAGAATAGTAGATTAATTTTCTGCTACCCAGTACAGAAAGAGCTAAAAATGGATATTTTGTTAATTTATAAAAAAGTAAAGTTGCATATCTTATGACCTGTGCCTGAGATGTGTGCCTGCTCCATTCTCAATCCAGTCCTAGACATGTTACAGGTTCTTTTACCCATTGCCACAGCACGCAGGAGAACCAAGATATAATGTGAAGGATAAATCGTTATGGGATATGCATACAAACCTACATCTAAAATCACCTTGCAATTGTCCACTTGTGGAGGAAAGGCTACATGTAAATAATACAGAAATTATTTATTCTGGGCTATGGAATGAGTGGCATTTCAATATGGATAAATGATAAATCTAATGTTCCAAGGATTTACTTCAAACAAAATAACAAAGCCACACTGTGAAGTCTGACATAAAAGAGTCAGCAGCCCAGCTGTTGAACTGCTCCCTGAAACTCACACCACTGCAGGAAGAGAGAGCTAAGGCAGGGCTGCCCTCCTTGCCCTCAAGCTGGGATGTCACAGGTGGCCCCGCCAGGGCCCATGCATGCAAATTAATAGTAAACAGAGTCACTGGGAATGTCAACTAAAAAGAAATGGCTTTCTGGTGATAACTCAGAGGCAATATTTCCTTGAGATGGCCACAAGCTTGAAAACTTGTCCAGGAATATTTAGTGTTCATCATACAGACACAATATCCTATATGTTAATAGTAAAGAGAGAATGGCTCCATAGTAAAGGAAAAAAACATATCATTACACAGCAAAATAAGAAAGGATATCACAGAAGTGCATGGCAGACGTTTCAGTGACTGTGTGATGTATATAATATACACAGTTGTATATAATGTTTTCATAACAGGATGGTAGACACTAAAGCTGGACGAGAACCTAAGATGACTTTTAGTCCTGCAGTGTTAGTTCTGATCTTCACACACTTTCACACCAGTTGATCCAGGAAGCAAGGGTGGGAAAGGCTCAGTGGGGTGGCTGACTACTCAAGCCTTGCAGGACCACTAAGGTCGACAGCCACAACTGCAAACAGAAGCAGCACCTCATTCCCAGGGTTCTCCCCTCCCACGCCACTCCCACCTTGAACTCAGAGCCCATCCTTCTTCCTCCCACTGTCACTAGTGGGGGCTGAGAGGACTCTTCTGCCCCCTGCTCAGATACTCCTATCTCACTAAAGACTTAAGGAGCTAGAATAAAACCGGGCCACTGGTGCTGGCTCTCCCGCTCCCTCTGTCCTCAGGCCACCAACACTCCCGGCTGATCACAGAAAAAGCCAATGTGTTTCTATTTTGTCTGATGCCTTGATAGAAACAAAGATCTCCCACTACCGTTCTCTCATGGGAAATGCACTGTGCATGGTTATAACAACATGGAGGACAACCTGTCACAGAAGCAAAAATTTTATTTCCATAGAATCCTTCTTTTCTCTTCTAGCAGATCAGTAAATACATTAAAATCAAAGTCCGTTTTTGTATTAAAAAATAACCTTAGCAATTGCAATCCCCTCCATGCAAAAGGGAAACACATGAGACATTTCCATAAGCTCATGTTTCTAGCTAATAGGTATTGGGGGCTCCCATCCCCATACCCTGCCCTCGCTGCCTCTCTCCTTCAACAAATATTCCTCTCAAAAGAAACTGCTGAAACCTACATACCACATCAATCAGTAAAACACATTCTCATGAACCCCAAAACAATTCAAACAGATAAATTGTTCAAAGACAATAAAATTAAGAATATGCAACAATTCATACATAGTATCTTTAAAGGCTAAAGATACTACGAAAATAAGCAAAATAAGCTTATTTTTGAAATACATGTTTACTCAAAATAAGCAGATATTTCAGCAAATTTATATTTATAATAAATGCTCATTAAGTAGAAACACACTACAATTACAATTTTTTCCTATAAATGCAGCAAATAAACCTTGAAACACAACTGTATTCGTTTGTAAAATTTTTATGCAACCCGACTCCGCATAAATCCAGACAGGAATCTCCCCTTTATCTTTTCCTTAATGATGTAGGACTATAATATAAATCTGAAAAATACTACCTCTTATGTAATTAGAAGAGCCAAGCACTAAACTAGCCCTGATTTAATTCTTATAACCACCTGAGAGATGAGTCTTCTTCCCTTGTCTTACCAAAGAGGAATTAAAATTTAGAGTTTAAAAATTTGCCCAAAATTATGGTTAGCAGGTAGGAGATCAGGGATTTGAATCCAAGCCTGTCTGATTCACGAGTCTCTAATGTGATATTGTTATATGCTCCCACGGTTGAAGACTTAAGAGTTAACAACATACAAACATGAAGGACGTGCATTATTCCAACAGGCTATCTTCCCAGATACCACGTGACAATCCTGCTGATCTGGAGCTAAATTTATTCCCATAGTCACTCAATATTCTTGCCCAAAATAAAGTAAGATAAAGTCAAAGCATATGTTAGAATTTAAGCCAAGTTATTACTTGTCATCTTCATAAATTTTGAAAAGCTTGTCCACCAAAATCAGATGCTAGTAATGAAGAGGAGGAAAGAAAACCAAAAGAGAGAGAAAAGAGAGTAAAATTAGGAAGCACAGAGATGTAGGAAAAACGTCAGGGAAAACAATGAAAAGTGAAAGAGAGATGAAGGAAAAGAAGAAGAGAAAACGAGTAGATTTAGCAGGAAAGTCCCTAAATATTGCATGGACTTTCTAGATCACAGGCAGACACGTGCTGTCCCCTGAGTCATACCGGCTTGTGGGAACAGTCAGGTCAGACGGGCTATTTGGTTAGAGTTAAGTTCACGTTCAAGGCTAAAGGGAGAAGCGCTGATCCTTCTGCTTTCTGCCTGGCCTACTCCAGCCGATTCTTACAAGTTCTACACATATTTTCAATATGCTGCAAAGAATACGTGTCTTCTGCTCTCATACAGACAGAACCCAAATGTTGGCATGAAAAGAAATGAGACTTTGGGAAGTAGATCCTCACCTCACAAACATATGGGGAAAAGCTTTTTATAACATCTCTGAACAACAGGAAAGGAACACTTGGGCTAATTCTTCTCTTTAAATACACTTTCAGTTTGTTAAGTTACTCAATGACTCTTTCAACTGAATGTCTTTTCCAAAATTTCCGAGGGCTTCATTGGTATTGACAAATTTTATTCTCTACTAGGAGAGTGCTAAGACATATTGTGAGCTCAATTTGATGCTAGGAGGAGGGCAGTTTCCTGTGAAAACTTATTTTTTCTGATACTGTTTTGTCAGTTTTATATTACCATATTGTAAGAATAAACCAACAAAGCTCATTACTTACTTTTTTAAAAAAAGTTAATCACCAAGTTATCAAAAATTTCTTTTTATTAGTGGGCTTCTGATTCCGGAAATTTAAAATAATATTATTGGTCTATCTGAAAATGTCACACTCAAATTTGTTCAAATACCTCCGTTCTATAAATCTCTGAAAACAACAGGAGTACTTCACACCAAACTTAAAAAAAAAACTGCAAAAAAGATTAAAGTGATAAGCTTAAGAAACAGAATAAAACTAATTAAAGAAATACTAAAAAGTATGTTTGCAGCCTCAATAGAGAAAAGGGCTTTCTAAGCAAAACACAAAACTTAGGTAAAAAAAATAAACAGATTTGCGTTATGAAAAGGTAAATCTTTTTTTCGCCCATGATACTATGAAAAAGTCAAAAGACTAGAAGAAAATATGAACAACATAAATAAAACAAAAGTAAAATATAATTGATAAAGTACGTTGACAAATCAGCAATAAAAATAAACTTTTCTTCTTATTCTTCACAGGATAAAGATGCATAATTTTATTATTAATCAAAATATCATTTTAACCCAAATCGGCAAAAATATAAAAGATGGATAACAACCACTATGGGTGAGAGTAATAAAGAGTACTCTCATGTACTGTTAGTGGAGAGTAAATGAGAGAGGCGTTTCTGCAAGGTAATCTCCATGTTTAAAATAAACATCCCTTTCCTCTCAGCAATCCATTTCCAAGTATCTATCTTTACACAGAAGATACCATTCGAAAGAGTTTTCTGAAAACATGGTAAAAACTTAAATGTTTATTAAAAGAAGAAAAGTCAAAAAAAAAAATCACAATCCATCAATAATCATAATGACAGCAGTAGATATTTATATTGCCATTATGAAATGCCGAGAACTTCCCCAAGTGCTTCACCTATGCAAATTCAGTTTGTCTTCCTGACAACCCCGTAAGGTAGGTGCTGTTATTATCCCATTAGAGATGGGAACTTGAGGCAAGAGGGGATGAGATACCTGCTCAAAGTCATCACACAGTTTATAAGAGACAGAGCCAGGTTTCAGATCCGAGTAGCCTGAGACCACACAACTTGGAAATACTATTAAGTAGTATTCACAGCTGCAGGAGATGCCCAGGTACCGATACAGAAAGACCTGCAAGGCAAACTGTGACCTTAACGAAGATGCAGAAGAGGATTGGTATTATCATTTCTTTACGGAACCCCAAATGAAGCTATATATTTGATTACCTACATAATAATTGAAGCTATGTAATTGATCGTCTACATAGGAATGCTTCCCGGATGGTTAAAAAAGTGATCTCTAGCAGTTAAAATGGTATGGTAGTGGTAGGAGAGGGTGATGGGAACTTCCATTTTTGCTTAATATATTTTTAAACTGCTTGAAATTTTGAAAAACAATAATGCATTCATTTGTTACTGTTATAATTTTTCAATGTTATTTTTCTTTTTAAAAAAGGTGGGGGCGGAGGGTCATATGGAAAACAGTTTGTCCTTACAGATGTTTCTACAACTGTGTTTCTGGCTTTCCATCACATTTTTCCCTTTTAAAAGTCGATCCAAATATCTGCTAATTCACCCTCCTAAACTTTCCAGAATTGTTTTCAGCTCATATAAAAAGCTTTCACCTTCAACCTTTTTTAGCTTTGGCCCCACTATGTTTATGACTATTTTTAAATAACCAGATTTTTGGTTGCTGTTGAAAGACATTTAGAAGATCATTTATAAGAGCAGAAATTTAAACTGTGAGCCTTGTATCTGGAGTTAAGAAAACCTGGATCGACCTCCTCAGGCAGTGTGGCTTTTCAGTTTTTACTTATTGGAAACCTCTAATGCTCAAATAGCAGAATTGAATTCGAATAGGGTGGTTTGCTACAAGGATAGGAGGCCTCAGATGAAATCTGTGCAGGCTATCAACACTGAATGAGAGAAAAAGCTTCCAAGAGTCACTAAGATCTTTAACTCTCGAGGACAAAAGATGCATCAATACTCAGGGAATAAATATCACATGTGGACTTCCATCAGAAAATCAAGCAACGCAAAGCTAATAGCCAAAACTATTCTCCGCCAGTGCGATGCATGCCAGGCCCCCTCCCCGCTGCTGGCTCCCGTCTATTTTTCCAACCCTGTGCACCATCAACGCCACAGGCAGGGCTCCCAACGTGGAGCACTCTTTGAAGACTTGGCAGCCTCATGCCCCTTGCTGCTTCCACTTCCCCTTCCCAGGCTTGGACAACTTCAGTGCAGAGAGGGAGCCAGGAAGCAACGTGAGAGCTCAATGCAGGACCTGGTTACAGCACTAGCGAGGGCAGTCAAAGGCCTGCTTCCCTGTTTCTTTAACAGTAAAGCTACTCTAGAAAATTCTTTGAGCGCTATTTCAGTGAAAACTAAAATTAAAATAAATCAGAGGCAGCCTTAGAAGAAAAGGGATTAAATTGTACATTTACATATGGGGGATTGATAGAACCATAGATTGAAATATATTTGTTATACATTCTATACATGCATATCAAGCACACATATGAATAATCCCTATACGGATGGCCAACCACTACCAGAGGGGCTTTATTTGGGATTCTACAATTATGGTAATTACTCAACCAAAAAGCGATAGGACAGTGTAAAGGCATAAAAATGAACATGGGAAAATGGACCAGGATAAATTCTACCTCTTGACGTCTTTATTGAAACAGGACCAGTGGCCTATTGGACACTAGCAAGAAGAAGCTTAAACTGTGTCCTGCAATAACGAAAGATAAATTCTAGGTTAACAGCAAGATATGAGACACCATCTGGCACTTCCGCCTACCTCAGAGCTGGACAAAAACACATATTCTGAAGTCATCCATTCAAAGGCAGAGAGGTATGATTTGAAGATATCCATGGGCAAAATGGACATTCAAAGTGAGTCCTCCAAATTTAATAATAATTGTTTAAAACAGTGTGTGAAAACCTACATACCCCAAGACAAAGCCTGGACAAAATGACCTCTCGTCTATGGCCATTACTTATCCGAAATAACTGAAAAAAATAAACAGAAGAACACAGGGCACTTTGTCCCCTATGGAGTCTTGAAGAAGCCTCGGGGTCTGTCTTTAACCGTTCACGCTAGCCATTCTCCAAACATTAACTGTTTTCCAGTTACAACACTAAACTAAACTAAGTGGGTGAAGCTGAAAATTCTCTCTGATCATCCAGTCAACTAATTATTAATTATTAATTATTAATTATTTATTGATGTACTCGGTGCCAGGCCTGGCTTGGGCACTGGGTGAGTAAAGACGCCCAAGACGACAGTGAATGCCACTGCCACGGAGCGCGTCTGTGCCACCTGCCCTGGACTGTACCATCAGCATTCGGTTTACAGTGAACGGACAAGGGGAAAAAAACTGATGACGCTCACAGTCCTATGGACCTGTCTCCAAGGACAACACCACAGCTCAATGGTTGTCTCCTCAAATCCAGGTTTAACTCATTACTCTGGAATTTAGAGATCACCTTCCCATGAAAGCAAGGCCATAAATAATGTTTGGGGTCTCGGGTCGATCTGTAAAACCTGAGTTGCCTTGCATTCAGCTGTAGTGTGATCTTAAAAGGTTTCTGGTTTGTGTTAACCTGGGCCCTTCAAATCAACAGTATTAAACTGTAGTTTATAATCTGGAGGTTTCTACTACAGATTGAAACAGTCAACACTGGAGATAAACTGTGCAATGCTAGGGATGGGCAAAAAGCTGTGTCTCTGGGTGGGCTGGCAGCCACTGTCTCGATCTGTCTCCAGGAAGAGGGAAGAAGATGGGGTTGGAAGCTCCCTGGAGACGCTTGCAAGAGCCAGGACCACATCTGGGAGTGCCCGTCTGCACATCCACCACTGGCCTCTCACAGCGTCTGTAGTTCCAGCCAAGGGCACGTGTGCACAGAGCACACCACTGCTGCTCAGAAACCATGACTGACATATTGCCTGATTATTTCAAGAAATATAAAAGTATTTTTACATTTTCTTCCTGTTTTAAGACATACGTACTCCAGCGGTAATCCCAGTTCTAACAGCATTTAAAACGCACTAACTTACATTGATTTTTAAACACCCCTTTTTATGCAGTTTCTTTTGCACTCAATGCATAAGCTGCATCCTAATTTCTAGACTCCCAAAGATTATTGACTCCGTGTCTGGCTCGTAAAACAACAATCTCAGCCCAGGCCCGTTTCACCTACATCATGCCACAGATAGGCATGTAGCTAAAAATAGAAAAGTAAGCTATTCTAAACAAGCATGTGAGTCTCTAAGACAAAATTTCTAAAAACAATTCTATTAGGTTTAGAAGTAAGGCAGCAAAACACACACTATGGTAGTTACTGCCTGAACGAAGTCACCTGCTGACTCTGTGGCAGGGCAAAGCAAACTCTTCCTTACAATTCATTAAGGATACCCTCAGGTGCTCTAGTGGCAATCACCCCAAATCATCCAAACAAAATACTGCTTCAGTTTTAGTGCTGGGGTCTCAATATGAAATGCAATCTTCTCTAAAACAAAATGTCTTTTTTATCCTTCACTGCTGCACTACAGAGCAGGTTGACATTTACAGATAATTCTGTCTGTGGTTTTCCTAAGCCAAGGGAGGGGAGGGGCTCCTAAATTTTGTTCTATAGATTCTCAAAGCTTTTGTGGAGCTCCCAGAAGGACCTAAACACATTCTCTCTGCAGTACTCATGGGATGAAAGATCTCAAACTAAACACTTCAAGACAGAGAATTGTACTTCTAGGACCTGCTACTCTCTGGTAAAATCTATGCTTGGGACATCCAGTCCAGGTACCTTTAAGGAAAGAAAGCACCTGATAAAAATGAGAAAAACAAAATGCTATGGGAGGTAGACTTTACACAGACAGCAGCAGCCCAGCCCAGGCCCGGGTGCCTGCCGAAGCACTGGGACCCAAAGGTCTACAAAGCAATGACTGAGTTTGGTTTGCAGTGCCTCCCCAACAGCTGTCACACTCAGAAGACCCGGGAGCTCATGTTCATAGCACAGAGCAGGGCTTCTCAGAGAATGCTTGGGCAACAGCAGATTCAGGTTCCCTCAGAAACTGTGAGAAATGCCAGTCTCAGGTTCACCCTAGACCTACTGCATTAGAAACTCCAGGAATGGCCTAGCGACCTGTCTCCACAAGTCCTACAAGAGTTTCTGGTGCACAGTCAAGAACCACTGCCACCGGATGAATTAAAATCACTGTAGCGTAGTCTCTCTCCCAAGCCTTATCTATAATTGGAAAACAAAAGATCTTTTCTCTTCCTATAGAAAAGTCAAGGATCAGCAGACCAAGAGGAAATCAGGAGAAGATTTGGGGGAGATTTTAAAGCCCAAATTTAGCACTACTCATTCATTTCCATCTTAGGAATCTCAGTCGTGGCCATCAACAAAGGGAGAGAAGGAAACATAAGAAATAGGCCTGATCTTCCCCAGAGCGCAGTTCATGCTGGCCAACTTACTGCTCATTAGACATTCCCTTCCAGGTACACGAGTACCATTAACAGTAAGTCTAATAGACCATTCAGATAAAGAAAACCCTCCAGACGTGCTCTCCAGCACAACTAAGACGCCACTTAAACCTTCCACACACCTCCCCTACTTAACACAAAGTGTCCACCTATAAGAGGCCACACAAAATACAACAATAACATACTAGCCAATACTTAAGTTTAAACATCTGAGTAAACACTTTTAAATCATTGAAACTCTTTACTTTTTATGTAACAAGAATATTTATAAAAAGTTTTCCCCCCTAAAATTAACTTTCAATCCTCTAAAAAGACCAGTTACCTATTCATGGGCAGTAGAGTTCCTAGTTTTTAATTCAGCACTGAGAATTTTTCCACTCAAAAAAAAAAAAAAGAAGCCATTCATTCATAAAACTTCCATGTCCTGCCAAATGGCTATTCTTATTTTGCTTCCCAACTCTGTTGTTTAGATTTCAAAAAATTAGAATCTGGAAAAGCAGTAGCAAGACCCAAAGCACACCACTGAAGACGTGGAAATCAAATGTCGGCAGGAAGGACCTGTCTGTACACAGTACACGTGTCCACGCTACCCGATTGCCACTGTGCCTTGCCTGCCTTTCTGAAGCAAAGGAAAAACCAAGCACCGTTTATTTGCCTATTTCATTATTACTCTCTTGATACTCAAGAAACCAGTTCTGCGTCTTCCGGGACAACTGTCCTCATGGGAAAGTGAGTACTGCTGAGTAATCAACATTATTTTGCTCTGTCTTAATTTGTAGTATCGTATCCTTGTTGCTGTTTTTTTTAGCCTTAAAACCTAGTCATCGAGAATCTAGCTGCTTCCTTCTTTAGTGGTAATTAGCACTGGTCACAAGCCAAAAATGATGCAACGTGAGAAGTAAAATAAACACAACCCTTCTTACCTTTCATGCCAAACTTGGAGTGTCTTGCCAACTTCAGCAGAAACAGCATTACCAGCAGACAAAATCCCACCACAGATGCAATTACCACCACAGCATAGACCTAGGGAAAGGAAGAGAGGGCAGTTATAACCTTGCTAATTAGCTACCTATAACCATATGAAAACGACTATGAGGCTGATGATAGTTAATATCCATCAAACACCTACTACTTGCTCTCATAACAGCTTTACATATACCAATTCATTTAATCTTTAACAACCTTTCGTCTAAGGCAGTGCCTCTCAGGAGATATTTGGCAATTTGGGGTTGTCACGACTGGGGGACGGTGTTACTAGCACCTAGCGGATGGAGTCCAGGGGTGCTGCTAAACATCCCACAGTACCCAGGACAGCACCTCCCAGACAAAGAATTATTCGTCCCAAAATGTCAATAGTGCCAACGCTGAGAATCCCCGCACTGGAGCTGTCCTTCTGTCTGGTATAAAGAATGCTAACTTCCAAACAAATGGCTGCTTTACCGGGCCAGTCCTGGAATGATGATAAGGCTGAACAGAGCTCCCAGCTAATGCACGGAATGAGGCGAGGAAGGAACCTCTGCTGTCTCAAGCCGCTAAGATGAAGGGGTTTTGTTACGGCGCATGGCATATCCTGGCTGATATACCCAGCCCACGGTGAGAGGCAGTATACAGTGGAGATGAGTAACATGGTTCCTTCCTGAGTATAAAACATAGGTTTCCCACTTCTTAGCTGCACAACTTCAGAATGACGTAACATCATTCTTACGTGTAAAACGGGGAGTATTATAATTCTACCTTGTAGGTTGTTGTAAATCCTCAATGACTTAATGAAGATAATAGGCTTGAAACAGTGTCTACCACAATAAATAATAAATTAATGTGAGCTATGATGATGATGATGATGATGAAACTAAGATTTAGAAAAATTAAATAGACAGCTCATGGTCATACCCTCCCAAGCCTGAGATTTGAACCAAAGTCTGTCCATGGATAAGACCTGCTTGGTGCATCTCCAAAGACGTGGTTGGGAATAAAGGCAGGAAAATAAAAACACATGGCTAGTGGCTAATCCTCCCAGGACACTGTCTCGATGTCAGATGAGGGAAGCATTTAATGAGTCAAAAGGCACAGAAAAGGGCCATGCCAAGCACTTGGAGCAAAGGGATGGCAATTCTATCCTGAGGAAATTTATCTGTGAGTGGCTCTCTCAGAAAATGCTTCTGCAAATGTTTGAGTCCAGACCTAAGTTTATATCTGCCACCTATACACACACAAAATGACAGCAATTCCGACAAAGCTAACTATGGATCAGCTCATTCTAAGCAAAACCATTTCCCTGAAGTCACCTAATGATATTGGGTTTTTTAAAATCTTTATTTTTAACTAACGTTTTCATGGGAAAGAGATCAGAGTTTCTTAGCTATAAGTTTCTCTACCTTTATTATTAAATTCCAGATTTCTACAGGTAGAAGGGGAATATCTAACTAAACAAGTGCAAACTCTGTTTCGTAGATAAGGGAACTGGGATGGAGAGAGGTTAGAGGACTTGCCCGAGTCCCCAGCCTCTCGGCAGTACCACAGTACAGTCTCCTGCATTTTGGTAAGTCCTTGGCTGGGATGGGCCCTGTGTTCACAGGACGCCTCAGCTGTACCCACAGCTGGAGCACACGCTTCACTTCTGCAAGCTTCTCCCCTTTAGATGATAAATAACACATGCCCTACCTTCCCTATGACTTATCGTGTAAGTCAACCTGGAAAATCAAAAGGGGGCTCTCCTGCTGAAAAGCAGCTAATGACCTACAAACAAATATTTAAACCTATCGAAGTCATTCTAAGTTTAAATCCTTTAATAAACAAAGACTCCTGGGACCATGAGAAAAATCACTTCCTCAAAAATGTATTCATTGATAAACACAGAGTTTTGTGTACTGTGCATGTGTTGGGATAGGGGTGATCTTTCATGTGGGAGAAAAGAATGGGTGAGTCTGGTTGGCTGGTTGGTGGACTGGTTGGTTTTCCTCTAAGAGAGAATATCTGTCAGGACAGACAAAGGGGATCTGTCCTTCCCTGCAAAGCCAAGGAGGTGCATGAGGAGCATTTGTTGGACCGCAAAGGTCAGGGTCTGAGGTTGTCTTCTGAAAGCCCTGACAAACCTTTAATTTTTGTACCAGCTCCCTGGCTCTGAAACTCCTTTTCTAATCTAATAACCCTCCCTCTGATCAGGGACTGTTCATGCATCAAATATCTGAAACACACATAACTTTAAAATTTTCTTTAAATTCTACAAAACATGACCTTGCCCTTCTCATACAGGTTTCTAGGGGCCTCAGGCAGAGTCATAACGCACAGACATTCCACAAAGATTCCTGTAACTGATCTTGCCTTCCAGTGACCATGCCATAGATGGTTCAAATATCACTGAAATATGCCAACCAAGGGCTTAAATTTATCATCTGTATTAAAAAAGAGAAAACTGAATTTGACATATAATTTTTAGTCATTGGGATACTTAAACACCTGCGAGCTTGAGACATGTTGCTTGGATTTCTTTCGTACACAAACAACTTTCTCAAACCAAGAAACATTAAATGGTTTGGTATGAGATGACAAACTGAAATGACTGTGTAAGGCAGGAAGCAGCAACCATTCTGCAGTTGGCTTACTGTGGCATTTGCTCTTGCTGTTTCCATTTAATCATCTTGGAAACGTGTGTGTGTGTATGCTGGGTATGTACATATTGGGTTGCAGTTTCACTATATCTGTCGATGAGCCTCCCGTTCCCATTGCCATGGCCTTGGTTCAAGTACGCATCACATCTCCTTATCACTGTACCAAATCCTCAACTTCCGATAGCCTCACGAATAGCCTCACTTCCAATCTGTCTGTTCTACAACCGATTCTGTAATGTTCACCATAAGTCTAGTCAGTCTGCAAGATTTCTTGAGTGCCTACCAGGTGCCAGGCAGTATTCTCAGGAGGTTAGGAACACAGCTGTGAAAAACATGGACCAGGTTGCTTATACTAAAGGATCTAGGGAAGTGACAAAAACATTAAACAAGTAAAGAAATAAATAAGGTAATTCCAGACAATGATGATTGCTCAGTAGAACATGAAAGAGCGTCATGGCTGCCTGCGTGCCACCTAGTTAAAGTTATATGATGACCACTGGGAATCGTGTGCCTTACAGGAGGAACCACAATGTCAAGTGTAAACCTGGAGTATTCAAGGCAGCACTAAACAAGACAGGTGGTGGGCCTGAGAAGAGTATGGGGGATGAAGCCAGAGAGGAGGCAAGGACAAGATCAGGCAGGGCCTCGTAAGCCGAAAGTTTGGCTTTTATGATAGAAGTTTTATTACAAATGAGTTGAGAAGACTCTGAGAACTCAAATAAAAACGTGATCTTATTTGTACTTTAAAAAGTTCACTCAGGCTGCTGTGTGGAGAAAGACCAGAAGATGACATGGATGGGAGAAGGAAGCCAGTCAGGAGGCTGTGGCGGTCACCCAGGAAGTGCGGCTGTGGCCATCTCTCTGCAGAGGACCAGACAGCAAGTGTTTCCAGCCTTGCAGGCCATCGGTCTCTGCTGCAACTATTCCACCTGCCAGTGTAGCACAAAGGTAGCCACAGACAACATGGAAAGGAACAGGCATGACAGTGCTCCACTAAAACTTGAATCGGTCTAGGAAACACCTGTTTCTCCACTTACCGAGAGATGTTCCCGGCCAGCTTTGTCTGCATCTGTGGAAGGGATTTCGTTACTTCTGTTCGTGGTGTCCCCAATGTCATTTGCTGCAGTCCCATAATCTTAAATCGGAGAAAGTGGAAACAGAGGAAACATGAAGTTGTCATTAGGCTGCCAGGAAACATGAGGCCACAGTAAGACCCAGACGAAGCAAGACAAATCACAGAGATTCCAAACCACTGACAGCTGGCTGTGGAGGAATGGGGCCTGGCTGCTGAGTTAGGTCCATTGTAGCACTGGGGCTGCCCAATGCCAAAATTTTATTCAACCCATATCTTTACATCATTGTTTGGTTGGTCACATTCTAAACCTGGTTTAGGGTTTTTTCTTTGCCCACAAGAATATATCTCTTTATTGATGGTGTATTTAAAACAAATATGAAAGGGGATCAATTATCTGAGAGCCATAGATTTATAGACTTGGAAGAGTCCTTATAGGACCCTTTACTCCACATGGATCAGGATGGAAATCAATGACTGATTTTTTTGTGGGTAGTTTTTATTAGTAATAACACATACAAAAGGTCACAGAAAATTCTTGGTAAATGTACTGCAGACAATGTTGTTTATGAATGTTTGTATATTAACTCTAAATAGGGCCAGTGCCTTCAGTTTCCATCCCTAACGAGCTACCTCATTAACCCAGTCCAGCTAAATAAACTTCTCTAGGTAGAATCATCACACTGGTCCTGGGACACCAGTTTAAATTATATTTTTATTAGCAGAGTGTTCCTTTGAATGTGAATGAAAAGTAACAAAATATCATCCATTTTCTGTTTTATTTTCTGTTTGCTATTTTATGCTTAGTGCCCAAAATCATATTCTCATCATTTTTATTTTGGATATCTTAAAGCTGATGTCAAACACTAACAGATATCATTTATTTGTGTCTGTGGGTCAAAGACACAAAGTGGGATCTGAAGCCAACAGGAAGATGATATTTTCAAAGTCTTAAAGTTATTGGAAGGGAGTCCAAAACATAACTTAAAAGTGTAAAATCAAGATTCAAACATATTTCTCTGTGACATAATATGAGATATTCTTTCTTTAAACCATATTGGAACATGTAAAAACAAAAGTACACAAGCTACATGCACAAAATCAACCAAATCACAGCTTTCAAGAAATGTGGCTTAACATGCATAAGCAGGTAAAGACAGAATAGCTCCCCAGTTAAAATCAGCTCAAGTTAAATATACACACACGTAATAAACATACAAATATAGAACTGTTTTACAGAAAAAATAAAATGTCAATATGGACATGTAAATATAAAATTAAAGAACAGACTATTTTATAGAACAAATATATAAATATAACATTTTAATCAATTGAACTTTTAATCATTCTTAAATTTCAAGCCAAGTGTTGAAGTGCAGCCTGCCACTTCCCCAAACAGTGGCTTCCTGATCACAAAAGTGGTTTGGAAATCTGTTAAAGATGAGTTTTTACCTCTAGTTAAACATTCTTGGCATTCGATCAAAATAGCAAAATAGAGATGAGATATTCAGTCAAAAGCTAATATAGTAGACGTTTTGGTTTCTTCCCTTCCACATTTTTATGAGAACCCCATTTTATTCCAGGGCTTCAGCCTGTCCACCTCTGGGGAAGCTGACCTAACCTCTGGGAGTGGGACTAGGTAGTCACGGGTCAATCCATCCCTTCTATCAGACATGAAGGCAAGAATGGGCCAGGACCCAACTGGGTCTTGAATGGGATATAGAAAGGGCTTGCTGGAGGTCTCTGGGAAAGCTCTTTCTTCTGGGACACCTTCAGAAGCTTTCGCCTTTTTCGCATCCATATGAATGGAAAAAGTGCCTCTGCCAGCATGATCTTGTAACATAAAAGGAACCAGCTTTCAGCAACGCTGGCGCCACAGCAGAGGAGCGTAAAGACGAAAGGAACACGGGTCCTCGAAGACACAGTTGAGCCAACCAGCGAGCAAGCCCCACCTCTGAAGCTCCTGTCTGTGAGCCAAAGTTCCTCGATATACAAGAAACATAACTTTGAATTGGGTTCACCATCATAGCCAGAAACTGATACACCTCCCTTTTCTTGGTAGTCATGGCTTTTAAACAATTTGTTCCTGATTATGAAAACAAAATGTCTGCTACAGTGGAATGGATTTACTACGCCCAGGAACAGAGCATGAGACAGAAAGTGCTATTCACAGACTCTGCAAACATCAAGGGAAAACAACCCTCAATACTGATTTTTGAAATATTATTTTGGCCTATAGAATGCTTAATGTGTATATTTAACTGAGCTTAGAGGTGTTCTTTTACTTGATTTATTTCATTATACACAAACATTCTGAAAAAATATAAAGTAAAGAAAATGATAGCTACCTCCATAATCAACATAATTCAGGTTTGTACCTAAAAAAAGCAAAACACAGCAAAGATTAATAAGTATGCATTTTGGAGTTAAAAAATTACTCACCTATCCCAACTAAAATAAGCTAAATATACACTGAAGATTTTAAAATCAAACAGACTGTTCTACAGGACACATAAATAAACCCTGAAATTCTTGGTTTGCTTCACGTTAACTCTATTCTCCCCAGTCCTCCAACTTCCACCCCTTCGAAAATGAAAAGAGTAATGAGAAACCACCAATTACTTTGGAAAAATTTCTGCAATCAATGAATTACGACCATTTCTTTTTGTGCGCTGCTTCTATTTTTTTTTTTTTTTGTACTGTTTCTATATTGGCCATTTTAATTGCTATTTTGGTATTCTTATTCCAGAGACAGATCACTTTTGCACCACTTTTGTTATTCTCTGATGGTTTAGGAGTTACTGTCAAACTATGTGTAGCACAGCCGTTTGCATTTATGAATATATTATTAACCACCTTGCATAATGATATCTAAAGCACAATTTTGCTCTCTATACCTAGACTTCGGGGAGGTTTCTAAGGCTGAAAAAAGATCCATTTTTTTGCCCTAACATAACACAGAAAAGTAAATTGTAGTTTTTCTATTGAAATCATTTAAATACAAGAGGTTATAAATAAATGTTACATCAGAGAGAAAGTAAACCAACTTGATTTTTTTGGATGGCTCTGCAGTCAACAAGATAATCCGAATATTCTGCCCTAAGGTATTTCCATGAGACTTGCCAAAAACATTTTTAATATTTTTCAAAACTCAGTATTAACGAGAACTGGTGACAAAAACATTTGCTACTTATTCTCCAATCAGAGATAACTGGGTTTCTACATGAAAGTCTACTTGGAAATAAAAGTAAATTTTGTTATAACATTTAAGTGATTGCAGAATGAATTCCTAGAGCTCCTGCCCATGCTTTCAGTCCTCATTTGCCATGTGAAGTGGTAAAACTTGTAAACCATAAAGCTTACTCAGTTTTCATTTCACTTCTGAACTCTTAGCAGAAAAAGGCCATTAAAATAAAGTAGAAAGAGCCAATTTTCTAACCATGTATTCCCCAGCAAGTAATCAAGGTTAGTCTAAATGAAGAACCAAATAAAAGTGGCCCCAATGTTCAAATTAGAATTTTAACACATCTCAACTGGAAGAGCATCTATTTTAGCAGGGAGAACATTAAATAGACAGCTGTGCACTTCGATTCAGGGATGCCGCACACAGCCATGTGGTCCCTGCTGTGCACAACTCTAGGGGGCGCTTTTTATATTGCAGTCTATATGAACAGCACCAGCTGAAACTGTACAGTGTACATCTGTGCAGCCGCTCAAAGCCATTGATTGCAGTAACCTTCAATTGTACTTTGAGTTTTATTATCCCAAACACCATTTCAAAGTAGTTTTGAATTACAGTATGTCAGTATGAATTGCCAGAATTATTTGTAGCTGGTATGATACCCTGAGAAGGAATCTGAAGTCTGCCCTGCAGTTTGAGGGCAATTCAGTGAATAAAGCAGCAGGAATTATCAGGGGCAGCCCTCCTGCTGAGATCTGCAGCACATCCACCCATCCTCTGAAGTCCTTCCCTTTGCAAAGGCCCTCGACCAGTGGCATCCCCCTCACCGTGGGACTTTACTGCCCCTGCTGAAGGAATGGTGCTGTTGTACAACCCCAACAGAGCAAGTCACTCTTTAAACTGCTCAGTAATCCATTATGTGAGAAGATCTCGCTCTGCCCTCTTCCTGCTGGGTAGTCTGAGCCTGCAAGGGTACACATCCGCCAGAGGCCACACCTCACTTCCAGACCTCACTCCAAGCACCTGGCACCCAGAACTCTTCCTCTGTGCCCCAAACCCCACTTCCTAGGCGTGGCCAGCCTTTTCTCTAGATCTGTCAACCCAAGGGCAGCCACACCAGCAGCATGAGCACCCTCTGACCCAAGGAGGGCTGAGGACTGAGCTGGGACAGGTGGGCTGGGGTGTCCACATGCACACTTGTGAAGCCTGTCATTGTGGAGCTCGAGTCACCAGTCAGAGGCCATGGCCTCTATATATTCCTGCATGCAACCCAGGAGTCTGAGAATTCTGACTTAAAACCCAGCCTTCCAGGTCACTATAAACATATTTGTCATGTAGGAAAATAGAACTTACTTTATCTCACAATTCATTAACTTGTTTTATAATTTTTAAGTATTTGGATAGAAGTATGCAGACCCTACTTTGTACTAGGTGACCAATCATTCCAGATTGCCTGAGGATTCCTGAAACATTGGACTTTAAGTTTTAAAACTGGGGCAGTCCCAACCAGATCCTTTCAGCTTGCCCAGGACTGAGGGCTTTCCCCCAAGGTGGGACTTCCGTTGCTTAAACTGGGAGGAGCTGGTCCGCATTCCTTGTTCTTGTGCCCTCGTGGACCGTGAGAGGCAGCCTGCGGTCACCATTCACTTTTACACATACGATTCCGTACGAATGTAAAAAGACTGAGCTCCAGAGCCACATTCATCTCAGCCACACATTTAAACAGCCTCAGTGAGTATGAATGATGTAAGATTCAATCTGCCTCAGCACAGAGGGGGGGACCCAAACAAGGCACCCACACAGCCCTGGGAAGATCCAAGAACGCCAAAGCAACCCCGTGTAGATGGTGTCAGTTGCAGAAAAATGGGATTTGAGATGGAATCAAAAATAAACAGGTTGGCCCATAATATAGAAAACATGTCATTTTCCAGACGTGTGATTCATATCAGTGCATGCATTTCCTACCAAGTTCACCAGCAAAACCAAGAGGCTGCATCTAAACTTTCTGAAAAGCGCTATTTTTTTTTACTTCATTTTCCCAGATGGAGCAGAAGTATCATCGCTTCACTTTCCCTGTAACAACCAACTTTAGTGTAAGATTACGAGTCTTGCAGAAAGACATTGTGGGAGGAGCCATAATAGGGGGTTGTTTTCTTCCCTAAGCACACCGTGCTGTGTCTGATGAGGGGCTACTCACCACGATAAATAAAAAAACGTGGCTCTCGGTGCACAGAAGTTCAGAAAGCCTGGCGCATGGCAGAATGTACAGATCTAGAGTTTATGAAAAACAAGGGTCACATCACTCCAGTTGACCCCAGCTGACCCCAGCTCATCAACAGCAGTTTTGCTGTTGCTTCTAGCAACTTCCCAGTCAAGAAGAAACTGCCATGATGTCTGTTCGCACTCTAATATTGAAGCAATTATTAGCAGCATTTTAAATGCAAACACTGAAAAAAGTTACCACTTCCTTTTTAGACTTCTGGCCATGACCCAATTTTTAAAATATTCTGCCATTTTTAAGTCTGATTTCTAGCTGGTTTCTTTTGCTTAGTTTAACGCGTTCATTGCATACTGTCACGTACTGTTACATACTAAAGTGAGGAACCCCCATTAGAGATATTCAGGACTAAAGGTAAATGAGGGGAGACAAGCAGTGGCTGTGAGGGAAAGTACCCAATGGGAGAATGAATGGAGGATGAAGGCGCAGGAGCGGCATCTGCTGAGTCACACCCTGCAACTGGGATTCCATGTGCTTCCCTGAACACCGTCTCAGTAGCTCTCAAGGCAAGAACCTCAGATGCAGGCAGCAAGAGGTGGCATTAAGCCCTAGAGCTTCATGCTGGGACTCTGTGGAATAAAATATGGAAATGCAGGACTCCATTCCACCCCCAGCAGTGCACCCAGGGGCAGACTGTTTTCTCCCTGCATGGTTCGCTCAAGCATAAAAGCTACACATCCTCCATAACCGAAAGACGAGGGCCCAGTACCCACGCCTACTCGTCTGATGGGCAGATTGTTTCCCAGAGTCTGCTGAGCGTCCTAAAGTGCCCCCCTCGCTTTTACTTTGGTCTTGACCTAAGGGGTGATGGGAAGAGAAGTAACAGGTCCAGAGTGCAGCTCGGAGCCCCAAGTGAAAAGCACAGTGGTGACGGCACGACAGCCACGGACACGGCCCGGACGGAGCGCGGAGTGAGCAGGCGGGTCTGCACCTCCAGGAGACAAGGCCTCGGGCACGCGAGCTTCCAAACACGAAAGAGAAAATCGCTTCTTTCTTTTCCCAACACTCTGCCATCCTCTGTGTCCCATGCTAAATAACCCAAAACAGGGATCTTTCAGTCTCTATCTTTTATCTGTTATAGCTCGTGGGTAAATCTTATGTCTTTTTACCTGCAAGACTCTACAGTTAGAGGAAAAACACATTTGTAAGATAAAATATAAATTGTGGGAAGAGAGGGAGCCAGACAGCAGGGTTCATTTTCCATTCTGCTACCAAGATAAAAACAATGGTGGAGGCCAGGAAGACACATCTGTTTCTCTGCTTTAAGCTTTTAGTCTCCCCTCAATAGCCTAAAGAAAAAACAAAAAACAAAAAAAGAAAAGAAAAGAAAAGAAAAAGATTTTTCTTTCAATTCTGTTTGCAGACTCTTTTAGTGTGATCTCGAAAACTATTTCACAGAATTCCATATGATAAAGCAAGAGCAAAAGATGTGTCCTCTTCCAATAAACTGTCCTTGCTTTGCCAGCAGTGTTTTCTGACTCGGTGGTCCCCATCGTGACTTTCAGGTCCTCGCTGCCGCCCTTCCTGAACGGCAGGCTGAGCTCAGGGCCCTGGAGCGCTGGGGACGGGCAGTCTGGGCATCCTCTCTGGCTGAAGCACTCGTGTGCTATGCATGGGCACAGAGGGCCCTTCACTTTTCCTGTAACAAAGGAGTCTTCCACAGCACAGGAGAGCATAATAGCGTGGGCTCGGCAGCTTCTTGGGAGCTTCGGGCATGTGTAAGTAATTACCATTAGCACTCTTGAGATATAAAGAGCTACTTAAGGATAAATCTTAATTATCATGACTATGAGTCTATGGCCACACCATACTGTTCTCAGTTATTTAAGACAGAAAAGGATGTAGAGAATTCTTTCCTTTCACTCCCAGGACAGGAAATGGGTTCTGACAAATAGCCTAGGGAACAAGTATGACACAGCCGGGGGCGCTGCGCAAGCTCTCGGTGCTGACACTCGGAGAAAGTTCTCTCGCTGCCTTCTTTGGCCTAAGTGCAATCTAAACCTGCCAGTGTGGGGCAACGCTGAGTGCTGCAGAGAGCTCTAGTTCATCCAGACGTCATGAATCTTTTGATAAAATGGCACAGAAGGAGAAGCTGAGGGGAAAACTCCTCCAATATTTATAGTTTGCTCCTGACGCGCGTTTTGCATAGGAGACGACTGCTCCTGAATTAGGAAACACAAGTCACCAACTCCCACCGCTTGTGTGAATGCGCATCCTCGAGCTGTGACGCTCTTCCTGCATGAGTGGGCCATCGCGACTCTCCTATGCACTGCCTAAGGGATGGGAGGCTCTAAAACGAGCGGTTTTGTCATCTGGTGCTCTAGCTAGGTTTGTTCTAAGCCTAAAGTATTAAGTCATTTGGATAATTATTTTGATAGGAGCATAGAGAATCTACTCTTAATCGACACATACACATTTACAGAAATATCTAACCTTCAACATTCTTAGAACCTGTACTATCTGATCAGAAGACGCTGACAAAGGCTCCAGGCTTCTTCCTTACGACAAATTGTAAGCGACCTCTCTGCCATTAATTTCTGCTTCAAATTCTGCTATAAAAGGCACCCTCCCCACCCCTAATCTCCACTCGGTCTCCAGGTACACTTTCCTGCTCATGAAGGGAGGACTCTTCTGCACATAAGATTGAATTCCAATGACAGTCACAGAGTGGATCAATTTCATCTTAGACAAGTCTTTATTTTTGGCCCATAAGCTAAATAGGATACATCAGAATCTTTGGAGAACCTCTGATAGCCCCACACTGTGTATGTGGTGCCTGCAACTGCTGTCTCTACTTTTTATCCACTCTTCCAAGCTTCAAGACTACATACTGAATTCATCCTACTTTTTTGCCAAACCCAATTAGAGGGCATCACTGTGCACCATCTATCCTGTATTTTTATCCTTACTATGTTTTGATTTCCTCAGGGAGAGGCAGTGAGCAATCCTGAGGGAAGCCTGAGCGGTTCTTCCAGAAGCTCGCCAGGGTCTGCAGGGCAGCAGTGGACTGTCCTCACTGCCCCTCGTGTGGCCTGTGGACAAGCGGCATCAGCAGCATCTGGGAGCTTGTTAGAAATGCATCCCTCACCCTTCTGCACATCCGCTGAATCATAATCTGATTTTAACAGGGTCCCCAGAAGTTTTGTATGCGCATTAAAGTTTGAGAAGTCCTGTTTACAGCTCACTGAGAATTCTTACCAGAGTCAAAAGTTCCCAGTGGCATGAAGGATGACAATTTTTCAATGAAATATAAAGCAATAGCAAGACACCCAAATGTTGGGGGTGAGGTACCTCTGGCCACAGCTGCAAAAGACATTAAGGGTAAGGGCAGGAGATTGATTTTTTCCCAATGACATACCTCTGGGCCCCATTCCAAACAATGAGGGAGAAGGAAAAAGAGCTTGGATACAGAAAGAGCTTAAATTTCGCCACCCTTTCTAGGTACCAAACTTTGACTTAGTTTCCTCCTCAAAGGGCCACCTCTAGAAGGCTCACGTAGTAAAACGGCAAGCCGAAGCTTCTGGACAAAGGAGAACAAAGCCAGTTCTGAGATCAAAGCTTTTCTGGGCAGAAAGTTTCTCCCTAATGGCTGCAGAGCACAAGCACAAAGCGAGGTGAGAAATGTGCACCTTTTGTATTACACTCTCAGTGCCCACCTCGGAAGAGGATGACACTGCATTCACAAAGGAACTGGCTGACAACTGGACCCACGTCCTTTGAAAAGTCTGATCCACCTTGAGACTTTAAGAGGTCCCCGGGAGGAGAGAACAAGGTAAAACTTATGGAGAACTGTCTTTGGGAAAGTGTTTCCACGCCACCACCCCACCAGGGGCTTCCAGGGAACCATGCTAAGAACTTAAACTGCGTTCTTTGCAGGTGGAAGGCTCAGAGGACGAGGTCTGACTCCTGCCAAGAAGAAGAAAGCAACCTGAGGCTGCAGGATACAGGTGGCATGTGGTTCGACCTGCACACCTGTGGAACGGATGGAGGTGGCACTGGAGAAAGTCTGTGTGGGGAGTCTTAGATCCTGCCAACAGGGCCACCTGGACGGGCAGAGGGAGCCTCACAACACAGAGCTCCTTCCTGGAGGAAGGAGTTGCTTTCGCCAGCTGGAATGGAAATTCATTCACTTGTGTCACGGGAACCGCAGAGAGAGGACTCTCCAAGAACCCACAAAGGTGTCGAGGACAGAAAGTCTGAGTATCAGCCCTGAACATTCCCAGGTCCCAAGAGCACAAAGCTGTCAGCAAGCAAACTTCCCTGCCATGCCCCCCACCCACCCCTTCCACGTGAGCAGCAGAGGGGCTGAAACCTCAACAAACTCCAGACCCCCGACACCTCCCCCCAATACTACCAGCCTAAACTTGGAGAGGAGAGGAGACTGGCCACAAGGTCAAATCCAGAGTTCTGATTTCTAACTCAGACCGGACATGGAATTTCTCGATTAAGATTCTGTCTGCAGCCTAAAATGACCAAAGTAGCAAACTTGTTACTCAATTATGAGCCGAGAAATCTTAGCACTCAGAGTCTTCCATAGCAGCGAGGCTCACCCGTGGTTGCTCATTGGAATCATTGGGGATCTTAAAAGAAAAATGCCAAAACCCAAATCTTACCCAGGAGCCACTGAACCAGAACTGGTAAAGGTAAGCCTAGGAAAATGAAATAAAATAAAATAATTATGAAAGGTCTCCAGGTGATTCCAATGGTGCAACAAGGGGTGGGAAGATACTGTTCTGTGAGCCAGGGAAGACTCCTCCTAGTGAATCGATTTTAAACAGACAGTGAAAAACAATAATAAAACTAGTTTGTCACTAGTTGTGCTTTTCAGTGTGCTAGAAAGATAAACACTACATATAGTTCTCTAGGTTTCATTTTGAAGCTAACGTTGCACTTTGTGCTTTAAACACAGTGTCTGGAGTCTGGGAAGGTCTTTTCTCCCTTTCTCAGTTACTGGCCGGTTTCCAGTGATTAGCAGATGGGGAAAGCACCGGCGTGAGGTCTGGGGTCCTGCTGACATCTCAAGATCTGATGACAACTGTCCTTCCCCATTAGCGCCCTGGCTGGCTCCACGTCAGAGTCTGCATGGTCCCAGCACTCTCGAAAGACATTCTACGGGGACCTTGGTGTTCTGGCCTCTCTCTTCATCGCCTGCCTCATATCCTCACCCTGCGCTCGGCAGCCCCTTGGCCTGGCTGACGCTGGCACTAGGTCTGTCTGCCCTGTCCTTCCTCCAAGCAGAGAGCGCAGCGTCTGCTGCTCCGTCCAGGGCTTCCACACTGTGCTGCAGCGGAGGCAACAGGAACCGTCCTGATGCCCAACCAGTTACCTTCCAGGCTCACCAATTTTTTCAGGGACTTTTTGCTTATTTGCTTTTACTTAGGTTTTAATTTCTTTCAGCACTCTTCACTCTCTGTCTTCAAAAATGAATTCCTAAGTAAAGTGACCATCCCACTGGAATCTCAGGTCTAAGCCGAGTGGGGAACGTACTCCAAGGACACCAGAGCTGCTGCATCGAGTCTTCCAGCTCTGCATGGAAATGCAACCGGCCTCCTGGGATCCCAGGCTGCTGCTTTTTGCAAGCCAGGAAACTCGCAATGTAAGAAAAACAGCAGAGGATCCCACCGAAAGAACTGGGAAAGTAGTAGCTAAGACTTCTTGTCAAAAAGCTTTACGAGCACTAAACTTCTTCATTAATTACTCTCTGATGACATTGGAAGGAATATAAAACCAAATTTAGCCGGTTGTCCTTAAGTTGGAATGTACCTTTAGGACATCACGGAAATGACATTTTTTTTTTTCTTTCTAGCAATTCCTTTATTTCTCTTTCTTTCTGAAGAGGGATAAGAGGGAAAAGAAGCAATTCTAAGGGAGGTCATTATCTGTATGCTGTGGCTATGAATCTCATAAATACCCACGGAGACTCTATCCCACAAGCCAAGGGAAGCCAGTCTGTAATTGGCCACATTGGTTTATGGACCACTAGGGCCATTTATATACACTATCACCCTGGGCCAAGTCTCCTTCATTTCCACTTTTATTTATAACGCCTTGATAGCTGGTCCTTGAGTAAACGAGGGGGAAATCAGTCTTTTCTAAAAGCAGATATATAAAGACCTAATAAAAATGGATAAATGAGCAGGAAGAGAGAAAGAGAGGAGGGGAGAGACTATCTTTACAACATTTAGCATAATGCTTATTTTTTATAAATAAATAATTATTTCTTTTAAAGGGAATGTTTGAGAGACTCAGAGTTTTTCTTAATCCAGAAAACGATTCTTCCCTGTCACTAGCTAAAACTAACAGAAGTGACTGATAAAAATGAGCCACATGGATAAGAGCGGTTCAGCTTTACCAAATCTTAGCACCATATAGAAACGTTCAAAAGAAAATACATCAAAATTCTATCTAAAATAGAAGCGACTGCCTCGACGTTGACAGCACTGTGCAGATATCAAAGGACACAGAGCGCTTCTGATAGCTTTTAAACTTCAGAGCTTCACCCTGAATCAAGTTTCACCCCCTACAGTTTCAAAAGGCCATTGTTGGTGAAATTCAAATCAAGCCTGAGGTTTAGTTAATAGCAACGCCCCAGTGTTAGTTTCTGTAGCAAACACACAGCAGTAATGTAAGATGGAAACAATGGGAAAAACTGGGGACTCTGTACTATCTTTACAGCTTTTCTGTAAATCTAAAATTATTCACAAATAAGTTTATGTAAGAACAAACAAAAAGTTATTGTCCCAAATCGGAGTCTCCGTATTTAACTACGAAGCTGTTATACCATCAGACATGCAAGAATAAACACAGCAATCTAGGGATTTACCACAGCACAGGCAGCCGAGCTGCTAAACTCTCAATTAAGAGGAAGATTTAATGAGAAAGACAACAAGGGACAGGGGTGTCTGGGCACTGCCTCCAAACATGGCTTGTTTTATGTGCTCCTGAAGGGCTGTTTGTAAATCAAACTTACGTAATCCAAGCCACATTTTGAACACGCTAAGGAAGCTTGTGTATTTAAAAAGACGTCAGTAAATACAGTAGTTCCCCCTTATCCTTGGTTTCGCTTTCCACTGTCAACTACAGTCTGAAAATAGGTGAGTACAGTCTAACATATTTTGAGAGGGAGAAAGAAAAAGAGACCAAACAGTTATTTGCATAACTTTTATTACAGTATATCCTTATGCTGTTCTACTTTACTATCAGTCATTATTGTTGACTCTTACTGTGCCCAGTTTATCAATTGAACTTTATCGTAGGTGAGTGTGTATATAGGAGAAAACATAGTGCATAAAGGGTTTAGTTCTGCTGTGGTTTCAGGCACCCACTGGGGGTCTTGGAAAGCACCTGATGGATGAGGGAGGCCTGTTGGACCTTGGTGAAGGGCACTTATTACATAATGAGAGACTGCGTTCTCACTTACTGCTTGCAAACGTGGCTTTGCACGGGTCACATTTGTCCATGGTGTTGCCCTGTGAGCCACTGCCCACGCAGAATGTACCTGCCTCACAGGCCTCCGTGTTTCTACCTGCCCTTCCCTCTGCCAAGTCATCTTTGTGTGACTTTGACTTACTCGGTGCTATTACAGTGAGGAATTCTGCTCACATACAGGCCCCAGCATCCACCACGGGACTCAGCTGCCACAATGGCAGCAAGCACTTAGGCAACAGGATTGGGCAGGTGAGAGCACTCCACTGAGGGGCAGCATCTGAAGCGGGCCAACGTGTGACAATTGTCCTGCAGTTACTAGAGCTCACACTAAAACTCTCCTGGTGGCCAGAGTGGACCCCTGATGCTGGCCATCCTTCCCCCAACCCAAACCACTGGTCGGATAGATACTACTACCACTCCTAGGAAAACAACACTGGATCTGATAAAAGGATGAACCAACTCAGTCGTGCAGGTAAGCAAAACACTCCAGTATACTAGTGTCTCGTCCGCAGATGAGGATGCAGGATTGCATTCCAAATGGATACGGTGCAGGAAAAGTAATCTTAAATATCTCATGAGCCAGCCAGACACAGCTCATCTGCTTGTGGTTTTGCATGAGTTTTGCCATTGTGGGTACAAAATCTCATTAAACACTTACAACAACAATAATAATAATAACCCTTTTCTCAAGAACTACTCAAGCACACCAGTTAATAATCCTGCGTATCTAAGATTGGTGTTCCAACTTATTCATTCCCCCCATCACCTTCCTGGGAGCAGTAAAAGTCCCTGCCCCTTGACTTGGCTTTGGCCAATGGCATAGTGTGGGACAATGGGACACTGTGCCAGCCCTTGAGAATCCTTCCATATTTCCAGTTGTCCTCTTATACTGTGCACTTGCCATAAAAATCAGATCACCTGAGTAGCTGCTGCTTCTTCCCCCGGCACCCCAGAATAAATACGTGCAGAACAGAACTACTCCAGCCCACCTAAAACCCATGAGCAAGACCAAATGACAGCGTTTGAAGCCACTGGTTCGGGGATGGCTCATCGGGTGCTCACCGTCATCAATTCCAGGCCAGCCCATGAAGTGAGCAGAGATCTGTCTCTCGTCCTTGCCATACTTGTTCTTGGCTATTAGAGTGTAGTCCCCGTTGTTCATGTGAGTGGGATTATCCAGCTGCAGGCAGCCGTGGTACTCCGTGTGGTTGGTAACATGTATTTTAGTGCAGATGTATTTGGACTCATTCAATATTGCCCCATTATAGAACCAATGAAGCGCTGGCTTGGGGTTGCCTCTCACAGTGAATGGAATGCACCAGTGGTGGTCTGAGGTTGGAGATTCGAGAAATGTGATACTTGGTGCAACTAAATCGAAAAAGAGAGAGTTAATAGCATCAGAAAGCTCAGAATGCCCCCCGTCTCCAGATTTCTGTGTCATTCATTGATAAGGGATTTAATTCAACAATTGTTGATTAAGAAAACACATGACCAGCAACTCTGGAATCCATCAATACTTTGTATCATCATCAAGGTGGATTCTTCAGAGAGACCCCTTTCTCTGCTCTACTTAAGACCCAGGCATCAGTCATTTTTCAAATCTATTCAGTGTTAGTGAGAACTAGCTCCAAACAGATCCAAAAACCAAGAATTTTACAATGGAAAGGGTTCATCTGAAGTCAGCTTTGGTTTCAAATATATGTACCTTATTATGCAGATTCATCACCAAATAAAAAAAGAGAGAGAGAGAGAGAGACTATTTTCATCATACTTTTTCCCTAAATAATAGAAATAACAGCAAAGTGACTTTAGAAATTTTTCCTGACATCCTGATCTCACATAACTTTTCTAAAACAGATGAAACTGATCAATAAAATATATGAAATGTATGTTGCTACTGATGCTGATTATTGAAAAGTATGATAAATTCATATTTTTCACTGATTGTCAATAGCAAATACTCTTTAAAGTGTCACACTTCATTATCATATGGTTCAATTTTGCTAGGATTCTAATTGCCAATGTTTTGATCCTTTCAATGTCTGTGGTCCATCCAATCTAAGAACAGACTAGACATTATTTCAACTTTAAGCATAAAGTACTATCCTGATTGAAGGTATTTAAAATCCCTCATCGCTGTTTATTTTAATGTATACTGACTTTGATAATTATAAAATCAAGGACTGGAAAAGACTCTTGAGATCTAATATCATCATTTTTTTATATGAAGAAACCAACGTCCAATGAGGTTAAGTGAGTTGGTCAAAGTTAGCGAGCAAGTAAGATCTAGAACAAGAATCCAGGCCTCCTGATCCAGTAGCTCTTCCCTCTCGTACTCTGGCTTCTTGACTGGACACGTCAATCACACAAAGGGGGAAAATGTTTAAGGCATCACAGCCTGCGCACATACAAACACTCTGCATGCGGTCCCTGCAATGAATATCTCAGTTTTCAATATTCTTTGTCATTTATTCCTCCTACTCTTTATCTAAACTTTGATAAAGTCAGTACTTCAGATCATGGTGACCACAGAGATACTGACCAAAACTAAGAAAAACCTCAAGTTCGAGTGTCCTTAATAGAAAGTAGATACTCTTCTCTGCACTCAGGTAAATCCTCCTGGAATGTTACCCAAGAAGAAGTAAAGCTGATAAAAGATCCTAATTCATTTCCATAATCTACAGAAAGACTTCCAGTTACCAGTGACACCAGTGAAGTTACTCACAACTGAGCACATGAAGTTGCTGAACTCTGCAAATGTGTATCATAACAGGGTCTCTCACTTTAAGAAATGCAATGTTACTAAATTTAAATTTGCAAGGTTTAACTGTTTGCTTTACCAAATATTTCTCAGACTCCTCCTTAAAACAGTCTTTGGAAAATAAAATAGCTTTTAATATATGATCCCATCTTTTAAAATTCAATTTAAACATGATTTGGGGGATTCTATATCTGTTTGGGCAAAATAAGGTGTGTGCCTGTGTAGATCCACATACTTGGAGATACGCATTACAGTCCAGACATGACAAGGATGCAGTGGGGCAGGGGCCACACTTACCTTCCTCCCACCAGCCCAGATCCCCATGCCCAGGCCCACTTATTCCTTCCACCAAGCCCATATGAGCTGTTCATGCGGTGCTGAATGAGGGACATAAAGTTGGAAGTGTTTGCATATGTTTGGGGATCACATTGACTTCAGGCTTCTGGCTGGGTCAAAATGATGAGAAATTATGAGTCCAGCACCCACAGGGCAGAGTGACAGTACTGAGAGTGACAAAGGATCACTCTTGGTGATTTCAACTATTCATTCTAACAATCACACACCGAATGGGTACTATAATGAGTGCTAACCATATATCTACACCAGCTCTGGCCATGTGTCTACACGTGTGTAATTTGTACACATACTTACACACATGCATGCTCATGTTTTTCTCATCCAAATCCTAATCCAAACAGAGCAAAACCTCACTAATTTATACCAGGCCAGCTCAGAATTTGCAATGATGTGAAGTGTCCAAATGGTTTTTACTGAACATACATTCCCACTGAAGGCCACAATGTGGAGTTTTAAGATATAAGTTCCATTATTTGTAATACTGGAAAACAATGTACTTAACGTTTAACTAAGAAGCATGGATATCTTTTATCTTACTTTCAAAGTGTACAGAACTTAAAACAACAACAATAATAATAAAAGCTTTCTGCAGGTGATGATAATTTTCAATAATTTAAGTAGGACTCCTACCTTCTCACAAAAACTTGAGGTTAAACTAATGAGGTTTTATTGTATCAATAGTGCAATTAAGTGTCTGTGAACAGCTGGAAAAGACTTCAGGTAACATAACTTTAAATCATCACATTGCTTTTACAGAGGAAAAATTTTGGAAACTGGTTTATGAGAATTTAAGCTAAAACATTAACAAGAGGGAACAACCAGCTCAAAATATGTTCTATCAGAAAAAGACAGGAGAAGGCAAAAAAAGGACAAGCTCAAGAGCAAAAAAGAAGCTTAAAGGAAAGACAATGCACGAGAAGGGATATTAGGCAGAAATAGAAAAAGTGGAAAAGGCTGATAACGTTTCTTAATTAAGTATGCATGGAACATCACATATACTTTTTTAACAAACTTAAGCAGCACCCAGAGTGCCGTGGAGACAAATGTTGTGCGTCCACGATCATTTGTTATTAAAAACACATGCCGATCTGATTACGTACAATGCACAGTGAGGTTGACAGAATCTTGATCTTCTCCTACAAGATTTTCTGCCACACAAGAGATTTGCTTTCCACTGTCATCAGATGAAATGTTAGTTATCCTTAAGAAGCCCTGTGTGGAGCTTGTTTCATTCTACAAATGAATTAACAGACAAAAATAATCTTTATTAGGATTGATCCTAAAATGACTAGATTTGGGTTTTCTTCCCCTACCTAGAGAAAAATACATATAACAATAGAAAGCCTCCCTGCCTGAATTGGGTTCAGGCAAAGGAATAAATCAGAAGTTATTCTATTTCTCTCGGTTTCAACTGCTTCATGGGGGAGATTAACTAAGTCCTCGAATTCCTACCTACCTACCTTCCTCCACGGGAAAAGACCACAGGGAGAGTCACTCGCTTTGTTCACGATGACACAAAGCACTCACTAGGGACACAAAGACTCTCCAATCTACTGGGTGTACATAACTAAAATGCAAACCTGCATTAGTCTTTTTCAGTTAAGAATAAATAGAAAGTAAATGTACATCAAGAACTTGTAAATTTCTAATGTGGCTCTATAAAATATGAAATGATCGTCACTAAGTTTAATATGCTCTCAAATTCTGGAACACTCTCATTGTATCTCTATTAAGACGGAGCCAGACATAAGCCTTACCATATGTTTGGAAACCAGATTACCAACATCCCAGTACATACTGGGAACTGGGTCGCCTGCCACACTACAGGATAGCGTGATAGACTTTCCTTCCTCCACGGTGAGGTTAGGTGCGGCCAGATTTGCTGTTGGCAAACCTGTGGAACAAGAAAAGTAAATAGAGACACATAGAAATAGTTAAATGCAGGATCAAAACAACAGTAATAAATTGAAAATCAATCATTACTTGTATTTACTTTCTGAGACTGATATATGTTGATCTGGAAAAGTGCCAAGTTGATAAGAATTGTAGGTTTAACGTGGACCAAAAAATATGCTGCAACTAGATTTGAAAATAAATTATACACCCATCTTTAAAAACATTATCACAGAGTAACCTTTTATTAAAACAAAAAACACACTAGCATTTAGAACTGTCTTCCACCTCTTTTATTGGCCTACAGTTACTAATCTAATGTTTTGCTCGTAAAACACTGGATTAGTACTAGGCGCTGTACTTGTGGACTGGCATTGTTTCTCCTCTATTTCCCCCACCTCCTTCCCTCCACTTTTTAAAAATATAATCCAAAACACAAAAGGGTGAGATGTATCTATATTTTTTGCAAAAAATCAATTTTTTTGCATTAAGTGATTCATAAATCTAACCTGCTACCAGATCTAGATTTTTAAAGAGTCAGACTATTGAAGAAAATGTAGTCACAAAGCATTTTTCAAAGACATGAGGTTTGAACTATCAGTGTTAGAATGTTTCAAAGCTATGTAAATCATAGTTAAAGTACTGTAGATAATATTGGTCATCCTATTTAAAATATAATGCAAATAGTTATGTGGGTGCTTTTTCCAATGAAACGTTCTTTTCATTGGAAAACCCCTGAGAATGTATTCCCCGGATGAAATTTTGAACCTTATAAACATTCTTTAGTATTTCAGCAGAGCATCATTTTTATACTTTTACATTGCAAAGGTAGGAGTTTTATAAGTGATATTGCTATCACTTCATTAAACTATCACACCTACTGATTGTGTACACTGTTTTAAACCAAATGGGAATCACAGTATTATTCACATGTAGACAGGTCTCAGAGGGTGTAACCATATGTCGGGTCCTGCCAGTCAAGCCTGTCCCTTTCTTGGTATAAGAAACTCTGCTTGAGACTGCATTCACCCCAACAGCTGTGTCCTCAGGAGTAACCTGGAGGTCAGAAAAGGCAATTCATCTTCAACAGCTGTTAAACTGCAATTAACCAACCCACCCAGCACCATGTTCACATTACTACACGCAAACCGCTCTCTGAGTAAAGATGCAGTCCTCATCGGCAAAGCCATTGTTCCTTATTACTGAAATCAGACTGGGACAAGATTTGCACAATGTACAAGGGAACTTTAAAAAGTTCATGGAAAAACAGAATTGTATATGCATGTATTGAAACAACAAACTTTACCCCATAAATATGTACAATGAACAAAATAAATTTAAATTAAATTAAATTAAATTTTTTTAATTCTTAAAACTTATAAAAATTATATTTTACAATCTTACAGCTGTATTGCTATAAAAAAATGGAATTGAAAGATAATACAAATCTTTCCATGGACTTTTTTGAAGCACCCTCGTATGTGCACAGCATTCCCACCATTGGAAGAGGGCTGCCCAACAAGATCTGGCTTTTGGGGGCTCGTGAGACCCCTTCAGAACCTTTCCTCCCCATAAGCATTCACTAGAAAGTATTGTTCTATCTTTCAAAGAATTTCAAAGAGTCCCCTAGTATTTAACAGTGATCGAGAGAGAGTGCAGTAAATAGGATGAGACCTAGACCCCAGACCTGGCTCTCACCATCATTTAATATCATGCTTCTGTTGCTGCTTCTTGGTTTTTCTGTTGTAGTATTATCTACTGACCTCCCACCACCGAACACGAGAACAGAATGCCAGCCCTCGCCACGTGCCCACATAGCACGCCACATGCTCTGTGTCCTCACATCTTTCCTTCCATATGCTGTGAAGTTACACTGTCTAGATGATCACATAAAGCTTATCATAAGTAAGCCCTACTGACAGCTGAGCCATCTAATGTGTCATAGTTATCATATTTCATCAAATTTAAGACAATATCAATTACGGGATATAACACTGTTGTACGTGCCACTAAGAAAGAAAAAGAAAAAACAAGATGGCAATTCAACTACGACACAATGCTTTCTCACCACTTAGAACTCCTGAGATTTGGATGTCGGACCTTCTGGATGGCCCTTCTAATTTCCTAATCCTTTCTCTACTATTTTCCATCTTTTTGTCTACTTGTTCTTTTTAAAAGGGAGATTTCTTCAGATTTACCTTTCAAACTTTCTTTTGAGGTTTTTCATTCCTATGTCATATGTTTAGCATTCAAGGCTCATTTTTTGTTCCTGAATGTTCTTTTTTTTTATAGCACCCTGTTTTTGTTTCATGGATGCAGTATCTCTCCTGACCTCAACGTGATATTAATAATAATTTCTTCTGAATTTTCCTTCTCTCCATATCACCTTTGTTTCTTACAATTGTGTTCTCTTTGGTTGTTTTACGTTTATCTTTCATATTATAAGATTTCCTCAAACATCCTTGGCTATTCACACATCTTTAAAAATGGGCTACCAGAAGCATTGCACATTTATGAACTGTCAGCGTCATTGCAGGGCAATATTATTGACCTCTTTACTGGATACCACCTGACATCAAGATAATGAAATAATTTCAAGGAAGGTGCTGGTCAAATTACTGATAGTGCACCTCCAATGCCCTGTTTGGAGAAGGAAGGAGGCTGAAAATACCAATATTCAGTATGTAAATCCATCATTTTTTCTATGGCTCCCACAAACTCAACTCTTTCTGAAGTTTCTCAGAACTTTGTTTTATCTTTGTTAGAGAATAAACCTTTTTTCTGCTGAGGGGGGAGGGGTGTAGTCACCTGGGTTTTTCAGGACAAAAACAGGTTTAGCTGCTTCTGAGCAGACTTTCAACCAATATCCTGTATTTGGTGTTACCTGTACCCTCATCTTCGGAGCACTGCAGTAGTTCTGTGTTATAAACCACGTTTCCCCTTGCCTTTCCCCACTGCCAGCGCAGTATCCAGCATCCTCAGACTTTCCATCAGTCACCACTCACGCATCTACATTCTCAGCTTGCAATTTTCTGTGCTTTGTTGACTCTCTGCCCTTTTCTTTGTACTTACAGACTTATCTGCTGACTCTGGGACCATGGGGACTGGGGCCTGCCATGATACTTTTCCTCAAGATATAACCCCCTCTACAGCCAGACCCCAGTAATAAATCTTAAAGACAGCCCCCCTCGGCACTTCAAATACAAACCTATGGGATAAATTTCCTACCCTTTATAAACGTGTCTAATAGTTTGGAAATTCTGAGCACAGAAAGATTAAAATAAGGAGATTCTCAGTAGAAAATATGATGTCATAATCTCAATTTTCCCTATAAAATATAATGCTGTTTTTTTTCTTCAAGCTTATAAGATTAACAGCTCTAAAAATATTTAATTACAGTAATAGTAATATTAGCATATCTAGGGCATTCACTGACCCAGACACTCTTGTCTAGTTCTTTATGGTTTTACTTAATCCTTACGACAAATCTTCACGTTCAGCATTTTGTCCTCATTTAAGTATATGAGTTTTGAAAAAGTCAAATACGTCTTCCAAAGTTGCACAAGTACCTATAGACCAGGGATTTGAACCTAAGGATCAGGGTGTTCACCACCACCTCCCGGGCTGAACATTTTAGCACAGACCATACATACCACTGCACGTCCATGATCTAGGAATTTAGTTCATTTGAAAAATAATCACGTGTTTATTCTGTGAAGGAAGAGTGTGTCTCCTTTATTTATAAACTGTATCACCCTGTCATAGCAGTTTCCAAAGGAATCTGTGCAAAATTGGCCAAGTCTAGATCTTTTAAATGTAAAGTCTTCCACAAATGAGTAAGCAGCTGACTCACGTTACTTCTACTTCAGTATTTAATATGCTGGCCAAAGATTCAATAATGGAAAAAACAATCTGTACTTGAAATATCACTTGAGGTTTAATTAGCACAATAATAATGAATTGGGAAGCAAGAGCGACCAAGGCAGGATAGACCACTTGCCAGGCACTACTTCCTGGCTTAATAAGATTTGAAATCGGCACAAACACAGAGCAAAGCCCAGCAACGCTTCCAAGGAGCTGCTGGCGCTACTGTAACAGGATCCTGATCCCGAGCACCACAGCCGTGCTCCCTTGCAGTCTGGGGACCCTCGCTGGAGATGAGAGCTGACCAGCTTCCCAGGCAGACAGACACCGGCATGTCAGTGTCTCCTGGCCTGCACTTGTTCAGGAAGGACTCACTAGCCCATAGTCCTCAGCAGAAAATCATCAACCATGAAGAGAAAAGCCGACTTTCCTGAGACCAGAGCTTCCCAAACTTTAAGTGCATTTGAATCACCGATCTTGTTAAAAATGTAGCTTCTTTTCCAGTAGGTGTATGTGGGGGCCTGAGAGTTTGCATTTCTAACAAAGTTCTTGGTCCACAGACCACACTTTGAGTAGCAGGGGTTTAGATAGTGGCTGTTCGACAATCATTCACCTGGCTTTTGTTTCTACAGCTGTTATCCTGAAACCTGACAGCAGCCTGAGTAGTTACCTAGTCCACCAAACTTCCCCCAAATTCTGTTCTGTGGAACTCTAATTCCTTTAAATGATCTAAGGAAAACAAATATCCAAGATTACACAAAAAAAGAAAAGAAAAGAAAACCCAGTAGAAAACTCTGTATGTTCACAATGCACACTGCAGTACTAAACGCTCTGAGAAGTCCTGCTACACAGTAACCCATTTAACTTTCATTGACTTTTTTCCCCAAGCTTACTTGAGGACATAACCACTTCTTTGAGTTGTGATATCTGTCGTGGCTTTGTTACTTTTATTTGAAGCAATTTGACAAACTATAACATTTACACATTTAAATTAAAATGTAAAGTATGTTTAAAGCTAACTGTTCCTTTCGATGACAGTGGTAACATTGATAGCTAATATTAATTGAGTACTAAATGCAAGGGGGTCTTCAAAAAGTTCATGGAAGGATTTGCATTACCTTTGAATTCTATTTTTCCACGCACTTTTTGAAGTACCTTCACATGTGCTAGACTCCATCTTAAATGTTTTTAATATATAGTAGTCCCCCCCTTACCCAGAGTTTCGCTGCCTGTGGTTTCAGTTACTCACAGCCAACAAAGGTTAGAAAATATTAAAAGGAAAACTCCAGCAGAAAACAATTCATACGTTTTAAATTGTGCACCGCTCTGAGCAGTGTGGCGGTCATCCCTTTGCCCAGCTGTGTACCCAGCCACCTTGGCTACTGGAGCCACTGGTACAGTATCTCAGTGTTTGTGTTCATGTGACCCTTATTTTACTTTATAATGGTCCCGAAGTGTAAAAGTAGTGATCTGGCAATTTGAATATGCCAAAGAAAAGTCGTAAAGTGCTTCCTCAAATGAAAAAATGAACATTCTTGACTTAAGGAAAGGAAAAAAAAAGTATGCTGAGGTTGCTGTGATCTACAGTGAGAACGAATCTCCTACCCGTGAAACTGTGAAGAGGGAAAAGGAAATTCGTGTATAGTATCTACAGGGTTCCGCACTATCCGCAGTTTCAGGCATCTGCTGGGGGTCTTGGACCACATCCCCTGTGGACGAGGGGGGACTACTATATTACCTTATTAGTTATCCTAAAAGTCCTGGAAAGTAGGGGCCATTAGTACCCCTATTTCCAAATGAAGAGTTAAAGCTTATAAAGCATCACAACCGAACAGCTCGTGAGAGGGAGGGGCTGCGTCTGTCTGTCCCTGGCCTTCTCCGGCCCACTGCTGGCTGCCTCCCTTGCTGGGGTCCTCTGTGTCTCTCCTCCCCCCAGCAGTACACACTTCTTGAGAGCTGACCAGACCAATCAAGTCCTTCAATCATTCATTCAGTGTAGGTCCTCACTTTCTAATCACTGAGAAAACTAATCTCTAGTCCTTTTGGACTATTAGTTCAGCTTTGCAACAAATGAAATGAATCAAATTTGGGTTTTAATTGTCAGTATTCACCAGTAAGTGTGGACTGTGTTCTTTTTCAGCTTGCTGCAGTGATGTGTTCATTTCATGTTGGGTCATTATTCCACGTGTATAAAAATATTCCAGTAAATTATGATTTTGTCTGTTCTCTGTCTTCTCTCACTCCTATTTTTGCATACATAAAGAACTTAAAACAAATAGATACTTGACCTTGATATCTGTTAATTCTCTTTCAATAGAAAATTAAAATTCTATAACCTTCCTCTTTACCTTTCTATCTTCTTGGCATAACTTCCAATTTCTTTGTCTCCTCAACAGATATATTCTATAATCAGGAATGAAACCAGAATGAGCCCGACCTATTTAGAAGTCATCACTTCACACCTGGTTGCAAAAAATGACAGAAAATAAGCAAAGTGACTTTCTAAGCTCAGATTGGAAATTGTGCTTCTAAGCGTATGTGAGCCATGTCATGAGAGTAACAGCTACCATATGACTTCTAAATACAAAGATTTAAACAGTGGCTGACAGAGTAGAAAAAACAGTTTCACTTGGCATTCTAAAAGGATAGAGAAAAGCAATGATCCACTGAGTGCTTTGCTTTATTTTAGGAGATAAAACCTGATTTCTAATAAAATTAAAGCAAAGCAGCAAGCTAAAGTAGACTTTGTAATATGTTTTTCCAAAAACAAAAAAACAATCCTGCTAAGATGCTAAGAAAATAATGTCATGCCAATCTAAGGTACACAGAGTGTTCGTATAATATTTCTTTTTAATCTTCTGTAATTCTAATTCAACAAATTAGAATTGCAATCAGACTATTTTCCTGGTTTAAAACAAAAGAAGAAGTATGCACAAATATGCTGAACCGACATGTGTGCTACAAACCATGGATGAAAACAAAAGTAACTCTTGAAAATAAATCATTAAAACCAATTTAACTCAAAAACCAGGCTTCTCCTCCATGGCACCTCTGAAATGACCTTAACTATCATAAATAGTATTTTCTGGATGTGTCTTAAGGAGTCTTTACACTAAAAGTTTGAAGTTTGGAAAAGTGGAAAATTGAAATTGTCATAAATAACAAAGAAACCAAAGGCAGGGCTGATATCAATCCTTGGGGTTGCTAAGGGTGTTTTATATAGTAACTCCGCAGTTCTTCAACCATCAAGTGAATTGCCACCTTATATGCACTATGGGACCATCACTCTCTATGGTAACAAGTTACTAGTAAAATGGGTTGAGGAATTGTTTTTATATGACCCACAGGAATACTGCCTTTCTTAAATGTATCTGCCATCTACTTAGAACAGAACATTTCATCCACTATTAACACTTCCTGAAGAAGCTCTCTTCCAGATAAGACTTAAATCATAATTACAGTATAAAAAATTAAAGTATAAAGTCCACTGCTCCTTAATAATCCCATTCATCCAGGGGAAATGATTGAAAGGCTTATACTGCAAGACTAACTGCAAAGATCAACTAAGTGTACAAGAATTGAGTAGAAAAAATTTTAAAATACTGTGTGATAAATAATTTCATTAATAACATTACAAGAAGTAGCAGGGACATTTTTGTATGAAATGATGAATCAGCACAGCCTGGCAAAATCACAGCACTTGTATAATTCCATTTCTTCTTCAGAATCATTGCTCATAGCACCACTTTATTCCAATTAACGTGGAAATTTTATATGAATATGTTTTGTTACCTTGTAATTAATAAAGTTTTTCTAAGGTTTAAAAGGGCCTTGTGGAGAAACAGACCACAATTTGTTTCACAGCATGAATAAATTTACAGTAATTCACGGCAGGAGGGAGCTGTCAGAAAAATATTATGATGCATTTTGACTGTGCTATTAATGGGAATGACGCAGTTATACCTCCCAGCCCTGCCTATCACACTCAATTCATCTCTAAGGGCATAAGGAAAAAAAGAAGAAACAAGATTCTCCCAAAAAACAACAAGGACAGAAATTTCAAAGAGAAATACAAAGTACTAAAATATGGAATAATTTGGCTAGAATAGTATGTTTAAGTTATATTTAATTAACTGAGACATCCGCACCATTATATTAAAAACCTAGTCCCATCGGATCATTAATATAATATGGTTCGTGTATTTATTAATTGATCAATTCAGCAAACATTCACCAAATGCCTATTATGCTCAATGGGCATACATTGGGTACCATGAAGGATGCATATTCCCAATATAAAATGTAGTGAACTTCCTCTCCATATAATACCTACGTAAAGAATACTAAAGGGGAAGCATTTAAAGAAAACCCATCCTATAAAGAAATGAAATCTTAACAGCTCTTTTTTTTAATTTGAAATGAAGATAATACCAGTTGCAAACTAAAGGCAATGACCACAGTCTTTGGCAAATTGTTGATTTACAATGGTGGAGCACACAGGACCATATTCTCAGCAGATTCAGGGTGAGCTAAAAAGTTTCATGCCCCCCAAAAAAGTGTGAAAATAAGACGAACTCCACAAATCTGTGATTTAAACACAACAGATGTGTTTTAAAAGCATATGTAAAAGAAAGAGCCAGTGACTATAAATACAGGTTTTTAAACAAAACGTCTAATTTGAAGATATTAACAGGTTATTTATTATCTGGTTTCTTCAACATGGAATTTCAGAGAAAGATTTTAAATCCAATACTCTAGCGTAATTTTCTGCTCAATTTGTCTTTCTCTTTAAAAAACCATAGTTGAGAAACCATCACAAAGAATATTAATACATGACTAAGAGCCTCTCAACCCAAATCTCTAGAAATGATATAAAATACATATTTTTTGACTTTCTTTTTTTGTTTGTTTGTTTCTTTATTTATCATTATACAATGTAATTGTCTTTCGTGGGCCCTTACTGATTCCTCCCTTTCCCCCCTAACCCTCTCCTCCTTTCCCACCCCCGGCAACCTCAGTTTTGTTCACTTCTCTTAACAAGTTCAAAGAATTATTGTGATCATTGTGTCTTTTTTTTCCCCCTCTATTTATTTGTTGTCTATTTATTTATTTATTTTTATTAGCTTCCACATATAAGTGAGAACATGCAGTATTTCTCTTTCTGTGCCTGCTTATTTCACTTAAAATAATTTTCTCTAAATTCATCCACATTGCTACAAATGGTAGGATTTCATTCTTTTTCATGGCAGAGTAGTATTCCATTGTGTAAATATACCACATTTTCCTCATCCAGTCATCTGTTGATGGGCATTTAAGCCTGTTCTAACTCTTGGCTATTGAAAATAGAGTTGCAATATTTTTTTAAAAAATCCAGAACCATGTTGGAAAATGAGAAGGCATACTGTTGGTAGATAAGAAACTGTGAGCAGCTTGATGCCACAACCACCATGCAGATGGAACGCCAGCCACTCAAGTGCATTGTCACAAGGAGAGTCACCAGTGGAGACCAAAGAAAAGAAGAGGATGTCTCTCTCCACCAAGCCCATTCCAGAGGGACAGAAGCAGCATCTACTCTACGATAATAGTGGGGGACCTGAACACACCTCTCTCAGCACTGAACAGATCATCTAGGCAACAAATCTACGGAGTAACCGTTACTCTTTCAGAAGGAGAGAAGAAATCTAGGGCTATCAGAGGGGGAGGGAGAGGGGGAGGGGGACGGGGAGAGACTGGATAAGGGGCATAAAGAATAAGTATGAATATGCTAATAATATTGATTTGATCAACATATATCAACAGTGAAGCCCCCAAAATATGCATAATCAATTATGATTGAATAAAATAAAATAAAATAAAAATAAATTTTTTAAAAAAATCTAGAACCATGTTGGAAAATAAGAAGGCATACTGTTGGTGGATAAGAGACTATGAGAAATACTTGAACGACAAAAAGCAGGGAAACAGAATTGAAGAAAAGCAACAGAGCCCAATAGGGACATATAACTATGTACTGTACAAAACAGGCAGGCTCTAGGCTGACCTAGCGCTAGAGGGTAGGACTGCAGGACTGAGCGGGGCCCCACCTAGGCCAAGCCACAGGGCGATGGGTAAGAAAACATAGAAGCAGCAAGAAGAGTAACCTTTCCACAACACGCCCCACCGCCCCACGGTGGGCATGGCTTTCAGCAACATCCTAGCTCCTCCCAAGGAGAGGCAATGAGTGTGGGAGGAACTAGACACACAAAAACAGTCATGCCGGGTGCTGGTAACACCCTAAAGATATCATGAACCCCAATATGGAAAAGGACAATTCAGCCATATAAAACAGATCACTAGGGATGGCAGAAATTAAAAATTAATGGCTGAAAGTAAAAAATTCAGCAGCTGGAGAAATAGCTGAAGAACGAAGGGGTGAGTGAACCAGTTCTCCCATAACACAGCCCAAAGGACAAGTGGGTAGAAGGAGCAAGGAGAGGTGGAAAGTATTAACAAAGTGTTGACTAGACCTAAAGAAAGAGATAGACCCCCATATGGTAAAACCTGGGGACCTGAACACCCCGCTGTCAATGCTGGACTGATCTTCTAGGCAACAAATCAATGGAGAAACACAGGATTTAAACTGCACTTTAGACCAATTGGACCTGGCAGACATCTACAGAACCTTTCAGCCAACAGCTACAGAATATTCATTCTTCTCATCAGCACATGGAACATTCTCCAGGATAGACCACACATTAGGTCACAAATCGAGTCTCAACAAATTTTAAAGAACTGAAATCATTTCAAGTATATTTTCAGACCACAATAGATTAAAACTAGAACTCAATAAAAAGCAAAATTCTGGAAACTATACAAATACATGGAAATTAAACCACATGCTCCTGGACAACCTATGGGACAAGAAGAAATTAAACAGGAAATCAAAAAATTTCTTGAAATGAATGAAAATAAAGACACATCATACCAAAACCTGTGGGATGCTGCAAAAGCAATACTTAAAGGGAAGTTTATTGCAATAAAGAGTTGCATCAAAAGAATAGAAAGATTTCAAATAAACAACCCAACACTACACCTCAAAGAACTAGAAAAACAAGAACAATTCAATCCCCAAATTAGTAGATGAAAAGAAATAATTAAGATCAGAGCAGAACTAAACGAAATAGACACCCAAAAAACAACACAAATGATCAACGAAGCAAAAAGTTGATTTTTTTGAGAAGACAGACAAAATACACAAATCATTAGCTAAGCAAACTAAAAAAAGAAGAGAGAAGACCCAAATAACAAAAATCAGAAATGAACCAACCTAAATGTCCATCAATGGACAACTGGATAAGGAAATGTGGTGTGGCTACACTTTGGAATACTCCTCTGCTGTAAAAAAGAATGAAATTCTGTCATTCACAGTATCATGGATGAACTTAAAGAAAATCATATTGTGTGAAATAAGCCAGGCACAGAAAGAGAAATACCACATGTCCTCACTCATAAGTAAAAGCTAAAAAATAAAAATAAAAAATATCTATAAAGAAAGAAAAGAAGGAAAGAATGACACAACAATCACAATAATTCATTGAACTTTCAAAAGTAGAGACAGAACTGAGGCCACCAGAGGTGGGAAAGTGAGAGGGGGAGGGGGGCCGGTGACAAAATGGTAAAGGGCCGCAAAAAATCATTACATTGTGTAATGATGAATATATTAATTATCCTGATTTGATCACCACATATTATACACAGGTATTGATATTCGATGCTGTACCCCACAGATATGTATAATCAATTATGTTTCAACTACAAAAAAAGAAAAGAAGGGTTGAGTAGAATGGAAATTGGAGCCAGAAGTATAAATACCCAACCAATTATAATTCCTGAATTAAAGAATAAATAGAAAGAATATACAGAGCAAATCAATAACAATACTTTCCAGAACTGAAAACATGAACCTTCATACTGAAAGGGCACCCTTCATGCCAAATGGAATGTTTAAATCCACACCCAGTTACATTGAGGTAAAATTTAAGAATGACATGAATATGATGAAAATCCTCAAAGCTTCTAGAGAAAAAAGAAAAGCATAGATTACCTAGCAACCAGACTGACCTCAGGCTTCTCATCAGCAACACTGAATACATAAAGAATGCAGTACAATATTTGCAAAGTTCTAGCAGTTTTGAGCCTAGAATTTTTTTACTCAGCCAATTCCATTAAGAAGAAAAAATACAGGCTGATTTTCTAGCTGGCAAGAGCTCGGAGATTTTTTTTTTTTTAATTTCTCTGAAAGAAATATTAGAAGATATACTGCAGTGAAAAGAAAAACCACTCCAAGAAAAAGTAGTAGGATACAAAAGTCAAGGTATATCAAAAAATACGAAATCTTCATAAAAATTAGGTAACAATCTAAAAATAAAATCCCATGTTGTAAAAACCTGAGAGATGGAAAGAGGAAGAAAACAAAAGTATCTCTTCCTGTCTTGTTGGGGGTTATCTCGAGACACTTGCAGAAAATGCATGTCTAGGTATGTGCAGTAATATTTTGGCTTTATATATTTTTCAAAAAACAGAAATATAATTTATAATTTTCAAACAATTTAAAAAAAAACACCATCAATGAAAGTAAAGAAAAGGAAAAACCCTATAGGAAAACAGACAAAGGATATAAACAGGCAAGTCACTAAGGCATAAACACAGTCCAATAAACATATAAGAGACTCAGCAGTAATCAGTAAAATGCACACTAAAAAGCAGTGACATAGTACTTTTCAGAAAGACAATAACTAAGAAGTTTGCTGTTGCAGTGGCTACAAATTGTTCCAGCCATTTTTTAATGTGCAAACCACATTAGCCAAAAATTCTCCTTCTTACTATATATTCTAGAATACCCTCTGCACTTGTACATATATACAAAGAGCATAGTTAAGGATGCTTGTTGAAACTTTTTTGTAGTAATGAAACATGAGAAATAAGGTAAATGCCCATAACTATGAAGCATTTAATACAATTGAGGTGTACAAGTATTCTACCATGAATACCATAAGATGGTTAAAAAGAATATGATAGGTCTATGACTACTGACCTGAAATGGTCATAAGCAAGAAAAAGACAGGCTTTATGTGTAATATACAAGATTAGTTTTGCAACAAAATGTGTCAATATATTTGTGCAATTATAAATAAGTAAAAAACACTTTCAAAAACTTGGAAAGAAAAATGAACAGAGAAAATTAACAGGGAAAGAACAAAACAGCTTAAGAACATAAAAGTGATAGAAAAATAAGTCTGTCAATGCACTTGGCACATTCTTTCATAATAAATGTTGCTTTCTGAAAAAGCATCATTGACATTGAAATGAATTGTGAATGTCACCATGAACATAACCATTCACTCCTGATCGATCAATCAGATCCATGCCCTCCTGACAGCGAATTCAAAATCTCACTCCCGTACGCGCACTACTCTGACTCATTTGCAGGAAACAATGGTCTATCAGTGACACACAAGGTGGGGTGCACTGGCGGAATGTTGCCAAGACAACATGGCCAAAAATTAAAATTGAAAAATAGAACTGGTTTCAGGCAAGGGCAAAGCAGACGTCTACCAAGAGGCAGTTTGTGAAACAGAGGACAACGAGATCCTCTCTCTCTCTGCCTCTCAGTGGCTGCCGAACCAGCGTGGTCACAGCAGCCTTGGAAGGCCACATGACACAACACTGTTTTCTTGTCCTTCTAGGCATTTTCTCTCACCAATGCAAATTTGTACCAGAACAGAGAATAGTTATTCTCTTATCAGCCAGGAAAAGATATATATATATATATATATATATATATATATATATATATATATTAAAGGTTTTTTTAAATGTTAGCTAGCAAATCTGAGGGAAGTTGGCAAGAGAACAAAGCCTGAGTCCCCCAGGATGAAAGGGCTATTTGTACAGAAGAATCTGTGGGAAGGGTAAGGCCCTCCAGGGTAGAAAACAAACACTATCTTTACTTTTATTACATTCTCATGAAGAGGAAGCAGCAACTATAAGAGTATTTTTCTCAAATAAAAATGGACCTCAACAATACAGCCTTCCAAAAACAAAGGATCAGATGTTTGTGGTTCATACACAGGTTCCTTGTGGACAAGAATCAGGTGTTCCATGACTTTCTGTTGTGTCACCAGCCACGAGGCTGGAAGATGAAACATTGTTTGTGAACTTGTTACCTGACTGACTAACTGCTGAAAATTTTAACAGAGGAATAACATGCATATGTGGGTATTGCAGTGGTATGTCATGGAAGGGCAGTAAAATCCTAACCAGAACACTCTGATTTTCCTTCCTTGTAACACACCAGCACTCACACATAGCTGTGACTCTGTCATACAGTGCCCTTTTAAATGCTGGAGATGAAAATGCTGAAGACAGGAGTAGGGGGCAAATAGGAGATGTAAAAACTGCTAAGAGTATGAAGTGCTGCACTCTTAGTGGATATGTTTTGAATGGATGGATGAATGGACAGAGAGATAGACAGATAAACAAATAAACATACAAACAAACACAGGAATCAACAGTACACTTTTTTCTCTATGCACTTTAAAATCATCCATTCAGAATCAATATTCTACTTGCAGAGAATATTCATCAAAGTTGCTCCCGGCTGATTTCTCCACACTGCACACAAATGCTGTCTGATTCGCTGGAGACATCAACAGCATCCTATATAAAATCTGGGTAGTGGTAATCTTCCCAGATGCTCTACCACACCAAGGCAATTAGAATAATTAATAGCAACTAGAACTCATCGATTTAAAAATAAATTACCACAATTGGGTATCTGCAGGTTTGACAGAGGAATATTCTTGCTGCTTTCATTTAGGCAGTACAAATCCTGAATTTCTGGACTGGATTTAGTCTCTTGGAGAGTTTTGATCCACATAATGTCACAGGAGCATGTAAATGGATTTCCCACCAGGATCCTACATGGAACAAAAATGAGACACAGTCAGGCTCCTTTTTAAATTTTAGCTGTACTAGGGTTTATGAAATACTACAACATTATGAATTCTTTCTAGCCAGCAACCTCTGGAAGTCATACCCACTTTTACAGTGTGGCAGCACTTATTATCCATCCATTTATCTAATATTTACGGAGTCTCTGTTATGTGCAAACACTGCTGTAGAGGCTAAAGAATGCAAAGTGACATAAGACCTTACAGAATAATGGAGGAAACAAGACAGGAACAGAAATAGCTACAACATAGGATAGAAAGGAAGGTCTCACAATGTAGGGAAACTAAGGTGCCGTAACAAGTTTATCATGGTTATTAGGAAGATCTTGAGTGAAGATCCTACAGCAAGTTTTCAGGAACGCTGACATACTTATTTCTGACCAAGCTAGAGACTCAACTGTTATCATTTAATAAGCTCAAACTTCAGTGGGGGGCAGAACAATTTCATCTCAATTTCAAATGAGGCTGTAAGTACAAAGCTAGAACTGGAGTGTGCATGCCAGGGGGCCGGCTCCCCTAGCTTTCTGCATTATGCAACCATAGCCAGTTTCTTCAATGCAAGAAAGTCAGAGCGAAAGCAAGAGAAAGAGCTGGAAGGGTGCTATAGACCCACTTCAGGCACACACACGCACACGTGCACATGCATGCGGCAAACTCAAGGCTTCTGAGAGCAAAGCAACTGAGCTCAGAGTGAGCTGCTTGGGTCCCTGTGGGAGGGTCTGCAAAGAGAAAGCCACCACCATTCAGACCTCAGCCATGCTGCCGGGCTCCTGCCGCCTGGGACGGGTGGAAGAGGAAGCAGTCAAGAGGAAAATAAAAACCACAAGGAAAAAAATCTTTAAATGCTTATTTATAATACTCAGTGGCCTATTTAAGATGAATTCCATTTATGGAAATGAGCCCTTAAATGAGGCCATTTAAAATCGTTACATAGCCTCTGCCTGGCATTAACCACAATACTTAAGATTTCCGTGAGGCCAGGACCTGGGTTTTGCAACATCATTTACTCCTGTGGTTTTCTGGTTGGGTTCTAAGAATCTCAGGAATCCCTGGAGACTTTTCCAAGAGTTTCTTTGGGGAAAATGTGGTCATAACAGACCCATTTAATTTGTGTCTGCTTGATCACCTCCAAGTATATCTCCAACACCACAAAAGGACTCAACCCACTAATCCAGATGTTTCCTGGAGTTCTGAGTACGTGAAAAACTACAGAGTCTTTCTAAAAAGAAAGTACAATTAAGTCAGCAGAAGGGATGAAGAAGCAAAGGGATGTTTCAGTGATAACACAGAGATGCTCACACGACCTCACAGCACTGGCAGACAGCGGCTCCTTCCTCCAGCTCACTGTGCAAACCTTTTACAATTGTCACTACAGCACATCACACTTGCTTGTATCGTTTCTACCTCTCCCTCTGGATCACAGAATCCTAGAACACAGAAACTTTTCACCTGATATCCAATGGCCTAGTGCCATGCCGGTTTGACTTGTAACAGGTACACAATTAACATTTGCTGAATGAATTGAGGGAATGTGCTGCAGGGAGAATATTGAGATGTGAATTTGAAATCAAAACTCTGATTTTTAATCCATCAAAAATATTTTATGCAGCAATGCCCAAAATTTTTACAGAGTCCCTTAGTCTATTTAATAAATCTACTACTTTTTTGTGCCTATTTCTGTGTTGGAAACACTAGTGCTTCAACTCCCTGAATTTAGTTTATTCCAAACAATTGCCAGTTGCCGAGACTTTCACCATGTAAACCCCCACTATTGCCTGTTATCTTGCTGTCTCTCCTTTACTGGCATCTTCCAATCTGCACCGCCTCCTTGTGAATATGAATGGACCTTCCTAGAAAGACCCTGCAGTTCAGGCAACATACAGTGTAAGCAAAAGCCACTGCCTAGAATTCAGAGGGCTTGTCCTTCTGGGCCCACCTCTGCTGCTCAAAGGTCCTGCTTTAGAGTTCTTTTGGGTCTGTCACCCTTAGCAATGGCAATGGCTCATATTGCTTCATGGTGACAAAAGGAAGAACTGAGCACGCTTGGAAATGCTGGCTGTTAGTCATCAACACATTTCAATATTTGTCCTATCGTTTTACAGCTGAGGAAAACAGGACATAAGGATAAACACTGAATGCGGTGGCAGACCTAGAGGAAAATCTCAGAAACATGGGGCAGGGAGGACTCTGTCCTTCACTGTTCCCTCTCCCCAGGCCGGCACCCAGGGTGATGCATGACAGCTGGGGGATTGCCCCGTGCCATTTCCTCCTGGAATGGGTTTGCTTTACTTTAGGGCTTGAATCAACAGAAATCAACATAGATGCTGTAAGATACGTAGCCACTTTAACACAAAGCCCCCCTTTTTTTTCTCTTTTTCCCTCTATTAGATAATAAATTAAGTAAAGACCACATTTAAACTAATCATAAATGATATTTTACTATTGTCATTTCTATTTTCTAAGTTACTAAATCATGTTTTCATGAGGAACTAAAAGAACAAGAGTCCCAAACTTGAGAAATCAGTTTTTAAGAATTTCAATATAAAATTAGATCTGCAACACACTCACTTAAAAAAAAAATACGTAATTACCCTTTCCTTTGAAAACTTCCCCCAAATGCCACACAAAATCATTACTTACAGCTCAGACAAGTCGAGGTGACGGAAGTGTTTTCTAGACAAACTCGTCAGTTTATTTCGGGTAAAATTGCTGAAGGGAATCAAAAAACATTAAGTGTGAATTTACAATGTTACATTTTAGAAACAAAGTATTCATATAGAGATTTTGTTTTCAAAATGTGACTTTATTTGACCATTGTGCATGCCTTACTTAGATCCAGCCACCTCTTTCTTTCATCTGGGGTGACAGCTCAGATACTCCTGTCGTCCTTCCCACAGTTCTTGCTTAGGGGAGGGGGAGGCATATTTTTCATGCTGTCTATTTTTAATCTTTTTTTACCCCAAAATGTATTTTTCATATGCTGATTCAGAGCCAAGTTACATGCCTCATAGAGATCCTGATCTTTGGAACAATTAATAGGAGGATATGTAAAGTAAAATAAAACTTAAAAAACTATAAACTCAGTAGAGAAAAAAGATGCTTTAAAACTAAACAGCATCATGAATATTTTGAAGTTATGAGGCACACAAAACTCTGAATATTAACTGAATTTAATGTGTCTTTATAGGAAAAAACATTTATGGATTGATAAACTTTGCTGAGATTATTTTCACATGGCCTCAATAACTAGATAATTTCAAGATGAGAACAACAAAAAATCATATAACAAGGAATCCGTCAGATTTTATCTTGAACTGTTCTAGCAATATACCATCTTAAAATCTGAACTAACCAGACAATGAAAAGATGGCATATTTGTGATTTTAAAAACAGTAATGAATTTACTGGCATGTTCCAAATATGCAGTTTCATTCAATGGATGGGAGTTTCCAATGACTACAGCCATGAGACTTTGGGGTGGGAAACTCAGAGCCATAATCCTGGCTGCTGACTTGATTTGTGCATTTGATTACTGTTTGAATTTATTTAAAGAGTGTCCAATGCTTGGGCCTCAAGACATGTGTTTAGTAATTAACACAGACGAAAACAAACATCAACTTTCATGAAAACAGCCAGGACCTCGACAAGCCAGAGGAAGCCAATAAGCCTTTCAGGGTATGTTTCCTGCTCAGGAAAGCAAGTGAGGAGTCGAAGAAAAGCTGAGATCTGGGAGCTGCAGTAGACCTGGACCCTCACTTGGGGCTACTGTGCAGGACAGCCCAGTGAAAACATCAGTTGAAGTACGTCGCTGTGCCTGACCAGTCGTCTCCAGTGAGGGGTTAAAACCCAGAGGCTAATGCATGCGCTGAGGCAAGGCCACTGATAAATCTCAGGCATCTCATAAGTCAAGAGCGTGTGTCCACTGCCAGCTTAAGTCTACAGGAGATGTCCACTCATCCACACCCCTCCCTGCACAGGGCCCCTCCGTCCTTCCCTGCCTGCAGCTCCTCTCTTCACACTGAGAGCAAAGTGCCCACCCACATGAGAAAACAATCCACTAGGAAGCTGCAAAATGTGCCCACACTAATCTTTTTTTCCGGAATGTGAATTAAGAATAGGTTTCATTGGAGTATAATACTTTGAAAAGTCAGTCTGCCTGCAGTCTGCAAGACACAAAAGTTTTCATCTTCATCAGAAATCCCCATCCTTCTGAGACAAAACAAAACAAACAAACAAAAAGCCCTGCTCTTCCTCCCCAAGAAAAAGGAGGAGCGGGGAGGCAGAGGAAGAGGATGCCTGTGAAGGTGCTGCCTGCGGCGCCCCAGCCCGGGCCTGGGAGCAGCTGCCTCTGTGGGGTCGTCTGCAGCACGGCACAGAGCAGGGCGAGGGGCCAAGGCACAGGACGAGGGCTAGGAACCATACTTGTTACAGCAGCCAAAAGCCAGAAAGGAGGAAGAGGGGAGGGAAAAAATCCAACAATCCTCTTACTGTTTGATTACAGAACTCTGCAAAGGAGCTAATTAGCACCTCTGCAAAGCCTCTGGAAAACACAAAGACTGGCTTTTCTCACAGACCCTGGATTCTTAGGGGCTGGGCAGGAATTAAAGGCACCAAGAATTAAGCTCAGTGACCAGTGACCGGGGCTCTGGACAGTAACAGTGCAACGTTGATGTGAACAGGAGAAGAGGGGGAGGAGGAGTGAAAGGGGAAAGAGAGGGTCCATCTGAAGTTCCCTAAAACCTGGAATAAAATAGACTGAACTTGTATAATTTTTACATTGTTGGGGAAACTCGGAGAGATAATCAGTCTGTGCCGGGGCAGAGAGAGACAGCTTTTCATACACATTTCCTTATTAGCTCCCTTGCACACACCCCACTGTGCTGATATTTGACATGAGTGCAATTGACACGTGAGCTATCAGCAAAGAACAAGGTGGTCCCCAGAATCCTCAATCAGAAGCAGAGGTTGGGACCAAGATCTGGAAAGGCAGACACCTGACTTCAGTCCCTCCTTCCTCCCTGCCATTCTCAAAAGCAAACAACTTAATTAATTTCATATTTTGGCGATTAAGAGCCTCATTCACCGTGTGAATAGATGAAGCTTACTGACATTTGAGGACTTCCTCAGACCTGCCTGAATACTTGTAACTTCACTCTGTTTTACCATTTGACAATGGCTACAAATATCAATAGAGCTTTTGCAGTTTGATCTATGATTGGCTTCCTGATTGTTGCCTCTTAAGGAAACCATATAGGATATGCATGTCTCTTTAGTTGTCAGTTTCCAAATGATACATCTTTGGGAGGGAAGAACAGATATGTGGCTTTGTAGAAGCTAGTATTACACAGAGAATGCCCTTAGAATTATTCTACCATATATCAGCATGAAAAAAACACAGAGGGTGGCTTTTGTATTCATATAAATAGCATGCAACAAGGAAAATATAAGAAGTTCAGTAAAGTAATAAATAAGTCTATTAAAACTACAATTAACCATAGCCCACTGTAACAAATCACGACATTAAAAGTGATGTGATAAAACAGCCAGTAAAATGTGGTTGTTGAGTAATTTGGGTCTAAGGTCAGCTGTAATGAAAATACCAGAACTTAACCATTGAGGTCATTAATTACATTTAAGTGACTGCATTAGAGCATTTTGTCTTTCTCTTCTATCCAACTTCTCTCTTGTTTATGCTATCAAGGCCTACGCAGACATCAGATTTGTACAGGCAAACTGACTGCAGAGAGGATGCCAAAAACCATTTCAATGAAATGTGTTAATAAAGTTCCCTGGAGTTTTATCACATTTTTGCAGAATGTTATATCTTAAATCTACAGACTTTATTTTTAAAGTGACTTCATCTCTAATGCTACCTATAAAATATGAAGCCATGATACAGCTTTATGAAGTTAATGTTTTCCAAAATATCAACAAATCTCCATAGAGTATCCAGGCAATCTGCTCTAAGAGAATGATTTCTTTTCTAACTGGCACGCAAATCAGTGGGGGAACTGTCCTCCCCAGGAAAAGAAAGAGGACAAATGTTACCAGAAGGGTTGATTCTCTAATTATAGGGATGGCACAGATTTTATTCCCTGTTCTCTCATTGTGAGAACATGGAGAGGACTGAGCTCTGGGGCCTCCCTTCTACACTTACAATCTGCAGACCTGGGCAAGCTCTAGACCTTCCTCAGTCTGATTTTATCTATAAAATGAGAGAGAAAAAAAAAAAAACGCTTCCCTACCACTTGTCAGAAACATATCAAGTAAAAATATGCAGTGAGAGTCCTATAGAAAAACTGTAGGTGATGAGACCCATCGGGTATCCTTGCAGAGAACTTGGTACGTGAGAACAGGGCCAATAACACAGGCTGCCATCCTCCAGCAGAAGCTCCCGAGAGCTCAGGCAGGGGACACCAGTCTGAGCTGAGGGGCACACATATGTTCCTCACTTGCGTGCGCGTCTGTTTCATGAATGAACCTCTCAGGAAGGCCACACTTTTTTGACTTTAACACCGACATCTAGAGCATTTAGCAGCAAACAACCCAATAGCTCCCGTTTTTCATGTTTCCATTAGACTTCAGTCGACAAAGCACCAACACGACTTTGGGGGAAACATTTCCTATTGTGAGTTAATAATTGTCTAAACCTTCGGCATGCCCCATGATTGATTTTCCTCCACTTTGGGAAAATGAAGGTTCAAAAGAGGACCTTGAGGGAGGGGGGGGCGTGCAGGGGAGCATTAGTAATTTTTAGTTCCCCTAAAAAGGCCAAAGCCAAGTCAGCTTCTTTCAACTCCACTAGTTTGATGTCTTCCAGGGAACATGTCATGATTCCAAGGAAAAGAATCAAGGACTCTGTACAAGGACATAGTTTTCACATCAGACTCCTTGCTGCTGGCCTATTGCTCTGTCCAAGATGGAAATGGTCCAGAAATTCATGAAAGGGAATAAACAGGCTGTTCTAAGTACCCCTCTGAAGCTATTCAGAAATGAAACAAAATCAAAGCTAATGTTTCTAAGCTATTATCACAGCTATACCAACTTTATAAAAGGAGGTTTAGAGTTGGAAAAGAAGGAAAATAAACAGAGGGGAAAATACTGAAAAAATCGGGTCCTGGGAAGCAAAAAAATCAACCTCTACTTACATGTGCCGCAGGTTGCTGTTTTTCAGAAATGCTTTATAAGCCACAAATTTTAATCCGGAATCCACAATTGTCCTATGAAAACATATAATTACACGCATATTAGAACCAACCAATGAATGCCCACCTGACCACAGTAGAGAACAGAACAAAATTTCTGAGACAGTGGACACAAGTCCTGAGTACTCACAGGTTTTTCAGTCCCACATAAGCTTCAACGTCATCTTCGTTGATGATTTCTAACCTTTTCTGATTTGCAATGAAACTGCAACAAAGCAGAGAGTGGATGCCGGTGACTCGGAGTGTTGGCAGTGACATGAGAGAATGGGTGACGTCCATCCAACCTCACCAGGTGTCCGAGGTGATGGCCCCGCACCCACCCTAGCCCCAACTTTTTTTTAATACAGCAAAGGGAGCATAACTGAGAAGAAACTGTGACTGATCCAGGTTTCATTTCTTTTCCTCTCCCTTGACCACTCTTTCACCCTAACAATTTCAGGTTTTCTTCCCTTTCAGGGTTATCACCAGTGTAGAGAGGTAAGAATGCCTTGGAAATGTATCTTCTATTTCTCAAAGGTGTTTCGCCTTTATTGTCACAGCCACAGGGATGCTGGTGTCATCATTACGCAAGATCAGTCACATCTAGGCTCACATTGCATAAAGAGAAGTCACTTTTACCTCCTAAAACACCGAATGCATTCCCAACCTTCCTCTCCGCTTCCCTCCCTTGACGAACCCCATCTCATAAACCCCACATGGCCCTAGTGCATTGTCTGGAGGAACCCACCTTTCCCCCTCCAGCCCTCCAAGCCCTCACGTACAGGAGTGGACCAATGACTCTGGATAGACAGAGAACTCCATCCCATAGGCCATGATGATTGGCTTAGAGATGCGCATGTGGCCTCAATTAGACCAATGAGAATCTTCCCTACGATTAAACAAATGAATGCTGGCGGGGAGAGAGAGTCTCTCTGTCTCTGGGGTCATAACTGAAGAGTGACACAGGCCTGGAGCTTCCACAGGGAAATTTCCCAACTCAAGGAAAGAGACTGTCCAAGAATGAAGTCAGCACCCAGAAGGAAAGAGAGCTAAAGAAATATAAAGAGAGACAGAACTCTGAAAATACCATATGAGCCTTTGGATCCAGCAATCTCTGAGGCTAGATGTCATTAGCCTAAGTTAATCTGGGTTTCTGTCACTTGCAATCAGTAAAGTCTCTGGTAATACAAGCACATGGCTATTAAAACTACCATCATGGAATTTCCTGTACTCTACCTTGTACCACAGTTATTTAAGCACCTGTCTATTCACTGTTCTTAGACCACAACCTCTTTGAAGATAGTTAGATCTGTTTTATAATTCTTAATAAGCACCACAGCACTTAGCTCAGTACCTTGCACATGGCAGGTACTCAAAGCATGGAAAAATGGACGGATGGATGGAGGGAGGGATGGATGGAGGGAGGGATGGATGGAGGGAGGGAGGGATGGATGGAGGGAGGGATGGATGGATGGGCGGACGGACAACACTTGTAGTTATGAAGGCACTGCAGAACTTATGCAAGGATGAATTTTCCATTTTCTTTTTGAAAAAATTTAAGATATGTAACATATTCGAGTTAAGACACTGAAAACACATGTGTAGCTCCGCTGTTAACAACATGACTTCTACGCAGGGAAGGGAGGAAAATGATAAGAAGACGCAGTGAAAGTTTCAGCTCTTCTTTTCAGAAAACAAATTTTAAAAATAAAAATAGGCAAATTCTGAGGGGAACAAAATTATACCAAAGAGAAATCATTTTAAAAGGACACAAACGCTGTCTCCTGTTACAAAAGAAAGCAGCCTCCAAGACAGAAGGGCACCTTCCTCTGGAAGATCGTGGCTCTGCCTGATACCCAGGGCCTGGCATTCAACAGATGTGCACGAAGGGTTCGTCCGCTTCTCTGCTCCCACCACACACAGAAGGAAACATTTTAAGACTTGAACCAAATGCTCGATTTTCACCAATCAAGCTTCTATGAAAGGTTTCAAAATGATCACACTTTAGCTCCTTTGTGCCAAGATTTTCATTCCACTATCATTTTCAGAAAAGACCACAGTGACCTCACCCTTTAAACTGTCTCACAATAAGAACATACTCCAGAGAGCCCTAAATTTTAATGCCCTTTTCAAGCAACTGGCAGCAAAAAGGGTAGATAATGTGGGCAAGGTTTCCTTTGGAACCACAATCAGGACTTCAGCATGAGCCTGTCCACTCCTTCAAGCTGGGCTGGCACGTGCTAGTCCTCATTCCGAAATCACCTGAGAGTTCTCAGAGTTCTTCTCTCTTTACCTAGACCACCACTGTGACCTCCATGCTTACGACAAGTGCCTGACACTCGGTACTTAATCAACATCTGTGGCACAAAGCATTTATCTTTAAGTTTTTCTTTAGTTATGTAGGCCCTTCATTTTTATTTAATTTTTCATCAAATATCTAATTTATAAATTCCCCTACTGTATTCAATAAAATACAAAGAGCTAACAAATAAAAATGGAAGGCACAGAGGAAAGAAATGCAAGGGTAGAGGCATCAGCAGAGCTGGGCATGAAGTTAAAAAATGCATGTACTTGTTAGCAAAGAGCTTAATTCTAAGCTTCCCAGTTACGGATGCTACTATGGTTTGAATGTGTCCCCCGGATTTCATATGTTGGAAATGTAATCCCCAAATTCATATGCTCATTGAAGGTGAAGCTATCGGGAGGTAATCAGGATGAGATATGGTCATCAGGGTGGGGCCTCCCTGATGGGACTGGTGGCTTTGGAAGAAGAAAAGAGAGCTGGGCTGGCACACACAGGCTCTTGCCCTCTCACCACGCAATGCCCTCTGCCACATTATGACGCAGCATGAAGGCCCTCACCAGATGCCAGTGCCATCTCTTGGACTTCCCAGCCTCCAGAACCGTAAGAAATAAATTTCTTTTCTTTGTAAATTACCCAGAATATGGTATTCTGTTATAGCAACAGAAAACAGACTAAGACAGATGCCCAAGAAAAGAAGGGGATGTGGGTACATTTGGTCTGTGGTGCATTCACAGTATTCACGAGATGAACATAAGCCAGCCTTTGAGCAAAGCACAACTGTGCTTAGATCTAAGACCAGACAGCAGATTTTGCTGAAAACCATTAAACGCACCACATAAAATTATGAAAAACGGTCACTAGAGAATACTCTTCCACTGCAGAGGCAGGAATGCTCTGGATAAATAAAAACATTTTTCTCCTGGTTGGAATGGAGACACCCACAGAAGAGCTGGATTGAAAGGTCAGCAAGTGCTCCTCCAGTCAGAGTCCAAGAATTTCCCCTCAGAAGTTACCATCTGTAGACATGTCCACAATATAGTTGCCCCTGACATCTACCCCCTAAGAAACTCTCCCTAGAAACCACTGAGTTAGGAGCCAAAGGAAGCCAGAAGAGTTGATCACAAGCAATTCAGAGGGGAGAACTCAGTGGCCATAGAGCATATGAAAAGCTGCTCATCTCACAAGGCATCTGAAATGCAAATTAGAACAATGACATACCATTCCTCTCCCTCTAGATTGACAAAATTTTTCAAGTCTGACAATATAAAGCATTCCTAAGGAAATGTCTCCTCCATCATTGGAGGGATGTAAATTGGTACAACCACTGAAGAGCACTTTGCAAGTATCCTGGAAAATGATAATGCGTACCCTTCGTGGCCCAGCAACTCCCCTTCCAGTGGTCACCCACGAGAAATGCTCACACACGGACACGAGGAGACAGAAGAATATCCGCTGTCATGTGGTCAGTAAAATATCAAAATATTCATCGCAAGAAAGCCAAAAATGGGAAGCAACCCAAGTGTTTATCCATAAAAACACATAAATTTTTTTAAAACGGTGTGTTAAATACATAAATTAGGTTGAACCAGATCTGCATATTTGAGCAGAAAGAGACTCCCATGGAAAGTGAGAAAGTAGCCAAAAGTGCTTACTGACATATACACATAAAGCAACTTATGTGGACTTGTAAAAATACACGGAAAACAATGCCTCACTGTGTTCATAGTCAAGTATACGTGTAAAGTATAAAAAGCCACTTGCAACAAAGGTAACGAGTCTGGAATGAAGAAATTTGAACTGTTTAATGATTTATTTTATTAAATCACTAAACTACTTTTTTAATTAAAAGAGAAAAATACTCGCAACAAAAAAGACAAAAGCGGTAAAGCATCAGTTCTGAATATAAGCGCATGAAGTTATTCTGTCGTACTTTCTTGAATTTTTGCAATTTATGAAGAAAGAATGGGAGGAAGGGTGAGTGGAGAGAGAAAGAGAGAGAAAGAAAGAGGGAGGGAGGGAGGGAGAGAAGAGAGGACAAGAGAGAGAGACAGACGGCCACGCAGGGGCTGTAATTGTGAGGAAGCTGGACCTCAGGGCTTCACAGTGACTCGGTGCGACTCGGTGCGACTCGGTGCACAAACACAGCTGAGCACAAGCTCTTGGGTCCTTGTAGCACCCAAATGGTAAAGGTTCTAACAGTCCCGCTCCTACGTTCCCCAGAGCCTGCGGGCAGAGACAGCAGACAGGGGCGCGCTGCACTGCACTGCACTGCACTGCACTGCACTGCCCGAGCGGGTGGCCTCCACGTGCTTTCGGGCTCTTTCCTGCTCTCCCACCTCACTGCCACTGATCCGAAAAGCAGCTGCTGCAGCGACCAGGGCAGGGTCAGGAGGGAGAGAGGAAGAGCCAGGACAGGCCACGCAGCAGGCTTTCCCCAGAAAGCCACCCGCCATCGCTCTGTCAAAGTGCTGGGAAACGGTGGGCCCTTTATGGAGCTCAACGAAACACATCTCCAGAAAGGGCTTCATTCCCCAGTGAAGCAGTGGGAAGGCCCAGTGTTCTGGCACAGGCCTGTGTCACAAGCTTTCTCTCCATGACAACTTCTAACTCCTCTGACCCTAATGCACTATTCTGGAAAGCTCAGGCCCCAGGAGTTTTAAGGCACAAGCCGTCCTCTTCCAGAGCACACATGCCAGCACCTGCCTCATAGGGACCTTGCAGGGCTCGTCACAGAAAACTAAGCTTCTCCCCCTCTAACCTGGAGACGACGCCTTCGTTCTCTGTTAGGAGAGTCCGCAGCCTTTAAGTAGTGACCAAGGGACTTGGTGGATCTAAATTTCTAAATTTGGCCCCTTAAGAGTTTCTGTCACTCGCCTCGTTGGCCCTCCCGTTCATCATCAGCCAGGCAGAAACCATCGCTGGCCTTCAGCCATCCTGTTTTTCCCAGAATACGCCTTCCTCCTTTCTCGAGTCCAAATGTAGGACCCTTGCTAAGATCTCATATTATGAAGGCTGTTTTTGCTGTTGTTTTTCACGTTACTGCTCCCCAAGACCGCTGTCTACTGCCCTAAAAGTTGGATCCCATATGCCAGGGGTTTCTCAATGCATTCACCCAAATCTATCCAGGGACCCTACAAGACCTGAAATACTGCGTGAGTGAAGTATAAGCAACACCAAAAAAATACTTTTCCTATCAGAACATTTTTAGTCCATCAGTTGGCAAGCATTTTTTAGCATTTATTGCATTTCTTAACTTTGTGATTAAGAATCAGAGGGAAGGGAAGTACCCCTTGCACCCCAAATTTTATTTTTCTGTTAACCTATCTGATTCCCTAAGTGAACTGCCAACTCCTCAAGTGCAGGACGCTTCCTCCTCTCACACATCTCCCTTTCCCAGCATGAGCTGATGCTCACAGAACGTCTGCTGACTTGAGGCACTCAAACAGGAACACGGATCCGCCACTCAGAGTCTTTATAATCCCACTAGAAAAACCAGACACAGACACATGCGCATGAAAGATGCACTGTAATAGTATATGAAGGTTGCAGTCATACAACATAACTTCATTTATCCTCTGAAACACAAGGAAACAAAGTAAAGACAGTAACAGAGGGGGACAGAGAGCCAATTTTGAAAGCAAAACTTGTCGGTCCAATCTAAAAGTGACCTTAGACTACAAGTGTACAGCATATTCAAACCAACTCCTTATTTTTTTTTTTATGATAAAAACTAATTGCCCTGGGCAGGCAACCATGTATTTGCCATGGAACCTCTCAGTCTCGGGAATGTGAGACTAGAAATGGCCTCCAAGAATCATTTCGAGCCACTGCTGATCTCGATGGACGTGATGTGCTCAGGGGAGACAGTGCTCATTGCCACAGGATTTGATGAGCCAGACAGAGAAGGCTCCAAGCAGAGGCACAAACACCTGTCCTGTGAGGGCACCGTGGAAGGGACTACAAAATATGATTGGAAAAATCATATTTTCTATGACCAGAAAGTCGGCAGATAAAGAATTGGAACATAAGAAAAGTGTGTTCTATTTGTCATCTTGTTTTGCATTGTCACAAAAGCTTCTCCAGTCTCAACTTGACATCCACGACCTTTACTAAGACATTTTCCTTAGGCTAAAGAATTTTCTCTTCTTAGACTTAACAGAAATCTTATAGGTGGCTTTTTGGAAAAGAAGAGAAAAGAGGTAATTTTACAAAAAACTCACAGGAATATTTTTGAATTACAGGTTCTGGGAAAGGGTCCTCATCACACTTTTAAACATTTCACATTTGCTTTAACAACCTATCAAATAATTCTCTAGGTAATCTTCCCAAGCAACAAAGAGTGGTTTCTAATGCATCTTTTCTTCACGTACGCCAGCTTAACAGCGGGATTACTCAAAAGTAAAATTTCTTTTTAGCTTAGACTTTATTATTGTAACTGTACTTTAGCAATACATCAAAATGAAATGGAAACAGCAGGGACCCTTCAAGATGGAATCACTTCCCGCTGCCCCAGCCAACCCCCGTCCCTACCACTAGATAGATAGATAGACAGACGGACAGATAGATAGACGAATGATGGATAACTTGATATAAGTAAACAGAACTCAAACGACACGCGTCATTGTGATATGCCCTCGGCTCACAGCCATGGGCTGAGGCATTTCAACCTGACAGAACTCCCTCTGCCATATTTCTTTCATAATGACTATAGTAATCCTTATTTTTAAAATTGCCCTTGGGGACAGATATGCTATCTGAATCATCATATGATATATCTATGTATTGAAGCAGCACACTGTGCCCCATAAATATGTACAATTCAATTTTAAGTAAAATTAAACATTTTTTAAAAATTAAATATTGCCCTTGGTCCCTGGGTCCACAGTTAGGCAGCTTCAATCGAAAGCCAGTACAAGAGCAGGTGCAGGTGGTGCTGCGATGGGCCAAAGCAGTGGTAAGATCAGAATCACTCCATCTACAGCTTCTTTCTTGAGGGTACACCACCCCCCGTGATGACATGAATGTAAAGACACCAAATATGCATTCACAGAACCTGAATCCGAACAGCCTACTAGTGCACGCTGCTCAGTATCAGCACTCCGGCCTCTTTCTGGCCGTGAGCTTAAAAGTAGCACCAATAATTTATGGGGTGCCAACTGTGTGCCAGGCACGAGGCGATCCAGGGATTGTCTCGTAGCACAAAAAAGCTACCAGGAGAGTGCTACAATTGTTTCCATTTTCCAGAAGGGGAAACTGAGGCCCAGTCATGACAATCCACTTCCCCAAAGTCACACAGCTGCCCAAACAGGATTCGGATTTACCTGCCTCTGTGTGAGTTCGCAACCATTGTACCATACTGTCAGGACCACGGACTTGTAAATCCAGCACCTTTGGTAAGGAATAATTTCTAGAATTTCTACATAATAGACCTTGAAAAATAATCATGGCCTAAAAACAACAGCCAATGAAAAAGACTGAGGACACTTTATAGAATGATCTCCGGCATGTATTATAACTACACAGAGCTACAATAGGAGACAAACAAGAAATCCTTAGATTCTTACACAATGCCAAGCTCGGAGAACTGCAGCTTCGTAGAACAGCCCAAATGCCCTGGGAATTTAAGAATCCAAGGGCCCGGAAAATAATAAGTGGTGTCGTGAGAGGGATAAACATTCCACACTAGCTTCACCTCTCACTAGGTCCAGGACCTGGGGCAAGTCTCTGTGGCCTCAGGTTCCTTGCCTATAAAATGCAGTATCAGTAACTGCCTCTTGGGGTTGTCGGGAAAATTAAAAAACTGGTCCACATATGTAGATCTCAGTTAATGCTAGTTATTATTTTAAATGAGTGGAAGACCAGGTTCAAGGCCTGGCATGGTTACTAACTAGCTGGTGAACTTCATCTCACAGGCCCCTATGCTCACATCTGTAGAAGAGGAAATTTGTACTTGATAATGTCTCAGTTCTCTTCAGTACACAAACTGTTTTTAAAATCCCTCAAAATATCATAAATAAACAATTATACTTTGGATTTCTCTCTGAGTGTCTATATATAGCATTTTTCTTATCCATTTTTACCAACAAGGTGACTTCCACTAAGAAACACTACAATTTATGATGAGAAAAATTAATTATGAGAAAGAAAATCTTAATGTTTGCTTCCTACTTAAAACTCATGATCTCCATTAGGAAAATATAAGTTTAATTTGACTTATCAGCATAACCTCCCAGGCAGGTTTAAGATTGGACCTGAGCCTGCAAATAATGTGCCAGCTAAATCTTATAAACTGATTGACCAGAAGTCCCAGCGAGCAGCATGTGGTCCAGATCTGGTCAACACAAGCGCTTTATTTTTTAAAAAAATTTATTAGTCACTAACATTTTAATGTTGGAAGATTTCACATTTTAAAAATCCAAAATTCCATATTCTTGAAAGCACAGAAGGTCCACCAAACTGAACACGCCACTCCTCCTGGCACCGTTGGGAGCTCAGCGGTGCTGCACCCGGAGGGTTGGAGCACATCTCCAGCTGGTCCCCTCCCGACCAACCTCAGCTTTTTCACTGGCCCTGGGATGATCTGATGACACTTGATTTCACTCTTGCTTGTAATTACCTCTGAGACTTCAATGCTTCAACTAATCTCTGACATTGATAGGACACACAGAGAGATCTCTAAAACAAGCCTCATCAAATAAAATGACACAGAAACTACACTACAACGCCTCACTTTAAAAAAAGTTACTTCTACCTGTTTCAAGACCTTATAAACTTCCTCTGTGGTTAAAAATGAACTAGAACTGACACAGACATAGCTGTGTATGACTGGATACTTGGTACAGGGCTAAATACAGTCCCCAGGAGGAGCAAGATGTGGGTTTTTCTCTGACAACATTTTTTTCCTTCCAAATAATTTCCTTAATATTATTGTATATTTCACATTAGGTCTCAGATCTTTTGGAAGGTCACAGTAACCCAGTGGGAAGCAAGCAACAAACCAGTTACCGTGACATACTTATACCGTGTTAGACCATGAAGAGCTCCAGGACGGAAATGGTCCTGATGTTAAACTACTGTCAAGAAAATGGCTTACGCTTCCGTTTAAGCCACAGTTTTCATTAGGGGCAGGTGTACTCCAACATCGGACAATACGAGCCCCCTGGAAACTGCAGCCAGCAGCTCACTCGGGGACCTGGGTGCACTCTGCAGCTAGCTGGCCCTGGCAGGCCCACCTGGAGGCCGCTGCTCTCGGGGCTGGGGGCCATCTGATCACACCTGCTCCTGAATCTTCCAGGCCAAGACAATCCCTGCTGCTCTGTGGGGAGGAGCTCTGGGGTCTTAACCAAGCATTTGTCCAAGTTCTTGGGTTAGCATGGATCTGCCTGCTGGTACCTATGCAGCTCATGTTCATTTGCAGATGGGGTGGCTTCCACCTGGAAAAGCACACAGGCCAGGCTGCCCGGTCTTTGTAGGGCCATGTCATCCGCTGCCATCCGCCTGACTGTTTCCAAAGACGGTGGACCTGGCCCTAACACTTTCCAGACTCCGGTAAGAGAGGACAACCTCAACTCATCTGCAGTCCCGCATCTATCAAAGCCCAGCACAGTACAAGGCACGTGGGGATGGCAGTCTAAGGTCCTGAGCTGTACCGGTGTTATAATCACAGCACTGGGACAGTCAGTCCCCTGGTCACTTTAACCTCTGTGCGGGACTGATGTCTTGTCACCTCCCCACACTTTCACTGGCTTTCTCAGGAAGAAGAAAATGAAATCTACTTCTGTATTTCTCAGAAGATCTGTGCATGACATCACTCATTGTCCCTGAAAAAGAAACTCCTTTCAGAACATAGTGCCAGACAAAGCTGCGCTCCTGTGGGATTGGTAGGCATTCTCGTCCCTAATAATGAGTTTCTCTTCTCACTGCCAGAAAGCTGGGGACAAATGCTGCACTCGGTCACAGCAACTGTGCCAGCCACTAGGGTTAGCTGCAGTTCTTGTCTCTTTCTTATTCCTTATTCCCCCTCATTTTTACCTCATTACCCTTATTGTATAAAATAATCATCAGCAGTTATTTAAATACTGATGACAAACTGACTGTGACATTTTCAATATTTGTTTAATAAAAATTAAGTGGCCATCATGTACAATATGCTGATACTACAGAATTACCTTACAGTTGTTTTCAAAAAATCAGTTAGTAGATAATTTCATCTATGTTTTTTTTTTACATTTCAGAGTGATGCTCATAAAAAGTAAACTCTTCTTGAAACTCCAACCCAACCTATGAATTATCTTTTTATTTCTTCTCAATGCCTTTTCCTCTCTCCCTGCCACTGCAGCTAGCCAGTGTTCCATTTATGACTCTTGAGGGAGAGCCTCCAACGATTCCCCTGGGCCCTAAGAATTCTCAGAAGCATTCAAGTCAGCACAAATCATAGCAGAATACGGTTTTGGAAGTTGTTGGCCTCCAGTCAGGCCAGATCATTGCATAAGAAGAGAATCTGTGGAGCCAATATTTCTGCTCTAGCTTCAGGGTAGTTCAAGCGTGGCACAGAGAAAAATGAGCATCGGGCATCACATCGAGAAAGGACCATGATTCCAGTGGTAACGTTTTAGGATCTCTGTGAAGGCCTGTTTTAGTTCTGGCACAATTTTTCAGCCAACATTCATAGGCTGTGGGAATAAGGAGAGTGAGAGAATGTGAGCACATTTACAATTTTATTTTCAGTGCTCCGCTTCTCATGTTCAGAAGGCTCGGGATTACCTGCTGTGTAGCACAAGTGGAAAGGGATCCCAACCACAGGTGCTTGTGTAAAGGCCACAATGAGAAGTTATTTTGCAGAAAGGAAGCGTGAATGCATCTAAAAATCCTAAACAAATCCCTTATAAAAACCTTTAATTCGAAGGCTATATCATTGTTCAAAAACACATACATTTTTGAGATAGCTAGAGTAGTCAAGTTCCCAGAGACACAGAGTGGAAGGGTGGGTGCCAGGCACGGGCGAGGGCTCATGGGCCGTCATCGTCTAATGGATACAGAGCTTCAGTTTTGCAAGATGGAAAAGTTCTGGAGAAGGATGGTTGTGATGGTTGCACAATACGTAAATGTGCTTAATGCTACTGAATTATACAATTAAAAATGGTTAAAATGGCAAATTTTATGTTATGTGTATTTTACGACAATTTTAAAAATATATATACATATACATAAATTTTTTAAAGGCCTTGCCATTAAAGAGCGAGAAAGACAGTTAAAAGAGGAAATGGAGGACTAACCAACTGAGAGCCTGCAGAGTCCCGGTGAACCATTAGTAAACAACCTGATAAGTAAAATGGACCAGGACTATTGAACAAACATACTAAAGTTGCAGAACAAAGACTATGATCAGAATAATTGTGGCTAAATCTGACTCATGACTGCTCAGCACACAGTGGTCAATATTGCAGGCAGCTGAGTGCACCTGGTCCTCCCAGTGACAATAACAGCAGACACACTGAAGGGCATGCAGCAGTTGCAGCAAGGGACCACGTACCCTTCCTTAGCAGCCAGCCTCGCAGCCACAGAGCCACGTGGTCAAGGCGGATTCTTTTGCTTTTTGTTCCTCCCCCACCTTACAGAGTCTACTCTCTCAAAATACAGTTGAGGACAGCCACACAAAATAAAAACTAATGGTACATAGCCAACTACATGTCAGGCTCTGTAATGAGCATTTCACATGGATCAGCTCATTTTTAACCTCACAGAAACCCAAAGAGAAAGATTCTATTATTGCCCCTTATCCAGATGGGAAAACTGAGACACAGGAACCTTTAGTAACTAGTCCAAAATAGCAGGGACAGACCAAACTTCCTAGTGGAGCTCTTAACCCACCCAGTAACCCCACCTTATAAACAGTATCACTCCAAAGAAATGGAAAATTCATTTGTCGATCCACCTGTGCATGTCAACTGACATATTCAGAGATTTTTCCATTAAGAAAAAAAAAATGGTGAGGAAAGGAACTTTTTGGCACAATTTTTTACAATCCCAGTATCCTCCTACTAAAAAAAAAAAAAAAATATATATATATATATATATATATATGTATGTATGTATGTGTGTATGTATGTATGTATGCATATATTCAGCCATAATGAGCTGATTCTTAAAACTTTACATTTAGATCCAGACCTTTCAGGGGCAATAATATAAAATCTGAATGATGAGGAAAGAAAAGTGAAAGCTGGTGGTTAAGGAAGCTTAACAACCCTCATTAACTGCGAGAGACAGATCTAGGCTTTGCCCATGATCTCTCTGCATCTGTGATAATATCACAAGGCTTGTTGGAGGGAAATCCACCACACGGTGTCCTTGCTGGAAACACAGACCCCATGCCTGAAGTCCCCTGAAGGGAGAGATGGAGACTGCAGTGAAGGAGCTGGCTGGAGAGCCCGACCACCCCACTGTATGCTCCCAGGACATACGCCCTGCACTTCCCTGTCCCAAAGCACCATCATAGCTCAAAACCACAGTGACGCAGATGCCAGATCCACAAGGCAGAGGACTCATCTGCCTGGTTTGTAGTGCCCTCCACTCTGGGCACTGGGCCCAGGCACTCTGGAGGCCCTTCTCTGTACTCCCCCAGCAAGTTCTTCCACATGAGGCAAAAAGTCCACAGAGTCAAGAGGATGCTCCAGCCTGGACATCACACCCTCCTTGACTGCATACCCAGGACTCAGGAATTCCCTGCCCAAAGGCCCGAGTCCACTCCTAGGGCCAGTGCAGGCCTTTTCCTTGGGTCTGTCCTCATGAGGGTATACCATACCACGGATGTACACACCCCTAGATACTACGGTGTAGGGAAAGGGGGAGGTCAGAGCTTGTGTCTGCGGGGGTGCTGACAGAGTTTGGATGTGTAGTGGGATTGTCCACACATGGACATGTAAGGTCCCCTGTTGCTGGCAGACAGAAGGTGTGGTGATCCGACTAGGGGCCTCCATTTGTGCCCTTGAAACAGGCCATACAGAAGGTATAAATGGTAGGAGCCACCTAAGTTTTGTTACCCAGGACCCAGAAAAGTACCAGGTGCCACTCCATGTTCAAAACATATTTGTTGATTGACTAAATGAATGAATGAATCAATCAATCAATATAAGCATGTATAAACAGTTAATTCCTGTCCCCCATTTCAGCTATCCATGGGAAAAGATGACTTCGTCAACAGAATATCTATGGCCTTCTGAACTGTATACGTATAGATATACATGTGCATACATGTGTGTATGCATATACACGTGTACATATATGCACATGCATATATGTGCATATACACATGTACATGTGTGTATACATATATAAACATATGTGGGTACTTCAAAAAGTTCATGAAAAAATAGAATTGAACGATAACATGAATCTTTCCATGAACTTTTTGAAGTACCCTTGTATTTACATATATCAAATATGCATATGTACATAGACATATGTGTCTGTATGCATATATGTACATGTGTGTATGTGTGTTAACATGTGTGCATATACATATATATGTGTGTATATATACTTGTGCATGCATGCAGCAAAGCAGAGCAATGACTAAGTAGATTCTAGGATAGGCTGGGTAAGTAAAAGGCTCTGTAACACCCTCAGGGCACCAGGGAGTTCAGCTCCAGAAGACTCTTCATTGGTGAGAGGGCAATTCCCTGAAAGAATGAATGAGAAGGCTGAGAAGTTCACTCCCAGAGGGTCACCTAGGCTCACCAGGAGAGTCAGCGACTCAACCAGGAGCAAGACTCTTCTCATCAGAGTTAAACATGGTATGTCAGTTCCATAATTCTCATTCCTTTTTGAAAATTGAACTTTCAAAATACACATGGAATTTAAACCATTTTCATTGCTATGTATATTACAACCATACTGTATCCTGTAAACATAAATAAATGGATGTTATTTATCTCAAGGGAGAATTATCTTTTTGGATTATTCAACACAATCTATTCACCTAGAGACATCCCCACTCTGTTTCTGAAAGACTTTCTATCTCATATGTCTATCAGTTGTCTTATAATCAGTTTTGCAAGCAACTATCAAAACTTCTCAGATGCCTGATAGTGTTAATTGTTATCAGTACAGAAGAAGCTCCACGAAACATTCAGAGGATCGGCCCAATGCATTTTGATTGCTAAGGCACAAAAGTATGTGTATCAGATGGTGCATTAAACTGGACCTGACACGCTGTCTTTTTATACGCCTGATGTTTGCAGTTCTTTGAGAAAAGTGAACAGCCTCCATCATCCATACAACAGGAAAGATAAATCACGTCTGAAATCTCACACCAGAATTGCTTTTTAAGTGAAGCTCCATAAATGCAGTCGCAGGAAAAACTGCAATTGATCCACAAGGACATCCATTATTAGCTATTACATGACAGAAAAAGCACAAATCTTTCTCATTAGACCCATTTGTTTGTTGGAGATCAGATGTCCCTGGAATGATTCTTTCCCTGGATGCACCACTGCTGCAGAGCTCACCTGCTCCCGTGTCTCTCTTATCTGCTTGCCTTCATGCTCCCATCTCTCTGCTGTCCCTCCTTCCTGCTAGATACATAATCAGCCTGCCTCATCAAGCCTGTCTTTTTCCTTTCCACAATTAATCGATTTCTTACTGCGTATGAACTAACATTGTGCACTTTAATTCCATAAAGGTTATTTATATAAACAAACATCTTAACCTGATGACTTTAGAAAAGCCATGCCTAGAAATTTACATACTGATGTTCCAGACGCCAACTAATAAATACTCTTATTCGGAATTCTAAATGATAGATTTACATACGTATGTGTGGAGGGGGTGCTCACGTGGGCATATCCATGTGTATGTGAATAGCTGGAGAACTAGGATATTCTGCTAGGAGCTGGGAAAGAGCAGTAAACAAGATCCATATGGTCCCTGCCTTCATGCAGGTAATAGCCTAATGATGTGAACAGACAGGGACACAGGCATGCACTCGCGATACTAAGTGACCTATGCTGTGACTGGGAAACTGGGGTCTATAATAAAGGCACATGGTGGGAGGGACATAGCCCAGATGTAAGCAGGCAGAGGAAACAACACCAGGGCTGAGGCCTGAAGGATAAGCAGGGGTTCGCTGGAGGTTGGAGGTAGGGAAGAGGTGTTTGAGGCAAAGGGCACAGTCAGTGCAAAGCCCAGAGATGAGAGAGTGCGGCTCAGTAGAGAAGCGGAGAGCTCAGAGTGGCTGTCACAGCACTGAAGGAAGGGACAGGCAAGAAATGAAGCTGGAGAAATGTCTTCGAATCTGAGGACACAGGGCTTTGAAGACTTGTTAAGTTAGGAGCCTTTAACACGTCAATGTAATGCTATCCCAATTAGAAACCAAGATACAGTAGGGAGAGGTAGGCAAGCAGTTCGTAAAATTTATATGGAAGAAATATCATGCAAGAATAGTGCTGAAAATTCTGAAAGACTGACAAGTAAGACTAATACTTCAAGTGGAAAAAAATAATATGAAGCTGTAGGAGATAAGAGTTTAGGGTTGGCATGTAAATAGACTTCTAGGATCGATCCCCAAATAGGCTCAAATACAAAGATGGTCTTCCTATATAACCAAATTAGTATTTTAAATTAGTGAGAAAAATATAGGATTATATAGTTAATCGTGTCAAGAAACCTGATTGGCTGATTGGCTATCTTAAAAACATAATAAAACAACTGTTACATCACGCTTTACATTTTAAAAGTCCAGATGAAATAGAGCTTTAAATACAAAAACATAAAGTAGTAAAAGCAGTAGAAGAAAATATAGGAGATTTGTTTTATACTCTTAGCTACATCCACAGCTGAGAAGCACTACAGGAAATAATAAACTGTCCTACAAAAAAATTTAATTCTGCTTCACTAAGGAGGAGAAGAAGGAACATCATAACCCATAAATGACATCACGAGACAAGCAAAACATCAGGCAAAGTACAGGTTTTCTTATGCTTAAAGGAGATTTTATAAATCAATTTTTTGAAAAGGCCACCAACCCAAAAGAAAAAGAAAATAGCTAAGGGCTACGACAACATTGTTCACTGGAGGGAAAAAAAATGACCTACATATAAACAGACTTTCAACCTGAATCATACTTGCATAATTGAAGAAATGAAACAATTGAGATACTGTGTCCCAGGATCTGAATGACAAAGGTCGAAAGGTTTGATAATCAGTAGTATTGGCTAAGCTGTAGTAAAACGGGTACTCCCAGATTTGGTGAAAGAATAAAATGAGGCGACCTCTTTGCAAGACAACTTGGCAATGTCCATAGAAATCACAAATGTCTTGCAAATGTCTGTGCAATTCAAATTCTAGAACTTTTCCTATAGGTAAAATAACTTGCACACCAGGTTTTTCAATAAGAGGCTGGTTAAATAAAGTCTATTCATCCAACAGATTACTGTTGGCCGTCAAGAAAACCCTTTGGTGTATGTGTGCAGATACAGAAACATTTTAAGGTATATTGTTAAATAAAAAGCAGCTAAGATGCAGAGCAGTGGGTACAGCATGCCCAGACTTGTGCACAAACAACAAAAAAAAGACCTACATCACGTGTACTATGTATGTAACTAGAGTATTTCTGGAAGGAGACACAAACTCAAATCAGAGGTTGCTAATGGAAAGGGGCACTGAGGAACTAGAGGGTCAGAGTCCATTGTGGGAGGGAGACTGTCTTTTCCTGAGACACTCCTTTATGCTGCTTGCATTTCTTATCACATTCAGATACTACTTAAAAAAAAAGCTTATTACGAATAAAATTCCCCATAATAAAATGAATGCATGTCAGAGAAAAGATGTGCAAAATCACTTTAAAGAATTTGAAAGGCTCCCAGGCTTGAGCAAAGCTTGGCTAAATGCACTAACCTTTCCAAAGAAAGAATGTGTCAATCAGCATTGGTGCTGGGCAGTAAATGAAGGAGAGAAAAAGGAATGTCCATCCAGGGGACACAGGTCTGAGCCAAAGTACTTCAAGTTCTGCGTTCCCTTTGTGAAGGCTCTCCCATTATGGAGATGGATGCCTCAGGCAAGCTTAGCTTAATGCCATTTAACATTTTAAATGCAGAATTAAATGCCCTTGCTCTAATTCCAAGATCACCAAGCAAGCTCCCAGTTATAATTTGTTCTCCTTTATAGATCTGCTGGTGTTAGAGAGAGACTGTTAACCCTGATCTGGATGTTCCAGTCTATGTAACAGTTATATGACTCTTTATACAGCAATATAGTGACAGTCTGGCTTTATTTTTTTAAAAACTAAGACAAAAATAAACAACTTTGGACTTTATTTTATGAGACATGGGGAGCCACAGGGCAATTTTAAGCAGTGGCGTGATAAGATCAGCATTTTGGAAAGACCATCCCAGGTACAGTGTGGCATATGGGTAGGGAGGGAACAAGACTGGAGGAGGGGATACAAACCAGGAACCTGTGGCAGCATTTTGGGCAAAAGACGATGGTAGTATGAATTAAATTATTTTAATGTAAGTAATCTTTTGAGGTTTGTTTCCCCTTCCAGACTGCAAGCTTGGTAAGAAGAAACTAGGACAGTCTTCCTCACCATGTGCCAAGTACTTAGCATAGTGTCTGACACACAGAAGACCCCAATCGATATTTATTGAAAGAAAGAGTGAATGAATGAAGGAGGAATATGGGCGGTAGAGATAGAAAGAATTGGACAAATTTAAGACATATTTAGGAGAGGCAATTGACAAGACTTGATAAGTGAATGAATACAGTGGTTAAAGAGAGGGAAGAGTCAAGGTTTCTGGCTTGAATCACTGAGGGGACAGTGATGCCATCCATTAAGATAGGGAACACTGGAGATGGGCTTGGGGCAATGAACTCAATTTGGAAGTGTTGAGTGTGACACACGCTCACATATCCGGGGGGGGTGTTGAGTAGGCAGTTGGGTGTATGAGTCCAAATGTCATCACTGGTAGTTGATGGGAACACAGACGAGGGCATCATTAGCAACAGAAGTCAGGAATGCGGATGACGTCGCCCAGGGACAGCCCAGGAAGAAAAGCAGACATAGGACAGAAGCCCAAAGGACATCAACTTTTAAGGGAGGAGCAGAGAAAAGAGAACCCACAGGTAAGACGAAGTGGCAGCAGCCAGGCAGGAAAAGTGCCGTGACCCAAGGCCAAAGGAAAGGATGTTCATGAGTCACTTCTGCCAGAAGTCAAGCAGGGTAAGGACAGAGAACTGTGCCCACCAGGTCTTGGGAGACCGGCGGAGTGAGTGAGGGGCAGTGCAGGGAGACAGGGTGAGCAGGGCAGGAGGAGCCCTAGGAATGCGGGTCAGTGACCCCAGAGCTGCTGTGGAGCGAAGGGGACACACAGGAACTGAAGCGGGGCCCGGGCGAGGGAGGGAAGTGCCCACGGGAAACTCTGCCAACACGGGACAGCCCTGGTCCTGCTTCAGTTCTCATCTTTAAACAACAAATGACAGAGAGAGACTGAAAATACAGGTGAGAAAGGGAAATCTGCTGACAGGGAAAAGTTTAAGAGGATGAGATCTGTAAAAAACGTGGAGTGACTGTCGCCTCCAGCCCCGCCATCGGAGCCAACGGGGAAGCAAGGCCCCGGTGGCAGGCGCGGGCAGCTCAGTCTAATGCAGTGTGAGCGCCCACAGCCACAAGAACGGTGGCGATTATTTGACAGAGATACGATAACAAAACTCAGGTGGGTTACTGCCACCCCAGGAGGTAGGGACTGGGGACTGTCCCCATCCAGCCTGCACACCAGTGCCTCCCAGCCTTGGGAGTGAGCAGGCGCATGCGAGTCTGTCTCTCCCACTAGACACCAGCGCTCAGGGGCTCCCTGCCTCCCTGGAGAACCCTATTTGTCTGGAGCATCCCAGTGTCCACGGTAACACCAGTGGAACTGGTCTCGTGCATGCATGACGTCTGAGTTAGACGGCAGCCAGCCCACCGGACAATCGGGAAATGTGGTAAACTATTCCAGCCAGTTAGAAAGAAAACTTGATGGGCAGAAAGACAAGATTTGATTTTGGCGAAAGCTTCTGCTATAGGGGGTCAGAGGAGGAGGAGACTAGCAGGCCATTTAGAAAACTCTCTGGGCCTCAGAAGTGGCCCAGGAGTGGACTGAAAAACCATGAACACACACGCGGTGGTGGGAGTTCTGACTGGATATGAACATCTGAATTAGTGGATGCCATTGCTTAAGGTGCGGGTAGATACTGCATGTTAAGAAAACTATTCCGAGGAAAAAAAATTAAAACTTGTTTCTATTAGTGGGAAACCGTAAAAGGGCTGCCACCCAGGATAACAGGGAGCTGGTGACCTGCAAACCCATCCTGTCTGAAATGCAGATTTGGGCTTAGAGAAAACCACAGGCCTGAACTGCACTGCTTAGCTGCCAAGAGAACTGGCGCAGGCTCAGTGTGCCCCAGGAGGCAAGGGTGGATTCCAGAACAGAAAAGGAAACACTAGTGCCTATGGTTGACTGATTCAGAACCAGAGTCCTTCAGGGATTTGTACCCATCTAAGTCCCAACCTCTAAGATCAAGATGAGGTCACTGTAGCAGGGGAGGTCAATGGCTCACCCAGGATCCCAGGTCCTGAGACTGCCAGAGTGTGGATATGAGTCCAAATCCCATCTCCCTCCCCAGGGCTCTTTTCAGTTACGCCTGGTTTCTATCCTTTGTTGCCTCTCTGACTGCGTTAACCTTATCAAGCCTAAGTTCAGTTGAAACGGTGATGGTCTACTCACAGGTCACCCACCTGAAAGAGTCACACCCAACATTTTTTCACCTTCCAGCAAAGGGGCATTGCAGCCAAATGCCTGCCCTAATATGTGTGTCTGTGAGTTGGGGGGCGTGGGGAGGGAGATAAGAAACACCACCAGAAACAGAAGAAAAAGACTGAAAAGTCACAAAGGGAAAGGACCAAACCAAGGTGTCAGTCCATTCAGGCTGCTATAACCAAATACCTTAGGCTGGGTAATTTATCAACAACAGCAATATATTGCTCACGGTTCTAGAGGCTGGGAAGTCCAAGATTAAGGTGCTGGTGAGGGCCTGCTCCTCATAGATGGTGCCTTCTGTGTGTCCTCGTGTAGCAGAAGGGCTAACAAGCTCTCTCAGGCCTCTTTTATAAGGTCATTAATCCCATCCCACCCTCATGATCTAAGCAGCTCCCAAAGGCCCCACCTCCTAACACCGCTACACTGGGCATTAAGTTTCAACATATGAATTTGGGGGAACACAAGTTCAGACCATAGCACCAGGGATGCAAGAGAAAAACCAAGGAGCAAACTGTCCATAAGCAAAACTGGGAGCAAACTAGAAGCAGCACTCTGAGTTTTTGTTTTGTTTTGTTTCTTTGTTTCTGAAAGAGAGGTGCTTGGGTTTTGTTAATCCTGCCTTGCTAGGAAGGCCGTCATTCAAGCTCTCTCGCCAGCACCCCACTCCTGCACACACTCCGCACAGGTGAGTGAGCGGCACCAACAGAGGGAAGCCACTGTCGCACAGTGAGCAAGAGTCAGAGAACTGGGGAACAGCCCCTCTGCCACCTTGCAGCAAGGGACTAGGGGCACTTGAAGTAGAAACAATTCTTGTGACAAAGATTGGAGTTTAGAAGATCCTATCTTTTTAAATTGCACTGTATTTTAGAGATTGAAAACCAAAATGCCAATATCCTTTGGTTTAAATTGCATTTTTTGTTTATCTTGAGAACTGATCAAAGAACCCGAAGATGGACACGATGTGTCTCTGAGCAGCCGGGTCGGCTGGCCAGGTTGAGGCACCATGCTCACACACCTCAGTCAAAGAAGACGCCCATGGGTCCTCACCGGGAGAATCCAGAATGATTAAGACAAAACTAAAAGGGTGGTTTAAGGAAGTAAATCCTCAATTATTAGGAAAATTTTATAATTCAAGGTAATTAAGTTGAAAGGATCACACGTAGTGGAGGTTTATAAATAGACTTATATATCTCAGACACACGGAACACATGCAAACATCTTTCTGGTGTGTGTGTATATATGTGTGCGTGCCTAGAAAATGCTTGGAATATGAAGATTACAGGAAAGGGTGGGGTGCTACATAGCAATTAGTCCTTACATGCAATAAAAAAGGGACTCTAAGCAGTGTGTGATTATTAACACTTATTCTATACAGGAAGATGCCATATTACCAAAAGCACCCAAATCACTCGCAACAGTATGAGAAATTGCAGAGGAGCTGAATGGAAAGGGAGGACCTGACGGAAGGGAATGACATGAGAGGCAGCCCAGTCCATCTCCCTCCCACTGCCCTGACGATTAACCTGGGAGCACATATTTAAACCTCTAGACCTTTCCTAGACCTGCCTGGGCTCTCAGGACCAAATTTGCACGACCAGGGTTGAGTAGCCAGAGCCGCGGGTGCAACATTAAACAGGGCTCTGTCGCTCATGGTGCTCTGCGTGACCAGAGAGCCCCTGAGAGGCGCTCCAGACGTCCCCACCTCCTTCAGAGGGAGGTGTAAACCTAAACAAGCAGGTGTCTGTAGAGGGCCTGCCAGGGCCCAGGGGAAAAGCCCTGCAGGAAACCACAGAGACTCCCCAGAAGTGAGTTCTCACTGGAGAAGCCTCAGAGCCTGCCGTGGACAACGCACAAGTGGCAGCTGCTGAACTCTGGCTGTGAGCCAACAAGCCTGACGTTTGCTCACTGGCTCGGCCACTGAGCGCTGCCATCAATCTTAGGGCACCGAGAAGTCAGGGGAAAAAGAAGCCAGGGAATATTCTTCCAGTAGTCTCTGGCCACAGGTCCTCCAAGGGGCTGACACAGACTTTGTGTAAAGGCTGTGGGTTCCCCACTTACAAAACCGGCCCGGATGGTGGCCAACTCCCCAGGGGCAATGGCCTTCGTTCTGCACTGTCTGTCCTGCCCTCCCTCACCCCACCAGGTTAGCACCCTTCTTTGCTGCCAACTTATGAAGGCTTTACTTTGCAGCTCCATTTCTGTGCATGGATTGCCTAAAGAAGAGGAACACCTGAGATTCAAAACACACACACACATAGTAACCTCATCGTAATCTAAACAAAAAATGTATTTCTTCTGCTGTGAAGATAAGGTCATTGCCTAGAGATCAGCAGCTCACACACGTTCTAATTATTTCGCCTCTTGCAAACATGGGTTTGCACAGACTTGGCCATACTAAGCTTGTCTTCCCATCGCTGACACTTCTAAAGGATGGGCTGCAGTCAGGCACTCAGTCCAAGGACCCAGAGCAAAGGGGCGGCACCCCAAAGTAGAGGCCATGACATTCATTTGGATGCTAGGAGAAAGAGCTTTTAATCCCCACAATGCCTTTAAAAAGTCGCAGCCTGAGGCGACTTTCTTCACTTCCCTGTATTTTTGCAAGGGGAGGCTGGAGCAGATCATTTCTAAAGCCCCTTCACTTTCTGAGGTCTTGATTCTAAGTGACCCTTCTGAACACTGACCCTGTGACCTTGGACTCATTAGCCCAGTACTAACATGCCGCCAGCCTTATTAGCAGCTCACATTTAAAAGGTCATGGTTTAGGGGGATTCAGAGCAAACACTGAAAACACACCATGTGGCACGCTGACAGGAAGGTCTTCAGATGGGCACACTGCCTGACTCTGAGCACCTCGCTCCACTCCCTTCCTCCACAGCCAATGGAGAAACTGCGTTATCTCCATAACTGATGCCTCATGGAACTTCAGAGCCGGGAGAAACTTGTCAGAGCAGCAAATCCCAAGCCCTTGGTTTACATCTGACAAGCTGAGGCCCAGGGACATTATGGGCTCCCCAGGATCAGCCCATCAGTGGCATTGTTGGGACTCGCTGTCAAGTCTCCTGACTCCAGATTTCCATGTCATAATTTTTTTTGAAACACATAAAGAAAGAACTTAGTATCTATGCATTACTTTTCTTCTCAGGGTTTTTATAACTCCAGGAGCATTCACTCACTCATCTCCCAGATCAATATATACGACTTCCCTGTCCTTTGGACACCCCAGAGAGCAAAGTAAGTGGTGAGAAGGCACCCTGGTTATGTGGGATCTTTGCCTTTCTTAATGAAGATCAATCAGCAATCAAATGTAGAGCTAAAATTATCAGGCCACTGCAGGGCTCAGATCTCTGCCATTTGGGGGGGGGGGGGGATTTGTGTTTTAAAATAGCTCCACCAAGTAGATTGTGAAAATGTTCGAGCAACTATTAATAATCCAAGGTTCAATATTTTTTTTCTTCCTCTCTCTTACACACACATATCAAACAAGCAAAAAGTCTGCTGTGCCTAAATAATCTCTCCCCAAATCCTCCTATTGATTTATAGGCATCAAAAGGGCCCAAACACTGACACTGCTCCAAGGATGGCAGATTCAGTGCCACATCCTACCCTGTAGCGTTTGACCCTACAAGAAACTCTCTGGAAAAGTGACAGAGTAAAGTTAACCTGCGGGATAATGCCAGCGTTTGATATTCAACAACGGTTTAAAGATTGTGTCATTCCCAAACAGGCAAGATGAGCAATGAGTTAAAACTGGAGGCTCTTGCTTAGTACACAAAGCAAAAAAGAAAAGAAAGAAAGAAAAGAAATTCAATTTCCCTTCCCCAGCTAAACAAAAACCCTAGGTTTTATGCTCCTATGACCTAGATATAGTCAAAGAGATCATACAGAATGTTCCTAGGGAGAAAGGGACCTCAACTCTCAGCTGTTCAGCCAACTTCTCAGCTTAGAAAATGTCTTTACAAGGGAATATTGAAACAGACACAAACAGAGGTTTATGGGACAGAAACAGTGAAAGACCTTAAACAGACCTAAACTCAGCACTAGGGAGCTGTGACCACATAGTTTCAACTTCCCATTACTTGCCTGAAATAACATGTAACCCAGGCTCTTCTCTTAAGTCTAGCACTTTGAATTCCCATATGGAAATATCACTTTTCGAAGAAGGAAAAAATCAAACACATTTTCCTGTGTAGTCAATGATGGGTGAGGGAGGGGAAAGTGGAAGAAAGCAGGTCAGTAAGGGTCACGGGGCTTTTGAATTATTTTTCCCAGTGTAACAAAATTCTCCATTGCAGAGACTAAAGGTAAAAAAGACTCCACATGGCTGAAGTCTGTAAATACCTACACTATGAAGACAGCATGTTTTCCACTCCAGCCCTCAAGCTGTACTAAATAATTAATGATGTAAATTAGACTACCTTATTTATTAACAAGTCCAGAGTGGCTTATGTAACCACACTCCAAATTTAAATGCATATAAAGCACAATCTGAAGTTTTAGAAACCCCAGTGGAGGGACTGAGAAATAAATATTAGAGTAATAAAAACTGATGCGTGTCACTGAATCCTTATGAACACCAGGATTTTTTTTTAAGTATGATTAATTGCAGTGGCAGAGATTATTAAGATGAGAGGGCCAAAATCAATGTATTAACAGAATAACATTACAGCTACTTAACCAGGCCAACAATAAATTGTACATAGAGGCTCTGACAGTAAAAGCTGCAAATTCTCTTTATGCTGTGCTAAAAGGAAAAACATCAGACTTGTCTCCAGTAGTACTCCCAAATCAGAAAATACCACTCAAGAAATTCAGAAAAAGATCCTTCCTATCGGTTTTCATAAAAGGTCTCTATTGGTGCAATATAAACATGCATGCCTTTCCACAGCCATGTGGATATACTTAACACTACTGAGCTGCACACCTCAAAATGGTTAAGATGGGTAAATTTTATGTTATGTGTTTTTTATGATAGTTGAAAATAAAAATGCATGACTTATTTTGACCACGCCTTTTACTGCTTGGGTGAGACAAAACTTGTCCTTTGTAATGTACTTTGGTACTTGCCACACCTGGGACCTAAATGGTTACATAATTCCAACTATAAGCTTCACTCCTGAATACCACTTATATGTGACACTGGTATTATTTTTCATTTAATTTAGTACTGCCGTGTGTAACCATTTCCAAATAACAGGAGCTGCCACTTAGCAGTGCACTGTTGGGCACACATGATATATATCTACAGACAGAGAGACATATGTCTGGATGTATCATATCTAGTGAATAAAGAGTATGAGACAGATACTGTAAAGAGAAGATTTTTAATAAAACAGGCTCAAACAATGACTCTGAAAACAAAATGTCAGCTGAGCTTAAAATATGCATGTAAAAACAAAAAATATCCTATCTCTTAATTCATCTATACATGTGTTTTTAAAATGTTCTGCCACTGGCTCTCTATGAACGCTAAAGGCAAACTGATTTAATATATAGACACTAAAATATACACTACTTTAAAATGATAAGGCAAACTTATTTCAGCAAGACCTAATCACAGTTTATTTACTTATATTATTCCTATTTTTAAAAAATAGAATCATGTAACTTCAGCTACACACCATTAAACTAGAACTTTAAAACAGGTTATTTTAAGAATACCACTGGGTCTAATAACAAAGTAAAACAAGGTGTAATTCGGTTCCAACTGTAGCTGGTATCCACTGGCAAAGAATTTAAAAGCTGTTCAAGCAAATTTTGATATGTAAGGAAAGGAACATAGACGTGTCATATAGGGATGAGAGTGGAACAGTCTCTTCTACTGATGTTACTTTGAGATCAAAAAGTAGAATTCAAAATAATTGTGCAAAGTGCTTTCCAAACAAGCAATGTGACACATTTTACAGATAAAGACACTGAGGCACAAACTGGCTGCGCTCGAACATGCTGAGGGACAGAGCAGAGAAACATACCTTTCCTCAGAGCTCAGGTGTGTCCTGCTTGACTAATATCACTAACCTAATTCCCCGGCCTGCACACTCAGCGAGATACACCTCTCAACTCCCCCAATCCCAATGGGTTTTCAAATCAAAAGGGAAAAAAAAAATAAGAATGAGAAATTAGTCGTGCCATGATAGAATAATTAACTGTGACAAATGCTCTAGTAAATATATTTTTTAAATCCATGTTTAAAAGCCTGAAAATAAGAACCTGCCATCAGATGTAAAAGAAGCAACCACAGCAATTGTGAGGAGACACAAAAGCTCTGCCTAAATCTATTGATTTCATATATATCAGGCAGCTAAGACCACAAAGCTTTAAAATAATAACTTTTAAAATTTAAAGGTAGTTTTATTTTCTCTTTCACAGATGATGGCCTTAAACACTTTAAAGGTTAAAAATTTTAAGTGAAAATAATCAGCCGTTTCTCATTTCTTTCTTCGTTTTACATTGATCATGGAATACACAATGTAAAATCCACCACAAAAAAAAAAAAAAAAAAAAAAAAAAAAAAACCCAATATCTAAGTAGAAAGGCACTCCCCGTGGTCTCAAACAGTCCGAAGGGCTCTGAATTCCACATGGCCACCTCCCTCTGACTATTGCCACTGCACCTTATGAGAAAGGCCCTAGACACGTTGGACCACCCTGGTGAGCCCAGGCCAGCCCAGCCCAAGGCCAACACAGGCCTTCCTCTTTGGTCCAGGCTGCCACTCTCCTTGCCAAAGGTTGAGATCCAGGCAATCTGGATGCAGCCCACAGCTGGCTGCCCCCGGCACGTCTCAGCTATGCTAGGCCTGCACATTCCCCTCTGCCTTGCTCTGTTGTCATTTCCTCCTGCCCGAGCCCTACAATGTGAGCATCGCCAGCAGAACAGGCAACAGAGTAGAAAGGTCTCTTACTTACAGTAAAAAACAGTATCTCAGAACTACGCTGGCAGAAACATGGTTGTGTGTTTTGGGGGGTTGTGGGGGATGCATGAGCACTCGCCAACCGGAAGGCCACACCCAAGCCCCTACTTTCAGGGCTGCCTATCTCAGTGCCAAACACGGGAAGGAAAACCGGGGAGAAACTTTGCCTTACGATCCTCGACATGGATGAACAAAATCTCCTGTTCATGAAATGTCTGAAATGGCAAAGTCCCTAGGAAAAACATGATAAGAACACCTCCAGTAGAGGTGACACAGGACTGCTGGAGAAAAGACTGGTGAGCCCTTGTTTGGCCATGTATTTGTCCCAAGTCATCAGAAGAGGACAGAAATACACAGTCAGCTTCTCCATCGAGCCAGGACAAGCTGTAACATTTCCAGGGACACAGGGGTCCAGTGCTAAAGCCAGCATCCTTCAGAGTACTACACACTGCCTTATCATCCAACCTAGCCCTGGGAAATTATTCAACGGGCAATTAAGATTTCTAATACAAATGGTCTCAAAATCATATCTCTGGGAAGTCAAGTCCAAATTAAATCAGACCGGGCTTTTAGGCTCCCAGCGATCACATTTTCTCTTTTGAGCGAGTGCATTTCAACACTCGCAACTTCTCCTCTTACAGATCATTTTCAAGGCCTCTCTGGATGCAATCTCCTAAGCAAAATCTGATACGTAAAATGAAAAGGAAAATTGGTTAACTCCAAACCTCAGCGAAAGACGTGAAGGGAGAGACTCACTTCCTTCAGCAGATTTCGGAAAGTTAATTATTTCAACCTCCTTTCCATTAAATATTGCTGGAACTTCTAACACAACATACATATAGTACTTTATGGGAAAAAAAAAAAAAAGCCCAGAACTAAGTTATTGCATACAGGGAGCCTAAAGTGCACCCAGCAAAGCTCTGAGATACAAAACGCATATGTAATTCCTTCCCGCAAGGAATACATGTATTTATATTACTGACATATATATTTAAAGCTTATTTTACAGTGTCACTCTTCTGTTTGTGCTAGCAGCCCCAAGCCCATGAAACAGACAGGTAAGTGACAGATGGCCCAGCCCTGCCTCTCTTGCCTGGGACATCTTCTCCCCACACCTGGGACAGCGTTCAGGCCGGGACCTACCCGCCTGGCCAGCCACTGACCACAGGGGCGAGAAGAGGACGAGGACGAAGAGGACAGGAAACTCACATTTCGGTGATGTTCTCAGGGTCTGCGCCGTTAGGCTCCAGCCTCGGGAATGCCACGATCCCAGGAGAAGGGTCGCTGCACCGGATCCTAGAGGCGCTGCATCTGCAGGACGCGGGACAGGCGAGCGCGGCCCTCCAGCAGCCCACGAGCAGCCAGCAGCAGCCCCAGAGCCGCGCCATGGCGGGTCCATGCCACCCCCTCCAGGACGACATCCCCGGCCGCCAGTGCCAGCCCGAGCGCGTGTCCCTGCGCTGCACCGGCCGCCCGGCTTCCCCCGCCGGCGCCGGGAGGCCTTGCCCGCGCTCGCCGCTCTCTCGGCTCCTCGGTGCTCGTCGCGGGCGCGCAGGAGAACGTGTCACAGGCTGAGCCGTCCCGGGCTGAGCGTGCTGGGGCGGTCGGCGCCGTTCACAGGGGCCGGGGCATCGCAGGCCGTCTCACGGGGGGCGCTAACGCCGCTCCGGGCTCCGCCGCGACCGCCGCTGCATGGCCGGGCGCACCCGGCACTCACCGGCGGCGCCCGCGGACTCTCTCGGGCGCGAGCTCGTCGCTGACCGCGCACGGGGATCCGGCGCGCACCACCAGGCTGAGGACAGACAGACACGCGTGAGACCGGGCGCAGTGTCCCCTCGATCGATCGGGGCGCTCTCCCTCCGCGCTCGCCTCGCCCACCCCGACCCCGGCCCGGAGACTGTGGAGGGAGCAGCGCCCCGCGGTGGCCCTGACGCCGCCGGGGCCACCAGTGTGCCCACCCCCTCTCCAGGCCTGAGGCACGGGGGAGGAGAGGCAGAGGAAGGGTCCCCGAGACAGGGCTCCATGGCACAGGCCGGGGAAGGACCCTCTAAGGGGTGCGCGGGGACTGCCGGCGGCGAGGCGCCCCGGAATGATGCTGCAGAATCGTCCACGGGCGCTGGGGACGCGGGCAGGTGGCGCGGCACGTCCCACCTGGGCAGCAGCCGCGGCCGCCCCGCGGGGGACAGGGAGAGCCGAGGCGACGGAGGACCCCGCGCGGCTCACCGGGCTGCGGCGCCCGTGTCCAGGCTCCTGCCGCCGCCGCGCACTGAGCGCGCGCGACGCTGCTGCTCCCGCCCGATTCCGGAGCCGCCGCCGCCGCCTCTGCCACTGCTGGCGAAGTGACGTGAGGGCTGACGCAGAGCAGGGGCAGAAACTCCAGAAGATGAGTCTAAGACCCAAAAACACACACGAGCCCGGAGCGCCCTCCAGACAAAAGCCGCGGGGAGGGGGGATCCGGGGGCGCAGACGGCGGCGGCACGTGGGGCGCACACGCGCGCGCGCGCACGCCCGGCCGAGGGGACCGCTGAGGGCACCGTCCGCCGTCCACGCCGCCGGCTGGCCCCACCGCGTCCCTCCTACGAGCGCAGCCGAGGCCGCCTCGCTCTGGAAATGGAGACCGGGCTTGGTTCGGCTCCGAGAATGCGCCGGTTCTTATTATAGGATCCGCCCTCCCCCGTCCCCGCGGCGTCCCCCTTCCCGCCCGGCTTGAGAGGGAGGCTGAGCGACCCTGACAATGAATAAATGTCGTCAACACCAGAACGTGCTGCCTCCGTCACCGGGGGTCGCCGCGCCCCCCCGGGCCACCTCTCCGGCCGCCGGGGCTTCTGCAGAGGGAAAGGGCCTCCGAACACGGCGCTACCTAAGGGGGCTCCTGCCGTTTCCTGCCGTCACACGTCCGGGAAACAGCGACCCGTGAGGCGCAGGGAGCGCGCCTGACGCGTGGGGATCTCTGAGTGCGCGGCGGCGACCCAGGCACCCCGGCCTGCGGGGCGTGTGGCGCCGCGTCACTTTCTCCCACGTCCCGGCGTCACTCCCGCGACGCCCACCCCCACGCGGGCGCCTCAGGCCCCGCTCGCGGCCGTACCTTGCGCGTGTCCGTGCGCGCGGCTGTGGGAACGCGTGCCCTGCGCCCGCGCTGCCCGGGGCGCGACAGGCATCCGACTACCGAGGAGCCCGGCGCGGGCAGAGCCTCGGGGTCCCGCTAAGGACGAGCGAGGCGACCCGGGAGGGCCGGGTGACAAACCGTGACTGCTCTGCGGGCTCAGTGAAGGGACAGCTGCGGGGCACTCGCACGCCTCGTCTGAGCGTCCGTCCTCCCATCTGCGGCTCCCAGAGTATGCCTTTCCGCAGTCATTTAAAAGAGGACGGGAAAAAGCGCCGCAGCGCCCGTCACTTACGAGGGCTCTGGTGCCCCCGCGCGGGCAGACCGTGCCCGGCACGCTCCGGAGCGCCAGCCACGGCCACGGCCACGGCGGGAGCTGCGCGGGGGCGCGCTCTGGCGCCAGATGCGACACCAGCGGCGCGCGACGCGTGCGCGTCCCTGCTCGCCCGGCCTCGGCGGGCTCCTGCCCGGGAGAAAGGCGGGCGGTCCTCTGCGCGGGAGAGGCGACTGGCTGCCGCCTTGTCCCAAATATAGGAATGGTCGCCGATCCGCCCGCAGAGGCTAGGGATGGAAGAATCGAGAAACCGAACGACAAGAGCTAACGATCAGATCTAGGCGACGCCTTCAATACTGCAAGGGAACGAAAAACGTCTAGTGGGGCTTTGAGACAGACCCTGGGCGCTGATCGTGATCGCGGGAATCCTCGCTGCAGATAGCTGCAGATATCCCAGATATGTCCCTGCAGGCCCCGAAGACGAGGCCAGCACGTCTGCTCTACCACTGTCACTTGGCTGTGACACATACTGGATGCCGAACAGCCAGGCTGGGGGCCATTACTTGGCTTGGCCTTCATCCCCTGCTGGGTGAGGACCAGCCAAGGAAGAGAAGCCCGGGGCAAAAATGTCTTGGGCTGGGTCACACAGTAAAACCCCGCCTGTCTCGCCAGTGTCCTTTAAGTGGAGAGGCCTCTGCAGAACACTTGGGGACAGGGGTGTGAATTTCCCACATCTCTCAGCCCCCTGACCCTCCCGCGGTTTTCTCAGAAATGGCCCATTTGCGCCCTGGTGGCTGCACAATGTTAATGCAGCATGCGGAGGACCCTCAGTTTGAGAGTCTGGTTCTGTGGCACTATTTGTAGATTCTGTATTAGAATAGATTTATATTCCTATTATATTTAGATTCTAAGTATCTTTCATTGAATATCTCCAACTTAAAATTAGAACTAGCCGCCTCACTTTTAATCACCATTCCCCTGCTGAGCTTTCTCACCCATGGCAGTTTGTCCTTTTAACAGATTATTTACTTATATTTATTGTTTTTTGTATTTCTCCCAGTAGAATGCGAACTCCATATAGGCAGGGATTATCTGATTTTTTCATTGCTATATCACAAAGACGTAATAGGTGTTAAAATATGTGTGCGTGTTCAATGAATAAATGGCATAAAGCTGATATCTCACTTTCTTACCCTCTAACCCTGCAAGTCTGTGTGAATAATTCCCCCTGGACCTTCTCCCCCCATCGCCACGATTCCGGGCCTTGCCTGTGCGCTGAGTTCCCGCAGCACATTGAGAGCCTTGCTTTCTGCCACCTCTAGCAGCCGGGTGGGTTCCAGCACTGGGCCAAGGAAGGCCTCCCTCTCACTCAGGCCGGTTTCTCCGCACTACCATGCAGTGTCTGGAGCAACTGGAAATCAGTGACTGTTTCTTAACTGGTAGAATTGTGGATCTATCTCAATTTTAAGGCCTACAAGGTATTTCCCAGAGATCATTTTAGGGATTCTCAGACAACGGCTCTTGAGATGATGAACATCTTTCAGATAGACAATATGAAATAGATATGATATTCCCCAGATCATTTCCACGCAGGGATGAAGACTAATTGTTGCAGGCCCCTACCTTTGTGGGACCGTGACATACCTAGAGCAGTGTTTCTCCAACTAGATTGACCATGACTCACAGTAGGAAATGGCTTTTACATCACAATCCAATGTGTACATACACAAATACATATAACTAAAAAAAAATAATAATAAGTTGCACAAATCTTATTTACCCTTAATATATGGAATATATTAATATTTTATTTTCTATTCTATACCATTTTATTTTTAATGCTTGTAGTAACACAATAAATTGATTAACATCCAATACTGCCAACTTCTTCTTCTGACTAAGGTGGAGTAATAGGGAACAGATCTACCCTCCCAACTAAATAACCAACACACTGACCAAAATATCTGAAACAACAGCTTTTAAGACAGTGGACATAAGACAATGAAGCCTGTGGCTCAGGGAGAGGGACCCCAGGCAAAACCCACCTCCCTAAGTGAGAAGACATAGCTAAGAGTCAAGGGAAATCTAGGAGAGCAGAGGTCACAGGACAGAATAGCAGCGGGGAGAGTTTCAAGATGGCGGTGGCTGCGGCGGCTGGCGTGGAGTAGCTGAGGTGTAAAAGGCGGCCACTGGGCCTCAGGCAGCCAGGAAACTTGTGGACCTTCCTCTCACCATCTCTTAAGGGAGGACTACAGCTGCTGGCCGGTCGTGGGGGCTCAACGCCACTTTGCCCCCGGCAGGAGAGGCTGCCTCATTTACAGGCAACAGCTTTGAAGTGTGGAGCAGGAAAAGAACTGATTCTTAGCTGCAAAAGCGAGTCTTGAAACAGGGAACACGGCGCCAGGGCTGCTGTGGATGCAGCCAGGATCCCGGAGGCTGGGGCCGCGCTGAAGGCGGCCAGCTGCCCTATTCAGGATTCGAGGTTTCAGACCGGCATTAAAGAAGACTCCTGGGAGCGCCCGAGCTGCGCCGCGACTGAACAGCCCGAGGCGGCAGCGCCGAGAACACGGAAGGCGACAAACCAGAGACAGAGAGCGAGCACCCGACCTGGCACAGCACTGTGAGTGACCCCTGGCACAGCTCTGTTCGGGGGGTGGATGCCCACGCGGCTCCCGCCTGCACCACCAGGCCACTCACTGCCCCGGTGCTGCCTCCATTTTCCCAGGTGCGGGCAGCTCCGCCCTGCTCGGCCATCACTGAGCCCATTTGCTTGGCCTGGCGCGGGGCTTTCCGGACCCTGCGGGCCGGCCTCCTCTCCCACTCCCTCCGCGGTTCTCTGGCGGGGCTGGGGGCGTGGGGCGTCCCGACCAGTGTTGGGAGGGCAAGGGAGTACGGGCGGGCCAACTGTCACTCCACCACACCCTGGACTCCGGCCCCGGTAAACTTCCTGTTACTGGGAGGCAGATACCATCTCTGCGACCACCAGTTTGGAAAAAAGCCTAACGAATTTCTGGTTGGGAATAGTGTGGTAGGAGAGTTCCGAGGTCCGCTTGAACCTGCTGGAGAGCAGGCTGCAGGCGGGCACTAGACTCGGTTTATACCTGGGGGATACAAAGGTGAACAAGACCCGAGAAAGATCTACACAGTGCTACAAAGGCACCCAGAGAGACCGGTCGTCTGTGCCTAGCAGAAACCTGGTAGACTTCCTGGGCGAGGCGGTGCTGAGCAGGGTCTTGAAGGCCCAGCTGATAGACGAGGGGTGCAGAAGACACACCCCAGCCCAGCACAGTGTGCACAGAGGGGGGAGACTGCGGCCAGGGAGGCGGAGACTCGACAGAAACCACACACCCGGTGGGGTCGCCACTGCACAATCTAACAGCCTGGGCCAGAGCACACGGAACGGGGAGAAGTCCCGTACAGGAAGTGAAAGCTCAACAGAGATCACACACCCTGTGGTACGTGATCCACCAGCCCAGCAGAGTCCAAGCTGACCAGAAAGGTGGATCCCCGGAGAAGCCCAAGACCCGAGGCAACCACACATACAAGACACTAGAGGCCAACTGAGCAGTCACGGCGGGAGCCATACCAAATTGGCAACCACAGCAACATCCTAGTTAGTCATTAGTCTCAAACCGGTGGACTGTGAAACCCCCTGCCACAATGAATAAACACCAAAAAAAAGACACCAGAAATACAAAAAATCAAGAAAGTACACCACCAAAAGTTAATAAATCTCATACTCTAGATCCTATAGAACAAGAAGCCCTTGAAATAACTGACAAGGAATTTCGAGTGATAATTCTAAGGAAACTGAATGAGATACAAGAAAACTCAGCTAGACATCATGATGAAATGAGGAAAAGTATACAGGATCTGAAAGAGGAAATACACAAGGAAATCAATGTCCTGAAAAAAAATGTAGCAGAACTTGCTGAACTGAAGAAGTTATTCAGCGAAATAAAAAACACAACGGAGAGTTTAACCAGCAGGCTTGTCGAAGTTGAAGAGAGAACCTCTGAACTTGAACATGGGCTGTTTGAAATAACACAAGCAGACAAAAAGAAAGAAAAAAGAATCAAGGACATGGAAGAAAATCTGAGAGAGATATCAGACAACCTCAAGCGCTCAAATATCCGAGTCATGGGTATTCCAGAAGGGGAGGAAAATGGAGATTCCATTGAAAACATATTCAACAAAATAGTGGCAGAAAACTTCCCAGGTATAGGAAAAATCACAGATCTTCAGATCCAGGAAGCTCAACGATCTCCAAACGTATTCAACCCAAAAAGGCCTTCTCCAAGACATGTCATAGTCAAATTGGCAAAACTCAGAGACAAAGAGAGAATCTTAAAGGCTGCAAGAGAGAAGCGTCAAATCACCTATAAGGGAGCCCCAATCAGGCTAACATCAGACTTTTCATCACAAACCCTAAAAGCTAGAAAGGAATGGGATGATATTTTCAAAATACTAAAAGTCAAAGATTGCCAGCCAAGAATACTCTACCCTGCAAGGCTATCCTTCCGAAATGAGGGGCAAATAGTATATTTCTCAGACAAACAAAAACTGCGGGAGTTCACTACCACACGACCACCCTTACAAGAAATCCTCAAGGGAGTACTGGGTTTGGTTCCTGAAAAATAACTACCACTGCCATAAAAACCCAAGAAAAATCTAAACCCGCTAGTACAATAAAAATGGCATTCATGAAGAGAAAACAAGCAAACAAAAACGCTATCTACAACCTAAGGAACCAACAAACAAAGAAACCAAACAGTAAATCAGAAAGCAAGGAACAAAAGACACCTAAGACAACCAAACAACCAATAAAATGCTAGGGATAAATCAACACCTTTCAATAACAACTCTTAATGTTAAAGGCTTAAATTCCCCAATTAAAAGACACAGACTGGCTGACTGGATCAAAAAGCAGGACCCAACTATATGCTGCCTACAAGAGACCCACCTCACCCATAAAGATTCACACAGACTAAGAGTGAAAGGATGGAAAAAGATTTACCATGCAAACAGAAAAGAAAAACGAGCTGGAGTAGCTATTCTTATATCTGACAAAATAGACTTTAAACTATAAACCATAAAAAGAGACAATGAGGGACACTACTTAATGATAAAAGGACTGATCCATCAAGAAGACATAACAATCATAAATATGTACGCACCCAATGTTGGAGCAGCCAGATTTATAAAACAAACTCTATTAGACCTAAAGAAGGAAATAGACACTAATACCATAATAGCAGGGGACCTGAACACTCCACTGTCAATATTAGACAGATCATCTAGGCAAAGAATCAGTAGAGAAACACAAGATCTAAACAAGACTCTAGACTAATTGGAATTGGCAGATATCTACAGAATATTCCACCCAACAACCTCAGAATATTCATTCTTCTCATCAGCACATGGATCATTCTCCAGGATAGATCACATATTAGGTCACAAATCAAGTCTCAATAAATTCAAAAAAATTGGAATTATCCCATGTATCTTCTCAGACCACAATGGATTAAAACTAGAAATTAATAACAAACAAAACTCTGGAAACTATACAAACACATGGAAATTAAACAGCATTCTACTTAATGACATATGGGTCCAAGAAGAAATCAAGCAGGAAATCAAAAAGTTTATTGAAACTAATGAAAACAATGATACATCATACCAAAACCTGTGGGATACTGCAAAAGCAGTATTGAGGGGAAAATTTATTGCATTAAATGCTCACTTCAGAAGAATAGAAAGATGGCAAGTGAACAACCTAACACTTCACCTTAAAGAACTAGAAAAGCAAGAACAATCCAATCCTAAAGTTAGCAGACGGAAAGAAATCATTAAGATCAGAGCAGAACTGAATGAAATTGAAAACCAAAAAACAATTCAAAAGATCAACGAATCAAAAAGTTGGTTTTTTGAAAAGATAAATAAAATAGACAAAACATTAGCATGGCTAACAAAAAAAAGAAGAGAGAAGACTCAAATAACAAAAATTAGAATTGAAAAGGCGATATCACAACTGATTCATCTGAAATACAAGGAATCATTCGAGACTACTATAAACAACTATACGCCAACAAATTTGAAAATCTGGAGGAAATGGATAAATTTCTGGACACACACAAGCTCCGAAAACTGAACCGTGAAGACGTAGAAAATTTGAACAGACCAATAACAATAAAGGAGATTGAAGCTGTTATCAGAAGGCTCCCAACAAAGAAAAGCCCAGGACCAGATGGATTCACAGCTGAATTTTACCAAACATTCAAAGAGGAATTGACACCGTTTCTTTACAAACTATTCCAAAAGATTGAAACGGACGCAAATCTCCCAAACTCATTCTATGAAACAAACATCATCCTGATACCAAAACCAGGTAAAGATATAACCAAAAAAGAAAACTACAGGCCGATATCCTTGATGAATATAGATGCAAAAATCCTCACTAAAATACTAGCAAACAGAATACAGCAACACATACGAAAAATTATTCATCACGATCAAGTGGGATTCATCCCAGGGATGCAAGGTTGGTTCAACATACGCAAATCAATAAATGTGATACACCATATTAATAAACTCAAACACAAGGACCATATGATCATCTCTATAGATGCTGAAAAAGCATTTGATAAAGTTCAGCACTCATTCATGACAAAGACCCTCTATAAGTTAGGTATAGAGGGAAAGTATCTCAACATAATTAAAGCCATATATGCCAAACCCACTGCCAATATCATCCTGAATGGGGAAAAGCTGAAAGCCTTTCCTTTAAGAACAGGAACTAGACAAGGATGCCCACTCTCACCACTCCTATTCAACATAGTGTTGGAAGTACTAGCCAGAGCAGTCGGAGAAGAGAAGGAAATAAAGGGCATCCAGATTGGAAAAGATGAAGTCAAACTGTCCCTGTTTGCAGATGACATGATCCTATATATCGAACAGCCTAAAACCTCTACAAAAAAACTCTTGGAATTGATAAATGATTTCAGCACAGTAGCAGGATACAAAATCAACACACAAAAATCAGTAGCATTTCTTTTCTCCAATAGTGAACATGCAGAAGGAGAAGTAAAGAAAGCCTGCCCATTTACAATAGCCACCAAAAAAATAAAATACTTAGGAATTGAGTTAACCAAGGAGGTGAAAAATCTCTATAATGAGAACTACAAACCACTGCTGAGAGAAATTAGAGAGGATACAAGAAGATGGAAAGATATTCCATGCTCTTGGATTGGAAGAATCAACATAGTGAAAATGTCCATACTACCCAAAGTGATATACAAATTCAACGCAATCCCCATCAAAATTCCAAAGACATTTTTCTCAGAAATGGAAAAAACTATTCAGATATTTATATGGAACAATAAAAGACCACGAATAGCCAAAGCAATGCTGAGCAAAAAAAATAAAGCTGGAGGCATAACACTACCTGAATTTAAGCTATACTACAAAGCTATAATAACCAAAACAGTATGGTACTGGCATAAAAACAGACACACTGACCAATGGAATAGAATAGAGAATCCAGACATCAACCCACACACTTACTGCCATCTGATCTTTGACAAAGGCACCAAGCCTGTTCACTGGGGAAGGGACTGCCTCTTCAGCAAGTGGTGCTGGGATAACTGGATATCGATATGCAGGAGAATGAAACTAGATCCATACCTCTCACCGTATACTAAAATCAACTCAAAATGGATTAAGGATTTAAATATACACCCTGAGACAATAAAACTTCTTAAAGAAAACATAGGAGAAACACTTCAGGAAATAGGACTGGGCACAGACTTCATGAATACGACCCCAAAAGCACGGGCAACCAAAGGAAAAATAAACAAATGGGATTATATCAAACTAAAAAGCTTCTGCACAGCAAAAGAAACAATTAACAGAGTTAAAAGACAACCAACAGAGTGGGAGAAAATATTTGCAAAATATACATCTGACAAAGGATTAATATCCAGAATATATAAGGAACTCAAACAACTTTACAAGAAGAAAACAAGCAACCCAATTAAAAAATGGGCAAAAGAGCTAAGTAGGCATTTCTCGAAGGAAGATATCCAAATGGCCAACAGACATATGAAAAAATGCTCAACATCACTTAGCATCCGGGAAATGCAAATCAAAACCACATTGAGATACCATCTAACCCCAGTTAGGATGGCTAAAATCCAAAAGACTATGAACGATAAATGCTGGCGAGGCTGCGGAGAAAAAGGAACTCTCATACATTGTTGGTGGGACTGCAAAATGGTGCAGCCTCTATGGAAAATGGTATGGAGGTTCCTCAGACAATTGCAGATAGAGCTACCATATGACCCAGCTATCCCACTGTTGGGAATATACCCAGAGGAATGGAAATCATCAAGTCGAAGGTATACCTGTTCCCCAATGTTCATCGCAGCACTCTTTACAATAGCCAAGAGTTGGAACCAGCCCAAATGCCCATCATCAGATGAGTGGATATGGAAAATATGGTACATCTACACAATGGAATACTACTCAGCTATAAAAACGAATGAAATACTGCCATTTGCAACAACATGGATGGAACTTGAGATAATTATATTAAGTGAAAGAAGTCAGGCACAGAAAGAGAAATACCACATGTTCTCACTTATTGGAGGGAGCTAAAAATTAATATATAAATTCACACACACACACACACACACACACACACACACACACACAAACCGGGGGGGGAGGAGAAGATATAACAACCACAATTATTTGAAGTTGATACGACAAGCAAACAGAAAGGACATTGTTGGGGGGGAGGGGGGAAGGAGAAGGGAGGGAGGTTTTGGTGATGGGGAGCAATAATCAGCTTCAATGTATATCGACAAAATAAAATTTAAAAAATAAAATAAAATAAAAATAAAATGACCCTTGTAAGCACAAAAAAAAAAAAAAAGAATAGCAGCAGGGAGGATATTACACAGAGAAAACTCTGGAGATCAGCAGAGGCGCCCTCTCGAGTACTCAGCAGAGTGCTGGTTAGCACGTGCAAGCAATGAAACTACCAAGGCCAGGGAAAGGATCCCTGAAAAGGTTAAAAAGAACAGGGTCAAAGAGAAAATCAAAAGGGAAATTAAAAACAGTATATATCAGAATTTGAGTATGCCACTTAGGGGAAACTTTATAGTACTAAATGCCTGTGTTAGAAAAGAAGAAAGATCTCTAACCAATAACTTCAGCTTTCATCTTAAGAAACCAGGAAGAGAGAGTCAAAATAAACACAAGGTAAACAAAAGAGAGGAAATAACCAGACCAAAGTGGAAAATAATGAAATAGAAAACAGAAAAGCAATGGAGAAAATCAATGAAACCAAGAACTGGTTCTTTGAGAAGATCAATAAAATTGATAACCATTAAGCAAGACTGATCAGAAATAAAAGAGAAGACACAAATTACCAATAACAGAAATGAGAACAATAACAATACTAGATATTCTGTAGATATTAAAGAAATAATAAAGTATATTATAAACAACTTTACACAAATAAATTCGACAACTTAAATTAAAAGAACATATTTCATGAGAGAAGCTAACAAAGTTCAGTGTAAAAGAAATAGATTACCTGAATAGTCCTATATCTATTACAGAAATTGAATTTATAGTTTAAAAATCCTCCCACAAAGAAAACTCCAGGCTCAGATGGCTTCACTCGTGAATTCTACAAAAGAATTAAGAAAAATTAATACCAATTGTACATACATCCTTCCAGAAAAATAAAGAGGAAGGAAAACCTTCAAACTTATTCTATGGGATTAACATTGCCTTGATACCAAAATCAGACAAAGACATTACAAAAAAAGAAAACAACAGACCAATATCCCTTATGAATATAAATGCTAAAATTCTGAACCAAATTTCAGCAAGTTGAATCCAACAATACATCACACATCCAGAAACATCCTGACCAAGTGGGTTTATCCCAGGAATGCAATTTTAGTCCAGTATTTAAAAATCAATGTAATTTACGATATTTATAAACTAAAAATCTAAAATTGTATGAATAGGTCAAAAGACACAGAAAAGGTGTTTAACCAAATCCAGTATCTACTCCTGAAAACTCTCGGCAAAGTACAAATAAAAAGGAATATTCTCAAACAATAAATGGAATCTACAAAAAATCTATAGCTAACATAATAATTAAAGTGGAAGACAGAATGCTTTTCCCCAAATATCAAGAAGACAAGAAAATCCACTTTCACCGTTTCTATTCAGCCTTGAACTGGAGATTTGAGTCAGTGCAATAAGTCAAGAAACAGAAATAAAAGGCATCCAGGTTAGAAAAGAAGAATAAAATGTCTTTATAAACAACCAACAATATCCTACATAGAAAATCCAGTAGAATCTATAAAAAAGCTACTCGTATTAAGTGAATTATCAAGGTTGCAGGATACAAGTTAAATACAAATCAATTGCATGTCTATATACCAGTAACAAACAATAATGAATTAAACTTTTTAGAAAATAATACCAATTACAATAGCAGCAAAAATGTAAAATACTTAGAAATAAAGCTCAATCCATAAAGGGAATCATGTAAATGAATTGTATTTTATAAAAATTAATCACTTCGGCTCTTCAAAAGATACTGTTAATAGAATGAAAAGAAGAGACACAAAATGGAAGAAATGTGTGCAAATAATATATCTGATAAAGGACGTGTATCCAGAGTATATAAAGAACTTTTGAAACTCAATAATAACAAAGAAAAATTTTAAAAGTTTGCAAATGAGTTGAACATATACTTTACCAAAGAAGATACGCAGTTGGCAAGTAAGCACATGAAAAGATGCTCAACGCCATTAGTCACTGGGGAAATGCAAATTCGAACTACAATGAGATATCTACACACTAATTGGAATGGCTAAAATTTAAAAGATTGACCATTTTGAGTGTTGGTGCATGTGTGACACAACTGGAACTCTTATAAACTGCTGGTGGGAGTATAAAATGGCACAGCTGCTTTGGAAAAGCAGAACAGTTTCTTTTTAAAGTTACACATACACCTACCATATGATCCAACCATTTTATTTCTATGTATTTATCTAAGAGAAAGGAAAACATATGTCCATGCAAGGACTTGTGCACAAGTGTTCATAGTAGCTTTATATGTACAGGCAAAAACTGGAAACGACCCAAATACTCACTGACAGGTGAATGGGTAAACACATTGTGGTATGTCCACAGGATGGAATGTTACTTGGCAATGAAAAGCAACAAAGTGTTGATGCCGGCAACCCTATGGATGAATCTCAGAATAATTATGCTGAGTGAAGCAGATAAAAAGGAATAAATACTGTATTATCCTATTTTTATAAAACTCTATAAAATGCAAAGAAATTGACCATGACAGCAGGTAAATCAGCGATTGTTGGTGAGGGGTGGGAGGAGTGGGCAGGGAGGAGCCAGAGGGAGCAGTGACAAGGGGCACAAGGAAATGATGGGTGTGTTCATTATCTTGATTGTGTGACAGTTTCAATTTTATTAAATTGTAGTGCCTCAATAAAGCTGTTTTTAAAAGCAAGGAATACTTACCTAGATCCTCCTATCATCAACTTCTTATTCCCATGGGAGTTCCATCAGAACCTCCAATTTTAGGAAGCTGATATAAAGTTTGGAGAATTTTTAATATACTCAGATTCTGTAACATTCTAGTTTTAGAGGAACCTACTATGTAATTTCTTTTAAATTTTGGAAGAAGTTTGGGGAAACCATGATTTCAAATATAGAAGAGATGGTGGCCCATACCTAGAAATAGCCTGAATGTCCCTTAATGGTAGAACAATTTAACAAATGATGATACTTCTATTTTTTATAATATTGCACATCTAATTAAAAATGAGTTAAGACTATATGTATTGACCTGGGCACATGTCCACAATATAGTAAGTGAATAATGCAATTTCCATGATAAAATGTAGTCTGATCCTACAAAGAAAGCCAATAATTTTTAATGTGTTTTATTTGTGTGTGTATAGGAGAAAGGCAGAGAAGTATTTATACCAGTCCCAGCATTGGTCTCCGGGAAGGACTGGAGAGGTTGTTTGGAGGAAGAAGAAAACAGACCAGGAAAACTGTGAAATGTTTCTTTGGGACTAGCAACTTCCTGACCCATAATGCACCTCCTCCTCTCTGGGTTGTCTCTTTTTCTCCTCAGATCCAGTGTTATTCTGTTTCTAAGTCCCCTCCTTCTGTGGAAAGAACTGAAACTAAAAGCATGTTTACAATCTACAGAATGTTCACCGCTGAATGTTTCACTTCGCCAAGAATACCTACATTTTAATAGAAGACACTGGGAAGAAGACATAACCCAAAGGAATTTCAGGGTGCCATGGCACTCAACATTGGAGAAGTATTTGGGGACGGAGGACTGCCAACACAGGTCACCGTGGAACCAGAGCCTAGTATTCACAATTAGCCCCACATTTGCTCCCTTTCACCCCCAAACCCTTTGTTGTTCAGAAAGTTTCCAGCTCTTTTGTACCTCACACCCTCCAGCTCTGGGTGAAAGTCTCACTTTAGTCCACCTCTGCCTGGATGGTCTGGGAACAGCGGGCTGCTCTGTCAGTTTGAACCATCAGCACACCTGAGGTCTCATCCCAGTTCCTCTCTTCCCTGTATCCAAACCTTCTACTTTAAAGTCTTAGTCATGTACTTAGCACACACTCAGTCCGTACAGATTTACAGAGCTTTTACGAGCACCTGAAAGGCAGAATATGTGGAGAAAATTCAACAGAACCTCAAAAAATTGGAGTCACATATAAGTGAGTGACCCTGAAATCTAGGTCTGAACCATCCTTCTGACTAGCTTTCATGGTCAACTCTGGCTTATTTTCCTGGTTTATGTCAATACTCTATATCAACCCCTACATCTGCCTCCGTGTTGTCCCGTTTTATCAAGAGTTATCCTACTACACTGCCACACCACAAAGGAACTCCCTCACGCTTTTTTTAAACAAAGGAGTTTATTTATTCCCCAATAAACAGTTATAGTATGCCTTTTCTGTGCTCCGCAGTGCTGACTTATTGGGGCAGTCAAGTGTTCCCAGTTCTAACCTAACTAACAATTATACTCCATGCAAAGAACAATATTTATGGCCATTTTACTTTTAGGGCTAAAAAGCCATAAGCATTAAGTCATATCAGACCTCTAAGGTAGTTAACCAAATGTTCTTCCAACTGGAGTAGCAACCCACTTAGTGGGTTGTGATAGGGTAGTTCTGACAAAATAGACTAGACTATACTAAAATAGAAAACGTCAAAGTACATCACACATGGATAGATAATAATGTTTCGCGAAACTTGCACTTGTTTGTGTTTTCAATGTATTTCTCACTGGGGTTCACAGTCAAACAAGTGTGATATCCACTGGCAGAGCACAATGTCTCAACCATTTGCAGGAATCCCTCTACAAGGGGATATAATTCTTTGCTTGAACACTTCCAGCAACTCTCCTTACTGAGGAAATTAGAAATGAGCACTTTACAGATTATATTAAAGTTAGTCATATAGCTGTCATCACACCTTTGAGGGCTGTAATTCTCTTATTTGTCATTGTAACCTTGAACATCTAATGGAGTAACTTCCATGGAACTTAATATGTGTTAGCTGAACTAAAATTAAAACCATTTGTGTACATCTTTAATTACAAGAAAGTTTTATTTTATAGTAAGCTTAAATGTGTCTTCCTAATAATGTTGATCCATTGATACTAGTTTTAACCTCTTAGCTGCAAAGGGGAGGAAAATGGAATCCTTTTTCCATGTACTCATGGCCTTTCCAGACATCTCCAGGTCCTTTACACGTTCTTTATCACCTTTTTCTGGGAGCTTCATCATCATGGTTGCCATCTTCAAGGTCCACACTTCTGGACCAACATCCTCCTAGACATGTGCTGTTCAAAATGGCAGCCAACAGCTCCTGTGGCTGCTGAGCACTGAAAACAAGGAAGTCCAGATTGAGATGTTCTATAAGTGTAAAATGCACATTTTTAAAAAATTTGTACATGTTTATTAAGGTCAGAGTGCACAATGAAGGCTTTCCCACAGTCCTTACACAAGTAGGGCTTCTCTCCAGTGTGAGTTCGTACATGTACAGTAAGGTTACAGCACCAAATGAAGGTTTTCCCACAGTCCTTACATTTATAGGGTTTTATCCCACTGTGAATTTGACTGTGCTTCTTAAGGGATGAGGAAGTACTATAGGCCTTTCCACATACCTTACATCCAAAGGTCATCTCCCCACTGTGAGTATTTTCACATTCAGATAGTTGGTAAAACAAAGTTAAGGTTTTCCCACGTTCCTTACATTCATAGGGCTTCTCACCAGTATGAATTTCTACATGTTTATTAAGGTCAGAGTGCACAAGGAAGGCTTTCCCACAGTCCTTACACAAGTAGGGCTTCTCTCCAGTGTAAGTTTGCATGTGTATAGTAAGGTGACAATGCCAAATGAAGGTTTTGTCACAGTGCTTACATTTATAGGGCTTCATCCCAATGTGAATTCGACTGTGATTATCAAGGGATGAGGAAGTACTATAGGACTTTCTGCATACCTTACATCCAAAGATCTCCCCAGTATGAGTACTGAAATGTTCAGATAGTTGGTAAAACAAAGTTAAGGCTTTCCCACATTCCTTACATTCATAGAGATTCTCTCCAATGTGTTTCCATTCATGACTAGGGAATTCTGAGCATTCAGTGAAGGCTTTTCCATATTCTTTACATTCATAGGGTTTCTCCCCAGTGTGAATTTGAACGTGGCAATTAAGACGAGAAGCATATCTTAGAAGTTTTTTCACATTCCCTACATTTGTAAGGTTCTTTTACAGTGAGCTTTTCAACAGGCACAGGATGGCTTGTGGAGTGTGTGACAGCTGTCCCACACTGTTCCCATTCGTCAAGTTTTTCTCCATCATGAGTTGTCTTATGTGCTTGATTAAGGAGCACTTTCCCAAAGTCACTGGATTCCAAACATTTTTATCTTCTGCACATTCTCTGGGAAGCCACATTTAGAGTCTGGCTGAAGGGTTTTCCATACTGATTCAACACAGAAAGTGTCTCTCTAGTAGAGGTTTTCTTCTGTAGAATAGAAGTCTTTTCCATAGTGATTACTGCCAGAAGTGCTCCGTGGATTTTGAGTTCTCTCGTGTCTCTTAAGGCCTGAGGGCTGACTAGGGATTTCTCCACATTGCTCACTGTCACAGAGGTGCACTCCATTTTGTGCTCCTGCCATTTGTGTCTCGTTTGATGTTTTTAACCAACAAATATTCCACTGACTTGCTGGTCCTCTGGTTTTAAGTCACCAGTCTTGGAGAACTCCTCTCTGCACTGTCCTCAATTCTCTCTCCTCTAATCAAGAGATCGGGCTGAGTTTGGACAGCTGATACCCTAATTACAATTTGTCAAAGAGTCAGCAACCATCCTTGCACCCTGTATCTTTTCTTCATGAAGGCAGCTTGGGTCCCCAGAAAGAACACAACCATGGGACAAATCAGTGGTTGCCATCCTCTGAGGCTGATAGTGAAATTTGCCTGAATGCTCCTTTCTTTGATGTGAAGACCACGTCAGGGCACCTAAGGAATCTACGTGGATGGAACAGTCTCCAAGTTTCTTGACACAGGGTTATCTGGAGTCCAGAATGCGTTGCAGGGAGGACGCAGGGCTGCAGTCAACGTGACTGGAATGGTGGAAAGGAAGGCACAGAGATTGAAGACACCCCAGGATGCATCACTGCCATCCCCCAACCCAGCTCCTGGTGGGGACAGTGCCATCAGCCCAGATGGCATCGGGAGGACCCATGGCCCCAATGGATGTGAGCGGAGCTGGCCAGGCCCCTGTACGGAGGCCCCTCTGTAAAATATACATTTACCGTGAAGATACAACACAAAAAAGGAATATAAAATATCTCAATAATATTTATAGTGATTATGTGTTGAAATGCTAATATTTTGGATATATCAGATTAAATAAAATATATCATTAAAATTAATTTCATCTGTTTCTTTCTACTTTTTTAATGTTACTCTTTTTAAAGTTATCAATTCAACATTTACCCTCCCTAAAAATCTATTTTTGTTATGTTTGAATCAATGGCCTAGATCATTAAGTCTTTTTGAGATTTCTGCATAATCTTTTAAAATCTTAAATCTCCCCTCCAACATTTTAACTGTTCCTCCTGTATGTGTTCACCTGCAGGTCTAATATGTGTGCCTTTCATGCATCTACTGAAGTCCTTGATAAAAAAAATATGTAACGTGACAGGTCCAGACACTCTACTAGAGACATCATCTAGGCTGATATTCATTCCTTAATTAATTAATGCATTTTTACATTAAGTGTGGCTATTTAATTGGTTAAAAATGCATCACACTGAATTTCATAATAATGTCTTCTTTTACTCCTGGCCTGAGCCACCTATACACCAAACACCCAATTGCATAAAGACCAAACCTTTGTATTGCCCACTAGTGGTTTTATTTTTGTTTTAATTTGTTCCTGTTTTGTTTTGTTTTTGCAATCACCCTGGAGCTTATCTCTCATGCCAACTCCAGGTCTATTCTCATTCTAACCTGATGTCAACCTAGCACCCATATTCCAGCCTTTTTTTTTTTTTCCTGTAACTCCATTTTTTCCTTTTGGCCCTTTTGACCCTTATGCCTTATTTCTCTAATACTTAAATATCAGCTCCTCCAAATGACTTTTCTCAACTGCCCTTTCGGCACCTAGTGCACTGGGTTGTCTTGGATACGAATTCCTCCTTCATGGTTCAGTCTGATGAAACCCCGCCACAGTCCACCTGGTCAATTAGGCACCCGCTACCTTTTCCAGTGACAGGGGAAGGTTGGGCAAGATAGCTCAGAAAGAAAAAGAGGAGAGTATGCAAGTGAGAGATAGTTTCAGGAAACAGAATAAAGAGTAATTCAGGTGCATTCTGTAATACAATTTTGCTCCATTTTGGAAAATTAAGACATTTTCTCTTTTCTTTCCATGTGCCATCTTTCTCCAACTGTTCTTCTGGTCACATAAGCAAGCCCAGTAAATGACCTTTGTCATCTTTGCAACCATTTAAGTAAGCTATGCTATGTCCTACTTAGCTAAGGTGACTACTTCTTGTTAACTGCATTATCTCTACCATTTCCAATGGGAAGATCACTTTTCACTGGAGACGAGCACAGAATAAGAGGTGAATGACGCCTCTGTGTCTCTGTGGCCTGTCAATACATCACCCTCTGCCCCAGGTTTGGAGCTTGTCTCTTTACCTTCCTTCCTTACTCTATGCTTGGTTCAAATAGTCCTTTTGTGTCGTGCTCTATTTTTTTTATTTTTACAACTTTAATGCATTCTGTACTCCAGTCTTCCTGCCACTATTTTCACACATTTATATTGCTCTATTGTATTCAAAACTTGGCTATAAACTCCACCTTTCATCTTCTTTTTCACCAAAATCCACAGTTTGGTTAAGCAGAGTTTCATTTCCTCCTCACGGGGATCCTCCATGCCTGCATGGTCAGAATTTTATATTTTAGAACTTCCTTCCTCTCTCAAATCAATATTCCCTTTTAGAGTCATCCTGTCAAAGGATTTTATCTATTTTTCCTAAAAAACAAAACAAAAAACCTTTAGTCTGTTCCCTGAAGTCTAAGATACATAACAGTCTTCTCAGCATCCTGTATTTACACAGCATAATCTCCATGCTGCAGCCAGATCTGTCTCGTGGGTTTCCAGAGCCCTGTCATAAGCAGTCCCACCCTCTCTGCCCACCAAGTCCTAGGGACCCCTATAACACCCAGTGGCATTTCCACGGGGCCAGGGCAATGATATCGTTGGTGATTGAAAGGAAAGCGAATTGAGGGGGCAGAATCAGATCTAATCGGAGTTTCCTGACACTCCCTTCCAACTAAAGAGGCTCATTCTGATGCCCAAACTTTGTGCTGTGATTTGTTTTAATCAGGGGACTGTTCACTCCTATTCCCATGTCCTCTCTTCCAAAGTTGTGATTTCAACAGAAAGAAATGGGGAACACTTGTGTCGGCAGCCTATATTCCCAAGTTCTTTCATTTCCATAATAGTTAGAGGAAAGGTTAAGCTGCCTCAGTAAAGAGACCCTCTACCCCCATATAAAGTACATCAAACAAATAGGAAATGTCTTCCTTTCTCATGTAATAGTTCAGAGCGGACACATATTCCAAGAAAGGTCCATGGCTCTGTTCCATGGCATTATCCACAGCTCCAGCTGGTTCTGTTTGTCCCTCTGCCGTTTTCTAAGGGTTTGTCGTCATTGCATGGTCAAGGCTGGCTCTCCAGCCTGCAGGAAGGAAAGGGGACAGGGAATAGAGGGCAAATAACTCCTTCTAAGGAACTGGGGTGGCAATTGCACATATTGCTTGCAGTTACATCTCTCTGGTAAAATCTACTCAAATGGCCGCCCCTTTACTTCCAAGGAGATTGGAAAATATAATGATTAACTGGGCATGACCACGTGTTCTGAGAAATCTGAAGTGGGGTGTTCTGTTACTCAAGAGGAGAATGAAAGAATGCATACAGGGGAGCAAGTAACAGTGTTAACCATGGCTTCCTAACTGGAACTTCAAATTCAGTAAGACACAGTCCAGATTTTCCCCGACTGCAGGATTAAAATAGCATTTAGATTAAAACAGCATTTAATGGATAATTTAAAAGTAACACCCTGACACCTTCCCTTGCTATCCTTGGAAGGGTCATTCTGCCACATTGCTCACTCCAGCCAAGTCTAAAATGATTCTTTTTTACACAGAACTTTATTAATGAATACGTGCATAATATCATGAATGGCAAACTCCACTGCCTTAATTTTCATTTCTAAAGACAGTTCCTGATTTTCACCATTACTCTAGAAAGAAAATAATAATCAATAGGAAACATAAGTTTGTGTTGGTTCTTTCTAGTGGCTTTCATTAAAGCTTTTTCCCCCTCGTAGCAAAAAAAAAAAAAAAAAATAGAGTGAGCGCTCTTGCCCTTGAAACACAGCCCCAGGCTCCATTTCACCACAGGGACCAGTTTTGGCAATATCCTCACCTTTGCTGTAGAAATCATCAGGCATGAGTTTCAGCTAGCGCTGTGTAGTTTATGTGATGTTTTTGGACAAATCATTTATTTTCAGGCCCTAAGCCTCACGTCTACCTACCTATAAGGTAGTAGCCCAGCAGTTTCAAGGCACGGCTGTGAATTCTTCCACACCGCTCTCATTGAGGAGACAATGTACTCTCATCTTGGCAGTTGGGCAGGCTTGTGATAGCCTCAACCAACATAAAGTAGCAAACGTATCAATGTGACTTCTGAAGCTAGGTCATAAAAAGAGATGCAGTTTTTGCCCTGTGCACTAGAAGATTCACCTTCGGAACTCTGAACCACCATGAGAGAAGTCCGACCACCCCGAGGCTATCTTGCAGACAAGCACATCAGCCCACAGTCCCAGCTGTGCCCAGACTCCCAGACGCCCCTGTCTAGACACCATGCATGCAATGAAGGCTGTTGGGTCCGCCAGACCAGCCCATCCGCCATCTCAATACCATTGAATGACTTACGTTGATGCCACCTGGAAAGGAAGAATCCGCTGACCCTGCCTGAATCCCTTACCCACAGAACTGTGAGGTAGACTAAAACAGTTGTACCTTTAAGCCATTCAGTTTTGGGTAATTTGTTATACAGCAACGGATAACCAAAACATTGAGGGACTAGACAACCTCAGTGGTCCCTTTTGGCTCTGACATTCTAGGACTTTATGAGAGAGACATGCAGGCATAGCCACCTCAGTTTTACTGGCCACAGAATCTTCTCAATGTCTCCTTCATTTCTCTATGCAGAGCTTTACCTGTATTCCATAATTAATTAATTAACCCTCAATCAGTAAAGTAACTGTTCTCTATCAAAAAGATAACTTCCATATTATATTAACAATAATACATGTTTATTGCTTGTAAAGGAAATGTTTTCTACAGTCTTAGAACTTTCTGAAGGCATTCGGAGACTATCATATAACTAGCAGCATCTCAAGCCAGTAAAGATCAACTAACAATAATTCCCATATCCTGACTTCCAGGTGATTACTGGGAGGTGTGGGGTTTGGGGGGTGGGGCTTAGGCATCAAAACTCTGATTTGCTTCAAGTCAGTTGACAGGCATTGCTAAGCACTGGAAATAGATAGGAATAGGACACAATTCCTATCTTCTAAGAACCCGAAGTCCTATTGGAAGACACATGCAAAAGTAGCTCATTTCAACTGATGTGGTGTAAGACTGGAGGCATGTGCTGGGAGCTATAGGAGAGCTCCATCAGGGAGTCAGGTAAGGTTTCATGGAGACAATGACCCTTGAGCTGAGGCTTAAAGAGTGCTCTTGAGTTTTCCAAGAGAAATGACCACAAGGATGTCATGAGGAAAAGCAAGGAGGCCAGAAGCAGCATGGCATGTGGGAGGAACCATGTGTTGCTCAAGTGTTGGCCAAGCCTACACCTTTCCTCTGTCCTCCCAAGAAAATCAGCACCAACTGGGTATGCTGGCCTCTTGCCCCACACCGCACTCTCAGAAGACATGGTGAACTTTCTCACCACTTCCTTTTGTTCTGGTTGGAGCCTGCCCAATGGCCAGTCCACCCTCAGCAATGCAGCAGCCTGTCTGAAGGATTTTGGTGATTCCTGCCAAGACATGCACCTGACAGGCCCTGAAGATTTTCCAACTATTTTCATGTGTGAACATCTCCTTCTGTTCTTTCTCCTTCTCTCTCCTGGGGGACCCTCGCCCTTGGCTTTAAATGGACTTAGAACTGTTCTATCCTAAATCTGATAAATAGAAAGCCTTACAGAGACAAAGTCCATATTAGAATTACACTTGTGAAGTCATCCCAGCAAAGAGAAAACAGAACACAAATTATCCTGTGGAATGAAACCCACCTCTTCTTGAGATTCTATTGTTTCTAGCCTAAGTGGTTTCCCTTTCTTAAAAGGCCTTCATGGTTAGGTGACTGACCTCACCTCTTGTGATAGACAAGATTGTTAATATTTTGTTGAGGATTTTTGAGTCTATGTTCATCAGAGATATTGGCCTGTAGTTTCCTTTTCTTGTTCTATCTTTGTCTGGTTTTGGTATCAGGGTGATGCTGACCTCTTAGAATGAATTTGGGAGAATGGCCTCTGTTTCAATTATCTGGAAGAGTGTAGAGAGATTTGGTGTTAATTCCTCTTTAAAGTTTGATAGAATTCAGCAGTGAATCCATCTGGTCATGGGCTTTTCTTTGTTGGCAGAGTTCTGATTACTGCTCCAATCTTGTTGCTTGTTATTGGTCTGTTCACGTTTTCTGTTTCTTCTTGGTTCGGTCTTGGTACTTTGCATGTCTCAAAAATTTATCCATTTCCTCCAAGTTTTCAAATTTGTTGCCATACAGTTGTTTATAATAGTCTCTAATGAATCTTTGTTTCCCTGTGGTATTGGTTGTGATGTCTCCTTTTTCGTTTCTGATGTTTTTTATTTGGGACTTTTCTCTTCTTTTTTCAGTTTTCCTAGCTAATGGCGTGTCTATTTTATCTTCTCACAAAACCAACTTTTTGTTTCATTGATCTTTTGTATCATTTTTTGGGTCTCTATTTCAGTTGCTTTTGTTCTGATCTTAATTATTTCTTTCCATATACTTGTTTTAGGATTGGATTGTTGTTGTTTTTCTAGTTTTTTGAGGTATAGAGTTAAGTTGTTTATTGGAAATTTTTCTATTCTTTTGATGTAAGTGTTTATTGCAATAAACTTCCCTCTTAGTAATGCTTTTGCAGTATCCCACAGGTTTTGGCATGATGTGTACTTATTTTTATTAGTTTCAAGAAATTTTTTGATTTCCTGTTTAATTTCTTCTTGGATCCATATGTCGCTCAGGAGCATGTTGTTTAATTGCCATGTGTTTGTATAGTGTCCTAAGTTTCACTTGTTATTGATTTCTGGTTTTAATTCATTGTGGTCTGAAGAGATACTTGAAATGATTCTATTTTTAAAAAATTGTTGAGACTTGATTTGTGACCTAACATGGGATCTATCCTGGAAAAAGCTCCATGTGCTGATGAGAAGAATGTATATTTTGTAGCTGTTGGATGAAAGGTTCTGTAGATGTCTGCCAGGTCCAATTGGTCTAAAGTGCAGTTTAAACCCTGTGTTTCTTTGTTGATTTGTTGCCTAGTTAATCTATCCAGTGATGACAGAGGGATGTTCAGGTCCCCAGCTATTATTGTATTGGGGTCTAACTCTTTCTTTAGGTCTAATATTGCTTTATATATCTGGGTGATGCAGCATTGGGTCCATAGACATTTATGATTGTTAGTGGCCTTCTTTGTCTCTTTTTATGGTTTTTGGTTTAAAGTCTATTTTATCCTATATAAGAATAGCTACTCCTGTTCATTTTCGGTTTCCATTTGTGTGGCATATCTTTCTCCATCCCTTCACTATTGGTCTGTGTGTATCTTTATAGGGGAGGTGAGTCTCTTGAAGGCAGCATATATTTGGGTCTATCTTTTTAATCCAGTGAGTTAGTCTGTGTCTTTTGAGTGGCAAGTTTAATCCATTCACATTTAGGGTTAGTTATTGGAAGATATTCTCTTGCTCCTGGCATTTTTATTGATTTTCACTTAGATGTTTTAAATATCTTTTGTTCCTTTCTTCCCCTTTTATTGTCTGTCTATGATGTTTGTTGGTTTTTTGAAGTAGTGAGATTTAGTTTCTGTGGGGAAAGTGGAATAGTTTGGTCAGGCTCCCTTGACTCAGGTCTGGTTGGGGGGGTCAGGCAGCACATTCTTAATTCTTTGTAAACAAGTTGTGTGTGGGTGGAGTTAGTGCTCATGTGCACCCAGGTATCTTTTTAGTTAATTGCTTTTGTGTGTTCTGTAGTTTGTGAAGCAGGCTGCCCAGCAGAGCTCGCATTTAAAGATAGAGCATGTTTACTCTGCTGGTAGCTGCTCAGTTTCAGTTTCTCTTTGGACTTTGCCAGTAGCAGTTGAGTTTCTGAGTTTCTCTGTGGACTGCTCAGCTTATAGTATTGTGTGTGCTGAATAAAGACTATTCCTTCTTCAACCAAGGCTCCAAGGATCTTTCTGCTGGTTACCAAGCTCATACACCTGTGTGTGAAGGGTTTGTGAATGGGCTCGAGGGATCTGTGAGCTCCAGACCCCAGCTCTAGCTCTTCAGGTCCTTTCTTTTTCTCATTTGCATTTTTGTTCTACCAGTGGGTTTTGTTCTTTCTTGTATATTCATGGTAGTGATTATCATTTTTTGGATTCCAGATGCAGGACTCCCTTAAGGATTTATTGCAGGACTGTTTGTGGTGGTGAACTCCCACAGTTTTTGTTTGTCTGAGAAATATGCTATTTCTCCCTCATTTCTGAAAGATAGCTTTGCTGGGCATAGTATTCTTGGCCAGCAGTTTTTTTCTTTTAGCGTTTTGAATATATCATATCATTTTCTTCTGGCCTGCAGAGTTTCTGTTGAGAAATCTGCTCTTAGTCTGCTAGGGGCTCCCTTACAGCTGACTTGATGTTTTTCTCTTGCTGTTTTTATGATTCTCTGTCTTTCAGCTTTTCCAGTTTGACTATAATGTGCCTCAGAGAGGACCTTTCTGGATTGCATCTGTTCAGGGATCTTTGAGCCTCCTAGGTCTGAAGATTCACGTCTCTCCCTGTACCTAGGAAATTTTCCATTATTATTTCTTTGAATGGGTTTTTCAATGCCTTTTCCTTTCTCCTCCCCTTCTGGAACACCCATGATTTGGATGTTTATGAGCTTAAGGTTGTCTGCTATGTCTCTTACCTTTTCTTCATTTTTTTAAGTTCTTTTTTCCTTTTTTTGTCCACATGGGTTGTTTTGAAAAGACTACCTTCATGATCAGGAATTTTTTATTCTACTTGTTCTAGCCTGCTACTTAAGCTGTTGGTTGTGTTTTTTGTTTCATTGAGTGAATCTTCCAGTTCCATGAGATCTCCTACATTCTTTTTTAAGGTATTAATCCCTTCATAAATTTCCTCCTTCATATCCTGAATTTTTCTTCATGTCTCGTTTTACTGTCCAACTAAGTCTTCTCAGATGTCAGTGAGTTTCCTTAAGATTGTTGCTCAGAATTCCTTTTCATTCATTTCAAGGTTTTCTTGTGCTATGCAGTCTGGTATTTGAAAATGACTGTATTCTTTTGGTGGTGCAATATTTTCTTGATTTTTCATATTTCTAGTATATGTACATTGATGTCTGGTCATCTGGTAGAGCAATTGCTTCTTCTGTTATTCTGGAGTGGGCTTTGAGGAGAGAGACTTCCTCTTCTTTTTCTGGTCTCCACTGGTGACTCTCCTTGTGTCAATGCAGTCAAGTGGCTGGCAGGCCACCTGCATGGTGGCTATGGCTGCTACTGTGTTGGTGAGCTGCTTTTGTGGCAGCTGTGGCTTTGGTGGTGGCTGTGGTGGGCCACCTGTGTGGAAGTGATGTTTTCAGCATGCTCCTGCATTCTGCCAGGGGATGGGGAGTCTGCCCATGGCTCCTGCCTAGCACCCCATACAAGCTGCTGACTTCTTTGTCACTTTCCACACCATGGCAAGGATGCAGCCGAGCAACCCAGGAAGCCTTGATCACACTTAGTACTTTTTGGATTGGGAGGCAACATCCAGAGAACCATGCTCAATGGTCTCACAACCCCAAAGACATTATCAGCCACTGTCTTTAGTTTTGATTTTCTAGAGTCTTTTGAAATCTTTGCTCTGTACATAATTGAATAAATAATATTCAAAAAAAGATCACAAGATTGTTTATGTAGTAAAAAGCATAGCATAGTTTTAGGTTGTCAGCTTACTACTGTGTCTGCAACTCCACATTTAACAAGGAGATATTATTATCAAACTTCTATCCTGAAAGTCTCTTGGATGACTAGTTAGATACTGTCTTTGAATGCGTAGAGTATGCATAAAGCAAATGTACTTCACAGAGCCTGGTTTTCCGAACCCTTGCCATTTCAACTATTAGCCTTGCAAAGGACAGGAAATTTTCCCCAGGCTATGTAGTCTCTGTTGTAAGATAAGGAATTGTAACACAGCAAGGTTGCTGGTTCAGAGGACAGACAGATTACTGATTGATAGGTAAAGATAATGGGAAATTACTGTAAGAAGAGAATGTTTGCTAAGATAAGATTTTGTTAGTGGATCGACTTAATTGCATGTTACCAGCTTCTATTGTTAAACTTGTTAAACTGTACTTAGCAAAAACCCCACCTATGCTCTCTTCCTGTAACTTCCTGGTCTGTAGAATAAATGCAGAAAGAGAACCCCAATTTGTGGTGAATTTCCCAAATGGAAGGAATGCCTCTCTCTTGAGGGTTCCAGGATATTAACCCCTTTTGGGGATGTCTCTCTGCTCAGAAGAGATGGGCTTTGAGTAATCTTTGGTGACTCCATTACCCAGGGGAAAAGGGATGAAAAATCTGTGGGAGGCAAAGCAACAGAATGTCTGAAACTTTAAGTCTGAAACTTTCTTCATGTGAGGGACATCCCCTCCCAAAGTGGTTGTATTGCCTATACTACCCTTGTTTTGTAAGTGAAGAAAGCCATAGAATGGAGGCTTTACATCACTTCAACAATGACTGCAGTGTCGATGTAGCCCATACTTTCCAGTATGAAAGGAGCAACAATCAACTAAGCTACCTCTCTGACTGTAAAAGGAACTGCCCAGTAGCTGGCCATCATGAGAAGTGGCAAGGCACAGAATGACCTCATCTTACTCTAGAAGCAGCAGCCTGCCAGCTTCCTTTGCTTTTGTATTTTTGACCCAATTTTAGGGCTAGCTGTAAAGACTGGGTTTCCTCCACACTGGCTGGGCTACATTGAGTGTCTCATTAGAGAATTCCAGGGAGCTTCTTGTTAGCCTTTTCTCTTAATCCTTCTTTTCATCCTGGGATATGATTTTCTTTGTAGAAAAGAGGGTGTTCCAGTGTAGTTTCCAGTAGCTATGAGAGACAAAGAGAGAGAGACTCAGAGCCTCTTTTACCCTTCTCTTTTAATAACTACCTACAAGTGTAACACTCTCTGTATACTTGCTAGGGTTTGGCATTGGTCTTTGTATAAAGAAGGAAATTTCCCATTTTCTTATTTTCATAAGAACACTGTAAAGAGGCCAACATAGCCTAGCACAAGACCCCCTTCATTCAAGAATCTGAATCTTTTTCCTGCTTCCCCCTAGCACATATGGTATCTCTACCTCCTTCTAAATCCTCTGTATTATCTGGAGCCTAAACATACATGTGGGACTTAAGCCCACATGTATTTAGGACAGAGACTCAAGACTATTATCAGAGCCAATTTTTTTTAAAAAAGCAAAAACAAAAACAAAACCACTTGCATTTACTTTTCATCTCTTTCCTTCCCTCACCCTCTTGATTACTGTTTATTTTTCAGTATTTCTCAGCAACACAAGCAGTTCTATTTCTGCTCTGTTTCCTGTCACTTTTCTCCAAGAATCTGTGGGGCATGGAGCAGATGAGAGACTGCCACCTTGTGCTCAAGGCGATTATCACTGTTATCATAGTTTCTTCTGAAATCAAATGTGATTTGTGGGGGTTGAGGGAAGAGAGTTGGAGTCTAGGTCTGACATTCCCTGACCTAGGTTTTCCCAGAAGCTTTTGAAATTTCCCATCCTTGGCATTTTCCCTCCAGATGCCATGAGTCATCCCTTAGTTGAAAGTTGTTTTTTTTAATGACTCCAAGTGTTACTTAGAATAATTGTAGTTCAGATACCACTACTTATGCTTTTGTGACTGGGCTCAGTGGCCCAGCTCAGGAGGGTGGGCACTTAATAACTAAGACACACAGGTCATTGTAAACTACAGACCTAGTGGGGATTCTCTACACCCTACCACCACGTCTACATTGGAAACTGGCCACTCACAACTGGAGTGCTGCAATGACAAACATTCACATTGGCTGGAAGTCCTGCGGGATCAGGATCCCACAGGACATAGGCACACCCAGTGACAGGCCACTGTCAAGAGACACTTTATTGCCAATCAAAGTGAAAATTGAGCTTAAATTAATAACCTGAGAAGGATCAAAGGAGAGAAGTAGGAAATAAAAGAAAGGGAAAGAATGAACCACAGGCCAAGAAGAGAGACCTAAGAATGTCCCAAATGCAAAGTTCCAAAGGGAACGAAGAGAGCTTCATATAGGAACGAACATTAGACAACTAAAACAATAATGCAAAGAAAACAATAATGAGGAGAGTTGACACTGACAAGGGCCCTCGGTGTTGGGAAGTCCACAGGGATCTGTGGAGGTTGTAGAGAACATGTTCCATCCAAAGGAACACCTCAACTGAAGGACACAGGTGTCAGGCAGAAATGTGGGTCTACTATTACTCAATCTTCTGATTTTTAAAGAGAATCCTTAAGTCTACATTTTCACATGAAATCCTCAAAAGTTTAAAGTTTAAAATGTTTAAAGTTTGAAATGCTTTTTAAAAGCACTGTGAGGGACAAATAGATCTCGTGGCTGCTTGTTTAAGACCCTCCTCTTTGCCAATACAAATTTTTATTCATATGTGGGTGCATACCATAGCTATATCTCCACCCAGTCTCACATTCAAGAAAGTTTATGTGAACACAAGTAAGGCAAAGTCATGGATGATACGACTGGCTAGTCTCATTTATTCACACAACTGGACATCCCTATGCAAAAAAAAAAAAAATGAAGCTCAACCCAAACTTCACACCTTACACAAAAATTTATTCAAAATGGATCACAGACATAAATGTAAAATCATAAAATATTTAGGAAAAAGGATTAAGGAGTGGAAGAATATATTTACAAACCACATAGCCAGCAAAGAAACTTTATATGTAAGACTATACAAAGAATTCTCGAAATGCATCTTGAAGAAAAACATTTCAATTAGAAAATGAGCTTAGACATGAGGAACTATTTCACTGAAGAGGGAATTTAGACAGCACATAAATAAGCACACAAAAAGATGTTCAACATCATTAGCCATCAGGGAAATTAAAACTACAATGGAAATATCACAACACACTTCTGAGAATGATTAAAATAAAATAAAATAAATAGTGATAAAATCAAATGTTGGCAAGGATGCAGAGAAACTGGGTCAATCATACATTGGTGTGGGAATGTAAAATGGTACAGCCACTTTCAATTATAGTTTGGAAGTTTTCTCTAAAACTAAAAATGCACCTACCATATAATCCAGCAGTTTCACTTTTGATTATTTATCCCAGAGAAAAATTAAAACCTATGTTTACACAAAAACTCATACATGAATGTTCATAGCAACCTTACTCATAATATCCAAAAACTGGAAACAGCCATTAGAACTGCCTCTACCTAGGAAAATAGTAATTGAAAAGCAACAACTCATTATTGGAGGGATTGAAGAGATTAGTGCTACCACCAAGGACTTAAAAGATAAACCACGTCCCCATCAACCCTCCTATTTGGCCTGTGCAATAGACAGCTGGATGTTGGAGAATGACAGTGAATTATCATAAGATTAACCAGGTGGTGACTCTAATTGCAGCTACTATACCACATATGGTTTCATTGTTTGAGCAAATTAATATATCACCTGGTAGCTGACATGCAGCCATTGATCTGGTAAATGCCTTTTTCTCCATTGCTGTTCATAACGTCCACCAGAAGCAGCTTTCTGTCAGCTGCAAAGGCCAGCAATACACCTTCACTGTTATACCTCAGGAATATAGAAAATCTCCAGCCCTGTGTCATAATTTAGTTTTCAGGGCTTTTGATTGCCTTTCTCTTCCACAAGATATCACACTGGGCAATTACATTGATGCTGATTGAACCTAGTGAGCAACAAGTAATAACTACTCTAGAGTTATTGGTAAGACATTTGTGTGTGAGAGGTTGGGAAATAAATCTGACTAAAATTCAGAGCCTTCTGAAAATTACCGGCCAATATAACTGATGAATACAGATGTAAAAATACTCAACAAATTACTAGGAAACTGAATTCAGCAGCACGTTAAAAAGCTCATTTGCCATGACAAAGTGAGATTTATCCCTGGAAGGCAAGGATGGCTTAACGTATGCAAATCAATAAATATGATATACCACATTAACAGAATGAAGGCCAAAAACAATGTGATCATCTCAGTAGATGTAGAAAAAGCATCTGAAAAAATTCAAGAGTATTGCATGATAAAATACTATTAATAAATTAGGTATGGAAGGAATGTAGTTCAACACAATCAAGACTATTTATGACAAGCCCACAGTTAACATACTCAGTGGTGAAAAAGTGAGAGCTTTCCCTCTAAAATCAGGGCAAGACAAGGATGTCCATTCTCACAACTTCTATTCAACATAGTACTGGAAGCCCTAGTCAGAGAAATTAGGTGAAAGAAAGAAAGAAAAGGCATTGTAATCAGAAAGGAAGAAATAAAATTGTTCCTGTTTGCAAACAACATGATCTTATGTATAGAAAACTCTAAGGACTCTGCCAAAAAAGTCTCAGAACTAATAAATAAATTCAGTAAAGTTGCAGGATACAAAATTAATATGCAAAAACCAGTAGCATTTTTATACACTAACAGCAAACTATCCAAAAAAGAAATCAAGAAAACAATCCCACTTACAACAGCTACAAAAAAAAATTTAAAACACTGATGAAACATTGATAAGAGAAATTGAAGAAGACACAAATAAAAGGAAAGATATCCCATGTTCATGGACTGGAAGAATTAATATTGTCAAAATAACCATACTTCCCAAAGCCATCCACAGATTCAATGCAATCTCTATCAAAGTACCAATGATACTTTCACAGAAATTGGAAAAAATCCTAAAATTGGAACAGAACCACAAAAGAACCTGAAGAGCCAAAGCAATCTTGAGTAAAAAGAATAAAGATGGGGGCATCACGCTACCTGATTTCAAAACTCTACTACAAAGCTGTGGTAACCAAAATAGCATGGCACTGGCATAAAACCAGACACATAGACCAATGGAGCAAAATAGACACCCAGAAATAAATCTATACATTTACAGACAATTGATTTTTGACAAAGATGCCAAAAACAATAGGGAAAAGATAGTCTCTTCAATAAACAGTTTTGGGGAAACTGGATATCCACATTCAGAAGAATAAAATTGGACCCTCATCTCACTCCATATACAAAAATCAACTCAAAATGGATTAGAGACTTAAACATAAGACCTGGAACTAAAACTACTAGAAGAAAACATAGAGCAAAAGCTCCATGACATTGTCCTGGGCAATGATCTTTTGGATACGGCACTGAAAGCACAGGGAACAAAAGCAAAAACAGACAAATGAGATTGCATCAAACTAAAAAGATTCTGCACAGAAAAGGAAATAATCAATAGAGCGAAGAGACAACCTACAGAATGGGAAAAGTATTTGCTAACCATACATCTGATGATGAGTTAAGATTCAAAATATGTAAATAACTCAAACAACTCACTAGGCATTAAAAGATGGGCAAAGGAGTTGAATAGACATTTCTCAAAAGAAGATACACAAATGGCCAACAGGTATATTTAAGGGAAAAAAATGTACATTGCTAATCATCAGGAAAATGCAAACTAAAACCATAATGTAAATTTGTGCAGTCATTATGAAAAACAGTATGGAGGTTCCTCAAGAAAGTTAAAAGAACTACCATAAGATCTAGCGATCCCACTACCGTGGATATATCCAAAGGAAATGAAACCAGTATGTTGAAGAGATACCTGAACTCCTGTATTTATTGCAGCACTATTCGCAATAGCCAAGCTATGGAATCAACCTAAGTGTCCATCAATAGATAGATAGATAAACAAAATGAGGTATATACGCACAATGGAATACCATTCAGGGTTACAAAAGAAGGAAAGTCTGTCATTTTTAACAACACGAGTGAACCTGGAGGACATTACGTTAAGTGAAATAAGCCAGGCACAGAAAAACAAATACCACATCAGCTTGCTTGTTTGTAGACCCTAAAAAAAGATGAAGTCATAGAAGCAAGAGAGTTGAATAGTGGCTACCAGGGACTGGGGGCAGTGTGAGTTCGAAGCAGGTAAGTGTGGCACAAGGATTGGGGAGCTGTTGGTCAAAGGGGACAAAATCTCAGACAGGAGGAATCAGTTCAGGAGCTCTATCATACAATGTGGTGACTATAGTTAATAGCAGTGTATTGTGTACCTGAAAATTGCTACACGAATAGATTTTAAGTGTTCTCACCACAAAAAAAGGATAAGTATATGAGATAACAGATCTTAATTAGCTTGACTTAACCATTCCATAATGTATACATCTATCAAAACATTTTGTTGTACACAATAAAGATATGCAATTTTAACTTGTCACTTATAATTTTTTTTAATCAGGGGCCTTCTATCTCAGTGAAATTCCTAGGGGTCCAGTGATGTGGGACATACTGAGATATCCCATCTAAGGTGAAGGATAAGTTGTTGCATCTGACCCTTCCTACAATCAAGGAATAGATACAATACCCAGTGGATTTTGGAGAAACTAAATCTCATTTGGGTGAGTTACTCTGGCCCATTTACTCAGTGACCCAAGAAACAGCTAATTTTAAGTGGAGCTCAGAACAAGAGAAGGCACTGCGACAGGTCCAGGCTGCTGTGCAAGCTGCTCTGCCACTTGGGCCATATGACCCAGCTGATCAAATGCTGCTGAATGTGGCAGTGGTGGACAGGGGTGCGGTTTGGAGCCTCTGGTTTTTTGTTTGTTTGTTTGTTTGCTTGTTTGTTTTTGTTTGGTTGGTTTTTGTCTTCACATATTTTCTTCCCTCATTTTATTAGTTTCACTATGCTAGGATTCCTTCACATGGATACCGGCCCTTTCCCCTCTGTCCTCCACGCCTCAAACGATTCTCTCATTCTTTGCATCTCTTCGTCCCTTCCTGTTACCTTCTGAGTTAATTCCTTAACCTCATCTTTGACTCCATCCTTGTTTTTTGGATATATCCAGTCTGTTTCCCAGCCCATCCACTGAATCTTTTAATTCTACAATAATATTTTATAATCCTAATGTCTCCGATTTTTTCATAACTGCTTGTTTTGGGTTTCTGGCTTTCCAATAACTTTCTTTTCCTCTCTAAGAATAGAGGAAATTTAATTTCTTGTGCTGCTGCTTCTACTGCCTGAGTTTTTTCAGTTTGCTGTCTTTCTTTCACAGTGCTTGGATTCCTCCCATGTCTCATTACTACCTGTGGACTCATACCCATGTCCTCAGGATTATCATCTACCCAGACTTGTACAGAATACCTGGGGGAGGGGCATGAGCAGGTGCTATTCCTGGAGAGTCTGGGAGACACAGGTGGTAAATTGCTAGGCAAATTGTCAGAATCCTTCCAACATAGCCAATTGTCTGACTAAAGCTAGGGTTAAAGCTAGAGCCCACAGACCCCCCTTCAAACCCATCATACAGACTAGGTCACAGACCCCTCATGTGCCAAGCTGGGTCACCAGAACCCTCACGTCTAGCTGGGTCATCAGACCCCTCACATACAGGCCCATGAGCTAGATAATTGGGCCCAGAGCTATTGGCAGACGACAGGTGCTCAGACCTCAGCTTCCTCAGCAGCAGCAGCAGTGGCCTCCTGGAGGGTCTCAGGGGCCCTGGCAGCAACAGCTTGCAGCAACAGCCTCCAGGAGCAGTAGCAGCCTTCCTGTGGCCCCCTAGGGCATCCCAGGGGTGGGTGGCACTGTGGATCAGAGACACTCATCCGTTGTACTTAAGTCCAATAACCTGGGACACCTTGGTATGAGTCAGTCAACCCAAGAACACCTGGGTGCTCATGCACAATTACATAGATAATAACCAAGGCCACACGTGCATATTTACATCAAATGCTTATCAAAACTCCGAAACCCCGAGGGATCCTGACAATTTAGCTTCACCTTCCCTATAATCCTCCCCTTCAGGATCCCTCACCATACAGTCTACGTATTCAGAATCTTCCGCAATGTTCCCTTAGTGAACATAGCTGATCCTCGCCTCCATGTAATACGTTCCATCCCAACAGTCCCAAAAGTTTTTAGCTTGTTCCAGATCCAAGACTAAGGCAAAACTCCTTTCAGCTGTGTACCTGTAAAAATCAAAAACAAATTTATCTACTTCCAAGATACAGTGGTGGGACAGACATTGGGTATACATACATTCCCAGTCCAAAATGGAGGAATAAACCAGAAGAAAGGAAAAGAGGCCCCAAACAAATCCAAAACCCAAACAGGGCAAACAGTAAGCACAAAGCATTGGACAGCCCCACTCCTACAGCTCTGTCAGGTGCAGCCCCTTGAACTGCCCTGGTGCCTGCGGCTTTTCTGGGCCTGTTTGAAGCCTTTGGAAGGCCTCCATAGATAAATTGCAACACAGGCCTTTAGGATTTTGGAGCAAGATTCTGCAATCATGTTAAAATAACTTCTCTCCTTTTGAGAAACAGTTCTTAATCTGCCATTGGGCCTTAGAAGAAACTAAACACTTGACCATGGGCTAGCGAATTACCATGCAACCCGAGCTACCCATTATAAACTGGGTGTTATATGACCCACCAACCCATGCAGTTGGGTGTGCACAGCAGCCTCCATCATCAAATGGAAGTGGTAAATATGTGACCAGGCCTGAGCAGGCACTGAAGGCACAAGTTACAGGAAGAAGTGGCTCAAATGTCCATGGTCCCAATCCTGCTACAGCGCATTCTCTCTCCCAGCCTGCACCTATGGCTTTATGGCAGTTCCCCAAGATCATTTGACAAAGAAAGAGAAGACCCGGGCCTGGCTTGCAGATGTTTTGCGCAGTATGCAGGCACCACCCAGAAGTGTAAGGCTGCAGCACCATAGCCCCTCTCTGGGACATCCCTGAAGGTAAAACGAAATCCTCCCAGCAGGCAGAGCTTCGCACAGTGCATCTGGTCGTGCACTTTGCTTGGAAGGAGAGATGTTCAGATGTGTGCTTATACACAGTTCATGAGCTGTGGCCAATGATTTGGCCAGATGGTCAGGGACTTGGAAGGAACATGATTGGAAATTGATGACAGAGAAATTTGGAGAAGAGGTATGAAAATAAACTTCTCTAAATTGGCAAGCAATGTGAAGATATTTGAGTTCCATGCGAATGCTCTCCAGAGGGTGACCTCAGCAGAACAGGATTTTAATAATCAAATGGATGGGATGACCCACTGTGTACATACCAGTCAGCCTCTTTTCCCAGACACCCGTCATCTCCTAATGGGCTCGTGAACAAAGTGACCATGGTGGCAGGGATGGAGGTTATGCCTGGGCTCAGCAACATGGACTTCAGCTCACCAAGGCTGACCTGGCTATGGCCACTGCTGTGTGCCCAATCTGCCAACAGCAGAGGCCAACACTGAGCCCCCACTCTGGTACCATTCCCGAGGGTGATCAGCCAGCTGCCTGGTGACAGGTTGATTATATTAAACTGCTCTTCCATGAAAGGGGCAGAGTTTTGTCCTTCCTGGAATAGACACTTACTCTGGATACAGATTTGCCTTTTCTGCATACTATGCTTTTACCAAATTTACCATCCGTGTACTTACAGAATGTCTTATCCACTGTCATGATATTCCACACAGCATTGCTTCTGGTCAAGGAACTCACTTCACAGCAAAAGAAATGTGGCAATGGGCTCATGCTCATCACTGCTGAGTTCCCCATCACCCTGAAGCAGCTGGCTTGATAGAACGATGAAATGGCATTTTGAAGATTCAGTGACAGCACCAGATAGGTGGCAATACCTTGCCGGGCTAGGGCAAGGTTCTTGAAGAGGCAGTGCATGCTCCGAATCAGTGTCCAATATCTGGTGCTGTTTCTCCCATAGTCAGGATTCACAGGTCCAGAAATCAAGGGGTGGAAACGGGAGTGTTACCACTCACTGTTACCCCTAGTAAGCCACTAGCAAAATTTTTGCTTCCTGTTTGTAAGACTTTATGCTCTGGGGCCTAGAGGTATTGGTTCCAGAAGGAAGAATGTTCCCGCCACAAGGATCCCGTTGAACTGGAAGTTAAACTTAGCACTGACCCTAAAGACTTGCTTCTGAGTCAACAAGCCAAGAAGGCAATTATGGTGTTGGCTGGGGTGATTGGTCCAGACTAGCAAGGGGAAATTGGGCTACTACTTCACAATGGAGGTAAGGAAGAGTGTGTCTGAAATACAGGAGATCGCTTAGGGCATCCTTAGTATCACCATGCTCTCTGATTAAGATCAACGGAAACTACAACAACGCAATCCAGGCAGGACTTCTAACAGCCCAGACCCTTCAGGAATGAAGGTTTGGGTCATTTCACCAGGTAAAAAGCCATGATCTCTAGTGAGATGTAAATCAGTTCTGTAGATTGTGCCAATGTCCATTTCCTGGTTTTGATATTGTTCTGTAATTATACAATATATCAACTCTAGGGAAGGCAAGGTATTGGGTCCGTAGAATCTCCTCATATATTTATTTACAATTTCCTCTGGGTCTGCAATTACTCCAAAATAAAATGTTAAAAATATTCAGAAACATCAGCACATTAACCATCGCTAATAATAAACCACTTATGCTATACCTTACAACAAAGCACAACACACTGTGAGTCACTGCACCTGAATTGAACTCCCAAGCTTGCCCATCTTCCCTCCACAATGGGTTGCAGTGGCTTTCTCAATTACTGACTAATCCAATGGCCTTGGAAAAAGCTAATTCAAACATCCCCAGCACAAAAGGGTCTCGGTTATTCCTAACAATACCATAGTTTCAGGGCTTTTCCTTACGTTAAGTAAACTGTGAGTCACCTGCCTTAAAGATGACCTGATGAATAATGGATATTCATAAAGACAGCGTAGTGAGCAGCTCAGTGTGTTAGCACGGATAAACTAAGTGCTCTAAGAAACAACCCCAAATTCTAAGGGGCCTAAAGCAATAAAAGCTTATTTCTCACTATGCAGTGTCCAAAGCACATATTCCTAATCAGGTGAGTCTTCCCCCATGGTAACTCAAGGATTCAGGCTCCTTTCATGCTATGTCTACTCCATCTTCAACACAAATTTGTTCTGGCATCACCCCAACTGCAGCGAGTGGGAAAGAGAGGGAATATTTCGAAATGAGGAGGGTTCTTTCTGGGTCAGCCCAAGAGCGTCACGTGTCATTTCCTCCAGCACTGGTCACACAGCTCTAGAAACGTAGTCAGGCTGAGTGCTCAGAAAGAAGAAATGGGTTTGGTGAGCATGTAGCAAATCTGTGCCACGCTGACCTCCCACACATGCTTTTCCTGAAAGTGGAAGTTAACTGTTAAAGGACTGAAGAGGAAATTAGGTGGGCAGCGTGAGGTTAAAGTAACTGGTATGTGGGACATGGAAGGTTCTGTGTGAAAGCTCTCTTTTCAGGACCTTCCAGAAAATCATAACTGATTGACATTCAGAAGGATCCTGAAATTTCTAGAAGGTTGAGAATTGCTTTCTTGGCCTCTCTGGTGTCATCCCGTATGTTTCACCCGTCAATTTTTCTTGTTACTTACACTGATATTGTCTTGATAATTATTCATTTCATGTAATATTTATTCACCGTAAATTATTTAGACCTCAATTCTCCCCTTCCACTTCCTAAAGGTGAAATAATTCACCAAATACAGCCAAAAAGAGAGACAAGGGAAATCTAAATTCCCCCCTTAAATGAAGCTAGAACTGAGTTAGAGCACAGAATGTCCACAGCTTTCAGAACACACAATTTTCTAATCATCTTTCCAGCATCACAGGAAACTGCCAGAACTTGCAAACAAGAAATTCATTGAATCATGGGAGGAATAGAGCAAGTAGCACATCTTTTCTTTGGCCACACCCCCAACGGGGCTGAATTTGGCCTCTCGATGGCACAGGGCAGTTACAAAAAGACTTAGTCATCATAAAAATGCCCCAAATGTAAAGGAAAGCCTCTAAGTATCTGACAGCACCTTTTCTAACCTGAGACAAGGAACATGGTCTATTTCCACCCAACATCGCCTCTGAATGACCCATTGAAATGCCCCCTTTCCATTATGCCCACAGTGCCTTTTATAAACAAACATTTACTGTTCCCACCCGCTGCTGGCACAGAATCTCTAGCGTCGTCTCTTCTACTGACTGTGCTGTGATGAGCCTGGCTCTCTAAGGCAGAAATCCGCACGATCCTCATACCTTCTTTCTCTCTCACGAGCATGATGAAAAGATCCGACTTGGAAGCAGAGGTGTAAGCTGCTGCTTCAAACCAAGCAGCCAAAATTTCTTCAGAAGTGCTTTATCGAAGCCAAAATAACTGCCACTTTCTGTATTCCCTTTTCTAGGTGAAAGAAAAGATGACAAAAGCTGAGTTCCTGCCAGAGATTGTCACAAAATCAGCTGCCTGCTTACTTACATTCTTGACTCCTTTCGCCACGTCTCCACTACCTTCAGTATGCAACAGTGAACGCTGATATGCATATGCAGGAAATATTCATGTGTGTCCCATCAGCTGTACACTGCAGACCAGAGGGGACTTAGCACACATTAGGAAAGTTTCGGTAACAGTCAGTACAGCAACCAGAGTTCCAGTGAACTGGAATAATTGCCTAAGTGTTACCTTTATATAATGGCATTTTTTTACTGTGTATTGGAGAAGCTGGCCATGCTGAGATTCAGGAGCACGTTGGAAGACATTTACTGAGGTGTGTGGTACTAGAAACTGAAGTGTAAAGAGAGGTCAGAAGCTCAATGATATGTGCGTTGTGGACACACAAAAAATCTGGATGAAACTACCAAAATAATGGAAAGACTTAAACTGATGTTGGATGAGCACATACGACATGTCAAGCATTTAGTCTTCACAGAAAGCCTACAATATTGACATTTCTGTGCTTTTACAGATAAGGAAGTTGAGGCTTTCGCGTAACTGGGCCAAAATCATCCAGGCGATCATGGGTGGAGCCAAAAATCAATCCTTGTCTTCCAAAGCCTTTGCTCTCTTCACTGTGCTGCACTGCACAGAAACCCTTGTCACTGGCCGCTTCTCTCATTCTTTGAGCCATTCCACACCAATAAAATATTTATCCATGCTTTTTGAAGGAAACAAAATTTTCCCTACCCTGACCCTCCATCTCAAACAAACCTCCAACAAACCTCACCCAATTTGTCTTTCGTCTCTGAGTTTTTCGTCAAACCACACTGTCTCCCTACACCTTGTTCCTTATTAACCCCAAAACTACATGGTTTCACACCACTATGTCCATAGCTCCTGAGGTCCTGTTCATTGAAAAAAATCAAGCCTATTTGAGCGCAGAGTGCTTCTGCTACTCTCCTGAAACATTCCCCCAAATTCCATCTCAATTATAAAAACCATATTTTAGGTCATAACCCTTTCTCCCAAAATAACACTATGTGTAGATAATATGAATTAACATCACCCCAAATAGGGTGGGCAGAGAAAATAAAGCTTTCAAAAATATGCTTCTATTCACAGCACCAAAAGGTACTTACCTAGACGTAGCCTCCTAGGAAACAACAGGCAGATAGCAGCTCAAAAATGGCCTGGAGTAAACACAAATAGGATGGCTCTGAGCCAGGGCATCACAGATAATGGGACCCTCTGACGGTAAAAGTTGAAATGTACCAGTCACTGCAAACAGCAACCAAAGGAGGATCCCAGTGTGAGGCAGGCAGGAGCACCCGATCACCTCGGTGGCCACGTCTGTGCAGAAGGACCACCACACAAACGTGCATTTGGGGGAAAGTGGATGTGTCCCTGTGCAGAGTGGCCCTTTGAGACAGAAGATGAGTTTAGAAAGGAACAGTAAAAGAAAGAAGACTAATGAGATAGCCGTGACAGCAAAATAGATAAGCTCCCATCCTTCAGACCCTGGGGAAAAGGTTTTAACCATGTGGCACAGACTGGAAGTCAGACAGGTAAGAGCAGTTGTTCCCACACACAGGCAGCCAGTAGTCCATGCTGGAAGCATAGTCTCTGGAAATTTGGGAAGTAAGTATACTCTCAAATTCTGCAATGTCCTCCTAAGAAGATAAAAGAGCACTGTGAATCAGGAGCAGGGGTCTTACAAACAGTAGGTGCTCAAGAATTGTGCTGATTCTCTTCTCCGTGTGTTACATAGTCTTTCTGGCTCACTGAACTTTTAGCCATGGGTTAAAATGCTCTTAATAGGAGTAAGATGCTATCTCCTGAAATTGGGGGAATTTGTGATAAATTATACGATGGACCTGCCAAGTCAACACATATCTAAAGTGATCAAAGTCATATCTCACCCAAAAATGAAGGGAAGGGATGCAGTTGGTAACAATTTAGCAGAAGCAAATGGAGATTGATACTGTGGTTGAAATTATCTTTTTTTAAACACCCCATTGCTCAAGAAACCCATGAAAAATGAGATGATCAAGCACGTCATTTTAAGTTGACAAGAGGCAATCTCCTTGTCCTCAGTTGGTGCTTTGATGAAATTCACCCGATCAACTTTGTTATTTCTAACATCTTTCTGAGAGAGAGGCTGTCAGAATCCCTGTTAACTTACCATATGACCCAAAGAGCAAATTCGAGACTTTTGGCTTGGGAAATCGTAACAGAAATCTGTTAAAAAGATGGTCCCAGTTATGTATAAAAATCAAATCTAGGGAATTCCTGTACAGAAACATAAATAGAACTTCTCAAATATCTCAACTTTATTCTCCACAGGTGTAAGAATGTATGCTTTAGGCTGGCCAGTTGGCTCAGTTGGTTAGAGCGCAGCCTTGTAACACCAAGGTCAACAGTTCAGATCCCTATACCGGCCAGCTGCTAAAAAAAGAATCTTTCTAAGAATATATGCTTTTTGTTTTATTTTGATTTCGTGGGGGGGGGGGGGGTTTATGCATATTCTTGGCACACTGACCCTACCAATGCACTGTACCTCAAAGTATAAAGATTTACCACAGGTATTTTGTAAAATCACTAATCAAATCACTAATCGATATTAATTTCAATGAGTTTTACAAACAAATACAATGGGGTTACAGATCAGAGTTCAGCAAACTTTCCCTATGAATGCCCAAATAGTAAATACTGAGACTTTACAGATCAAATGGTCTCTGTAGCAGTACTCAACTCTGCCATTGTAGCATGAAAGCAGCCATAGACAATACATAAATGAATTAACATGTCTGTGTTCCAATAAAACTTTATTTAAAAGTGGCAGACAGAATATGGCCCATGATCTGTAGTTTGCTGACTAATCTACAAAAAGTTACAGCTCTCTGCAGCTGTTCAGGTTTACCTTTAGATAAAAATGTCTTTTAATTGTTAAAAAACTAATGTTAATGGCAAGTACCTTATGACAATTCCTTTGTGTTAGACACACACAAAAAATGTGACCTCTAGCTACCTCTGTAAGGCATGTGTCACATTTCACGTGTTACCAGGAGGGCTGATATTGTGGTTGGCTCACTCAATCCCCTTTCCAGTGCCCTGCGGCATGCCTTCCTGTACTGCAAGTGACAGGAGTAAGCACATTTATCAGACTCCCTGGCCTCTAGGATTCCAGAGGAGAGTCTGCTGTTTTCTGACTGGAAAGCAGCCCAAATATCTAACCCCAATGTGTCAGCCTCACCACCTTCTCTAACTCTTCCTAACATTCAGTTTCCTGATTTTAGCAATTCCTAGCAAAATGTCAGGAAAATTATTAAGTAGATGTTAAAGTGTTTGTATTTTAATTTCCTGGTTTATAAAATATTAAAACTTGTAAGAGTATAAAGTCCAAGGAAACATGAGAAACAACACGGTGGAGATCCTCTCTGAACCAAAGATACGTGTCAGGACCAGCGGCTGTTGGGCACCTACCCGGAGCCATGCGCTGTCTCGTAAAGCCTGATACCAACTTCAATATGGATGCTGCTATTACCCCCATTTTACAAATGAGGAAATTGAGGCTCAGAGATGTTAAGTAACTGGGAAAGGCCACACCACCGGAAGTGGCAGAGCCAGGACTTAACCCCAGGTCTGTCAGACTCCAGCAGAGGTGCCCAAACACCAGTCCACATGCTGAGGCTGGTCAGTGACAATTGAATTTCTCAAAATTATACACGCTTCCTGTTTCTTTTGCTTTTAAGACACCCTCCTTTTTACAAAAAGGGTGGCATATTACAAATTAATATTAGCTGTTCCCTCTCACGTTCCACTTCACTGTGGTTCAAGCTGCCCTCCAGGGAAATCTCCTCCAAGCAGTGACTCAGGAATTCAGGTAACATCTGCTGTGAATCCACCGTCGTGGGATTCTTCACTGTCGTGGGGTTCTTCACCTCAACAATGGGCATGAGGAGTGGGAGAAAGGGTGGAGAAGGCAGCGGGGCTCTTAACTGCCTGGTCTGGGACCGAATCGAGTCACATCGCTTCCATTCCACTGGACAGAACTCAGTCACATGGCTCCACCTAACTAGAGACTGTGAAATACAGTCTTCCTGTTCACACAAAAAGGAGAGGGGACCGAAACACCAATGCACACTGGCAACAGGAGACAGGGAGAGCAGACAGCACATGGTCCATATCAACGTCATTACTTAACAAAACTGACTGTCAACAACTTTAGGTTGAAGTCCTAAAATATAGTCATTATTCTTTTATTTTACTGCCACATAAGTTCAAAAAACTCTACTGTATTCCAATCTACATGGTAAATGGCAGGAAAAAATATTCAGATTAATCTGTCTTAAAATAACTAGCCTGTGGCAGTCTAGGGGGCAAATAATTTGACTGAAACTCAGCAAAAGAAAAAAAAGATTATTTCTTACAGATGAGTTTTGGAGTAATATTATTAAAAGGACACAATGTTATAAATTTCTATTACTACTTTTTTCTTATCAAACTTTCTCATTTTTCCCATTTCCATATCTTTTATTCTTTATTTTAACACTTGCTTGTCCATATCTGTGGGGTACGGTGTGTTGTTTCAGTACATGCGTATACTGCACGAGGATTCTCTTAGGGGAGACAGCAGAGTTTTGAACCTGTTAATCCACTTCTTCTCTCCCCCTCACCCCTCCCGACTTCTAGAACCATTATGCTGCTCTCCACTTCTATGGGAACCTCTTTTTTTTTTTCTTTAGACCCCGCGTATGAGTAATGTCATGTGGTATTTGCCCTTCTATGCCCGACTTACTTCACTTAACACGATGGCTTCTGGTTCTTTCCATGTTGCTGCAAATGATAGGATGCCATTTCTTTTTATAGCTGAATAGTATTTCATTGTGTACATGTAACACAGCATTTTTACTCACTCGCCTGTTGATGAGCATTTAGGTTGGTTCCATCCCTTGACTATTGGGAAGAGCATTGCAATGAACACGGGAGTGCAGGTGTCTTTTTGATGCATTAATCTCATTTCCTTTGGGTATATGCCCAGCAGTGGGATAGCTAGTATGATCTACGTTTAGTTCCCTGAGGAACTGCCATACTGTTTTCCATAGTGGCTGCACCAATTTACAGTCCAATCAACAGTGTAGGAGAGTTCCCTGTTTTCCACATCCTCACCAGCATTTGTTATTTTCTGTCTTGTTGCTAATAGCTGTTCTAACTAGGGTGAGATGATTTCTCATTGTGGTTTTAATTTGTATTTCCCTGATGATTAGTTGATGTTGAGCATTTTTCATGTGCTTGTTGGCCATTTGTATGTCTTCTTTTGAGAAATGTCTGTTCAGGTCCTTTGCCCATTTTTTAAGTGGGTTATTTGGGTTTTTTGCTTTTGCTCTAATTAAGTTCCTCATATTTCTGGATATCAGCCCCTTTTCTGATTTTCAGTTTGCAAAACCCTTCTTCCATTTTGCAGGTTCTTTCTTCACTTTGTTGATTGTCCCTTGCTGTGCAGAAGCCTTTCAGTTTGATGAGTTCCATTTGTGTATTTTTGCTTTAATTGCCCGTGCCTTTGTAGTCTCACTTGGAAAAGTGCTGCCCATTCCCATTTCATTTACTGTTTCCCCTGTGTTTACTTCCAGTAGTTTCACAGTTTAGGATCTTAAACTTAGGTCTTTAATCCATTTTGAGTTGATTTTTATGTATCATCAGAGATAGTGGTATAGTTTCAGTCTTCTCCATGTGCAGATCCAGTTTTCTCAGTACTATTTGTTGAAGAGGCTGTCCTTTCCCCACTGTATAGTCTTGGTACCTTTGTGGAAAATCAGCTGGCTGTAAGTATGTGGGTTTATTTCTGAGCTCTCTATTCTGTTCCCTTGGTCTATTTGTCTATTTGTATGCCAGTGCCATACTGTTTTGGTTATTATAGCTTTATAGCACATTTTGAAGTCAGGAAGTGTGATGCCTCCAACCTGCTCTTTTTTTTTTTTAAAGATGACCGGTAAGGGGATCTCAAACCTTGGCTTGGTGTTGTCAGCACCATGCTCAGCCAGTGAGCGAACCGGCCATCCCTATATAGAATCCGAACCCGTGGCCTTGGTGCTATCAGCACCGCACTCTACCAAGTGAGCCACGGGCCGGCCCCAACCTGCTCTTTTTGTTCAAGATTACTTTAGCTCTATGGGGTCTTTCGTGGCTCCACACAAATTTTAAGTTAGTTTTTTCTATTTCTGTGAAGAATGTCATTGGTACTTTGATAGGGATTACATTGAATGTATTGATTTCTTTTGGGTAAATGGACATTATGAGGATGTTAATTTCTCCAACCCAAGAACATAGGATAGTTTTCCATTTATTTGTGTCCTCTTCAGGTTCTTTCACCAGTGTTTTGTAGTCTTCATTGCAGAGCTCCTTTACCTCCTTGGTTAAATTTACTCCTAGGTATTTCATTTTTTTGTAGCTGTTGTGACTGGGATTACTTTCTTGATTTCTTCCTCAGCTATTTCATTACTTGCATATAGGAAGGCTCGATTTTTTGGTGTGTTGATTTTGTATCCTGCCACTATCCTGAATTCATTTATTTGTTGTACTAATCTGTGTTCATTAGGGATATTGGCATGTAGTTTTCTTTTTTTGTTGTGTCTTTTTCCAGTTTTGGTATGAGGTTAATGCTGGCCTCGTAGAATGAGTTTGAAAGTATTCTCTCTCCTCTTCAATTTTTTGGAAGAGTTTGAGAAGAATTGGTCTTTTTTAAATGTTTGATAGAATTTGGCAGTGAAGTCATCTGGTCCTGGGGTTTTCTTTGTTGGGAGACTTTCTTATTACTGCTTCAATCTCATTACTTGTTATTAGTCTGTTCAGGTTTCCTAGTTCATGATTCAACCTCGGCAAGTTGTTTATGTCCAGGAATTTATCCATTTCTTCTAGGTTTTCTAGTTTGTTTTCATGTAATTGTTCATAGTGGTATCTTACAATCCTTTGTATTTCTATGGTATTGGTCATAATGTCTCCTTTTTCATTTCTGATATTATTTACCTGAGTCTTCTGTCTTTCTTTCTTTGTTAGTCTACCTAAAGGTTTATTTATTTTGTTTATCCTTTTGAAAAACCAATGCTTTGTTTCATCAATCTTTTGTATTTCTTTTAAATCTCTACTTCATTTATTTCTTCTCTGCTCTTTGTTATTTCCCAGTGTATCTTAGAGCCCATGTAAAGAATAGTATGCAGTATTAAAACAGTGGTTTGCTTATTAATAGATTATCACCATTAATAAATAAATATATCAATCTCTCTTGTTTATAATAAAATATATCCACTGGGACCTTCAATTCAAAACTCAAAAACTTATATTTTTAAAACCTATATATTCACTTTATGCAGTTGATATATAATTAATGGAACTGGCATAATTATTTTCTTAGAAGAGGTAATTCAATGTCCTTTGAAAAATATCTTCCATAAATCATATAGTTGCCACACTAATTCAAGGTGGTCCACAAGTCAAGGGGTGGAAAGAGAACAATAAAGCCTCCATAATCTGAAAGGAAAACAAAGCGAACAAACAAAAATCCGGATGCCTAAAATTGCGATGGTGTTTTTAAAGCCTTGTTTTGAAGAGCAAGTCTCAGCTTTGGATTGACTGCCAATTTCTCAGTTTTAATCATGATTTCTGGAGTGAGCCTTAAAACATTTAATGTAACTGATGAGCAAAAGGAGGTAAGCGCACCATGGCTTCTTGCTGCTGGGATATAAGCACTCATATTTGACGTTTCTCATCTCGGATGGCTATGGAATTGTCCGCTATGATCTCCCACCACTGAAGTCCCGAACAAAAGTAGGCCAAGATGTAAATCACTGACTATTTTAAATAATCTTCCAGAGAGGATGTTTGTTCAACTGGAAGACTGTGAGGGCTGAGCACTTTGACAGTAATCTGCAAATCCACTAAATCCATCTGGTTTTCATTCCCTCATTCATTTGAGTCATCACAATAGTTTGAGATGATGTCATGTGTGACAAAGTCATTTTTAAACAATTATTTCTATGGCTTGATTTGTTATCATTAAGCAGCCTTTACACATTGGTGAAGTGAAATCACTACTGAAAGGTTCAGATAAACTTCTCACTCAATAAATTTCAAACAGCTTTACTCTTGGAGGAAAAAATCTCCAATTCCTAGTATACATCTGCAGATTTTTTCAATAACAAATCAAAAATTCAATAAGTAAAGATCCTGTCTGAAACTTTTTAATTGCTCAGTTCCTTATTAATCCTACTTGACATTCCATAAATTATATGTGATGGGAACATTTTGATAAGGCACTGATAAGGCCCTCTAAGCTCCAGATTTCAATTTCCCAATGAACTATAGGAAACACGAATCTCACCAGCACCTGAAATTTAACACAGCCAAAACAGAACTCAGCTCCCAACTGTGTCTTCCCTCACTCAAGCCACCCAAGTTCAAAACTTTTAAGTCACCATTGACATTATTCCTCTTCTCCCATCACATCTAAATAGTTGCCAGTTCCTATTAATTGTTTCTTTGAAATGGCTCTTGAATCTGCCTCTTTATTTCAGGGCCACTGTTATTACCTCAGTTCAAGTATTTACACCCAAAGAGTTTTCTTACTGGTTTGCCGGTTTCTTCCTTCCCGCCTATCTACTGACTGTTCTTGTCTGCCACTCACCTATTTACAAATCTTCTTTGGCTTCCCATTCCCATTCCCAAACTTAGCTGGCCTCAAGACACTCCAAGATCTGGTGTTAGCATCTTTATAGCATCATTTCTGCTCTGCCCTCATGCACGCTCTCACCTAAACTCCAGCCAGAGTGTGCTTACAATTTCCCAAACGCAGCCTGCAAGGTCTTCCTCCCCAGCATGGCTCGTGCCGGTCCTGCCCACCTGGAGTACCCTCTCTTCTCCTCTGTCTGCTACAAGTTCTCAAACTTGGGTCCCTGGATGGTTAGCTCAGTGATGTTTCTGCCATGAAAACCCTGTGAGATACCAATGGTAATTATTTCTTCCTTCTCTTAGCTATCGTTTTTTGTTTGTTGTACTCCATATATTCCCTATGTTATTCCCTACAACCAGTACAGAAAACAGTATGGAGTTTCCTCAGACAACTACAGATAGACCTTCCATATGATCCAGCAATCCCTCTTCTGAGTATATACCCAGAGGAATGGAAATCATCATGTCGAAGGGATGCCTGCACTCCCATGTTCATCACAGCTCTGTTTATAATAGCCAAGATATGGAACCAACCTAAATGTCCATCAGTGGATGATTGGATAAGGAAAATGTGGTATATATACAACAGGGAATACTACTCTGCCATAAAAAAGAATGAAATTTTCCCATTTGCAACAACATGGATGAGCTTGGAGAACCTTATGTTGAGTGAAATAAGCAAAGCACAGAGGGATAAGTACCTCATGTGCTCACTCATATGTGGGAGCTAAGAGAGAAAAAAGGAAGGAAAGAAAGACCACAGTGGTGCATTGGACTTGGAGAGGGAGAGAGCAGTCCTAGGGATACAAAGTGAAGTGGGGGGGCAGGGGAGGGAGAGGGAGGATGGGGATAACTGGGTGGGGCACGGGGTATAATCACAATTTGTGGTAATGGACACGCCGCCAGTATGGATCTGACCATCACATCTTGGGCATGAGTGCTGACAATTAGCTTTGTACCCCATGAATAGTCATAGCCCATAAAAAGAATATTAAGAATATATATATATATATATATATTATTCCCTCTGGCTCTCCACTCCACAGGTTAACATCAACGTTGTCTGAGCAGCAGGTCTGTGAGCTGAGTCAGCATTATTCAAAATGAAAGAGCAGCTGCTCTGACGGAGAAAAGGCTGTCAAGGGTGTGAAATGGGACCAGGAAACCCTGCTCTAGCCTGGCACCTCCCCAGGACCAGCCCAGGATTCACAAACAAGGTGGGAAGGATCACTCTTCACTTAAAGCAACATCCTTTGTTTTTTGGACTAAAAAAAATCTCAGCTTCTTCCCCTTTCTCTCCCTGTTCTTCTGCCCTCACTTTCTTCTCTCTCTTTTCCAAAAATACTCCAGATTCTTCGCATGGTGCATTTTCCATCTGAGATCCCTGTGAAAGAGCATATCAAGCCAGCTGAATAAGGCATTTTCTTCCCCGGGGTTCACTTCATAGTAATTGAATTCTGTGATTATAAAATTACTTTTCCTAGGGCAGTGAATGTCCTTGCTTCTTCCTTTCTGTGGCTACTTATTATTATTGCCATTGATGCCACCGTGTATGTTAGTTGCTCGGGCTTGTGTCCCACGCTGCTGTTCGAGCACAAGTGTGATCATGCACACTCACGGCTGACATCATTTCTGTAATGCAGTCAACCTCAGACTTGTGACTACAACACACCTTCTTCCGTGCTGTGCCTTTCCTCCTAAAAATTAGGTCCCACACAGGAATCTGCAATTCCCCCGTCATGTGCCCAATGAACCAATAGACTGACAAGAAGTCAATGAAATCAACAAGAGTTTGTATTTTTTAGTGGCAGGATAGGTTGTGAGTCGATAGGCTAAACTGTGAGGAGGAAGACTATTTTCTTGTGTGGGGCAGAGTCAGACACTGTGATTCCACTCGTCTCTGAGCCAAAGAAGCATCGCAACAAAGACGCTATCAGTCTTTACATCTCTTGGAAATGGCCAAGCAGGAGAGCACGGTTTGATTGCCTCAAGAAAGGAATGATTAGCATAACATCAGGATTCAGGAAAATTCCAACTACCCACAGAGAGCGATCGACACGTTTTCTCAAAGTTGGTTGAAATTACCAAAGACGGTGCTAGTGAGAGCAGGTGTCTATCTACTAGAAAATGGGGGGCAAGGGGTCCATGAGGACGAGGAGGTGTTGTCATGGAAACAGCCCTCTTTCAAGGACTTTTGAGGCTTTAGTGTACATCGGACTTTTAATCATTTTCTAGGTAAGCGACCCTATTTATGAACGCTGCGTTTTACTGGAGTGACGAACAGTGCTGTTTTCAGTTTGGATTTCGGTAACTGTAACTAAGACTCTCAATGATTTTCTCTGAAGCAGAAGTTTTGCCCCAACGCTATTTCAGAATAGAGACAAGAGGCGAGTCTCTGAGAAGGATGGTCTGTCGGCCACCAGAGGAAGACAGGAGGCCGTGCAGCCCGCACAGGACCTCACGGGTTCTGTGCCAAGTCCAGGGGCTTCTCGGGACACATGAGCAGGCAGGAAAGGACGTTGCTCAGCACACTCCAGAGTGGAAGTCATCCTTTTACACTCTAAGTGGAAGCTGCTCCATTTGGAGACAGCGGATTAAAGTTTCTCTGCATCCAATGGGGAGAGTCTGACGTACGAAGAGCAAACGGTGACGGGAGCCTTGGCCTCAGTGACAAGCCAACCCACGGCAGGTCAGCCCCATCCCCACATGCAGCTGAGGCCTCCGGCTGTTCCGTGGGTGTCCTCCAGGTCTTCATGGAGGCTTCGTACACAGCACTGCACACACGTTTCCTCTGCACACGCCGTCACCTCCAACCGTGCTGAACCTTTCATTCCCTAAAGAGGCCGTTTACTGTGGTGTTTACAAATGTGAACTCTGAAGCCAGACTCCCGGGGTTCAAATCCCGACTCCACCGCTTACTGGGTGACTTGGAGAAGGGGACTTATCCATTCTGTGCCTTAGTTTCCTCATCTATAAAACAGCAATAGTAAGAAAACTTCCTCGGAGGGCTGTGGTAAGGAGGGGACGTGAATAAATGCAACGGGGTTTACATATGAACTGTTTGCCGCTGATATTTCCCAACGCCTTCTCGGAAATCTTTTGGAGAAGTCCATGAAAGTGAACTCATAGCTACCACATTCTGACTAATATAAATAACTTTATCCTTTATAACTTTCACACACAATAAGCCTCTATTTTCATAACATTGCAGAGGAGAGAGGTGAGATGGTCAGAAAGTGTTGTGGATAAAAGAAGAGTGATTTAGGGAAAGCTGAGGATTTCACCCAAGATTCTCTTCACCATAAACAAGTGCATGAGTCTGTGCATGGAGAGGTGTAAAGGGCACTGTGGCAGACGTGGAAGTGCTCAGCTCAGATCCCCATTCCAGCAGGGACTTGCCCTGAAGCTTGGAGGAGCCTGCTGAGCTGCCAGGCTCCAGGCTTAACCCTTTCAGGACTCACCTCCGCCTTCCTGCCCAGGTCAGGGCAGCCCCAGACAGCACCGGTGCAAGGCACTGGTATGAAACTCAGTACAAGGGCCCAGCGTGGGACCAGGCTCAGGGGCATGTCGGCTCCAGTGCCTCCCAGTGGGCTCTCCCCACCTAGCCTGGCTTCCTCCTTTTTCCTTCCAAAGGTGCTACAGCCCATAAACTCCTAGCTCTGTCCCAGCGCCTGCTGCACTGAGAACCCAAACTAGCACAGAATCTTTGGTCCAAACTTCATTAGACTTATTTTATGACAACTCAACCAGTCTAGCCCATGCAAATAAAGCCCCCTAAGGAATTTTTCAACATTTCATTTTTTAAAACATTTAAAATTTGCTCTGATTAAGAAAGTCATTGTGTTCCTTGTAGAAAATCCAAACATAGAAATTCATAATGTAGAAAATGAATATCTCCTGGGGTCCCAAACCTGTTCATCATTTAGGAGCATACCTCCCCAGGTTTTCTTCATATGCATAAGCTAATATGTCTGGTGGTTATTATTTTACAAAATAGAAGTAGACTATAGTTTTTTTGTAATTTGCCTTAAAAAATACATGCTGATATTAATATCTATGTCCACACATATAGATTTACTCCATTTGATTACCAGCTACATAGAAGAGTTCCATTGTATGAATATTCCATAATTTATTTAAACATTTTCACACATGGGCATTTGCATTCCCAGCTTTCTGTGATTACAACAGAGCTTTCATACTATTTAGTTTGAGTTTACATATTGAAATGTTTGTTTGTAAAAGCGTGTATTTGATTTTTATTTTAATTTATTTGCATCATCTATTTTGCTGTCTGGGGGAGAGGGGTGTTGAATGGGATTCCAGGGACCGAGCTCACTTTTATTATTTTGTACCTTTAGGTAGTAAGGGTTTGTGAACCATTTTTTGCTAAGCGGGGTTTTGCCTGTAGCAGGGAGGAATTCCCACACTCCATTCATCCTCTTTTCCTCATTTGCCTTGTGACACTAAGTGCAGGTAATCTGAGGGCTGGGGGGTGGGCTGGGGTTCAGTGCAGGCAGCTGGGTGGTGATGGCTGCTGCCTTGTAGGATTGTCCCAGTCACTAACCACACGAATGACTCCTCCCTTACAGATCTTGAGGGTTCTGTTTTTACAAAGGCTTCCTGGAACAGCATATGCAGTCATCCTGCAGATTCTATGGAAGATACAACATATTCAAATATAGCTTAATCTCTTTTTTTTAGATGAGTAAGCTTTTGTTGTCTTCAGGAACTTCTGTTGTACAGAAACCTACTTCCACCAACTTTTACAAAGAAAATAATGACAAAGAGTAAGGACATTAAAGCCATAAATTCAATCAATGTTTGCCTCACCGCCAATTGAGTTTGCTTGGCCAGTGGACCAAATGGTTTTGCCAAGGTGAATTCACCCTGCCAGACATCGCCCTGGTCTTGGAGACAGCTTAAGAGCCACTGTGCAGTTTCTGCCAGTGCTACTTGAGCAAAAATGTCCTTGGCTTGCAAATGTCATGTGCATTTGTTTGGTTAAAGGGCCCAGATAACCCCTGGGAGGCAGCAGGAGAGGTCTCTCAGGTGAGGAGAGAGAGCTAAAGAGGCAAAGCAGTATACAAATGCCAATAAATGGAGACCAGGATGTTAATCGTGCACCCATCAGTGACTCACAGATAGCTTCATGTTCTTTTAATAGCTCTTTGGAAATAACAAGAAGCATTTAAAAGTCTGCTCTAAGAAAACAAAAAAAGTAAACCAATATTTTTTTCTGTTAGGGTTTTTCTTTCCTAATTGACCCAGAAAAAACAGTTATGAGTTCCTAAATTTTTCAGTTTAGGGATCTATGAAGCCAAACAGATAAGGTATAGATAGGGTGAAAAACGACACCTAAGGAGTTGGTTCTCGGACTTTAACATGTTAAGACACACCCAACATGGCAAACTCCTTGGTCCCCATGCCCGGATTCTGATCCAGAATGTCTCAGGTGGGGCCCAGGAACCTGCATTTTAAGAACCCCAGGTGATTCTCGTCAGGGAAGGGACACCACACTTTGAACTGGCTAAACACTGGCCTGAAATCTGCAAGACCCCTTTTTCTATTCTTAGTCTGTTAGTGAGTTTTGACATAGCTTTGGGCTGAGTCACATTCGTCGTGTTCCAAATTCAGTCTATCAAGTAGGGCTGACACTCCTTGCCACCTACATCATTACATCACAGGTGGTTCATAAGATAATGCCTGCGAAGCGGTGTCAATTTCTCAGTAGAAAGGCACTACATTTCAAGATTATCAAGTGTTTATTGCCAGTATTACAGTGACACTTCGTTTTTCAGGGAACCCCCCAAAGTGGTACCACTGCTGTGAGCATGTGTTTGTAAGGCTGCTACACTGCAGGCCTCAGGCGCACCCATGTGAAGTCACGGGCACGCTGAAGGGGGTCGGGCCTCTGCCCCAGCTTTGACTTACCCCCACTACTAGCACAGGCACTGCCGTTTCTCACCTACAGCCACATGTTGACATCCATGATGTATCAGTCGGGATTCTACCAGAAAAACAGAACCAGCAGGAAATATATTTATATGTATATATACAAATACAGTGCATACGAGGGTACTTCAAAAAGTTCGTGGGAAAATAGAATTAAAAGATTATACAAATATTTCCATGAACTCTTTGAAGTTCTGTGCTATATATACACATATGTAATCCATATATGTGTATGTGTGTGAATGGGGGGGGGGAGAAATTGGTCGGCACAACAGTGGGCCTGGCAAGGCAAGTCTGAAATCTGTGGGGCAGGTCAGCAAGTGATTCTGAGGTCCACAGGTGGAATTTCTCCATCCTCAGGGAAACCTTGGTTTTGTCCTTATGCTCTTTCAGTGGACTGGATGAGGCTCACCCATATTCCAGGACAATCTTTTTCCAATTGCAGATGTCAACCACCACAAAATGCCTTCACAGGAACACTTACGTTACTGTTTGATCGAATAACTGGGTACTATCGTCTAGCCAACTTGACCCTAAAACTAGCCATCACACATGGCTTCTCTTTTTTGGTGTTTGCCAAATGAAGCCACTTGTTGGGTTGGAAACAAAAGAGATCTATCCAGAGAACGTAACAATTGCACTGGTGTAGCAAAAACTTATCTTCAATTTATTATTTTATTACCATGTAGCTTGACAGGGCAAACAGGCAATCATTGGATTTTTCTTGGGCCTGAAAAAAATTCTTGTATCTATTTTCTACACACAAGAATACACAGAAACTTGGCCTTTCTTTGTAAGGTTTTGATATTTTATAAGAAAAAGTATAAAAGTACTGACCCTAGAGTGAACACATCTTATTTTTTGCTGCCTTAATAGTCCTTTTTCTGGTAACACCACCTAATTTACCTTTGGAACCACTTTTTCCCTATACTTAGTCAAACTCCCTGTCCAGGAGGTAATCCTGGCCGTCAGAACCATCACATCCCACTGCCCACAGCGATTGGTTCAGTGATCGGCACACGACTTGGGTCAGACTAATGAGACGAGGTCTTGGAATTCTTACACGAACCAGCGGGAAGAGGATGCTCTCTTTTGACCGAGTACAAAGCTGGTAGAAAAAACTCCTGGAATTGTTAGGGACCACCTTGCCACAACTAGAGGTGAACCTGCCAAAGACAGCAAGGCTCAGATTGAGAGACTCAGATTCTGAAGCGACAGTTTGAGCAGATACAGCCACTCCTGGAGCCACTTGAATTTTTAGCTTCCTGGTAATTCCCTCTCTATGCTTAAGCCAATCTGATTTATGTGCCTGTAGTTGCCACCAAAAGTCTCTGCCTGCACTAGATGCCAGTCCCCCCTTCACGTTTACAACAGTATCTCCAAGGAGTTTGGGACAATGAGTTTGCTCTGCGGGTGACTAAAAAGAGAAGCATTTCTTCTGCCCACCACCCTCAGTTTCGTTGTTCAAGCCAGTGTTATAATGTTCTTGAGAGCACAGCTCCTAAGGGGGACAGCCAAGCTCATCCCCAATCATCCCGGGAGAACATAGTGGGGTCCCTCCTCTCAGAGGTCATGGTCACGCCTGCCTGGCCTCTGTACAGATACTCCCTTCTGCGAGAGACTTAAGGGAAGGCGGGAAGGTGGGGACACATGTAGAAAGGACAGTTGTCACATCTTATATCGATCGCTGTTGATGTCTGGGCCAGCACCAGCTACCCCCAAAGTGGGGCTAGATGTGAGGGCAAGAGGAAGGCTGGAGGGGGGCAGGAGACAGGAGGAAGGGGCAGGAGGGTGAAGATAAACTTCTGTTACGTCCCTGCTAGGCTCCAGGTGTGGGGCCAAATACTTTCCACACTCGTTGCTCTACTGGGTCCTCGCCACGTTCTGTAAAGTTCTATGGAGCATTTCTGTGATGTGCTCACCGCCATCTTCATGTTACTGGTGAGAAAATAGTCCTGCACAGACCAGCTGACTCACCCAAGGTCACGCACTCGGTGTCAGTGGCAGAGCTGACATTCAGACTCGACTGTCTGATTCCAGCATCCCTCTGCGTGTGTGTGTGTGTGTGTGTGTGCGCGCGCACCTTTCAAAAGAAAAAGAAACCTGGTGAAGAAGCCCAACATATAAAAGTGACAAGAGAAGAGTGGGCATCAGCCCTCCGTCCCCTTCATGTCTCCATGGATAACCTGCCCTCTCTGTGTGGGGACGCGGGACGTTAAGAGCAGTTTGAGAAGTACAGACAGGCGTGGGGGACAGACCTCTAGACTGGGTAGGATGCAGCTCAGACACGAGTTTTTCCTGTGACAGGAGGAGGCAAGGAAAATAGGATAAATAAACTATAAAAAGAAAAGCAGCAGCAGCTCCCGCATCCCTCCCAGTGTCTACAGAGAACCCGCAGAGAACCAGAGACGTTCCAGGACTTAATGAATATTTGCTGAATGAATGAATGAGTAACACCGAGTGGTTGACTTAGCTCAGTCCAGCAGTGGTAAAGGGGAGAAGTCTGGCTCCTGCTGTGATTTCTCTTTGCAGTAGCGTCTCCCTCCACGGCTGGCACTGCTTATGCTCGGACTCTGTCGCTTTGGTGACCGTTTGCTGGAAGGCTGCCTGATAAGACGCGGGGGACACATTATCCGCCACTTGACCTCTGGCCTTCATATGGGAAGAAAGGACCGCGAAGGTTCTGAGGTCACTGGGGAAATACTTGAGTGGGGGTGGGCGGACGCGTGGAGGGAGAAGCAGGTGAGATGTACTTTCCTGCCATTCTCATGATGACAGCTATTACCCGGTTTGAAGCAAGGCTCTTGGATGCTGTTCAAGCTTGCACAATTCTGAGAAAGACGTTTCAGAAGGGCATGCCGTGAGTTTCACACCACTGGCCTGCAGCTGGCATTGATTGAGTTCCTCACATGGGCTGGCCACGGAGTGGACAGTCGTTGCTTCTGTGTCCACTTCCGCTTATCTCCATGCGGGCACGCATCTTGATTTTGCATCAGGGGAACCACTTCTCCCTCGTGCTCAGACTCCCCCACCCCCTGCAGGCCACACTGACCCCACCCCTGACTCCAGAATGTAACTTATGCCTGATAAGCAGAAAGAGGCCCAACTTACACAGGCATTTTTTATACTCACAAAGAATTATTATGTTTTGTAATGATGAATAGACTAATTATCCTGATTTGATCATCACGTGTTATACACAGGTATTGAGATTCATCTCTGCACCCCACAGATATGAATGATCAATTATGTTTCAATTTTTAAAAAAAGAATTATTATTCCAATTTTATCACGGCTTGGAAAGGTTAATTCACTTATCCAAAGCCACACAGATGGTATCAACTCTAATTTTACAAAATGAGGAATTTTGTTGACATCCTTGACTATTCAAAATCCATGCACAAATTGCTGTCAATAACTATTAAAAAGAATAATCTGTCCAGAATCCAAGGATGAATAACTTTGGACACTTTTATGTTTTTTCAGCATCAGCTATGTGCGTGTGCATGTGTGTTCACTCAATGTCAACGGACGGTCTAGTGTAATGACTGAGAGCTTGGACTCTGGAGCCACGCTCTCTCGTTCAAATCCCAGCTCTACCTCACACTACATGTAATGTAACCTGGTAAGCTTGCTCAAATTAATCTCTGTGCCTTAGTTTCCTCATCTGAAAATTGGAACGAGGACAATGCTATAATTTGGTTTGTGGGCCTGTTGGATTAGCCGAGCTAACGTGTGTGAAGTGCTTAGAAAGTATCCAGCACGTGGTCAGTGCTGCTATTAATATATGTGATGCTCCCCACACACCCCAAATTATAAAAACAGGCATTACTCTCATGCTCTGCTTGTTCATGCTGCCCTAAAACACATAGTAAAGCACACACTTCCCAATCATTTCTCTCTAAGAGCAATCCTTTAATAAACTCCTCATATACCAAATGTGGCGAGGCCAGACTTAGAAAACGGTTTCACAACTCTCCTGGTGTATTCACCTAATTCAAAAATTAAAATTGTTTTTCTAAGTGCTGTACCAGCTTCTGAGCAGGAGTTGTTTCAGGGCCAAGGCTCAAAAGATACCATCACGTCCACGAGGAGGAAGCGGTCACGTCCTGGCCAAGAGGGTTGTGATAAGATCCCGCACTATCAGCAGGAATAGCTGCAAGTCCTTCAGCACAGCTGCCATCTCACTGCATTTTGCGGTTTCCCTGTTCCTGACATGTCCGTGCAGTTTAATTCCATTCGCCCTTAGAAGCTCCCTTTGTTTCTACCCCAGATACACTTAGCAGAGGGGACTTGTCTAGAGGAGGGACCCGTGTGTTTTCGGAAAGCAACATTGTCTTTTGTCCCAGAGCATCCACCTGGCCCTACCACCCTCATTTTCTTCCTCCCAACAGCCTCTCCCTCTGGGAAAAAGAAATAAGGTCCAGCTTGTCAGCACCACCAGGACCCCTCGAACACCCCAGTGTCATGCAAGGTCTCGGCCCCACCAAATCTTATCTTACACAACACGGAATGGAGCAACCAATCGGAAACCTAGTGTTCTCTGATCAAAACAGCAAAGGCTTCGGGCAAAATGTAGATGATGAGAGATGGAAGCATCGTAGAAAAATGGCAAAGTCCTCCCTCCTCCTCTACCACAATGGAAGGAGTCAGCTAGGCAAAGAATTTGGGGTCCGTGTCGAAGCACAGCGAGCCCACCGTGGCTCACACCTGATTTCTCTGGGCTGGCCTGTCAACCACAAGGTGGCTTAATTGTTAAGGAGGCTCTGGTTCTCTCCAACGACACTGTGCAATGTCCGTCAGGAGTCACTTGGTACAGGATGGATCAGCTGCAATCAGATTTAGCTGCAAGTGTTATAAAACCCAAGATGGCTCAAATTATCTGAAAGTTCATTTTTTCTTGTCTAAACAAAAGCAGTCCTGGACCTGTATTGCTCTCCAGGACACAAGGAGCCAGCTCTTTCTATCATTTTGCCCCATCATGGTTCACCTCAGGGTCAAGATGGAACTGGATCGCCAGCTATTACTAAATTTTAGCCAACAGGAAGGAGATAAGCCAGCAGAAGGGACAGAACGTGCATGGTCACTTTTTCACTAAGAAATGTCCTGTAGGCTGCCATATGTCCTCTCCTTAACCTTTGTTGCCATATCTGATCCAGTGGACCCTGCACACAAACACACACACGATGATAGTCTGTCTTGCCCTTGTCCCCAGGGCAGGCACAGAGAGTCAGCGTCCTCTGTGACCGAGTGCTGCCTTAGCCAAACTCCCTGCCTGACGCTGCTGGACATCGCCCACACAGACCCCGTCAGCTTCCTCAGAGCCTGTGCTGAGGTTGGTGCTTTCTGTCTGTCTCTCTCTTGTCCTTTCCACCGTAAAATAGACTTGCTTGCCTCTCAAAACTGACTTTGTATTGTTAAAGAAACTTAATTCAAGCGTTCTCTTCTTGACACTATTACCTTATCTTTCTAATATTAATGTTATATTTTTAATATTGCTATCATGATGTTCTTAAAATATTACGCTTATGATCTAGAAACCAGGAGAGGAATGCAAGAGATGCAGACTACAAACCCTTAATCATGAGCCCGGCTTTCAGACCCAGACTTGCCACGGAAAACCTAATGGCTCCAGTTCCGCATCTTCTTCCTGAATCTGCCAGGCAGGAGCAGGCAGAGGGGCCCAGTGCTTTCCTGCCCTCTGTACCATTCTTGAATAAGAAATAAGGGTGCAGCTGTGCAGGTGGGCCTGGAGGGCGCCCAGCGCGGTGTCTGCTCAGCCGATCAGCGCTGCTGCACAGGCAGCACTATAGCTGGCAGCACGGGCTTTATAGCCAGACTCGGGGCTCAGAGCCCATTCCCCACTTAAGGGGCATGTGATGGGGAATGAGCCGTTCCCTGCCTACTCTCTGCCTCAGCCGAGGAGGAGCCACGGTGTGTGTGACAGCCTCCGTCTCGCAGGGCGTTTCTGAGGTGCAGATTCCACAGACGTGAAATGCTTACAATCAGCAGCGACGGACAACGATGGGCTCAGCAAAGGTGAACCTTCGTCACTGGCGTACCCCTTAGAGGCTGCCTCTGCATACAAAAAACAAATGAGCTAGACGATAGTATTGACCTTGTAAGGATAACTAAAAGAATTCACTCAACAAATATTTGTTGATGAATTAGTATGTTTTTTCTCAGTTAAGCATCTTCACCTGTGGTGGTAAAAGGGAGGAAGAGAGAAAGGGAGGCAGGTGGGCAAGAAGAGCTGTGGCAGATGGCCTCTGGGCACCTACCTGGGGACCGAAGCCATCACGGAGAAAAGGGAGACGAGCCCTTCCCCGAATTTTTATGCATTTCTGATTCCTCAGGGAGGCTACTCTCTGCAGCTAATGGAGTGTGTGTGCATCCAAGGCAGGGAGCAGGTGCCAATCTACACAGACTAGTTAATAGCCATTAACAGCACTTAAAAATCCAATAATATAGAAGGACATGCTGGCCATCCATACCAGAATCAGAATTCTGTGAGCCCTTTCTTGGTGTGGTGACACACGTCATCATCATCATCGCCATCGTCATCGATGGCAAGGCTTCCTGCTTAATAACCAGGGCCACGAACACTTTCTATCCAATCCTGTGTACTAGGCATGGAGCCAGCCTCAAGATGAAAAGATTAATGAGATCTGATTGCAAGCCCCAGAAGCCTATGGTGCAGAAGGCAAAGCTGTCTGGAACCGACTACAATACAGCGTGATGAGAACTAGGTGAGGAAAATGAACTCAGTTCCACCGGGGAGTGTGATTAGTGCTGTGCTCTCTGCTCAAAATGGGACCTTTGCAACATCAAATACTATTGAAGAGCAAAGGGAATTCACCAAACAGCAGGGACAGTACAAAGCAAATGAGTGCAGCTAACTGCAAAGGAACATCCTCCTAAAACCTCCCAAAACTTCAGGAGAGCTACCAAGCATATGCCCAGCCTGGCTCCACACAGTGGAGAAATATAACCATTTAAAAAACATCCTAAGCTGAATTCAAAATAAAGACCTGAATATCCTCAGACACCAGAAAATAAAAGGAGAGATTAAAAGCTACAGAGTTAGATCTTAGAGATGATGCCATGGTTTCTGGAGGAAGAAGATTGGGGATATCAGATCAGATGTAGGAATTCTGATGCCCAAGAGGGGATAAAATATGTAGACTTAAGCCAGGCCCTGGAAGGGCTACTTGCTTTGAGAAGAGGAGATAAGAAGACTTAAATACTTGGGCCTACCAAGTGGCAAGGAAGAATGTCATCTACAGCTTTGGATGGACAGAATTAAAAGCTACATGCCTGTACCATGTGTAAATTAGGAATCCTCTGCATGGTGCATGACGCCAATCCAAGACAAATGGTCCTAAGCAAGTGAAACTCATTGCACAGCTGATAGATCCCAACAAAAACTGCTCTGTAGGGATGTTTTCACATTCCAAGGATAAGAGACTCCCACGGGGGGTGGGGGGGGGGACACTGAAGATGAGCTCACAGCCAAAAATAAAAAGGTGTAATAGGAAAGTGTTCTCCATGAGGGAAACCCAACAGATGAAGCAATAGAATACTATAGAATATCTGAAAGAGGTTTTTGAAAAACAAACGAAACAGCACCAAAAATATATATATTGTACATGCCAACTGTGCATAGCTGAGTAGCTGAGTAAGCAAACATATTTAGTGCGACCCAGTGTAGGAAGGCCTTTACCCAAAGACCACCGCCCCACTGGTATTAGAGTTTTCAGTTTTAGTAAATCATTCCATCACATGAAACATTTCCTTCTCTCAGCTGTCCTTTTGAAACATGCAAATGCTCTTGGGAAAATTAATTCAAGTTAGCCTTTCTCAAATTTCACTGTTTATTGGAATCATCTGTGGAGCTCTTTCAACATGGGCCCTTAACAATGACATTCTTCTTGAAGCAGATTCAGGGTGGGGCGCAGGAATCTGTATGTATGTTTAACTAGTGTCCCGGATGATTTCCCGCCTGGCTCAGGAGGCGAGTACAGTGTGGGTTTGGTGGAGCTGCTGACCGAGTCGTACACTCTAGAAACTGTTTAGGGCTGGGAATCAGCTTGGCTGGGAACCTTCAGTTAAGAACTCTCTATATAACTTTCTTTATATAGAACTACATAGAGACGGTAGGTATTCTCTTACACACACACCCATTAAGTCACATTGGCTTTTTACTTTTTATTTAAGATTAGATTTTAGCATATTCTTATGGATATTGGTAGCAGACGTGAAAAGAAAGGGGAAGTGTGAAGGGGACAGTTGCTACATCAAACATTAAGAACCAGGTAATAACAAGGAGGAATTACTATCATTATTATGTCTGTCTCAAACGCAGCTTGCAGTGTCAGAGACTTCTACCACGTAACAGGTAAGCTCTTCCATATTTCCAAACTCCCTCGCAGTGGGTGGGGCCCTGTGGCCAGTTCTGGCTAATGGGAAATAAGTAGAAGTAACATATGTCACATGCAGAACCGACCCTTCAGAGCTGTGTGCAACCTCTGGCACTCCATTCCCCTCTCAGCATGGAGGTCATTTGCCCAGGAGGGTCACCTGCCTCCAGTCAGATCTGAATGAGCCAGAGACAAACCTCTGTGGTGTTAAGCTGCTAAAATTTGGCCAGGGTGGGAAATGGGGAGAGTGGTGTTTGAGGCACAGCAAAGCCCAGCGTAACACACCAATCTACGGGAAAGGGAAATAGGCAAAACCTTGCTAGAGAAAATGACCGCCCGTGTCCAGCCTAGGGGTTATGGACACCAGTTCTTGTCTTGAACCCTCTTTAACTATTTTCTAACACTGCCCCCAGCACCTTCACATTGCTAAAGACGGATAGAGGTCCCAGTAAACTCCAACTCACTCATTCATTTGCTTTTCCTACTACCTTCTCCTTTAGGTAGAATTCCATGACACTGTGAAAAGTGTATGTGTGTGTGGTAAGATTTTTATTTATTTATTTATTTTTTAGGAAACAAAAGATCCTGATATTTTTGGTCCATGCCTGGGGAGAATAATACAGACACTCACCAGCAACGTGCACAATGCGTACCTTTCACTGACCTCTTTAGAGTTAGTTTCCTTTTGGTGTAAAGAGAGTAACAGAACCAAGCAGATGTCCTGGGCCACTCTGCAGCTGTTTGATTTACAATGTGACACCAAATTTATGAAATCAGCTGGGGGACTCCATGGCATCCTAAGGTTTCAGGAAGGGAAATTCACACATTTGAGTCAATCCAGGTTCTGTGTTGTCAAGCACTCTGCAATGGGAAGTGGCTGTGAGGTCCCCAAAGGACAGCCAGGGAAGCCAAGGGCAAAGGCAAAGAGTGAGCATAAAGCAGCACGCTCCCTCCCTGGACAGGACCAGTGGGAGGGTCAGGAGGAGGAGGAAGGGTGGAGAGGCATTCCAAGAAGGAAGGAAAGAAGCACCATTCGTCAAACTGATAGTTTCCCCTAAGTTTGCTTCCCAACTCCCACCCAGCATGGGTAAAATCAGGAACCATGATCGCTAGCGAGGGGACACCTGCCTTGGGGTTGAGCGGAAGGTTGCACCATTCCTTCCACATGTTTCCTACTCGTATTGTGCTCACAATAAAAAATAGGGTCTCTGTGGGCTGAAAAGAGGTCTGGTTTGGAGATTAGTGAGCTAGAGAGAACCAAATAAAGTTTGACAACATCGGGGTTGAGAAGCCTTTCCCCAGGCAGCACACTAGTAATATGTAATGATGTTTCAGTGCGGAAACTTGCACAGATACAATCTTAGCAATCTATTGTTTTCTGTAGCTAAATGGAGAGTATAATAATTGCATTTTAAAAAATCTCTTTGAACTTCTCTCTTGCCAAAAAAAAAAAAAAAAAGACAAAATCATTGACAACCCTTGTAATAAAAAACAAAACTCAAGTGTCCCCTGGGCATTGCAACATTTGTTGAATAAATGAATGGATGAATGGTCAAGGGGAGAAGGTAATTGGGGGAATGTGGGAAATGCAGTTTTAGACAAGTTGGACTTGAGATGCTAATTGAAATATCCTATACTAGACTGACAGATTTGGCTACCTATAAATTCTAGATTCTGTATGAAAAAGGACACCACAAATGAAATTGGAAGACAAGCCACACATTGAAGGAATGTATGCACAATGTACTAGATAAAAGATTATTACCCAAAGTATATAGATCTCCTACAAATCGATAAGAGGCCCATATCTCAATAGTTAAATGAGCAGAGGCTGTGAACAGGCAGTTTTAGAAAAATTACAAATGTCAACAAACAGGTGCTGAAATATCAATAAAAAGATGGTGAACCTTATGGCTCACGGAAGACGTGCATATGAACAACCAGATACCAATTTTTTGCCTATCAGCTTGGCACAGAATAAGAATATTGATGATTTCAAACATCGCTATAAAGAAACAAGCCTTCTCATTCAATGTGGAAAAGGTGTACATTTTAAAGCCTTTTCTATGTATGGGGAAAGCAATTTGGCAAAAGTTATCACAATTTTAAATGTGCCTACACTTTATTGCTGCCAGCTTATCCTAGAGAAGAACACACACGTGCCCAAAGAGCATGAACTAAGATGTTCTTGGCTGCTTTGTTTGTGATGCTGGAAACTGACAACAATGTAAATATCTACACATAGAGAAGCGAATAAGTATACTACGGCACATCCATATGAAGAAATTTTATGCTGTTATTTTTTAAAAATGTAGTAGATTTTTATACACTGATATGGGAAGATATCCGAGTTAAAAAGCAAGTCAATTAGTGAAGTATAGAACATGTGAGCCCATTAAATTACCTAGAGAAAGGACTAGAAAGACAACCCACCAAACTGTGGGTATTAGTTTCCTTCGGGATGGGCAGTGGTCAAGGGAAAGGTGGAGGGGCTGTTCTACCTTTTACTTCAACCATTTCCATACATTCTTTACTCCAAGGAATTTTAGGCAAGAGGAAATTGAGGGATTGGAAGGCAAGAGAATCTACTTGATTTTGTTGCTTAAAGAGACAGAGCAGTGCAGCAGGTCATATCAAGGACTAGAATCAGACTGCCTGGTTTCAGATCCAGCCTACTCCCCTCTTCTTAACACTGTAGGGCCTCTGAGCAAGTTTCTAAGTCCCTTGGACCTGTGCAGCCTTGTCTTTAAAGTTGGACTAGCATTGTCCCATAAGTCCCAGTGTTATTTTTAATATTGCTTTGAGTGGCAGCAGTTTAGGTTATATTTCCTTCTCTCAGAGTACAGTCACAATAATTGTCTTTACAACAAACATCTATATTAAAATATTATAAATTTGGATTATTGTTAATATTTAGAATGAACATATAGACAATGCATGGAATTATTAACTATATTTATAGAGCAGGAATCAAATGTTATCAACATTGACACTACAAAAGTAATGGTTTTTTAAGTTGTAAAAATAACCTAAAGAGGAATTAAAAAGAATAGCTCATTGCTGAGCACCTGAAATGTGGTAAAAGATAAATAGAAAGTAACTTTTTTAAAAGAATAACTAATCAAAAAATGGAAGGAGAGGAATTGATTTACATCAGTTAATTTAGGTTGCTTTAGCTAAAGCAGGTCATACAGAAGAGTCACTGGATCCAATCATTAAGTTAATAAGTCAAGAACTAGAAGTATAACATTTTATTTAAGTATAGAACTAGGCATCAGAAGCACTAAAAAAATCCAAACAGTTTTCTAAAAGAAGGACCAAGGAAACCTTTATTTTGTAACTGATATCTTCTCGTACAATTTGAGTTTTATGTGTAATGCATTGTTGTCGTGATACTCAAAAAAAATAGGAGGCTCTTGTCACATATTCAATAGATAGAGAATTATACCCCAAAACTGGTAACAGTTGTTGTTTCTGGGAAAGGAAATTGGGTGGATAAGGGACAGGAATAAGATAAATACTTTTCACTGAATTCCCTTTGCATCTTTTAAATTTTGTGTAACCCCCAAAATAATAATTTTGTAAAGCTTCTGTCTTTTTACTACATGGCCCTGTCTGTAAGGACAGAATCCTGGAACTTCCAAATTAAAGTGTTGCCAGGGCGTATACGACCAGCTCAAGTTCCCGTGCCCAGGCTCACTGTGCCCCCTCCCTCTGCCCCACCTGGATCCTAATCTACAGGGACCCCCGGGAATTCCAGGGAGAACAGACTGCACCACCTTATAAGGGCTATAATTCTCATATGGCCTGTTAGGTTTTGCAAAACATTTTCAAACAATGAGAAAAACTCACCTTCTTCCACGTTTTGGTTAATCAAGAACTGTGGATGGAGAAAAATGTAAGGCAATGTATGTGACTGCTGACAGGGTGAGAACGCACGACTTCAGGGGCTAGTGATTGAACCGTGGCTGGTGGTGGAGTTGCCTGGATAATTGTCCAGCTATGTCAGACGTGGATCTGTAGACAGGAAGACTGTGGTCACGTGCCATCTAGCCACACATCTAATAACTACTGTAATTTCAAAGTACTGATGAACGTAACCAGTATTTCAAGATAACTGCAATAGTAATCATATACAAAAACATCACTGATTTCTTTTGCTGGCAAAGTTGCGGGGTCTTAGGTACTGATAATATTAATGGAGTTTATTGCTTGCATTCATAATTGAAGGAAATGCAGTATATCAGTTGGGGGTTAGTGAAAATAAATACATAATTGTTCCCACCCAGGATCATGGACACCTAGGGTTCCATTTGTGGACCCCAAATGAGGATTTGTTGACATAGATCCAAGTGTACCCCATAATTAGGAATCCTGTTTAAGATGGACTGCTTGGTCTGCAGCCAGGCTTGAAGCCTAGACACATTTTGGAAGCTGTTGCATACAAAAGCCACATGTTAGACTAGAGAGGATTCCAAACCAGAGAGGATTCCATATTGCCTCAAAGTCTAAGGCATTAAAATTCAAAAGAAGAAATCTGGATGACTAAAGGGCTTACCTGGGATGTGCAGCACGTCTTACAGTTTTGAGCACTTAGAATGGTCTCCATTCACTTTAACTCCCAAGCTGGTGAGAGATGATTAAATAATCACAAGTTAGAGATATTTTGAGCTTTTGATGAAAATATACTCCTTTAGCTAAATGGTCATTCCCTTTTAGTACAGTATTCAACAAGTCACATGAGATATTCAACATTTTATTATAAAATAGGCTTTGTGTTAGATGATTTTGCCCACTGTAGGCTGATGCAAGTGTTCTGAGCATGTTTAAGGCAGGCCGGGCTAAGCTACAATGTTCAGTAGGTTAGGTGTATTAAATGCATTTTTGACTTATAATATTTTCAGCTTACAAAGGGGCTTATGAGGATGTAACCTCTCGCAAGTCGAGGAGCATCTGTTTTAGATATCGGGGTTTACTTGTTACAGCAGCTGTGTTTACTCTAACTGTACAGTAATGATACATAGCAATTCACTCTTGACCTCAGTGTCAAGAGAATACTACGCAGCAGTAAAGACTATGGGGAATCTAAAAATGTCAGTCCCAACTCAACTCCAGCCAATATTTGTCATGTGGGAGAAGCTAGAAATCCGTATTTCTCTTATATGCAGTCTTCTAATGGTCAACACCATTTTTAAAAATCTCAGTGAAGCAAAAAAAAAAAAAAAAAATCCCACAACTTAAAGTCCATTTTGTCGCACAGCACCTCCTGGGGTCTATAGCAGGATTGATGGGGTCACTTTATCATTTTAGTGTTAGGCGACAGAACGCTATGATCTGAATGTTTCTGTCCTCCTAAAATTCATATGTTGAAACCTAATCACCAATGCAATCGTGTTAGGATGTGGGGCCTTTAGGAGGTGATGAGGTCCTTCATGAATGAGATTAGCGCCCTTAACAAAGAGGTGTGAGGGAGCCTGCTCACCACTTCCACCATGTGAGGTCGCAGCAAGAGGTCTTCATCTGTAAAGCAGAGAGCAGCCCTCACCAGACACCGAGTCTGCCAGAGCCTTGACCCTGGACTACCCAGCCTCCAGACTGTGAGAAAGAAATTTCTGTTGTTTATAAATTACCCAGTCTAAGAAGTTTTGTTCTAGCAGCACATTCATCCCATCTGTCACATCTCCATTGAGTTATGTCTCAGGACAGCTCATCCCCTCCTCAAAAGCCTTCTATTTCAACAGAATGAAATTCTTTTTAGCTCAGCATTCAAGGCCCTCCGAAATCTTACCCTCACCTCGTCTCCCACAGTGTCTTCTTCCAGCTCTATCAGACTCTGCGCTCCCATGTCCTCCCCAGCTCTGTGCTTGCTCACTCTGCTCCACGTAAAAGTACGATGGGCTCTGTCTCTGCAGCTCAAAAGCAACTCCCATCAGTACATAAACAACAGGGTGTGGCTGTATTTCAATTTTATTTTGTGATGAAACATTATTTTTCTTTTGATTTTTTTCAACCCTTTCAAAATTTAAAAGCCATTTTTAGTTTGTAGACTGAACAAAAACAGGTGGCTAGCCAGATCTGACCCATGGGCTGCAGTAATTGGCCAACTCTAAACTATTTCATGGCCATGTAACCCAATCCTGACCTGTGGGAGAGTTTTCTGGAGTGACTTCCTAGAACTGTCTTCCCTATTCAAAAGAGACACTGGAAGGTAGCACCCTATTCTTGGGCCAGACGTAGTCTCCCCCTCATGCCATCTTGGGCCATGAGAGCCAAGCCTGATAATTAGCCAGGATGTTGAGAGAGGAGTGAAAAACAGAAAGATCCTGTTCCTTAATGATATCATGAAGCCACTGAAGCAACCCTGACGACACCTGATTCCAGACTCTTTCATAAAACATGATTTTCCTCATTGTTTACGGTGCACGTAGCTGGCTGTTTTGCAGAGGTGCGCCAAGCAGGAGAGCAGTGGGGGCAGCGTGTCCTGGTCTGTAGAGAATTTAACAACAATACTAACACCAGCTAAAAGTCCATCTGCTTTTTATTATCACTATGCACCAGCAATTCTAAATCACTCCAGTGACAAAATACTCACCCTTGTCCAGGTCACCCATTCCTGCTATGTCCAGCACCCAGCACAGTGTCGAATTCATAAACACTTTGCTGGAATTTTGAATAACCCATGATCCACGCATGCACACAAGGACACGTGTGAACCCACACTGTAGTGAGTCATGTTATCCTTGCATCCATTGGCTTAAGGAAGCAAAGGGTAGTCTTAGGTTTCTGCCACTTGACATTCCTTAAAGCCTCAGTGGAACCATGGGCCTCTGCCCTATAGTGACCTCACATATCTTGGCAATTGCTTCTCCCGACCTGGCGGTGTTTACTAGGATGGTCCTGAAATAAAAGGATGCATTCGCTTCAAGTAAAAAGGAAAGATCAACATAAATTTAAGACAACTCACTTGAATTTACTCAAGAAATGCACAATGTCTCCGAATATGAAAATTAGCCCACCCCAGACAAATACAGCCAAAGCACCCGGGATTCAGAACCACAGGAAGTGGTGATGTGCAAACTACTGGGAGTGGGCACACTTCTGCACAGAACGCATCCCTCCCGCTGGCTCTGTTCTCGGACCCCAAGCCATTTAGTCAGGACTGTGACTTAGCATGTCCTAGGTCCATTTTCTATAAAAAACATGTGCACATATTTAAACATCAAGCCTAGATTTTTAGAGAAGTTCTTTCTCAGCTGCATTTTCCACTGTGCTATAGAATTATACCCACAAGCACTCACCAATACATATACACAAAAACACATCAACAAATTAACATACATGTGTGTACAGACATGCACATAAATTCATACATGTGTACAAACACATGCACAAATGTGCACACATAAACATACACACGTAGGCAAAGTGCACATGCACACACACACATCTGCACATATGCACATACATGAACACAGAGACACATGCAAGCGCCACACGTGAAATTAACACACACCCATACTCACGTCCCTCAGCACTTGGATGTCAGACTTTTAGTTTAATTTAATATATCAAAGTTGTTAAGAGAGGCTCAAAACTCAGACCAACCTTGTTTGAAAACCGGCCCTCTCTCTTTCTAGCTATAAGATCTTGGACAAGTTATTTAACTTCTTTGAACTTTAGTTCTCTAAAATGGGAAGAGCAAAAGTCCCTCTCTGAGAGAATTGTTGTAGAGATTAAGTGAGATGACGTTTATGAATAAATCTCAGCCCAGTCCATTTCACGTAAGGTCTGAATATATGTTTTTTCCTCCTCCTCTTTCCCCATTCTCCTATTCTCTCTCTGTCATGTCTAGGAAACCACATATGACACCCAGCAGCCAGACTTGAGACAGTGGTTATGTTTTACTGGTTCATAAGGTGGCCCCCCCCATCAGGAGTAGGTAAGCCGGTTGGTAGAAACCTGCCGCTGCCCCCGACCCTTCCCCCAGGCTGCCCTGCCCGTGACTGCTCAGAACCGCCCCTGCCCCCCCCCCCCCGAGAGTATCTGCTCTGGGGCACGGACCCCATCTCCCTCCAGGTGGCTTCTGGGAGCGTCCATGTCCATGAATCAGAGCCAGCGGTTCTTACTCTGGAAGGCCGACATCACTTGACCCAAAAGGATGAGTTAATGCTAAGCCGAAGTCTTCAGGGTTCCAACAGGGGCAGCCAGGCAGAAAGAAGGGACTTGTGGGACCTCTCACCCTGCGGGCCCAATATGAGAGAGGACGACATGGACGCCAGTCAGGAAAGCCCGGCCCAGACTCGAGGAGCAGGTCCACACCAGGGAGAGGAGTGAAGGGATGAGAGAAGAGAAACTGTGAAAGGCAAGGCGGGAAGTGACGGTGTGAAAAGAGAACAGGGATATTTCACAGCAATGTCTTACAGCCAGCCTAGGAGGGACCCTCGCATGACCAGAGCCCATCCCAAAGGAGCATATTCCCTCTCTCTCTCTCTCTCTCTGTCTGTCTGTCTCTCTCTCTCCCCCCTCACTTCTCGCTTTCTCTCTCTCCTTACCCTAAGAGCACATTCAAAAAGTTGCCATATTTTCCTATTACTTCATGAACTAAAATTAAAAATAGCTAGAGAATAGTTTATTATTAACTGAGCCAAAACATCTGCGCCTCAAACTGAGATCTACAATAAAGAGTCAAATGTTATTTTGCCTTTCAGGAGTGCTGTTCCGTTTACAAGTTCTGTCTAAAAGGACACACAAAATAAATTAATTAATTAAATAAAACAAAATAAAATTCAGCAGGACAAACTTCAGAACAAATCTGTTCTATTTGGCCTCCCAAAGGGCAATAAAAAATTGTCATTTGGAAATTGCTTTAATGCTTTCTATTTATCTGAGACTCGCTGGCTTTCCTGAAATTTACAACCATTTTGAAATGTTTAATGAACATGTATGAAACCCAACAGCAAAGTAGTTTCAAAGGCAGATAATGAATTTTCGCTCTTGAGCCGGGGTCCAGCCTGGACCCTCCCAGGAGAAGAGACAGGGAGGTCTGAGCGCAGGTAAGTCCATAGGAGAGCTGGCTTTAGTGCTCAGGGAACGGCAGATGCCTCCAAACAAGGCAATGCGGACTCCTCTTTATTAGTAGTTTTACATTCTAAAAAAATAAGCAAATGTGGAACTTGGAGATCATCTATGAAAAATAGATTACAGACACATATTTATATTTTCCCCTACAACTTGGCTCTGTAAGCTCAGTGTCATCATCCCGTCCACACAACCTGGTATCCAGGCCGGGTGACACTAGACAAGCAGAGCTGTCCCCTGCAAATGTTTTGCTATCGAAGACCTGGCTAGTACTCAATGAGCCAGCAAGAAAGTTTGCTCTCTCCAATGAGACCCAGCTAAGGCCACCAGCAAAACTGGAAAGGAAAGAATACGGAGCTACTGACACCAAAAGAGGAAGAGTTAAAAGACCTAGCTTTAAAAATTGAGAGGCGGTCATTATATAAAGTAATGAGAGTGGCACTTCATCTCTATGGTTTCTACCCCAAACTCCTAACCCTAGGCCAGCTATGAGAAAAACATCAAATGCAAACTGAGGGACATTCTACAAAATATCTAACCAGTAACTCTCAATGTTGTCAAGGTCATGAAAAGCAAGGAAAGCCTGAGAAACTGACACGGGCCAGAGGAAGCTAAAGAAACATCCTGAAACAGAAAAACGTCACTGGGGAGAAACTAGTCAAATCTGAATACGGTGTGGAGTCTAATTAACAGTAAAGTACCACTGCTGGCCCCTTAGCTGTGACAACTGTACCACAGTAATCTAAGATACTAACGGCAGGGGAAACCGAGTGAGGGGTATGTGGGGACTCTCTGTACTATCATTGCAGATTTTCTATAATCTAAAATTATTCTAAAGTAAAAAGTTAATTTTCAAAAATTTAGTGGTAGTAACTGATAAGATATAAAGTTAGGTTAAAAAACAAAACAAAACAAAACAAAAAAGCTACCAAAATGTCTCTGTATTTGCGATTGTTTACATATTGCTTTTAATTGAATTATTATTAAAGCCTGCTGCGTACCTAGGTTAGCACTAGGAAATGGGATAGAAAATTTATTCCTATAGGCAAAGCACAATTAACTGGAGAGCGATGTGTTCAGCAGTTGACCCTGCTTCCATTCCCGTGGAGAGCCTGGCTGTCTGTGCCACCCAGTCACAGCCAGGCCATACCGTCCACCCCTTGCACAGTGTCCAGGAGAAAATCAGGAACCCAGGCTTGGTGTCACGCACAAGACTTATTCATTCCTTCTCTGTTTCATCCACTCACTCATTTGTTTGCTTAATTTCATTCACAAAACATTCAAAAACATGTAAGTGCCCACCATGTGCCTGGCACTCTGACTAGACCCCAGGCCCTGCACTAACAGGGCTAATAATCAGTTTTAACAGTAGTAATGACCATGTGCTTTAAACCCAGGTTCACATCCTGACTTTGGCCGCCTGGTAGTTTTGTGACCTTGGGGGAATCATGTGAGTCCTTAAGACAGTTTCCTCACTTATAAAATGGGAATAACAGCAAAAGGACTTTTCGTGTGTTATTTTTGTGAGTTAAATCATGTTGCATGTTGAGCACGCACATTGTCAGCTATTATTGTTTTATTATTATTATTATCAACATTAAAAGCTCCAAGTGCTCAGATAGAAAAAGGAACATAGCAGAATGGAGATAAATCATTTTTCTGCCACTTGGAGGCTGGGTAGTCTTGGGACATTCTTAACCACATTGGGACTCAGTTTCCCTGCCTGAAAAATGGGGAAAATATTTCCCACATTACGTTTGGAAGAGAATTAAAAGAGGTAACACATGTAACAAACTCCCCAAAGCACCCAGCTCATGACACTCTCAGTAACCGGTGGCTGTTTTTCCCTGAATGTAAGGGTAAACGTGGCAGCTACGCAGAGCTCAGTGCGAAGGGCTTGTGCTGTGCAGGGAAAGAAGTCCGGCCAAATACAAGAAGACCGCCGGAGTCGGACGCTGCCTAAGGAGGCAGTGGTGGTTCCTCAGAAGGTGGAGATGAGAGGTTTCACTGAGGATGACACACCCAGACAATTCAACACAAATCCACTTTTCTGGCCTGCCTGAAGTTTCCCAAATTATTTTCCTGGAGTCTCTGCTGTTTCAACCCCTTTGCGTGTTAGCCAAGACCCAGCACCATCTGCCCCCCTGCCCTCCCCAGCCGGCGTTTCCTCTCTGCACCAGCACCGCAGTGAAACTGGAGAGTCGCTCCCACTTCTGTCACTCTTAGGTTTTCTCTGTTTGCCTTTGGGGCTGTCTGTCCTGACAGTCCCACATACAGTCCATTTGTGCATATGCAAATTCTACCTAGTCTGCTAGGCAGCTTTAATCACCACATTTACAGGAGTTTTCCCTGGATTTTCCAACCAAAATAGATCTCCCCTTGCTCCCCTTTTATATCTTGCCTTCTTTTCTCTGTTCTTTTCTTAAGGCACAAACCTCTTCCCCCCTCGTCTTGGAGATCTATTTTAACTCTGCATTAGATATTAGGCTTCTTGGGGGCATAATTCATTTCCAGCTCCAGCTCTTTGCCATCTGAAGCTCCAGCACAGATATTTCCACACAGACACCCGACCCCATGAATATTTGCTGAATGTTCTGGTCTAGAGAGGTCATCCCTGACAGCTAGCACACACATAAACTGCACACCCTGACATGATCACTCGGTCATCTCCACGTATCTGCACTATAGGGAAAGGGTCAATAAAGATGAGCTTTGTGGCACCTGTTTGGTGTAGCTGCCCAGCCTTCCTGCCAACACAGCCTCCCCGAGGGAAGCCGGGCTGAGCCATGGGGAGTTACACAGCAGCGTAACCCAGACGGGGAGTTTCACCTGGCTCTTGGAGCCTCGTCTGAGAGCCCCTGGGTCTGGCACCAGCCTCCTGCTCAAGTGGCCACTTCACAACATGAGCAAATCAAGCCTCAGAGTGACCCAAACTTCAAGGATTACTGTAACACATTTCTATTGCCCTGCTTTGGACTTGACTTGGGCTGAAAAGAATTGTTAAAGTAAAGTTTAGCCCTCAGTCTCCCCAAATGCACTTGCAAGTCCGCCAACCCTCCCATCTTGAGGAAGACTTCTAACACCGGAGGAGGAAAGGAAAGGGGCAAGGAGGGAAGACAGAATTTAGCCACCTGCGGACTTACGACCACCAGGTCTTCAGTTCTGCTTTGTCTTGTCCATCATCTGATGGTCTACAGCCAACTGCTACAAACTTTCACCAGGACTGTAAAGACATGCTTAACTTACCAGCCCACACTGACCTCGGTTCTATTAGAGCCTATAGGACCCCGATCTGATGCCTGCCCTGGCTTTGCAAGAGCAGCTTCTGTCCTAGACCTAACTCAGGGGAGGGGCAGAGAAGCTGCTCTTAGATCAGTGTCGCAGCCTGAGCAAACGGATGGGCAGGGAAGAGGGCTTCACGAGGGCCTTAGAATTGGGGGAAAATAGACTTTTCAGTCTCTCGAACTTTGTCTAGGTTGACATAATATTCTCCCCTTCACTTAAACCCTTCTTTCTCTTCAAAAGAAACAATTTAGACAATGTGCTGCTGTAATTAAAGGACTCAGGGATACAAACACCGAAATTCTTGTCTGAAAGTAAGTCTTTCCTGGCTTCTAGGACTGCCAGCAAATTTTTAAAAGAAAGAACTGCAGCAGCTTGGAGCTAAGAGTTTTCTCAGAGCCAGAGTGAGAAAATTAACCAGAAATTTATCATCTGAACATGTTGTGTGGGGCCTGTGATGGATAAAACCCGCTTTCTTTATCCCCATGATTCTGACTACATGTGTACATTAAGCACTGGCATTTCTGAGAAAACTCAGACATGGCAGCGATTCTTCATTCACGGTGAGTCCGCAGCCCAGCAGGGCCCACTTGCTAAAGCACCGCAGCAGCCGTTCTGTCGATCCCAGCATGCAGTAAGTGCCACACGGGAAATCTCCTGGGAGCCTCAGCTGCGTTCATTCATGACCAGCGATGCTTTGACCCAGCCACTGACACCGAAATGATTGGTGGAGGGTTATTCTCCTGGAAAAATGTGAAGTTTTATGAAGTTGACCTGACAAGCATACAGAAAGGACATTGTTGGGTGGGAGGGGGGAGAGGGAGGAGGGACGGAGGTTTCGGTGATGGGCCACAATAATCAACCACATTGTATATCGACAAAATAAAATTTTTTTAAAAAATGTGAAGTTTTAAATGGAAACCCAGGACAGAATGAGGGTGCTTGGAGATCATTGAAAAACATTGAAAAGCAAACTTCCTGGGAGAAGACCAGGCAAATTGCCCTCCAATGTACCAGGAAACTCCTGATTTTCTGGATTATGGCCACACTGTGTGAATATGGGGTCATTCGCTATATGCTCGACCAAAGGCAAAGAATCCACACTCGTGGGTGATTCTGATGACACATAAGAACCGAATGGGTCAGGCCACAGGCAAGGCCTCCACCCAGACTCGGTTAACAGGGAGGCAGAAGGAGACCCGGAGAGAGAGAGAAGGGAGCCGAGACCACAGATGGTCACACTGACAAGCACAGACCCTTCTGATACCCCCTGGACAGCAGGAGTCCTCTAGTGTAAATGAAGCCATGTCATTTTCCACCCAATACATGGTACCACCACCACTTTATTTCTCTTCAGCACTAGAGATTTAAGGAATTGATGGAAGCCCATTCACAGAACAGAGGACACAGTCCCCCAACATGTCACTTCTCACTGAGGGTTCCAGAGCACCAGGGAGGGCGTGGGAGCACAGTGCCTCTTCCCTGTGATGTAAAAAGTCATCCCACAGAGAGGCTCAAGGTCACAGGCAAGAAAGCCAGTCAAAGAAGGTTATCAGTCAAAAGCAGGGCATGGAGCTCCAGTGAGGGTAAGTTGAGTAACTAAGTCAGAGGAGAGAGACCCAGACCAACAGGGGCTGGATTAAGTCTGAATACTGAGTGCCACATGTGGGCTGCAGTGGGTAAAACAGGGCCAGTTAAAAGTGCTGTGGGTGAGCACAGATGCCCAGCGTGCCAGCCTACAGCAGCAGCAGCAGCAGTCAGGAACATCGGTGAAGCACCATATTATCTCACCTAATCCTCACAACACAGCTTCCAGAGGTAGATGCAGACCGTCATCCCGCTTTGGTGAGGAAATCAGGAGAGAGAGTCAAGGTATGGAGAGGCTGAGCGATTTGCCCAAACTCACCTTGCTATCGACGGAAGAGCTGAGACTCAAAGCCAGGGAGTTTGGCTCCACGGTCTGTGGGCTTCGTCAACAAGATGGCAGGCTCTTCAGGGTCTACCGCCCAGCAAAAGTCTCCATCTCTGTATCACTCACAAGATATCCTGAGACTCAGAAAACATTCCCAGTCCATGTCAGGATTACTTTATAGGTAGCGTAGCCTCCGGTCTCCCCAGCACGGTAGACTCCGGAGCCTGAGAGACAAGCCATGCCCAGGAGCAGAGTCATGAGGAAGATTCCTTCCTAGAAGAACAGGAAGCTGAAGCCATTGGTAGAAGGAGGCCCAGGTTCCCTGCTGGACCCTGTGGACCAGGACGTAACCTTCTCACACCTACAGTGGTCGGTAAGCCCAATTTTAGAGTCAGTATTAAGTAGCTATACTTTTAGAGGAAAGTCAAGTGGAAGGGTTATTTAAGGTTATTTCATTAACTGAAAGATGGGTGGAAAAATTGAGCATGAACATGAAGACATTTCATAAAGCAGTTCATTAGAAAGATACTCTAAACACTATAAATATTCACACTTTGAACACCCAGAATATTTGCATAACTTTATTCCAAGGGGTGTCTCAACAAGGGGCTTTCAAACTTTCAGGGGCTATTAAAAAAAGACCTGGATTTCCTGGTGCTGGTTGTTGAGCAAGGCCCAGGAATTGTCCAGCAAGCCCAAAGTGAGCCATATTATCTTTCAGTGAATGTAGCAGGTTCTGCAGTCATTTCTGTTCAAAACTGCCCACCCCTGCCTGGTTAGCACACCCAGCACCTTCTTCTCATCTGACAGGAATCAACTGAGCCCTGGTGGGCACTGTGCTATGGGCTGAGGATAGAGGGGCTGCATACAAAGCCCACCCTGTAGAGCGTGCATTCTCGGGGGCACAGCAGATGAGAGGTGAGGGGACAGTTGTGGGGTGCGGCTAACAGCAGGAAGGAAGTGCACAGGAGCATCTGATAGATGGTAACAGGGTGACAGACCGCTTCAGGAGGGATGGCTATGGACGGCTCCTCTGAGAGTGGGGCGTTTCAACTGTGGAGCTGCAGGAAAGGGGCCATCCATGAGCAAAGCCAGAGGAAGAGCAATCCAGGCAAGAGAGGACAGGAACAAGGTCCTGAGGTAGGAACAAGTTTAGCATATGCAAGGGGTTTATGGGTCTCAGTGGCCAGGACTCAGTGCGTGAGGAAAAGAGCAGAACAAGAGACAAGGGAGTGTTAGGAAAAAGCTAAATATATGGCCTGCAGCCTTCAAGGCAAGGACTTTCCCTCTCCCACCCCCTCTGTGCCATAAGTCTGCAAAAGGTGCAACATGATCCAGCTTACATTTTTATAATATCACCCCACCTGCTTTATGGAAAATGGATTGTACGGGGAAACACAAAAACTGGAAAAGGAATCAGGAAGCTTCTGCAATAATACAGAGGAGAGGAGGTGGTGACCTAGGTAAGAAATCACCCTTAGGGAGAGGGTGCAGATAAATGCAAGTCATATTTGGAGATAGAACTGAAACTCGTAATGCATTGATTGTGAGGGAGTAAAGGGGGAGGAGGAGACGAGGATGACTCAGGTTTGGGGCTGGAGCAAATAACAGAGCCACTTGCTGAGACAGAGAAGATGGGGATGAGGTAGGAGCGACTTTGGGGTGAAAGCCGGCGTTGCCTTGTGAGCAAGTATGAAATTCCTCTGACACAGACCTGGAGCTTTGAGAGATGCAAGTGAATACACAAGACTGGATCTCAGAGGCAGGTCAGGGCTGAAGAAAGAGGCATGGGAATTGCGAACATATAGATGACATTTAATCAAAGCCCTGGAACCGAATAGGTCACCAGGGGGTGATATTACAGACAAGAGAAGCCTCGAGCAAGTCTAACATACACAGGTCAAAAAAGGGAAGAAGGCGCTAAAAGAGGGACTGAAATAGCAACCCAAGGAGCAGGGGACAAGCTGGTGAGCGAGGCATCCCAACATCCAAGAAAGGGAAATGCTTCCGTATTGAGGAGAAGTTGACTCTGTCAAGTCCAGCCGAGAGGTCCAGATGAGGACTCGAGTGTCTGTGAAACGCGGTAACGTGGAAACGTCCGGTGACTCTGGCGAGAGCAGTTTCGGTAAAGGAGGGTAGAACAAGACGCCTGTTGCCTCACGGGGAGGCTGGGTGGGAAGTGACACAAAGTTGAAACAGAGGGTGTAGACAACTGTCTTAAGCCCATCTCAGCTGCTGTCACAAGACACCATAAACTCAGTGGATTATAACCAACAGAAGTTTGTTTCTCACAGTTCTGGAGGCTGGGAAGTTCAGATCAAGGCACCAGCAGATTCGGGGTCTGGTGAGGGTTGCTTTCCAGTCCAGGGAAGCTTGTTCCTTCGTCCTCACGTGCTGGAAGGGGCAGGAAGCTCTCTGGGGTCCCTTTTACAAGGGCACGAATCCCATCCGTGAGGGCTCCACCCTCAGGACCTCATCACCTCCCAAAGGCCTCACCTCCCTATACCCAATACCATCGTATGGGTGATTAGGCTTCAACATATGCATTTTGAGGGGACACAAACATTCAGGCCATAGCAACAACCCCTTTGAAAAGAAGGTTGCTGTGAGAGGGGAGTAGAAGCTAGAGGGGTATGAGAGTTCAAAAAGATTTCCTTTTTCTTCTCTTTTATTTCTTTTGTCTTTGTTTGTTTGTGTGATATAAGAAGAGAGCTACGAAAGCATGTCCATATGCTACAGAAATGGCCCAGGAATGAGGGAGAGAGGTTGATGACATGAGAGAAAGGGAACAACTCATGGAGCAAAGTCCCACAAAGAGCAGGGAGACCACAGAAGTGGAGTTGAGCGTGGCCGTGGCTTAGAGCAGGGACACATCTTCCGCTGTAATAGAGGGAAAGTTGAGAAGACAGGCCAGGGCCAAGGAGATGGCCCAGTCAGTGTGGGAGGACAAGCCAGCTGCCCTTTTACAAATACAACGTCCTAAGCAAAGTATGACGTCAGGTCATTTGCTGCTAGTAAGGCTGGGGAAGAGGTGAGAGAAATGCTGGGAGAGACAAGGAGGTGTGACCCCATTACTTTAGAAAATAGTTATTCTAGTGAAACAGAAATGACTAAGTTTCAGTAAAATTGTCAAGCAGGGTTGAGTATTTACTGCTATATATTACCATAAATATAAAAGGAAATCCATCTTGGCCAGTTGGCTGATTACCTGCCAGCACTTAGTTGCTTAAATGCAGGGACAGAGAAGAGACAAGCTCAACTACAGTTTGGGGTTTGTCAAGTGGGGGGGGCAAGAGAGCGAGGGGGCAGCAGGGACGTGGCTGCAATGACAGGAGAGAGGGTGACGGTGAAGAGCTCAGTTGATGGACGCTGAAGCGGCGTCACTCTTGAGGGTACTAAAGAAAGAACAGGAAGGCAGAGTGGTGGTCACAGCTGGCTACAGGTGTCAGTGTCTAGGGTGGGCATACGGGAGGCAAGGTAGAGAAAAGGGGTCAAGGGCTTACCTTCATTCCTCTACACAGGCTCTGGGATAAACTCCTGTCTCAAAGTAAGAAGATTGACTTCCTGCTAATACTTGGAAGGCTATAATTCACAGCAACTTTCAATGTGCATAACCTCATTGCAATTCTCCATTACTCTCTGAGGTCCTCTTGTATCCCATTTCACAGGTAAAGGTATGACTTGCCCAAGAAGATGCAGAACTGAAACTTGAAACCAAGTCCTCCTGATTCAAATCCTACTCTATTTCTATTGTCCCATGCTATCTTGGACTTAGGCTGAAATTTCCCCTATTTCCAGCAGTTCTTACTGCTAGTTTCTTGCCCACCAGTTTTCCATGACCTCCAGGACAGAGATCAACACTTCCCTGAGCTAATCATCTGGGAACAGCCATTAGAGACTTGATTGGTACTCAGAAATGTGTTTGCCTCATAGGGTCAGTGTGACTGTGGGGTAAGGTCACTCTGCTTTGTGCACAGGAGAAGGGAGGCGCCACACCTGTGACTCTAGAAGAACAAGCTACACTCCTGGGGTGAGTTCACAGTGCACGTCCCTTCCAAGACTGATCTGGAGCCACTTCCCGTCCAACTCGCCAGAGTGGACTCAGAGGTCCCGGTCCTCTGAGGGGCTTCTCTCAGGCAGATAGATGTCTTAGGGAGAAACAATCAACATGCATCCCATGGGACTCTCTGATCCGGTTGGGGGTCAGGGAGAGAAACTAGGAGTTTTGCCTGTTACAAGATTCCATTGGAGGGAGGGTCAGAAGCGACCTAGAACTTGAGCTTTTCCTATTTCATGAGATTTACAACCCACTCACGTTGACCCAGGAAAGAATCAGCTTTTATGAATATTTGACAGAAATTCTGCAATCCCATCGCTACTCCCAACCTACGCTTCCAAACTCGTCACCACTTTTCCTCCAAACAAATCCCCCGTTGTGGTGCACTGGTCTATTTGATATTCCCTAAACACACTATGTCTGTGCTTACTTCCTCCTCCCCTCCTTGCACATGTCCTCTCCACCATAATTGCTCTTCCTCCTCTCTTTGCCCAAGTCCAGCTGTGTCACCTACTGCATGAAGCTTTCCTGGCCACCTCTATCCACAACTGAGCTGTGAACACCTACAAACCACAGTGCCTATTTACTGCCTTGATTGTGAGCTAATTTTTCAGTATTTATATCTAGTCTCTTCAAATAAACTATGCATGACTTGAGGTCATATGCTTCTTTGTAGGTGCCTTGCTGACACCCACTGACTGGTCAAGAGACTGTACAGTCCCTATAGCATTTGGCCCACCATATTGCATTTGGCAATATGCTTTTTTTCTCCTAAATACTTCTCTCACCCAATCAAGCATCAAGTCCTGTTAATTCAAATTCTTTTATATTTCTTGTATCTGTATACCTCTTACCATAGTCTCTTCCACCTGCCTTAAAAGAATATCCACTTTGATATTTATGCATAATCAGATCTGCACTTTAGAAAGATCACTCAGCCCTGTGTGTTGAGTGATTTGGAGGGACAATAATGGGTGCAGAAACCTCCGTCACACCTTCCTGGTGACCTTAGGATGAAGACCAAAATCCTTCCATGGTCTCCAAGGCCCTGCCTGGTCAGGCGCTGCCCATTTCTCCATCCGTTTTGATCCACTTTTCCTCCAGAACCAGCAAAAGACTCTTCTGCTCCAAAACTCTTATTCCTAGCCTCACACCCTCTGTCTATTTCTCCGTCATGATTATTACTGCTCATTCTTCTGAGCTCAGCTCACAGGCCACTTCCTCAGGGAACCTGTCCCATCACATCCTCACAGCACCCTGGTCTTTTCCTTTGCAAGTCCGACCACAAACATGTTTGCATAAATGATTCTGAAATGCATGCTTTCGTGTCAGTCTCCCCTACTAGATCTGTGTTCTGAAGAATAGATATCTTCATTTTCTTGTTCCTTGTTCACTGTTCTACCCCGAGCTCCTTGCACTCCTTGCACAGTGTGTGTAATATAGTATGTCTCAAAAGGTCTTTAAATAAATAAATAAATCCACAGTTTAAGTGTAATTTTTTTTTAAGTCAAGCGCAAAACTTGTATTTACCTCCACTGACTAGAGAGCTGGGCTTTGGATTTGCACATGAAGATATAATCTTTAGCTTACCAATTCTTAAATAAAATATGACTCTGACCTACAGTTTAGACATTATCTATGAATATAGATAAGAGCAATTTTCTATGGCAAACATTGCTTAAAGTTCAGATGTTTGGTTGTTGAATTATGTGTTTTTACATTGTAGCACTACAAAAATAAGCAGGACATTTGTTTTGAGTTATCAGAGAATTCGAATCTTGGCAGCTTCCACTTGCTATATGCAGGGTCTCTCGGTCACGTGTTACTCTCTTAGACATTTTCTAAAGCTGCAGTAACTTGTTCAGGCAAGTTGGACAGTGTGCCAGAAACAAATGGAGATGCTTCAGTAAGGAAAGTGCATGGCAGTGACATATCTGGAAGACCAAACCCAAGCCTGCAAACCCAAGGAGGGAAGGCCCTGGGTGGGGACTGCTAACACAGAATAGTCATGTTACCTTTGTGGTGAAATATAAACCAACCGTGAGGCCACAGTACAGCCTCAAAGTTTTCAAAACTTCAGCTCTAGTCCTCATACCTAGCAACGTGGCATGTGTCTGTGAAGAGACAGTTTGCTGAGATTAAGTGTAAGAAGAAGTCTTCTTGCTTTGAAGGAGTGACTCACTAACTGTGCTCCATGAAGCACTCGTGCAGGATAATAGAGAGAGGGGGGATCCTGTCATCCTCCTGGAGATTCCCCACACGTGCAATCACATGCAAAACCTCATTGTAAAGAAACCTGTTAAACCTGGCGTTTCCCAAAACTAACTGACTGTGGAGCCTTTTCCTGTGCAGCATCCTGTTGTCACTTATCGTTTTTTGGTTGCCAGGCATCTGAAGCACCTTCCTATGTTTGGGGAATTCCCAGCTGCATGAGTCTTACTGGGAGGCAAGACCCAACTGTCACCACAGAAGGCAAAAAGACAGAGAATCATCCCGCCTCACGTCGTGGGAACTAGGGAATCACATGCTCCAGACAGGGCCAGATGGACGCTCCCTCCTGGGATTTTGGAGAAAGCAGCACAGAAGCAGGAACAATAGAGATTCATCCAGATGGCTGTGATGGAGGTGCAAGGCTCAGAGTTCAGAGCCATCGGTGGCACAAACGAAGTGTTAAGTGTCTGTAGGTGGTGACAGTGGTGTCCCCACCAGGCTGTCCCCAGAGCATGATTTTGGCTGTGATTCTGGCCACCTGCCTCTATTTTGGCTCCCACCCATTTTCTCAACCTGTTCTCTGGATTTCCCATTGAGACTTTGAATTGGCGTACCCTCCTTTTCCTAAGTCATCGAGGGTCAGCTTCTGTTGCCTATAGATGGGAACTTCACCATCACTTGCCCTTTAACATCTTGCAGAGCTGGTGTTTAGCAGAATGACTTTGGAGCATGCAGCATTCTTATGTAATTAGACAGCCTAGTAAGTTGGATACTGAGATGGTAGCACAGTAAATAAGTATGCCTTTGCTGCCTTGGTGACCAGACACGTTAACACAGCTCCCAAAAGCAATTTACTACCTGGTATAGCTTATGAAAAAAAAAATGGCTCAGAGAGGACTTCATCTCCAGTCTTACAGTCTCACCCCCAGGTCATTTAATACCGGTAGATCTTTTGGCACTAACCTCACTTCCTCTGATTTGACTGTGACCCCTCCTGTCTGCCCCCACCCCACACTACAATAATTTAGTAGTGACGATCTTTTTACTCTTAAACATAATGTACTCCCTCTCTCTTAGTGCTTAAGCGATGTGAGTTTGTTTTGATTATGTGGACTGCAAAACTAAAAAAGAAATGACAGCTGTGCAAGACAGATATTTCAGCCAAAGGAAGACTATAAGCTGTTGAATTTAAAAATACTGAGATTCGAAGGAAGACATGCCCAGCAAACTTTTCTAGGAGCAAAAACCAAGTTCCAATGGATCACTGAGTAAGAACAGAAGTTGAAATCCACCAGTGTTACTGACAAGGGGCTGAGAGGTACTAGCATACAGGTAAATACAAACGTTAGCACTGGAGATGTATTTTCTCTCCTTTCCTGATTTGTGAGAATAATCTCATATAGTTCTACTTAATAGTGTCATATACTGAGGTAAATTTGACATGTTTCTCCCTAGTGTGGGTAGCTTTAGGACTTCTGTTTGAAATAAGCTGTCATCAAGTCTGACAACCCTCCATATTGTTAATTTTGTCCTCTTGGTTTCGCATTTCACTTGTGAAAGCAGACTGATCCTGCTGCCACTTATGACTAAGGAAAACCTGGATATCTCAGCACAGCCACTGTCATCAACACACGCTGGCTGACTTCAGCTTATCCTGCTGCCCCCCTCGTTCCCCCACCCCTCATTCTGCTGGTCCTTGACAGAAAATGGGGAATTCTATAGTTTACCTTTTAAAGCTTTGGCTAAAACAAAACATCTCTAGCAAGTTCTTAATTTTTCACTTTACATTCAACATATAGGCAATGGAAGAATTCGGCTTATTTGGAGAGATGATACTTTGAGATATTAACTAGGACGTCCTTTTTCTTCCGCCTTTATCAACCCTCTCTCGGGCTGCACATATTAACCTGTCATTTCTTCCAGGGATGGGGGAAGGAGGGTTAGAAGGTCAGAAAGAAAACAGAGAACAAACGTATCCAATTCTTAAGTGTTAAGTTTAAAAGCTGGGGCTTCTGCTGGACAGAGGTGGCCAAGTCCAAGGACCAGGCACCGGTCCAGGGACAGCAGCAGAGAACCTTACCAGACAGGGACCAAGAAGTGGTGGCCAAACGACATTTGAGCCCCTTCCTAAAACTTAGCATCCACCTGAGGGGCAATGAGGAAAAAGAAATCCCAAATGTGGCTAAATTTTTAACCTGAAGTGATAGAGAAATTATGAAAGTTGAGTTTACTTGGAAGTAACTAGATCCCATTTTCTGTATCAACAAAAGTGGAAGCTCAAAGCCAGAAATAACACAAAACTTAACAGAAAAAAATGAAAGCTTCATTTGACACATCTGAACTGGAAAGTTGTAAGTTTGTGTCCATTTTACTTCAGATTTACTTACAGTGCGTGGGTCTGGGTACAGTCCCGTCGGAGCCGGCCTTTCTGATCAAGCTGAACGTCCCGTCTCCAGAGACTGCTCAAGTGTGACAAGAGGAGAGACGGGAAAGGACGCAGGGGAACAGGCAGCACCTGGAAAAGTTATGAGAATCCGAGTCGGAAATGAGGGAAGGAGGGAAACGGGAAGAAGGCAGGAAGAGTGCAGCGTCCTCTGTCTTCTCTGACGTCCCAGCGGGGACAGACACTCTTCTGGTCCCTTATGCAAGGCTCTGCGACAGCACGGGAGGGAAAGTCAGGAGTTATGGGCGGTGGAAAGACAACTGCAGACAATGGGGGAGAGATGGACTGGAGGCAGGCACTGCAAGGAACATCTAGCTGGAAATGGGGAATTTGAGAAATTCAAGAATAAAGCATTTTAAAGTATAATAGTGTGAGAAATATATGCAGTGAAAATGGGTAACAAAATAACCTCAATTCTCCCTTGTATTTGAGCTGACAGTGATATTACCATTGCCCTGGAACCAAAAGTCTGATAGTTCATTCATTTCTGGAGTTCTGGCTCATGCCCGTGGGCAATTTCATTTACTTACCTCACTCTCCCTAGAACTTCTATGAAGCATGTTTCCCACCCCTGCTGGCCCCTGGTTGTGCCCCACTCTAAATCTCTTGTACCCGAGAGGCTGATGAGCCACGTAAGCTCGTATTCATCGCACATACACCGTGAGATCACTGGATAAGGACTGCCATCAAAGGCAAACTCATCTTACAAAGAGCAAGCAGCATTGTAGGTGTCAGGCATCCGAGTCATGTCCCTTTATGGACATCTCGCTCCTTATTTGCAAGGCCCATCATAAACTCACATCCCAGGCTTCTCTTCACCGATTGCTTCAAATTCATCTAAACCAAAATAGCCATTAAAAATCGAGGGCTTCCTCTGTTTATCTGACATAGACAAAACTAAATAGCAAAGAGAAAACTATGAAAGGATGGGTGGGTAACGTGAGCAAGGCAGGAGATGGAAAGCCCAGAAAGACGTGACACTTAGTGGGCACTTGAAAACCATTTTTAACGTACTTGTACGCCCATGAATGAGTGAAGAGACCCGTCAATCAAGAGGCTCTGTGAGGCTGCAGTGACAGATACTCAGTCAGGTCCAGAGCACAAAGGGAAATGTCCTGACACACAGAAACCGGGGGAGCCACGTCCCCAGGCTGCCCTAGAGGACGGCATATGAAGCCGGGCGTCAGGAGCAAAGGGAACCAAGCACCCAGGACCATCTCTCAGCTCTATCTATCCCCACATATCAGCTCCATTCCTTTTCCTTTTGTCGACTTTCTAGACATGGTCTACAATAGCTCCCAAGTGTTATACCTACGGTTCATTCATCACCTGGAGACACTGACCTAAAATGAGTTCCAAGTCCAAATGACCCAGGAAGGTCCTCTTTGGCCCAGCTTGGGTCAGGTGTCCATCCCAGAACTGATCAACCGGGGTCCTGGGGTGGGTGGCGGAATATGGAGGCAACTCTCTCAGTCACGGTGTGACGGTTTCCAGGAGAGTGAAGGTGGGAGACAGGGTGGAGGAAGCTGTCAATGTACAATCCCAAAAGCCAGGGATTCCCTGGAGGAGTAAGCAAAGAGTTAAAAATGAACTAAACAAAGGCTGCAAGACCATCTAGGATTGGGTGCCTTTTAGCCTAATTATCTGTTCATGTCAGACGGGATAAAGAAATGTCAATGGCTTGACCTTGTCTCTGTCACCTCTACAAAGCCACCACTAATGCTGGGCGTAGAACACCAAGACTCCAGGTCACTCCACAGCACTGGCCACCAGACAGCTTCAGTGGGGCGCTGGAGAATCCTCCAGCTCCTGCCTCGGGAGCCTCCCCAGATAGCAGCTTATGCAGGCTTGTGCTCATGCCCATAGAAGTCCCCCTCCACGTGAGGAGATGTTGGGGAAAAGAGATGGTGAGTGAAGGAGCGAGGAAACTGCAGATGCGGGGACATGGGTCAGGAGGGGCTGTGGACGCAGTGGGGTGTCAGTGTGCAGGACCCAGGGGATGAGGTGCTGCTGGCCAAGGAGCAGGCCCGGCCCTGGAACAGATGGCCTCTTTAGTTTTTCTTTAGCCCTGGGACTCCCAAACCTTCAGAACTTCCAAGCCCAGGACCTGAGGTGCGCCCAGCTGCCACAAGGTCGGTGCTGGGGTAAGTGGGAAGGATCCGGGTCTCGCCCTGCTCTGGGCTGGTCACTTACATCCTCGGCTTCCACGGCCTCCCTTGTAACATGACAGACTGCTCTGTGTATTGGCTGTGGTTTCTTCTCTCTCTACAGTTACAGCTTTTATCCCCATGATAATACTGACCTAGGCAGGTGGAAAGATTCATAAATTAACAGGTAGCGTTGCAACAAGAGACGAGCAAGATTTGAGGAAATCTGAAAATCTCGAGGTCCCATTAGAATCTGCTGTTGATCCTGCCTCTGTTTGCTCATTCTGACCACATTTCGTGGTCACCCCATAACTGTGACTATAGGAACCTTGGTAAAAGTCAAGAATTTTGAGGCCTTTACACAACGCTACGATGATTTTGGTTTTATGAGATGAAATATAAAAAGCACTGGTCCCAAGGTGATTGACTGGGGTTTCACGGGCAGCGTTTCAAACACGTGCTGGGCTGTGTGTGCTCAGTGACTGCAGTGACGATTGCATTAGCTTCTCTGATAAATAATGCAGTGAGTTTAATGATGCATTTCCTCTTCTTAAAAAACCCGCAATAGAAACTCCATTTCATAAAGCAAGGACAAACAATGACTTCTGTTCAATTTTTATTACTTTTAAATTAATCTGTGAGGTTTTAAGAAGTGAAAACCACCTTCAAAGGGGGAAAAAAGGAAAGAAAACGGTTAACCTGTTTAAAAGGTGCCGTCTTTTCTGGTGCGTGCAGAATGGATATAGGTCACGAAGCAGCATGAAGGCCCCACCTTCCTCAACTGAGCCCTTTCTAGTTCACAGAAGGAAAGTGGTCCTGCCAAATTAAACCCTCCATAACAATAAAACCTGATTTAATGCAGTCATTATTTTTCCATTAAATCTGAATATCAGCTAATGCATGGATGTTATTTTAAACCTACCACACTAATGCAACTCCAACATTCCCTGTAAATCAGACCTAAACGTCCCATCACCTGTCGTTACTGCTATTGACAATCACAATAGCTCATCCCCAAGGACACCATCCCCTCACCCCCTGACTCCAGAGATGGGAGGGAAGAATAAAGGAGGCCAATTTTAATTTCAAAGGAAGAGCTGCTTACTGAGGTGTAGAGGTTGGGTCGGTCACCCCTGGAGGTCTCAGTTTCACTTGGTTCCACATGTGAGTCTCGCATCTCCAGGCCACACTCGGCTGGGGGAAGTGAAGGCTTGGGTTAGGAACCACTGGGAAAATAGAAGCCCCCCTAAGTATTTAAACTAGAGGAAATTTAGTGCTGGGAATTAGTGACGCAGGACACGGATGTGAATGAAGTACTGAGAAGCTAAAAGAGAGATGGTGGTGGGACCCAGAGACTGGCAACTACAGGGAGCTGTTGCCACACCTTGGCCAGAGGGACACAGGGGACATGAAGTGGCACCAGGGCCTGCGGGGGCTGGGATGCTGGGAGGATCTTGGAACCCCACCAAGCCTGCCCAGTGGGATTTGGAGCCGTGGACTCAGAGATGCTGCCTGAGGCACAGAGACAGGACAAACACCCGGTCTCTCCCTTGCCCCTTCTCTCCTGTCTGCTCCTATTGGCCAAGCTCATCTAGGAGCCAACTGACCTGAGAAGCTGAGAAAGTCAGCCTGTGACATCTGTCCCCTGCAGTGAGGAGCAGAGCAGGTGAAAGGTGAGGAGAGGGTGTGAGGACTGACAGTCTCATTCCTACACAGGTGTCTGCCCCCTGGGTGGGTTGCTGGCGCCCCTGCTTCAAGCCCCATTGCAGACCCTCTGCTAAGAGCTGCAGAAGTGTATTTTGCAGAAGGTTTTGCCCCGCAGTGTGGCCGCTCATTTAATTGATGTTTAGCTGCCGCACCTCATGTGCTGCGGTTCTTCCAACCCCCAAGAGTCTGAGGTGGGGCCATCATGGTTGACACCTGGCACATAGTCCACCCCCTGTGGAGAGGCCATATGGTCTGGGAGGGATTGTCCTCCCCCCGGCTCCAGAACTGGCCTCGCTCAGTTCTGCCTAAGCCCCTCACCGCAGCAACTGATCAGGGTCAAGCACGTGGTACAGGCCCAGGCAGGGCAGGGCAGGGCACCTCTCACCCTGGTGACCGATCAGGGACAAGCACATGGAACAGGCCCAGGTAGGGCAGGGCAGGGCACCTCTCACCCTGGCGACCGATCCAGGGGCAGGACGCGTGACCGAGCTGGGTTCAACCTGTGTCCTAAGTGGGCTTCTGTTCTGAAAACACAGGAAAGAGAAGCCCTGGGATCTGGTGGCAGAGACGCAGCTACCAGCCGGAGGGTGATGCAGGCACCGGGGAAGGGCAGAAGGAAGAGGATCCCAGAGAAGCGGGCCACAGCCCTGCTGAGAGCCGGAGCCGGGGCAGCAAACCAGCCCACCCCGGCTCCAGACTTGTCCATGACGTGAGCTGACAAACCCCCTCCCGGCCGACACCGCTCGAGTTTTCTGTCGCTGCAGCAGGCGTCCTCATTGCTGTGGGGAAGCAGCTGGTCCCCAGAGGCTGGGCGGTGGCGGACGGGAACTAGCAGTTTGCTGCTGCTCCAGCAGGTCCAGCTACTGAGAGATTTGCACGAGGTCCCGTGGGGCTGCAGGGCGGTGGGCTGAGGCTCCCCCAGCTCCGCTTTCTTACGTGTGATTCTTGGTATGCATGATCCCCACGAAACCTGCCTCCAACACAAGGCAGATGTCCCTACATTCCTGCCACCACACGTGAGTTTCCTAACTTACAATCACAGGTAAAGGGCTCGGTGGCATCCTTTGAGAGTATAAGTTTAAGAAATGAGCATAAAATACCTCAGGAAAAATTGTTTATTTTGATAGAGGGTGTAAAAGAAGACTGTGTTTCATCGAATGTGACAGAGACAGACACGTGATCAACCCCACTGGTGTCAGGTGAATAGTGTTTGGGGCAGGGTCTGCTTGGATGTCATAGTGGGATGTGTCTCTTGGACAGTGGTTCCCAACGGGGGCAATTTTGTCCCACAGGGGACATTTGGCGACATCTGGAGACCTTTCTAGTTCCCACAACTAGGGGTGGGGGTGTTACTAGCATCCGGTGAGTAAAAGCCGGGGTGCTACGGAACGTCCTACAATGCACACAACATCCCCACCAACAACGAATTATCCAGCTCAAACTGCCCATACTGTCGAGGTTGAGACAGCCTGCTCTAAGGTGAGGCCTTAGCTAAACGAGCAAAGAAAAATTCATCTTAACACTTTTCAAATAGGTTGAGTTCTTTAATTTTGGGTTGTCTATTTTTGAATAAAACAAGATTTATTTGGCTCAATTGAATTGTTCTCAACAGTGAGATTTACCAAAGTGCTCCTAATTTTTTATTTTTATTTTCTAGTTTGATCACAAATTCACAATCTTGCGTTATTCTTCAAGAAGCAACACTGTGGCTTATTTTGCACAGTTGGCTTGCACCCAGGAGTGATTCTCAAATACACAGTCAATACCAGCTGTGGCCCTGACACCCACCAATCACAGCAAACGCAGGCTGTGAGGAACAGTGGCAGGGCCAGCTGAGCACTACCGCTTTCTGGTGTCCCTTCACCTCTTCTACCGCCTTTCCAACATCACAGTATCTCACCTTCTGCAAAGCTGAGTGTAGACCGTGCCAGCATGTGGAAATGCTCCTCGCTCTTCCCCTTCTGCTCCCTTGTAAGGCACAAAGCAAAGAAACATGAAAGAGTAAAGGACAATTCTGGGGCCAAAAATGGACAGAAACCATCAGGGTGCAAAAGGAAGCCATCCTTGGCACACAAAGGACCCACAATCTATCCACTTATCCCGTAGACCATTCAATAGATGTCAGCTTGTGACTTGTCAGAAACAGATGTCTTTTAAGAGTGATTTGCTCACTGGGCAAACTTGAAATCTGTTACCTTTGATACCTTGAAAAAATGTCAAGCAGTAGTTCTCTGTACCCCATTTACCCATCTTTATCCTCCAGTGGGAGCTGCTCCATGTAAACCAGCCTCCAGGGATGGCTCCTTTTTCCAAAATCCTGCTGCAGGTGACGTTAGGATCACCACACGTAGCTTGTTCATAATCCTTCCCTTTTTCATGTGTGTTGGTTTTGTCTCCCCATCTAGGCTTTGAGGTCCTTGAGGATAATAAACATGTTGTCTATCCAGTTGCTGATTACTTAGGAGCTGCTCATAACAAACCTGTTGAATGACTGATTAAAACTACCAAGAATTTGAATAACACAAAATAGAATTCCATGTTACCATGACAGGGTAAAGCTGTGGCCCCACATCTGGTTTGACCTGAACAATTCAAGGTGCTTCATAAGAATAACTTTAGAGATTAACAATAGGGAGTGAATTATATTCAGATAAGACAGAAACAGAAGGAAACATGCTAGAAAAAATGCTGCTTCAGGATGCTGCGATTGCCTGACCACTTGTCACTTGTGCGTTAACATTTCTATACTTCCCTGACTAGGCAGCTATGCGAGCAGCAGCTGCATCGGACAGAGGGCTTGCGGGCAAGTCCAAAGCCTTGGGCTGCAGCCTGGGGCTGACAAACCAAAAGGAACCGGGCCGGCCATTTAACCCCATGAGTCCCCTGTTCTTTACCTATAGATAGGGCTGTTAGACAAAGTGGATATTTTCTTCCTTTATTTAAACAGTTTTTATTAATTATTAAGCTCATCTTAATAAATACTTATATATTCGTCACCCAGCAGGCTAAGTTCTCTTTGGGCCCCTCCCCAGTCCCATCCCTCTTCACATCCTTCAGCGAAAGCCATCGTCATTCTCCTGCTTTTTAAAAAATGACCAAATTTGATGTATTCCCCCAAAACCATAGTGTTTAGGTTTGCATGTTTTGAAATTTACGTAAATGGAATTATGCTGTGTGTATTCTCCTGCTACTTGCATTTCGTGCTAAATATTATGTTCATGTCGCATGCAGCTGTAGTGTATTCATTTTCACTGCTGTATAATATTCCATTGTTAAAATGATGCAATCTCCAGTGTTTTACTATTATAAAGATCACTGCTATGTATGTTCTGTACATACCCCTTGGTGCACATTTAATAAAAGTTCTGCTAGGGTATACACCTTAGGAGCACAATTGCTGGATCTTTGGTGGTACAGTTTTTAAAATTTACTACATCATGCCTAATTGTTTTTCAGAATGGTGGAAGTGATTCACACTCAAAACAGCACTCAGGTGTTCACTTCTCCTCAACTACTCTAATTGTTAGAATTTGGGGAACATTTGAAATATTTTTTCATGTGTGTATAGGTCATTGATGTTTCTTTTTTTGTAAAATTTCTTTTTTCCCCGTTTTTCTCTTAGATTGGCTTTTTCTTATTGACTCATGGGATTTCTTTGTGTATTATGAATAAGTGTTCTTTGCTGGTTACACGAGGATACTTCATAAAGTTCATGGAAAAATAGAATTAAAAGATAGTACGAATCTTTCCATGAACGTTTTTAAAACCCTCATATGTGCAGCAACTGTCTTCCCCTCCGTGGCTTCGCGTTCTCTCACTCACTCAATAAATGGATGTTCTAAATGTTAATGTAGTAGAATTTATCAATCTCTTAGTTTATACTTAGACCTTTTGTATCTTATTTAGGAAACCACTCTTGACCTCCGAGAACATCTCTGTAGGAGAATAGACATATTCTACGATTTTGTCTTTCAAATGTTTACTCTGCTGTCTTTCACTTTTACTTTAGACTACCTGGACTTGGTTCATTATTTGGCACAAGGAAGGACTCCAGCTTCATTTTTATTCATATGGCGAAGCAAATATCCCAGTACTCGTTAATAAGAAAATCCACCCTTTGCCCGCTGAACCACAATGCTACCTGTGTCCGTGTCTACTGTTCGTTTACGTGTGGCTCCATTCGTGGGTTTTCTTTTTGTTCCCATGGCCTATGTGTTCATCCCTGTGCCAATGCCATGCTGCCTTCATTTCTGTAGCCTTTGGATAAATACTGGTGTTTAATAGAGCTAGACACGCCCTTCTTCTCTTTATGGTCTGGCTGTTCCTGGTCCTGTGCACTTTCATACACATTTTAGAATAAGGTTGTCATGCTCACAAAAAACAACAGCAGTAGCAGCAACAATAACAAAAGGAAATCATTAGGATTTCATAGAAATTAAATTGAATCTATAGATCAATTTGGGGAGCAATGACGTTTCACAATGTTAAACTCCTCCAAACCATGAAGATATGTCTCTTCACTGATTTAAGGTGGGTTTTTTTATTAAAGATTTATGGTTTTCTCCCTAGACATATTGCTATGTTTATGATCAGTTTATTCTTAGTTACTTGATATTTGTTGATGCTACATTTTAAAGTTGTTTTAATTTTTTCTGTTTGTTGCCTGTGTATAGAATAGCAATTGATTTTATGGTGATTGTATATCCAGCAACCTTGCTAATATATCTTATTAATTCTTATAATTTGTAGCTTTCTTTGAGCTTTCTGTGTGAACAATCCTACAATTGTTTTTCCTTTCTAATCATACGTATAATTTCTTTATATTGCCTTACTGCAGAGTCTAGGCCATTGTACACAGTATAGAAAAAAAGTAATAACCACATGACTTTTCTTCTTCTTTTTTACCATTAAATATGATATTTGCTAAAAGCTTTTTTTGTAGTTACACTTTTATTAGGTAGAGAAAGTTTCAATCTATTCCTAGTTTGCGAAAGGTTTTTTCCTATCATTAATGGATGTTAAATTTTATTAAGTTTTTTCTGCATCTATGAAGATGATCACATAGTTTTGCCCTTGTTTTTATTAATGTAGTGAATTACATTAATCAATTTACTAATGTTAAACCAAACTTTCATGTCTATCATAGACCAAATTAGTTAATAATTGTGTTTCTTACGTATGTTGAATTTGATTTGCTAATGCTTTGCAAAGGGTTTCTGCCTCCACATTCAAGAATGAGATTGGCCTGTAATTTCCCTTTCATATGATTCCTTTTCTATTTGGCATCAGAGTTAAGCTGGCCTCTTCGAGTTAAGGAGAGCTCCCATTTCTATATTCTTTGGAAACATTAATGTAAAATTGAAATCATCTGTTGCTCGAATGTTAGGGAGAAGTTACCTGTAAAATTATCTAGGCATTCTGCTTTCTTTAAGGGGAAAATTTTTAAAGCACTAATTGTTGGTTATAGAACTACGCTGGTTTGCCATTTCTTTTTGAGCCATTTGTGATGGTTATATATTGTTAGCAACTTTTTCACTTCATCTAACTTTTTAACATTAGTCACAATGTTGGTTCACAATATTTTCTCATTAACTTTTAAATCTGACCCTTCTGTAGTTATCTACATTGGGTGGGGGGGTGCTTGTGTCTTTTTTTCTCCTTCCTCTTGCCAGAGTCTTGCCAATCTTAGTGTTTACAGAGAACCTTTCTTGTCCTTGTTGGTTCTCCCTGTCTTTGTTTACAATTTATATTTTTACTGTCTTTGGGTTTATTCTATTGATTTTTCCCTTAACTTCTTAAATTGGATGCTGATCTCATTAATTTTTAGCCTTTTTGTCTTAAATGTCTGACCTGAAATTTACCTTCAAATCCTAGTTGTGTCCCACAAGTTTTGATATTTTTAAAAATGTTTATTTATTTGCGGAGATCACGAGCCCTGTGGTGCCAGCATGCAACCCAGCAGGTAGACCTCACCGCTGCCACCCGACTCCATCCCCAGCCCCACCAAGTGCACGCTGATCAGAGAGGTGCCCAGCCAGAGAGGCCCATGATCCTTAGAGACCACATGCCCTACGGTGCCAGCGTGCAACCCAGCAGGTAGGCCTTGCCACCACCACCTGACTCCATCCCCAGCCCAGCCGAGTGCATGCTGACCAGAGAGGCACCTCCCCTTAGAGGTCCAAGATCCTAGGCAACCACACACCCAAGGCACTAGTGGGCAACCAAGCAGACACTGAGTCAGCCGTACCAAATTGGCAACCCCAACAGTATCCTAGCCAGACAATAGTGTCAAACCACTGGACCATGAAATCCTCTGCCACAATGACTAAACATCAAAGGAAAGATACCAGAAATGTGAAAAGTCAAGAAAGTACACCACCAAAGGGTAATAACTCTCAAGTTCTAGATCCTATAGAACAAGAAACCCTTGAAATGACTGACAAGGAATTTCGAGTGATAATTCTAAGGAAACTGAATGAGATACAAGAAAACTCAGCTAAACATCATGATGAAATGAGGAAAAGTATACAGGACCTGAAAGAAGAAATGTACAAGGAAATCAATGCTTCTCAAGATGTGCAAATCACCAAATGCAGCCTTGTCGAAATCTGCATTCCTGAGCTATTGTTGTCATTGGCCATTTCTCGGGAGAGTGTCAACCTCATGTTCATATGAGGACTGTTCAGATGGAAATGTTTAAAAACTCATAAAAGAAGAAATTAATGATAATGCGATCTCCAAGGTCAGAGTTATGCATTTGGGTAAAAGTTTACCTCCTTCCAAAACAAAAAGTGACATTGAACCACAGTTTCTGGTGGGGGTGGGAGGAGTAAATTAATGAGCATATTTATCATAATGAGCTGCGGAGATTACATATTATAAGGGGAAATATTTTCTTCATGACTACAGTCTCACCACTGAACCAGGAAAATTGTATATTTGGGTATGGCAGCCGGGTGAGACCCTGAAGCAGAGAATCTGGTTAAGCTGTGCCGAGAGTACTGACCCATGGAAACTGTGAGATTATAAATATGTGTGTCATTTCAAGCTACTGAATTTGTAGTAATTTGTTATGCAGCAATATGAAACTAATTCACACCCCGTGACTCTCTCCTCACACTGTTCTCACTGCATATACAGCCTTTCCAGGCCCTTCCTCTTGCCTCCAGATGGCTAATTTCTCCTAACCCTTTAAAGCTCAGTTAGAACATCATCTCTTCCAAGTACCCTTCTGTAGTGGATTGAGTTATGTCCCCCAACACTCACTGAATCTTGAATTGTGTCCCCCAAGTTTTATGTGTTAGAAACTTGGACCCCACTGTGACTGTTAAGAGGGTGGGAAATCCTATTAGGGTAATTGAAAGGTGGAGCCTTGAAGAGGTGATTGGACTGTAGGACTGTGCAGTAGTGAATGGATTAAAAATGATGGTCAGGGGCGTGGTTCTAAAGGCTTTAAAAGAAGAGAGCCTGTCTTTCTCCCTCTCTGATCTCTCTGCTTCCACCATCTTGCAATGTGAGACCCCTGGGTCACTGTTGCCACCACCAGATGGACTTTGGACTTCCCAGTGTCAGAAACTGTAAGCAATAAATTTTGTTTTCTTTATAAATCACTCAGTTTCAAGTATTTTGTTATAAGCAACAGGAACGAACCAATACACCTGAACTCCCTCTCTTCCATCCCTCTCCTTAGGTTCCATAGTGCCTTGGATACCTATTTTATAGCACATATATTCAAATCTTCGTTTTATATACATACCCCCTTGACTGCACGTGTGCCTCTTTGAAGCAAGGGGCTATGTCTTAGTCATATTCGGATTCTCAACGTCAAGCACATGCCTGCCACATGATAAACATTCAATACATGTTTGTGCAGTGGGCATGTGTCTTAGTCTGAAAACTCCTTATTTTGAGTAAATAAAAGTGATCACTAACTTCATGCCCCGTGTGCACCAGGCTGGCAGGAAATTTACCCTCAGTCCTCCCTTGCTTTTCCTTCCCCTTCTCTGGTGGTAATATCAAGAGCCCCAGATCTCACTCTGTGCCAAAGCTCTGCGGGTAACGACTCAGTCACCTGCCCGCCCTAGTTACTGCTGAGACATCCACTCTCTGTCCACACAGCCACTTCTGGTACTTCTGGACCAAGTTTGGGAGGCAGGAATTCGATGCGTCACCCGACCGCTCTGCTCTGAAGACTTGTCTCACCCTGGGGAGCCCTTGCAGAGGGCAGGGCCCGGGTCCCCTCTCCTCCTGGCCCGCAGCTCTCTCTGCCTCTTACTTCTCCCTCCCAGGGCCGTCTCCTTCTCATCCAGGGATGGGCCACTTCTCCAAGCATGCCAACTAGATCTTCAAATCCCCTTGGCCTTTTTACCTCCTCAGCAAACCCTCTCAACTCTCAAAGGCTTAGACTTTTAGAAAACAAAAGCCAGAAACCCATACTCGCTTCTTCTGCTTTCAGTCCTCAGGGGAATCTTCTCTGAGGCAGTGAACTGCAGGCCAGCTGCCTGCTTGGATGAAAGGAAGCAAAAGAAGGAAATGAAATGGCTCTTCATTTGATCATAAAATATAATTAGTGTTTAAATATACTGGTTTAGTAAGATTGAGGATGCTGGAAAACCAGCCACAGTGAGGTGAGGTAGATACTCCTTTACTTTTACCATTAAAAACAGTCGATATGTGTTAAAAATATTTTTAAAATATTACCCAGATGTATAGGGTTAAATTCTATATCAAAAAGCAGTTCTTCACAACAAAAGTATAAAATGGAAGCTAAAAACTTACTGGCTGAATTTTGAAAATGTGAACACTCAGTATAGACACCTTTGAACCAAAAGTGAATTGAAAGATAATATTCAGCTGGGAAATAAATTACAATTTTGTCATTTCTGCCTAGCACAATTTCTTGCACATTTCCTCATCATAAACAGAAATTTGGTTTGCTGGAATCAACCTCATAATTGATAAAGATAAATAGATTATTTTAAAATCTGTGGTACAACCCAGCTGGATTACTTTCTGTGACCTTTGGATTTCTTAAGAGTGATTCAGTCTTGAGCAGGCTACCTTAAAATATTCAAATTGGAGTCTAACCCTGATTTAAAATATCTTGAAGTTTTTTTTAGTTATCTTTCTCATTTTGTCTGAGCTCCAGAATGCTCTATAGATACTATCTCATTAATTCTTAGAGGATCCCTGAGCAACAATTGTAGGAGAGGTTTTTTTATTACTGTAACTGTTCCCATGAAATAGAGACCCTGGGAAGTCCCACGAATTGCCCAAGATTATAGCTAAGGACAAGGAATAACTAAGCCCAGAATGCAGGTCCCGGGGCTCCCTGTCCATAAGGCATTTTCTCTTTGTGGTAAATAACATTGCCATTCTGGAAGCTGACTCTTAGATCCTGTTTTATGTGGCAGAATTCAAATTCATATTAGTTTCTCAGTGCTTTGATATTTATTTTAGATGCTGGCTATGTATACCTATGAAACATGAAATGCAACATTCTCAATCCATTTATTTTGCCCTCTTAGTGATCTTTGAGGATTGTCCTGTGATTGGCATGACTATGGAGATTGGTATTCATCATTAAGAATAATGAAATGTAATATCAGCTCATTCTCAATTGCATCACCCACTGTAGATAGACATGAGCACAGTTTAAATAAGTTGAATAAAAGGTCCCTCGAAGTTTGACAAACTTGGTGACTCATCAGAAAATCACAGATTAAATAATGTGAAGACAATTTTGAAAACAGTGCATTTGGAGAAACAAATTACGATTTTCTTCCTTGAATTTAGTTCCTGCCCCCCCCCCCCCCCACACACACACTCATTTTAAAATCAGCTAGAAAGCACAATTTAAGGAAAAAAATAGTGGGCTTCCCACTGCTTCTTCCCTGCATTAAGTCACAGTCCCGTGCTTGTGTCATCATAATCATTTCCATACAGACTACTGGTGATATCAGAGCTCAAGACTGGAGCTTCCAGAGGAAAAGGAACTATAGGGACAAATGATCTATTGAAAATAAAGACTGTTTTCAAGTAGATGTTCCTAACAAAACAGAATTGAATAGAAAGATTACCCACATTAAGAAAAAACTTAGGATTAGAATGTGGGTTCTTACTAAGTAATCATTCAGCTAGTGACCTATTTTCTAGAATAAAGAATAGAAATTGAAAAGGGGGGGGAAACTAGAGGCATCTATCAATGAGAAGATCTTTTATGAACTAGTCTATTACTTTAAATACAGAAGTCTTTATATTTCCTAAGGGTAGCTGAGGATGCTTAATTTTGATGTACACTAAAGAGATTATCGCCAGGTATTGCTGAATCCACAGGGAAATTTGAATTATGCATTTTCATTAAGATGCTTTAAGGAAGGTGTGCCATAATACATGCTCATATCATGTATTAGTACATGCTCATATCATGTATTAGTGATATGAGCAGTTTAACTCTAATTATCAGAGTGGACATTAAATCACACATTTTATCATGATCTCATCACCTTCCCATATAAAGCATGATTTATGTATTTCAGGCTTGTTTCATCCTGTCATGTGTTGCTGTACATATATACATAGTATAGTACCAAGAAATGTTGACTTATGTTCTACACACACTAAGAATATCTTTCTCATTTATTGCTGTAGTGGTGAAAAGATAGGAAAGGAGAGGATGGTGTGGTGAGCTTCTCAGTTGGCCCCCAGTGAGCCCTGCTCCCTGATATCCACAGCCTTATGTCATTTCCTTCTGGGTACAGGTTGGACCTATTAATTCACTTCTAACAAAATATGTCAGGAGTGATGGGATATCAGTTCTGAGATAAGTTATGAAAGGACTGTGGTTTCTATCCTAAACATTCCTTACCATGTTTTAAATTTGGGGAAGCCAGCTACCATGTCTTGTCAGGGTGATCAACTGTTTTGGTTTTCCTGGGACTTTCCTGCTTTTACCACTGGAAGTTCAGTATATGGAACAGTTGGTCACTTTAGCAAGAGGCCAATGTGAGTGAGCTTAGAAGACTCTGAGGTTTGCCAACAGCCACGTGAGTGAACTTGGAAGAATATCTTCTAGAGAAGAGACCGGCAACCTTTTTCTGTAAAGGGCCATATAGTAAACATTTTAAGCCTTGTTGGTCATGTGGTCTTTGTCATAATGTTTTAATGGTAGTTGGGATCCATTTTAATTAATTAAGTATGGTAAGACATACAGACATGAAAATAATTGTTATGAAGGAAAAAGCTTTTCTCATAGTGATAGTTCCCTAGAAACAGGAGGTGTGGCGTGCCACACAGGGCTACATGAGAAGGCACCAAGGTGAGATAAGTCAGGGAGGGGACTGTGGGCAAGAGGCTTTATTATGGTTTTTGAGGAAAGGAATGGGTGAGGCAAAGTAAATAGTTTAAGCAGATTGGACCATTTGAATGATTTTAGTGGGATCTGGATCTGGGTATCCCTAGTTCCTGGTATCTGGCCCTGAGGTGATTATGACAGGGATTGTCAAGAGTGTGACAACTCAATAAAAGGAGATGGTTAAGAATATTGGCTCTGGATTGGTTGGTTTACATATCAAAGATGTGCTTACAGGCAAGTTGTTTACTATTTCTAGGAATTAGCTAACCCTGGAGGGGGCTACCCCTCTCAGGTCAAAAAGGCTTCAGATATCAGAGCATGAAAAATACAGAAAATAAGACATATAGTTAATACACACAAGAATTATTTTCTGTTGTTGTAACTAAAACAGTCATAGATGATACATAAACTAATGAGCATAGCTGTGTTACAATAAAATATAGTTTTCTGACTCCTGTTTAAGACCTGTCTATAGCCACTTGCCTTAAGTAAGTTTGGAGGCAGGTCCTTCCCCAGTTGAGCTTTCAGATAAGACTGTGTTTCTGGCCACAGCTCAATAGCATCCTCTTGAAAGACCTTGAACCAGAACCACCCAGCTAAGCTATAACCAGATTCCCAATCCATAGAAATTATGAGATAATAAATATTTGTTTGGAGACACTATGTTTTAGGGCATTAATTATTCCACAACAGATAACTAACATATATGGGTTGAGTAGAAATACTACAGAGAGTAAAGGAAGTGACTTCAGCAAGATGGTAAAATAGGAGATCTCCAGCTTAGAAGTTCCCCCAAAACAATAATTTTGCAGCCATCCAGCTTAGAAGTTCCCCCAAAACAATAATTTTGCGGCCATCCATGGGCAAAATGGCTTTGTGGGAGCTTTGAGATTTAGGCAGGAGGTTGTAAATCCTCAGTGGAGCCCAAGGCATAGGAAGACCATTTTGAGAGGACAGATCCATACCCAGGTGACAGGCTTGCCAAATATGTTCCAGGCTTCAGATCTGGAAATGGCTCTGTACCCCTGTACTCATGTGCAGCCCTATTTGACCTTGATCTTGTTATCAGCACTGGCCACCAAAGGACCTTGTCCACTTATGCCTTGGGTGACAAGCCCACTATATTATTCAGGGTTCACCAAAGAGACAGAATCAATAGATCAATAGGATATGTTATAAATACATGAGAGGGATTTATTAGGGGGACTAGCTCATGTGATTATGAAGATAAGTCCCACAATAGGCTGTCTATAAACGGGATGCTGGTAGTGTGGCTTAGTCCAAGTCTAAAGGCCTCAAACCAGGGAAGCTGATAGTGTCCTGGGTATAAGTCTTGGAACCCAAAAGCTCAAGAGTCTTGAGCTCTGATGTCTACAGACAGGAGAGAAGACTATATTCCAGCTCTAGTGGATAGAGAGAGAGGTTCATCTTTTTCCTCTGTCTTTTGTTCTCTCCAGACCCTCAGCGGTTTGGATGGTTCCCACCCACACTGATGGTGGGTCTTTCCCACCCAGTCTACTCAGACTCTCATACTAAGCTCTGCTGGAAACAACCTCACAGACACACCAAAAAAGGTAGATTTACCAGGTTTCTCAACATTCCTTCATCTAACCAAGTTGACACCTATAATTAACCTTTATACCCACCAAACTCAGTTCCAGTTGTGGACCCTAAAATAGCCCTATAACTTAGCTCTATTCCCTCACAGCTGCAGCCTGAGAGCAGCCCTGCCTGTACAGGAACCTGGAGAGAGACACACCTGTCTGCATCCCCAGGGCAGGCCTGCCAGTGCTGGTCCCGCAGCAAATCCTGAAACTTCCCTGAAACTAATCCCCAACCTCTCTCAGCTGGAGTCCTGCCTGCTCGGAGACCCAGAAGGAACAATCCTCTGGGACTGTCTGTGCCCCTATAGGCAGGCCTGATGTCCTCCGTCTCAAAGAGGATCTTGAAATGGCTCTATGACTCAGGTTCAGTCTAAGAGTAGTTCTGTCTGCTCAGGGACCTGGAGGAAGACACACCCATCTGTGCACCTGGTAGTAGGCCCAACATCTGCAAACCCTGAAGTGGATCTTCATCCCAGCACCAGCCCTAGTGATCAAGGTTCTGGAGGAAATTCACGTAGGGACCAGACAGGAATCACACCTGCTTGGGACTCTGATAACAAAGTGGACCCCACTATGGACCCAGCAGCAGCCATATAAACTGGCTCTAACACCACTTGGCCAATCATGAAAGCAATCCCATCATCCCAGGGATCCAACAGGAGAAGGTTTTTCCCTGCCAGAAACAGTCTGGAAAGACTGAAAGAAGTATTTGCTCCTTCAAATGTGTAGATACCAATGCAAAGATACACAGATGAAAAATCAGGCAGACATGATACCACAAAAGGAAACTAATAAAGCTGCAGAAAACAACCTCAAAAAATAGAGATGTATGGATTGTCTAAAAAGGAATTCAAAATAATTATCTTTAAGAAGCTCAATGAGATTTAAGAAAACATAGACAACTACTTGAAATTAGAAAAACAACAATAAACAAAATGAAACATTTAATAAAGAAATAGAAACAATGACAATGAACTAAACAGGAGTCCTAGAGCTGAAAACTGACAGAACTGAATTCAATACATTATCAATAGCACACTAAGTCATGCAAAAGAGTTACCAAACCCAAATACAAGTCATTTGAAATTAGCCAATTATAGAAACACAAAGAAAAAAAAAGAGTTAAAAAGAACAAAGAAATCATTAGAGACCTATGGAACACCATCAAGCATATGCATACATGAGCTATGGGAGATCCAGAAGGAGAAGAGCAAGAGAAAGGACGAAAAACTTACTTAAAGAAATACTGGCTGAAAACTTCCCAAATTTTGGGAGAAATGTGGACACACAGATTCATTTTCAAATGAAAAAAACCTGGGTTTCAAAGATATATCTACACCCCCATGTTTATTGCAGCAGTACTCACAATTGCCAAGATATGTAAGGAACCCAAGTGCCCCTCGATGAATGAGTGAATAAAGTGATATATACACAATGGAATATTACTTAGCCCTAAAAAAGAAGGAAATCCTGCCATTTACAACAACATAGATAAACCTAGAGTGCATTATGCTAAGTGAAAAAGTCAGACACAGAAAGACAAATATATGATCACACTTGTATGTGGAATCTAAAAAGATTGAACTCATAGAAGCAGAGAGTAGAACATGGTTGCCAGGGGTTAGGAAGTGGAGGAAATGGAAAGATGTTGGTCAACGTGTAGACACTTGCAGTTAACAAGATAAATAAGCTCTGGGCATCTGATGTAGTGTGGTAACTATAGTTAATAATACTCTGTTACTTGAAACTTGGTAAGACAGTAATTTTTAGTGTCCTCACTACTCCCCCAAAACAAAATGATAACCATGAGATGTGATGGATATTTTAATTAATCTGATTGTAGTAATCATTACACATTATATATGTATATCAAATAATCATGTTGTACATATTAAATATATACAATTTTTATTTGTTAATAAAATACTTTAAAATTGAAAAAAATTACAGACTCTTGGAAAAAATCTTGAATTTTTAATAGTTACATTTTTTTTTTTTTTACTTTGTGTTCCATACTGGAGCCTCTTCTATAAAATCTTTGATAAGTCATCATTCAGACTCTGCTTCAACATTTTCTCTGAAAATACCTTAGCTCTTAGGAAGCCCATTTCATTTTTGGGTAATGATAATTGTTTAGAAAGGCATTTCTTGAGACTGTCATCGGAGAGTACAGCTTTTCCTCTTAAAATCATTTATTGCTGTCTCACCTCCAATTCTGAGGCTTGGCCGACACTCTAACACACTGATTTCCAAACTTGGTTTGTAGATTGGTGTATCTACCATGTTAGACATTTGGAGCACACTGTTTTTGTTTGTTTGTTTGTTTTAACAATCCCCTCCTCTGAACAATCAAATTATTTTCAATAATAATAATGTGATAATTAGTAACTGTTACTTTAGTTATTCTTTTTTATATGAGTAATTTAAAAGAAAGAATAAATTTTAATTTTAGAGATATTATCAAGTTGGTAAATGTACGCTATGAACTAAAATTAGTACTCACCAGAAAAAATAGTATACCTCACAATTGCAATCTGTACCACTGTATTACATATCTTTTTTTTTTTTTTAATTTTTGGTTCTTTATTTCCTTCATTCCTTCCTCCTTCCATCCTTCCTTTCTTCCCTTCCTCCTTCACTCCCTGCCTTAATTCCTAGCAGCCAGTTATGAGTGAGATCATGTGGTATTATTCTTTCCTTGCGTGGCTCATTTCACTAAATACATTTTTCTCTAGATTCATCCATGTTTCTGCAAAAGGCAGAATTTCATTCTTTTTATGACTGAGTAATATTCCATGGTATATATATATATATACCACAATTTCTTCATACGGTCATCCATCAATGGACACTTAGGTGGGTTCCATATTTTGGCTATTGTAAATAGAGCTGTGATAAACACGAGAGTGCAGATATCTCTTTGATATGATGATTTCCATTCCTTTGGATATATACCCAGTAGTGGGATTGCTGGATCATTTGGTAATTCTATCTGTAGTTGTTTGAAGAAACTCCATACTGTTTTCCACAATAGCTGTGCTAGTTTACAGTCCCGCCAACAGTGTAGAAGAGTTCCCCTTTCCCCAAATCCTCTCCAGCATTTGTTATTCTTGGTCATTTTAATAATGGCCAGTTTAACTGGTGTGACATGATATCTCAATGTGATTTTGATTTCCATTTCTCTGATGATTAGTGATGTTGAGCATTTTTTCATGTACCTGTTGGCCATTTGTATGCCTTCCTTTGAAAAATATCTATTTATCCCCTTTGACCATTTTTTAATTGGATTATTTGGTTTTTACTCCATAGTTGTTTGAGTTCTTTATATATTCTGGATATTAATCCCTTGTTCTATGTACAGTTTGCAAATATTTTCTCCCATTTCATAAGTTGTCTTTCTGCTCTGCTAATTGTATTCTTTGCTGTGCAGAAGCTTTTGAGTTTGATTAATCCTATTTGTTTATTTTTTTCTTTTGTTGCTTGTGCTTTGGGGGTCTTATTCATAAAGTCTTTGCCCAGTCCTATTTCCTGGAGTGTCTCCCTTATGTTTTCCTTTAGTAATTTTATGGTTGGGGTCTTATATTTAGGTCTTTAAATCCATTTTGAACTGATTTTGTTATATGGTGAGAAACACATGTCCAGTTTCATTCTTCTGCATATGAATATCCAATTTTCCCAGCACCACCATTTATTGAAGAGGCATTTTTCTCCCCAATGTTATTGTTGCCTTTGTCAAAGATCAGTTGGCAGTAAGTATGTGGGTTGATTCCTGGGTTTTCCATTGTGTTCCGTTGATCAAAATGTGTCTGTTTTTATGCCAATACCATGCTGTTTTGGTTACAATGCCTTTATAATATAATTGAAGTTGGGTAGTGTTATGCATCTGGCTTTATTTTTATTTTATTTTATTTTTTGTTTGGGATTGCTTCAGCTATTTGAGGTCTTTTGTTGCTCCATATGAATGTTAGGATTGCTTATTCTATTTCTGTGGAGAATGTCACTAGTATTTTGATGGGGATTGCATTGCATCTGTAGACTTCTTTTGGGTAGAATGGACATTTTCATGATGTTAATTCTTCCCATTCAAGAGCATGGTATGTCTTTCCACCTTTTGTTGTCCTCTTTAATTTCTTTCAGTAGTGTTTTGTAGTACTCATTGTTGAGATATTTCACCTCCTTGGTTAAATTGATCCCTAGGTTTTGGGGGGGGGGGTTGTTTGTTTGTTTGTTTGTTTTGCTGATTATTGTAAATGGGCTTGCTTTCTTGATTTCTTTTCCTGCTAGTTTGTTATTGGAGTTTTTAAAAAATGCTACTGATTTGGGGGTGTTGATTCTGAATTCTGTAATATTATTCAATTCTTTATCAGCTCTAAGAGTTTTTTGGTAGAGGCTTTAGATCATGTCACCTGAAAACAGGGACAGTTTAACTTCATTCTTTCCAATCAGGATGCCCTTTATTTCTTTCTCTTGCCTGATTGCTCTGGCTACTCCTTCCAATACTATGTTAAATATGAGTGGTGAGAATGTGAATCCTTGTCTTGTTCCTGTTCATTCAGGATGATATTGGAGATTGGTTTGTCACAAATGGCTTTTACTGTGTTGAGATAATTACCTTCTATACATAATTTGCTGAGAGTCTTTATCATGAAGTGATGTTGAATTTTGTTGAATGCTTTTTCTGCAACTACTGAGATAATCATAATGTATTTGTCCTTGATTTTGTTGATATGGTGTTTCACATTTATTGTAGTGTATGTTGAAGCATCCTTGCATCCCTGGGATGAATCCCACTTGATCATGGTGTATAATTTTTTTGGATGTGTTGCTGTAGTCTGATTGCTAATATTTTGCTGAGGATTTTTGCATCTATGTTCATCAAGGATATTGGCCTGTAATTTTCTTTTTTTGTTGTATCTTTATCTTGTTTTGGTATCAGGTTAATGCTGGCCTCATAGAATGAGTTTGGTAGAATGGCTTCTGTTTTATTTTTCAGAAGTTTGAAAAGAAGAGGTATTATTTCTTCTTTAAAGATTGATAGATTTCAACTATAAAGCCATCTGGTTCTGAGATTTTCTTTGTTGAAAGATTGCTGATTACTGCTTCAATCTCATTGTTTGTTATTGCTCAGGTTTTCTATTTCTTCTTGGTTCCATCGTGGTAGTTTGTATGTGTCCAGATTTATCCATTTCCTCCAGGTTTTCATATTTGTTGGCATACAGTTGTTTATAATAATCTCTAATGATTCTTCATATTTCTGTGGTATCAGTTGTGATGTCTCCCTTTTCATTTCTGATTTTTTTTGGTGGGGGGTGTCTTCTCTCTTCTTTTTTTAGTTAACCTAACTGTTTGTCTATTTTAGTTATCTTCTCAAAGAAACAACATTTTGTTTCGTTGATCTTTTGCATCATTTTGGGGGAGTCTATTTCATTTAGTTCTCCTCTGATCTTAATTATTTCTTTCCATCTATTACTTTTAGGATTGGATTGTTGTTGTTTTTTCTAGCTCTTTGAGGTACAGTGTTAGGTGGTTTATTAGAAGTCTTTCCATGCTTTTGATGTTAGCATTTATTCCAACAAACTTCCATGTAAATACTGTTTTTGAGGATTTCAAAGGTTTTGGTATGATATATCTTTATTTTCATTAATTTCAAGAAATTTTTTTGATTTCCTGTTGAATTTCTTCTTGAACCCATAGATCATTCAGGAGTCTGTTGTTTAGCTTCCATGCACTTGAATAGTTTCCAGAGTTTTACTTGTTATTGATTTCTAGTTTTAATCTACTGTGGTCTGAGAAAATACTTGCAGTGATTTCATTTTTTAAAAAGTTTGCTGAGACTTGGTTTGTGACTTAACATGTGGTTTATCCTGAAAAATGTTCCATGTGCTGATAAGAAGAATGTGTATTCTCTAGTTGTTGGATGAAATATTCTGTAGATGTCTACCAGCTCCAGTTGGTCTAAGGTGTATTTAAATCCTGTGTTTCTTTGTTGATTTGTTGCCTGGAAGCTCTGTACAATGCTGACAGAGGGCTGTTCAGGTCACCCATTATTATTATATTAGAGTCTATCTCTTTTTTTAGGTCTAAGAGCATTTTCTTTACATATCTGGGTGTTCCAGTGTTGGGTGCATACATATTTAAGATTGTTATGTCTTCTATCTAGATAGATCCCTTTATCATTATATATTTGCCTTCTTTGTCTCTTTTTACAGTTTTTAGTTTAAAATCTATTTTATCTGATATAAAAATAGCAAATTCTGCTCATAGTTTGTTTTCCATTTGCATAGTATATCTTTTACCATTCCTTCACTTTTAGTCTGTGTGTGTATTTATAGGTCAGTCAGGTGGGTCTCTTGAAGACAGCATATAGTTGGGACTAGCTTTTTAATCCAATTTGTCAGTCTGTGTCTTTTGAATGGGGAATTAAATCCATTTACATTTAGGGTTTTTATAGACAAGTATTGCTTTACTCCTATTATTATTTCTGTGAGATATTGCATATTTGTTTACTGTTTTGAAAACCAGAGTATATTTTTCAATACCTCAATAGAAATGACATTATTTTTGAAGTTGAGGATGAAACAATTTGTTTCTTCCCAGCATTTGGGAAATGCAAATCAAAACCACTTTGAGATACCATCTCACTCCAGTTAGGATGACTAGTATCCAAAAGATAGAATGACAAATGCTGGTGAGGATGCAGAGAAAAAGAAACCCTCCTTCACTATTGATGGTACTGCAAAATGGTGCAGCCTTTATGGAAAATGACCCAGCTATCCCACTGCTGGGAATATAGCAAGAGGAATGGAAATCATCATGTCAAAAGGATACCTGTGCTACTATGTTTATTGCAGTGCTATTTACAATAGCCAAGAGTTGCAACCAGCCTAAATGTCCATCATCAGATGAGTGGATAAGGAAAATGTGGTATATCTACACAATGGAATTCTACTCTGCTATAAAGAAAAATGAAATACTAGCCATTTGCAGCAACATGGATGGTCTTAGGGAAAATTACATTAAGTGAAATAAGCCAGACACAGAAAGAGAAATACCACATGTTCTCACTCTTTTGTGGGAGCTAAAAATAAATAAATAAATGTACAACCAAATAAATGGGGCAGGGGGAGGACACACAACAATCACAACAATCCCTTGTACTTGTTAAGACAAATGAACAGATATGATTTTGATGGGGGGAGGGAGAAGATGGGTGGGGAAAGGAGGAATTGGTAAAGAAACATGAAAATCAACTACATTGTATATTGATAAATTAAAATAAACAAAAAGTGAAATTGGAGCATGGAGTATTAAAAGCTGACTGGGAAATTCTGAAACTAAGTAAGATACACACAAGCTACATAGAAAAGAGTTGTACCTGAGGGTGACTCATTGAATGTGTGTGGGGACTGCAGTTCACAATAGGATGGGTGAATTCTTGTTTTCTGGCACCTTGAGCATTTTACTCTACACATAACACTGAAATAAAATAAATATTTGTGCTAGATCACATTTCATTCCACATCCTCATATAAGTCACAAAATATGCCATGTATCATTTAAGTTATTTATTTATATTGCTTTTTAACTTCCACTTGATTCTTTCCAAACACAGAACAAAGGTTGGACAGAGATATATAGGAGGCTGTAGAGACGAAAGAAGCCCATTTCTCTCACCATGAAAATTAAGATCCTAACAACCTTTTTTTATAGCTGATAGTGTCCAGATCAACTGTCTTCATTTTATAGGCAAAATTTCTGGGAAAATCAAGCTGAATTACTTCTAATTACTCAAATGTCCCTTATCTGTTTCAATAAGCATAATTATATATTATAGACATTTTTTGGAGTGACAGAGAAAGGCAGACTTGGTGAACATCCACACGACCAAATGCAGATATAATGGTCTTAAGCTACCTTAAGGTTGTTGGATCCTAATTTTTCCACCTCTAGAATTAATGGAAAGCTACATTTACTATGTCCTTTGCTTTGTTTTAGCTAAATCTCTTTTACTCTTCTCTAAAATGGATGGCCCATAATTGGGTCAACAATGTATGCATTGTTGGAAGTTGAATGAATCCTTGTGGGTTGCCAGGATCACATTTGCTGTAGACCCCTCCAACCTCACTGAAGCTGAATGTTCACTGTAAGTGTTGGGGGGGGATCCTCTTATGGTAATTGAAAGGTGGGGCCTTGAAGAGGTGATTAAATTGCAGGACCAGACCTTAGTGATGGATTAAAAATGCTGGTCAGGGGTGTGGTTCTGAGGGCTTTAACAGAAGAGAGGGGAGAGTCTGTCTTTCTCTCTCTTTCTTTCTCTCTCTCTGCTCCACCCTTTTTGCAATGTGATACTCTGCCATCACGGAAGCCATCACCAAAGACAGCCTTCACCAGATGTGTTCCCTGGACTTTGAATTTCCAGCCTGAATCTGTAAGCAATAAATTTCATTTTCTTACAAAGTACACAGTTCCAGGTATTTTGTTATAAGCAACAGAAACAGACTAAAGCAGTATTAATAATTCATTGGTTTCTAAGGAGGACCTCTTCAAAAACTCTGAATCTATTTTCATATCTGTAACTAAATTACGATGTAACTTTGAGCAAATTACACTTAAAAGGATACTGATACTTGCTATCCCTACTAAAGGAGTCTTGTAAAGCATTAAATTAATTATGCAGATGCATATACATGCATGCTTTCAATATTTGTATACACTTTTTAAAAAGCTCTATTGAATGCACTACAAATATCTGGGTGATGTGTTTCCATAAACCAGTTCCCGACTCTCCCATATAAACTATTTAAATGAACAAAAAGCTGTATTAGTATACATATCATAGAACTCCAAAAAGTACATCTTGCAATACCCTATTCAACCATTCTGCCTTCCTCTTGGAATAATCCTCAATTCAGAAACCCTAGGGAATCATTTATTAATTTATGCACACATTTATTCATTTAGTCAAGAAAATTTTTTGATCCCCTACCAAAAGCCAGGTACCGTTCTTCTGTATGTTTTACAAGTGTGTTCAGGGAACATGGCAGTAACAAAACAGATAAATAGCCCCACCCACTAGTTGGAGGAAGAGAAAAATAAATGAATTAGTAAACATATAAACATAAGTATAAACACATAGATAAAAATTAAGTGAAAGGATATGAAGTAAATACTACACCAGTTAAGTGCTAGAGAGAAGTGGAAAGCAGAGAAGAGAAATGAAGAAAGTTAGTTGGTGAAGGGAGGTGACAATTTAAAGTTAAGTGATCAGTGAAGGTCGTATGGGGAAGGTGAAATTTGGGAAGAAACATAAAGTGGTTGTGGGAGAGAGTCATGTGCCTATCTGGGGAGTAAGTGTCACAGGTGGAGGCCACAACCTGATGGGAAGGCCATGAGGCAAGAGTGTGCCCAGCATGTTCAGGGAACAGAGACCGCATCAGTGTGGGGGATGGAGGAAACACAGTGCAGAGGAGAAGGAAATGATGCAGGAAGGAAATGGCAGACTCAGACTGTTAGGACTTAGGAGGCATTTTGAGGACTTTGGCTTCTGTTTTGAGTATGCCATTGAAGAGATTTGAGTGATATGCTTTACAGGACCTCTTTGGATGCCTTGTTAATAAGAGACTGTAGGACAGCAAGGCCATGAGAGGGTAGACCAATAATTGATTCACAGAAGTGATTAACTCACAGAAGTGCCTCTTTCTCACTGAAGATATAGAGCAGGGATTGGCAAGAAATGGCCCAGAATGGATACAAAAATAAGGAGGTTATTCTGAAAGGACTTCCAGCTGATAGAAGGATGTATTGAAAGTCTTAAAAGATCACCTAATCTTGTGAGATTTACAGCTTTATTTTCATGTCAAGCAAATAATATAAGTGCCAGATATTCATCTGAACTTCTGGATGCTTCTCCGAACTAAAAAGTTCAACCTCTTGAGGTTTGCTCTTTGTGAATGGAAATTTACATCAGACATGCCATTGTTTCGACTCAGGAAGTTGGGGTGGGCATTAAGCCTTCATCCTCAAGTGGTATTGAGCTCCTGGTGAAATATAAGTAATATGAGACAAAATTCCTGAAAAGAAAATAGTAGCTAACCAGGGCTTAAGTACCAAATAAGTGCTTGTATATTTACCTATAATACATGAAATTACTGTACCTACATACTAAGTGTGTTCTCTTTAGGAAATGAAAGGTATTTGAGACATAGGATTTTTCTTTGTTTTGTTTTCTCACCAAGACTGTGACCTTCTGCACAGAATCTACATTTCATTAACATCTGTATAACCAGTGCCAAACACACCATCTGGCACACAATCAATACATCTGCAATGATTGAATTAACAGATGGAGATATGACTTTTTTCCAGATTAATACATTCTTAAGAAAGAGCCAAGACATGAACCAATAGAAACATTTTGTTTCTAGTCACAGAGTGGCAACTGACATATAAATGACACAGAGAAGTGCTACCACAATTCACAGAAGGCATAAAAGTTCTCATGGGATTTGCAGAAGAAAAGCCATTGGAAGAAGAGGGAGATGTCTTTTGAGTTAATCAGGAAGAAGTCACAGAGAACCTAGATTTTGTCCTAAACTTGAGTTTAAATTGAGACTGCAATGTGGTGATATCATAGATGACAGTAACGGCATCAACTTATAATGAGACTTGTAGAGATTATGAGGGTTGTCCTAGATCCAAAAACAAGTACATCTGAAACTGAAAATTTAAAAACTCAAGCTGTTTCTGGGGTGCCATGTTGCCTTTGACAGTAATTTTTTGCTGGAGTGCTGGAAGTGGGCTCTAGATGGAGGGTAGGAAATAATGGCATTGCAGACTGGTGAAATGCATCTAAATGGCACTCTTGTCCTGCTATCCATGAATGTGGAGAGTTCATGAAATGGTTCAGTGACAAGACTAATGGGGAGAGTGACTGCAGAAAAATGGCAGACTAGGAAGCTCCAACCTCTCCTTCCCCCATGGAAACACCAAAAAGTTAACCAGAAATTGTCTGAACGAACTTTATCGGAGCTCTGAAATACAGTCGAAGGATTACAGCCAATGAACATATGCCCAATTAGGAAAAACAAACAAACAAACAAAAACCCGAAAAGCAATATTTTTAAATGATAGGAAGTTTTTTTGGTGTTTTCATTTGCCTTTGGCCCAACCCCCTTTTCCTTCCTGGTGTATCATGGTCTGGCCTGGAAAAGGTGGCATCTTGGTTACTCCTTCCCTCCCTTAAGCTGGACAGAGCAGAGAAGACCTTATTTGCAGAATTCTTCCTCTCTGGGGGATGCTTAAAGGAGTGGTCTCTGTTTCACCTAACTCAGCTCTCAGGCAGAAAAAGTGTCAGGCACTGCCTCTGAAAGATATAGGAAGACTACAGACCTGAAGATGCCTGAGACAAGAGATTATAGATGGAGACATACAATAGATTATGTAAGGACCCAGTGGTGTATATAGGACAACAGAGAAAGCCACCTTTAGGCCCAGGCAAGATGCATGCTCAGAAGAGACCTGAGAAGAACTTTAGCTTTAACCTTTAGCTTATCCTTAGGCTCAGAAAACCTCTAGCTAATCAGCTCAGGACTGCCCCACACAGTCAGTCGGCAAAAACTGGGTTTTCAGGCTTTTCTGCAAATGCCCAATTTACAACAACAAAATCACAAGATACAAAGAAACAAGAAAGCATGACCCATTTAAAGGAACAAAATAAATTGATAGAAACCATTTCTTAGGAAGGTCGGACATTGGACTTACTAGATAAAATCTTCAAAGCAACTGTCTTGAATATTCTCAAAGAACCAAAGGAAAATATTAAAAAAGAAATAAAGGAATTCAGGAAAACTATATGGGAACAAAATGAGAATATCAGCAAAGAGATAGCAGTTACAAAAACCAGTCACTCAGAAACACTGGAGCTTAAAAATATAATAACTGGACTGGAAAATTCACTGGAGGTGTTCAATGGAAGATCGGAGCAGGAAGAAGAAAGAATCAGTGAAGTCAAAGACAGTACATGGGAAACTATCCAGTCTGGGTAGCATAAAGAAAAAAGGAATGAAAAAAGTGAAAATAGCTTAAGTTACTTCAGCAACACCATCAAAAGGACCAATATAGGCCTTATGAGAGTTTCAGAAGAAGAGAGAGTAAAAACACAGGGATTATTTGAAGAAATAGTGCCTGAAAACTTCCCAAATTTGATAAAAGATATGAATCTGTAAATCCAAGAAGCTCTACGTATTCCAAGTAAGATAAACCCAAAGATACCTACACTGAAGCATATTATCAAAACTACCAAGAGACAACAAAGAGCATCTTGCAAAGCATAGGAGAGAAGTGACTCATCATGTACTAGCCATCATAAAAAATATCACAAATTTTGGAATCCAGAATTGGTGGGAAGATATATTTATAGTGCCAAAAAAAAATTGTCACATGAGAATTGTACGTACAGCAAAACAATCCAACAAAAATGATGTGAAACCTTCGACATTCCTAGATAGTCATAAACAAATCTGATGGAGATTATTACCACTGGAGCTACTTTACAAGAAATGTTAAAGGGAGTCCTGCAGATTGAACTAGAATGATTGTAAGCATTAACTCAAAGACAGTATAACTCCAACTCTTTCAAGAAACTGAAGAAAAGAAAATAATGTTCCAGCACATTCCATGAGGCCAGCATTGCCCTGATGTTGAAGCCAGAAAAAAAAACACTATAAGAGAAGAAAACCATGAGGCCAAGATTTCTCAAGAATATTCATGCAAAAAATCAACGAAATGCTAACAAACTGAGTTCAGCAGCCTATTAAAAGCGTTACGCACCATGACTAAGTGGGATTCATTTCTAGAATGCATTGTGGTTTGATATATAAAAAACAACTAAGTACACCACACTGACAGAAGGATGAATCCAATAAAGGTAACTACATGCAACTGATGCAGCAAAAGCATTTGACAGAGTTCGACACCCTTTCATGATCAAAATCCCTCAAACTATAAATAGAAGGGATCCATTACCAAGGGTTCCTGCCCAACACACACAGAAGACAGTACTATTGTGTCAAATTTTGAGCAAAGAAAAGGCATTATTTTTTTTAGGTTGACCTGCAAGGAGACTGGAGTCAAGGTGCTCTCAAATCTATCTCTCTGACCCAGGATTGGGTTGATTTTAACTGTTGCTGGGCAAGATTGATTTGCTAGCTTTGAATCAGGCCATATGACTGGGCAAGAATGGACTGACAATCTCTGGGTCAGGCCATGTGTAACAATGAGGTAAAAAATATTGGCTATCTCCTAATCAGTCCACATGACAGCTCCATGTCAGGCCATTTGTGGTTATGAAACTTACAAATGCTGGGTTTTCCTTGCTGAAGGACCTCTGGCTTTCAAAACAGCTCTGGTGTTTCACCTTCCAGCTCTTGACTTCCACAGATGAAAGGTGAGTGGTTCTTGAGGGGCTTGAGGTCTTCTGGTGAGCAATACCCTTCCCTCTGTGTGTGCTAAGCTTACATCCTGCAAGACAACTTGTAAGACAACTTGAGATTGGGGAAAAACAATTTGAACCTATTTTAGGTGGTTTCATTTGCTCCTTTTCTTTTTATATTCTTCAATCTTGATGGAATGGGAGGCAATGGCCACTCTATCTAATTCCTATTGGAAACAGGTGCAAGTCAGGGAATGAGGGAAGGAACTGTTTTGCACTTAATCATAGATTTTACATGTAGGCTGGAAAATCATCACATTGTCAGGTGATTTGCATTTGTAAGACAGTCAACAAATAGAGTTTTATGAAGAAAAAATAAATCCCAATATAAATAATATTATGATTCCAGCTTGAGCAAGTCCTCAAAGGTAGATCCCTATGGGATCCATGAAAACGTTCTCTAATTGATTAAATCCATATTCCTCAAGGGACACTTGCTGGAACCAAGTGGCTTGTTGTCTAATCTTATGCCAATGTTGTCTAATCAACCTAGGCAGAAGAGTTCATGGAAACACAACAAGATGTATTAGCCACAGTATAAATGCTTCCCTGTTCAGCTAGTATATAGTCTAGTGATATTTCATCTAAAACAACCTTAGCTAAAGAATCTAAGCTCTGTTGTTGAGAGAATCATGCCTGTGCAGTTTCATTGGCAAGTATTTTGAAGGTGAGGCAAAGATTCCTGAGAACATGTTCATGGACTGCTCTACCCCCCCCCAAAGGTAATGGTGTCCATCTATAGGGGTATCTAATCAAGTCCCCTTGAGAGTCAGGGAACTGCTTATCTCTTGTCTCCCAAACTGAATTTCCATCCAATATGGATCTTCTAGCTCTGGGGAAAAGTTTAAAGAGCTAGGTCAATATTGGGTTCCACTGGGCCTGCGTATGGAAAAAGGAGAAGTTAAATATCCCAACACACAAGTACCTCCTACACTTCAACTGTTAATACACCCGTAAGCCCACGGGGTACCTCAGTGCCCTTCACAAATAGATATCCTGGAGGAGCTCAGAGGACACCATACAAGTTGGAACCTTCTTTTGTGGAAACTCCTTTGTCTTCTTATATTTCAAGATGGGCACTGAATTCAGTTACTGACCTCTTTGATCTCTGATTATTAGAGAAAATATTGTGAGGACCTTCAGGGAGATGTATTCAGCAGGCACAAGTGAGTCAGGCCAAGCAGCAAGACCCAACCAAGTGAGAAGACAGAACAGAACAGAACAGGCAAATTCTCTGAGCAGGCATCACCCTGACAGGTTTTCTGCATCTGGTACAATTTAAAAGGTTACAGAATTACTTCTAGTGAACCTGGGAAAGCAATAAGTGGTGGCGTTTAAACTACCCAGGATAACTTTCCACTCTTCCTTCGGGATTTCAGGGTGTTTCTCATTGGGCACTAGGAGTGGAATTGGCATTAGTGGGTAGTATCTGACTGTTCGGCATTAGCCCACCAATTTAGCAATAGCTCTGTTTTCTTATGAGAGCATAAGCTTCTGCTTAAGCCATCCACAGACTATTTGTCCCATGGGTTTTCCCAAAAGTCAAGGGGAAATGTTAACACATCAGGAAATAGAAAGGAGGAAAGAGATGACTTTCATGACAGCAGGGAAATCTTGACTGTGATCTTAGGGGAAAGCAAGCTGGCCTTATCTTAGGTATACTGCATGCTTCTGGGAAAGAATGTCCCTGGTTAGCTTTACCTTAAAGTCTCCAACAGGTGTACAGTTTCAGGATTCCAGAAGAGCCCTTTTACATTGTGAGGTATTATGGACCCAAGTTTAGAGATCCTGAAACTCTGCTGCAGTGTGGGTGGTGAGGAGGGCCCTGGAGCACTTACAAATGGTGGAAACAGACTAGCCCTCTGACAAACATTCTGAAGGGGGAAGAGTGGAAGAGGGCAGCCTTGGATGGAGGGGTGGTATCCATAGCCTCAGTGTCAAAGGCAGTCTTAGATGACATTATTTTAGAGGCTCTGCCTACCAGGCTGGAGGCAAATAAAGGAGCTCAAATGGGAAAGCCTGTAACAGCAGGGCCTCTGGGGAGAGAGGCCCTGAGCTGCTGCCCAGCGGGGGTCCCAAATGTGGGCTGAGGGGTGGTTTGTGGGCCACAAGGGTGGTTAAAAGTTGGGGTGGTGCATGGGAGCTGTTATGTAGATTGGATGTAGAGTATGCATAAAGCAAATGTACTTCACAGGGAGGGCCTGGTTTTCCAATGCCTTGCAGTTTCAAATATTGACCTTGCAAAGGACAGGAAATTTTCCCCAGGCTGTGTAGTCTCTGATGTAAGATAAAGAATTGTAACACAGCAAGGTTGCTGGCTCAAAGACAGACAGGTTCTGATTGATATGTAAAGGTACTGGGAAATTGCTGTAAGAAGAGAATGTTTGATAAGATCAAGCTTTTGTTGGTGGATCACTTAATTGTCTAATGGAAAGTCATCTGACTTTACTGAATGTTACTAGCTTCGATTGTTAAACTTGTTAAAACTATAACTCCACCTATGTCTCTTCCTGTAACTTCCTGGACTGGAAAATAAATGCAGGAAGAGAACCCCAATTCATGGTTAATTTCCCAAATGGAAGGAATGCCTCTATCTTGAGGGTTCTGGGAGATTAACCCCTTTCTGGGGCTTCTCACTGCTCAGAAGAGATGGGCTTTGAGTAATCTTTGGTGGCTCCACCACCCAGGGGAAAAAGGGTGACAAATCCATGGGAGGCAAAGCAATAAATCGTGACCCCAACATGACATATTCTGGGTCCACAGATCGGAGACTGACCTGTCAAGCCTTGGAAAGGAAAAGAAAGAATAGGCCTTGACAAAAGAGGTGAAAGGAAGAGGATGTCCACCACTCATCCCAACTAAAGGGAGGCTCCAACAAAAGGGGGGGTAAGAAAGAGGACATCTGCCACTCAGCCCAACAAAAGGGAGGTCCCAACAAAAGAGGGAAAGAAAAAAGACTCCCAGGAAAAGGAAGAGGATGTCTACTCATCCCGTCAAGAGGGAAATCCTGGTAAGGGGGACTCGCCCTGGTAAAGGGGATCACAGAGGTGGCTTTTGATTAAGCAATTGCATGCCTGCTGCAGTGTCTAGCTAGGGCTTTGCCTGGAAGTTTTGCTTTCATATTCTCTCAATTCTCTATCTATTCTTGCGATTATGGGTAGTTCACTGTCTAAGAGGGAAGTTCAACATACTACAGTCCTTCTGGGTCTCCTTAAGGCAGTAGGTTGTAAAGTCACTTACTGTCATCTAACTAAACTATTGTTGATTACGGTGGCTTGGAAATTTTGTCAAATTGCTTTAAAAATTATTCAGAACCTTAACAAAAGGAAAAAACGTGTTTGTGCCATTAAAGAGGATGAAAAGCAATCCTCACCTCCTCCTCCTCCTCTCCCCCCACCTCCACCTTTGGAGGCAAACAATTCATTTTTTCCCCTGATGGAGTCCTGTCTTAAAGAAGGACATAACATGGGAGTTGATGCTTGTCATGTCTTTACTGTTGTGAGAACTGGAACTCAATCGAGACATAAAAACCTCCCATTCTCCTTGTTTAAAAGATTTAAAAAGAGCATCACAGAAAATGGCTTACATAGTACTTTTACTAAGGGATACTTAAAATCAATTGCTAATGGGTATAATATAATCCTCCTTGGGATTGGAGAACACTTGGAAAAACTGTTTTAACTCCTGCTCAATATCCTGTATGGCTACAAGAATAGCCTTTCATGCTATTTCACTTGAAAATTTACAAAATGAGGTTCAAATTACCATGGACATGTTACTTGACCAAACAACTAGAGCAGCCATAAAGGCTGGAAACAAAATTCCTGAAACAAAATCTAAACTTCAACCTCTTGCTTCCCATGATGCGTTTTGGATACAAAGATTAGAAAGACTCAGCCACTGTTGACATTATCTGTTGAACAAAATTACAGATTTGGGGGCCAATCTTACCATAATTGCTAAAAAGAATTGGACTCCATCATGGAAAGTAACTTCTTCACCAGTTACACTTACTGGATTAGGCAGGTTCGAAATTCCTTATCAAAGTAAAAATCTTTTGTTGTGTACTGGCCCTGAGGGACAAACTGCCTCCATCATGCCTTATGTTCCAGATCTCCCTCAAACTCTATGGGGCTGAGACTTCCCTGTTCAAAGGGATATTTATATTGGGACATCTCCTTCAAAATTTATCATGAGGGCAATGGACACAGTCCCACCAGTCAAACTACAATGAACCCCTGGTCCTCTGGTTTGTGTGGAACAGTGGCCTCTTAAAGGGGAGAAATTAAATCAAGCTACTTTATTTGTTAAACAATCGTTACAAATGGGACATTTAAAGCCATGGCATAGTCCCTGGAATATTCCCAGTAAATCTTTTGCTACTATTAAACAGGGACCCACTGTGCCTTATACAGATTTTATTGTCTTCAAGATACTATAACTAGACAAATTGACAATGCTCATGACAATCCAGAACAGCTATCACAAGTTTATTTACATGTAATCAAACAGGTTAATAATGCTGGTTTATAAGTAGCTCCAGATAAAATTCAAGAAAAGGAGTCTTGGAAATGTCTTTGTTTTTTGATCACTCAGAGAAGTATACGGCCACAAAATATATCTTTCCATATTCAGGAGCCGGTTACTCTAAATGACTTGGCCACATTAACTGGCTCTGCTCTTCTATGGGTATTCCTACTTATCAATTACAACATTTGTTTAATACCTTGAAGGGAGACCCTGATCTGTCCTCCCCTCGTTACTTATCTGAAGAAGCAGAATTAGAATTAAAACAGATTGAATCCCTTTTACATTCCAGATAATTAACACATATTGTTAAATCTTGAGTCATTCATTTCATTATTTTAAACACCCCACATAGTCCCACAGGTTTGCTTTGCCAATTTCTTCCTCAAATAGGAGTCATTGAATGTATTTTCTTACTCCATGAACAAAAAAGGAAATTATATATTGAATTGGAACAATGTATTTGGCTGCTCACTGGGGGAGGACACCATTGTCCAGTGCTTGCTGGGTTTGATCCTGATGTTGTTAATCATGGTCTTTCTAAAACTGATTTTTACACTGCCCTTGAAGAATCATCCCCTATACCCCTCCCTCAAGCGCTGGTTATGTTTGTCAGTGGTTCTGGCAGATCAGGAGGGGGATCTATAACATGGCAGGAACAGGGAATCCGGAGGCATTTTGTTTCTGTCTGTTGTGGACCTGCCCAGGGGGCTGGGTTGGTGGCTGCCATTGCAGCTTTGCAACATTTTTGCAATCAGCCACTTAATTTAGTAGCTGACTCTGCCTCCATAGTTGAGTCTTACAGGTAATTCAAGATGCATCTATCCATGAGAGAAATGATTTTCTTATATTTGAAGTGTTTGGACATTTACAAATATATATTCAAAAAAGACAGCATCCTTTCTATGTAACTCACATGCATTTTTATTCTGGTCTTCCTGGCCCTTTATCAATGGGAATTGATATGGCTGACCACTTTGTTATGTATAATAATGCTTTACAAAAAGCTATCAATTCTCATCAGTTTTTTTCATCAGGGTGCACAAGCTTTGGCTAACATGCATCAGATCTCTCACAGGCAAGCTCAAGATATTGTTCGTGCTTTTCCTGATTGTCAGAGGTTTTCTAAAACTAATTCCCCTGGAGGAGTTAATCCTTGAGGAATGACAGGTAGTGAAATTTGGCAAGTGGAAGTCACTCTTAAATATTTATGTGTTACTGTTGATACTTACTCTGGTCTTATTCATGCCACTGCCCAAACAGGAGAAACTGCTAAACATGTTAAAAAACATTGTCTTTCTGCCTTTGCCACCATGGGGATTCCAAATCAAATTAAGACAGATAATGGACCAGCATACACCTCCAAAGTCTTTCAAGTATTCTGTGACAACTTGAACATTAAATATGTCATAGGAATCCCATTTAACCCCACTGGCCAGGCAATTGTTGAAAGAACTAATGGCCTTCTTAAATCTCAAATAGGTAAACAAAGGAGGGGTAATATAGATATATGAGTGGCCTCTCATGAACAGGTCTTTAAAGCTCTGTTTACACTAAATTTTTTAAACTGTAATTCCCCAAAATTAATAGCCATGGAATGACACTTTATACCTCCTAAAAAGAGACTTAGATCCTTGGTTTTATACCACCATTAGGACTTTATACTGCCAACAGGACCACAATGGTTGAGATCTGCCAAATTGTTAACATGGGGAGAGGTTATGTGTCTGTTCTCTCACCCACAGGCCCTCCATGGATTCCTGCTAAGGCTGTTAAACCTTATGTGGAGCCCCAAACCAGATGAGGAATTGAATCTGATCCCAAAATCTCAATGCCTCACCATCACACCTCAATCCATCTCACCGGGGATGGTACACATCAGACCACCAGTAATGAAAATAATGACAACAAGCTCCAAATATACCCAGGGTAAATTTAAAAACTTCAATAGTCAAATAGCTTTCAGTAGCTCAGCCAGCCCTTAAGCTCAGTAACTCATTTGAGAGACAAAAACTAACCTAAAATCTACCTGTTTAACTAGATGGTCTCAAATTTTCTGGCATCCAGTTAGTTATCTTAAACAGACTTCTAAATTTTCATCTAAGCTCATCTAGGTATTTCTTCACAAAATCCTCTGGTAAAGATCTATGCCTTTTTTAAAAAAAAAAAAAGGAAAACTTTCCTGCATCTTCTTGAAAAGGCTTGCATACTTTGCAATGTAAATTTGTTATCCTGCTTCCTTTAAGGCAGGATGAGGCCTCACCAATAAGTCTTTTTAAAAAATCTAAACTTGATTGCCCTTTTTACTAGTGAGCTTTTTTTACATCTTGAACAAAACCTATAAGATCCTTGTCTGTTCTTGTTGTTTATGTCTGCATATATGTGTGTTGTGTCTATATGTTCATGTCTGTATGTGTAATTGTGTTATGTGCAAGGTATCAAATTGGCTTATAATTAATGCATGCTCATTAAATAAATAAGTATACTTTTCAAGTTCACATGACTTAAATTTTCTAAAGTTTTGATAAATATATTTTCAAAATTTGATTTATACATTTTACCTAAATTTGTCTCTAGGTCAATATGTCTCCTTGTTATCTCAGCTCTGCCTCTTGGTCACGCTGGGAAAAACAATATCTTTTAGACATTATCTTTGTAAATATCACATGGCTTAAGCTCCACATGGCTCCAAATGCCACATGGAAACCTGGAACCCAAAATGGCTAGTGAGAGAAAACCTATGCCCAATATCACATAGGCCTTAGTTAACATTAACTGATAAGGGTATAGATCTAATACACCAAGTTTTTGGCTAGAAAACCATAAATATGTATTTGGTAAAAATAGATAGTGCTCAAACTGGGCTTTGTATAAATTTGCTGTGATAAATGGGTACCTATTTACTAACCTGAATGTATAAAAATGTTCTTATCAGCACACACCATTGCCTGGGTTTACTAATCAAACAGGGTTACTAGAGGTCTTTTCACTTGACTGCTCTTAATACAAAATTGTAAAAGGTTTTTTTGTCCCTTAGGTAACTGGTTTAAGAAACTTATTTCATGATAATTTCTTGTGCTCTCTGCCTTTGAAACCCTCTGTCACTTTCGTTTTACTTTTTGTAATAATTTGTGATTTTATTCAACTAAGTGTTTTAAGCCTTTTGTTGCTTGACAAAGCTTTCCAAAACTGAAAGCCCAACCTTTTTAGTTTTTTTTTTTTTTTTTTTTTTTGTGTTTTTCATGACCAGCACTCAGCCAGTGAGTGCACTGGCCATTCCTATATAGGATCCGAACCAGCGGCGGGAGTGTCGCCGCACTCCCAGCGCTGCACTCTCCCGAGTGCGCCACGGGCTCGGCCCTTTAGTTTAAAATAACTTTGAGGAATTCCAAGGGCCCTGGAGCTTCTCAAAAGATATATAAAAAAAAAAAAAGTATGAAAAATAATTGGCTTATTTAATAAATTTGACTATATGGGAAAGCATTGTCAGTACTGAAGGTGTTATGGATATGTGTTCCAAAATTTTGTAAGGTTCTTAAATATCTGTGTCTTGATATAAATGCTACTGGTCATAATTTTGGTTTAATTATAATTTTGAAATGTTATGTTTTCAAATATTTCATGAAAAAACTCTGATAGGTACAGTTTCCTGACAAACTAAAGTTCATACCTTTAAACTAAAGTTCCAAAAATTGTGTGTGTGTGTGTGTGTGTGTGTGTGTGTGTGTGTGTGTGTGTGTGTGTGTGTGTGTGTGTGTGTGTGTGTGTGTTTGTGATTGGTAAGGGGATCGTAACCCTTGGCATGGTGTTGCCCGCACCGCACTCAGCCAGTGAGTGCACTGGCCATCCCTATATAGGATCCGACCCCGCGGCAGGAGCATCACAGCGCTCGCAGCACTGCACTCTCCCGAATGAGCCATGGGGTCGGCCCAAAGTTCCAAAATTTTAAAGAAGAAACTGATGGGTTTGCGAAATTGTTCACAAAGTTCAAAACAACAAAAGTTGTTTAGTGAACTAATTGAAAAGAATTATGGGTTTTTACAATTTTCTTATTTTGAAATACTGCTGGTTCTCTTAATGTTTTGTTTTCCAAATTTAAGAAAACTCTCTCTCTTCAGCTATCTATAACTAACAACAGTTGATAAAATGTCATTTAAAACAGAAGTAAAAGTATTTGCTTTCTCCCTATTTGATTCCCCCCAAATTTAATAACTTTAAGTATCCTTATGATTATTATGGCAATGTGGCTATTTTTATAAGTTCAATAAAAATTAACATTCTCTCTTTATAACAGGATATAATTTAGAACTTTGGATATAAGATAGCATGTCTCACTTCTAGGTGCTGATCCCTCTTTCATGTTGCCTTAATTTGACCTAACTGCTCCTTCATCCTGCTGTTCATCTTTCCCCCCAACATGGGACACAAGACCACCTGGGAAAGAGGCTTCCCAACACTGAGGGATTTATACAAAGAAAAGTAAGACCTTTTCCATCAAGATGTTGATCATCAATGCTTTTATGAGGAATGCCTTGATCATAAAGGGGTAAATGATGTCTTCTCTCCAGAGCAGTTCTCTAAATTTTCCTGGCCTTAAAGAGGGTGTTTGTAACTTGGATGAGACATCCTGTTCCTAAACAAAAGACTTGTAATTGATCAAAAATTTTACAAAAGACTAGATGCTTTAAAAACAGTAATGTCCTGGACAGGTGAACATTAACAAACTCTCTGGACTCAGAATCAACTATTATATGGAGAAGACTCCCATTCCAGAGTTTCAACAATTGGTAATTACAACCAATTCACAGCACGTGGAATAATGCTTTGCAGCCACTCTGAGATGATGAAATCATCAGCCCTCACCTGAAGTAAATTAAAAGGACTTGCCATGCTAAATGATACCGACTTTGCTTTAAATATTTTTGTCTTAACTGTGCAAACCTGATCTATAGCTTTTGCTCTTTCTTTTAAATAAATAAAATGGGGGGAGAAGTGGAGTATGCATAAAGGAAATGTACTTCACAGGGCCTGGTTTTCCAAAGCCTTGCAGTTTCAAATATTGACCTTGCAAAGGACAGGAAATTTTCCCCAGGCTATGCAGTCTCTGATGTAAGATAAAGAATTGTAGCACAGCAAGGTTGCTGGCTCAAAGACAGACAGGTTACTGATTGATATGTAAAGATACTGGGAAATTGCTGTAAGAAGAGAATGCTTGACAAGATCAAGCTTTTATTGGTGGATCACTTAATTGCCTAATGGAACGTCATCTGACTTGTTTTTACTGAATGTTACTAGCTTCTATTGTTAAACCTGTTAAAACTACAACCCCACCTATGTCTCTTCCTGTAACTTCATGGACTGGAAAATAAATGCAGGAAGAGAACCCCAATTCGTGGTTAATTTCCCCAAATGGAAGGAATGCCTCTATCTTGAGGGTTCTGGGAGATTAACTCCCTTATGGGGCTTCTCACTGCTCAGAAGAGATGGGCTTTGAGTAATCTTTGGTGGCTCCATCACCCAGGGGAAAAGAGGTGACAAATCTGTGGGAGGCAAAGCAACAGGTGGGCTGCTGTTGTCTCCTGCCTGTGCAGAGTGCGTCTGCCTCCTCGTGAGGTGGATTTGGTAAACTGGGGGAAAGCTCATATTGGAGGGCTGGGGAGATGTGATGATTACAACCATGGAAGGAGGAGTAGTGTTCTTGTCCTAGACCCCAGGGTCCAGAGTAGGCTGCCGGGTCACGTGTGCAGAAGCGTTGGCTGTGATGGAGGATACTGTGGAAGGAATGGGATTGCTGGTGAATGCAAAGGTCCTGGTGGGAGGGATGGGAGGCATGGGAGGTGGGGTGGGGAAGGAAAAAGGAGGAGGGGGGTCTACACACACGATGGGTAGGGGGCTCCATTGTGTAGGTGGGAGGCCTGTAGGAGGAAGGAGCAGGACTGAGAGGTGTGGGGAAGGCAGAAATGGGAGGCCCTGCAGCTGTGACTGAAGGAACAGGACCTCCGTTCTCATTAGCTGGAGCCCCTGGAATGGGACTGGACCTAAAGAGAGGAAGAGAGTCAGCAGGGACAGCCAAAGGAGTAGGGCTAGAGAAGGTGCAGATTATTTCCTCCCCAGTGTTTGGTGGGGGGAAGGGAGAGGGACAGACAGGGTTGGGGGCTGGGTAGGAAGGCTGGAGTCCCTGGTGGTGGTGGTGGGAGTAGCTGCTACCTGCACAGGTGGGGAGGGCTGGCCTGAGGGGCACTGGAGTCTGCCCTGGCCTCTGTCCCCTCCCGCAAGGCCTCCTCTTCATCCTCCAAGATCTTGCTGTTCCCGTCACCCTCGGTGCTCTCCAAGATGGCCTGGTCTTCCTTGGAGCTCTATGGGGAATCTTAGGAGGTGGGGGCAGCTCACCTGGATTCCCCTGCAGGATCAGGGGCGGTGGCATCAGCTTCCTACATTTCCTGCTTGCAGGGCCCCTGGGGCTTCTTCCCGCAGCAGCGAGCCTGGGGAGCTGGGCCCATGCTCTTCCTCCCGCATGGCCTGGGCTGCCTTCTCCAGCAGCAGGAAGCAGCCCAGGGCTGGGCAGGGAGCTGCCTGGGGCTGGGGCTGGGCAGGGAGCCGCCTTGGGCTGGGCAGGGGGTGCTGCTGCCTCTGGATCAGGCCTCCCTGGGGACAGGCCCCCTCCAGCAGGGCTGCCTGTGCTGGGAACGGCATGGCCTTTGGAGAGGCGGCTGGTGGGAATCTCACCTCAGTCTCCTTCAGGCAATGACGGGCAGGACACTGGATGTCACTGGCTCCACCGTGGGGACTTCCTTCTCGGGAAGTGAAGGCCGAGAAGGAACAAGGCCAGAGAGGAGGGACCCACACGGAGCCCGAACGTCCGGCCACCAGGGAGCAAGGACACAGCACCGGCTTCTTTGGGGCGTCCCCCAGGATGGCAGGGAAGGGTCCCCACAGAGGAGAAATCAGCCCGCCTGATGGGGTCGTACCTCCTGGGGTGACGGAAAAGCCACCTGACAAAGGCCCCCGACCCCGCCTCAGGCCGAGCTTCCTGCCGTCAGAGCCGAGGGCAGGTGCAGGAGCCGCGGGGTGACCCCGGGCAGGGGGAGAGGGCTGGGGCCGGGGCCTCGAGTGGCCGAGGACGGCGATGCCGGGGCTGGTATCGGGAAGGGGACGAGGCTCCCTAAACCAGTCGCCCATTTAGTACAGTCAATGGGCGGCCGATCCAGAGAAACTGAGGCAGGAGCGGAGAGTGCGCTCAGCCTCCAGGTTTCCTCAGGACCGAGCAGGCGCGGGGCAGCTCGGCAACCGTTGCCAAGCCCCGTGCCTGTGACATCACAGGAACACGTGACTGGACAGGCACGGGGAAGGCACATGCACACAGCGCAGGGCATCAGTTGGAGGCGCCGAGGGCAAAGGCCGTGGTCCCGCAACTGTCCCCAGGCGGACTTTCCAATGCCTGGGGACTTCCGGTGTTGGGCACCGGATGACATTGCATGTGGGGACTGTTGGGGACTGTGGGGTCCGGATCGGCCAGCGCTCGTCCAGCCTTGGCGCAGGCTGTGCAGGCTCCTCGGCGCCTGGAGCAGGAGCAGGGACCTGGCCTGGGCACCCAGGGGCTGAGTGGGGACCGTCCCTGCCCGCAGGGTCATGGCCTGCTCGAAGCCGAGCTCGGGAGCGACCAAAGTCGGGGTCCTCAGAGGATCGCCCTGACCCCCCCAGACCCCACCCTAGCGTCCCTGCTATCCTATACTGAGATGCCTTCTCCGGGGCCGCCCTGACCAGCGGGGCTGAGGAGCTTCCCCACCAGGATGTGGTGCCCTGACCCTACTGGGGGCCGCACCCCGGTGTCCCTTCCTGGCAGGCAGGCTCTCTGCACTTCTGTTCTCACATGTGGTTAAGCAACACTTAGGCCTTAGTCCGTTGGGTGACACAGATGGCGGTGACCCGGCTTGGCTTTGGACCCAGACTCTGTGACGCCAGAGCTCTCCCTCTGGTCTCTGGTGCATCCTTACTACACATGCATCGTGTATGTCTGATTTTTTCTGTAGCCCATAGGGTATTTAGCAGCATGGCTATCCATAATGAGCACACGCACTGCCCAGGAGGACGTCTTCTTCAGTTCAGCTCCTCAGTTGACCATGGCCCTCGCTGCAGTGCAGTCTCTTCTGAAGATGGATGGCAGGGACCGCCAGTTGTCAGCAGAGCATCATTCCATTTCTCTTCCCACTGAGCCTTGAGGCCCAGGTTTACTTTTGGCCTAGTTTGAAAGGTCCAAATGAATAAAAAATTTAGATCAGTTTTAGTCTATCCCAAAAGAAATTCATCAGTGTATTATTCCATGTGATAAGATGCTCGTTTCTCTGACCTTCCTGGAATACGTCTAGGAAGCAAATATATATTTATTTGCAAGTTAATAGTGGGGCAATGTATTGATTAAAGATCAACACAATTTGGCCATCGTGAGCCTGCCATCTGGGTTCACTCTTCACTACACGTCCCTGGCACCTAAATGTAACTCTAGACATTCTTATGTTCCAGGCAGACACATCCTCTTTGGTCAGGACAAGTGAAAAACATATTATTGTCCTTGAAGCTACAAGCTTCAGCATGACAAGAAAGACACGAAAAATCCTCCACATTGCTTTATGTGGGTTGAATCTTCTTTCTCTAGCTTACTTCACTGGTGTGTTTTTCTCTCTTCTGGGGCTGTCCTTGTGTATCAGGCATATGACATGCAGGAGTTTCAGAACCAAGAATAATAGAGATCAGTGAAAATATTTGTTGAAAATTTTTTAATTAAAAATTCTATTTGAAATAACACTGAACATTATTCATATATTACCGAATTTGTTTTAGCCCTATGCACCCAAGATTCCTTTCATACCAGTCATCACAAATTTGGACTTCCATCCTCAGCAGACTTGGAGGTTGGAAGGACACAAAATGTTTTGAGTGTCAAACTGTGTTTGAAAATAAAAGAAATATTATAAACTCTTCTAAACAATCCAGGAGCAGAAATGATTTACAGTTTCAACACTTAAGCATAATTTTTTGATATCATCTGAGGAGAGTTCAAAATGAAAAAAAAAAAAACACTTGATTTTGTTTGCTCGTTTGAACAAAAATAACAGGATGGTACAAATTTTGGACAAATAATTTCCCATAGCAACTCTGGAAAAGATGAGATGTCAGACTTATATGAAAACAGTAGATTAAATTCATGTTATCATTTTTCCCCCAAAGAGGAAAAATTCACTTAACATATGATGAATGTTGAGGCTTCAGGACAACAAGAGGGGATTTGGACAAGGGAAACCCAGAAAAAAATTCATCATTTGACTTTTCCTGGCAATATGCTTTGCTGAGATATGAAATATTATCTTATGTTTCATGTAAGGCAAAATAACACTAGATGGCAAGGGGTAAATTCTGAGATAATTTGGCTTGGTGGAAGCAAACACACTGACATACCATTTGTCATGGCAACATATTTTGCAAATAATTGATTTAATAACTAACAAAATTATTTTTGGAATAAAAGCAATTTATAGTTACCATGTGAGATTACCTTGAATTTGACAATTATTTTTAATTTTTTATTATTAGCAAACTCATTATTACAAATTGTAATTTTTCCTTATGCCCTTTACCCAACCTGTCACTCCCCAAACCCCCTCCCTCCCTCCCCCCATCTTTAGTATCCTTAGGTTTGTTCTCTCCTTCTGAAAGTTCAATGTATTGTTGTCTTTCTTTCCTTCCTACCTTCCTTCTTTCCTTCCTCCTTCCTTCCTTTCTTTCCTTCTTTCATAGCATCCAGTTATGAGTGAGAACACGTGGTATTTCTCTTTCCTTCAGTGGCTTATTTCACTTGATATATTTTTCTCCAGACTCATCCATGTTGCTGCAAAAGGCAGAATTTTATTCTTTTTATGGCTGAGTAGTATTCCATTGTGTATACAGACCACAATTTCTTCATCCAGTCGTCCATCAAGGGACACTTAGGTTGGTTCCATGTTTTGGCTACTGTAAACAGAGCTGTGATGAACATGAGAGTGCAGATATCCCTTCGACATGATGATTTCCATTCCTTCGGATATATACCCAGTAGTGGGACTGCTGGATCATTTGGTAATTCTATCTGTAGTTGTTTGAGGAAACTCCATATTCTTTTCCACAATAGCTGTGCTAGTTTACAGTCCCACCGACAGTGTAGAAGAGCTCCCTTTTCCATGCATCCTCACCAGCATTTGTTATTCTTGGTCATTTTAATAATGGTCAGTCTAACTGGGGTGACATGATATCTCAATGTGATTTTGATTTTCATTTCTCTGATGATTAGTGATGCTGAGCATTTTTTCATGTACCTGTTGGCCATTTGTATGTCTTCCTTTGAAAAATATCTATTCATCTCCTTTGACCATTTTTTAATTGGACTATTTGGTTTTTACTCCATAGTTGTTTGAGTTCTTTATATATTCTGGATATTAATCCCTTGTTCTATGTACAGTTTGCAAATATTTTCTCCCATTTCATAAGTTGTCTTTCTGCTCTGCTAATTGTATTCTTTGCTGTGCAGAAGCTTTTGAGTTTGATTAATCCTATTTGTTTATTTTTTCTTTTGTTGCTTATGCTTTTGGGGTCTTATTCATAAAGTCTTTGCCCAGTCCTATTTCCTGAAGTGTCTCCTCTATGTTTTTCTTTAGTAATTTTATGGTTTGGGGTCTTATATTTAGGTCTTTAAATCTATTTTGAGCTGATTTTGGTATATGGTGAGAAACACATGTCCAGTTTCATTCTTCTGCATACGAATATCCAATTTTCCCAGCATCATTTATTGAAGAGGCATTCTTTTCCTCAATGAATGTTATTGTTGCCTTTGTCAAAGATCAGTTGGCTGTAAGTACAAGGGTTGATTTCTCAGGTTTTCTACAGTGTTCCATTGATCCAAGTCTCTGTTTTTATGCCAGTACCATGCTGTTTGGGTTACAATAGCTTTGCAATATAATTTGAAGTCAGGTAGTGTTATGCGTTCAGGTTTATATTTTTTGTTTAGGATTGCTTTGGCTATTCAGGGTCTTTTGACCAACAAATCGCTAAGTGGTCACATATAATGACAAAACTGCTATAATTCAAGTTCTGTTTCTTCACCTTTACAAACACTCTACTAACACTGTTTATTTCAAATCTGTTTAGCCAGAAGAATATATAATACCACAGAGTTTTTAGACATGGACTGTACCCAAACCAAGTTTGAATGATTCAGAACCATTAGGAACTTACTCCAGAAACCAATTCCTGTAATCAAGGCCATGTGTATTAGAAGTTGGCAGTTTTTCAAATCAACTTCTGTGCAAAATACAACGTTTATTGAAGTATAAGTAATAAAAATGTGCTAATTTGAGGCTTACATATATATTACTAAAACCCAAGAGGAATTGCAATAGTGGTTTTAAACTCAGTCTGGCAACAGCTTTTTGGTGGAGGAATATTTTTTTCACTGACATTATGTAGAATTGCTGCCACATAATGATAATAAAAACAGACCTACTGACTTTGCCCTCAGCAGGAGAGGCTGCCTCATTTACAGGCAACAGCTTTGAAGTGTGGAGCAGGAAAAGAACTGTTTCTTAGCTGAAAAAGCGAGTCTCTAAACAGGGAACATGGCGCCAGGGCTGTTGTGGATGCAGACAGGATCCCGGAGGCCGAGGTCGCGCTGAAGGCGGCCAGCAGCCCTATTCAGGATTCGAGGTTTCAGGCCGGCATAAAAGAAGATTCCTGGGAGCGACCGAGCCGCGCCGCGGGACCGACTGAACAGCCCAAGGCGGCAGCGGCTGAGAACGGGGAAGGCGACAAACCAGAGGCAGAGAGTGAGCACCCGACCTGGCACAGCCCTGTGAGTGACCCCTGATGCCCACCCGGCTTCCGCCTGCATCACCAGGGCACTCACCACCCCAAGGCTGCCTCCATTTTCCCAGGTGCTGGCAGCTCCGCCGGGCGCGGACCCTCACTGAGCCTTCCCACTTGCTTGCCCCAGCGTGGGGCTTTCCAGAGCCTGTGGGCCGGCCTCCCCTCCCACTCCCTCTGTGGTTCTCTGGTGGGGCTGGTGGCGTGGGGTGTCCCTGGCCAGTGTCGGGAGGGCAAGGAAGTACGGGGGGGCTGACTGTCACTCCACCACACCCTGGACTCCGGTCCCTGGTAAACTTCCTGTTACTAGGAGGCAGATACCATCTCTGCGGCCACCAGTTCAGAAAAAAGCCTAACGAATTTCTGGTTGGGAATAGTGTGGTAGGAGAGTTCCCAGGTCCGCTTGAACCTGCTGGAGAGCTGGCTGCAGGCGGGCACTAGATTCGGTCTATGCTGGGGGGATACAAAGGTGAACAAGTCCCGAGAAAGATCTACACAGTGCTACAAAGGCACCCAGAGTGACCGGTCGTCTGTGCCTACCAGAAACCTGGTAGACTTCCTGGGTGAGGCGGTGCCGAGCAGGGTCTTGAAGGCCCAGCTGATAGACGAGGGTTGCAGAAGACACATCCCAGCCCAGCACAGTACGCACAGAGTGGGGAGACATGCGGCCAGGGAGGCGGAGACTCGACAGAAACCACACACCCTGTGGGGTCGCCACTCCATGATCCAACAGCCTGGGCCAGAGCACACAGAACAGGGAGAAGTCCTACACAGGAAGTGAAAGCTCAACAGAGATCACACACCTTGTGGTATGTGATCCACCAGCCCAGAAGAGTCCAAGCTGACCAGAAAGGTGGCTCCTCGGAGAAGCCCAAGACCCGAGGCAACCATACACACAAGGCACTAGAGGCCAACTGAGCAGTCACGGAGGTAGCCATACGAAATTGGCAACCACAGCAACATCTTAGTTATTCATTAGTCTCAAACCGGTGGACTGTGAAACACCCTGCCACGATGAAAAAACATCAAAAAAAAAGATACCAGAAATACAAAAAATCAAGAAAGTACACCACCAAAAGTTAATAAATCTCAAACTCTAGATCCTATAGAACAAGAAGCCCTTGAAATGACTGACAAAGAATTTCAAGTGATAATTCTAAGGAAACTGAATGAGATACAAGAAAACTCAGCTAGACATCATGATGAAATGAGGAAAAGTACACAGGATCTGAAAGAGGAAATGTACAAGGAAATCAATGTCCTGAAAAAAATGTAGCAGAACTTGCTGAACTGAAGAAGTTATTCAGCGAAATAAAAAACACAACTGAGGGTTTAACCAGCAGGCTTGTCGAAGTTGGAGAACCTCTGAACTTGAAGATGGGCTGTTTGAAATAATACAAGCAGACAAAAAGAAAGAAAAAAGAATCAAAGACATTGAAGAAAATCTGAGAGAGATATCAGACAACCTTAAGCACTCAAATATCCGAGTCATGGGTATTCCAGAAGGGGAGGAAAATGGAGATTCCATTGAAAACATATTCAACAAAATAGTGGCAGAAAACTTCCCAGGCATAGGAAAAATCACAGATCTTCAGATCCAGGAAGCTCAATGATCTACAAACGTATTCAACCCAAAAAGGCTTTCTCCAAGACATATCATAGTCAACTTGGCAAAACTCAGAGACAAAGAGAGAATCTTAAAAGCTGCAAGAGAGAAGCGTCAAATCACCTGTAAGGGAGCCCCAATCAGGCTAACATCAGACTTCTCATCACAAACCCTAAAAGCTAGAAAGGAATGGGATGATATTTTCAAAATACTAAAAGACAAAGATTGCCAGCCAAGAATACTCTACCCTCCAAGGCTATCCTTCCGAAATGAAGGGCAAATAGTATATTTCTCAGACAAACAAAAACTGCAGGAGTTCACTACCACACGATCAACCTTACAAGAAATCCTAAAGGGAGTACTGGGTTTGGTTCCTGAAAAATAACTACCACTACCATAAAAACCCAAGAAAAATCAATACCCACTAGTATAATAAAAATGGCATTCATGAAGAGAAAACAAGCAAACAAAAACACTATCTACAACCTAAGGAACCAACAAACATAGAAACCAAACAGTAAATCAGAAAGCAAGGAACAAAAGACACCTAAGACAACCAATCAACCAATAAAATGCTAGGAATAAATCAACACCTTTCAATAACAACTCTTAATGTAAAAGGCTTAAATTCCCTAATCAAAAGACACAGACTGGCTGACTGGATCAAAAAGGAGGACCCAACTATATGCTGCCTACAAGAGACCCACCTCACCCATAAAGATTCATACAGACTAAGAGTGAAAGGATGGAAAAAGATTTACCATGCAAACAGAAAAGAAAAACGAGCTGGAGTAGCTATTCTTATATCTGACAAAATAGACTTTAAACTAAAAACCATAAAAAGACAATGAGGGACACTACTTAATGATAAAAGGACTGATCCATCAAGAAGACATAACAATCATAAATATGTACGCACCCAATGTTGGAGCAGCCAGATTTATAAAACAAACTCTATTAGACCTAAAGAAGGAAATAGACACTAATACCATGATAGCAGGTGACCTGAACACCCCACTGTCAATATTAGACAGATCATCTAGGCAAAGAATCAGTAGAGAAACACAAGATCTAAACAAGACTCTAGACCAATTGGAATTGGCAGATATCTACAGAACATTCCACCCAACAACCTCAGAATATTCATTCTTCTCATCAGCACATGGATCATTCTCCAGGATAGATCACATATTAGGTCACAAATCGAGTCTCAATAAATTCAAAAAAATTGGAATTATCCCATTTATCTTCTCAGACCACAATGGATTAAAACTAGAAATTAATAACAAACGAAACTCTGGAAACTATACAAACACATGGAAATTAAACAGCATTCTACTTAATGACATATGGGTCCAAGAAGAAATCAAGCAGGAAATCAAAAAATTTATTGAAACTAATGAAAACAATGATACATCATACCAAAACCTGTGGGATACTGCAAAAGCAGTATTGAGGGGGAAATTTATTGCATTAAATGCTCACCTCAGAAGAATGGAAAGATGGCAAGTGAACAACCTAACACTTCACCTTAAAGAACTAGAAAAACAGGAACAATCCAAACCTAAAGTTAGCAGATGGAAAGAAATCATTAAGATCAGAGCAGAACTGAATGAAATTGAAAACCAAAAAACAATTCAAAAGATCAACGAATCAAAAAGTTGTTTTTTGAAAAGATAAATAAAATTGACAAACCATTAGCATGGCTAACAACAAAAAGAAGAGAGAAGACTCAAATAACAAAAATTAGAAATGAAAGAGGCGATATTACAACTGATTCATCTGAAATACAAGGAATCATTCGAGACTCCTATAAACAACTATACGGCAACAAATTTGAAAATCTGGAGGAAATGGATAAATTTCTTGACACACACAAGCTCCCAAAACTGAACCATGAAGACGTAGAAAATTTGAACAGACCAATAACAATAAAGGAGATTGAAGCTGTTATCAGAAGGCTCCCAACAAAGAAAAGCCCAGGACCAGATAGATTCACAGCAGAATTTTACCGAACATGCAAAGAGGAATTGACACCAATTCTGTACAAACTATTCCAAAAGATTGAAACGGACGCAAATGTCCTAAACTCATTCTATGAAACAAACATCATCCTGATACCAAAACCAGGTAAAGATATAACCAAAAAAGAACTCTACAGGCCGATATCCTTGATGAATATAGATGCAAAAATCCTCACTAAAATACTAGCAAACAGAATACAGCAACACATATGTAAAATTATTCACCACGATCAAGTGGGATTCATCCCAGGGATGCAAGGTTGGTTCAACATAGCAAATCAATAAATGTGATACACCATATTAATAAACTCAAACACAAGGACCATATGATCTTCTCTATAGATGCTGAAAAAGCATTTGATAAAGTTCAGCACTCATTCATGACAAAGACCCTCTATAAGTTAGGTATAGAGGGAAAGTATCTCAACATAATTAAAGCCATATATGACAAACCCACTGCCAATATCATCCTGAATGGGTAAAAGCTGAAAGCTTTTCCTTTAAGAACAGGCACTAGACAAGGATGCCCACTCTCACCACTCCTATTCAACATAGTGTTGGAAGTACTAGCCAGAGCAATCAGAGAAGAGAAGGAAATAAAGGGCTTCCAGATTGGAAAAGATGAAGTCAAACTGTCCCTGTTTGCAGATGACATGATCCTATATATTGAACAGCCTAAAACCTCTACAAAAAAACTCTTGGAATTGATAAATGATTTCAGCACAGTAGCAGGATACAAAATCAACACACAAAAATCAGTAGCATTTCATTTCTCCAATAGTGAACATGCAGAAGGAGAAATCAAGAAAGCCTGCCCATTTACAATAGCCACCAAAAAAATAAAATACTTAGGAATTGAGTTAACCAAGGAGGTGAAAAATCTCTATAATGAGAACTACAAACCACTGCTGAGAGAAATTAGAGAGGATACAAGAAGATGGAAAGATATTCCATGCTCTTGGATTGGAAGAATCAACATAGTGAAAATGTCCATACTACCCAAAGTGATATACAAATTCAATGCAATCCCCATCAAAATTCCAAAGACATTTTTCTCAGAAATGGAAAGAACTATCCAGACATTTATATGGAATAATAAAAGACCACGCGTAGCCAAAGCAATGCTGAGCAAAAAAAATAAAGCTGGAGGCATAACACTACCTGACTTTAAGCTATACTACAAAGCTATAATAACCAAAACAGTATGGTACTGGCATAAAAACAGACACACTGACCAATGGAATAGAATAGAGAATCCAGAAATCAACCCACACACTTACTGCCATCTGATCTTTGACAAAGTCACCAAGCCTATTCACTGGGGAAGGGCCTGCCTCTTCAGCAAGTGGTGCTGGGATAACTGGATATCCATATGCAGGAGAATGAAACTAGATCCATACCTCTCACCGTATACGAAAATCAACTCAAAATGGATTAAGGATTTAAATATACACCCTGAAACAATAAAACTTCTTAAAGAAAACATAGGAGAAACACTTCAGGAAATAGGACTGGACACAGACTTCATGAATATGACCCCAAAAGCACGGGCAACCAAAGGAAAAATAAACAAATGGGATTATATCAAACTAAAAAGCTTCTGCACAGCAAAAGAAACAATTAACAGAGTTAAAAGACAACCAACAGAGTGGGAGAAAATATTTGCAAAATATACATCTGACAAAGGATTAATATCAAGAATATATAAGGAACTCAAACAACTTTACAAGAAGAAAACAAGCAACCCAATTAAAAAATGGGCAAAAGAGCTAAGTAGGCATTTCTCTAAGGAAGACATACAAATGGCCAACAGACATATGAAAAAATGCTCAACATCACTCAGCATCCGGGAAATGCAAATCAAAACCACACTGAGATACCATCTAACCCCGGTTAGGATGGCTAAAATCCAAAAGACTATGAACGATAAATGCTGGCGAGGCTGCGGAGAAAAAGGAACTCTCATACATTGTTGGTGGGACTGCAAAATGGTGCAGCCTCTATGGAAAATGGTATGGAGGTTCCTCAAACAATTGCAGATAGAGCTACCATACGACCCAGCTATCCCACTGTTGGGAATATACCCAGAGGAATGGAAATCATCAAGTCGAAGGTATACCTGTTCCCCAATGTTCATCGCAGCACTCTTTACAATAGCCAAGAGTTGGAACCAGCCCAAATGCCCATCATCAGATGAGTGGATACGGAAAATGTGGTACATCTACACAATGGAATACTACTCAGCTATAAAAACGAATGAAATACTGCCATTTGCAACAACATGGATGGACCTTGAGAGAATTATAGTAAGTGAAACAAGTCAGGCACAGAAAGAGAAATACCACATGTTCTCACTTATTGGTGGGAGCTAAAAATAAATATATACATTCACACACAGACACACACACACACACACACACACACACACAGAGAAAAAAAAAACCGGGGGGGGGGAAGAAGATATAACAACCACAATTACTTGAAGTTGATACGACAAGCAAACAGAAAGGACATTGTTGGGGGGGAGGGGGGAGGGAGGAGGGAGGGAGGTTTTGGTGATGGGGAGCAATAATCAGCCACAATGTATATCGACAAAATAAAATTTAAAATAAATAAATAAACAAACAAACAAACAAACAAAAAAACAGACCTACTATTACTTGTTTTTATTATTATTTCTAAGTTATCTTCACACAATGCACCCCCTGTTGCCTGCACATAGGGTGGGTCCTTGCTGCCCACACTTGATGCTTCCTTCAAGTATGGAAGTCCACTTTTTAAAGCTGGGTAAAGCAGAACTTCTCTGATTAAAACTTGGGCAGAAGTCTCTACACCACCTCTTCCATGCATAGAGGTGGGCAGCGAGGGCAATCAAGATCTACTAAGGACTCTGAAATTCACAAATCAAAGTCAAATCTACCTAGAAGCTCCTCATGTGCATATATGATAGTGGTAGGAAAAGGAGGCTTAAAAGGTACAGCACTAAAAGCTGCCCTGGGGAAAAATTTCTAAACTATCAATAATTTAAAAACACCTATCAACTAAGCTAGAAGGAAGGCTGAAATATCTTTCTGTTCTCTCTGTCTTTCTATTCTCTTCTATATATACACATAAAAATTCATATTACAACATTGTTGAAACTTGAAAAGTTGTTCAGAGTCTGCAGTCCAAAATGTAAGCTAAAAAGTATCTTAAAGGTTTGAACCAGGCAGTTAACTAATAAAAAAAAATTGTTTTTTCTGGACTTTGGGATGTTTCTAGTATTTGTCAATTACAATTTCTAAATTGTAATTTTTAAATCAGTATTAATTTACATATCTCATTTTCTTTTCCTAAAACGGGTCTCCCAAGTTATAGAAGTTTATAGGCCTCACAAAATCTGGGACACCCCTGCTGAAAAGCATCAATTTTGTCAAACTCTGTCCTCCTCCCCCTCCCCTGCTCCTTTTTTTCTTAACAAATAAAAAAATGGAGATACAAAGAGGTTTAATCTATCCTCTGTCTACATAAATGTCCTTAAAATATATGACAGCCACTTTCACATCTCTTTAAAAGATTCTCTTTTCTTTGACTAAACTTTCTTAAAGAGGATTTTGCTGTATCTTCAGACTTCATTCCAGTGCCTACAATATAATAGGGGCAATATTATAACAATATAATATTCCCTCCTGAATAAATGAGTTCTTACATTCATTAATTGTTTCTTATATAATTTGTTTTTTAGATTTGTAACATGTAAACTCTTCGATTTTCCCTTTTCTGAGCACATAGCAGTTTGTTGATATCCCTCTTAAGTTGCAGCACCCCAAACTGTGCATGTGGCCCGAGTCGTTCTGTTAAATATTCACTCATTAAAATGCTCAACATTTTCCTTCCCTTAGGCTGATTCTGATAATCACCTCACACCATTCTCTCTGTATCCAACTAAGAAAGTGGTCAGAGACTTGATTAGAAACAATGAGAGGCGTGCTACAGATATATAAAACCATGTCATTCATCAAGGAAGGTTTATTAAAAGCCAACACTGGTCTAAATTCCAGTGTTACAATTATTTGATAAAATCGGTGACAGAATCACATTTAAAGCAAGCTGGAAAAAAATTAGGAATGAGCCAGTGTTTACTAAAATATATCACAAGTCTCTCAAATTTAGCACCTTCGGGTATCAGAATCAGAGCTGGCCTACTGCAAAATTACAAATGATTATTACCACCCTAAGACACAATAGCCTTTAAGGAGAAGGGATGCACACAGAGGCTTGAACCCCAGTCTTATGCAGCGACTTCTGTCCAAATGAGGTGGTCTGAGGAGAGGATGTTTGAAAAACTGCAAAACTTTTTTAGCTGTTTTAAAACTCTTAAATCCTTTCCCTTGCCAGTGCCAGGAGAGATCTTGGACACTTGCTCAGTTTGCAGCTGGAAGGGCTTCTATCTTTTCATTCTTGCCTTAAGATTTGGCTTTGTTCTGACCATTCAACAGTCTTGCTGGATTCATCTATGAATGACGTGAAGAAATCAGGTATAGGCATCGTCTAGCACAAATCCAATGCAAGGGGTTTGGCCTGGGAAATGGTGATACAGAACTCTAGGCTCTTGGATTCTCCATCGGGAAGAGGTGGTATTTACCGTGCCCATCTAAAAATTCTTTAGATGTCAGCTATGGGTCTCCCATTGACAATGTTGAGTATCCAAATGTGGACATAGGCAAAAATGTGGTATGCTAAGATTGCCTGTGAAACCCTCCAGTCTTCTTGCTAACCCTTTTCCAAAAGCTAACATGACTCTGCATACTGGTTTGGTACTGTGTTGCTCTCGTCTGGTTTTCTGGAAAACTCTCCACAAACCCCTCTCATTTTCCCAGTCTCTTGGCAGGTTTTGTGTTCCCACTTCTTTTCCAGCAACCACCACCCACCAAGTAATTGATCAATGTCTGTTCAGTTCATCCATGTCTGCCAGCTATAAAGATACAATGTTGATGTGGTTAAGGAAATAAACCCATCCAAAGTCATTTGGACAGTTATATTAAAACAGAAAAGTGGGGATTTCCCAGTGAGAATGTACCTGAGAATGGCAGCTTTCTAACTTTTATCTTTAACCTAAACCCATGGTAAGAAATCCGCTTCACAATGTAATACATATGTACATCCACATATATAAATGAAGCCAGAACAAAGATTTCACAAAACAATGTCATAGAAGACACATGATAATGTTTTTTCTCTCACTCATAAAAAGATGTGCCATTAAAGGGAGTGTGTGAGACCACCCCTTGCCAGATCACATCTCCTCTGCACATTTCCTCTGTATTACAGAAGAGAAGCACAAGCAATCCTTTCCTGAATATCCTCCATGAATGACAGTGTTTGCCAATGAGAGGCACTTGCACACGACTTAGAAGGCAGAAGGGAAGGGAGGCCACTATTCTCTGGAAGCAGCTCCCCCCAGACGTGTGGGAGGATGTGATTCATGGGGGCTTCTTGGTAAGCTCTCAATAACCACTTTTTTACTGCCACAGATTGAAGTAGTTGGTGGGAATTTCCCAGGAATTCTTGACAATTGCAGCAGCTTCCTGGGACCCCCATGAGTAACATATGACTCAGAGCTTCAGGCTGAGGGAAAACCCTAAGCTTTTCCAAAAGTCATCTAAACCTCCCATCCTTTATACTAAAATCTTTATAACTGGAATCCATAGATTACCTTCCATTTCCATGGATTAAACTAATTCTAATTGATTACTAAAAAGAAAATCTGTATTTTGTTTGTATACTGCTGAAAGTCCCCATGCATGAAAATCCCCAGACAACTTACAGGTGTGCTTTCAGTTTGCACACACATGCATGTATGCATACACTCCCTCACTCACGTACTCTCATAGATATTTAATCTTCTTAGTTGTAACATATTCTTGCAATAACTTACTTCAATATTTTTATTGTTCTTTAAACAATCATTCATTCAACAAATATTTAATAAACACCTACTATGTGCCACACAACCCTTCTAGGCATGTAGAACACAGGAATAAGACAAAGCCCATGCATTTATGGAATTTACATTCTAGCAGGGAAAACAGACAATAAACAAATGCAGAAATAAAATGTAATAAGCACCATAAGGAGTTCAAAAGGGATGGGGTGATATTTGAGGAGGGCGTAAAAAACGTGATCTACTAGTATAAAGAGGAGGGAAGAATGCCGAGAAAATGGTGGCTGCTTGATAGACTCTGATGTCCAGGAAGGGACAAGTCCTGCAGGTCATAGCAAGGGCAATGCTCGATTTCATTCTGAAGAGAGGAAAAGCCATAGAAGGGGTCTGTGTAGAGGAGTGATATGCTCTGATTTTCAGTTTTAACATGATCATTCTGGGCAGCTATTTGATGATTTAAATAGGAAATCAAGAGTAGAAATTTATGAAATTAAAACTGAATTTTTCTGCCTATCTTGTGTCAGGGTTCCAATGCTCTCAGAGGCTCAGTGTCTTCATCTGTAACATAGGAAGGTTACTGTTACTTATCCCAGAAGCATGCTGAGGAAATCAGATAGGTTAACATATGCAGAGTATTAGAGCCTCCCCTGGCACACATTAGCCAGCAGGGTTGGTGGCTGCAGTCATGACAACAGCAGCAGCAGCAGCAGAGGCACCCCAATCCCCTGCCAGACAGTAAGGTCCAAGAACAATTTAGTATTTGCCTTCCCAGATTTTTCTCTATAGACATGCAAACCACCATACACACATTATTTTACTGATTTATTAATCTTTTTTCAGAAATGAAGTTGTATACATTTCGTTTTCCTCTGAATCTTTTGCTTTCTTACCTAATGACATTCATGAACACTCTGTTATATCAGTGCAAGAGGATCCACATAAAATGTTTAGTATTGCAAAGTACCCCATAGTATAGACACTACAATTATTTAACATTCCTGTAGGTTTTCTGCAGTTCGTTTTTTCTTTCCAGCTATGACTTATACTGCTGTGTGTAGACATGCATCATTGTGCAGGAGTCAGACTGAAAGAGATTCCTTCAGGTGGGACTGATGTCTTGATGGGTATGTGCATTCCATTGCCACCTGTCTTGGGATGGTGCCCTCAGAAACGTACCTTAAGACAAGAATGTCGATACAAAGAGTTTTAAATAAAAAGGTAACCCCAGAAGGCCAGGATAAGGGAATAAGTTAATGGAAAAGAGAAGGAAGGAAACCAACACAGAAGGCGTCAAGTAAATCACCACTAGGACGGCAGAGGCTCAGCCCCAGTGAGGACCCTGCATGGGAGTGCAGAGTGTTTTTAGGGATCTCTGGCAAGGAGTAAGGAAGCTGGGCTATTTGTCACCACCCCACGCATCACTGGCTGGGGCTGCTCCCAGAGGCACTAACTGTCACCCCTTCTGGCCCTCCCCACCCAAGGCCGAGAGAAAGCCCTCACATGGACAGCGGGTGGCACTTCCACTGGGAGGTGTGGGGACGCACTAGAATGGAGCACGCGGAGGTGACAGGGCCGACCCCAGCAGCGGCTGCCACACCAGCTCACCTTTGATTTGCTCCACACTCCCAAAGCCCGTTCTCTCCATGTGCTTGTCTCCCTTGCTCAGCACTTTACAGTTAGGTGTGTTTTCTTCTATGGGGGACAGAGTTTGGGGAGAAAGAGTAAAAGGGGAGCCCTTGAGCACGTGGCGGTACGAAACAAACTGACTGCGAGTGCCCTGGATGGGGCTGGGCCCCAGGGGAGGGTTCCTGCAGGACCGACCAGAGCTCAGGGGACAGTCTTGTCTTGCACTTGTGCTGAATAGTTCCGTTTCGATTAAAAATATTGACCGATAGGAATAAGTCAGTGAGACTCGTCTCTCCTTGTCCCTTGTATGACAGACCAACAGCTACTAATGTTCCAAGTAAGAAAAAATCAGTAAATTTATACATGTCTTGTTTAAGCCTTTTGCTTCCAAAGTAAATTTTTATGAGTAACCTAAATATAACTGGGTCCCATGTGGTCCAGACTCAAGACGGTGTCATAAGAAACAGAGTTGGTTTAGATCCGCAGGAAGAAAGTGGTTCAAATCTTTACTCAGTCTATCAGCCTTTGTGCACAGAAAACCGTTCCTATACCTTTCTCTCCTCATCTCTGCTTTCTCAGTGTTGTTCACAGGAATGACAGCTGTCCCCTCAAAACTTCTTTTCTGCCCTTTACTTCCTATACCCCAAAGCTCTCCCAGTTCCAGTCCTTCAACTTGTCCTTTTCTCCCTTCTCTCCCCCTTAAAAAAAAAAAAAGAAGAAACAACTTTATTAACTGAGATGCTTTATCATCTTTAATCATTGTCCATTTTTCCATTGCATGTCATCTCTACACAGGTGCTATGCAGAAGCACACACGTGACTCTCTAGGAACTGCAGTGAGATAAGGGTGTGCTGGGGGACGAGGGGTGTAACATGTGACGTGAGGAAGCTCATGCACACTGACTCCTGCATTAGTATTTTATTTGCTTCCTGTATCTATTTATCTATCAATCTGTATCTACCTATATCTCTCTATCAGAAAAGGACTAAAACAAACATAATAGAGGGTCCCCAGTCTCCTCCTGCCTTTGGCCCTTGACACCTTTTCTTTTTTCTTGACAACTGCTTCTTTCACCTCATGAACTTGGACTAGCCGATAAACCACAAAACTTGCATAAACAGTTCTTGGAGAATATTGTTCTGATGCTTAACAAGCAAGGAGCACACAACAGGAATGACCCCCAATCACAAGTTTGTTAAAGTGGCAAACTGCTGCCTCAGCCAAAACTGCAAGGACAGGTGCTCGGCTTTCCCTGTCCTTCAAAAACCCTGACCCTGATTCAACTGGGGGTCACCAAGTGTTCCCCAAATACAGGAATAAGCTGAATAAAGCCTTTGTCAGCCTCCATTTGAGTCCCTTAAATCATTTTCTTTTCAGTCTTACCTATACAAACACATATGAAATGCACACATATGATGTACATACACACGTATACATATGCATATAATGTGTGTGAAGACAAGTTATCAAGCACTGTCACAATCAGTGTACTTAAAACATGCCAACAACCCTACGAGGTAGGCATGAGGATGAATTAGCTTCCTCACTTCATAAGTGAGAAAAATTAAAGTTGAGAGTTAGGTGGACTGGCCCAAGTTCCCCAGCTGCTTATGACGTATTCTAACTTGGACCTCCATGTGCCCTGCTTTTTGCTGCGTTACATCATAGCATTTCATGTTTGTGTTCAGGGATCCTTGAGAATTTGCCTGCCATTCTTTATTCTCTCACACCAGGGAGCACCCTAAAATCCAGGACAAAGTGTAGATGATCCAGTGTCTTGGAATCAATGGTCAACCCCTGTGTTAGGTTACATGCGTGTATTTGTGATTATGTCGATGTGTGAATGAATGATTTGCGATCATATACAATACCTTCTCATTGTGGAAAAGTAGAAAATGCAGAAAATTATTAAGCACAAAATTTCCTTTAGCCAATCACTAATAATCACTGTTAAAAGCCAGTGTATATCTTTCATAAACACACACATGTGAATCTTATACTCTTTATGCCAAAACAAGACATGGATATTAAAGAAAGTGCAATTATAAGTTAGTCTCACTCAAGAATAAGATGCAAAATTTTAACAAAAATATTAGCAAGCTAAATCCCACAATTTATAAAATAATACAATATGACTGCATTGATTTATTCCATTCATTTATGTTTGGTTTGACATTATACAAGTCCTTATTTTAACATATCACATTAACAGATTTTTTTTAAAAAATACGATCTCAGCGAGTTAGAAAAAATAAGTTCTATTGCGTACAGTTGAGCTAAGCATCTATAATTACCATAATTCACTGCATGCTATCAAATGGCTAGAAGAGAGGAGATCAAGTGTCCTCATCACAAAGAAACGATTGTTCTGTGATGATGAATATGCTAATTATCCCGATTTGATCATCACACATGGTATACAGTATTGATACTCAACTCTGTACCCCACAAATATGGATAATCAATTACATTTCCATGAAAAATGAAAATAAATTAAAAGTACAGTCTCAACAGATGCAGAAAATGCATTTTAAAAATAACATTCATTCATGAGAAAAACATTAAAGTGGGAAGAGGCAGAAATGTCCTTCATCTGGTAAAGTGTATCTGCCATAAATATCATATGCATTAGTGGACTATTAAAATCGTTTTCACGTCTATCAGCAACAAGATGAGAATGCTTCCTTCTCTTCAATATTGGCTTAAAGGCTTCAGCCAACACAGCAGGAAAAGAGGAAAATATAAACATATACTAAACAGAAGGGAACAAACAAAACTGTCACTATGTATTTACATATATATAGTCTACATGGAAAACTCAAAAAAAGTTTACAGAGAAACAACTTAGAATTAGCTAGAAAATTTAGCAGACTTTCAGAACGTGAGTTCAATATATGAAAGACAATTGCATTTCTGTACATCAACAACAAACAATTAAAACATCGAATTTTTAACATGAGAATAGCACCAAATATGGTGGTCTCTTGAAGACTTACCCTGGAGACTTTGCTGTGGAAGATTTCCTGTAGAATGCTAATATCCTAGAAAAAACAACAGGTCATCGATGGAAAGTAAAAGTGGTCCTTTGCTGGCACCACAGGAATGACCTTTCATTTCTAAGTTATTTTTAGAAAAAAAGTCTGTTTTTGTTTATTTTATTTTATTTGAAAAGACTATTGAGAAATGAGGGGCAAGCAGTGCCTTGAGCCTGAGCTCTGGCTTAAAAGAGGCTTAAGATTTCAGAACCTTAGCAGGGATGGTACAGACCCAGAAAACTGCCATTGCAAAGCTACAGGGTTTTTTTTCTTTGTATTTATTTATTTTTATTGTTTATGAATATTCATGGGGTACAAAGCAAATTGGCACCACTCGTGCCTAAGACGTGCTGGCCAGATCCATACTGGCAGCATGCCCATTACCACAAATCGTGATTATACCCCATGTCCCCCACCCAATTATCCCCCCAATTATCCCCAATCTCCCTCCCCAGCACCCTTTCCCTACTGCATTTTCTGTATCCCTAGGTGTGTTCTCTGCCTCTGCACATCTAACGCACCACTGTGGTCTTTCCTTCCTTCTGTCTCTCTTAGCTCCCACTTATGAGTGAGCACGTGTGCTACTTATCCCTCTATGCTTTGCTTATTTCACTCAAAATAAGTTTCTCCAAGCTTATCCATGTTGTTACAAATGGGAGAATTTTATTCTTTTTTATGGGATAGTATTCCATGGTGTATACATACCACAGTTTCCTTATCCAGTCGTCCACTGATGGACATTTAGGTTGGTTCCATATCCCGGCTATTGTGAACAGAGCTGTAATGAACATGGTAGTGCAGGTATCCCTTCAACATGATGATTTCCATTCCTCTGGGTATACCTAGAAGTGGGATTGCTGGAGGAGGTAGAGCTTGGAATGCACCTCCATTGCAGGATATTCTTTTCTCTGGAAGTCAATGCAAATGGGCCATATATCCATGCAAATGTCAAGCAGAGGCAGCCAAACGGTGACGCCACAGAGCTGAGTGATTATGCAGAGGGAATATGTGTCATAAGCAGAGAACGGTGACGCCACAGAGCTGAGTGATTATGCAGAGGGAATATGTGTCATAAGCAGAGTCACATCTCTACAGGCTCCCTAAGGTCCCTTTCAGATGGCACCTGGCTTGCACTCTTACTTGCTCCCAGGCAGTCAGGTGGGCTCTCATTCAAGCTGATGCCCACAGGAAGTCAGAAGCTTGAAAATCAGAAGCCAGTGGGAAGGACAGGAGGGCAATCTGGAGGAGAACCACAAAAAGACACAGGTGGGCTTGGTAGAGCTCAATCTGGACCAAAGGGCTAGTGGCCGACATACGCTTTTCCTTAAGTCCAAACAACCCAGATCAAAGATAATATTTCAAAGGAAAGGAGCCACACTTTCTTCATACTACCAAGGGAGAGATGCAACGTGTCAGCTTAGGGCCAGTGTCACAATCCTGCTGACGCAGCCAATTGTATTGCTAAGAGACTAAGCCAGTTGCATGGCTAGGCAATTCTTAACTAAAGCCAGATGCTTCATTATTTTAGTTATGCTCTTTTCCATTTGTATTGTCCGGGCTAAGGGTTAGGACCCACAGATCCTTCAAACCCATTGTATCGTACAGACTGGGTCACAGACCCCTCACATGCCAGGCTGGGTCACAGGCCCCTCACACACAGGTCCATGCCAGGTAGTTGGGAAAGATCCTGGGAGTCACTGGCAGACGGCACGAGCTCAGTCCTCAGTCCTCAGCTTCCTTGGCAGTGGCTGTGGCGGCAGTGGCTGTGGCGGTGGCGGTGGCAGTCACGGCTTACAGCAGATCCAACAGCAGTGGTGGTGGAGGCCTCCCCATGGCCTCCCCCCACCAGCGTCATCCTCAGGGTCAGGGGGCACTGTGGATCAGAGCCACTTATCCTTTATACTCAAGTCCAATCACCCCAGACACCCGGGTGCACATGCGCAATTACATAGACAATAACCAAGGAACACCTGGGCGCACGTGCATATTTACATCAGATGCTCGGCAAGACTCCAAACCCTCGAGGGAACCTGGTCATTTATCTTCCCTTTCCCTACACAGTGGAAATAGCCTCCCACCCCTTCCCTCCTCACTTTTCTTTTCTTTTTTTAAGAATGTGGGACTTTATTTCTGCTGCGATGGTGCTGCAGGGGTCACTCACTTGTGGGCTTGGGTCTGAGTGTGCACCCGGGACGTGGATATCTTTCAATTGTCAGTGATCCTGGGAAGAGGAGGGTCCCGAAGGAGGAAATGAGGACTTGGAAACCTGACCTGAGAAGGGAGAACAAATTCTCTCTGGGTCTTACTTTCTTTGTCATGGAACACACAGACACGCTTCTAGACTCTTTCGGCCAGTAAGAGAAAGGTGGCCTCTGCCATCAGGGGGCATCCCAAAGACGCAGAAGAAAGGCTCTGAAGTCACCCTGCTCCGTCTGACCCTGCGATTTCTGAAAGCAGCCATGGCTCCGGTGGAGTGCACGGACCTTCCATTCCTTCCTCGAACACAGTCAGGCTCTAACATTCACTGTGACTTTAGTGCCGGCTTCAGTGGACAAACTCAGGAACTTCGACTGGACTTTCCAAGACCAGTGGTTCTCAAAGTGCAGCTCTCAGAGGAGCAGCATCAGCATCCCCTGGGAACTTGTTAGGAATGCAAATTTGGGGTTCCATTCCACACTTGCTGAACCCAGCCCTCTGGGATCGGTGGTTTAACAAGCCCTGCAGGTAATTCCAATGCACACTCAAGCTTGAGGACCCCTAGGTCTGCAGTAACGTCTCATGCAGGGGAGGGGTATCCAATCGAATTTAACTTTTAATGTGACCACATTTGAACCCACTGCCTGGTAAGGCCTGAGTCTCAGTCATTAATGCTGTTCACCTAATATTTGCAGTTATCTGCTTTCTGGGCACTTAGTAGGATTAGATTTCCTGGCCCCCTTGTGGCCATAAGACTAGTTCCTGCCAGTGAGTTCTCAATGGAAGCGCGTAGAGTCAGCGTATGACTCGACAGAGTCAAGATAGTGGCTGCTCCCTCAGCCTGGGTCCCAGAGCAAAGAAGCCTGGAAAAGGGCTTGTTGTTGTAAACCACTGAGATTTGGGGATTATTTGTAGCTGTGGCATAGCTCAGTCTATCCCAACTGATATCACCTGAACCTATGACCATTTGTCCTAAAATTTCTGCCGATGCTCTTAATTCAAATATCCTGTCCCATTTTAAAACCATAGGTCCCAGTTTTTGTTCCCATCAACGTGATCTGTTGGTTCTGTTCTGTTTCCCCCCTGTGGTCTAACACAGAGCTGGGACACGATAGGAGCTTCATAAATATTGTTATGGATCTATCATAATCCACATCCATTTCAAAAGACCACTCCTCCTTGGTAGACCATGTTTCTGTCTGTAAAAATCTACCCACTGCAAAGTGTTCCTCATATTTCCCCCTCCAATGGTTTCTTTCCCTCTTGATGCTACTTAAATCCAGCATTGGAGTCTCCTTGCTTTGTTTTAACTATTAACTGTGATTAGACACTCCAAGGGCTCTGGAACAACCAGGCAATTGAACATGTGTAATTTTCCTGATTATTTCCGTGACTCAACCCGGAACAAATAAAAACAAACAACAGAAATTAAAGGAGTGTTTGTTTTCTCAGCGAGATCACTGTGGATTTACACCTCTTTCCTATTTGTGCTAATGAGAAGTACATGAGTAATTCCTCCACAGTGAACACAACCCTGAAGTCCTTTCAGTGACATTCTAAACTGGTAGAAAGAATTTAAAGCTATTTTGGTGCATGTTACGAAAAATACCAACTACCATGTACCACACTTGAGTTCAAACATCTTTCCAGAACTAGGCCATGAGCTGCTGCAGATGTGGGATCATGGTTTATCTTACCTTTGAATCCTTAGGGTGTAGCAAATCTGGCCTGATAGAAGCGGTCAGTGCATGTGTTTTGTTCAATGAGTGAATGAATGAAAAAAATCAAACTTTTCTTTTAAATTATTTCACTAGAAGAAATTAAAGACCAAATTTTGTTTAATGACTCTTAGGAGAGATTCAAGACTCTTTGTTTAAGGGATTTTGCCTTGCTAGAACCATTAAACTCTAAAATGTGTTTGTCTCATCCCAGGAACCTCATTCTGCCAGTGTCCTTGTTTAAAGACATGATGGACCTGTGACTAGAAGACTAACTAGGGACATTTGACAATAATTCTCACACTATTTTTTAGTAAACACTCACTATACTAATTAAACAAAACCAATGAAAAACTAATGCTTTAATCTGAAAAAGGATGGTGATCCAACTGTTCCTGATCTCGGCGACGCACTATCAGCAGTCACGGTGTCAACAGAATGACCTCAACAAAGGCCCAAGTTCCCGGGGTTTCCTTGTGGGAGATTTCAGGGCTTTACCCCAGAATATTTAATAGTTAACAACCTGACTCTGATTCCACAGTCTGAAGTAAAGCAAAGGACTCTGTTCCCCGGAGGAAGCTCTGGCGAAGGAGGCCACGGGGGAAATGAGATGCCACCGCCCCTGCCCCCATATACCTCCTCATTCTTCACGTCTGCTCCTGGATGGATTACTGTCCTGAGTAGTGGAGGATACTGGAAGTGGAGTGAGATAATTTACCCAATTAACTTGTCCTAAAAATCTTTTCACTGTGCCTTAATTAAAATTTTTTTTTGGAATCCAAGTTTCTATTTTCAAATTCAAATTAGTCATAGGGTAATTTATACTTTGGCATGAATTAGTTTCCATATCATGCATTTTTTTCACTGAATCCTTCGCCCACTTAGAATAACAGAACAGTAAGCAACTTACACTCAACTCCTTTTATCTGGTTTCCTATATAACATGTGAGCGATTACATTATTAGGGAGAGTTTGACAGAGAACAAAGACACACTTATCTATGTAACTTTCTTCATGTTTGCCGTCCTAGAATTAGGTCATTAGAGTGAATACTCCTTTGTATTGCCCTTTTTTATTAGGATTATCAGTTGCAAGCAACAGAAATAAACTCTGGCAAAGTTTAAGCAAAAAATGAACTTATTATAAGAATACAAGGTAGTTCACATAATCACCAAAAGAGGACAACAAGGCTCACAAACTATGCAGATGGAACGATGCCTCAAACCAGCTCAGAGAGCCTGTGAGGTCTCCATCACCAGTGCCTTCCAGCTCCAGGTCTCCATCACCAGTGCCTTCCAGCTCCAGGTCTCCATCACCAGTGCCTTCCAGCTCCAGGTCTCCATCACCAGTGCCTTCCAGCTCCAGGTCTCCATCACCAGTGCCTTCCAGCTCCAGGTCTCCATCACCAGTGCCTTCCAGCTCCAGGTCTCCATCACCAGTGCCTTCCAGCTCCAGGTCTCCATCACCAGTGCCGTCCAGCCCTAGACGCCACAGCTTGTCCCACCACCTACTGGCAAGGATGCTGAAGTTTGCCGTGACCCTTGCTGCCAGCACTTCTCTGGACATTCAGTCTTTCTGCCCTGCCATGGCCACCAAAGTGGAGACTAAGAGAGGCATCTGGTGCCTGGCATGGAAGGCAACCTCTGCTTCCTATGAGAACACGTAAAATAAAGATAGTGACAGTTTTCTAAAAATTGTTAGATTGTAAGTTTCTCCAGAGTTTAGATTTCTGCCATGGAATATCCCTATTTTATTGTGATTTTTGATATATCAAAATTCTTTGTGTATTTATACCCCAGTTAAAATAAATGGCATAGAACTTTGTATCTTCAAATAGTTTGTACTGAACCAGGTCACTGTTCTGAAGCAGGATGGGGAAAAGGAGAAGGAATATGACCCAATTTTCCTAATACCGAAGAAATCCCAACATGAGTTGATGGTTTGGAGACTTAAGAATCTTTAGGGGAAGAAAACGTGCAAGTTAGATCCGGGGGGGAATGTGCATTGTTTTCTTCAGGTTAGGATTCATTTCCTAAACACAGTATATCTACACTGTGATTTGATTGTCATGGAATTTCCCTTGGTGTTTTTCTGGTTTGCATTATGTTGTTCCAGCAACATCTGGAAGAAACCAGAGTTAAGAAACTTCATAGATTACGTGCTGTCAATGTCTGCTCCAACTAGATCTCTTTCACTTGGTGGCAATAGATCCAGAGAGCACAGCATGCCGAATCAGAGCTGAGAAGCCTGGGTTCAGTTCCTGACCTCATGGCTGCACCCCAGTCACCACGGTGGACAGACACGGACCATAAACTTGAAATGGTTTTGGTAGAGGAGCAAGTTTGAGTGCCTTAGTTCCCACTCTGTTTCCCTAAATACCTCCATTTCAGGACACGTGCAGACACAACAAGCCGAGAGTTCTAGGTGAATATGAGGATGCTACCACTGGCCTGAGGACAGTTTCAGGGGATGCCATACAGAGTCATGTCAACCAGCACAGAATCACAGGATTTAAGTGGTCATTTAAAGTCACCTTGACCAAGTGCCTCGCAGGAGCATCCTCTACAGCATCCCTGACTGGCGCTTGTCTCAGCTTCTAGTTGAAATCTCCCACCGGTTACCAGGACCCCTTGGCCTCCCAAGCCAGCCCATCCCATTGCCGAACGATGCTCATGGTTTGGAAGTTGAGCCTGACTATAAAACTCGATTTTACCCAATGGTCCTGCTTCTTGCATGGGCCCATAGGAAACTCCAAATGGCAGTCTTTCAAATCTTTGAAGACACTTGTCTGTCAACAAACACTACGTTGTGTCAAGTCTGCCTCCTTAGCATGTCTCATAGCTGCTGTTCCTGGTGTCCCATGAGACCTTCCTGCCTCCAGTCTTGCCTCCTCCCATCCACCTGTAGCACATTAGCCTGGGTACTGTTTCCAACAGAAACATCTTCTAAAACACCCTCAGGGAGCTTCTTCCTGTGCTCAAAGGAAAGCTCCGTTTTTAAGCCCTGTTAGTCCTTCATGATCTGCTCTTTGCTTCTTTCTCCAGGCTCATCCCTCGTCATTCCTTACCTTTCACACAAAACCTATCAAAGTCTGAACAGCGTTGAGTTCCCAAACCCATCCTGCTCTCCCGAGTGAGCCACACTCACGCCCTCCACGTGCTCTGCCCTTTCCTATCAAATGGGCCACTCGTGCTCCTCCTCAGACCCCGGCGGCCCCTCACGGCTGGAGCAGCTGCCTCTCCTGGCGTCCACTCTTAGTCTGTGCTATACACATTAATGTGTTCACTGAAGTCATCGATCCTCTGTCTGTGTTCACACTACAATGTAGCTCTGTGACAGAGAGGACTCTATGGTCTTGCTCGCTGGCAGGTCCCCGCCTTGCGGTTCCGTCCCTGGCATGTTGGAGCAGCGCCATCACTCTCTGTTGAATGATGAATCCCTTCCTCCTGCAATGGAGCCACCAGATTATCCATGATCCTGGTCACTCCCCCCATCACCCCATGTCCCTACAAGTTTATCAGTGCTACACCGAAAATTTGACACCCAAACTCAGCCTTGATCCCGAAGTCAACAGAGGGAGGAAAAAACCCCAGAAAAGAATCTAAAATTTTGCGTGACGTTTTCCTCGTTCTGCTCTGCTTACTTTGAAGCTACTAGCCACTGGGTCAGAATCCCAGAATGTGGGATCTTAGAAGGTTAGTGATTGTGTTGGCATTTTTGTCTCTCCGTATGGGAATTAACAATCACCTAGCCCTAAGCTGTATAATGTGTGTGGTAAGCCAAACTTAATAGCTATTAATAAAATATTGATGCATTTATTTATCTGGCCAAATATTTGGAAATAGCCTGGACGGTTTCCAGATGGTGACTTCATCCCGGCATCCTGTGATGTGAAAGTCACTGCTGAGCTGTGCTCTTTACCACACACCTCGAAGGTTATTTTCTTCACGTGTACACGTGATGATTTTATTAGCTGTCTCAAACAGTGGTCCCAGAGCAACCTTTCCTCTTGACAGCACTGAGGGAGTGTATTCAATGTATTTAAAGGTTGTTCCCAAATCTTCCATTCTCTAGCTCTCGGTTTTAAGAAATTTCTAATAGAATGTTCTTAACTTGTATACCACTTGATCATCTATCACACTTCACTCTTCTGAGTGTTTCCAATTATTTTTCTCACTATTCAACTTTTTCTATCAATCTTCATCAGCAGCAGTGAATCTTATTTCAGTGTAATAGTCCATTTGATCTTTCCTCACCGACATTCATTCTATGGATTTCTAGAGCCCCTGTACACAGCCTAACCATTTTCATACATCTTAAAACTTCTAACCCTTCAAAAAAGGTAAATAAGTGCAAAAATGCATCGAATTCTGTGATTAAATATCAACATGCACAGAAACATCTGCAATTCTTGCAGTCACTGCATATTTTTTACAATTTACAAGATTTATAAACAGACATAGTGGTCACATCATCAATGGATACTTCCATATAAATTGGCAATATGACTGGTAAAATCACATGAAAGTTATGCTCAGACGCATGATGAGAAAACTTACCTAAGCAGTGTAGATGATGGAAGGACAAATGGATGAATGGAGAGAGACAGAGACTAATTTTCCTTTTACCCATTTCATGATTTAAAATGAGCTTTAGGATGAAGGCCTTTTTCTTTTTTATTGAGCACGGAGTGACCAGGAGGAACTCGGAAGAAGCTGTGCTGAAGTCAGGTGCCAGCTAAACAATGACACCAACTGTGCAGTCTTGGGCAAGTAACCTCTTCCCTCTGGGCCCAGTGTCCGTATGTGCAAAAAGCAATAAGTTTTATGAAGTTTCTTCTACTTCCAAAAGCATGATTCTATAATACTAAAAATGACTCTGCAGATACCAAATCATGTGTGTGGTGTAGCACACTTTTATTACAACTGAGAGAAAGATATGTGGAAGGGAAGGGGGTGGTGTGGGAGAGAACGTGGTAGAGACTGCAGACAGGGCATAAAACTACAATTAATTGACAAAACCTGGTTTAGTCAGAGGCCAGATGAGCTAGGCCTGTGAGCCAGGAAGGCAGAAATGGGATGCGTCCACCAGGACAAAAGAATCACAACGACAGGAGGAGACCATCTGGATGAGGAGACTGGATGAAAACATTCAGCACCTACCAAGAAATTAGTTAATATTTGCAAAGCACTAGAACAGTACTTAGCAAACTATAAGTGCTCAATAAAAATCAGCCATCACTATTACAGTTGCACCTTTTTACAATAGGTAGCTTTCTAGAAATATCATAAGACTCAAAACATTATCCATGAATGCTTTAATTTATTGCTAAAGCACAGAAAAGTTTAAATATCCACTGGCCCACGGGGATATGGAATTTCCTTTGCGTCTTCAGTCTTTTTCAGAATAGGCATGTCCACAGGCAAGCGGAAGAGGTGGAATGGTTTCTAGGAGGCACTTCCTGCTCGTGTCCACAGCTACAGGGCTGCTGTTCGTGGGGCAAGCCCACGGGAGTGATGCGTACATATGCTGAGAGAGTGTGTGCCGGGCAGCTGCTGAAGGGGACTGACGTGAGGACATCCTGTGAGGTCCTGGGAGGGTGGGCAGTAGCATTCTCCAGGGGCTTCCGTGGCAATCCTGAGGGGGCCTGAGCTTGAGGTGGCTGGGGATCTCATTGTTCCTGCCTGTTAGTGCTCATGCAAGCTGTATGCAATAGCACTACCTGCCCATGTGAAGAGTGCTTGCAGGGAATGTCAACTGAGCGATGACCGGCCCTGCCGGGGACCCTGCATGACTGTCCCCATGTGCTCCACATTCCGAGTGGACTGGATGGCTCGTGGGACGCATGAGTGGGGTGGCCCTTGCATGAAAGTAATACACATCTTATTAGATAAACTGTATTTCCAAATGTCCTAAGGAAGCCTGAATTTTTTTTAAACGATAAGATGGATGGTCCAGTGAGGCGAGCAACCCTCTTGTACGGTGAGGATAAGGATCTAACCATTGGTGTGAGTCTGCACCTTCATACACCGTGTTTTGTTTTTTACAGTTAGATATGTCTCTACCATAGTGGCTTTGTAAAAAATGTCTCCAAAATTTAATGTGCACTGAGATGTAAGAATATTTGTGATCTTTTCACAGGTGGCAAGCTGAATGACACAAGGAGCATTCTCATTAGCTTTAGCTACTCTAGCAAGTAGACAAAATGTGTCTATGTATGAATTTATTGGGATAGATTAGTATTACAAACAACCCTAACATTTCAATGTCTTATCAAATCCCTCTGCCACGATGATTTCCATTCCTGTGGGTTTACACCCAGCCGTGGGATCGCTGGGTCATAGGGCAGCTCTACTGTAGTTGTTGGAGGAACCTCCACACAATTTTCCATAATGGCTGCACTAATTTACAGCCCCACCAACAGTGTAGGAGGGTTCTCCACACATGTCCCTTCTCTCCACATCCTTGTCAGCATTTGTTATTCTCTATCTTTTTGATCATAGCCGGTCTAACTGGGGTGAGATGATCTCTCTGCATGGTTTTGATTTGCATTTCCCTGATGCTGAGCGGTGTTGAGCATGTTTTCATATGTGTCCGTTGTCCATTTGTATATCTGCCTTTGAGAAATGCCTACTCAGCTCCTTTGCCCTTTTTTTAACCAGGTTACTTGTCTTTTCACCATTAAGTTGTATTTGAGTTCCTTGTATATTCTTGGTATTAATCCTTTGTGGGATGCATAGTATGCAAATATTTTCTACTACTCTATAGGTTGTCTTTCTGCTCTTTAATTGTTTCTTTTGCTGTGCAGAAGCTTTTTAGTCTGATATAATCCCATTTGTTTACTTTTCCTTTTGTTGCCTGTGCTTTTGGGGTAATATTCATAAAATCTTTGCCCAGCCCTACTTCCTAAAGTGTTTCCCCTGTGTTTTCTTTTAGGAGTCTTACAGTTTCAGGTCTTATATTTAAGTTTAATTCTTTAATCCATTTTAAGTTGATTTTGGCATACGGGAAGTAGGGGTCTAATTTCCTTCTTATACATATGGATGCCCAGTTGTCCAGCACCACTTATTGAAAAGGTGGTCTTTCCTCCAGTGTATGTTCTTGTTGCCTTACAGTTGGCTGTGAGTACGTGGGTTGGTTTCTGGGTTCTCTGTTCTGTTGCATTTGTCCAAGTGTCTGTTTTTATGTCAGTCCTGTACTATTTTGGTTATTATAGATTTGTAATATAATTTGAAGTCAGGTAGTGTAATGTCTCCAGCTTTATTTATTTATTTATTTATTGCTCAGTATTGCTTTGGTCATTTGGGATTCTTTGTTGTTCCATGTGAATCTTAGGATTTTGTTGTTGTTGTTGTTGTTTCTGTGAAGAATGTCACTCCCACATTCATCGCAGCTCTATTTACTGTAGCCAAGAGTTGGAACCAACATAAATGTCCATCGACAGATGACTGGATAAGGAAAATGTGGTATATATACTCAATGAAATACTACTCTGCCATAAAAAAGAATGAAATCCTGTCATTCACAGCAACATGGATAAGCTTAGAGAAAATTAGTGAAATAAGCCAGGCAAAGAAAGAGAAATACTGCTTGTCCTCACTCATAAGTGGGAGCTAAAAAGTAAGTAAATAAATAAAATTTAAAAAGAAAGAGATGACAATCACAATAATATGTTGAGCTTTCAAAAGGAGAGAATAGAACTGAGGTTACCAGAGGTAGAAAAGGGGTGGGGGAGGTAAGGGAGAAATCGATAAAGTGCCATGAAAACAATAACATTGTATTATATTGAATATACTAATTATCCTGACTTGACGTCACATATTGCACATAAGTGTTAATAGGCAACTCTGGACCCCACAGACATGTATAATTAATTATGTTTCAATAAAAAAAATTTGTAAATGTCTTACAATTTTGAAATTTTTTTTGCTCATGTCTCTCAGCTCAAGATGAGGTTCTTCTCCAAGGGATGACTCAGAGATCCGGGCTGCTTCTTTCCTGTGGCTCTTCATTTGAGAATCATGGGGAGGGGGATGAGTGAGCACAGAGGACCATGCACCGATATTAACAATGTTGGGGTGCAGAAAGCTGTTACCCCAAAGTATGGCACATGCTGGACTAAAGAAGCAGCCTCAAGGTCTCTCTGACCACTCCCCTACCACCCCCTGTCCCTCAATTCTCTGTCACTCTCCAAAGCACTGGATGAAGCTGTTCCCTCATCTGCCTGAAGTCCAGACCTGCCCAGAAGAAGACAATTACTTCTGGTCCTTTCTCTGAGTTTTCATTAACTTAACTCACTCCACTCGAAGACTGGCTGGCATTTGTCAACATACCTGGACTAACTTTTGTCACAGACTATTGTCTTATATTTCCATCCCATTCAGTATTTTGAAGAGAATCATTTACCAGTTAATGTCCACTCTGTGGGCCAGATAGACTTTGTCCCAGGCCATCGTATGTTCTCCAGGCGCGTTGAGCCCCCCTAAGAATCACTGGAGGAGGGGACAGGGAGGGGGAAGAGGAACAGGTGAAGGGTCACGAAAATCAACTACAATGTATATTGAGAAGCTAAAATTTTTAAAAAAGAAGGAAATTATGTAATTATACATCTCAAAATATTAATCGGTCTCACTTTGGGGTCGATTGTTTTAATAATCGATTGGTTAAATCAGAGAAGGAAGAGGACGATGCAGAGGTATTCAGGCAGAGGGAGTGTACGCAGCCAATGGAGGATGAACCGTCCATCCGAAGGAACCACGGGTGGCAGCACATCCACTCCTGTCCTGAGCGCAGGAGGGAGAACAGCAGAGCACAGCCAGGTAAAACCCAGAGGGAATTTTGAAACCATCAGTTGAGGTCACCAATTTTAAACTCTTGCCTTCCGAATGTTTCTCTACAGCTACTGCTGACTGATTTAAATTTCACCTTCGGTGGACACTTTCCAAGCCCCCCTGATGTCAGCGTCCCTGAGGCGGGCAGTTGTGTTTATGCAGCTGGTTTCCCATCCCAGGACTGGGGCTCCCTGCTTTTCTGCCTCAAGCCTTTCTGCTGAGCCTTGCAAGACCCTGTACCCTGTGCTCAGGCTCATCCCAGAAGTCTGAGGGGTCTTCAAAAAGTTCTTGGAAATATTCATATTATCTTTTAATTTCATTTTTCCATGAAACTTTTGAAGTACCCTGGTAGAGGGGAATCAGTACTCCCCGGGCATCCCTCTGCCAATGGGTCACAGGAATTGGTGGATGAATGCCCCAGGCTCCTGACATTCAGAAGGACAATTCTGAGGTGCATTTACCCTGTTCTTAGAGGTCCCCAGGGATCTGAGCTTCAGCTGCAGCAGTGGGAACCAGCGCCACTGCACTCTCTTTGTTGGAAGCGTCCTCTTCCATCCCACATCCAGCACTCTGGCTTCCAGCAATCAGTCCCAAATAAAATACCTGTATCGGGCTCTGCTTTTAGAGAAAACCAGACTGAGACAGCCCTCCGTGAAGGACCTCTTCTGGAGGCGGTGCTAATGAGGAGTGCCCTACCCAAAATGTGAGTGCTGGATCGGGCAGAGGGGATGGGGAGGCGAGGTGGAGAGGGGAAGGAAAATGAGGAAGCCGGATCATCACCTACGTTGCTTCCCCAAAGAAGGGGCTGTAAATCAGCCTGTAAGAGTTCACCTGTGCAATGTCTGGGCCAAGTTCAAGAGGAGGATCCTGCTGCTTCCAGGATCAGGTGTTGACAGATGGCTGACCACAGAGGCATGGAAGCATGCAAGCTCAAGCCCCAGCCGCACGGTGACCTCAGCTGAGAAGAGAGCTCTGGGAAGGGGATGGAGCCAGGACAGGCTGAGAGGCAGGGAGGTGCTGGGAAGAGGACAGCATGTGCAGCTAGCCGATGAAGTCACAGTCAAGGGAGAAACAAGGTCAGGCGCTTCCAGAGCCCCTCCAGGGGCTCATCACTGGGCTAAGGGCTGGACTTACGTAACCCAGGTTTGCCAGGCCACTCCAGCCCAGGAGCAAAACTGAACACCTATTAAAAGAAAGAGCTGCATTTCATCTGCTCTTGCACCTACCTTCTGTTGCAAAAGTTCCAGCCCCAAAGGATTTTTGATGTGCCCAGTGGGGCCAAACTTGTGCTCGGCAACAAGTGCCAGCATTTGACATGTAGAATTCCCATCTTCTTCCTCTCTTGCTCTAACCACTGTGCAGTAAAAACCGGCAAAGCTACCAGAAGACGAGGGCACCACAGGGTCTTGCTTCTGGGTCCACATCCAACCGCCTTCCACCAGGCCTTCTGGCACCAAGGCCAGTTTTGCTGTGTCAGCACTTCCGCAGGGCACTGCCACCCCCAGCACATCCACAAGCCATCACCACGTCATCAGAGACCACTCTGCCTCCTCCCTAGGGAGTAGCACTACCATTGGGGGGAACCATGGACACCCCTGCTGGACATCAGCCCCCCACATAGTGTCACTGCTGTTTGTCCTGCCTCTGTGGTATAGCTGTTTGTCCTGCCTCTGTGGTATATTGTTATCCTTGAGATGTCAATGCGTGGTGGTGTCCAGGGCAAAGGAGAAAGCATTTCTTTCTCAATCTGTCATTTTCCACTCGTTTGGAAGTATGAGTGGAAAATAATAGGGGCCAATACATACTAAGTTTTTAACTTAAGCCAATGTGTTGATCACACGATCACGTGCCCCCAAAGATGACCACATCTCTAATCCCCAGCACCTGTAAGTATGTTACCTTACCTGGCAAAAGAGACTTTGCGGGTGTGATTAAATTAAGGACTTTGAGAGGGGGAGATTACCCTGGATTATCTGGGTGGGCCCAGTGTAAGCAGAAGACTCCTTCTAAGTGGGAGGTGAAGGCAGGACAACGAGAATCCCAGAGCAACCTGAAGGTGCCACCCTGCTGGCTTTGAGGATGAGGAAGGGGCCACAAGCCAAGGGATGCAGCAGCCCCTAGAAACTGGGAATGGCAAGGAAACGGCTTCTCCCGAGCTCCAGAAGGGACGAAGCCCTGCCAGCACCCTCATCTTAGAAAAGTGAGAACAATTTCAGACTTCTGACCTCGAGTACTATAAAACGCTGAATTGGTGTTTTGTGAACCACTCAGTTCATGGTAATTTGTTCCAGCAGCTGTAGGAGACTAACAGCCGAGTTCTGGGCCAGGCACTTCACAAGCACCGTCTCACTTAATCCTGCCAGGAACCCGAGGGCAGGCACACTATTAGCATCACTTTACTAGCGGGAAACTGAGTAAGAGAAGATTGGGGTTAGTTGCCCACAGTCTCACAGCTATCAAGTAGCAGACCCTGGCCCCATACCCAGGCCATCTTAATTCAGTCAGTGCCCTGAACCACTACACAGTGTGGGCTCCCAGCCAAGCATGAGCTGTGCCGGGTGTTTTGCAGCATTTGCATTGAAACAGCGGGAGCTGGAGCCTGCCAGGCCCCACCTGTGCAGTCTCAGAGGCTGTGTCTTACTGAGCCAGGGTGAACATCAGGAACTCAGTCTTTCTCTGTTCCCACAGGCCAATGAATGTTCCATCTCCACCCCTGTGCAGCCAAAGCCTTCTAAAGAAAACTGGGGCTGTCTTTACTGCTCCTGCCGTCAGCCTCACCTATCTCCTGACCAGTCATTTGCAGTGTAGGAAGCTCTACACTGAAGCATCTATCAGATCTTACAGTGGGAAGAACAAATATTGGAGCTTTACTGAACTTGCTGTGATTTTGGAATGCTCAGGGGAAGGACTTATAACCTGAGATGTACTAAAGGGGAGGGCCCAGTGTTGGTGCCCCTCTTTCCCAGCTTCGGCCAACTCCACCATCCTCTGAGTGTCCCTCCTCCCAGTCCCCTTGAGTCTGGGGCCCTGTGCCCCTGGGATTCTCTACCCCTCCTCATTTCTTCTTGCTGTCATCTTGCACTGGGTGCTGATGGGGAGAGGACATCTCTGAGCTGTGGCCACGCTGAGGATGGAAGGGCTGGGTGCTGAATTTCAGCCCAGTCTCCCCACCAGTAAAGGCTGTAGCTCAGCAAGGAGAGTATAATTATTCTCAGAGCCAGCACTGTCTAGTCTGGCACATCCTGACAACAGGGCTGTGACCACTTGTGAGTAAATGTCCCTCTCATCCATGGGCTGAGGATCATTTGGCGCTGCCCCAGGTCTGACATGGAAGAACCACCAGACCAGCTGTGAAGCATCTCCTTGGGCTCCTGGAGGAGCGCCATGACACCGTCTTTGATTCTACAGGACGGGCAGGTGGGGGCAGGAAGGAGGTTTCATGGTCCTTCCCAACTCTTCCTTCCTGCAGTGCCTGCTTGCAGGCTGGGCCAGGGGACACTGCAGCTGCAGATGCCATGCTGCCCTTAGAATGGGCCCTCAGTTCTGAGCCAAACTTGTCTGCCTGATTCCTGCTGACTCTGAGATCTCTCCAGGAACGTCCTTGTCTCCTTGCGCAAACAGATGACCCGAGGCCTTGAGCACATTAGTACATCTTTAAAGTTTCTTGCAGAGGTCTTTAAACCTACACTTTTGGAAGACAGAGAAATCAACCTTGTGTTGTAATTATTGTTGCGTTGGTGGTAGCTGTTGTTTTTCACCACTCTGATGGTTCTCTGGGCCTCTGCTCTCGGGATACAGACATTCATACACTGAGCAGCCCTGAGGGGGTGTGTGTGTAAGTGTGTATATGCATGTGACCTTCCTCCAACACCCCTAGAAGGCTGTGAGTCAGTCTTAACATTGGCCATATGTCTAGACCTCCCATATGGGAATCTGAAGCCCCATCAGGGCTTCCTACTGCCCCACTTGCTCCTGAGACAGCAGAGCCATTGTCCTCACTAAGGCTCCCTTGGGCTTTATATAAAAACTCCTTTGGGGCCCTTGGGTGAGTGGGAGGGAGCAGCAGCTCTCCTGAGCTCAAAGGCAACAGCCTGAGCTGGAAGCCACATGGGTTGGCCGCAAAGCCTTCTCGTTCACCACATCTTCTTCCTCCCTCTGAGGTATCAGGTTCTCCTGATTGGCTTCCTCCCCAAAGTCATCCAGCTTTCTCCCGTCCACCAGCTCTGACCCTTACTCCTGCATCAGTGCCTTGGGTTGAAGGTCTCAAAAACCCAATCCCCATAGTAAATGTCGAGGGTGGGAAATCCTGTTATGGTCATTGAAAGGTGGAGCCTTGAAGAGGTGATTGGATGGTAGGACCCTGCAGTAGTGAATGGATTAATAATGGTGGTCAGGGGCGTGGTTCTGAGGGCTTTAAAAGAAGAGCATGTGAGAGTCTCTCTATCTGCTCTGCCATTTTCTGCCATGTGAGATTCCTGCATCACTGTCACCACCAAGGCCCTCACCAGATGTGTTCCCTGGACTTTGGACTTCCCAGCCTCCAAAACTGTAAGTAATAAGTGTTGTTTTCTTATAAAATACCCAGCTCCAGGTATTTTGTTATAAGGAACAGAAATAGACTTATACAGCTGGGGACAGAGCAGACTGGACGAGGGTCAGTTCCTGACCAGGGACTTGGGATGCAGAGGGTTTGCTCCTCACCACCATGCTGCACACTGAGTTCCAGGTGGGCATGAATGACACAGCTGTGAGTCAGGTGGCTGAGAAGACAAGGGGTGGGATGGAAGACCAGGAAGTTCAAAGGAGGACTCAAGGAATGAGACACGGGGAGGGCGGGCTTCACCCATGCTGGACACGAAGGGCCAGTGCCAGGAGCAGCTTCTCACACTCCAACGTGACCTTGGCAGAGCAGGTGGGTTCGTTCTCACGGTCACTGCACTCGACCCCCGAACTCGGCCCCTAACGTCCCCTCAAATACTCCTAACTCACCTCAGATCGTGCCCTGGTGCTTTGACATGATTTTCTGGATTTATATGACATCCTTTCTCAGGCTTGGTTCTTACCACAATCATGGTAGGAGACTGTATTCGTTTACTGTGGCTGCTGAAACAGACTACCACAAACTCAGTGGCTTCAAACAGCCCACATTTATTCTCTTACAGCTCTGGAGGTGGGAAGTCTGAAATGAGCTTCCCCGGGCCACAGTCGGGATGGCAGCAGGGCCGCGCCCCTCCGCCTTTCCTCCTTCGTCTGAAGGCAGTGGCCTGGCACCTCCTGGTCTCCCGCTTCCACCACTGCCTCCCGCCTCTTCTGGGTCACATGTCCCTCTGCCTCGCTCTTAGAAGGACTTTGTGAAGCCTCTAGGGCCCACCCAGATAATCCAGGATGACCTCCCTATCTCAAGACCCTTAGCTCAATCATCTCTGCACAGACTCTTTTCTCATATAAGGAGGTATTAGTCCATTTCCTGCGTCAGCCCATTTTCTGTCACTGATAACAGATTGCCTGCAACTGAGTAATTTATAAAGTAATGGAATGTCTTACAGTTTGGGAATCTGGGAAGTCCAAGGACAAAGGGGTGCATCTTGTGAGGCCTTCCTCTTGGTGGAAACCCTCTGCACAGTCCCGTTGCGGCACAGGGCATCACGTGGCAAGAGGGCTGAGGGTGCTAATGTGTTCACACACTCTCCTTATAAAGCCGCCAGTGCCCTCCCATGATAACCCACTCATCCCAAAGGCCCCACCTCTCAAAACTGCCACATTTGGGGTCAAACTTCCATATGGGTTTTGGAGCGGACAAACATTCAGACCATAGCCGTAACATTGCCCGGTTCCAGGGAATAGGACCTGTTTACCTTCAGAAGCCATTACTCAGCTGCCACAGAGACATTCCCACCTCCCTCTAAGGCCTGGAGAGGGTATCAGAGCCATGAGAGGACTGGCTAATAAATGTCAGGATTCAAACCCATGTCTTTTAGCCTCTGAAGCCCAGGATTTTCCCACTCCATCATATTGCTTCTCATGAAATAGTTGTGAACTTCTAGATTTAGGGAATTACAGATTTACCCAGGATTCCCAAGATGGAAATAGATTCCAGAGCCTCTTAGAAGCCGGTGCCTGCTGCCTGCCCCAAGGGTGGTGGGGACATCTGCAATCCCTCCTCTGGCTGCAGCCCCCTGCCAGCTCCTCGTGGTGCAGGCTAAGCCATTCCAAGCCTCTGATGGTCCAGGAAGAGGGACCAGGTGGTCAGCAGAGCTTCACCATGGCCTTGAAACATGACTGGAGTCGGTCAGGAGTATTGTTTCCACAGAGGCAAGAGAGCACATTTATTACAGTACAAAAATACCTGTGTTGGCTAAATGCTCGCTCAAATGGTACCACAGCCATGGCTCTGCCCTTTCTCTGTGTCATCACACATAAATCCTAGTTTCACGAATCTCACGTGCATCCAGTATGCTCCTTTGAGTTGCTCCCAGAGCTGCAATCTCTTGCCATCTGTGTGAGCAAAGCAAACGTGAGCAGTGCCTACCTCACAGTCACTGGGAATTTCTGATAAATATAAACATATATTTTGGGAGCTTTGTGATGCTGCTACTGTTGCTGTACAAAGAAAACACAGCTTGACTCATACATACTATTACCTAAGATGAACCTCCAAGCAATGCAGAGCAATGTCGGCAATAATATTCCATTTTGAGGGCTGCTTTTTTCCCCATCAGACAGGTGTGCTTAGCTTTACAGGAGAAGCATTCCCAAAGAGTTGGCTATCCTGTACATTTTGCAAAGCAAATCTCATTTTCACATTGATTTCCATTATGTCAGAGATGTTTTCCCAAATCTTGTGTTGTTATTGCTTAGTTGCAATGACTGTGCAAACAAGGAGAGAAGGAAAGAGTGTATTTTCCAGACAGGACCAGCTGCCTATCTAGAAAGGACAGTCTAACAGGGAGCTTCTAGCTGCAGAATGTCTCTGAATTGCTTCTGTGAAATGACCAAGGCCCATTCTGACTCTGTCAACCTCCTCCGTTCTACCATGAATTTCTTGGTGAGGCAAAGGGCGACAGAGAGAGACTTGTCATGGAGAGATACAAATCAAGGCACATTTTTGCTTCAGCAGAGATGTGGGGCTGGGGAGGGCTCCGAGGGGGCAGGGGTAATAGGGGCCACCTGTCACAGTTACCAGGTTCCTTAAAATAGGAAGGCAGAGGGGGACAGTGAAAGCACTTGGAGTTTGGTAACAGACTGGATGGAGGTCGAATGCAGGTCTCATTCTGGCCTGGTGCGTTCATCCTCAGGCAGGTCAGATACATTTCTAAGCCTGTTTTCCCATTTGTAAAAGATCGGTAAATATACTTTCCTGGCAGGTGGTTGTGAGGATTAGACATAATCAAGAATGAAGGTCTGCAAACTTTTTCTATAAAGGGCCAGATAATAAATACTTTAAGCTTTGGGGATGTATGGTCTCTGTCACAACCAAAGCTATACCATTGCAGTACAAAAGCAGCCACAGACAACAGTAAAACGATGGCTGTGGCTGCATTCCAATAAAACTTTATTTATAAAAACAGGCAGCAGGCTGGACATGCCCTTTGGACCATAGTTTGCCAGCCCCTCATCTAGGATGTGCCTAGTACACAGTCTGGTTGGGGTGCTGGTTCTGGGCCTGTCTGTCCTCAGATTCATCCCCCGTCCTACTGCGCACCTCTCTGGATCACAGGGGCTGTCCCTTGTGAACTACAAGTCCCATCCTCCTTTGCCAACTGACTTCAGATGGATTTAGCCACTGGCAAGTACCAGCAGGACTTTGCGGGTGGGGGAGCTCTCTGCTCAGCCTGCGAATCCAGCAGTGGCTGGTCCCACTAGATAGCCCGGCCCTGTGGTCCCAGCTGCCAGCTCCTGCGCCCGGCCTCAGGGCTCCAGTAGGCCGCTCCTTCCTTTCCCGTCCGCCCACCTGGGGGTTGTAGAGACCGGTGTCCGGGCTGCTCAGCACCCCTGCTGGCTGTCCAGCCCCCGCCTCTTTGTAACTAGTTCCCCATATTCAGCGGCGTCTATTGAACTGTTTGGCTCGAGCTCATTTGTTTTCATGACTAGGCCCCGACTAAAAGAGCTTGTTCTCCATAAATGGCTGATGCTATTAACTTACTCACCTTAAACTCTGAACACTTTTCCATTTCATGAGGTAACAGTTCTGCGTAATAAATCAGTTCTTACACAGCAAATAGGTTCTTATACAGTTCCTATAAGGAGAAACGCAGAATCTTAGTCACTCGGTCGACAAGCATATAATGAGCGCCTGCTGTGTGCTGGGCACTACTCTAGGCCCTGGGAACACAACGGCGAGAGCGAGGTGCACAATCTAATACTAGCCGATGGCTCTATCCGTTGCCCTATTCGAGCCCTTCACCTTACACAGGACTTAATAAAAACACCAAAAGATAATCATAGTTAATGTTTATTGGGAATACAATTCGTGCCAGGCCCTCATCTAAGCATTTTGCACGAATTATCTTATTTAACTCTCATAACAGCCCAATGAAGTATTATTATTCCCAATTTGAAGTATTATCATCCCCATTTCACAGATCAAAAAAAAGTGAAGCACAGAAGTAAAATAACTTGTCTAAAAACATAGAGCTAGTAAGTGGGGGAGCTGGGATTTGAAGCCCAGCAGTCCGGGTTTTCATCTCCAGCTCCTAATCACACTTTACACTGCCTCCCTCCCAGAAGAGTGAATGGTGTGCTCGAGGCCAGGGTCAGTGGCACAGCAAGGACAAGAGCCAGGCTCTTGCGCTCCAATTATATGTTCCAGCCACTAGTGACTTGGTAGCCACTGATATAATCACTAAGACAACAGCCATCCCTCTAGAGAAAATAACAAAAAGGCATTATATGTCCCTTTATGGTCTCTAATATACTCCACAGAAGAATGTAAAAGCCAATTAGGAAGCTGCCACACGAGCCATCAACAAAACACTTTGCAAAATGTCCAAAAGCTAACAAACATTGAGAAAACCGCAAAATCAGAATTTGGATTTGGTAGGTGGGGGGTCTTGTAGTTAAGTGGTTTTGAAATTTCTTACGCCTTGTAACCAATTATTCAAATAAAAGCTTTTCAGGGATCCCAGTATGTAAAAATCAGGCAGACGAAAGCGAACCTGTCCTGGTTGGGGTGGGATGCCAGAAGCCTCTTCTCCCTGCCCATCTCCACTTTCCCGCAGCCCCCTGAGCAGACTCCACAGAGCCCAGTTGCAAAGCCATCGTGCTAGTTCACCCCTCTCTCTGAATCTCTGAGAGGTGATGAGACTTACCCAAAGTCATTCTGAGGGTCACAGCAGATTCCAAGTAATGTCTTTTCAACATCACCGCTGTATGCTCTTTTGACTTGGTCTTCCAGGAACCATGAACATCTGTGCAGCAGGCAACTGTGTGTGTCTTTCTAAGCCTGCCTACATGGGCAGCAATGAAAGCATCCGAGATGCCCAGCCCAGGGAGGATAAATGGAGCAGAGCCTTGGCAAACTTGATGGAGCAGGCCTAACTTCAGAGGGTCTCGTGGTCCTCGGCTACATGGTCAAGCCTGCACTGAGAAAAACAGGAAAAGAAAACAGCTCTCTGGTCTACTTGGGGTAGCACTCAAAACTGCTAAGCAGGAAGCATTTCCCAAGATACCAGAAGCCCATGTTCCTAAAATCGCTGCAAATTGTCGATGCAAATCTGTGTCCCCAGGCTTGCTGCTCAAAGTTGTTTTTATGGCATGACAGCAGGACTCCAACAGCGTTTGAGCCCAGAATCAGAGGGGATCTGCTGGCTTCCATGCTGCAGTAGTTTTTACACATTACTTGTTTCTCTGAGGCTTTCCCTTAATGTAACCAACAACCTCCAGCTGCCATTTAGACTTCATGGGGGTTCCCAGATCTCACCATGGAGAAAGGAAAGCCCTGGAAACCCCCAGCTTTGAGACAACTCTCTTAGCCTAGGAGGCCAAATACTCAGAGACAAATCCCTGATTACTAAGCAGAGGAGGCCTTGATATAGGCAGCAAGGCGGTAGATAGGGTCACCCTTAACCTTCCCGGGGAATCTTTGTTACCTGGGGATACACATTCCAGTTCAATGTCAGAGGAAGGTCATTGGAGGTCATCATCATAAAGCAAGGGGGTTTCACCTGCAGAATCACCAGCCAGCTCTCGTATCTGCAGATGCACACCACCTCTTTGTTCAGATCTCTCTTCCTAAATAAATTATACCGTCCAAGTATATTCACCCCAGACACTAAAGTGAGGTCCGTTGTTCCTCTTAAGATTCCTTTTCTCTGGATGGTTTGTTTTCTTTGCACTTAAGTGCTGGTTGAAAACTCAGAAGTTGTGCTTGAATTACCATCGAGCCAAGTCTTATAAAGACAGAAGAAACTGACAGTTTTCCATTGATGGATTAGACGCACTGGTTATTTCTCTGGCTTTTAACAGCTTTTCAATCTCACTTGTCATTCCAATGTTCATCCCATTCCAGGATGACAGCACAAATTGGACACAGACTATGCACTTACAGCTGCCTTTCCAGAAACTCTAAGTACCTAATGGTTTGGGAACTTATTGTCTTTTTTTTTTTTCTAGGAAAGTCTTTTTAAAAATTCCAGGAAATTGGTTAAGTTCATGTCTTAAAGAGAAAAATAGTCAATGTCCTTAATGGTTCTCTCTTCTTTTAGGGTGTCCTCCTGTGGGAATGGACATGATCAGATTTGGCCAAGGGTCCAACATGGTCTGCTTTCCTACAGTGTTTCAAATGCTCCCACTTCAGCCTGACCTTGCCGAACTCCACCAAGCAGGCATTGCCAAGGCCCCATGCTGCAGGCAGTCCCATGCTGCAGGCTGTCCCCACACTGCAGGATCTCCCCACGCTGCAGGCTGTCCCACGCTGCAGGCTGATCCCCACGCTGCAGGATCTCCCCACGCTGCAGGATCTCCCCACACTGCAGGCTGTCCCCACACTGCAGGATCTCCCCACACTGCAGGCTGTCCCACGCTGCAGGCTGTCCCCACGCTGCAGGCTGTCCCCACCCCATCACAACGCTTCCTGCTCATCATTCAGTTCCAGCTACTTCCCTTCTTAAAAAGGTGCAAGAATATTTCACTGGTCACCTCAAATTGGTGGGAACTGGGGAAGATTTTAATTTTCTTCTCTTTTACTTATTTTTCTGGTCTTATCTTGTATTTCCCATGGAATGAAGAAACCACTATCCTTTCGTCATCATCAGACCCTTCCGTCTTGTTCTAATTTTATCACCTATTATACATCCCTAAGCAATAAATTATTTAGTGCTTCTGGTTTTGAAATTCCACATAGAAATAACCATACATTTTAAAGTTTAATAAATAAAGAACAAAAATGCAATGATGTGGGAGAAAGCTGTCTAGAACCACACTTTTCAATGTAATAGCCACCGAGTGCACGTGGTGCTGAGCACTGCAGATGTGACCTGTCCAGACATGAGCCAGAAGTGCAAAATGCACCCCAGGTCTCGAAGACACACACCAGCATGAGAAAGGAATGTGAAATAACTCGTTAATACTTCCATATCGATGACATGTTGAGATGATAATATTTTAAATGTATTATTTTGAATTAAATATACTATTGATATACTTCTAATTTTTTAAGTGTGGCTACTAGAAAATTTAAAGTTAGATACTGTATCTGGCTCATACTCTGTCTCTATTGCACACACCGGTCTGAATTCTTTACATTCAAAATTCCCACAAAACTACAGTTCTACAGAACATTTAAGGATTACTTGGCTTCTGTTTCAGGATAATCATTTTGCTGTTGTTGGTTGCTTTTTTTCCCCCCCATTTTGACCTCCCCTTAGTCTACCTCCTCAGTTACAAGACTCCGCCCGCACCCCTGTATTTCTCTCTGACAGCTCCCCACCTGCCAACCACAGGAGCACTGGCCAGCTTCTCAAAGCCCCCGGCAAAGGGCCAGGCACTGGCCTCACCCTCCAGCTCCTTCGACTTTCCTTCTTACCTGGCAACTCGCTTCTCCTGTCTACACCTCTCTTCCTTCCTGCACCTCAGGCCCTGCTCCCCAACCCTTCCCCCATTCTCTGGTCAAAACCATCCCCACCATCATGACAGCTCATCCCAGCTCAGTCACAGCCACATCACCACCCAAGACCTTTCACTCTCCATACAGTAAAAGGATTACGTCAAAACAAAACAAAAACTGAGCGAAAAGACTCTCACTTCTGTTCTCTAGCAAGTTCTTTTTTTCTTTTTTTTCCCTGAAGACAATTATCTTTATTTTTGTAAATTATTTCCATTCTTTGTACTCATATTTGCATAGAAGACTCATACCATGTTAAATCAAGAAGTGATTTGAGTTCATCTCATCTCATCCTGCTGTTTTATGGAAGAGGAAACTGAGGATCAAAAAGTTTAAACCATTTGCTTATCCCACATGACAGCGACTTACTGGTGTTCAGATTCTAGTTACCCAAGGTCAATTATGAAGTCTTTGGGATGGGCTTAGAACGATCCCACATATTGGGATTTCCCTTATCATGACTACATGGGAATCTGCAATTAAAACCTGATTAAAACTCAAATTAACCTCAGAGTGTGATGAGGCCTGGGCTGAGACCCCCACTCTCCTGGCCTCTGCCTCAATCACCATCGCCTCCATAATGTCCTCAGGAGAACTGTCACCATCACCTGTGGGAAGATCTATAGTCTGATTTGGAGACCACATAATGCGAAAACCTTCACACCAGCCTTAGACCATCGGACAATCTTTATGTTGGAGAAAAGCTCAGGAATCTTCTTTTTTTTTTTTTTTTAAATTTTATTTTGTCGATATACATTGTGGCTGATTATTGCTCCCCATCACCAAAACTTCCCTCCCTTCTACCTCCCCCTCTCCCCCCAACAATGTCCTTTCTGTTTGCTTGTCATATCAACTTCAAGTAATTGTGGTTGTTATATCTTCTTCCCCCCCCCGTTTTTTTTTTTTTGTGTGTGTGTGTGTGTGTGTGAATTTATATATTAATTTTTAGCTCCCTCCAATAAGTGAGAACATGTGGTATTTCTCTTTCTGTGCCTGACTTGTTTCACTTAATATAATTCTCTCAAGGTCCATCCATGTTGTTGCAAATGGCAGTATTTCATTCGTTTTTATAGCTCAGTAGTATTCCATTGTGTAGATGTACCACATTTTCCGTATCCACTCATCTGATGATGGACATTTGGGCTGGTTCCAACTCCTGGCTATTGTAAAGAGTGCTGCGATGAACATTGGGGAACAGGTATACCTTCGACTTGATGATTTCCATTCCTCTGGGTATATTCCCAACAGTGGGATAGCTGGGTCGTATGGTAGATCTATCTGCAATTGATTGAGGAACCTCCATACCATTTTCCATAGAGGCTGCACCATTTTGCAGTCCCACCAACAATGTATGAGAGTTCCTTTTTCTCTGCAACCTCGCCAGCATTTATCGTTCAGAGTCTTTTGGATTTTAGCCAGCCTAACTGGGGTGAGATGGTATCTCAGTGTGGTTTTGATTTGCATTTCCCGGATGCTGAGTGTTGTTGAGCATTTTTTCATATGTCTGTTGGCCATTTGTATCTCTTAATTAGAGAAATGCCTACTTAGCTCTTTGGCCCATTTTTTAATTGGGTAGCTTGTTGTCTTCTTGTAAAGTTGTTTGAGTTCATTATATATTCTGGATATTAATCCTTTGTCAGATGTATATTTTGCAAATATTTTCTCCCAATCTGTTGGTTGTCTTTTAACTCTGTTAATTGTTTCTTTTGCTGTGCAGAAGCTTTTTAGTTTGATATAATCCCATTTGTTTATTTTTCCTTTGGTTGCCTGTGCTTTTGGGGTCGTATTCATGAAGTCTGTGTCCAGTCCTATTTCCTGAAGTGTTTCTCCTATGTTTTCTTTAAGAAGTTTTATTGTTTCAGGGTGTATATTTAAATCCTTAATCCATTTTGAGTTGATTTTAGTGTACGGTGAGAGGTATGGATCTAGTTTCATTCTCCTGCATATGGATATCCAGTTATCCCAGCACCATTTGCTGAAGAGGCAGTCCCTTCGCCAGTGAATAGGCTTGGTGCCTATGTCAAAGATCAGATGGCAGTAAGTGTGTGGGTTGATTTCTGGATTCTCTATTCTATTCCACTGGTCAGTGTGTCTGTTTTTATGCCGGTACCATACTGTTTTGGTTATTATAGCTTTGTAGTATAGCTTAAAGTCAGGTACTGTTATGCCTCCAGCTTTATTTTTTTTGCTCAGCATTGCTTTGGCTATGCGTGGTCCTTTATTGTTCCATATAAATGTCTGGATAGTTTTTTCCATTTCTGAGAAAAATGTCTTTGGAATTTTGATGGGGATTGCATTGAATTTGTATATCACTTTGGGTAGTATGGACATTTTCACTATGTTGATCTTCCAATCCAAGAGCATGGGATATCTTTCCATCTTCTTGTATCCTCTCTAATTTCTCTCAGCGGTGGTTTGTAGTTCTCATTATAGAGATTTTTCACCTCCTTGGTTAACTCAATTCCTAAGTATTTTATTTTTTTGGTGGCTATTGTAAATGGGCAGGCTTTCTTGATTTCTCGTTCTGCATGTTCACTATTGGAGAAATGAAATGCTACTGATTTTTGTGTGTTGATTTTGTATCCTGCTACTGTGCTGAAGTCATTTATCAATTCCAACAGTTTTTTTGTAGAGGTTTTAGGCTGTTCAATATATAGGATCATGTCATCTGCAAACAGGGACAGTTTGACTTCATCTTTTCCAGTCTGGATGCCCTTTATTTCCTTCTCTTCTCTGATTGCTCTGGCTAGTACTTCCAACACTATGTTGAATAGGAGTGGTGAGAGTGGGCATCCTTGTCTAGTTCCTGTTCTTAAAGGAAAAGCTTTCAGCTTTTCCCCATTCAGGATGATATTGGCAGTGGGTTTGTCATATATGGCTTTAATTATGTTGAGATACTTTCCCTCTATACCTAACTTATAGAGGGTCTTTGTCAAGAATGAGTGCTGAACTTTATCAAATGCTTTTTCAGCATCTATAGAGATGATCATATGGTCCTTGTGTTTGAGTTTATTAATATGGTGTATCACATTTATTGATTTGCGTATGTTGAACCAACCTTGCATCCCTGGGATGAATCCCACTTGATCGTGATGAATAATTTTACGTATGTGTTGCTGTATTCTGTTTGCTAGTATTTTAGTGAGGATTTTTGCATCTATATTCATCAAGGATATCGGCCTGTAGTTTTCTTTTTTGGTTATATCTTTACCTGGTTTTGGTATCAGGATGATGTTTGCTTCATAGAATGAGTTTGGGAGATTTGCGTCCGTTTCAATCTTTTGGAATAGTTTGTAAAGAATCGGTGTCAATTCCTCTCTGAATGTTTGGTAAAATTCTGCTGTGAATCCATCTGGTCCTGGGCTTGTCTTTGTTGGGAGCCTTCTGATAACAGCTTCAATCTCCTTTATTGTTATTGGTCTGTTCAAATTTTCTACGTCTTCATGGTTCAGTTTTGGGAGCTTGTGTGTGTCCAGAAATTTATCCGTTTCCTCCAGATTTTCAAATTTGTTGGCGTATAGTTGTTTATAGTAGTCTCGAATGATTCCTTGTATTTCAGATGAATCAGTTGTAATATCACCTTTTTCATTCCTAATTTTTGTTATTTGAGTCTTCTCTCTTCTTTTTTTGTTAGCCATGCTAATGGTTTGTCAATTTTATTTATCTTTTCAAAAAACCAACTTTTAGATTCCTTGATCTTTTGAATTGTTTTTTGGGTTTCAATTTCATTCAGTTCCACTCTGATCTTAATGATTTCTTTCTGTCTGCTAACTTTAGGTTTGGATTGTTCTTGTTTTTCTAGTTCTTTAAGGTGAAGTGTTAGGTTGTTCACTTGCCATCTTTCCATTCTTCTGAAGTGAGCATTTAATGCAATAAATTTTCCCCTCAATACTGCTTTTGCAGTATCCCACAGGTTTTGGTATGATGTATCATTGTTTTCTTTAGTTTCAATAAATTTTTTGATTTCCTGCTTGATTTCTTCTTGGACCCATATGTCATTAAGTAGAGTGCTGTTTAATTTCCATCTGTTTGTATAGTTTCCAGAGTTTCGTTTGTTATTAATTTCTAGTTTTAATCCATTGTGGTCTGAGAAGATACATGGGATAATTCCAATTTTTTTGAATTTATTGAGACTTGATTTGTGACCTAATATGTGCTCTATCCTGGAGAATGATCCATGTGCTGATGAGAAGAATGAATATTCTGAGGTTGTTGGATGGAATGTTCTGTAGATATCTGCCAATTCCAATTGGTCTAGAGTATTGTTTAGATCTTGTGTTTCTCTACTGATTCTTTGCCTAGATGATCTGTCTAATATTGACAGTGGGGTTTTCAGGTCCCCTGCTATTATAGTATTAGTGTCTATTTCCTTCTTTAGGTCTAATAGAGTTTGTTTTATAAATCTGGCTGCTCCAACACTGGGTGCGTATATATTTATGATTGTTATGTCTTCTTGATGGATCAGTCCTTTTATCATTAAGTAGTGTCCCTCATTGTCTCTTTTTATGGTTTTTAGTTTAAAGTCTATTTTGTCACATATAAGAATAGCTACTCCAGCTCGTTTTTCTTTTCTGTTTGCATGGTAAATCTTTTTCCATCCTTTCACTCTTAGTCTGTGTGAATCTTTATGGATGAGGTGGGTCTCTTGTAGGCAGCATATAGTTGGGTCCTCCTTTTTGATCCAGTCAGCCAGTCTGTGTCTTTTGATTGGGGAATTTAAGCCTTTTACATTAAGAGTTGTTATTGAAAGGTGTTGATTTATTCCTAGCATTTTATTGGTTGTTTGGTTGTCTTAGGTGTCTTTTGTTCCTTGCTTTCTGATTTACTGTTTGGTTTCTGTGTTTGTTGGTTCCTTAGGTTGTAGATAGCGTTTTTGTTTGCTTGTTTTCTCTTCATGAATGCCATTTTTATTATACTAGTGGGTTTTGATTTTTCTTGGGTTTTTATGGCAGTGGTAGTTATTTTTCAGGAACCAAACCCAGTACTCCCTTGAGGATGTCTTGTAAGGGTGGTCGTGTGGTAGTGAACTCCCGCAGTTTTTGTTTGTCTGAGAAATATACTATTTGCCCTTCATTTCGGAAGGATAGCCTTGCAGGGTAGAGTATTCTTGGCTGGCAATCTTTGTCTTTTAGTATTTTGAAAATATCATCCCATTCCTTTCTAGCTTTTCGGGTTTGTGATGAAAAGTCTGATGTTAGCCTGATTGGGGCTCCCTTATAGGTGATTTGACGCTTCTCTCTTGCAGCTTTTAAGATTCTCTCTTTGTCTCTGAGTTTTGCCAATTTGACTATGACATGTCTTGGAGAAGGCCTTTTTGGGTTGAATACGTTTGGAGATCGTTGAGCTTCCTGGATCTGAAGATCTGTGATTTTTCCTATACCTGGGAAGTTTTCTGCCACTATTTTGTTGAATATGTTTTCAATGGAATCTCCATTTTCCTCCCCTTCTGGAATACCCATGACTCGGATATTTGAGCGCTTAAGGTTGTCTGATATCTCTCTCTGATTTTCTTCAATGTCCTTGATTCTTTTTTCTTTCTTTTTGTCTGCTTGTGTTATTTCAAACAGCCCATCTTCAAGTTCAGAGGTTCTCTCTTCAACTTCGACAAGCCTGCTGGTTAAACTCTCCGTTGTGTTTTTTATTTCGCTGAATAACTTCTGCAGTTCAGCAAGTTCTGCTACATTTTTTTTCAGGACATTGATTTCCTTGTACATTTCCTCTTTCAGATCCTGTATACTTTTCCTCATTTCATCATGATGTCTAGCTGAGTTTTCTTGTATCTCATTCAGTTTCCTTAGAATTATCACTCAAAATTCCTTGTCAGTCATTTCAAGGGCTTCTTGTTCTATAGGATCTAGAGTTTGAGATTTATTAACTTTTGGTGGTGTACTTTCTTGATTTTTTGTATTTCTGGTATCTTTTTTCTTGATGTTTTTTCATTGTGGCAGGGGGTTTCACAGTCCACCGGTTTGAGACTAATGACTAACTAAGATGTTGCTGTGGTTGCCAATTTCGTATGGCTCCCTCCGTGACTGCTCATTTGGCCTCTAGTGCCTTGTGTGTGTGGTTGCCTCTGGTCTTGGGCTTCTCCAGGGAGCCACCTTTCTGGTCAGCTTGGACTCTGCTGCACTGGTGGATCACGTACCACAGGGTGTGTGATCTCTGTTGAGCTTTCACTTCCTGTGTAGGACTTCTCCCTGTTCCGTGTGCTCTGGCCCAGGCTGTTGGATCGTGCAGTGGCGACCCCACAGGGTGTGTGGTTTCTGTTGAGTCTCCGCCTCCCTGGTCGCACGTCTCCCCACTCTGTGTGCACTGTGCTGGGCTGGGGTGTGTCTTCTGCAACCCTCGTCTATCAGCTGGGCCTTCAAGACCCTGCTCGGCACCGCCTCGCCCAGGAAGTCTACCAGGTTTCTGGTAGCACAGATGACCGGTCGCTCTGGGTGCCTTTGAAGCACTGTGTAGATCTTTCTCGGGACTTGTTCACCTTTGTATCCCCCCGGCGTAGACCGAATCTAGCGCCCACCTGCAGCCAGCTCTCTGGCAGGTTCAAGAGGACCTGGGAACTCTCCTACCACACTATTCCCAACCAGAAATTGGTTAGGCTTTTTCCGAACTGGTGGCCACAGAGATGGTATCTGCCTCCCAGTAACAGGAAGTTTACCGGGGGCTGGAGTCCAGGGTGTGGTGGAGTGACAGTCGGCCCGCCCGTACTTCCTTGCCCTCCTGACACTGGCCAGGGATGCCTCACACCACCAGCCCCGCCAGAGAACCATGGAGAGAGTGGGAGGGGAGACCGGCCCACAGGCTCCGGAAAGCCCCGCGCCGGGCCAAGCAAGTGCAAAGGCTCAGTGACGGCCGAGCCGGGTGGAGCTGCCAGCACCTGGGAAAATGGAGGCAGCCCCGGGGCGTTGAGTGAACCAGTAATGCAGGCGGGATCCGGGTGGGCGTCAGCCCCCCGAACAGAGCTGGGCCAGGGGTCACTCACAGTGCTGTGCCAGGTCGGGTGCTCACTCTCTGCCTCTGGTTTGTCGCCTTCCCCGTTCTCGGCCTCTGCCGCTTCGGGCTGTTCAGTCGCGGCGCGGCTTGGGCGCTCCCAGGAATCTTCTTTAATGCCGGCCTGAAACCTCAAATCCTGAATAGGGCAGCGGCCGCCTTCAGCTCGGCCCCAGCCTCCGGGATCCTGTCTGCATCCACAACAGCCCTGGCGCCGTGTTCCCTGTTTTGAGACTCGCTTTTGCAGCTAAGAAACAGTTAAAAGCTCAGGAATCTTCTAACTCAACCTGGGTTCAATTCTGTGAACCTCTTTATAGCTATCTCCAAGGCAGTGTCCAGTCTCCATAGTCCAGGTCCAGTTTTAATGATCTCACTGCTTCACAAAACAGGCTGTTCTCTTTCCAGCAGGTTATTTGAGGAGACAGGGGACCCATCTTTGTATCCCTGAAATCATTACTCAATATATGGGAAGAAGCACTTGGTTTAGAAGTGGAAGAGCTCTCCAGTTACGCATGGGTCTTTGGACAACTTCTCCTCCTTGCAGCCTGGATTCCTCATCGGTGAAGGGAGACTTTTGTACCTAGTGATTTCCAGGGCTCCCTCAGTGATTACATTTTATCAGCAAGAATTTGACTGTTCAGTTCCTCTTATCTAAGTCTCACTTTCCTCATTAGAAAAACCAGAACAAAAAACCAGTACTTACCTGTGTAAAATGCTAAGCACCGTGCAGGACACTCATTACTTCAGACAGCAGCTGGCTTGTGCAAAGACCAGTAACAGCCCCATTAAGGGCATATTGTGCTCAATTTAACATATACTTAAACTCAGTCATTATCACTTCAGAAAAGTATCCTAATTTTTTTTAATTTAATTGAACGTATTGATTGTACATATTTATGGGGTATAGAGTTATATTTCAATACATGCATACAATGTGTAGTGATCAAATCAGGGTAGTTAGCAAATTCATCATCACAAAAATTTATTGTTTCTTTGCAATGAGAACATTTGGTCTCTTCTGTTTTAGCCATGTGACAACATATAATATATTATATTTAACTATAGATACATAGCACTACTGTACACCAATAGAACCTTTTTCTATCTAGCTCTAATTTTGTGTCCATTAACCAATCTCCAACTCACCTTCTTCCCCTCTCCCCTTCCCACCTCTAGTAACTATAGTTCTACTCTCTACTTCTAGAAGTTCAACTTATTATTATTATTATTAGCTCCCACATATGAGTGAGAACACACTGTATTTCTTTGTCTGTGCCTGGTTTATTTCATTTAACATAATTTTCTCCAATCTCATCTATACTGCTGCAAACAGCAGAATTTCATTCTTTTTTATACCACATTTTCTTTATACATTTATCTATTGATGAACATTTAGATTGGTTCTAAATCTTGGTTATTGTGAATAGAGCTGCAATAAACATGAGAGTGCAGGTATCCCTTCAACGGGTTGACTTCCTTTCCTTTGGGTATATACCCAATACTGGGATTGCTGGCTTCTATGGTAGTTCTCTCTCTACTTGTTTGAGGAAACTCCATACTGTTTTCCATAGTGGCTATACTAATTTACAATCCCACCAACAATGTATAAGAGTTCCTCTTTCTCTGCATCCTCACCAGCATTTATTTTCTGTCCTTTTGATAACAGCCAATCTAACTGGGGTAAGATACCTCAAGGTGGTTTTGATTTGCATTTCTCTATGATTTGTGATGTTGAGCATTTTTTCATATACTTGTTGGCCATTTATATGTCTTCTTTTGCAGAATGCCTCTTCAGCGCCTTTGTCCATTTTTCAATAAGATTGTTTTTTTCCTATTGAATTGTTCAAGTTCCTTGTATATTCTGAATATTAATCCCTTGTCAGATGCAGAGTTTGCAAATATTTTCTCCCATCCTACAGGTTGTCTCTTCATTCTGTTGATTGTTTTCTTTGCTGTGCAGAAGCTTTTTAGTTTGATATAATCCCATTTGTTTATTTTTGCTTTTATTGCCTGTGTTTTCGAGGTCTTATTCATAAAATCTTTGCACAGTCCTATGTCCTGAAGCATTTCCCTGTGTTTTCTTCTAGAAATTTTACAGTTTCAGGTCTTACATTTGTTTTTAGCCCATTTTGAATGATTTTGGTAAATGGTGAAAGTTACGGATCTAGTTTCATTCTTCTGCACATGGATATGCAGTTTTCCCAGCAACATTTATTGAAGAGGCTGTTGTTTCCCCAGTGTATGTCCGCAGAGCCTCTGTCAAAGATCAGTTAGCTGTAAACAGATGCATTTATTTCTGGGTTCTCTATTCTGTTCCTTCAGTCCATGTGTCTGTTTTTATGCCAGTACCATGCTGTTTAGGTTACTATAGCTTTGTAGTATATTTTAAGTCAGGTAGTGTAATGCCTGCAACTTTATAATTTTTGCTCAGGATAGCTTGTGCTATGTGGGGTCTTTTGTGGTTCCATATGAATGTTAGGGTTTTTTTTTTCTATTTCTATGAAGAATGTAATTGATATTTTGATAGGGATTACACTGATTCTGTAGATCACTTTGGATATTATGGTCATTTTGACAATATTAATTCTTCCAATCCATGAACTTGGAATGTCTTTCCATTTTTTTGTGTCTTCTTTAATTTCTTTCATCAGTGTTTTGTAGTTTTCATTGTAGAGATCTTTCATGTCCTTGGTTAATTTTATTCCTAGGTTTTCTGTTTGTTTGTTTGTTTGTTTTATTTTGTTTTTGGTAGCTATTGTAAGTGGGCTAGCTTTCTTGATTTCTTTCTCAGTTTATTGTCGGTGTATAAAAATGTTACTGATTTTTGTATATTGATTTTATATCCTGCAACTTTACCAAATTCATTTATCAGTTCTAAGAGTTTTTCAGTGGAGTCTAGGTTTTTCTATATTTAGGATCATGTCATCTGCACACAGAAACAATTCAACTTCCTCTTTTCCAATTTGGATGCCCTTTATTTCTTTCTCATGCCTGATTGCTCTGGCTAGAACTTCCAGTACTATGTTAAATAGGAGTGGTGAGAGTGGGCATCCTTGTTTTGTTCCTGTCTTAAAGGAAAATCTTTCAACTTTTCCCCATTCAGTATGATGTTAGCTGTGGGTTTGTCATGTGACCTTTATTGTGTTGAGACACTTTCCTTCTATACTTCATTTATTGAGTGTTTTTATCAAGAAGGGAAGCTGAATTTTACCAAATGCTTTTCTGCACCAATTGAGATGATTATATAGTTTTTGTCCTTCATTTTGTTTACATAGGGTATCACATTTATTGGTGTGCATGTGTTGGATCAACCTTGCATCTCTGAGCTGAATCCCACTCGGTCATGATATATAATCTTTTTTGATAAGCTGTTGAATTCTTTTTGCTAGTATGTTGTTGAGATTTTTTGTATCTATGTTCATCAAGGATATTTGCCAGTAGTTTTCTTTCTTATTTTGTCTTTGTCTGATCTTGGTATCAGGGTGGTGCTGGCCTCTTAGAATGAGTTTGGGAGAATACTCTCTGCTTTAATTTTTTGAAAGAATTTTAGAAGAACTGGTATTAGTTCTTCTCTAAAAGCTCAGTAGAATTCAGCAGTATATAGTACTGCATTTACAGTGATCAACTTTTACTGCTTGCTACTCTGGAGTATTATCACAGAGCCTTCCTTTCAAACTACTGCAACAAGTATATTGAACAAATGGACACCTTGGATGTAAGAATAAAGCAGTTTTATTTTATTTTCTCAATGTCTCTTAACTTACTCAGTGGTGCTAGCTTTTCCCCATCCCACTGAAGGCATGACTTTTTAGTCACTCTTAGGTAATAGAAAGTCTTAGAGTCATTTGAGGTGTAAAACACAGTCTCAATTTGTACTTAGGATTCCAAACACACGTTAGTAAAAGCTTCCAACTTCATTCAAAGTTTTAGGAACTAAGCCTCCCCTAGGGAGAATCTGCTGTTAAAATATATAAATAAATAAACAAATAAAAATAAAACCTGCAGTCAGTGAGGGGGTCAGGGCTATCACAGTGCTCTTCTTTCCCCAGTCCCTCTTCCTCAACTTGATAACCAAGGTTTCTCATTTCTCTAGTGCTGGAAAGGGGACAGAGAGGGAGGTGCAACCCTGATGAGAGCAGGCTATGACTTTCTGGGCCCTCCCAGTATTAAAACTGACTCTTTCTCTCAAAAAATCAGCAACAAAACATTTGATTTAAACTATACTATAGACGAAATGGAACTGACAGACATTTAATCCAACAACTGCAGAATATATATTCTTATCAGCACATGGATCATTCTCCAGGATAGGCCACAAATCAAGTCTCAACAAATTTTTAAAAACTGCAATCATATCAAGTATCAGACCACAATGGCTTTTTTGAAACCCGCCTCTTTGCTGGGGACACTCATGTGACATTCCCTTGGTGGGGTCGATGTCTTTTCCTCCAATGTTTTGCTTACTCTTTCTGCAGCCACGAGGAATCCACCAGTAATACTTTTAACTACTCTCTGATGAGGCTTCTTCACTCTTTTCTTAAAATAAATTTTTATTGACGTACACTGAACATACAAGTGTCAAAATCATAAATGTACGACTTGAAATGTCTCAAAGTACATAAGCCTGTAAGACCAGCTCTTCAATCAATGAATAGTCTGTTCACTTTTTTGACCTCTTGGACAAGGTCTAGAATGCCAGCCCTTTCTCTGCTGTGGTCGCATCTGGTCCTGAAGACATTCCTGCACCCTTTGTGCCCACAAATCGTGGGAGGACATGACCAGGGCACAAGCTAACTGCTTTTAGCATCTGCATCTCAGGCTGGTGCCTCAGTCAGTGTCTTCCATCCATTTTACTAGGGCCTCAGCCAAAATGTCAATTCTCACATCTTTTTCACAGTCTAGACACCCAGTCATCTCTTCCCTATTCTCTCTCTTCCAATTATTATTTTAAAGAAATGTGGAGGGGGGGAGAATTTCTGCCCAAGTACTATATTATTTCAAGTCCCCGGAAGGTTTGCTTCTTTCCTTCTACCCTTACACCACATTCTGCTTAGATTCAAATGCCTCATTCATGAAGTCAAGGCTCCCTCCTGCAGCCACTCAGTGCAGGATGGTGGCCCAAGCAATGTTGGTGGGGGTTGGCTCCTCGGTTCAAATCCAACCCTGACATTTACTAGCTCTGAGCTCTGGTTTCCCCAACTGCAACTCACTTTGCAGGTGGGCAAGAGTGAGGTTAAATCATGGCAGGTGCTTAAAGGATGAGTAACCTGTCCAACTTTCCATGAGTTTTCTGGCTCACAAGATAGTGTCAGTTTTCTTGTCTCCTGAAGAAAATATTCTCTTCTTCCAAATCCTTCTTCTGGCATTCACTTTTCACAAAACTTTCCATAACTATCTCCTATTGAAAACCTTCTCCTGGGTCTAAAGAAGAGATGTGGAGAAAATATAAAACAAGAAAAAATAATCTACTCTGGAAGCACCTTGAAATATCATCTCTCTGGTCTTGACCATGATCATGAAACCTGTCGTGTTCAATCTTCTTCACTTTCTGTGTTTTACATAGATGAATATAACCACTTATAAAACGCAAATTATCTTTTTATTCACCAAATATGCATTTTTCCAAGCAGATTCATTTAAAACTATACTGCAGCCAAAAGGACTGAAACATGGGGATTGTGGGTAGTTTATACAGCACTTTGGAATTGCTAGAAGTTATTGTTCTTTAACCTGGTAATGAATTCCCATCATTGTTATTTGTTTGTTTTTTTAAGCACAAGAAAATGCCTCACAGTCATCAGCCACTACCACTGACTTACATGTGTCTATAAGGCCCACCGCCATCATCAACTTCTTGGAGCTGTTTCCCGGACATAGGTCTCTGCAGATGCAACAGAATAGCCAAGCAAACAATGAAGGGACTGTTAAAGGAGCAGACAGGATGCAGAGCTTGGCATCTGCTGCAGGACAGGGATGGAGTCACAAGGCTCCGTGGTCTACTCTAGAATCCCACACATGTTTTCTGAAGCTTATGCCAACCCCATTAACAGAAAAATGATGGCCCTGCTTGGTCTATTCCAGCAGCTCAGTGCAAATGTCTGCTGCAGGAAAATCTACACAGGGAAATTGTCCTCAGTCATTGACCCTGACTAGACATTGTACAATTGTGCAGTTAGTTTTAAAAAAAAAAAAAAAGATCAGGACAAAAAGAGGGGCCATATGACCCCTCTTCTCAGCTGGAAAACAACTGATGTACCATCCCGCCAACAGTGGGCCATCTCAGGAGGGGACCATCCCATGCTGCGAGGAGGCGTGGCTGGTCCTGCATGGGTCTTTTCAACAACGTTCACATACCTGGCTGCTGGGTCTCATCAGGTGCACCACCAGGAATATGAAAGACCAGAAATATAATAGAAACCAAATAGTCCCCATAGTTGAGAGGGAAAATGATGTTTGAAAAGAAGTGTAGAGTTGCTTCCTGTCTAGACTGTGACTTTCTGTGTTGCAGAGAAAAGGGAAATGTCTATTACTATTTGTAGGACATAAAACAGGAGTTATGAAACGTAGAATCACTACCAAAGGAACCGTTGTTATAAAGTGCTACAAAATACCTGCGTTTGTTCTTGCGATTTATAGAAGTCCCCAGAGGAAGCTGTAGTCTTGCCCTTTGATTCTGTGTCCTGCCGCAGTTCTTAGACTCTTGCATGTTGGTCAGAGGGAAAAAAGAAGGTCACTTTGCTGTATCCCTGTCCTTCGTACCCAGATAGATATCCTTTGCATGCAGAAGCCACTTTTAGAAACTACTTCTTCCCACTCTGACTCCACTTGTGTAAACCAGTTTGTGCTACATGAGGAGAAATAGACAATGGGAAACCCTCCCAACATACACCCACATGCACACACTAGCCTTGGACTAAAACCCCAGGGCCATGGAGAACAATTCCAGGCCCAGCCACCATCTGAGTAAAACTAATTTTTAAATTAGAGCAAACCCCATGTCACACATCACAGAAAGACATGATGGCAGATCCTTGTGGAAACTGCCCAACATGCAACAACACATGAAATGGAGGTAAAAGAAAAGATTAAATTAAAATACATATTTAAGGTGGTTATAAGGAACAATAACATTTCCAGGAATGGGTCACTTGGGGAAACAGTTGATTTGGCAGGGGATAAACAGTGTCTCTTAGGTATACCTTGAGAAGACAATCAGAACTTAATTTCCAACCTGTGGATTGTGTTAAGAACATGGTTATTTATTTAAAGTCACTGCCAAAGAAAAGGGAGCAAGCGTAATTCAGCCCCTGGAGGGTGAACTGTAAGATGTGCTATTTGTAAGATGTGTCTGTTACTCTCGGGCCGGGGAAGGGCAAAAACTAGTCAAATACGCTAAAGCTGATTTCTACTTGTCTTTTCAAATGCTCTAGCAGTGGGAGCCCTTTGATTATACAGTGTCTGCCACAAAGGGCTCAACAGTAAGCCCCTGAGCTCAGCATTAACGCACAGGGCAGAAAGGAGAAAAAGGGCTCGTTTTCCAACTCCATAGAGAGCTCTCCGCCTGCTGAGGGGTTCGGTTTGGGTGAGATGTTTGTAATCTGATGCTTTGGGGCTTAATCCTCCCCTTTACGGACTGATTTTACATTGCTGGACACTCACTGTGTCTGTCCTTCCCCAGGTGATTTTATTTCTGCAGAAGAATGACCACACAATACACAACATGACAATTTTCTTTTTGCCCAAGCTGGTCTCTGAAACGTAAAAGGCATCTGATGTTTTATTTCTGCCTGAAAGAACTAAAACACGGCTTTGGTACTTTAACTTGGTGCTCCACTAAAAGCATGCTCAAATTTGATATTTTTGGAGGGTGGGAGTGGGAGGGTCAGGCAGGGATTCACTGCATGACGAGTCATTTCCTGATACTGTGCTGGGAGGAGAATCCCGGCAGGGCACCATTCAATATGCAGTGTTTGGAAAGGAAGAATTTGGAGTGAACAGCCCCTTATGTATAGACTTGAGATCAAACAAGGTTAATGAAACAATGTTTTAACCTTTATATCAGATTTATCCAAAACTAACTAGGGTCTTCATTTTACATATTGTTATAGAGTATACAAATAGATTATGTCAGGCATAAACTTACCATAAATTAAAACTGGCAATATTAATCTCCCTTCAAAATATCATTATATTTCTCTGGATCAAAAAAGCAAATTCTATGAGTCACAAAAGTATGAAATTTCATGGTCAATTGATACTGTGTTATTCAAGGCTTTCAAGATACCAAATAAAAATTTCATTATTATGTGTGTGTTTTAATATCTTGCTCCCCTTGCCTGACTACAGTTCGATGACCTTCAAATGCAATTTCTATTGCGGCAGTTACTTTCATCTTTACCTGAGTGAAGCAGAATCAATGTTCTTGTCCAGCAATTCCAATTAAGCCACTAGAGACAGTCCTGCTGAATCTGCAAGCTTTGGATTTATATTGAATTAATGAAAGCTGAAAGGGGTTCCCATATTACAGCCGCACTTACTGTATCCTTGTCAAAAGAAAATGTAATTACAATAGTGCACATACATTGTAGGTTGATCAGCTTAAGCCAGGTGACAACCATGGATTGATCATGTGAGAGTGTCAATAAAAATCCCAGTAGTATTATAAAATGTGTCACTCTTTGATTATTTAATTCCCTAGAGCCTGGATGGCTCAGATGATTGGTAAAGAGATACACATTTAGACTTACTTATTTTCAGGTCAATGGTTTAAATAGACCTATAAGGTAGCATCAAAAGCAACTGCCCTATATCAATTAGTCTTTATTATTTAGACAAAACTCAGGTCTTAGTCTAATAATATATTTCTATGTGGGTAAATCTAAGAAAAAATATATTTTAAAAAATATTAACATTCAATATTTGGAATTTAAAAATTTTCCTGAAAAAAAAAGCAAGGGAATTGATAAGGTGGAGTAGACAGGGCAATATCTACACCTGCTGTCTGGGGACTTCTGATTTAGGCATTAGACACACATTAAGCATTAGTGTTGCTGATCAACTCTGATATTAGTTTTGACTTGCTGGATTTCATTAAAAGAGGGAAAAAATCCAATCTTAAATTGGTAAGTAAAAAAAGGAGGTACAGCTGGTTATTTAAGTACTGTCATCAGTTAACCTGTGTAATAATGTTGACAGATGGTTGACAAATTTGACTGTCTTTTTTATCATCAAAAATGCTATGTTAATTTCTTATTTAAGATAGTACAGAAAAGATGTCTCTGTTCCCTCTTCTCCCCTAATGAAGAAAACTAGAAAATAACCCTAATCCTGAGCTACAATCTATGAAGAAGATTTCTGAATATGATGGAAATTGTGCCCACAAACGAGAAGACTCAGAAACAGAAACTTGAGTTCTACAAACCTTGAGCTATCATGGAGTTCTCCAGACTAGGTGACCCACTGGAAGGGTAAACTGAGGTGCCTTACTTGGAGCAAAATGATTAGGGTGTGTGGTTAAGTAGAGTGAGCTTCCCAGAGAGGTAGAGAAGTTATTTTTCAAAGAAATAGGCGGGTCACTGAGGCTGGATTTAGAATAAACCTGAGTTGCATGCAGAGCTGCAGCCTTGGTTACCTGAAGGTTAGTAAAATTTAAATTGCCAACCAATACCAGTGACTAAGGAGCCAGAGTGATTGCCCCCTAGCAGAGGGCAGAATCATACCAACAAGGCAGAGTGCTAGTGACAAAGTATTCTGAGGCAACTTAATTTTTCCATATATCCCAGTTTATTCCTATACTTTTGTTCTATAAACAGCTTGTCCAGGAAAACTTCCAGCATTTAGTGATGGGCAAAAGCATAAAATTCATATAAACATACTTCAAGAAACAAGGAAGAAAGTAACATAACGAAACTAGGTAAATAAAGAATGCACATCACAAAATGATGCCACAAAATTAGTTGATTATGATCAAACTTCTTCAAAAAAATTAAAGAAACTAAATGAAATATAGCCTCACAGCGGGAAAAAGAGAAGAGCAGAAAGGAAAACACATAAGCGTTTAGGGGAAATTTCTGTAAAGAACATGAAATGACAGAGAAAAGCATAGCAAAGTGAAGGTCACATTAAAAACATAAATTACTAAAGAAGAGTCAGGAACATACAAGAAAACCTTCAGAAAATTGAGCATATTGAGAAGGGAAAGAACCTATTTTTCTTTTTAATTACTAAAGAGTAAATATTAATTATAGAAGACTTACTTAAAGCAGAGCAGCCACTGCATCCTAAAGAAAATAACCAAAAATCAAAAAAGAAAAAATTAGAAGAAAATGGAAGACTCCCATAATGGCAGTTTAAGTAACTAATCAATCAATGAATGAATTTCATTAATGAAGAACCACATCAAGTCCCAGGAAAAAAACATGACATGAGACAATTTTAATAAACCTTTCTATTAAAAGCTATTATGGTATAAACTGCAGCCATCCAAGAAAAGAATAAAGAACATCATTAAAAAGAATGGTAGAGACCACTGAATCAATGTAAATGTAGATGTGCAAATATATGTGAAAATTATTGTTATATTTCACAATACAAATATTAATAATGACAATGTAGAAATAATAATCTAATTAGCAAAACAGACAGAAAGTTGGAAAAATTGGTAACAGAATATATTCAAAGAAATAATGGTAGAAAACTTTCTAGGATTAAAGACGAACAGTATTACAAAGGCTGACAGTTCCTCTGAACCACAAGGAGGTTAGATCAACATAAATTAACCCTTATTGCAAAAGGCCAAGAATAGTCAAGATACTTACCAAAGAAGAATTAGGTAGCAATTTGGCCTTAATAAATATGGCAATTTTAAAAAATGAGTTATTGGCACAAGTATAGATAAATAGCCAACAAAGCAGAATAAAGAGACCAGAAACAAACCAAGTATATATAGAAACTTGATATATGATAAACTGGTAAGCCATATCAATGGGGAAAGGAGGGACTATTCAATAAATAGTGTTCAGAAAACTGTTTATCCACATGAAAAAAATTAAATAGAGCCCAACTCCACACATTTTTAACTATTAATTCCAGATGGACTAAGGAACTAAATATGAAAAGCAAAACTTTCAAACTTTTAAAAATGTATAGAGGACCTGTGGTTTCAACTCTGATATGTAAAGAGCCTTGAAGTCCCACTGTTAGAACAAGAAATAAGTTGAACAAACTGAATAGCAACAACTTTTCTTGAACCCATTATAGAATTGAGGTCACAGGGAAAACCACCACCTGCACTCTGAAGAGACAAGTGAATAGAAAGAATCACAAGTGACATCAGCTTACTTGAAGCAAAAGCAGTTAGAGTCATAAACTGGGAGAAACACTTAAATGGCAACTTTGACAAATTGTTGGAGGCAGAGTATAGATTTGTGTGTGGATGAGAAACTGCTGAGGGCTGCAGTCACAGAAAACCCCACAATTTCATGGGATTTACCTCCAGGAACTCCACCAGGCTCTCATAGTGAAGAGCCAAGGAACACCTTTGTTTCTAGCAGGGAGAAAGGAAAATTAAAGCATTCTGAAGCACACTCAAAACATTCTCCATAAAAAAGACATACTCAGCAAGGGAAGAAAATTTACCAAAGTCTTACAGATGTGAGGGAAGGGAAATTAACTGGCTCCACCCCTTCTAGTATCCCTGTCTCTCCTAAGGAGGGAAAAATGCTTAGAATCAGTTGTGATGGTCACAGCTCAGGGACACAGGCCCATAAAAAGGCTGAGACTTAATTATAGGATTATAGAATGCTACCTTCACCCCTTGCCTTATTACCACGTTGACAGTTCTCCAGTATAACAACAGTGGGTTACAGCTGAGAGCTGTGGGACACAGAATTTATTTAAGAAGAAGTTTTCAGGGAAACTTAATTCAAACACAAGAGTGGAGTCAAAATAAAGACATTAGAGGAAATGAAAACCTCTGGAGCCTACAGCTACAGCAACATTAAAAACAGCACAACTTCTAGCCAGACTAATATAAAACCTCACATTAAAGGTCTAGTTACTTCACTTATTATTATTCAATACATGATATCCAGCTTTCCATAAAAAAATCATTAGCCATACTAAAAGGCAAGAAAAACACAGTCTGAAGAAACAAAGCAAGCATCAGAACCAGATTCAGATATGGCAGAGATTTTGAAATTGTCAGAACAGAAATATTTTTAAACTGTTACTGGTGTTTTATGGGCTCTAATGGAAAAAGTAGACAACATGCAAGAACAGACAGGTGATGTAAGCAGAGAGATTAAAACTTTAAGAAAGAATTAAAAGGAAATGCTAGAAATAAAAACAACACTGTACCAGAAATGAAGAAAGTGACAGGCTCATCAATAAACTAGACACGGGCCAAGAAAAGAATCAGTGAGCATGAAGATATGACCATAGAAAATTCCCAAACTGAAATAGCAAGAGAAAAAGGAATGAGAAAAAAATAAGTGGAATATCCAAAAACTGTAGGACAATTTCAAAAGCTGTGGCTCATGTGATACTGGAAAACCAGAAAGAGAAGAAAGAGACAATGAAGGGAAAGAAATATTTAACATAATAATGGGTGAGAATTCTGCAAAACTAATGACATACACCAAACCACAGATCCAAGAATTTCAAAGAACACCAAACGGAATAAATATCAAAAAATCTACACCTCATCATATTATCTCAAACTGCAGAAAACCAAAGACAAAGAGAAAATCTAAAAAGCAGCCAGAAGAAAAAAGCACTGTACCTATACAGGAACACGGATACTAATTGCATCAGACTTCAGAAACCATGCAAGCAATAAGAGATTGAAATAAGATATTTAAAATGTTGAAAGGAAAAAACACCTACCAACTTGAATTATATAGCCTGAATTATCATTCTTCAAAAGCACATGAGAAATTAAGACTTTTACAGACAAACAAAAACAGAGAATTCATCACCAGCAGTCCTGCACTGTAAGAAATGTTAATAGTTCTTAAGGGAGAAGTAAAATTAAATAGGTCAGAAACTCAGATATACATAAAGAAAGAAAAAGTGTCAGAGAAGAAATAAATAAAAGTAAGACCTTTTATTTTTCTCACTATTAATTGATCTAACAGATAACAATTTGTTCAAAAAACGTCAAAATACATTGGGTGAGTATAACTTACAAGTAAGAGAAATGAATGATGGTAATGTTACAAAAAATGGAAAGGGAAAATTGGGAATATTCAGAGCTCTAAATATAAAACACAATGCTATAAAACATGTAGAAGAAAACACAGAAAAATCTAGGTGATCTTGAGTTTGGTGATGATTTTTTACATACAACATTAAAAGCACAATCCATGATATAAAAAAATGGGTAAGTAGAATATATTAAATTTTAAAATATATGATCTTTAACAGACATATTTAAGAGAATCAAAACACAAGCTACAGACGGGGAGCAAGTATTTGCAAAACACTCACTTGCATCCAAACTATACAAAGAACTCTTTGAACAGTAAGACACAAACAATCCAATTTTTAAAATGTGCAAAAAATTTGAACATACACCTCACCAAAGAAGATAAACAGATGGCAAATAAGCATGTGAAAAGATTTTCATCATTATTTGTCACCGAGAAGTTGGCAATTAAATAATGATTACCCCTGCACATCTATTAGAATGGCTAAATCCCAAAAACTGATACCACCAAATGCTGGCGAACATGTGGAGCAACAGAAACTCTCACTCATTGCTGGTGGGATGCAAAATGGTACAATCTTTAGAAGACAGTGTGGCCGTTTCTCGCAGAGCTAAATATAATCTCACCATATGACCAAGCAACCATGCTCCTAGGCATTTACCCACACGAGTTGAAAACTTATGTCTATATAAAAACCTGTATACAAATGCTTATAGCAGCTTTATTCATAATTACCTAAAGATGGAAGCAAGCAAAATGTCCTTCAATAGATGAATGAATAAACAGTGACACATCCACGCAATTAAATATTATTCAGTGATAAAAAACATTATCTAACTATGAAAAGACATGGAGAAACCTTAAATGCATAATGATAAATGAAAGAAGCCCAATCTGAAAAAGCTACATACCACATGATCCCAATTATATGATATTCGGGAACAATTTTTTTTTTTTCTGAGCAGCTGACCAGTACAGGGATACAAACTCTTGACCTTGGTGCTATCAGCACCACACTCTAACCAACTGAGCTCACGGGCCAGCCCAAACTATACGATATTCTGGAAAACGCAAAACTATAAGACAGTAAAAGATCAGTGGTTGCCAGTGGTTTGGGGGAAGGAAAGCATGAACAACTGGAGCCCAGGAGATTTTTCAGGGCATTGAAATTATTCTGCATGATACTGTAATAGTGGATACATGACATTATGCGTTTGTCAAACAGAACTACATGAGACAAACAGTGAATCCTAATGGATCAGTATTAGTTCGCCAACTGTAGCAAGTGGGCCACACTAACACAAGATGTTAGTGATAGAGGAAACTGTGAGGTGGGGAGAAAAGAAGCATATGAGAACTCTGTATTACTTGCTCAATTTTTTTGTAAACCCAAAACTGCTCTAAAAATAAAGTCTATTAATGTAAAAAAATAAAAGAAAAAGAAAAACTTTTTAAATGCATTATAAGTTCCAAACAGACAAACACAAATTGACACTTAAACATATCACAGGTGAAGTCACAGTACTCAAACATTTTCTTAAATCTTAGAAGCTTCCAAAAAGAAAAAGTATCTTTTTAAAAATCAGGTGCCTTCAGACTTCCCATCAGCAACAGCAGATAGCAGAAAACAATGGAGTAGCACATCGAAAGAGCTGGGGGGAAATAGCTGTCCAACTATGATTCTGTCAGTCAAGAGGGAGGAAAAAATTATAATATTTTTGGAAATACAAAGGTCAAAGTAATTTACTACCCAAGGGCCCACAATGACAGATCACTGAAGGACAGCGCACTAAGAAAGAACTTGAACTGAGAAGAAAATGGGGATGTAAGATGCACTCTTGAAAAAAAATAATGGTGAGATATTTTTGTAAATCTATCTAATGACAATGATAATTGAGGGTGGGGATGTTGAAAACAAGTTGCAACTTTAAAAAAAGACAAAAATAACAGGGAAGATGGGAGAGGATTATTAGGATTATTAGATTATTAGGATTATTAGAGGATTATTTTAGATTAAAATATCATAAGACTTTTGTACCCTGAAGATCGAGATACTGATTAACCTTAGACTTATGTGAAGAATATAGGTTAAATGTTTAATATCATCACTAGAGAGTAAAAAATATGTAACTTTCAAAGCTGTATAGTGAGGGGAAAGTCAACTTAAAACAATAGACAAGTTACTATCTAAAACTGATGCCCTCAGAAACCCAGGAGGCTTCCAGTCAAAATGGCAGAATAGACGGTCCCCAGCGTCACTCTCTCCCGCAATCAACCAATTTACAACTATTAAATAGCAATGACAGCCAAACCGGGGCCACTAGAGCTCAGGGGAAGAGGAGGAGAGACCTGCGGAGTGCATGCAGGCGGGAGAAGCCACGATGAGAGAAAGAAGAGACCACTCTCACCATTTCGAGCCCCAGCCACTTCAGGGCTGGCCCTGGTGAGCACATGGAGCAAGAGCTGGCAAAAGCCACAGCTGTGCCCTTCCTATGAAGTTGCTGGAGGTGCCAGGGGAGGAAAGGGACTTGGTGGCCTCCAGGCCAATAAGACCACTAACAGGGTTCCTATGGACCCTAATAGGAGCGAGGGGCCACAGATAACAGAAAATGCAGCCACTCAGAGGCCAGTGAATAATCACCAGGGACTGGCACATGGCCCGCCCCATGGGAAGTGTATGGAGTGTAGGAGCTAGGGGAGACAGGCCCACCAGCAGAACGTTGGGGCACAGCATGGACAGCTGATCTGCCCCCCATCAGTGCAGGACCATTCAGAGGAGACTGGTCAGGATTATAGAACTGCAGAGGATGCAGTTGCTGAAAAGACTCAGGCCCAGACCAGAGTTTCCACACAACCCAAGTATATCAGACCTCACAAGACCTGGAAGTGCTTACAAGGTCAACCATTAAAACCTGAGCTGCACAAAAAGCCTTCCCCAGAGAATGAGCAGCAATGAAGAAATTTAGTTCAACCACAGGGCTCAAGTGATGATCCCCACAGGTAGTTTCCCCATCTTAGAAGTAACCAAAGGACAACAAATTCATTCCAGTGCAGAATTTAAGGAACAGCAAATAATCCAACACAGAGCTGAAAGAAGAAACAAAAAACCCACAGATTAGAGACAAAATTTTGATATTAACTAGTAAATGTCTAAAACCACCAAGGAACACATATAAAACCTAGAAGGACCATAAGCCCTGTGTGCCAGGGAGGGGGGAGGCCATGGGCCTCAGCCACGCCCCTGTGACACCTGCAGCCAGCCTAGTGGCAACCACTGAGCCACTATAGGAAGCACCCTGGGCTCCCAAGCTGGGGCAGTGGGGGGCCAAGGGCCTCAGCCACACACCCCCAACATCCACAACAGCCCAGGGACAACCACCAAGTCGCCACCAGAACCCCCCTGGTCTCCCTTGCTGGAATGAGGGGGGTGCCATGGGCCTCTGCCAAGCCCCTCTCCTTCCTACTCTTCCCACATTATTTCCTTCCTTCTCCCCTTCTACCCCTTCCCGCCACTGCTCCACAACATCATCTTAGAATGTAAAATAATAATAATAATAATAAATAGATAATTTTTTTAGAAAAAAGAAAGAAACCCAGGAAATTGAGCTTCATAATGGTGATTTTTGCTAAAGCATTCCAAAGCATTTTGCTCACATTTGTGAAGAGGCTGCAAGAGAAATACCAATGCTATATAAACTTATTGCTGTCTACCTGGCTTATTTGGAAGAGCTCACAATTATTTGTATAAGTATCACAAGTGTCAATTTATTAGGAGAAAGTGAGTAGGTAAAGCAAACCCATTTTCCTTCTGAAAAGCCATTGGTGTTAACCAGATTCTGCCAATTGTTAATCTCGACATTACTTAAGGAAATCCAGTTTAGTGATAAAGGCATGAACTCTAGAATCAGACACATCTGTTTTCGACTTCTGTTTCTATTGCCGAGTATCTGTGGCCTTGGATAAGTTACTGAATCTCTGTAGCCTCGGTGTGCCCATCTGTAGAATGTACGTTGTAGATTTGCTGTGAGGCTCAGATGGAATAGAGCACGTGACAGAAACTCAGTAAAGGCCTGTGCTCTCCACCTTGGATCAGAGACCACAAGTGGCCCCCAGTATTCATTCTCCCCAATCTCCGCAGTAAAACAACTCTCAATTTTTTCCTAGACATCTAGAATGAAGACTATCGTTCCCAGCTTTTATTTCAGCTGGCCGTCACCATGAATGTAAACTCTGGTCAATGAAATGCAACTGGAAGGAATGCGAACAAATCCGGGAAGTGCGTGTAGGAACAGGCGTGCCTTTCTCTCCCCTTTTCTCCTTCCTACTGGCTGGAAAGTGGACCCAGACGCTGGGGAAGGAGCAAGCAGCCACCTCACACCGTCAGGTGACCTTGGAAACGGAGGCCAAATAGGCATAAAGCAGTAAGATACACAGTGCCGGGGTGTCTGACAACGTTAAGTGCCACACCAGCCCTAGATCACCTGCCTGGACTTAGATGAGAAAAAAGATTACTTTATGTCTAAGCCATCATTAGATGGGTGAGACAAATATTAGCCATTTGTAGCCAAGTCCAACGAAATCAGTGTACTCCCTAAACTTTGTTTCAAATATATGTTTTGTTCTTTTATTGTATATTTCTTCTAAGGAACATCAAAATAATTATAAAATAAAATAGGGTTTACAGTTAACTGACTTAATCTTTATCCAAATAAGAAAAAGGAAATACCTTACAAATGTGCCTAATTACTATAGGAAGTAACTATTCCCAATTACTATAGGAAGTCAGGTTGCTGTTTAACATGTCTTTGGACCCTATTATAACATTTATACTTGTGCTTTCTCTCTTCCTTGTTTCAATAAAATGTTATTATAGCCCTATATTTCAGGCAGCATGGAAGGCAACATTTTCAGTGCAGTAAGGGATAATAGAAGTTTCTTTTTTCCCCTAAAATACTCACAGACTCGAGGGTAAAACACACAGTCAATGAAAACCATCATCCAGCACAAAGGCGATGCAGATGTGTTATGGGAAGCCCAGAGTGCTATGGGAATACTAATTATTCATGGAGCCACGGAAGGCTTCGTGAAAAAAAGATGAGAAATGAGCTAGATCTTAAAAGGCAGTAACTCACCAGGCAGACAGAAAAGGTATTCTAGGAAAAAAGAATCATTGAACCTGACAGAAGCAAAGTCAGAGAAGGTGCACTGAGAAGGGAAAACCTGTGTGAGAGTTGACCCAGAATTATGTTGTGGAGTATACAGGTCACGGCATGTCGTAAAATGTCAACACAGAATGCTGACTTGACTTCAGTTGAACTGAATATTACAGCAGCATATAAAAGATTTACAAAGACTATTTTAATATGGAAAATTCTAGTTATGTAATTTTAAGTAAAAGTGACACGATTTTGAATTATATATTCAGTGTAATTATAATTCTGGTGAAATTATTATATTATAATTCTCTGAAAATAAGAGAACTTTCTTTTGACCAGGCATCAATGAGTACTGAATCATGTGCTCACAATTGCTCATGATTGCTGATTGGAAGACTTTCCTACACACTAACTTTGGCCTCCAAAAATGTCAAATCTTGCTTTTCCTCCACCACTCACATTTTTCTGTGCCAGGCACCACAGGACACATGTATGCTGGCCTTGCAGCGCTGAGTAAGAACGCTAGACAGATCGGAAAAAACGAATCTTCCTGGGTGTCATATCCACAGAAGTGACCGAACCACTGCAACATAGCCTACCAAACCCCAAACTAGATGTATCCGCAGCTTAGTTTCCCTTAGCCAGATCCCAAGAATTCCCGCTGCCACTTCATCATCACCTGATGTGGAAAGAAGTGTGAGGGATGGAACTCTGAGTGAAAAAAGACAACAGTCTTAACAATTTTAGTTCATTGATCTTACTTTTGTGAAGTTTACAAAAACATGTGACTATGTTAACAATTTGCTGGTAACTCTTCCAGGCCTTGGCAGGATTTTTTGCATGGGAAGGCCCTAAAGTTGGAGATGTATTACCTTCACTGTAAGTATGCCTCTATACTGCATTTAAAAACAAAACAAAACAAAAGAACTAATGCCCAGAAAAGAATTGAAGGAGAATACCCCAATGATATTAACAATGTTTATATTTATGTGACATAATTGTGAGTGGATTTCATTTTTTTCTGTCTACTTTTCTATAATATCAAAATTTCCTTAACTGACCATCTTTTATTTCAGCATTAAAATAAACAAATTCAATGCAATCCCCATCAAAATTCCAATGACATTTTTCTCTGAATGGAAAAAATTATCCTAACATTTATATGGAATAACAAAAGAACACGAGTAGCCAAAGCAATTCTGAGCAAAAAAAAATAAAGCTGGAGGCATAATACTACCTGACTTCAAACTATATTGCAAAGCTATAATAACCAAAACAATATGGTGCTGGCATTAAAACAGACACATGGATCAGTGGAATAGAATAGAGAATCCAGAAATCAACCCATACACCTACAGCTATCTGATTTTCAACAGAGGCACCAAGTCTACACACTGGGGAAGAGAATGCCTCTTCAGCAAATGGTGCTGGGAAAATTGGACATTCATATGTAGAAGAATGAAACTAGACCTGCACCTATCACCATATACCAAAATCAACTCAAAATGGATTAAAGGATTAAGTATACATCTTGAAACAACAAAACTCCTTAAAGAAAACACAGGAGAAACACTCCAGAAAATAGGATTGGGTACAGACTTCATGAATATGACCCCAAAAGCACAGGCAACCAAAGGAAAATTAAACAAATGGGATTACATCAAACTAAAAAGCTTCTGCACAGCAAAAGAAAGAATTAACAGAATGAAAAGACAACCAACAGAGTGGGAGAAAATATTTGCAAAATATACATGTGACAAAAGATTGATATCCAGAATGTACAAGGAACTCAAACAACTTTTCAGCAAAAAAAACAAATAACACAATTAAAAAGTGGGCAAAGGAGCTGAACTGGCATTTCTCAAAGAAAGATATACGAATGGCCAACAGACACATGATAAAATGCTCAGCATCACTCAGCTTTCAGGAAATGCAAATCAAAACCACACTGAGATACCATCTCTCCCCAGTTAGGGTAGCCAAAATCCAAAAGACTGAGAATGATAAATGCTGGCAAGGATGCAGAGAAAATGGAACCCACTTACACTGTTGGTGGGACTGCAAAATGGTGCAGCCTCTATGGAAAATGGTATGGAGGTTCCTCAAACAATTGCAGATAGATCTACCATGTGACCCAGCTCTCCTACTGTTGGGAATATACCCAGAGGAATGGAAATCATCATGCTGAAGGGATACCTGTTCTCCAATGTTCATTGCAGCTCTATTTACAATAGCCAGGAGTTGGAACCAGCTCAAATGTCCGTCATCAGATGAGTGGATATGGAAACTGTGGTATATCTACACAATGGAATACTACTCTGCTATAAAGAAGAATGAAATACTACCATTTGCAGCAACATGGATGGACTTAGAAAAAATTATAGTAAGTTAAAAAATAAGTCAGGCACAGAAAGAGAAATACCACATGTTCTCATTTATTTGTGGGAACTTAAAATAAATAAATAAATAAATACACAAACAATTAGGGGGGAGGGAAGAAGACACAACAATCACGATTCCTTGAACTTGTTAAGACAAGTGAGCAGATATGACATTGATGGGTGGGAGGGGGGAAAGGGTAGGGGAGGGAGGAATCAGTAAAGGGACATGAAAATCAACTACATTGTATATTGATGAAAGAAAAATAAAATTAAACTAGTTTAACTGACATTTCTCCTGGCCTTGTTGTTTCATGGGCTGTAATCTTTTGATTTATCTTTTATCTAGATAATGATCATGAAACATGTTTTAATTCACAAGAAATTTCAGCTCTTTAATAAGATGTCATTTCCGACCTTGTGAATCGTTTATTCACGAGTTATACCAGCTCAACCAAGTCTTCTCTAAACCATTACATAGTTGCATATGTAAAGTTGCAATGCTTACAGCTTTATTGATAACCAATAGTATGCAATAATAAAGACAAGATTTCACCTACAGATTGCCATAATTCTCACTGATTATGAAATAAATATATACGCAAAGCTTTCTTCTATGACATGTGTGTGAAATGTTTACGAGAGGCAAAAGTGCCTTCAGCTTTTTTTCATGAAACATAAGCACATTCGTGATTAGCTACATGTATGTGCACGTGTATGTGTGTGCACACATGTACGTGGGTGTGTGCATTCATGTGCATACATGTGCTGTGTATGTATGTGCATGCATGTACATAAATGTGTTCATGGATGGATCCAAGAATAACTTTATTTACTCTTAGAATGAGTTTTAGGACCTGTCACTTAAATAGTGTAAAAATTCTGCACATTCCCAGCATGAACACAATAATAAAACAAGAGTCCATATATGGTCATCATTAGTCAATAAGTTTAGAGCAAATTTCCTAAACTAATATTATGGCAAACATTCTTTCAAATGGTTTTTAAAAATATAGTGTGAAAAAATTCTTCTCAGAATATTTAGCAAAAACTGGGTTAAATGTGTGCGCTTGTGTGGAGGGGAGGGGTTGTTAATTTGGGGGGCTTTTTTAAACTACTGGACTACTGACTTTAATGGGTAGATAAGTACTGTAAATCATCAAGAGAAAATGGAGTATGCTGCATTTCCAAACTTATTTGATCAGGAACACATTTTTCTTCCCAGAGCGGTTAAAGTCTCTAGATGGACATTTGGAGTACCAATATTTGGAAAAATGTTGACTTAGATTCTGATGTTTGTTCCAATATGTGTATTCTGTGAAGTGTGGTATATGGAATCATTGAAAACATTTGTCGTCTGTCAACATTGAAAACTAAACAAAACATTGCTACTGGGGAACTGGTTTACCTTTGCTTGAAGGCAAATTCCACATTTATATTTTTAGCATAATTCAATCTGGAACATTGCGACATAGGGAGAAAAAATCAACCAGCCCTGGGTAGTCACTGTCACTGTGGAGACCTTTCCAAAAAAAGGGACTGAGGGGAGGAGGATGGGGAGTGGTGGAAAAGATTTACTAACACATTCAAGATACAATTACAGAAGATGAGTTCTTAAATATATTCAGTTAAATGCATGACTGTCAGTTACCAACCTCTCTCGAGTAAAGAGCAAAAACATTCTAAAAGAAAGCAGAGTGAAAAGAAAGAATTTCACATTTATCTTTCTCCAAGTTTTTGCCAGAAATGTAAAACTCAGTGGAGTAAATGCTGTGTGCCAGTCTGCCACTTTGCTAAATAACACAGAATACTGTCAACAACATCAATTTCATGTTCAGGAAAGTGCTATGACATTCTCAGATGAAAAGAAAAAAGTAAAATTTATTATTCCATCATAACTACAAAAAGAATAAACAGATACGTTAAAACGGCCATGAGGTCTAAAGTATTATACCAGACTACAAGACTGAATGTCATACCAAATACATATGAAACATAAAAATGGGAAGTATTTGGTTGGCAGAACAGTTCTTGAAAGACAAACAAATACCAGATGGAGACCAAAAAGATAACCAAAGTCCAATGGTAAAAGGACAGTGCACATTGGGAAGATGGAAAACATTCAAGTGCCCACAGTAATATCTTTGAAAACTGCTTACAAATTTCAAAATAAAAGTAGATATCCTTTTCAAAATAATATCCCTGGAGTAGAAGCTGTTCGTCTCTACAGGCTGCAGATAAAATAATTTACAGACAGACTTTGTCATCTACCCCTCGGATCTGCTCTCTCCTGCAGCTGTTGACTGTCTGGGACCTGATCAATGCTCAAGCACAGACCTCAAGTTTGTGGCCATTGTTTGCCTGCTAGATACTTTTTTGGACTGAGCCGTTGAACTTTGAAAATCCAGTTTCAAAATTATCATCCAATAATTGAAATAAAAGTACCAATGTCCTATTTTATATGATACTCATACAATGTAGTCCAGGAATAGCGTAAACTATTGGATTTATGTCTCCACAACTCCAGGTTTGGTGATATCAGCACAGTGAGAGCTTGAAATCAGCTGCGGTGGGAGTATTTACACTACAGGAATCAGCAAACATGATAAGTCGAGGCTTTATCTTTTCAGAGAGCCCATTGTTAAACACTTACCAGGGCAACTCTGGTAATATCTGTTAGTGTTCTGGAATTCTCTTGATTATTGACAGTTCATATTAGCTACCATTAAAACATTAAGGTTATTCAGATGCTTCTGCCCAGATTTACATGTAGGGTATAACATGAAGGGATAAAAGTTACGATAAAAGATCTGAGCTCCCTCCAGAATCTTACCAGAGAGACATCTGAAAAGGTCCTGCCTAAAACACACAGTATAATCGAGCAAGAAATATCAAACCTCTCTAACCAGAGCCCTAGTGCCAGGAGGATTCCTGCTCTCAGTGCACACACAGGAACAGGAAAATTCTGGATTGATGCATAACAATCAGGTGTTTTGGTAAGAATTTTGAAAGTGCCATTGGTAAATGCCAACGACACATTAATCGTAGTTTGTAACTACCAACTACTAGTAACTGTTGATAATCCACCTAGAACATTGTGGTAAACAGAGCCGTCGTGAGGGGGAATTGGTTGTGTGCCACACGAAGGCACCTGCTGACGGGTTGAGCAGAGTCTGAAATGCAACCTGCCCTCCACTTGCGGGCTGTGGGGCTGCAGCCACCTGGCATCTCGTTGTAATTTTGGCAAAGGTGTGTTATGTGCTAAGGGCTACACTGACAGTAAATAGTCCTTGGTTAAGTAAAACATAAAGGACTGTAGAATTGGAAGTCATAACAGACAACGGTAACCACAAAAGACTTGTACTTTTCAATCAGGGGCTTCTCTTAAGACCTCTAAGGATGCTTTAAAAATTATTCAGGAAAATTTCAGCCAGTCCAGCTCTGTAACTGCAAGCTCTGACACACTTCTGCTACTCCAAATACACAACAATGATAGATTTTTTTTTTAAAGGAAAAAGAAAAAAGAAGTCAGCCAGATTCCAACACAAGACAAACATGTCTGTAGGCTAGAAACAGAAGAGAAAAACAAACCGAGAAGCAGAGCTGAGACCTGGTGAAGGCGTGGGAGAGAGGAACGGATGGATAGACAGAGAGACAGATGGACTGAGGGGCAGACCTATAGACACGGGTGCGTGGGGAAGCAGACAGTACAAATGGTAAAACAAGAACTCTACACAAAATAACAAGATGGGGTGACAGTCACTGAGTTGCTCCAGCACATGGAGGTTCGTGTCACCTCAGACAGGAGCACAGAAATGCAGCATAACTTGTCATGTTGTTAGAAAGTTCTGTTGTTAAATATGCACATTAATATATTAAGGATAACCACTAAAAGAAGAGAAATGCAATCTTGTAACCTGCAAATCAGCACAGGAGTTAAAAGGGAATACAGAAAAGTTTATCGGTCCACCAGAAGGCAGGGGAGAAAAAAAGAACGAAGTAAAGGAATGTGAAAATAAGGAATCAAAAAATAAAGTGGCAAAAAATAAGTCCAGCCTCAGCAGTGCTCGAAGTCAAACACAGTATTAAAACACAGAATTTGTCTTAATGAGTTAAAAATAAAAACCTGTGCCGGTTACAAAAAGCATATCTAAAACAAAATCACACAAAAAGGCATAAAATGAGATGACAGAAATATATATATATATATATATATATATATACACACACATACCAGGCAAGTGTTTGGCTAAAACCAAGCTGGTAGACCAGTATTTGGATCAGACAAACGGAAGTTAAGAGAAAAAGAATTAGGAGGGATAAAGAGGAACCCCACGTAGCAGTGATTAGAACCCTCTGCCAGGAAAATATAAAAACCTTGAATTTGTACGCGACTAACAGCATAGCCTAAAATATACATAAAGCAAAACCAACAGCATGGCAAGGACAATTTGACACATACGTCATCGCCATGGGCAATTTTAATATCCTCTGATAGATGTAGCAGACCAAAGGTTAGTAAAGACAAAAAATTTAAACCACCAAATTAATAAACTTGATCTAATGGATATATATAACCCTGAGCTAGCAGAAAACTTACAATCTCTTCAAGCAAACGTGAAATATTTATAGACACTGCTATGGGTTAAATGAACCCCCTAAAAGTTCATGTATTGGAAACTCGATCTCCATTGTAACAATGTTAAGGGGGTGGGAAATCCAATGTGGTGGCTAGATATTTGGTATTTGAAAGGTGGGGCCTTTAAGAGGTGATTGAATTGTGAGCACTGTGCCCTTGTGGATGGCTTGATCCATTCGTGGCGTCGTGGGCATGGTTCTGATGGTGCTGTGAGCACAGGTAGTGAGAAGCTTAGCTCTCTTGCTCCGGCGATTCATGCTATGTGACGCCCTGCATCTCCCCGGGACTCTGCACCAGAAAGAAGACCCTCACCAGCTGTGTTCCCTGAACCTTGAACTTCCCAGCCTCCAAATCGTAAGAAATAAATTTTCTTTATAAATGACCCAGTTTCTTTATAAATTATCCAGTTTCAGGTATTCTGTTATAAGCAACAGAAACGGACTAATACAGAAACACACCATGTACTAGGTCACAGAGGAGTCCTCCACAAATTTAGATAATAGACGTCATGTAAGCCATTGCTCACACAATGAAGCAATTAAATTAGAGAGAAGTAAAAAGACAATTTAAAATAAAACCGAATCACCATTGCAGCACGTTACAGGGAACTCTGAAGGAGAGGCAGGACACCAAAGCTTGAAGCAGGAAGCAAAGTTTATTGGTGCTGGCACCAGCTCACTGGACTTGTGTCACAAAGGCCGAGCCACCCCCGGTACAGCAGAGCTATTTCTTTTATATAGTTTTTACTTCCCAGTTTTTACAGTGGGGCAAAGGGCAACCTTATATGATGATGTTTTTCTCTCAGGGATCAAAAGTCCCAGATCAGTTAGCCATTGCAGCAGAGCAGGGTACAGCTGGGCATGTGTGATAGCAGGGCAGGGCGCAGCTGGAACAGCATGGGTGCCTCATCACCACGAGTGTAGGAAGGAAAAAAACAGTAGGCTGTGCACCCTAAGACATACACATTTGAATCTGAGGTGCAACACCTGCCTGCTGAGTGTCCCTGACCAAGTCACTTACCCTCTCTGGGCCTTGGTTTCTTCACTGTAATAGAGGTATAATAATATCTCTTTCACAAAATTTCATGCCGATTAAATGAGGGAATATCTGTAAAAGCACCTAGCACAGTACTTGACAAAAACTTAAATGCTAGTTTCAGTCCATTTGCATGTGTGCTCAATAAACATTGTTTGAATTCATAAATGAATACCAAGTAGAAATAAATACATATTCTTTTGCAAAGAGAATATAGAATAGAATTTAACGAGGTCCTATTTCAAACAGAGACAAGAAAAAATACGGCACATTTTATGTTTTTAATTATCCTCTGATTTGAAAAGAAAGAAAAGATTTTGTCCGGGCCTCTGGAAAATCTGATGCCACATCCTGTTTGTCCCTCGCATGTTAATTTCTATAATCAGTTCAGATCATGAGGTCACTTTGTCCAAATAAAAAGAGGCTTCACTTGTGAAACGGGGGAGCTGAGAGGGCAATGTCTGGCATTGGCCGCCGGCAGCACACAGAGCAGCCGGCCGCAGGGCCGGTTTTCAGAGAGGACCCAGCAAAATGCAACGAGCGTAAACCAGCTGGATATAAGAGAAAACTTCCTGACAGAAGGGGTTGCCACTCTGTTACATCAGGCAGAGGTTTGTGTGATCTCTGGCCCAGTGCGATCTTTCCAGACGCCGTGAAGTTGAAACTGGCTGTGCAGCTCGCTGAGATCCACTCCATCGCTGCCACGATAGTTAACGCCCTGTGTGCAGTGGTGTGGCCCACAGACAGCCCCGTCGCTCCCTGCTCTGCACCCTCCCAGGAAGGCTTTTCAACATGTGTTCAAGCCAATTAGTTGTTGTGTTGCTTCATTTCTATGGGACTCAGAAGAAAGGTTTTCTGCTTTCCATTTTTTCACTAGTGCCAAGGACTTTTCCACTCAATTGTTACATGGAGCATGATGTTCCCAAGGCCATCCTCAAGACTTCAGTCAAAGAAGGAAACTTCCAGATCTTAGAGAAACATGGCAGGGGTGACGAGGCTGACAAGATCAGGATGGACGGTTCAGGAATCCAGCCCTGCTGCAGGGGAAACATCTGGTTTACAAGCCAGGAACAGACATTAACTTCATTTTCACCTGAAAAGCACAACATCGCTGTTTTCTTTATTTCCACAAAAATACTAAACATTTCTGAAGCATCAAAAAACATAGCTTAATATGGGGGAAAAAATAGGACTGGCTAGATCAGGCTTACACCAAAATAAGTTCCAGGCATTTAAACTTTGTAACATAAAATTAATATAAGTAGGTGCTTTTACATTAACACAGGGAAGACCTTCATAAGCTTGAGATCAAATGCAGAACCTAAAGGGAAAATGGACAAACTTAAATACAGAAAACTCTAAACATTTGTATGGTTAGAAGAATCACACAGGAAGCCAAAGACAAATAACAAATAGAAAAAACAGTTTTAACATTCACGACAGTTCAACTCTTAATACATATAAAGCACTTATAACCAAAACTAAAAGGAAAATGGGAAACGGGCGTGATCAGTCACTTCCCAAAGGAATACAGGTGACTAGTAAACAGACCTAAGAAAGTGCAGTTTTAGTAGTAAACAAGGAAATGCAAATTAAAACAACAAAATACAGTTTAATTATTTTTCTCTATTTTTTAATTTTCTCGGTATAAATTTGAGTGAATACCCAATGTCACTGAATCCATTGTTGATAAGTAGTTGGGGAAATAAGAACTCTCTTACTAGCTGACGAAAGTGAAAAAACAGTACAATGGGGAGAGGGGGAATAGAAATTGACAAAAAATATATTAAAATTCTTAAAAAGGGGCATATTCTTTGAACAAAAATTTCATATCTAGGAATTTATCCTAAGGAAATAATCAAACAGAAGTACACAGATGTACCTTTAATCATCCCAGGCTTGTTTATAATAGCAATAAATCACGCAACCCAAATGTTATTTAATAGTGGAACTTTTAAGCAAATTGTGAAACACCCAAGGTACTTTGTGATGATTGTGATGAAGACGTAGCATTATGTCTGTTGATATGGGAAAATGCCCCTGTTATATTAAGTGGAAAATGCAGGTAAACAGGATTTGTAGAGCTTGATCCATTTTTCTCCCAATTGTAATCTGTGTATATACATACACATACGCCTGTAAATGCAAGGGGAAAAATTTAAGGGCTATACAGTGAAATTTTCATGGCCATTTTTGCTCAGTAGTAGGATTTCAGGGAATTTTCACTTTCTTCTTTATATTTTTTTGATTAATCTTTTTTTTTTTTTACAATGAATGTTTTACTCTAGGATTCAGAAAAATCATAAGATAATTTATACTGAGAAGAGTAAAAACAAGAAAGCTGGAGTTTCACTAGACAAAGAAATTCTAGATTTGGGAACTTCTGGGTTTTGCTACTGAATTTATTCAGCCCACGAACATTTTTTAAATATCTCTTAGGGTAGCTCATGAACTTTTTTTTTTTAACTTCTTTTTCACTGAGCAGCAACTCGAGGCATTCAGTAGACATTCGGTCTCACTGACACTCTTTGAGGCAGCAGCCAGCATTCTGCTTCCCGTAAGGAAGCGCTCTGGAATGGACAAGGCGGCAGGGCCCGCACCCCGGACTGGTGGCAGAGGCAGCCCACAAAGGCATCCCCCCTTGACTCCCTTCTCTAGGAGAGGTGCTTGGCCTGAAGCTCATCACACAGAGGCCCGATGTGTGCTCCAACCCCAGCTCTGTCACCGAGCTGCATCGCCTCAGGCAAACCATTTACACGGGTGTTTCCATCCCCTGATCTGCAAAATAAAGATGATGGAAACAGCACGTCCCTTGCGAGCTCGAGCTCGCTGCCCGGGAAGAGCGCAGGCACAGCCCAGCCTCCCTCAAGGATCGGACTCCATCCACCCATCAGCTTCAGTTATCGCAAAGGCCTGCTTTAAAGGAAAGCGCTCAGGGGGAGTTGTTCCCGGTTCCTACCCACCTGCCCTCAGCTACTTGTCCTGAGCACTCACTGTACATGTCCCCTACCTAAGTGTTCGCTAAATAACACACAGGCCTCAAGCTTGCTGAGCCGCTGGGGTCAGAACTCAAACCCACATCCACTGGCCCCCAAAACACACCGTTTGCTTTTTCCCCCTAACAGGATGTGAAGAGGTAAAAGCACATTTACACTCCCGTGCTTCCCGGGTCCACAGAGACAGAAATCAACGTGTCCAAAGGCTTCTAGCACGCAGCTGGGCCTGTGCTCCTGCTGTTCTTTGTGACACTTTAATTCTTTTCTTGCAGAAGGCACACTTGTGGAATTATCAGATAAAGGTTCCTGCTCTCCAAAAAGATGATAAAGAAGTGGATCTGCAAACAGGGCCAACTTTTCTTTTAAAAACAAAAGCAGCCCCAGATGCACCGCCTGCAGTTCGGTGAGAGGAGCAGTGACATCCACATCTCTCATCGCGGTCGCCTGTGCATCGTCTCCAGGGAACGTCTCCTGCTACCCCTCGGGGTCCTGCTTTAAAAACACCGACCTAAATATGTCGCGCTTGTGGCTTCGATTTTTAAAAAGACTTTGATTCATGTTTCTAAAAACCTGGTACAACTTACTGATTGCTGGGGGGAAATCTATTTTGCCTCCATCACAGTGATGCCGGGTAGTGTTCACGGATACTTGTTCCATGGCATGGTGCCAACATCTTCCGAAATAAAAACCAGGACATGGGGTTTGACAATCAGGAGTATATTCATGGGGACAGAATAGTTAGCAAACCGGAAAACCCAGGCCATATGCATGCCATTAACTATACAAATACGTAATGAATGATACACAGGAATAACGTATGACGGTTATGATCTGCTGTCCCCTCCAGGCTGGCTCGTGTCTTTCAACTCCCAAACAACACGAGCAGTCTTTCAGAGGGCAACTAATAGAAAGCCACTATGTGGATTTTGCACTTCTTTCCAATTGCTTATTTAATTGATGACAACTGTCTTCATTAGGTCAGTTAATTTGACAAAATGATAAGTTATCCTTATATTAGCTTTTCTCTAAGACAAATATAATTTTTTAAAAAAATATGTTAAATCCACTAAGAGACTCATAAGGACTATTATATGAATAAGCCGTTAGACAATTATGACTAGAAGAATATTATACCAATTTGCTGATTGCTAAAGGATAAAATCATGCTGACCACCAGGCAAATTTTGAAATTATACACATATTTTAATGGAAAATAAATATGCTTGTGTATGTTATGGCCCATTTCTCTAAACAGGAGCTCGTATTTGCAGAAGAGCAAGCGAACCCTGTCCAGATGTGAAACTGGGAGCAGTAACTAAAAGGACCTACACCCTAGGGCTGTTCTGTGGGTTCAATGAGTTTATATTTGTAATGTGCTTAAAACAGTGCCTGGCACATAGTAAATGCCATATAAATACTGTTGGCAGTGCTGGCTTTAAAATGGAATTATTAACTTTCTTTTCAAAAGTCTTTTGAAATACCTGTCAGAAGTTTTAGCTAAGTTTCTTTTTCTTATCTTTTTTTTAACTCGTGACCTTGGTGTTATTGATATCATGCTCTAACCAATAAGTTTATTTTTATAAAATGTTTTTCTGCTTTTCAGTTGTAAAATCTGTGGGTTAATTATAATGGACTGAAACTCAAAACCTATTTCTACTTCTTTATGGGAATTTTTTTTTCCTTCAACTGTGTGGGTGATGGCCTGGAACCAAATCTTTGCCTAAACATGATCTGCTGTTATTTCATATTCTGGCCAATATGACCCGTCAAGACACGACAACTATGCATACACAGATGTTCCTAAATATGGCCTCTGAGCAAACATGACAAATATAGGAAACCTTGAATACATAAAACATTATAAATAAGTTTGGTTAATTACAATACAAACAGGCTCTCCACTGTACTGAATGAGTCACCGACTCTCCCAGATGGTCTGAATGAAGTTCAAGCAACAGTAAGAGAAAACAATGTATGTCCTTAGATATTCTCAGAGAATATGGATGGGGCGACAGGAGAGTACAGTCAGAATGATCCGGGCAGGGGGAGAACTGTTTGAGCTTGTCTGACAAATCAGTGGGGTGCGGCCTTCAAGAAAAGTCTATGCCGTGAGGGCCTAAGAAGTTTTATGGGAAAGGATTTTTAAGAAAGGGACAGTGAGACAACCTTGAACTGGCAGAAAAGCCAAGCATTGTGTTGCAAAGATGTATCTCCAAACCTTAATCTGTGTCTGAATTTTATGTGGGTGTGTGAGTGTGTGGGTGAGGGGGGAAAGTCAGAGAAGGAGATACCGCAAATCTTATTCCACCAGCACTGTGAATGATTGAGGCCCCAGCCTTGCCTCCTCTAAGCCAGGGGCCTGGAAGCCAAGGCCTCCCAGTCTTCACACTGATTTCCTCCCAATGTAAGGGCAATGAAACCCTTTCTGCTTTGTTCAATCCTTTTCCAACAAATTTAACAGAAGGAAGCTGGGTCTCCTTTCCCACCTGTCCATAGAATAGCATCCTTTGGGCAGCTTGAGGTGTCTGCACCAGGAGGAGGGGTAGCTTCTAGCAGAAGCAGGGGAGGACCCAGGGGGAGCCTGTGGTGTGCAGGGCAAGTGCCTTCAGCAGGATCAGGTGGAAGGACCCAGAGGAAGTGGCCATGTCCAGCAGACAGACCCAGAAGAACATGACCCAGGTTCAAGCAGGCAGAAGAAAGAATCAGCGACCTTGAAGACAGGACAATTGAAATTATGGAGTCTGAGGAGCAGAATGAAAAAAGAATGAAGAAAAGTGAACATACACGTCATATACTGAACACGCCATACCACTTGCTCTTCCATTTGAATATGTGCATACAAGTATTTTATGCACTAAATGTGTTTACAAATATCAACAGAATTCTCAAAAATGAAATTGTCTAGGAGGTCACTTTTTTATAGAACCTGTAGAATAATTAATAGCATTCCACAAAATAATTTCGTTCAGTGCCTACTATCTGTGAGTTATTCTGAGCACTGGGAAGCAGAGGTGAACACGACAGAGAAATCAAATTCCCATGACTGAGGCCAGGGCAGGGTCATGGGCATGGGACCTGGGCAGGCTCACACTGTGCTTGGTTTAATGCTCTACTCACTGTCTTGAAATTCTTAATAATTTTTGAACAAGTGCATTTTCATTTCGCACTAGGGCCTGCAAATTATGCAGCCAGTCCTATGGGGCACACAAATAAACAATAAAGAGAGATCATGCAAAGAAAGAGATAAACACTGGGAGCCCCAAGCCAGGGGCCTGATCTAGCCTGAGGGACAGGGCTGGGGGGCTGGGGCGACCTTGGAGTCAGTGACTTTGCATGGAACAAGGCACTGCTGAAGAGCACTAGGGATTAGCCAGAACTCTGTTTGATTCTCCTTAATTTGAAAATTCATACGTTGAGAGTTTAGCTGTTTATAAGGCAGAACACACATCTATGCACGTGCACACAATACTATAGAGAAAAATTATCCCACACTTGAAAACAAGGCAAAAGGATCTTCAGGCCTTCAGGATCATTCTCAAGCATTTCATTACACGCCTACCCAAGGGTCATCTGATGCCGAGTCCCTAGAGAAGAGGTCAGCAAACTTTTTCTGTAAAGGGCCAGGATGTAAATATCTTTGGTTTTTCGGGCCATATGGTCTCTGTGGCAGCTGCTCAGCTCTGCCCCAGGAGCACGGGGCAGTCAAAGACAGTGCATAAATGAACAGGCGTGGCTGTGTTCCCAGCCACACCCAACAGGCTGGAGCTGTAGTTTGCTAACTCTGCTCTAGGGCAGGTAACTTTGACTCCCTATTTACTATTGATATAGTCCCAGACTGGGCAAAGTTAGATGTTAACTTGTAGACTGATAAATGAAAAATGATTTCTATCTGGTAGAGACTAATTCCAAAACCTGCAGCTATATTGCCCTGCAGGATATTAACCAGTTTTGTATTAACTGGCTGTGTATTAACTTTTCATGATCCTATCACAGCAGTCTTACCCACTCCCTACATATGTATGTATATACGTGTAGATGTAGATGCAGATATATATATATGCTAGATATAAGTATCGATATAAATATCACTTTCTCATACCTGTCTTTGTATCTGCTTTGTCATCTGCTGGTGCTTTCATTAATTAGTTAAACCTTTTACATGTGCTTACTATATATCTGTATGAAAATTCTACTTTTTAAATACCAACAATGTACTTTTCAACCTATATGAAGATAAACAGAGACAGATACAGAATGAATAAGGAGTTTTAACAAGCAACGCTGCAAATGTGATTCTCCCTAAAGTAAATGCCACTCACGTCAACTGGCCTCAATGAATCTGCCCCAATATAGAGATCTCACAACCTGCCTTACTTTTACGTGCAAACCAGCTACAGAGAAGAGATCTGGAGAAGAACGGCTTTTTATTTATTTTTTTAATCAGTATTAAGTAATCGTCATGAAAATACCAACCAGGAGGTGAATCTTCATGCGAGGAAGGGTCAGCACACTGGGCTGGCTCCATTCTTGGACCTCCTGCAAGCTTCCTCTCCTCCTCGGCCCCAGCCTGCCTCCTCTAAGCCAGGAACCTGGAAGACCAGGCCTCCCAGTCTTCACCTGATTTCCTCCATGTTCTCTTGATGTAGGAGCAGCAAAACCTTTGCCCCTGAATTGCCCTAGGATGTAGTCAGAATTCATCAAAGAAATGGTTTACTCTAAAGCAAAGCATACTGATAATGGGTATGGGCTTTCTTTTTAGGGTAATGAAAATATTCTAATATTGATAGTGGATCATGTACAACTCTGTGAATATACCAGAAATCATTAAATTGTACCCTTTAAATCAGTGGGGGAAAAAAAACAAACAAAGAAGGTCACTTGCAGGGGATTCTGTTGAAGTTCGATGCTGCCAGCCCAAGTGCTTCTGACTCTGGTCCATGTGCACATGGCTGACACTCCTCAGACACAGGTGCAAAGGGCCGGAAGCAGAAGAAGGTGGCAGCGGTGGGCATGGCTGTGCCTACCACCCAGTGTTCATACAACTCTGTGAAGGAGGATAAAGCGAGGTGCAAGGATTTTAAAATGTGTGTTTAGATAAGCTGGGGGTAGAGGCTACTTTGGACAATGGAGGCAGAGCCAGGAATATAAAGGAGCAGGTGGGAGACGCGTTGCTCACAGCTTCTCCCATCCCTTTCCGCTGATCTCCTAGCATCAGCCAACAAGAGCACACTCGTCGCATTTGAATTCTGTCAAAAAAGAAGTCCAATAACAGATGAGCTGGAAGGAAAGGATCTAATCGGCTTTTTGCAGCATATTTGCTAATTGCTTTTATTTTACATTGTCTCCATAGCTTTCTGACAAAACATGATTGTTTTTAATGAATAAGTAAACAAAAATAAAGGAAAAAGGAAAAGATTTTTTTTAAAGGGACAGAGGCATCTTGATATTTACTGTCACACATGGTAGTTCCTGATGAGTTTAAATCAATAAGTCCTGACCATTGCCCATTACCTTTAAAGCTCCCTCCCCAAATAGCTCCCAAGCAGAAAACAAGGCTGTCAGTTCTTAATTATTTTGTTCCAGATTTGTTACAACCCAGCTACTTTGCCCTACTTACAATGCTTCCTGTCTGGGTGTTTCTACAAGCTTATCTGCAAGCGTTCCTTTTAACTGACAGCACAGGAGTCAAGAATTTTAAGTTAGTGACAAAAGACAGTTGAAAATGTAAAAATGCAATATCCTTATGGGAAAAAAGCCATATACATCCACCCTGATGGTTTCTTAAAATGCTCCTTGTTTTTTAAATAACTGCTCGTTTTGAAAAAGTATACAATACATGGTGCATTAGAAAGGTATTTTTAAATGTATTTATACATACGATGCGTGTGTAACGTAAAATTCAGTCCACTACAACACACAGTTTGTTTTCTCATGATCTGAACGATGCCCATTGCTCAGTGATGCTCTGAAATGACAGATCCTGCGGACACCCTTGCCGTTGGTGCTTAGCGTCTCACGGTGCGATTTCTCTCACCCCGTGGGCATTCTCACTTGCTATCCTGAGTTGTGTGTGTTCTACATGCATGTTGTTTACTTTCTATGTCTTCCTTTCCTCCACTTATTTGTATTCTGGTGAGCAATTTTATCCACTCTGGCTGATAGAAGTTTTACAGGTCACTCAAGATGTGAAAATGCAAATTTTATGGCAACTCAAGAAGTCTTCAACAAAATGGTCAAGAAAACACGAGGAAACAGCGTTCTAAGACCCACTAAGGTCTTACCAAGACTTCTCCTGTTCAGCCAAAACCAAAGTTTAACTTTTGTTATAAAAGCAAAGCCCCAAAAGCCTGTAAGCAGACACACTTTCCCAAATTAGATACTTTCAGTACCGTATCAAAATAGGAAAACCTTCTTCCCACTTTGCTGACTGCAAAGAAAGGTAGCTGCATATTTGCCAACTACAATTCTAATTTAAGAAACTCTGTGCATGTGAAATCACAGAATTCTCCCTTGATCTGCTCGATCTGATCACCAAATCCTCACAGCCATGCACTTGGGCTCTGCAATTGCCACCGCACTACACGTGCAGCTTACACTGGGTGATATCTTTTTGGCATTATGGGTGCACTGGGCTCGCTCACTGAGTTAATTGACAATTTTTTTCAATTTTATCAGTTCAATCGAACTTGAAGTTCAGAGCACAGGTTAGCTTTAGATATGTGCACACACTAGCAAATCATCAAACTTGAAGTAAATATTATTTTCCCCTTTCTAATTGCTTATTTAGCACCTTTCTCTTCTTACATCGAGAATAGTTTGCACTGAAAAACATATATATGCATTAAAAATGCACACAAAAACACTTAATAAAGAGCCAGGATGATAATGTACCCAAGTTTTCTTCGTTCTCTTTGGATGAAGGAAACAAGATAGTAAGAATCCATTCGCTTCTAGACTGGAGCAGCTCAGCCAGCACAGAGTGGCCTGTTTGTTTAGATAGTCTCTTAAGGTCATCAACATCATCCCCTTTGACAAGGCCTTTTCTCTGACCTCACACGTGAGTTCCCCTCTCAAGCACGGGACGTTTCTTGAAACTCCTCCATTGGCTTCTGTGACCCTGAAGTATTCTGGTTCCCTCTGACACCTCTATCTGCTCCTTCTCAAGTCCTCCTCATGAGATTCCCCTTCTTCTACGGGCATCTTAAATCCAGATGGTCTTGCAAGAGAGTGCATTAATGGCCCGATCATGCACCCCACCCCTTATCCATACTCCTTGCCATATGACTCTGAAGTTCTTCTCACTGAAGAGGGGGATGTATTTACTCATCCTGGACTTCGGGTCCAGACATGTGACTAGTTTTGATAAACAGCAGGTTAGTGAGCATGAGGTGATCAAATGCTCTTTTGGGTGACTGGGCTCGCCCTCTCGTGCCTCTGTCTTTGCTGTGAGAGTAACATGCCCAGGCTAACCCACTGGTCCCAGAGAGTCAAGCTGCTGTGCCATAAGAAGGAAGAGAGACCCTAGAAGCACAGCTCAGCCAGTGTCAGCTGACTGCAGATCTGTGGAGAAGAAGTGATTGCTGTGTTAAGTCTTTGTATGGTTTGTTATGCAGCCTTGTCAGGGGCATTGTTAACTGCCAGACTCCCTGAGATTCTGTTGTCCCCATTTGCTAAATTAGGCTTATTCCTGATGGCCTAGGGGCTAAGCAGACCTATCATATGGTAATAAATATAAGTAATGATAATAAATAATAAAATACAATGATGAGTAATAATATTGTTAATGGTAACTAAAAGTAAATGATAAAATAATAGATAAATAAATGAGCTGTCATTTTTTAAGCAGTCTCCCACTATGTTTCAAGGATCATGCTAAGAGCTTTACATGAGTTATGTCCAAAACTCATGATTTTCCAGACAAAGGAGATATAATTATGCCCAATTATAAAAGAGGAAACTGAGGTTCAGTGAGGTATAGTGATTTGCCCAAGTCCTCAGAGTAAGGAAATGCTACCTAGCATTTGTACTAGGTCTGTCTGTTTTCCACACAGCAACACAAAGTCTGAAAAACACTCATTCCCTGAATTCAAGCAAAACAGCTTTACTCTTATCTGCTTTCTATGTTAGTGTTTCACATGCTTTATTTTTCTTAATCTAAGCATCACATTATTTTAAAAAATAAGTCAAGTCTGAAAACCACTGCCCTGCCTTACACCACCTTCCCCTCTCAGGTCTTGTGACCTCCCAAACACAGCCAGCCAGAGACTAAGATGATAAAACAGAGACAACGTCACCTAGGGCCAAAGGTCCTGACCCCCCCCCCCCCCGAGTTAAATCACATGACATAACCCCTGCCCACTCCTGACCTCATGGCAGCCTTAGATTCTGGAAGGAAGTTTTAGAACTTCAAAAACGGAAGCCTCCTGGCCCCAGAACCAAGGGTGCACTGTCTTGTGTCTCCAGCAGTTTCCCTGTAATTGTCTGAACGTTGCTGGTGTTTGGGGCATGAACAGAGCATGATAATGTATAGGAGTTTGTTCCTACAGCAAAATCGGAAACACAAATCACACATTCCCGCAGAAAGGGATTTGGTACCAGAAGTTGGGTGTTTTCAAACTGTTGAAGCTACAGTGACAGGAGGTGGATCCGTGGTCGTCCAGGGCCAGGACTGGGTGTTAGACTGATTTGCCAAGGGGCACGGGGAATGTGACTGTGACGGTCTCCACCTGACAGCATATGTCTGTTAAAAGTCACACTGAGGGGCCTCGGAGGCCAAGGAGGAACGTGACACACCAGCTCTTGGAGGGGTTTAGGGGTTCAGGATGAAGGGAAAGAGCGATGCCGAGTCGTCCACCCTCCCAAGCGTGGGGGGGGGCCTCTCCCAGGCTCTCCCACGCCCTCCACCCCTCAGGCCATGCCCTCACCGCCTGGCTCTGGACAGCCCCGGGCAGGGCGCAGAAAACAGTTCACCGCTCCTGACCCGCCGGCCTGGTCAGCCTTGCCCCCGCATCCTGCCCCAGACTCCCCCATGAACAAACTCCACCTCAGCGTCCCAGGGCTCGGAGAAAGTGCTTCCGGGCCGGAGAAAGTGCTTCCGGAGCACAAGAGCTCCTGCAGCCCCAGCTGCGGGGTCACATCCAGCCACGCCCCTGGGGACTGCCCCAACGCCCTGGGCCGGGAAGGCCACCTACACTTTCTCTGGGAAAGTAGGACTGCAGAGAAGACGCCTAGAGATCGAACGTGCGGCCCCCAAAAACAAAGGATCCGGAATATCCCAACTTGGCCCGCCGGCCCGTGTGGCACCGAAGAGAGCTGTGAGGAGGGGGACGCCGACAGTGAGGCGGCCGTGGGGGACAGACAGACAGACGCGCACAGGACGGACAAGGCCACCGGCCCCCGCCCGACCCCCGGGGGCTGCTCCTGCGCCTGGAAGATGATCTTGGAGATTATGCATAAGGAGGCAAAGGACACCCACACGGGTGACGAGGCCCCCTGAAGACCCTGGCCATAGTAACTTCGTGCTTCGTGGGGCGTCTCCCTGGCGAGGAAGGACGTGACCTGAGGACGGCGGAGCAGGACACAGAGACGAGAGTCACCGTCTCCTCCTTGCAGGAGCTCACCCTGCACAGCCCCGAGAGGACCGTCACCATGAAGGGGCCACTGAGAGCTCGGGGCCGAGCAGGAGATAAGGAAGAAAGTGCGGGAGGCTTTCCCGAGAACGATGTGGCCGCCGGAGCCTGCGGCTTCGCCTGACCCCGGCCTGGACCTGGCGGCCGCGGGTCTATCCCCCGCTTCCCAGCAGCGCTCCTGGGGCTGCTCCCTGCAGCTCCTTCATGCGGGCTCCGGAGCAGGAGACGGGGCAGGTGTCCACCGCCCAGGCAGGAAGGGGCAGCACGTCCAGCAGCTGTCGTGGTCCACCTGAGACACCTGACTCCAGACTTCGTATGGCAGTCGTCACTGGACCCCCAGAGGCCCAGTTCAAGGCTCAGGGAAGAGTCAATGCAAACTCAAGCACGAGAACTTCTTTGATCCCCAGGAGGAAGTAAAGCTAGAGACTCATATACGGTGCCAGCATCGGCAGCTGGCCGAGTCCTTGGCAAAGGCAGCAACATGGTGAACGAGTTGCAGAATTTGACAGCAGCTGAGGTGGTCGTACCAAGAGGCCAGACCCCTGATAAGAATGACCAGGTCATCGTTAAGATCATCGGTCACTTCTATGACAGCCAGATGGCTCAGAGAAAGATCCGAAACATCCTGGCCCAGGTTAAGCAGCAGCACCAGAAGGAACAGAGTAACCAGGCCCAGGCACGGAGGAAGTGACCAGCCCCTTCCCTTCCCATCGACTCCAGGACAACGGGCGGAAATTGCGAGAGTGTGCTCTCCCTGGCAGGCCTGAGAATCCGTGGGAATCGGGGACCCCCGGCCTGGGTTGTAGATCAGGTTTGCCCACTTGCTCGAGAAAGATGTTCCAGTGAAGATCCCTGATCTCCCAGCCTCCAGTACCCAGCTGATTGGCCCAGCACTGCCCACCTCTTGGGGTGCCACCATTGAAATTCTAGCTGAGGGTGCTTTTAAAGGTGGATTGTTTAAGGAAGTTCTCCAGGCCCCACCAAGAGGGTGGGTCAGACCCCAGTGGGAAGAGAAATAAAATTTCCTTCAGATTTTTTAGACACGCAGAGGGGTGTTTTAATCAGCCTCAAAGGATGGTTTGTTTCTTAACCCTAAAAGCTTTCCAACCTTCTCCCTCCTGCTTGGTTAATTGATTAAAATACCTCCATTCTCACACCCTGAAAAAAAAATTCAAACTGAAAATGAATAAACTTTGCCATGTGTAAATTACACCTCAATAAAGCTGTTTATTTAAAAAACACTGTTGCGAGGACTGGAGAAGTGAAAATCAGGAGGGCTGCCAGAGTCAGGTGACTATTGCGCCTGCATTCGGGAACAGAAGAAACTGCTGCTGAACATTGACTCTCTGGCCCTGAGACAGGCAAATGCCAGGGGAGCCCACAGGCTGCTGCAGAAGCCCAGGGCTGGGGAGCCCTTCACTGCCTCCCCATCTCTAGTCCCACACAAACGCATCTCAGACGCACAGCTGTTTGCTTCCAGAACGTTGGTGGCATGGGACTGTGAAAAATGCAGCTTCCAGACTCCCAACCCCCATGTACAGGGATGCCTGAAAGCAGAGTTAGCAACAAGGACTCAGGTGCAAGCAGTTTATTTGGGAGGTATATTAGCTTCCAACTGCTGCCATAAAAAATTACCACAAACTTAGTGTCTTACAACAACACAAATTTATTATCTTGTAACTCAGGAGGCCAGAATTCTGAAGTGAGTCTTACAGGGTGTACGGGTTGAATTGTGTCCCTCCAGAAAGATATGTTGAACTCCTAACCCACAGTACTTAAAGTGTGACTTTACTTGGAAACAGGGTGAGTATAGACGTATTCAAGTTGAAATGGGGTCATTAGGTGGGGCTTAGTACAACCAGACTTGTGTCCTTAAAAAGGGTGGAAATCACGACACAGACAGGTGTGCGCAGAGGGAAGACAATGTGAGCACATATGGAAAGCAGCCACATGACTGGCGCCATGTACCTGCAAGCCACGGAATTCCGAGGATTGCCAGCAAGCACAGTCTAGAAGAGGCAAGGAAGACCTTCCCCTAGGGCCGTCAGAGAGAGTGCGGCCCTGCTGACACCTCGATTTCCAGCTTCCAGCCTTCAGAACTGTGAGACAGTAAGTTTCTCTTGTAAGCCACCCAGTTTGTGGCATTTTGTTAGAGCAGCCATTTAAAACTCGTACATTGGGCTAAAATCAGGGCACTGGTAGTGCTGCGCTCCTTTGGGAGGATCTAGGGAAGAAGTTGTCCCTCCCTTTGCCAGCCTCTGAGGCTGCCTGCCTGCCTTGGCTCGTGGCTGCATCACTCCAACCTCTCTCTGACCCTCCTACCCCCCATCATAATGACTCTTGTGATCACACAGGACTAACCTGAATAATTCAGATCCTCAACTTAATCACATCTGCAAACTCTTTTGCCATGTAGGATAACATTCACAGGGTCCAGGGATTGTTCCACCTTCCACAGGAGGTGGTCCCCAGGGAGCAAGAACGAGAGAGAAGTGAGACAGGAAGGAAGAAAAGCCTCTATAAGAATGTGCCCTGAAGGTCATAGTGGGAGCAACCAGGCATGGATTCTGCCAAAACCTCCTGACCCACCTGCCAAAAGGGCAGAATTGCCCACCTGAGCAAAGGGCAACAGGAGCATTTGTTCCCTGGCTTCCTCCTCCTCTGAGGGCTCCTCCTGGGAGCACTGGGCTCCCCTTGCTGCCCAGCTGTGTCATCATGCCACTTGAATAGGTTGTCATGACATCAGAGAAGGCCCGGGCACATGTTTGAGATGGTACATTTTCAGGCTTACCCAGAACTGTCCACTGAACCTGCAGACAAAATCCGAGATGGGCCAAGAGGACAAGAGGATGTGAGCAGGACATGGAGGCCCCTGCTACAAGGACAGCGCCTGACGCTGCTTACCAAACACCCACACGCCACCCAGCACACAGACCCCTGGCAACTGCCTAGAACTTGAGATTGGATTTTAAGGAACACCTCTAGCCTGTTTCTCATCCACTATCTCAAAACTATGTGTCTCTTGCTCAGCATTTAGTCTTATGGAGTTGTTACCTAGCAAGGCTGTCTTATTGAAGGCACAGGGCAAGGTTCGCCCTGTGACAGTGGACAAAGTGGCTCCTAAGAGGATGGATATTACCAGTGTCAATCATCAGGAAGCAGGTGGGTCAGAAAGGAGGGTTTTGAAACGGGTCCAGGAAAGGGGCACAGAGGCGGGAACAGTGGCTCGAGGCCACGGGCAGTTGGGAAGGAATTTGCCGGAAGAACCAGAAAATTACTGTAGATAAGGGTATATGACGGTGGGAGGCACACCGCGCTGCATACAAAATCCTGGTTTATTGGAATTCTATCAAGGAATTCAGCCTAAGGAAAGCCAAGATCCAAACCTAGTTTCCCTCATTCCGAATCTCATACTCTCCCGCTAATCCGGAATGAGTCCTCTCATGTCGGTAAGGGTCAAGACGAGAGGTTTTCAAAGACAGTGTCCCTCTGCTACGTGCTATGGACAGAGAAGGGGCGGGGCAGCTCCCCAGCTGTCCAGAGTCCCCCAGTGGGAGGAAGGCACCCGAGGGGGAGGCAGGCTCCCGGTGAGCAGGAGTGGGACACAGGCCACATGAGCAGAGGAGAAGCTGAGTTTTCTGGGGCACAGTGTTGACAGGCTTCGTGTCCCTGCTCCAGGCCTTCCTTCTGCTGCAGGGTCTTGGTGAATGAACTAAGGTGACACTGGGCTGTTCTTCCTCCACTCCAGACAGAGTTTGCCTCAATCCTTCCCTTCCCCAGGTTTTGGAGCCCCCTCGTGAGGTTCCAACTCCACACAACAAGATCCAAAGCTGATCATTTTTCTGATTGTGTCCAGGACAGAAGCTCCTGACCCTGTGCTTCTGCTCGGAATGTTTTGACAACTTCTCCTGCCAGCTGCTTTACCACAGAGGTTCAGTGGACTCTTCCCACACTGCCCAACACTTGCCCTCACCCAAACCTGGGGTGTTTTAAACAAGTCTTGAAGCCAAAGAGTCCAGATCAAGCCTGCAGCAACCACCTTTGCTCCGCCACTGTCTGCAGTGCTGCTCCTGCTGTCTCACTGGCTTTCCTGCCTGTCACTTCCAGGGAAGCGTTAACTCATCTTTTGGAAACCTGCGCAATTCGCATGGTTCCAGTCCCCAGTGGTGGGAAGGGCATTCCATTTCATGCAAGATCCTGGTTTACTGATGCTTTGTAAAGGGCTCTTCCTCAGTCTAAGAGGAGCCATTGTGCACCGTCAATCTCCATCCAGCCATTCACGCTTGTTCAGCCTCGTAGAAAGAGACAAAAAGGAAATATCCTTCCCCAAGACTTTTGTTTTTCTTAAGTGAAATTGAAAATAGTTATTTGGGATCCCTCTGGATGCCGCTGTCTCAAGATCATCACGTGGTTCAGTGTCTCACAATTCAGATGCCATTTCCTCAGCGTCCTTCCCTCAGAGACCACCGATCAGCTGTAGCCACATGTCTCTCTTTGTCATTTCACCCTGTCTTATTCTCTCCAAGCATTTAGCAAGATCTGAAGTTGACCCTGTTTATCACTTACTAGGTTTTGGTTGTTGATGTTGATTTTCCATCTCCACCTTCCATAGAACACAGACTTCATGAGAACAGAGACTCTGACTCTTTCCACTGGTTGGGGAAGTCACCAGGGCTGGCCCTGGATTTCCGGTTCCCCTCTTCTCCACATACAGGATTACACGTTACCTCTCCAAATGCAGTGTGCACGGTTGTGTGATTTGTTTTGACCACTTGAAGTGTGAGCCGAAGCATTCTGTGTCCCTTCCAGGAGTGAAACAGTGTGCGATTGGCCACACAAAGATGAGATGGTTGTGGAAGCACATGTCCCGATAGAGCCTCTGCCAGCCGGGGTGACCAGCCAACAGTAATGGACAGAGCCCCTGCTGGCCCTTGCTGGATTGTATTGTAAATAAGAAATAAACCTTTGCTGTGTGGAGTCAATGAGAGCTGGGGACTGCTGTCACTGCAGCACACTCCAGCTATCCTGACAGTATTAGTAGCCTATTGCTGCTGTAACAAATTACCATGTACTTAGTGGCTTAAAACATCATAAATCTATCATCTTACAGTTCTAAAGATCAGAAATTTGAGACAAGTCTTGCAGGGATAAAATCAAGGTGTAGGGATATAGGCAGGGTTGTGTGTCTTGACTTTTGTGTATGCTCTGCTGCACTTACACTATATGGGGGCATTTGAAAGCCAAGTCTAACAGCTGACCATGACACAATGAAGCTAGAAATTAACAACCAAAGGACAGCAAAGGTGGCCAAACCAATGTCTGCTTAGGGGAATTTAAAAGATTTCCCCTGGGTCTAATGTTTAGACCACTAGTCAGCACATTGTAAGCACTTAATAAATGCTAGCGACGGTTGGTATTAAAGACATGTAATTTTCAAGCCCAGTTTTAACTAAGCAGAAAATAACTAATGCTGCTCAGCTGAGTTCAAAAATTTACAGTCAAAATGCTAAACCTGTGCACCCTCATTAGGAAACAGACAATGTTTCTGTTAGGCTTTTTGAAGTGTTATAAATAAAATGAGTACTCCCTTGTAAGCTCCATCTGGGAATCACTAATATACATTTAGTCTTTTATTTACAATTGGGGAAACCAAGTTCCAAAGAGGAGTAAGCAGTTTGCCCTGGACCACACTGCTAGACCGGAGTCCATGACTCCAACTTCCCATCCAGGACTCAGTCCACTCATGCTGCCTCTCTCAGATTAAATCAGGATGAACCAGCATTGCTGTGTTTTAGGAAACAAGGAAAAAAGAGATCTGAACTCTACGATTTTGTATTAAATTTCTTCCAGCCGTGCCCTTGGAATCCAGAAAATACCTGAGGCCTGAGTCTCCTATGAATATCTTCTATTGCCAGAAATGTGATCTATGAAAAGAAAGGAAATATTAACCAGCATCTTCTACAGACCATATCTCAGGCCCTAGTTTTAGGCACCACACCAAAATATTTTCATCCTCTAGCTACATCATCGTATCCTAAAGCATCAAGATTTACAATTTTATTATTGTATACCAAATGGTATATGCCCAAATACAAGGGAAGACTTTACCCTCTAAATCATTCCTTTAACAGGAGAGATGACTCTTATTAGTCTTTTTTGTTCTAGTCCTTACAAACTCTCTCACATTATGGGTGTACTCCTTCACAGACCTTATTGTTGAAAAAGCCATGTTAGTCTGAACAATTTCAATCAATGGTAGTTTAGCTGCCTAAAGAAGTTACCTCATGGAACTTACTTCTTAGAAACAGGAGGGAAGGAAGCGTATTAGTCAGTATAGGGTAGGCCATGCTGCAGTAACAAATTAATTTTGAAATCTCAGAGTTCAACTCATAAAAATTTACTTTTTCACTCATACAAATGCCACTGTGGGCCTGGGTGACCCTCCAGGAAGTTGTCCTCCAAGTGGTGATTTAGCTTTAATCTTGTGGCCTCACCTCTAACATGAGGCTTTCTTAGTTGCCAGTCAGGGGGAGAAAGAGTTGCAGGGTTATGAAGGGGCTTCTCACTGCCTCAGACTAAAAGTGACACTTGTGTTTCCAACTTACATGTAGTTGGCCAGAACTGCCTGACTATGAGGGGTCAGTGAGTATGGTCTTGTCTTCCATGTGCTCAGGAAACAGGCGTAAGAAGAGGGTCTGGTAAATGCAATGCATTTTCTCTTCCACAGGAGGCAATTATATGACCTCCCAATTGCAAGGATTGAAGGTCATTATAAATAAGACTTAAAAAGCAATACTAGAGGCTGGAATGACTAGATATCCCTTTGGAAGAGGAAAAAAAGAATCTCAACTCTTACCGTAAAAGGTTTGTATAAGTCTATGTATTTTTGTGTAAATGAATTTGAAATGGGTGATAAATCTAAACTAAAAGCTAAAACTATGAAAGTCCTAGAAGAAAACATAGGAGAAAATCTTCAAATTTGAGGGACAAAGCTGTCTTAAGAAAAAGCACAAATCATAAAAGGAAATATTGATAAATTGTACTTTACCAAAATTTAAAACTTGTGCTTTATGAAAGATACCTTTAAGAAAATACAAAGGCAAGTCAGATAATCAAAATAATATTCAATATATCTATTTGACTATATATATGAATATATATTACAATTTATTAATAATACAACAAACCACCCAACTTATTTAATGGGCAAAGATTTAAACAGACACTTTCAAGGATGACATCCAATAGCCAATGCACAATGCAAAGACGTTTAACATCATTAGTCATGAGGGAAATGCAAATCAAATCCCTAATGAGATACCACCGTGTAGGTGCTAGAAAGGCTAAGATGGAAGGGACTAAAATAGTAATTGCTGCAGAGGACGTGAAACAACCGACTCTCTAATACGTTGTTGGTGAAAATATAAAATGGTATAACTAGTTTTAGAAAACAATTTGGCTTTTTTTAATAAAATTAAACATATGACCCAACAATCCTACTCCTAAGTATTTACTCAAGAAAAATATATATGTTCATTCAGAGACTTATACATGGATTGTCATAACAGCTTTGTTCATAACCCCCAAACTGGAAACAATCCAAATATCTACCAAAAGTAAATAGATAAACATGTTTTACTTAATCCATATCGTGGATGCTACTAAGCAAGAAAAAAGAAATAAAGTACTAATTAACACAGCATGACTAGATTCCAAAATCATTGTGCTGAGACAAAGAAGCTAGACACCGAGAAAACATACTATATGATTCCATTTATATGATATTCTAGAAAAGAAAAAGCTAATTTGTAGAGGCCGAAAGCAAACGGGTAGTTACCTGGGCCCAGGAATGGGCAGACTGGCCACAAAGGGATTGAGGGAACTTTCGGGGAAAGTGAAAATTTTCTGTTTCTTGGTCGAGTTGGTAGCAATCCCAAATAAACACCAGAAGGATGAATGAAAACAAGTTGTAATATTATGAAAACGGTGCTTTTGCTTTAAAATTACCAGTGGAAACTTTATAAATTAATTCCGAAAGCTCTTTCTCTAAAGAATTTTAATAGAAAGGAATATGCTGTATTGTGAAAAACTGAGTTAGTTGACAAGCAAATGACTATGTTATGGACAAAAGCATTAATGTGAAGACACCAAATAAATGTAACTGGGGAAAAATGTTATTTTTAAATTAACATATAATTCTTAAAATGTGATATGAAAAGTTTATTGAATCAGTCAGAATCTAATAAGAAAACAAAAACCATGTGAGTATTTAAACAGAGGGTCTTTAATACGGGGAATTGGTTACACAAGACCAGGCCAAGCAGGCGATGAGAGCACAGGAGGGGGTGGAGTGTTTGCTTTGTCCCTGTCATTGAATAACATTGCCAGAGCCCACAAGGTGGGCCCAGCCCTCACCGATTTGGGGACACAGCAACAATTACTGAAGTGGCCATTTCACAGTACACACCCACCACCATCACCACAGGAAGAGGCAGAATCCAGAGATAAAAGCTCGGGGGCCACAGGTGGTCCAGGGCCAGCACAGACAAGCAGGTGTCAGCGGCAGTGGACCCAGGCCACATTCAAGTGAACGTGCCCTATGGCGACGGCTGTCCTGCATCTGTGGCCTTTCCACAGAGAACTCCAGCCCCCAGACGCTCCTGATTTTCAAAGTCTGGGTGGAATTGAACTCCAGAAACCAGTGGTGGGGTGCACACTGGCTCTCTGTCACCAGTCTGGGGCCCAGGTGTGTGCAGTTTAATGGGTCAATAACATAAACAGAGAATTTCACATACAAATCCAGATTTCTGACTTCCTCAGCAAATTCAGAAGACCTGGAAAGACATTCCGTCGTCTGCTGGAGCTGAGGAGCAGCTGCCGCATTCAGACAGGGACCGCATTCTCCCCTGCCCTGTCCTCAGCTCTCCCTGTTGTCACGTCCTGCCTGCTTCATTCACTGGTGACCTCCACTCCCTCCCCAGCCCCTGTCTTACCCTGATGTACAGCTTTGGGCATCCTCTGCCTTCTGCAATTTTGATCATGACAGAGCAAGAGAGTATGAATTGCTCTGCTATTAGCATAATGTGTTCTCTCGCAGAGAACTAAGTGGTTGACACCAGCCTCTCAGTCCTTCCACCCACCTTCTCACCAACTAATACGACTCACTCACTTCTCTGACTGTCAGAGTCCTTAGTTTGTAGTTTCAAAGTCAGGGAAATTTGAGTGAGTCCATGTACAGGAAATCCCCTTGCGTGGCACCAAGCTTACGGTCAGTGCAGTAAAAGAGGGTGTCCCCCCTCTTCCCCTCTACAGAACTGTGTGTCTTCAGATGTAACCCTCAGCTTGGCCTTCTCAGATCATCCATGAGCAGGCCAGACACTAATAAGCTCTAATGCCATGCACTCTAATGTGACATTTCTAAGTAAGACCAAATTCAAATGATTGGAAAAGTTAAAGAGCTTTGGATGACATCCACTAAATCCCAAAGGCCAAAATGGAAGGGGAGATGTTGTGTTGAAGAGTTTGTCAGTATAAAGCAAAGAACATGAGAGAGTAAATAGTTTTATTACCTCTTAGAGTTTCCCCTGCAAAGATTTGTGGTAAATACGTTTTACTAGCTTCATTCCACAGCTCTGGGACCTCATCTAATTGCCAAAATCCTTGAGGCAAATGAAAGTTGGGGTGAAGTCACGTGTAAAGTTAGAAAACAGCCTTGGGAAGGGACAGGGCTTCGGGTTTGCTTCTGAGGAATTCCACCTCCTGTCTCCTGCACTTGCTCTGGTGCAGGGGCTCCCAGGGCTGGTCCAGCCCACGGACCTGGAATCAAGCTTCCTGGACTCGGAGGTAGCACAGCTGGACACACATACATTTGTGGATCCACCCCGGAGTTTCCAGACTCAACTGAGCCCTCTCCTGTCTAATTCCAAAAGTTCTTAGTCACCTGGTCTGCATATAGCCAAAAGGGTTTCTATCTGTATTGGATATGTATAACATAACAATATTCCCAAATCTTGGGTGTTATTCTCAGCCAAAGTACGCCAATAGCTTTATCTAACATTTTATATAAACAGTAAGTAATCATAGTTCTTTCAATAGTGATCTAATTTATGAATGTGCAATAAAATCTTGAAAGAAGCCTATAGTCATGTTCGTAACAAGATGCAGGATGGGGTTGTCATACAGGGACAAACTTCTCTTTTGTAGACAGAACTTTCTTTCTGATTCTCTTTCCCATCTGTCTGTCCATCTCACCATGCCTTTCTAAACTGTAACATTTCTTGACTGCCTCTGGATAAGCTGACGCTGTTAAAAGCAGAAGGACAGAAGGACAGGAGAACGGACCCACACTCCTCACTATCAGGATAATCCTCGCACAATGAACGTTTCCCCTGATGTGTGAGAAATAGCACAGTCGAAATCGTGTCACCATTATGCCCAAAGGTCTAGGACAAAGTGAACATTTTATTCTTACAAGTCAAACACTTAGCACAGAAACAAAAGCAACCGTAATATTTTCTCAATTTTTATATTTATGCTAAGTTCATTGTTCTACTTTTGTTGTTCCAAATTGCCATTAACAATGCAAGTTGTTCTTCACTGATCCCCAGCCCCACCTATAGCACGACGAGGTCTTATTAGGCAACTTCGTAAATTGTAAAGAGGCTGGACCTAACAGAAGACTGAGGTCCCATCTGATTCTTCTCCCAGTATGGTTTGAATGTTTGTCCCCTCAAAGCCCATGCTGAAGCTTAATCCCCAATGTGGTATTTGAAAGGTGGGGTCTTCAAGAGGTGATTAAACTACAAAGGCTATGCTCTCAAATGGATTAATCCATTCATGGATTGATGGGTTAATGGATTATCATGGGAGTGGACTGGTGGCCTTATAAGGAGAAGGAGAAAGCACAGTAGGATGCCCTTGCCCTCTCCATGTGATACCCTGTGTCACCATGGGACTCTGCAGTGAGTCCCCACCAGAAAGAAAGCCTTCACCATATGCACTCCCTCAACCTTGGACTTCCTGGCCTCCAAAACTGTGAGAAATAAATTTTATTTTCTTATAAGTTACCCAGTTTCAGGTATTGTGTTGTAAGTGTCAGAAAACTGACTAATACAGCCCCTAACAAATTGTTTGGACCTAGGCAAATCACTTAACCATTTTCAATTTTCTTACCTGAAAAATGAGATAGGTAGACTACTTAAGCATTAACGGCCATTCCAGCTATAAATGTCTGAAGTTTTTTCATCAGTGATTCTCTGTTTCTTTCAACGAGTCTATACGGACACCTCCTCTGTGGGCGCTATGCTAGGCACTCAGGACGCAAGGGAACCAGACAACTGCATGTGCCCCAGGGGTCTCCAGGGTGCTGACGGGAAGTGGAAACCCAGTGTGTGAGCCATGGATGTCTGACTGATCACAGAGGTGAATCCAGAGGGTCCCCAGCAGTACATGACAATTCGACATGACTAAGAAGAGAGTTAAGTGTTCACAGGAGCTTCAGGAATACATATTGTCCTTTGTCGGAAGCCCTCAGAACATTACAGTTTTCAAATGTAATTTTAGTGGGAGACACTTGAGGAACTCAATATCATATACTTAATTACATTTAGTGCCTACTGTAATTACTAACTAATTTAAGCCTGCTAACTTAAAATTGCCATCAGTAGTGGGGAGGTTAAGTTTTTCTGGCCTAGAAATTCAAAGTGTGCTGATTAATGAGGGGCAGTGAGTCTCAGCCTTGACTCTACTTTAGAATCACTTAGGGAATTCTTTGAACATGCCTAGGACTGGGCTCCGCCTCTGAGAGGTTCTGATTCAAAAGGTTTGGAAGGGACCAGGCATCAGCACATTTTTAAAGCAAGACTGACAACCATTGAACAAAGCAAAGAACAGCGTTTTGATCAAAATTTCAGGTGAGCCATAACCCAGGGTAAAGCAGGTCACATTTGACCCACACAGAACCCTGAGTTCTTTGATTTCCAATCTCTGATTCTCATAGACCCAACCTTTAAACAAACCTAATGCTGTAGATGGGAATCCAGCTGATTTCATGCAAAAGTTGTCTCTCTGCCCAAACAATTCCCCATGGGATTTGTTCAAGTAGCCAGCTCAAATCTGTGCACTGAAATCACAATTCCATTTATCATAAATGTGCCTGATGCACGCAACTTCTCCACATACTATTCCATGGAGCTATTGGTGCTTTTAAAATAGCCACCAGATGCCTTTCACTTCATTCATTTCATGGGGGTGATTTGCAAAAGTAAGAAAAGTGGCTTACTTTGCTTAGATTGAATAGATACGCTCTGTCCAGCTGGCGAGCCTACAAGGCCAATTAAGCAACTCAGCATCCCTGACCAAGCCACCAAACCAGCTAAGAGGGACTGCGGTTAACACTTGCTAATAACCAAATCCAATTCATTTTTCATGTGGACCATCAGAGTGCTGGGACCCCTCCAGACAATTTCCTTAAAGTTTTCCTAATTTAAAATTGTTGAGAAAATGTCTGCTCATTAGAGATGCAGAATCTCAGGCCCACCCACAACCTACTGATGTGAGATGAGCTGACATTGGCAGCGGGAAGGAAAAGAGGAATGGACACAAGACGGTTGAAGAGGAGAAATTCACAAGATCTGCTTTTAACGGGATGCAGGATAGAGAAGTCGAAGATGACCCCCTGGATTCTGGGTACAGCTCAGCGAGACTGGGGACACAGGAGGAGGGACAGACCTTCTCATGGGTTCCTCTTCTGCCTCCATCTACTCTTTCCATCTTTTGAACAGGTTGCTCCCTGGGGCTCTTTATTTGACCTGTGTTCCTTCTCTCTTGACACACTAGTCTCAAGGCCCCTTCTCCTCTCCCCCAACGCACACACATCAACAGGCTGCTCCAGGTCCCAAAGGCACGTCACACTCAGTTTACTGTCTTCCCCCCAAACCTGGTCCCCCTCACTTAATCTTCCATTTAATAGAATTCAACCTGTCATCTCTCTGTTCAAGAAGGGGAGAGACCTGGAAGTCTGCAGAGAGTTTATGCTCTCAGCCCCACGTGAAATCGACCTCCATGTCCTAGTTTTCCACTTCATCGTGTCTCTAGTACGTGCCCTCTCTGTCCCCTGCAAGTCCATGAGTGCCCCCCCGAGTTGTTGTGATTTTATCCTTGTCTCCACCCCTGCTGACCTACCTCTTCTCACCTGCCGCGCCCCCTTCCATGCTGCCTGTGAAGAGACACTTCCCAAACGCAAATGCAACCATGCCACTCCCTGCTGTGTGCACCTCAGTGGCTCTCTGGCCTGCCACTGAGGGCCCCCCACGGCCTGTCACCTTTCCAACTGCGTCCCTGATGATCACCAACCCACTTCGCATCCTCATCACCCACCAACCTTGCCACTCTGAATAACAATATGGACCAAACAGCAATCTCGAGCATCCTATGTTGTTTTTAGCTCATTGGGCCCTCAGGGAGAGAATCTTGTCTACAAATTCAAAGCTTTTGGGGGGTCCCTAATGGATCCAACCTTGTATCAGCAGAGGTTTGTCAAGGGCCTTTTCTTTGGATAGTGTTCCAGAGATGCTCTGGGCAGTTTACAGAATAAGAAAAGATAGTTTCCTTTTTTTTTTTTGAAGGCTCAGGAAACACCCTTAATCTCTTGTTGCCTAATCTACTGCCACTCTCGTAGCCCAGGAGTAGATCGGACCATTGAATCCTGTACGAGTATTAAGAGCAACGTTTATTCATGTGGTGTTAAGTGGTTCCCACTAAACATTCAGAAATAGCTACCATTGCTGAACACCCATTTAGTGTTCACCTCGATGCCAGGAGTTTGGTATTAGTGTCACATTTTGTGGCTGAGTAACAAGGGCTGCATCCATTTGATTTACACCCATTAGAGCGATTGTAGGCTCCATGAGGTCAACAAATGTCACAGTTCTCCATTCTTGGAACACTGGTGCTCAAGTAAAAGTGTGTTTGATGAGCAAATGAATAAATGATGGGACAGCCAGTGAGAACAGAGCTGGTGTCAAAACCCAGGTGACCTGACAGCAGAGCAGAGGCCCCATGCTCATGATGGCAAACCCAGAACAGGACATTTGGTCCCCAGGAGGCCAGCCAAGCTCCTCTTCATCCAGTCTCTCTGTGCTTTCTGTACGTGGTTTGAAAGGGATAGGGAAAGAAAACCCATAACAGTGCTAGAAAGAAAATTTCAGAAATGTTTTATGAAACTTCGTAAATATATAGCACTATAAAATAAAGATGATTCTTCAACCCAAGTGTCCATCAGCGGATGAATAAATAAAGAAAATGTGGTGCATATACACAACACGATAGTATTCAGCCATAAAACAGAATGAAATCCATCATTCACGGCAGCACGAGCTAGGAGGACGTTACATGAAGCGAAGTCATGAACAGAAAGAAATGCCGCATGTTCTCACACATAGTGGGAGCTGAGAGGGTTGGTCACATCGTGGTAGAGAGCGGAGTGGCAGTGACCAGAGAGTGGATAGTGAGAGGCTGGTTCACAGGTACAGAAGTACAGCTCACTAGAAGGAACAAAATCCAGTGCTCTCCAGCACCGTAGGTAACTGTAATTAACAACAATTCATTGTATAATTTCCATTAGCCAGAAGAGAGGATTTTGAATGATTCCAACACAAAACATATAGCAAATGTTTGAGGTAATGGAAAAATAAAATCAGTGGTTAACAGAGTTTCAGGGAATGAGGGAAGGAGGGAGGTAGGGAGGATGAATTGGTGTAACAGAGAAGCTTTACTTTTATTTTTTTATTTTTATTTTTTCAAGCTTGTTTATCTTTACTTTTGTGGGGTACAGTGTGTTGTTTCAACATGTGCATATACTACGCAATGATCCACTTAGGGTAGAGAGCAAAGTTTTACGGCAGCAAAACTATTCTGTACGGTACTGAAATGGTTAATACATGACATTACACTCAGGCAAAACCCACAGAACTGCACATACAAACAAGGAATCCTAATATAAAATGACGTTAATAACCATATATCAATATGGATTAATAATTGTCGCAAAGGCTCCACACTACCGTAACGCGTCAGCAATAAGAGAAACTGTATATGTGGGTGGGGCAGGGGTGGGAATTATACTTTCTGCTCAGTTTCAATGGAAAACTGAAACTGCTATAAAAATAGGAGAAAAAATAAACACTGTAAATTAATAAATAAGTAAAGATGATTCCTAATATCAGCATCTCAGGTCCATTGGGTGTTGACTGCACATGTTTTTAAGATGAAGGGAATACACGAGGGCAGTGGCCTGGCTTCGTTCTGCACCCAGTCACCGTCTAAAGTCACCTCCACCACCCGGGAGCTAACAGGAGCATGAGTGATTCTCATGCAGCCTCCAAGGGGTTGTTGTCAGGTCACATGGATCCACACGTCTGATAGATTTACGTCTAACATCCCTTATGGGAAAAATTACATTCACTAAAATGAGGTGAATTGGGTCCAGGTTTAGACATTACCTATTAAACAAAATCTATTACACTGTCAAGGACACTAAATTGTTTAATTCAACATTTTATGTGTGAGAAGTTAATGTTGGTGGAAGACTTAGGCACCTTTTACATTTATCACCCTAAAGACAGAGATATAAAAATGTCTAAACCATTATCCACATAATAGCTTCAAATGCTTTATTCTGGTAACCATAAATTGGTTAAATTATGAAACCACAATTAAGAATAATTATCCACTCAGTAGTCAAGTAGATGCAGAAACCCCAAGAAGTAGACAGTGCGGCTCAGTGATATATCAGCTGACACCCTCACCAGTTTTATATCCCTCTAATAGCGTTTCGTCAGCCATCAAGAAATAGTTTGCACAAGGAGCAAAGGAAAATTGTGAGATTCTAATCCAAATCTATGTCCATCTCAAACTGGAAGCACAAAATACTCCAGAAATTATTTTTTCTTGTTTAAATTAACTCGGATGACATTAAACTCTTCACTTCTCTAAGTTATCCATTACAAACCTTTTCTGTAAACCTTAGATTTTAAAAAGGATTTTGTATCTATTGATTTCGATAAATAAGCCAGTATTTTTAAGTTGATTAAAGCTAGCTGGTTCCTAGATTGTATGATAGTTCTATTTTTAATTTTTTGAGGAAACGCTATACTGTTTTCCACAATGAGTGCACCAGCAGGATCCAGCAATCCCACTTCTAGGTTTAGGTCCAAAGGAAATGTGATCAGCTTCTTGAAGAGACATCTGCAGTCCTGTGTTTATTGCAGCATCCACAACAGCCAAGATACAGAAACAACTTCAGTGTCGTTCAGTGGATGAATGAATAAAATAGTGTGGTGTATGCATATACAAATAGATAGTACACTGTTATACGTTGTGTTCTGCACTCTACTGTACTATACACGGTGCGTGTGTGTAAACATACACACACACATTGGGATATTATTCAGTTCCCCTAGGTAGCCTTTCTAGATATTTTTCCCTAAATACCCCCACTGAAATTTTAATTTCACAGATATACTACATATGTATTATACACATACCTGTGATTTAATACAAATAAAGAGAATTTTTGGCTCCCCAGAAAACAATTTTTGTCTCCTCTGGGTGACATCACCCACGTCAAGAACGCACGCTTTACACTGCGCCTAAAGACTGGGTTTTGCCCAAGTATCCACATGCCAGATGCCCTGCAGTGGAGGCAGTGGGTCTCCGCCACGAAGAGCCAGGCTGGAGAGAGACCAAAGGAAGGTGGTCAGATCGATACAACCACAAAGCCTGGATTCTTGTGCTTTCTACCTCCTCACTGACTGCAACCCAAAGGACAGGGTATGTCCTGCCCTATTCAGCAAGTGAGCTGTGGGGCTTGCCTGCCTGGGTTCTCAAGGCAAGCCGCCCCTCATATTGCCCCACAGCAACATCTGCCTGGAGGCAAATGGGCTCCATCATCACGTAAAGCAAATGTCTACAGGAGACATTGTAATGCCTGTGCTAACCCCTAACACTCACTCCAGTGACACCACAACTTGTGTAACTTGTGTGGGAGGTGTGGGTCACAGCCGTCAGGGGACATAGCACTGCATTCTCCAGACAGAGGAAGCTGGACTCTAAGCCAGGCATGAAGTCCTGACCGTGGGGAAGGCAGCGGAGGGTGGCAGTGGTGGCAAGAATTCCAGGAAGTGGGAAAAGGACTGGAAAGTACACGGCCCCGGAGGACAGGTCACTCGCTTGCCTTGAGAAGGTGGGGTCCCGGGGCACACGGTCCTCTGCTCTCCCGGGGCCCTTCTGACCTTGAGACGCGGAGTAGAGCAAAGAGAACAGAGGTGAGCAAAGCCTGGGACGCTAAAACGTGAGATTATCTCCCCAGAAAGGGGGAACAGACGCCCCCGTTCACGCCCCAGGCCTGAGGCCGGGCTTCCCCAGGAGAGCCCCTCTCTCCTGCTCTCTGGGGCAAATCTGAGCAGCGCAAATCCTCCGGGATGAGAGAAGGGGCGTGAGGACCTGAGAGCTGTCACGTGCACACGGGGACACAGACCCGTGGCGAAGCTGATCGCTGACATTGCCTTCACTCAAGGGAGGGGCCCGTCTCTCTCGTCGAAACTGCGTGGCCTGAAACCCGTCTGACGCCATGAGAGGGGACAGAGGAAACCCTAAAAAGCACTTGTCTCGCCGTCACACACTGTGCTGCTAACCACAGCCTCCCCCTCCGTCCCCGTCCCTGCCAGCCCCACTCCCTGCGGGAGCCCACCACGTCCACTTAGTTTTCAAAATAACAAATTGGTGGAAAAAGGGGAAAATGCCTGAATAATACACTAAAGCCAAAGGCACCCGAACCTCTTGCCCTGGTGAGCACCTGGAGTTGGGGATCTCCAAGGACTTCGGAGCTGCTCCTGGTAGGGAAGGGACGGGCACTGACCAGCCTCACTTCAAGCCGTGATGAGCCCTAACCTGCCTGCGCGGCTAATCACGCTCTTCAGGCTGCGAGGAAGAGGAAGAGACCCACTATGTAAAAGGCCTCTCCCCCGGGGAGACTGTCTAGGTGACGACTAGGCAGAGTTGTCTCCGGTGCCCACCTGTGCCCCGGGGTCAGGCATCTGCACATTCGGGGATGGGATTAAGCTAGTGTGCAGGACAGAGAAGGGGACTGTTCCTGTTTGCAGGTCTAGGGAAGGAGTTCCTGGCCCCTTCCTCGCTGCGCTACACTGATCATATTCCTAAATTCATTTAGTTCCTCACGATAGCCAGTTGAGCTCCACTCAACATGTTTATTAAAATATTGAGGAAGGGTTGGCAGTGTCAGATAATGCTGGCCCTGGCGGGAGAATCCCCACATGGTGTTTTGACAAGAGCAGATCGGGGGGGCTCTTCTGAGCTGGCATCACAAAGGTCTGCATCCCCAGGAGTGGTGAAGCAGAAATAGTTTGAATCCTTGCTGAGCATCTATCCAAGCACAATCACGCTTGATAGAAAGATTAATTCCAAGAAGCAAAATTTACCTTGAATGTCCTACTAAAGCTTTCGAGAACGTATCTGCACACTTTAATTGAAGACAACCTGCCAACAGGAGCCCATCTCTGCTTGGCATGGGGACTACTGTTCAGCAAGACCAGATGTGGGGGGAGGGCCCACTGGGAGCCTTGGGTCTCAGCAACGAAGGTCAAGGTCAGCAATGTCTGGAAAGGTCGAGATAGCAGCCAATATCTAGAGAAGTTACCTGCTCCAAAATAAAGAGATAAGGGTAGGAAAGGGAGGGATGAGAGGAAGGGAACGGGAAAGAAAGAGAAAAAGGAAAGAAGGTAAGAGGGGACGGAGGGAGGGAGGGAAGAAGGAGAGAGAGGAAGGAAAAGAAGGAAAAAAGAAAGACAGAAGCCCAGCACATTCTCACCAGCCTGAACTGGCAGACCCGCCCCAGATCCCCCACTCTGTGCATTCCCTGCACAGCTGTCAGATATTCTTCATCTCCTGTCCCTTCTGTCCCCCATGGGAAAACTCATTAAAACTCGGGATGACGTGTATAGAGTGCTACCTACCGTGCTTTGTAACACAGGTGGGTAGACACACGGACGGTCTTTGCTGGTGTGTGCACGGGCGCCATGCCACCGCCCTGGAAGCATGCAGTTGCTGCAGCGGTGGCTCCCAGGAGCGGGGAGGCACCTGGGGGGACCAAGGGAAGACAGATTCCTCCTCAGACACCTTTCCACATATTTTGATATTTGAACCATGTGAACATGTTGCCTATCTAAACAATTAAATGGATGAATGAGAATATAAGAGACAAATTATGCAAGTGGCAGGCAGCAGAAGCCCAGTCCTGCTTACACGAGACTGGGGAGGCGGGAGGGGAGACCCCGCTAGCCTCCCTCACCCCCCGGCTCCATGCCCTGGTCAGGCCTGGGTTCTGATTCTGCAAGTCATGGGCACATCCCAGAGCTCAGCAGACGTTGAGACTGTGACAGCTGCCTCGTTCTTGGAAAGTCCCAAACCTGAAACCTAACAGCAAAGACAGTCTAAACTTCTCCAGCAAGACTAGGAATAGAAAGACTTGGCCGGGAGATGTGCTGGGGATGCGTGAATGGCAGCAGCTCCGTGGTCAGACGGCCGGGTCTCAGCGCCTAGACGTGATGCTTCCCCCCCTGAGCCCCAGTGTCCTCCTCTGCAAAGCTGGCACAGGGAAGATCCAAAGACGGGGCGCAGAGACAGACCCAGCCTGGGGCCGGGGAGAGGGGGCGCCCTGGAAGCAGCCCCTTCTCCTTCACCACGGCCTGTGGCTGCACTCAAAGCCCTCTGCAGTTCCAGCAGCAACGGGGCGTGGGGGGAAAGAAGCGTAGCCACAGGACTAGGATTGCAGCAAACTCTGTCAGTGATCAGTTGACAATTTGAGGTGATAAATATCTGCCCTGCAGAGACAGCACAATGGAGGGGGGAAAGCCTGGCTTGGAAACCGGGAAGACAAGAGTTTAATCCCAGCTCCTTAAATTTACTAATTGTGTCTTCAGGCAAGTGGCTTAATCTCTCTGCTCCCCAGTCTCTTCCTCTGCTAAACAGGTGACACCAGGATCGACTCACGGGACTGCTTTAAGGACATAACAGGCAGCGGGGGGGGGGGGGGGGGGGGGGGGGCGTGATACAGCACTGAGCACAGAGGGGGCACCCTGTTTGAACGAACTGTGACTTGAAGTGGGAACCCAGAGGTAATGCTGACAGCCCAGGCTCCACATGAATGACATGAATGACAAACTTCTTCCTCCAGTACCTTGTTAGTGTAACTACCAGCAATTTTATATTTAGTTCTTCACCTTAACACGGAAGCTACGATTTGTTGTTTGCATTTTTTGTTGTTTGTTTTAGACACAATATTTGCAAAGATGCTGGAGAGAATGCCACAGGCCAATGCTGAAAGCATCTTACTTTGCATAGTGAAAATAGGGTTAACCATCAGCATCATCATTACGAATCCTCAAGGACCTTGAGGAATCCCTTACAGGGGACCTAGTATATGTGACGCTTGGAACAGATCATTTTTTAACATCCCTTCTCTGTAGGACAAAATTATTTTCAGCTATAATCATGTTCTTTGAATAATAATCTTTTTTTACGGTTCGTTCCTTAGTTTTGAAACAATTAACGATTTAAAAAGAAATTTTTATTTTAAAAGTATTATTCAAAATTTAATAAACTATTTCAATTATGAACTAATATTTGCGCTTACCAAACAAAAATGCTACACTTTGGAGTTGTGGTTTTAAATTTTAAACACAAATAAAGACTTTTAAGTGGTCACGTAAAATGACAGAATTAAACTAACTCAGGTTCTGAGTTTTTCTATTTATAGTCACCGCAATATCATCGTTTACTCCAAATCTATTTAAACATGGAAATATGCAGTGCCACAGGCGTCGGAGACACCCAGTATGCCCAAAGCGGCCTCAAACTATTCCAGACCATTGCTCGTTTACTCTCAAAACTAACATCTACAGCTGAGTTCATGTACATGAGACATCTATCATACAACAAGGAGCTCTCCAAATTACTTCCACGTAAAATACAATATTTATTAATGAATAAAAAATAAAAATGTGCTAATTTGAAGCTGACATACATTGTTGTCTCAACAGTAACTCTAATAATTATTTAGAATATTGACCAACAAAAAGATCTTTTAGGTGTGAGCATTTTGTCATTGACGTTGTTTACAATCGTCCACGCATGGTGATAATAAAAAGCAAACTGACTTCTTGTGGCTTTATCGTTTTTTAAATTCTCTACAGACATTGCCTGTCCCCGGGGCAGTCCATTCCCACCTACACCTACCCCAGCTTCTGGGCTCCTCCCCCACCCATCAGTCTAGCTGCTACTGCTCCCAGCTCCCAACCCAGCACATTCAAAGTAAATGGTCATGTTAATCAAAACAGCACCCACTGACAAAGAGATTCCTGTAGTTCTCTTTTTGTTTTTCAGGCCATTTGGCCTTTGGATTGATTTATAGGTGGTCTAAGATACTTTTATTGAAATATGGAACAAAGGAGCTGTCACCAGGGAAAAGTTGGCTGGTTGGCTGGAAGCAAAGTGCTTCCCCCAGGCTGGCATTAGGTTGATGAGTTTATCACAGCTCGAGTTTGTCCCACGGCCTAGAGGCTAGGCTTTTCCACTCCTCCCAGAGGAAGCCAGGTGCTCTGGGAAACCACATAACCTAGATATTTCCATTCAGGTACACTCACTTGAGATTTTGACCTAGCACTGTGCAAAATCTGATTTTTTTAAGAGGATGGTATTGAAGGCAGCAATGGCCAGCAAGTGGGTAACCGCTTTTCGGCATCAACGGTGAACTCTCCCATATCTGTGACCAGGGGTGGCATCAGGGGGTCGTCACTGGAGCATATCCCTTGGCTGCAGAGCACCCAAGCATAACCCCCCAGCCCTCCCAGAGAGCATGCGAGATCTAAGATCCTGCAATAAACTCCATTTCTGCTTAATTTAGCTAGAATGGGTTTTGTTATTTCCAGTATCCCAGGAAGCCAGATTAGTAATTAGGAGGTTGCATGTGGAGCATATAATGCAGGCAGATAGTACTGAGGGGTGTTTTGTGCAAGCCAAGATAAGAACTGTTTGTAAGGGGGCACCTTTCATTGATTCCACTGTGTCCCCAGGTAGGTGTCCTACCCAGGGCAGTGATGTTCATGTACTGGCAGAGTTTGCTTGTCCTGACCTCTCTTTTTATGCCATAATGAATATGTTCTTTCTTGCACTACATTAGTATCACTGGTTAAATGACAAGTCAAGGAGTTGTTCCCCTGGGCTAACACCTCCTATTTAATTTTATCTAAGTAGTCTAATTTATTTCTATTTAATTAATACACCTTATTTCTAGGTTATCTGTGAGTATCTCACTGCTACCCTCATATACCACCTACAGCTATCATAAGTCTTTGGAGTCTTTTTTTTTTTCAAGATCTCTAAAGTTAAGGTGGTGCGTGTGCACTGAGAACCCTCTAGAAGCTGTCGAGTTCCCTCATGTTCCCTCTCTACCAAGTTTCACCAAGAGCTGGTCGATTATTTCTTTACTGAAACATAATTGATTATACAAATTTGTGGGGTATAGAGTACACATACTTGTGTACAATATGTGATGATCAAGTCGGGATAATTAGTGTATTCATCATTACAAAATGCAATCGTTCTTTGTGTCCATTAACCCATTTCCCACTAAACCCTTCTCCTCTCCCCCTTTCCTACCTTTGGTAACCACAGTTCTGTTCTCTCCTTCTAAAATTTCAATGTATTGTCGTGATTGTTATTTCTTTCTTTCTCTCTTTATTTATTATTTACTTATTTTTATTTTTTAGCTCCCACTTATGAGTGAGGACATGTGGTATTTCTCTTCCTGTGTCTGGCTTTTTTCACTTAACATGATTTTCACCAAGCTCATCCATGTTGCTGCAAACGACAGAATTTTTTTTTTTTATGGCCCCATTGTGTACACATACCACATTTTCCTTATCCAGTCCTCTGTCAATGGACATTTAAGTTGGTTCCAACTCTTGGCTATTGTACATTGAGCTGCGATAAACACTGGAGTGCAGGTGTCCCTTCAACATAATGATTTCCATTCCTTCGGGTTTACCCCCAGCAGTGGGATTGCTGGATCGTATGGCAGTTCTATCTGCAGTTGTTTGAGGAACCTCCGTCCTGTTTTCCCTAATGGCTGCACTAACTTGCAGTCCCACCAACAGTGTGGGAGAGCCAAGCTGTTCAATATTGTAGGAACTTAACCTATTTGAACACATTAAAGGCTGCCGTTTTATTTCAAATGGTAGACCAAGTCACAAATCAAATGTAAGGCTCTACTACATTGGCTAAAAATTACTCACCAACTTCAAAAGTTGTGACATATACCCAAACGTTAACTGAGAGGTTCTGGTAAGAAAAAGAGTCCACATGGCCAGTCCACTCCTCTAACTCAGGGGATGGTCAGGCAGCCCTGACAAAGGCAAAGGGATGAACGAGCGGCCTCTTGAATTCCTCAGATTCCAAAATTCTAGAATTTACGTGATCAGACTCTCATGGCACCCCTGGAACCCGAGATGTATTTAAATTGTTTTGCTGTCTTAGGAAAAGTTACTGCCGGGCACGATAACAGTTGGCGTTGCAGGACGCCAGTACTCTAAGGCAGCTTTCCGCCTGCATGGCTTTGTTTGTCGTAGCGTTTGTCTTTGTTCTGTCTTAGCCTCACAGGGTGAACTAAAGTTTACCTAGAAAGATGCTTTTGACAAGTTCACTGCGTTTGGAAGATTTGTCAGCTGTCAAAAGTTATTCCTGGGCTTTCAAACATCCTGCTATATTTTTGACAAGAAAATGTTCGCTAAGCCATTTAAATTACACACCAGGAGTAAGCTGAAAGTTTTGAAGGGAATATTCTGTACTAGGCCAAGATAGATCTTCCTGTAAAAGGGAAAAATAATAATAATACACTTAGGGCTGGAAAAAGAGTTTTTCTTGGACTCACTCCCAAGAAAGAAATTTTGAATGAAAATTAAATGTTTATTCAATTTCATTTGTTATAGCGTAATGTTTTAAAAAACAGAGTTTTCTGGCCATTAATGTTTCCTCTCCTAGATTTCAAGAGGCATACTGACTTAATATTGCCTTTCAATAAACCCAACATAAGTTGAAAATATTGTAAGTCGAAAATGCATTTAATATACCCCTAACCTATCAAACATCATAGTTTAGCTGAGCCTGCCTTAAACATGCTTAGAACACTTACATTTGCCATAGTTGGGCAAAATCACCTAACACAAAGCCTATTTTATAGTAAAGCGTTGGACATCTCATGTAACTTACTGACTACTGTACTGAACATGAAAAACAGAGTAGTTGTGTGGGTACTCAAAGGATGGTTTCCCCTGAGTGCGTATCACTTTTGCACTATGGTAAAGTCCAAAAATCATTAAGTCAAACCATTGTAAGTCAAGGAGCACCTGTAGTCTGTTTGTTATACAGCATGACCTAATCTGCCCTAAGATAAAATATATAATATACATTACAATATAATATGTAATAAAATGTATAAATTATAGGTCCATCTAAAACAAAAATAAATGTCCAGAAATAAAAGAAATGCTCATCCATGCACTCCCTGAAGTTACTCCGTGTACTACCAGTAGCACATGCGCACGGCATACTTCGGGAAACACCGACATGGCCCAACCCCTCACTTTTAAACGTGGGGAAGTTGATGAGCCCAGTGCCACTGCCGAGCTTTCTCCAGAGGGAGAGACAGTGGCTCAGAATAGCATTACTGGGCAAGCTGGGGTCTGAGGCAGAGACTCACAGACAAATTCTGCAGCAGCTTCTCTAGGCAGGAGGTCCGAGGACTATGACAGAAAGTTCCCAGGAGCCATCAGCCTCTGGCTCCCCCCAATCCCTGGTCTGTGGATGGTTTAGATAATCTTGCCACCCTGCCCTGAAAGATTTACCAGGCCTAAATCTCTCTCTCTCTCTCTCTCTCTTCAAACCTCTTCCAGGAGGATCAGCTTCTCGGTGTCTGTTCCTTTACTGCCCAGCTGGGTGAGGAGCCACAGTGTGGACCTAAGGCCGTGACTTGCAAACCCAGAGTCCTGAACCACCTGATTTACTTGGTTCCTGTGTCTTATCATAAAAATCCAGGAAAGAAAAGTGAGATTGGTCCAGCTCGGCCCGGCCAGTGGTGACCACAGGGTGCAGGGAGGGTGGTCAAACAGCACCGACAGGAGAGATGCGGCTCTGGGGGGTGTGGCTGGGGGTGTCCACAGTCAGTTCTCCTGTGCAATAGAGAACCGTGGACTAATAGAACTAGGGCTGAAAACCCACCCTCCAAGGAAACTACAGATATTCCAGAATGGGAGTCTGGCCCTTCACTTAAAAAGTTCATTTTATCTAAACTAACCTTTTCTTCTAAGGGTCAACCCAATTACTCGGGACAAACACCAGTGGTTCTCTGATGCCCATCAATCCTCACCGGAGGAACCCGAAAAGAAAGGGCTGAAAAGAGGCCCGAGGCTCAGTTCTGTGGGCAGCCCTGTGGCTACTCCATGTGGCCTGCAGTTTAGGTCACGGCTCAGTGGGCCAGGATGAGGCCTGCTCATGAAGGCCACAGGCAGACCGTTCGTTTTCCTGCTTCTCTGCACTTGGTACTTTGCGAAGGACTATTCTGCTTCTGCTCCCAATTTCTCCTGAAAGCCATTTTCATTGTTGAAATGCCGAGTGTTTATACATCTGGCTAGTGACAGACACATCCAGGCTTTATCACATTTTGCTTTGGTTTAGCTCCAGCTTGCTCCATTCCAGGGTTCCCTGAAAACAAGGACAAGTGTACGCAAACTCGGTTCTTGGAGCCGGGATCATACAGGCCCACAATTCCTCACCTGAGATGATGGCATCCAAAAGCTCTGAAAATCAAAACACATCTCACAAGATAAGTGCAAAATCATTTGGCAATGAAGAAAACGAGGTGTTCTGTACTTTTTATTCATCCCATTTAGTTTGAATGTTTCACTGTTAAAATATTAATGGGTTTTATTACAGGGTGCTCCTGCAGACCCACTGGGAGTATTAAGTAACACATGGAATATGCATCATATTCCCATTTTACACCCTGCTGAATTTCAGAACACATCTGGCTTCAAACCTTTTGGATAAGGAACTGTGGACTTGTTCAACAGACAAAGCAAGACCTTTGCATCAAACGGACACCTGAATTCGAATCCCTTCTTTAGTTGTGCAGCACATGACTTACCTTCTCTGAGCCTCAGTTTCCCCCTCTGCAGAACAGAGCTAACAACAGTAACGACCACCTCATGGGGGCTGGGAGCAGCTCGGATTAAATGGGACAAGTCACATAAGAAATTCAAGACCCTCCCTGGTATCGTGTCCGTGCATAACAAAGGCTTCTTTACCTCAGGACACCCCCTCCCTTTCTGCAGAATCCAGGCACACTAGGGTAACAAGCAAAACACAGAAAGAGTAGAAAAGGAAGGCACAACCGTGGAGACGGACAGGATAATTTATCGGAAATGCCACCCTGCTTTCAACCAGTAAGGTGCTCAAACGTGGCTGCGAAGGAAAACCCGCAACAACAAAGACTACCCCTGTACGTATCTCTTTACGCCTCCCTTAGATTGATTTTTTTATGGCCTGTGAACCGATTCTAGCAACTGGTGTAATTACGTGGGCAGGTGAGTGATTTCCTTTCTCCACGGGTCCTGTCATCCTGGTAAACGATCGGCTATAAACAGCGCCAGAACCACAGGCCATATCGACTGCAGAACCCCACGCTGTGCTTTAGTGTCTGTCACCGTGCGAGGTGGACTCTTCAGTTAAAGACTTCACCACACTCCAGCCAACTGCATAAAGTGTCAAGATATTTTTTAATGTGAAATCTAGGCCCATGAAAAGCACGGGAACACGTATATAGGTTTAATCAACTTTGCTTAAGCTTGCAGAAGAAAGAAGATCTAGGAAGCAACTGTATACAGAATTTTTACTTCTATTTTAATAATATTCTTAATAAATTAAAGTAACAACAACAAAAAAGTCTTTTAGTCCTCTCAGTACAACATATGATTGATTGCTAGTTTCTATTTGTAGTTCTGTCTTTTAATAAAAGAGCGTGAGGCAGCCTCTCTGGTCCCCAGAAAGAGTGCGGGGATCGGGATGCTGTGCCCCGCACGGGCACAGAAGCGGGAAATGGCAGTGCCTGTGCCAGCACGTTCCACGTTCCACTTCCTATTTTCTTTTTTTTTAAAGATAACCGGTCAGGGGATCTTAAGCCTTGACTTGGTGTTGTCAGCACCACGCTCTCCCAGTGAGCTAACCGGCCATCCCTATATGGGATCCGAACCCGTGGCCTTGGTGTTATCAGCACCACACTCTCCCGAGTGAGCCACGGGCCGGCCCTTCCACTTCCTATTTTCCACGTGTTTCTCTCTATTCGTTACCAGTCCATCTACCCATCCATTCATCCATCCAGCCATTGAGAACCTTTTCTCTGCCAAGCACTCAACTAGCCTAGAAATGCACATTTGAGTAAGACACAGTCCCCAGTGGGTGAGACACACAAGAGTTTCATTTAACAGTTCATGCTTAACTAGAAAAATGATTTCTTGCTCTATTAAAAACCTCATTACCGTCACTGGAATGTAGCCTCCTCTTTCAGAGGGTGAGGTCTGGTCCCTGGAAGTCCTCCTGTTGCTGAGGGAGCTGGGACGGGTGTTGGTCTGCAGGCTCGGAGGTGTGGGGGGAACGCAACGAACTCTGCATAATAAAGAGGCAGGAAGTGTGTGGCTTCCAGACAAACCCGGGAGTCCAGCACTGGCAGAACCGAGCTCTGAGTGGAGGGAAAGGCTGAGAACTGGAGAAGCCGAAGGCGCTGCGAGAAAGGCGAGTTTCAAAGGCAGAGTCCTGGCCCCAGAGTCAGAGGTGGCTTCAGGGGAAGAGGCACTTGGGCAAGGGTTTGAAGGGCGTCCAGTCATTACTGTTGCACACTTAGGCACCCTAAAATTTAGCATCTTTAAAAACAACAGTGACTGTATTGTTGCTCACAGTTTGTGCATGTCAGGAATTCAGGAAGAACTTGGTTAGTGGTTTGGCTCAGGATCAGACAGATGATGGCTGGAGGTGCAACCACACAGCTGAGGGACAGGGTCAGGAGCAGCCAGGAACGGCCTGGTGTCTCTCTCTCTCCATGTCATCGCGAGGCTTCTACACGTGGTCTGTCCACGTGGGCTAGCTGGCACTTCCCCACCACGTGGCAGCAGCAGAGAAGCTGGACGCTTCGTGGTGGTTCCAGGCCCCAGAACCAGTCTCCAGCTCTCGCTCAAGGACATCAGCCGTGTTGCTTTTCATTATCTGACCTTGAAATCAAGCAGCATCACCATTGCCTTGTTCTATTAGTTACAAGAATGTCACAAGCCTGCCCAGATTCAAAGGGAGGGCATTTGGACCTCGCCATATGATGGGGAAGTAGCAATATTCTAAAGAGCAAGTGGGATGGGAGCTGTGGTCATGGCCACCTTTGAAAAATACAGTCTGTCACAAAGTAATAGGGGCTGGCCAATCTGACCTACCTGAGCACCTGAGAGCTAACTGCTCCTGAGGCCAGCCGAGAAGCCTGTCCCTGGTCCAACCAGAGGGGTAACCAGCGCCCCTTCCCAGCAGCCTAAGCAACAGGGCACCTGGCACTTCGGTCAGCAGACACCTGACCCCGCCTGTCCCACCTCCCGGCACTTCGGTCAGCAGACACCTGACCCCGCCTGTCCCACCTCCCAGCACGGGGCCTCCATCCCACTCGTTATCCCACCCCTCCCCCTCCCCACTGCCCCGAGGCTCAGCCAATGGCCTTTGCCCGCTGTCCTGCTTTCTTACTGCCGTGAGGAAACCGCAAATGCAGTGACTTAAAGCAACAGAAGTTTCTCTCACAGTTCTGGAGGCCGGACGTCTGGATGAAGGTGTGGGCAGGCCAGGGTCCCTCTGAAGCTTCTGCAGAAGAAACTGTCCTCACCTCTTCCGAGCTTCTGCTGGCTGCTGGTGATCCTTGATGTCCCCCAGCTTGGGGCTGCTTCGTCCCAATCTCTGCCTTCATCTCCACTGGTCTTCTCTCTCCTTCTGAGGATGCCAGTCACTGAATTAGGGCTCATCTGTCTCAGCCATTCAGGCTGCTATAACCAAACACCTTAAACTGGGTGGCTCCTAAACAACAGGAATTTACTGCACATGGTTCTGGAAGATGGGAAGTCCAACATCAAGGCACTGGCAGACCTGGCGACAGGTGAGGGCCGTAAGCTCACGTGGCCGAGGAGGTGAAGAACCCCCTCGTGCCTCCTCCATAAGGGCACTAACCAGGGCTCCATCCTGACGGTCCAACCACCTCCCAAAAGCTCCACCTCCTAATACCATCACCTTGGGGGTCAGAATTTCTTTTTTTTTTTTTTAGGATGACCAGTAAGGGGATCCTAACCCTTGACTTGGTGTTGTCAGCACCACTGGTGGAGTTTGGATGTGTTGTCCCCTCCAAAACTCATGTGGAAGTTTGATCCCCAATGTGGCAGTGTTGGAAACTGACTGAGTCATGGGGGCGGATCCCTCACGAATGGATTAATGCTCTCCCTGGGTGGGGGGGAGTAATGAGTGAGTTCTCGCTCTGTTAGTTCCCATGAGAGCTGGTTGTTTAAAAGACCCTGGCACCTTCTCTCTCTCTCTCTCTTGTTTCCTCTCTTGCCATGTCATCTGCTTGTACCCGCTGGCTGGCTGCCACTTTCCACCATGAGTAGAAGCAGCCTGAGGCCCGTGCCAGATACAGCTTTCCCAGAATCATGAGCCAAATAAACCTCTTTTCCTTATAAATTACCCAGTCTCAGGTAATTCTGTTATAGCAACACAAAACAGACTAAAGCAACCACGCTCTCCCAAGTGAGTCAACCAGCCATCCCTACATAGGGATCCGAACCTGTGGCCTTGGTGCTATCAGCATCACACTGTCCCAAGTGAGCCAAGGGCCGGCCCTGGGGGTTAGGATTTAATGTACGAATTTTGGAGGAACACGAACATTCAGACCATAGTACCACCTAATCCAGTGTGATCTCACCATAACTTGATTACGTCTGCAAAGACCCTAAATCCACATAAGGTCACATTCACAGGTACCAGGGGTTAGGACTTCAACATACATTTTGGGGGCCACCATTCAACCCATAACACTTGCCAGTGGGCCATTAAAGTCCTGTAAGCACCCCGGGGACTCAGGACTGTTACTCCTTCCCAGCCTCTGTCCGTTCCCCCTTCAAAGCAAAGCCATCACATGGGCGGGGCTCCTGTTCCTAACGGGACTCTTAGTCACACGCAGTTTGTCACTGCAGCAATCTCTCTGGTCTATGTCACCCCCCTCCTGCAGCACTAGTGTGTGTATTCACATACACATGTGCACTCATACACACACACACTCACATACACACGATGAAGCCCTGACTCCTGACCGCAGAGAATGGTGTTCAGAGCCACACACAGGGGATTATTGATTTTCTCTTCTCACGGCTTTTCATTAGTGCCCACAATTGCTTTTGTCCTAACAGCTTCCTTTACCTGCATTCTTTGAGATGAGATCTGTTAGCAGAACGATCCCAGCTTTTTTCTTTGATGCCCATGGGACTCGGGTGAGCTGTCTGGAACCCTAGCTCGTCTTAAATTTTTTTAGGACTATTCGTCCAGAGGGCCTTTCCTGAGTCCAGACACTGACCACTCACTTCCTCATGGCCCTCTTCAATTACAGTAAAGGAAGGAAGGCAACCTGTGTTCTACAGGCTTCGATCTGAGAGAGAAAGAAAGCTACAAACCAGTCTGTGCGGGTCCCTGTGTCGATGGACGTGAGCCTCACTGCATTGAGAGGCTGCTCTTCAAAGGGCCACATTCTGACCCCTGTCTAGGGGACTCTGCCCACTCCTTGTCCTATTCTGTTCTGAAACATGGGTAATAAAAAAACACCCACATTTGAATTTGTTAGCACACGTGATCAGATCACATGGCCCTACAAGAAAGGACTCGGCAATTCTTAATTAGACCTCATTATATAAGACGTATGTGTGTCTACGTGTATGTTTATATTCATACACACATTATGGCTGATATCCTGAAGCAAACCCATTACAGTACGTTGTTTCCTGCAAATGGAATGACTGTTCCATCCTAAATTTGCAAAAGAAGTTTCCTTCATGTTTGAAAAATTCTCTGTTGGCCTGAAGAGGCTACATATGGAGGAAATGTTAAGGAGCCCCTCTCCGCTAATTTGGAAGTTGAATTCAAATCATAATTGATCTACATGGAAATATAGAAAACCACTGTCCAAACCAAACCCAGACATGACAACAGGCCCTAACTCCTACCTGATTCAAAGAAAAGGGGTGTCAGTCATGAAACTTAGAGTTTCACCACGCTCACCAGCTCTGTGCTACATCTCAGTTTGTAGGGTGGGTTTATCACTACCACAGGCTCTGACACCTGCAGCCACGTGCTTGAGGTCCTGCTGCCCTTTGCCCTGGTCCACGCCTTCCCATGACCCTCAGATAGTCTGACTTCTTCTAAACTTACACATAGGAAGACAATATGCTAGGCCCCCTAAAATAGGCTTGCTCATCTGTTTGTTTTTAGAATGTGTCTGTTTTGTTTTTAGATAAAGCCACTGGGGTTTCTCAAAACTCCTAAATAGAGGCAGGTGAAATAACTAAAATCCCACCCAAGTGGGAACTAGTTCAGCCCCTTTCCAAAGTCATCAAATCCAAATTACCTTCGAGTGAATTTGAATATTTAATTCACTGTATGTGATGACAGTCCAAGAAAACTTGTTACCTACAATTGTGATCATCTCTCTAGACTGCTGCCACATCCCTTGATTTTGAAAGGATTTAAATAGTTCTCCAGTTTTGAATGAGCCTGTTGTAGCTGTTCTGAGCATGTTTTTGCCCATACGGACTATAACACATTCTATCATGTACTGGGAAGTTGGCAGGCTGTAATTAAGAGCTCAGGCCATGGAATCAGCCAGAACTGGGTTCAAATTTCCAGTTCTGCCACTTAGTGGCTGGGTGGCTTTTGGAAATTGCTTATCCTCTGTGAGGTCTGTTTCCACAATAATAAATGGAAATAGTAATGACCACCTCTTGCAGACAATGTAAAAATCAAATGAGATAGTGTGTGATTTGTTGTATTGTCAGGATGGGCTCGGTTCTGTAAGAAACAGGCCTAACACCTCAGTGGCCTACAGTCACAAAGGTATAGTTCTGCCTCGCGCTGCATGTCAGCTCAGGGTGGTGGGAGAGCTTCCCTGGAGGACCGAGGCTGATGAAGTCGCCACTGCCTAGAACATCCCTTTGCACCACGGCAGGGAGAAGGAGCTTGTAAAACTGCACACTGGCTTTGAAAGCCTTCCACCTGGAAGTGACACAAATCCCTTCTGCTCACATTTCACCAGCCAAGTCAAGTCCTATGGGCACACCTATCTTCAATCCAACCATGTGCCCAGAAGGAAGGAAATCAGAACTGTTGGTAAACAGCAGTAAAGTTGGCCACACGAGCTGATCACGGGTCCTGGTGACGCAGGACATTTGGATCCTGTCCCTTTTCCCTTCCAATTTTGACTCACTGGACATTCTGACCCTGGAGTTGGATCCAGGGAAAATGCTGAATCCATGTAAACAAATGCAAACATTTGAATGAGAATGTGTTCAACCAATATTTGTTGAGCCTCCTGCATGCCAAGCTCTCTCTGAGACACTGCCAAGTGCACAGCAAACCAAACCTCTTGGAGCCTACCTTCTAGACAAGGGGGCAGACAAATAAATAGACAGCTATGATAACGTCAGAGATAATAACCACTAGAAAAAAAAGAAAGGTAAGGGAGTGAGAGTGAGCAGAAAAGTCCAAGATGTTCTCTCTGAGGGGTGACATCTGAGTAGAGACGCCATGGAGTATAAGAGGGAGCCAGGCCATGTGTGGGAGATGAGAAAACACGCTAAGGCCCAAGGCCAGGGGGTATGTGCTTGTCATGTGTGGGGAGTGTCAAGGAGGCCACCGTGGCTGCAGCACAGGGCAGCAGGGCCAGGGGAGATGTGACCAGAGGTGGCCAAGAGCCAGGCCTCAGAGGACCAAGACCACAGCGAGGACTTGGGATTTGAACTGTCACTAGAACATCCCTGGAGCATGTTGAACAGAGAGGCCTAAATTGTACCCACATTAGTCCATTTTCATAAAGAGATATTTTCAGGAGAAATCTCCGTGAATTAAATTTAATTCCTTGCCTAGTTAAATGATACCCAATTTTTTCTACTTTAATTTCTATTTTAATTTAAAAAATTTTAATTGCTAGTAAATCTTTTCCTTATAAAATTTACAGCATAAATTTAGTTCATTGATTAGTTTTATGTCCATAAAAGATTTTACAAAATCTAGCACATACCATTGGGAGGTATTTGTTGCTTTTTTCATCTTGTCTTTCTGTGGCCAGTATTTTTGTTAAATCCAATGTTTCTACCCCAAGCTTTTCAGATCTAAATTTTTTCACAAAGATTTGATTTTTCCATCATAAATGTTCATTAAAAAAATTACCATGTGCAATTGTAGCCATTGCCTTTTCTATTTTGTGTTGATTATTTTTAACCAAACATATTTTTTCCACGTCAGTTTTTTCATTTTGCTGTGTAACTACCAAGATATAATTCTTCAATCAAGGTTTTGTTAGATCGTTGTTTTTGTTTTACATTGCTTATATTCATTATGAGTTAGATTTAAGAAACAGATCATTTTACTGGTTTGTTAAAGAGCAAAGTGTAAGATCCGGGTGAAGCAAAAGGTAAAAATAATGGAGCCAAAGCTTTCTGCTCTTAGCATACACTGAGTGCTCAGTAAACCATAGTCATGAAAGTCGCATGTTACAGGCGGGATGATACTACACACCTGAGGTACAAGACCACACACCTGAACTCCCATTTTTTCACTCCCAAGTAATGCCTGTTTTTTGCATCTTCATTGCAAGAAACAGGCATTATTAGCTTAAGTAGTACTCCATGCCTTAATTTCATACGTCAATACAAGAAAGTATCCCTGACCTGAAAAGCAAGATGTGTAAAAGCAAATTTACCTGTAGAACTTATTTTTTTGGATCACAGGTACAAATGATTTTACTCAAGGTTGATATTGAAAAGATAGCCTTGTCAGCCATAGCCCTAACTAAATGGTTCAGCGCTCTTTCCAGGTATGTAGACAGGGTTCCACCTTGGACTTGTGATCATTGCACTGCCCTTCGAGGACACTGCAAGGTTTCCGAGTCTGTAAAGCTAGAAGCTGCCTGGTGACTCTGCTCCCTTCTCCAGAAGTACAGGGGAGGAAAACCTAAAGCTGTTCAGCACTTATCCAGTGGTATATCAAATTGTCTACTCTTCAAGATATCCTTATGAGACAAGAATTTTCTCCCCATTTTAGAGACAAAGAAAGTAAGTTCCTGAGACATTAAGTAATTTGCCCAAGGTCACATAACTGGTTCATAAATTCAGGGCAAGGAAATAAAATCCAGATGTCAACCTGCCTCTGAAGCTCACGCATTTTAATCCCATCTAACTCAGCTTCGTAAGGGTTTGCATTTCGCAGCACTGGAGTTTTCAAACACCAGAGGGCACCACTGACACTAAGAGTTTTTCCCTCCTGCAAACTTTTGACACCTACATCACTCTCCCAAGGTCAGGAAGAATCACGAAGAGACACTGCCCAGCTTTGAGCTAACATGGAATACTCATGTCAACAGTGGAAGTCTGAAGTATGTCTCTCGTGAACATATTTATTCCCAAACCTGTTCCTAAGCAAGGTGACATTTAAAAGAGCATTCCAGACGTGCTACTGTACTTTGCAATGTGCACCACTGTATGTTGTAACTGTGCTGTGATTCCTGAGCTACACTGGTCCAGATTTGCATTTCAAGAAAGTAAATCCCAATTTCACCAACTCTGCAACATACGTAACACATTATGCAGCCCCAGGTCTCCCATATCATTCAGCCTATTATATACCTTGCAACTCAAGCTCACTCACTGTCAAAATTAGTCATTCCTTTGAAATGAACTGCAACCACTTAAAAAGAGGAAAAGCAGGGAGCCATTTTTTTCCGTGTCTCCTTATCCAGCCAGGGATATCTGTTTTAAGCAGCCACTCAAACTGTATTAATAATAAAGGCTTTCTCTGCCTTTATGGTCTGAAAAGCTCCCAGTTAATAGCAGTCACTGATTCTTAGCCTGCCTCCCTAGTAGACTGACCATAAAAGGACTGGGCCTGGCCTGTCTGATTTATTGTTACCATTGTATATTGTCAATTACTCATAAGTACTGCAAATGCTGAAACATTACATGCATGGGAACACTATACTAAATTATAGATTGCTGGGGCTGAGAAGTATAATATACGAGGTCCCATCAGCATGATGTACAGAACAACCCTTCAAATAAAAGTCTCTGTTTTAATGAGCACTAAAGGCCCATCCACATTAAGCATATGAACTCAAGAAAAATAAATTAGAGGATCATAATTTCTGAACCAAAAAGCGCGCATGAAGTTGGAAAGGCATCTAATTGCTGAGTTAAGAAGGCAAAAGCAGTTTAGCGTATTATTAGCACAAAATATGATATAGTACCAATTTAAGTATCCTCAAGAAGTCTTTGTGCTCATCTAAAAGCCTAATATCAGCCTGGCATGAAAATATACATAAGAAAAGCATAAGCTGAAGAATATTGTCTTAAGCAGATTCCCTAAGGCACACGATGAAATTATTTCTCTAACCTGGAGTGGGAGAGGGAGGGGTTGAGAGGGTGGAACGATCAGGAACGCAATTCTGGGACCTCTCTGCTCTGTGTATATAAATCATTAAACAGCAGCCAAATGATTTAACACTCATACAAACAAGGTTCCCAGAGAATTAAATTTCTCTTCCCACAAATGACTCAATAAAAGTGAATTAGGCCACACCATCGCCTCACCAAATGCCAGGAAATATGACGCCAGCACAAAGAGCACCTCGTGGGAACTGATGTGTCTGTCTCCAAAACCATCCACGCCCCACAAGGTTCCTCAGTCCACGCAGGATCTCTCCCAAATACAACCATGAAGTCAGTGCTCCTCTAATCCCCAGGGTCACCAAGACCGGTCCCACGACCGGGCTCACCATGAGGCCACCTTACACACTTCAGAGCACACACGGGGGGACGATCCCCAACGGTGCTTTCGTAGGAAGGACTGGCCTTTATTTTGAGACTATGATCTTCCCAATAATAGGTGTGAACATTCTACTTCTTTTTAAAGTGATGACAATCAGCTTATAGTTGTCAAGCTTCTTTTAGTCCAATGTCCTTAATTTGGCAAAATAAAAAGTTAACAACCTATGTTGAACCCCAATTTTTTAAAAATTGATCAGCCCTTAAAATCTAAAACATATCCTGTTATACTCTAAGGTAGCCCAGCTTTATAAATCAGCATATACCCAAGGTAAGAGTCACAGAAGGCAGGCTCTGCTTCTTTTGCTACTTGAGTGTGGTTGGAGGAGAGAATCATCCCATAAAACCTCACTTAGGGGCTGGTGCCGGCTTCCTGTAAAATGAATCAAGCAAATGAGGGGCTCTCTAGCATTCGCTGTAAAGCAGAGTTTGGTCGTCTGGAAAGCTCTGGTGGGCGACGCTCGGCTTCCCACCTTGGCTTGCCATCTCAGACAAGTTGCAGGTTCCTCCCACACTCTGGACTGACAGTGTCTTGGCCTCCTTAATTTAATTTCCACTCCACATCAGCTACCCATACGCCATGAGCCTCATTTTTACTACCCTTTCTTTTATCTTCTCACAAAGCAGGGGGAACTCGGTCACTGACAAGTGATGACTGGACATGGCACCTCCCAAGGCTTGGTCAACACAAGAGGGCTTTGAAGTAAGCTTCACATTCCAGAGCAGAATTTCTGACGGGCTCCTTGCATAACATGGAACCAAGATTATGTCAGCAGGGGCCATGAGTCACTCATGCTCAGACCTATAACATGGCAAGATAGCTGATTATCTTTAGAAACTTAAGGACGATCAAAGGAAAACATTAATAAAAAGAAAGATGAAAAAAGCAAGCTTTATACCAGGAGCACGACCTACACTAGGGGTCAAGGGGACTTCAAAGTCACAAGGAGAGGCTGAGGCACTGAGAACGGAGAAGACACCATTCCCTCCCGAGCCGGTCTTTTCTCAGGCCCGTCCTTCTGCCCACATGACCTCCCGTCCCCCTCCCTTCTCTACAAGTGCAGCTCCCCAGCCTTCCGGGCTGAGTAACCAACGATTCCTTTTAATTCGCCTTCCTGCCCCTGGGTGATACATTTTCTCTCTCTCTCCTCAGTGCAGCTCTCTTATAACAGTCGCGCCTATCATTTTTACTTTGTATGGTAGATTTAAGATACAGCACTATTTCTCTTAATATTTTGAAAGAATAGTAAAAGCAGATCGGTGTTTGATTTATTTTTGCATACAGTTGATGTTCAATAATTACTGGATAGAAAGTGAACGAATGAATGAATACTAAATGGCATATATCCACTTTATGCTTCCTGCTATTCCACAGAGGTCTTTGCCACCCTGGATCAAATGTCAATAAAGTATCAGGCAGCACAGAAGCAGTATCTAGATGCAGTATAGAATTTGACCATGACCCTCAGCATTTTTTTTTTTTTGTCTTTTTGTGACCGGTAAGGGGATCACAACTCTTGGCGTGGTGTCGCCCGCACCACGCTCAGCCAGTGAGCACACCGGCCATTCCTATATAGGATCCGAACCCGCGGCGGGAGCGCCGCTGCGCTCCCAAGCGCTGCACTCTCCCGAGTGCACCACGGGGCCGGCCCAGCATTTTCAATTCTCTGCTCTTTTTATTTCCCTATGTGGCACCTGTGGGCATCTGCGAGGTGCCTGGCAAGACAATCAGCCCTGCAAGTTGTTGATGGTGCTGCTAAGTGGCCATTGGAAGAATCCGCCTTTGGTTCCTATAGCCACTTCTGGGTTCTCACTCTTTTCACAAGAAAAATAACTTTTCACTTGTCACCAGCACCCTGCCACAGGAGAGACAGAAGCAGCACAAGAATGTTCTCCCAATGCAGCTGATAAAAACTAATTGAGATTCTGAGAGATGTGGTAACTCCTCTGAAGTCCTCAGACGGTCAGTGGCAAAGCAAGTTGTGAATCTGGATCAGTCCTTTGGCAGAGAAAGCACACCTGGACATGCTCACCTGGAGAGGTGAAGGAGTGGGGTGGGGTTCTCAAGATGAAGAAGGAGATGTTGGGAAATGGCCCTTGAGAGAGGAAGATAATCCACATGAAATAAACAAGACCCAAGTGTGTACAGCCTCCCAAGGGAGTTGCCACCTTTAGGAAACACCAGACCTCGCTGACACACCCACCTCTGTAAGGGACCCAAGCAGTGACTCCAAGGACCATTAGCGTGTCCCTACAAGTATTAACCCATGAGCTCGAGGCACTTAATATAGATGAAGTCAAACTTCAGCACTGTGGTTCATTCATCTATTCAATACACATGACTTGTGGGCTTCTTCTACCAGGGGCTGAAAAGAAAAGTCCTGTTTCTGACTTCAAGGACCACAAACTTGAGTAGAAAGACTTCAGTGACCTGTAAGAGAAGAAAGCAGAGGTTCTGAGAGTTAAACTTTTCTCAACTTTGCGACTTGGATATGTGTTTTCTGACTCTGAGGTCCTTGGTCGGCTCTTGGCTTTTACAGGGAAGGGCAACTGAGGCAGGGTGAGGTTAACTTGACTTAAGCCTCATGCTGGGCAGAAAAGAGCTTGGATTCGTGAGAGCTGAATGCCATGCCTGTGTTTTAGCCATTACACAAGGCTCTCTCCTAAGGAGGGGACACAGTGGGGACATTGCTTTCCTTCCCTTTATACCTAAAAGGCCAAAAGTTCAAAGCCCCATCCAGCTGGAGCCCCCTGTGGCCGAGCAGCCTGCCCAGCAGTCAGCAGCGCTCCAGCCGCTGGCCTGAGCACTGGCACAGCACATACCTCCTAACGAGGTCATACTGGGTCTCGCCAACACACAGCAAAATGAAAGGTGCCCAATTCACAAACAATGCTCTGCTTTTCACTCTGTAGCAGAAAGCTCTTAACTTTGTAGACAATCTTTCTGCTCTCTGTGTCTCCCTGGAAGAGGTCAGAATGGCGTGTGTCTTACTCACCGCTGCGTGCCTCACACCCAGCACAGTGGCTGCACTTGGCAGAAGCCCAGTACATACGTGTGGGGCATTGATGTGCACACGTGTGTGCGAGTGAAAGTTTGTTATATAACCTGCTGCCCCTGCGGCGCTTATTCCTCAGGGAAAGACCCACCTGACTTCCTCCCTCAGTGTAGGAGGGCAGGGGGCACGGAGGCGGGAGGTTGCCTGAGTCTAATTCCAGTGACAATGCACCAGATGTTGGATACCCCCAGGACCTAAGTATGACAGCCCCCACTGATGTGCACATTTGAATGCAACTGCCTCCAGCAAGAGTCACTTAGACGACTGAGCCAATGGCAGGAGCCACACACAGGCTGGCCTCGGGGCACCTGGACATGGGGCAGCTTGCAGAAACCTGCTGCTGCAAGTCACCATCCGAGAAAAGCAGCAAATGGTGCTGCAAAGCCACCAAGACTGTCCTGCCCTGGTGGTATGTCAGGGAAAAGTGACAGGGAGGAAGGGGCACAGAGTTTCCCTCTGTTGAGCATCTGCTCTGTGCCAAGCATCAGAAACTGGTGGTGTTGCCTCCATTTTGGAGATTAGAACACTGGGGCTTTGGGAGTTCAGGTGGTTTGTGCAAGTTACTCGGCCTGAAAGGGGCAGAGCTGAAAGGCCAATTCAGATGTGTTGGAAGCCAAACCCCGTGACCTCTCCACCACTATTCTGTGAGTGAAAGGGGCACTGGGTTCCATTCGCAATTCTGTTCCTTCTTTCTGAGAGCAACACTGCCTGGGTTGGAGCTCCTGGTGCTCCTGCTCCAAGACAGCACGTTGGTCAGGTGAGGGTCTAGTCAAACAGTGTCCGGGGAAGGCACCGGAAGCCCAGGTTGTGGCATCCCACCCTGAACCACGCGGATTCGCTCCGCCCCTCCCCCTCCCTTAATCTCTGATTTATTTTCCTTCTTACTTCTCATCCATTTTTGGCTATATCTTGGGTTTGCAGTGACAGCCCCGTGACCCTGAAAGCCCTGGCTCTCAACAACTTAATGTAATTGGGTCCTGAGATGGCCAAGTTCACGGCTGACATCACTTCTGAGAATCCAGCAGGGCACAGCCCTGTTGGCTGCCATGCCTCAGGACATGGTGTGAGAGTCCAGAACCAGGAGCTGCCCTTGTGTGCCAGGTGATGGGCTTGGCGGGAGAGGTCCTACCTCAGATGCTGACATCCTCTCTGGAAAGCTGGTGCTATCTGGGGTGCAGAGCAGTAAAGACTGGGTAAAGCAGGCAGCATCAAGCAGTTCTAACAGAGGGAAAAGGTGTCCTAATGATGTGAGCAGAGGACGGTGGCAGGAAATCGGACAGATTGGCTCACAATGCTTGGAGATCAACCAGGACTGAGGCTCATGGATGCCAGTCAGCAGGCAGTAAGGACGCAGCCCCTGGGCTGACTGAGGATCAGGGCCAAGACTCCAGGTCCTGGAGGGCTTGCCAGGAGCAAGGCAGAGCCCAGGTGTGCAGGGACTGGAGCTGGGCAAGTTCACAGAGCCTGGACTTGAGCGAGAGTTTGGAGCAGCAGATGAGCTCAGGGCGGAGACCACATCTAGGGACAGAGGCCGTTAGGACTTTTCTTCACACCAACCAATTCCCCAGTTCTCCAACACCAACAAGACGTCCATAATTCAGTTCAATTCTGACCCTAGCTACCCGGAGTTAAAGCCAGACTGTACAGATTTGAGGGGCTCAGTCCCACAGGAATGTCCTCGCTCAGATGCCAGTCACAAGCCTCGGGCCACCAGGTTACCCGCACTTCTGTCTGACTCAGCTACAAAGTCTGGGGTTCCCACGACCTCTGCCTTCAATTTCAACAATTTGCTACAACAACTGATGGAACTTAGGAAAATGCTGAACTTAACTATTGCATTAAGTTTATTATATACAAATATAATATTAGATACAAATATATCTTATATTAGATTCAAATGAGCAGCCAGATGGAGAGGTACATAGTGTGTGATCTGGAAGGGTCCCCAGCATGGCAGGAGCCTTTGTCCCCATGGAGGGGCACCTCCAGTATGCAGAGGTGCTCAACTCAGAAGCTCCATGAACCCCATCGTTTAGGGGTTGTTATGGAGGTTGCATTATGCAGACATAACTGTGACCATTGGAGACTAACTTCATCTCCAGTCTCTCTCCCGTCCCTGGAGACCTAGGGCAGAGCTGAAAGTCTTAGGCTTCTAATCATGGCGTGGCCTCTCTGGCCACCAGCTCCCATCCTGCAGCTTCTAGGAACCCAACAGCCAAGCATCATCTCAGCATACCAAAAATACTCTTATCACTCAGGAGATTCCAAATATTTTAGGAGTTCTGTGCCAGGAACTGGGAACAAAGGCCAAATATTTTTTATAATACCCCAGAGGCGAGCATTCAGCTATCAGAGTAAAGGTGAGAGCCACACTGTTAGCCAGGACGTCCTACAGCTGCATCCTCTGCACTGGGCCAGAGCCTCAGCAGCCCCTGTTGTCGAGACCCCCGGCTGGCTCAGGAGGAAAGGACCAAGGGTAGCCAGTGAGTGTGAGGCCCCTGCCAATGTGGGACGGAGGCAGGAGTTGGACCAGAGACGAGAGAACAAGCAGAGGCGTCTGGCAAAGCCCTTGCTGCTCAGATGGCCTCTGGCTCCTGCAGAGTCACGACGGTCACTGTGGCTTCTGTGCTTTCCACACATACTTAACAGAATCAACAATAATCGTTGAGCCCCTACAATTCTGTGCTAGAGTTACAGAGGATTAACTGTTAGAAGTAGTCCCTGCATTCAAGGGTTGTTTGTTTGTTTGTTTGTTTGTTTGTTTGTTTGTTTGTTTGTTTTAATTTATAGACATGGCACGAACATACAAAAAGAAAGAATTGTATCACTTTAGTTCTAGAGGGGAACTTAGAGCTTGTATTAGTTCCTATTGCTGTTGTACTAAATTATCACACACTTACAGCTTAAGACAATGCAAATTTATTTCCTGACAGTTCTGGAGGTCAGAAGCCTGAAATGGTTCTTATGGGCTCAGGTGTCAGCAGAGCTGCCCCTTCCTCTGGAGGCTTGAGGGGAGAACCCGTCTCCTTGCCTTTTCCAGCTGTGAGAAGCCACCTGCTTTCTTTGGCTCACGGCCCCTCTCTCATCTTCAAAGGGCATCGCTTCAACCTCTGCTTCCATTGCCACATCCACTTCTGACTCTGACCCTCCTGCTCCCCCTTGTGATTACATTGGGCCCACCTGGATAACCCAGGGCAATCTTTCCATCTCAAGACTCTTCATCACATCTGCAAGGATCCCTTTCTTCCATGTAACCTAACGTCCGCAGGTTCCAGAGATTAGGGCATGGACATCTTTTCGGGGGGAGAGAAGCCACAAGCATTTTTTTAGCTGGGAACTTTAAGCATAGAAAGGCTAAATGACTCGCCTAGAGTAGTGGGTGTAGACTAGAACCCACGACATCTGAGTCCCATCACAGCTCGCAGGCAAGTGCTCTCTCTGCTACATTAAGCGCCCACAAAAATGAACAATGTGAATTACATGACCTGGAGTATATGTTTATAAATACACAGAGTTAAAGGATTAGAGAGTCAGTGCTCAGAGAACCTGAGAAGCCTTCTTATCCAGCCAGTCTGATCCTGGCTACATTCATACATCTCAATACCTCCAGTTACAGGGAATCCCACACTTGCCAAAGCAGCACACAGCCCATTTCTGAGAGTGCATTTAATAGTTAGCAAAGTGCTCCTTGAAAAACTGGATTGCCAACTTCAGAGTGAAGACAATCCGCACTGTATTCGAGACCCCAGGAGTGACCCGCACCACACTGGAAATCCCGCAATCCCAGATGGACAATAAGTCCCAGCCCCTTTCCTGGAACTCCCTCCCCTGACACAGAAGCATTGCTGAGTACGCACTCCAGCGTCAAGGGCCAGTCCTTTTGTTCCCAACTTCCTGCCGGAATCAGAACCCAGGCAGTCCCTGAGCAACACTCCCGACATGCCTCCAAACACATCCTGTCCTTCGTATTCACAGGGTGGTAACAGACGCCCCACTAGGCTACACTTCTTGGGCTCCCTCACAGTTAAGTGTGGACACGGACTAGCTGTCACCACTGGAATGTGAGTGAAAATAGTGTGTACAACTTTGGGGCCAGGCTTTATGAAGCAGGGGTTTCTCCTTCCTTCTTGTCCCTTCTTCTACCTGAATGCAGATGTCCCTAAGGATCTAAATAAAAGATACTCTGGTTCCTGAAGTACTGCATAGAGGAGATACCTGCTGACCAGAAACAGCCACCTTAGACTGCTATGCAAGCGAGAAATAAAATTCTCTAGCATTTGAGGCATTATACAGTTTGAGGTCTCATTTGCTACAGCAGCTTAGCTTCCCATAACTAAGACAGCATCTCTTAAGGCAGGAGTATTGTACGACTGCTACCTGATGATGGTGACTGCCATTGCCACCCATCATAGCCAGGGGCAAGTTCTGATTGTTCCTGCCAGCCAGAAACCATTGTCTGTAGTGTGTAGGGGCGCTGGAAGGTGGAATGGGAGACTGAAGTGGCCGCTGCGAGCTCCACCCACCCCCCAGGCTTTGATACAGACTACACACATTTTCTCAGTATCACATGAAGTGCTACTCGACACCCCCCCACACACCACCTTCCAACGAGATGGCTCCCCAAAACCCCTTCCATGGGGCAATTCTGGTCATAACTGATACACAAGAAGTATGAAGTGGAATCCTACTCACCATCACTGCCACCGTCATCGTGTCACCAGCTGTGGTCACTTCTGAGTCATGGAGTGGTCATCATCACCCCACATGGGCACAGATCTCAGTTCAGTCTGCAGGGATTCTGCAAGCACAGGAAAGCCAAGGTACGCCCCACCGAAGCTGTGCTGCCGCTCTTTCCATGTATGCGTCTGACCTCTTCCTGTGTGTGCAAGCCTGACGCCAGAACGGCAGGTGCAGGACAGGTCCAGCGCCACCCCTAATGGCTCAGAAGCCCTGTTCCCCTTTGCTCATCCGATCCTGTGCAAGGGTCAGCCTTCTGATCTCCCTTCTTTTGATCCACGTGGGGAGTTTATTTTAGGCAACTGTCTGACCTTTCCTGCCACTGGGCCTATCTCAGGGCCATCTCTTCTACACTGACAGCTTTAATAACTTTAAATCCCAAGGAGAAAAGTTCCCCAAGAAAATTTCTCTATCCAAAAAAAAAAAAAAGCTCCACCTTACTCGACAACCACTACATTTACTTGAAGTTTCTGCCTATTGCTAACTTAAGCCACTGAATCATCGTTTCTCGTAGGATTAGGGTTCTGCAGAGACACAGAACAAGAAATCACCTATATGATACCCTTATGAAAACTAGGGAAAACAGTCATGACCCCAGACAAAGTTTTGTTTTTTCTGGGCCAAACATTCATAATTCCTTTGACTAGTCCTTGAGAAATTAAATAAGAAAACATGTAAGATCCCTCGAGGTCCCAGCAAACACCCGTCGCCTCGGTGGCTGCTGTATTCCATCCCCAGTCCCCACACTGTCCAAGGAAAATAGGAAACGAGGAGGTGTAGGGCAGAGAGCAAAGGCTGCCGAGGACCAGGCATCTGTGCCAGGCCTGAGGGCGGCTGTGGTGGGTGGGAAGTCAGGCCAGGCAGGGAGTGGGAATAAGTGTAGAGCCAGAGAAGCCCCGGGGTGGCTGGTGGGGTGGCTTGTGGGGACAGCTGCCTAGAGCTGAAGGTGTCTGTATTTGGGGAAATAATAAACGGAGGACCTTGAAAGCCAGAAGAAAACGTTGATTCAGTACTATAGGACATTAGCCCTCAATGAATTCTGAGCAGACGAATATTCTGACATGAACAGGAAGGAAGATAAACCTGGCATCCCCAGGGTGGGGAAGGGCTGGGAAGAAGCGATGGCGTGAACTTTGGGACGAGGAGGGGAGAGAATTACGTAGGGTGGAGAGGAAAACCTCAGAGGAAGGCGTGGATGGTAAACATCTCTGGGGATCTGGGTACTGGTGGGATTCAGAGATTCATCCATTTCCAAAACCTGGCACTTGGGTAGCTGGGACAGTGATTTAGCTTCAGTGAAAGTTTGGAGAGGCAGGGTTGATTTGAAGGAGTTCCTTCAGACATGTTGAGTCTGGAGTGATAGAAAAACGTCCCAATAGACGAATGTCCCGTAGGCAGCTGAAGATGTGGGACGAGCACTTGACGGAAAGGGCAGGTGCAGACAGTCAGGAGCTACCCCTCGCCTGTGGCGGGCGATAAACAGGAACGCGTGGGCTTTGCCTCCAGGGGGCCGCGGCAAGAGAAGACAGGGAACTATTCATCCACAGTCATGCGTGCCTGCTGTGGGCCAGGCACTGGCAAGCCAGGGCAGAGCTGCATTTAGCCACCAACAACAGCCTGACCCTGGGACAAAAGGTCCTTTCTGCTGTCCCAGTGGCCAGCTCTACACAGGCCATCGCGCAGTTACTATCAGCCCGTGCTTTCCGCATCCAGGCTGGACTAGAAGCGCGGCTTTCCACTCTCGGAATTCGTGGCCTCTGCAGAATCTGTGTTTTTCACCTTCTCGAAATCTTGTGAGAGAGATATTTTTGCTTTACATATGCTCTCAAAAAGGCATAATTCCGTCCTCCCATCTTGACCATTTTTCTCAAACACTGGATTTTCTCCAACGTTATTAAATTTCTTTGTTTAAAGAAAAAAATACCTTTAAAGAAATGTCTTTCAGAGGATTATACGTTTAGAAGTTTAAAATAATAATCATAGATACATATATTCCAGCTCTCACATCTCTGCTCAGGGGGCAGCTTTGTGTGGGGTAGATGTGGATAAGTCAGAAAACTGTGAGAACTTGACCTTTGGCCTCCAAGTGTCAAAACGCACTCAAGTTGCATATGTTAAAAACTACCAGAGTCTTGTTTATTTATTAACAGTCCCCTTTGCTCCTGGATATGGAAATGGCCAATAGGAATTGCATGGATGTTGAAGGAGAGAATGCTTTTCATCTTGGTGGTGTTTCTGCTGCAGAAAACATTGCTTTTTGTCTCCTCAACTTTGGACTCAGGTTTACCCAGGGGCCAGTGTCCTGCAGTCGCTCCTTGGAGTCCTTCAGTCTGTTTTCCCCTGTTATGAATTTGACAGCCCAGTGCATCACTGCTGTGGTGATAACACCCCTGAGAACTTCCTGGCCACCGCAGTAGTGCTCACATGTAAAGAGATTCATCGCTTATGCGTATTTTGATTATGAATATATATTTAGCCAAGGTGACTTTTTCTAGAGGATGTAGTGCTCAAGAAAGAATGTTTATATAAGACACTAAAAACAAAATTTGCTCTTTATTCAGTGCTTTTGCCTATTCAGAGAAAGATGTTCTTCTACTAGACTGGTGTTTTCCTACTAGAGGCAGAGACAGATCATGGTTAGGAGGAATTTAATTTTGTGTCCTACAGCAGTACTACCCATAGCATCCATTCACAGATTGTAACTGGTCTGTAACGAGAAATTAAGCCTGAGTGGCTGCAAACGTGTATCATTTGACACTGATACAACATCCAAGCACGTGATCGGTGACTCGTTTCTTTGAACAGGTAGAGGCCAGCTTCATGCCATTTATGTCACATGACAAGTCGCACGTGGTGGGAGCCCACCGTGGTGTTAGTCTACAATGGACTGAAAAACTTTTAAAATAATAAAGTAAAAGAGGAGCTGGTCCTTCACCACGGATGGTTTGGGAAACACTAGTCCACAAAGCCAGTGGTTAGATGTCCACACTCTGATGTAGTTTGAGGCTTTCACAATTTCATAATATCTGAGTTACACTTTCAAAGAAGCTCAAAAACAAAAATAATTTAATAAAATGTTTATTTCCAGGAAAATTGAGGAAAAAAAATTTTTTGTTAAAGCTGACCGGTAAGGGGATCTTAACCCTTGACTTGGTGTTGTCAGCACCACGCTCTCCCAAGTGAGCCACGGGCCGGCCCCCAAGAAAATAAGATTTTTAAAACCAAAAGAATGAAAAGAGATTCTGAGTTGCTCCAGTGTTTTCTTTTATTCGTGGAAATTTTTAGGGAGCATAGATACAGTTTTGTGCTATGCTGTATGCAAAATAAAGTAAAATATGTTAATCGCAGGTCAAAACAGTGGCAGCCTTGTTTACAGTAGCAGAAGACTGGAAACAATCTAAATGCTGTCAATAAGGGGCTGGTTAAACCAAGTGGCACCTTCATGCAACACAATATTCTACCCTTGTCAGAAAGGTCAAGACATACTCTGCATGTTCAGATATGGCAAGATCTTCAAGATATATTATTAAGTTAAAAAAAGTTTCAGAACAACATATATTGTATGATACCATTTGTATAAAGGTAAGGGCACACGCACACACACATGTATATGTGTGAGCATGTGAATTTTTAAATGCATGGAACACAAGGGCACTTCAAAAGTTTGTGGAAAATAGAATTGAAAGACAAATCTTTCCATGAACCTTTTGAAGACGCTTGTACACTGGGAAGGATAGAGCAGCTGCCTGCAGTTACTGAGTACTGGGGGATAAGAGGAGCAAATTTGTTTTGCTTTTCACTTTTGCCCTTCCGTATCTTTTTGGATTTTGTATTATGTGCAAGTACTATCTATTCCCAACAACGTATTAAAAATAATAATTAAAAAGATAAAAAACAAAAATAAGAAATAAGTTATTTGTGTCCAATCGTACCCATAAATTGAAATGACATCTGCCTTTAAATCTTTGGGCAGGGTCTGGCACAGTGCCCTACATTCAATATTTGTTAAACTGTTGAACTAAAAGTAGTAGTTCATACAGAGTTTAACAACACACCCCCACAAAAGGATCGTTCAATATTTATCATTCAAACTTTATATGTTTTCAAAGAGCTAAATCACATTAGCCAAAAATGAACAAACTGTATTACAGAGACAGATGAAACATCTAACACTGCTGAAATATTCTAGAATCAGCTTGAGAATAAAATGGCTCCTGTGATGGGATAATTTACCCTGATAGATCTAATCAGGGAGTTAAGAAAATTATGCACTCATAATTACACTGCATTTTGACCAGGGAATAAAGGAATTAGATGTCATCCATGGGCTGCTCTTTCACCTTATATTAATCTGACATAAATCCACAGATTCATCAAGGATATGCATCAAGGATAAAATCAGAGAAAATATATATTTTTTTTTGGTTGAAAATGAAGGTAACAGTGGGAAATAAAGGAAATAGTAGGGAATCAGAAATTAGAAATTCCCTAAGAGAAACGTGGGACTGTGCTATTCAGAATCCAAGACATAGAAAAGCAACACGGCAACTGCCACAGGTAACAGAGTGAATATCAGCCTGAGCTTATCTCTCTGTTATTTCCTCCAGGCACGGATACTGGTACAGGCACTGGCAGGTCTGAGTTACACAATGACCAAGCACCATCTCAGCAACAGTTGGCTTTGTTCTTTGTTCTTTGCTCTTTGCTCTATTCAGTCTTCTCACATCGCTTGAACAAGTTCATAACCTCTTTTGATATTCTCAAAATTCTAAGAGGTTCAGTTTTTCTCCCAGCCAAATGGCTTATTTACCCATTTGTTCCACTCAGAGAACAGTAAGAGTGTCCATGCAACTCCCGACCCCACTCCAAATGCAAGTGTGTTGCTTTGTCATTCAGCTTCCCTAACAGGGGATTAGCATTAGGTCACTCTGAAAAGAATGGAGTCAGGGGGTATTTTAACTGAACCACGATTCCCTGTCCATAAAGACAACAGAGGAGCTAACCTGAAGCATGTGACTTCAAGTCAAGGACAAATGCCTTAGGAGAAGCGCAACAGTCTCACAGAGGAAATCCACTCTTTATCCCAGGAAAGCCCTGTGCTCTCACAGCCGCTTCCAGGGAGCCCTTTCAACCTAGTGCAATCGTGGCCCAGGGTCTCACGGACTGCGTCATCCGCCCACGCCCTCCAACTTCCACGAACGTGATAAGGGATAAAGAGCTTATTTCAAACATTAAGAAAAAAAAAAAATCCCTGAGGTTTCCAGGCATCTAACACATTCATAATATCAATTCCTCTGCTGCCCCTCTGCTGCTCGTACGTCCCTGCCACAGCTCAGCCTTGTCAGTGCTCTTGATGAATGATCATTTTTACTTGATTTCACTTAAATAAAAATACCTGGTATATCCGTTAGCTGTTGCTCTGTAACAAACTACTCCAAAAATTTAGTGGCTTAAAACTACCCCCCAAAATTTGGTGGCTTAAAAGACAGTATTTATTATTTGTCATGAGTCAGCAGCCAGCTGATCTCGGCTCATGCATCTGTGGTCATTTGTGGGTCAGAGGGGCTGGCTGGTTTAGGACGGTCTTGGCTGGGATGGCTTGCCTCTCTTCTGTGTGTCACTTGTATCTCCCCAGAAGGCTAGCCAAGGCTGTTTTTCATGACAGCAGCAGGGTCCAAGAAAGAGGGGGGAAAAGTGCCCAAGTGCTTCTTCAAGCCTCTACTTGTGTCGTTTGTTTTGTCCTATTGGCTACAGTCTCTTCCCCAAGCTCAGTCAGTGTGGAAGGCCACTAGCAAAGGGCTTGGATACAGGGAGGTGTGAAAAATTTGGTCAATCCTTGCAATCAATCTAACATGCCTGGAGTTGAGCAACACAGGTTAGTCTGCTTAGAAAGCCCCCCAAATGACCCCAGCCCTAAATCTTCTACTCCAATCACTTACCCTCCAGTCTGGGGTAAGATGCTGAGCTGGCCATCAGGTGAGAACCACAGCCAGCATGGGGCTGTTCAGGTGTGTCATGACTGGCTGGGATTATAAGAGAGACGATGTCCTGTTATGCCAAGGCTGGTGGCTGGAGTCCAGGAACAAGACCCTTTCTGCCAGCAGCTGGGTAGGGATGACCACTATTCAATCAAAGAAGTGGTGACAAAACGTGGAGGAAAATTCTGCGCTGAGGGAGAAGAGTCAGGTGGGGAAGCTGGGAAGAGCGCAAGGACGGCAGCTTCGAGCTCTGTGCAATGTGCTGAAATTCAAATCCTTTCTGGCCCAGGGCCTAGGACATCTGTCAAGTTTCCCAAGCTGAGGGAGGCTGTAATGAACTGAGTAGAAGCTTAACCTCTAGAGGCCATGTCAGGAGGGTACACAGAAGTTATGCTTAATGAGAAAGTCACAGAATCCCAGGGCTGGGGATAGCCTTCCCCTGGTGATGACCAGGACAGGATAGAGATGAAGGCACGATGGCAGGCATGGCATCCTGGCCAGGAGAAGTGACAACAGCACAGTGAGCGGAGGGGGTGGCCGGGAGGAGTGCTCGTGAGTGTGCAGCAGGTGCTGGTATGTTTCCCAAATGATGCAGGAGGCATGGGGGGCAGCGGCTTCAGAATTCAGCTGGTAGGGAATGCTAGCCCGGTGCCTCCTGAACAATCTGTGGGGAAGGATGTTTCTTACATTTCCAAACGGTTGTGGACTCAGACCTTCGTAAATACCATAAAAATAAGTTACCCAAAAAATAAAACTTTAAAAGAAACACAAATATAAATAAAATGCATGACCAACTACTTTAACACTAGATTCAACAGACATAAAATTTTTTTTTTTTAATTTTATTTTGTCGGTATACATTGTAGCTGCTTATTGCTCCCCATCACCAAAACCTCCCTCCCTTCTCCCTCCCCCCTCCCCCCCAACAATGTCCTTTCTGTTTGCTTGTCGTATCAACTTCAAATAATTGTGGTTGTTATATCTTCAACAGACATAAAATTACTCTGCAAACTTATCAAAGTTTCAAACACTCCCTGTCCACTTGAGTGCTGACGTCATGGGGGCTGGTAAGCAATTTGCCAACTGGCTGGGGCCTGCGGAGCACACGCAGGGCAGCGCTGAGTTAGAGCGCAGTCAGCTTTCATCTGATGATCCAAAACAACAGCTACCAGGTTTGAGCATCTACTGTACAAGCTCTGTGCTCAGAACTTTGGAAGTATTATCTTGATTCTTCCAAAGTTATTGTCCTCATTTTAAAGAGAAGGGAACCAAAGCCAGTGAGGCGAGGAACCTGCTCTCAACTGCGCAGCTGGTGTCCATGACCAAGATTTTCTTTTGGTGACAGCTGCATTCAGGAGGCTTGTGTGTCACGGGTGCAAGCCTGGATATAGCACATGCAGTCCTCTCTGCTCCCTAAGACTCAAAGAAGGTAGGAGGTGCCCAGGAATGAGTCCAAAATCCCTGAGTAAAAGTTGCCTTTGACCCTGGCTCATCTCCCTGCCGCTGTCTGTCCCCTCCTCGGTGCATGGATGTGGAGTTGTGCCAGACTCGTCACCACAACCAGCTTGGAACTCAGACACCCATTGTGCTCTCCTCTCCACTGTAGTTTTGCCCCACAAATGCAGACAAACGCCCCTGGTGCCTCCAGCCTCCAGGTGTCCTGGCCGGAATTGGCTTTGTGATCTGTGAACCCAGAGGTACTAGACACAAAACGATCACGTTAGGCCTCATCTCGGCTGCGATGCGCTCCCGACAGACTCGCTCTAAGTGCAGTAAAGGTGGTTTTGTGCTGTGCTGCACTGTGCGTGCGTGTGTGTTTTCATGTGTCTACCCAGTTGGATTACAGTGAGTGCTAATGAACGACTCACCTCTTCCTATCCACAAACTCAAGCTCTAGGATGCTGGGGAAACTCACACAGGGGAAATCGGGGCCTCGGACTTCTCCAGCCAGAACCATGGACAGCAGAGCATTCCCTCTCAGTGTGCCCACAGGGACCTTAATACCAGAAGGGGCTCTCAGCACAGGCCACAGAGTGTTTCCACGGCTAGAGCCCCGCAGGATCAGGAGATGAGGAAGGGGAGACTGGGAACCACAGCCGGCGATTACGTGGGATGAACAAGAGAGAAGAACACGGTGGTATCATACCCACCATGAGGCCTTTCACAACCCCTCAGGCCAGTGGACGCTCCCTCCCTTGTGTAACTAGTACAGCCGCAGTGTTCAGCCATGTAGTTCTTCACACAGTGTAGGGCAATTGTGTGTACATATGGCTATGGAACAAATGCTTGTGTCCCCCCAAAATTCCTATGTTCAAACCCTAACCCCCAGGTGATGGCATTTTGAGGTGGGGCCTCTGGGAGGTGTGACTGGATCATGGGAGAAAAGCCTTATGGTTGGGATCAGTGCCCTTATAAAAGACCCCCCCAGAGACAGACCCTCATGCCTTCTGCCAGTGCAGACATGGCCAAAATGCACCATCTATGAGCCAGAAAGCAGCCCTCACCAGGTATGTACTCTGCCAGGGCCTTGATCCTGGGCTTCCCAGCCTCAGAACTGTGAGACATAAACCTCTGTTGTTTACAAGCCCCCTCGTCTATGGTGTTTTGTTATAGCAGCCTGAACAGACTAAAACACTTATTCGACTCCCACAGGAGCCTTCTATGACCAGGGACTGATTACTCATTTTTGTGTCCAAACCATGGCCAGCCAGCTATAGGCCCTGAATAAGTGATCTAAAGTGAACCAGTGCCATCTGAATCTTAGCAACATGAACCACGGAGGTCCTCTCCTGCGCAAAACAAGTGGAAGTGCTGTGGGAATCTAAAATCCATTTGAAATCAAGTGCTTTGAAAGCCTCTAAACTCTGCACGCCAAAGCAATCCTGCTCCAGGTGTTCTTTTTTGAGATCAACAAAATAAACTACAATTATAAATGTTTTTTAAAAAAAGAGCTCCTGTCAATGTCATTGTCAGGATCAAGCTCACTTAGAAATGAAAAATATGCGCTTGCAATCGTGGAGAACACTGAGCCATCTGTCCTCAAGAACTGTGTCACCCCCCATTCAATTTAAAACATTTTCTTTTAATTCTGGGCCTACAAAGAAGATTAAATTCAGACAAATAAAAAAACTCACCACTCCTTGCGAGACTTAAAATTTAAGGAAGAAAACTATTTTCACATAAAGATGGTCACATAGGCAATGAAAACAAATACTATCCAAAATCACAAGGCGTTTCAGCCTGGGACTGGCCACCTACTCCAGCCTCCTTAACTTCTTGTCCAATAACTTCACCATGCATGAACCTGAGCCTGGAGCTTCAGCGATGATGAAACAGAAATCTAGAAACCGCAGCACCATCAGGAACTGTGCCCAATGGAGACACTAGTCAGCCTGATACTTGCTGCAAAGATAGGATGAACTGAGAGCTTGGAGAACTCTTTAGTTACAGTGAACAATTGTGGGGCATTGTCCCAGCACTTGCCTATCTCTGCTCTGCTGAGAATTAACCCTCCCACAAGTGGACCCCTTAACAACATCAGGACTGGGTGCCTCTGCCACCCAGCCACAGCTAATGGGCTCAGGCTGGATACCTGGCCAAGCTGGGTCAATCAAGTCTCTCTCCCAGAAATCTGAACTGGAATCCAGATTGCATGACTAGGACCCTCTCAGTAAATTCCTTTTCCTGCTTGAGCTGATTTGAAGCGGGTCTCTGTTATTCTCAACCAAAGGAAACTTGACCAAGTCAGGAGTTCATCAACAAATCCAGGTTTTTGATCAAGGAACAAAAAGCTAATAGGCTCTTGGTTAGCAAGAGTGTGTTCAGATTGTTTTGCTGAAGAGGAAAGTGATTAATATCTGAAATTTTTAGCAGAGACTTATTTCCCCATTACTCTAAACAAGCCATGTTGACAGCACTTCAGAGCAACTTCCTCCAGCAGGAGTCTTATGAGCAATTCCAGTGATTGGTGTAGAAAACAATGTGTATGCTTAAATGCAAATTCTACCCAAATATATCTGAAGAGCCCAAAATAGGTGCCAGATTTTTTTATCTTAACCTAAAGCTATAATCATATGAGTCATCATTAATTGGACTTACCAAACCATATTGCTTAGGGTTTTATGTTTTTTTTACTATTGTAATTTCTGGACACACTGTTTTATTGTGATGGAAAAACTTTGCTTCTACCTATAATTCTAGTATATCTCATATCAAATGAGAAAAGGCCAGTTTAAGTTGAATATCAGTCCAGCACGTATTAATATTTCATTATAGCTTAGCTTTAGTTTTACATTATCTGGGGAAGAGCTTTGTCTTAATGGTCTCTATTTGTCTGGTTGACAATGTAACCTGAAATTCATATCTAGAGAAATGCTAAGTATCTTTTTAGATGTCAGTCTGCTTTGGGGCTCTGTTGCTGCTTTCTGTCCTGGACGTTGGTGCTTCAGCTGGGACAGACTTGACAAGCCGCTTCCTCCACCCGTCACTCACGTGGGTGCCTCTAAGTAGTGGCCTCCCTGACCTCTTTAAAAGTCAAGATCAGCTCAATCTTTCCAAGGGGCCTCAGCTAAAAGTATGGACCTCTTAGGTCAGCAAATTCACTCTTCCCCATATTCTTATGGCTCTGCACCATTAAGCCGTTACTAGGCTACCCAGAGGTTGTTTACTTAACATCCGTGAGTACAACGCACAAAAAAGTAAGGAGAGGAAAACTGATATTGATTCTTCCTATTCTATTTCATAAAACATTCCTTAAGTTGCAAAGTCCCAGGCAGAGACTGGCTTCTACATATTCTACAAATCACCAAATACACTCAGCTCTAAAAATTAATATTACACCATAAGGTAACCTATTAACCTGCACCTTTAAGTACAAATTAGAAACAGCACATTTGTGCACATTAGAAGAGGTGCTACTTAGGCGGGCATTGCCTTCAGGTGCCGAGCTTGGCAAGTGGCCAAGGGGTCGGACTCCACTGCCACTCACCGTCTGAGCCCTTTATAAAGTGACCAGACAGTAGGACCACGGACAGTGACTGAGACGCTACCTTTACACACTCTCAGCCGTGCGTTTGAGAGGGGCGGTGTAATAACGTGCACAACAGCTGCTCACCTGTGACCTTTAGAAATCCGGAAAGGTGCGCGCACTGGAAGTCAACAGCTTTCCAGTTCTTTTCCAGTAGACACCTGGTCACAAACACAGAAGGAAGATAAGCAAAAAGCTATATTTTCAGTGGTTCTTTCTGGGGGAGGGCATACACACAGTAAAGTGTATGAAGTACTTACACATACTTGGGTGGTTTTTTGCGTGTGTGTACACTCAATAACAGCTCAGTCCAAGATACAGGCCATTTCTAGCACTGTCAGGGTGAGGGGGAGTCGGCGTCCACACCGGCCCCCCGACAACTGGCTAAACCGCGCTGGGCTCAAGGGAACGAGACTGAAGATGACCCCCTGCCTCCTCCTCCCCATGAGAGAGGGAGCGGGCGGGAGAGCCCAGGAGATCAGTAAGTGCAGCCACCAGCCCCAACCCGGCTCGCAAAGGAGCACTCAGGCGTGGGGGCGGGGGGGTTCTGTCAAGCAGTTCCGTTTATTCAACTCCAAGCCTACATATTTATGAATAAATGGGCTAAATGGGTGGGGGATTCTGGCGGGGGTCTCCACCTAACAGGCCAATCACCCTGTAGGCCATGCGTGCATGCATGGCTCCTGCCTATGCTCATAGTAAAGATCATGAAGTGTCCACGAGCCCGGAAGGCTCTCTGCACCAATGATGCTAAGCCCCGTAAATGGGTGAGGTTTTACCCGGCACCATAGTCACTCCAGGCACCATCCTGAGCATGTGTGAAGAACAAAGAAGGGAACAAGCAGTCGCCATGAGGTGTAGCAACCACCTGTGCCAGGAAGGTAGCTGCTGCCCAACATAGCACCCCAGAAGGTTTCCTCTCAACGTTGCTCAGGAAATTGCCCTTCCCTGAAGTGACCCCTGTCTGACCTCCATCACCTTCGATTCATTCCACCTGTCCCTGGATTCGATGTCCGTGGACTCACACAGTATACACTCCTTTGTGTCTGGCTTCTTCTGCTCCGCCCAGTATCTGTGAGGTTCTTCCATGTTATGGGACGTGTCAGCAGCTTAACCTTTGTTGTTACTGTGTAAAATTTCATCATGTGATTATACCACGATTTATTAATTCTCTTGATAGATATTTGGGCTGTTTCTAAATTGGAGCTATTATGAATACAAATTCAGTGTTTCCTTCAAATTCAATGAGCAGAAGTTCATATTTTCACTCAATTTTGTTCCACAAAGGAGTTTACACAATAAAATAGTACTAAAACAGAAAGACACAGAGAATTAAAATAAGGATAAAATGTCCTGCCTGGGCAGATAAGCACTATATGCAATCTGTCAGGTTTTTATAGTTGCAATTATTGAGTTTCAAGTTAAACTCTGAGCTTCCTGGAAGCCAAAACAAAAAGGAAAATATGGTGAGTTAGATAAATTTTGTAAAAGGAAAAAAAAAAGGGAAAGCAAAGTTCTGTTAGTACTAAGTTCCAAAGAAAGGCTTCCCATGAAGCTTTATGATAGCAATTATTGAGATGAAATGAATAATGCCTTCAAAGGCAACTCTACGAGAAATACACTAACAGATTTTTAGATCATTATTTTATATAGCACCCTAAGACTTGATACCAGCCCAGTAGGTTAAAAAACAGTATCATACTCAGTGGCATTATGTGTGGGTGGGTGTTTTTAAAGAGGAAAAAGTATATTACAATATCTTATACCCTAAATGAAAGGTCAGCAAACCACGGCCCACTGACCAAATGTGGCCCATCCCCTATTTTTACAAATAGCTTTATTGAAACACAGCCTCACCTGTTCATTTACGTGCCGCCAGTGGCTGCTTTCCTGCAGCAACAGCAGAGTCCAATAATTGCAACAAAGACCATCTGGCCGCAAGGCCTATAATACTTGCTGTTCGGTCCTTTGCAGAAAAGGTCTGCCAACTCCTGACCTAAATTAGTAATCAGACAGAATTCCAGGTATTATTTTCTTCTTGGTTATTGCTTACACCTTTGTGCAGTCTCCACCCCTTCAGTGTCTTACATACAGCCATAGAATATAGCAAAAGTTAAAAGGATTTTGCAGATGTAATTAAGATTCCAAATCAGTAATTTTTTTTTTTTTTTTTTTTTTTTTTTTGGCGCTGGCCAGTAAAGTCAAATCAGTGATTATCCTGGATGGACCTAACTTAATCATTAATCAGGGGAAAGTCCTTAAAAGAGAGACCGGGCCCTCTCTAGGAGAGTCTTCCCTCCCTTGCTGGCTTGGAGAAGCAGGCTGCATGTTGGTAGGGGCCCATGGAGAAGGGGTGTGGGTGGCCTCAGTCCTACAACCACGAGAGCTGCATTTCACCAGCAACCAGTGAGCTTAAAAGAGGACCCCAGGCCTCAGATGAGGCTGCAGCCCGGCCAACAGCTTGACCGCGGTCTTTTGAGACCCTGACGCGGAGAATCCACTGAGCAGTGCCTGGCTGCTGACCCAGGGAAACAGCGAGATAATAAATGTGTGTTGTCCTAACCCACTAAGTTTATAGTAATTTGTTACATAGCAGTACAAAGCTAATACCGTTCCCTAGTCTTCCCAATTTTTTCTGCAATACACATATGGCCTAAACGTGACAAACTACCACCGTTTTTATTAAGGGTTCTTACCTTTCGGATGTGCGCACTGAATCATCTAAGGCTAAAATTACATGATGCCTGGGATTTGCTTCAAAATAACTGGGAGGCAACAACGGAACCGTATAGATAAGATGAGACTGGCCGTGTGTTGATAATTGTTGGGACTGATTCATGGATTCCCTGGGATCTCTTACCCTCCTTCCTCCACTTTTGTATATGTTTGAAATTTTCCATAATAAAAATGTTTTTAAAAATTAGACTTGTACGTAGAGACTTAGCTGAAAGAATGTTTCTAGTTTCTACCAGAGGAAAACTAAACAAGATAAACACAGGGAACTGGTTAAGTTAATCACTAACAATATACAGTATGTTTATATGTATCTTTAAGATAGATCGTATAGAAAAATGTAGCTGTTTACATTTTTCTATGGTCTTATTAATTTGATGTAAAAATAAAATATTTGTAAACAAAAAAACCCACAAAACATGCCAGCTGAGTGAATTTAGTTCCATCAGACAATGACTGAATCAGCCGAAGCGCCCTGGTGGCTCCTCCTGGTGGGGTGCCTGGTGGAGGGGAGAGGCTGCGATGCCACCCAGTGACCCTCCCTACCCTCCGCTGAGCCCTCGGTCTCCTGCTGGTTAACAGGCAACTTTAAGCCCATACGTTCTAAGTCTCCAGACCTGCTCTGAACGTCCAGAGGTCAGGCAAGGAAGAGGGTGAAGTTGAACAGATAATTCAAAATTTTAGTGCATCTTGAATAAATATAATCATGATTCTCAAAAAACATTTGGGCTGTGACCACCTCTAGGGACCTCGAGTTTTCCCTTCAGCCTGTATAGCCTCAGATTTATATTATTACCCAGAGATTTCTTCGTTTTCCTAAAATCATAAATTTTCAGTACCACCACCGTCTATCTCCCCCACCCTGGGTCCCTTTGTCAGTAAGTTGGGGGACAAGCTATATGCACACCAAAATGGCTCTAGGGCCCTTCTTTTCTTTGGAGTAGTCTCTGTTCACCGTTGGTGAGGAAAATCCTCATGAGTTCATACAGTGCGATCTTTCCCCAGAGGTGTGTTGGGGGATGGGGGCCTGGGGGCACCCCAGAGATCGCTGACAGCACAGAGCTTCGCCCAAGAGCTGCCAGGCACATTCCCTGGGGAAACGCTGGTGTCCACAGCCATCCCAGTGGAGTAAGTGGCCATCTGCCCCTCAGTGGGAATGTGTCGGGGAGAGAACAGACAGCAGAGGAGACAGACTGGCGATGACCACAAACGGGAATGGGTCCCGTGCCCTGGACCTGAGCAGGTGGAGGAAGCCTGGATTAGGGCTCAGACTGCAACGTGTCACAGAGCAGGACAAGCACCTACTAGAAGGGCACCCTCCCCAGGCTGACGAGCAGGAGCTAGAACTGCAGCCAGGACCTGCCTCCCAGAGGCCCTTCCTGGGGGCTCAGCACTGGGGACAGTTAGCAGGGGCAGCCACCTGCCCCAGCACAGCCATCGCAGCCCTGTGCCATGGGGAGTGAGGCTTCCAGTGGAATGAGGGGAGAGGCGGGGGGCGTCCTAGAGCTCTGAGACAGCAAGGGAGGGAAGAATTTGCCCATCAGGCCCGTCCGTGTCTGACACAGCACAGACACTCGGTGACTGACTCCAGCTCAGCTAGAGACTTCAGAAACAGAGCTCCTGGGCAAGGAGAAGCCGAGATTAGGGCAGAGACTCGGTGCCAGCACTGGGCAGGAAGAAGCCAGTGTGGACAAGAGGGGCAGCCTGCGAGACAGGAGACCCAGGCCAGAGGCTACCATGGGCAGAACTTGGACAGCCAAGAATCCCATCTGGATGTGGTACAGAAAGGCAGAGGGACCGGGGAGCTGCCCTATCATGGCAGGGGCTGCGCGGGACAAGAGGTCACACGTGCTCGGTCACTGTCTGGGGCCCATTTTTACAATCACTATTGCAGGTCACCTTAGGGCAGAAAGTTCAAAAGGCAGTGAGCCTTACAACACCAAGGTCACGGGTTCAGTTCCCCGTACCAGCCAGCCGCCAAAAAAAAACGAAGGCGGTGAGGACATGGAAAATGTTCTGCCAAAATACAGCCACAAAATGCCACAGATCAAAGTAGCCTAATAAATCACTTAAACATTTTTATTTTACCAACCAGTGAGAGAGAGAGTGAGAGACCCAGAGACATGATACAACAATGACCAAGGTCACAGGGACAGGCAGACGTGTGAGGAGAACCCAGATGCGCCAACTCTCAGGCCAGCTCGCCCAGGGCCAGGTCGCCCTCTCTGCTCGGTTCTTTTCCATCTTAATAAATAGCACTAGTTCGGGGTAATACAGAGGCTTACAGAGCAGCGGCACAAAAGCTGAAATAGAGGGCTGACTGATGAACACGCAAGGAAGGGAAGAGCAGGAGCAAATCTGAGCTGCCAAGAAACAAACTAAAAGGTTTGCAGCCCCGTCAGTCATCAGGGAAATGCAAATCAACCTCACGACTCACCCGTCAGAGTAGCTGAAGTTTAAAATATTGACTATACCAAGCTTGGCACAGACAGAGTACAACCAGAACTCACACGCTGATTGTAGGGGTACGAGTGTTGTATATTGTACACAACCACTTCAGAAAACTGTTCAGAAGTTCTCACTAAAATTGAGCACAGTCGATATAAAATAAAACTGAGCATACGCCTACCCTAGAAGTCAGCAAAGCCGCTACAAGGTACATACCAGGAATGTTCACCAGGAGGCACACTAAAATGTTCGTAGCAGCACTATTTTTAGTAGGGAAACTAGAAACTTCCAAAATATTCATCAATAGTAGATGGATAAATGTATTCGTACAATGGAATACAACACAGAAATATGAATAAACTATGCTGTAGGCAACAGTATCTATGAATTTCATTTTTAAAGTGCTAAGTAAAAGAAACCAGTCACAAAAATAGTATATTTCAATTTACATAATTTCAACTTCAAAATCAGGCAAAAGTACTTAATGATGTGAGAAGTCAGGATGGTGATTATTTTGGGGGACACAAAAGTGGTAATGAGCGGGGTAGTTACGGGGGTCTGTGGGGTGCTGGTAGAGCTACTACGTTTGTCTGAGTGGTAGGTATGCAGAAGTGTTCACGTTGTGGTCATTCATTGTGCTATGTACTTAGAACTCGAACACTTTTCTAAACATATACTACCTTTCATTAAAACAGTTAACACACACACACACACACACACACACATACACACAAAACGCATGATGGTGCTTCAAGAAGTTTGTGGAAAAAGAGAAATAAAAGGTAAAACGAATCTTTTCTATGAACTTTTTGGAGTACCCTCGTATATGTAAAGAAAGCAGAAGAAGCTGTTCCAGTAGAATTCCTCAAAGGATCCCAACACTCTTGATCAATGCAGCTTTCTTGAACTTCCCAACACCACAGAAAGACATTTATTTATAGTGATCTCAAACACGACCTCTGTTTCACTGCTATGAAAAGAGATGTCTGCTCAACAGTGTACCCTAGGGTGCAGGGTCTCCTAAATGCCCAGGCTCTCACCGCTGCTTAAAAAGTTCAAAACAGAAAGTGACCAGTCGTAACCCTTTGTTCTGAGTTTCTGTTGTTGCAGGAGGCGGCAGGAAGTCATGAACCATGAAATACTAGACTGTCCTCAAAATTATCAGTTGAAACTGAACTATGGGCCCCAGAAATGAACTGTGAGGAATCTCCACCCAAAGAGGATCTGAGATCTCCACACCTACCTGTCCCAGTTTTATGTCATGGGTCAACCATGACATTAAGTCATGGACTGTATCCTATCCTAGCCAAGGGCTCAAGGTTTAGCCCATGTGACGACTTCCTGAGGTTGCACTGTTGCCCAAAGGTCACATTCCTTCCCAGGTCCAAATGCACATTTAGCTTCAGAACTGACCAATGAACTATGTCCCATAGTCAATTAATCCAAATTGAATAGGCTCGTATTCATCATTTACAGGAGAGAACCTCAATGAGAACTTGGGCGGAAAGTAAGGCAGGAACTCAGGGAGACACTGCTTTGTGAGAGATCCCCAGTATTCTCCTTGCTGGCAAGTAGTAAAGTCTTTTCCTCCTACCCTGGTCTTGGTGGTACAAAGTAAATATCATAGACACCATATTAGATCCCTAATAATTTCAAAATAACAGAAGGAGAAAAGGAGCTAACATTAAGCACCCAACATTTCGCCAGAGATATGTCCCCTGTACCTTACACACGTTATCTTCAGGAATTCTCTCAGAAACTCTTCACAATAGGCATCGTTATTAATCTCATTTTATAAAAGGAGGAACTAAGACTCAGAGAATTTAAGTAACTTGGCCAAGGCTGCCAAGCTCCTAAAGAGCAGACTTAGATTCAAATCTGGGATTGCTTTGCTCCAAAACCCAGAGTTGTTCCACTGCACACGTATAACAGCTCCTTACATGGCCCTGGGCTATTAGTGCCTTTGACTTTCACCCATAAAACCACCTCATAAAAATTTGTGCCTCATAAATATCTCATATAAACAAAGTAGCCCGAGGTGATTTCTTAGGAACATTATTGCATTATGCTCTGTTGCCATTTACAACCCAGAAAATGTCCCACAGCCTTTACTCCTAATAAGGAAAAAAAATGGGATACAAGTTCTCTGACTCCCAAATAACGTTGAATTGCCCGTGACAGTCAGAATACAGCCAAGCCACCCCCAAGAAGCCCTTCAGCAAGGGGGAGCTACCAAGGCCAACTCTTTTAAAGTTTTTCTTATCACAGCTGTTTTATTATTCATATACTTTTAATAGCATCTCAATGATTGTTTTATAGGCCTACTATAGCTTAAGTTAATGCTAAAGACATTACAAGTAGCTCCCTTTTAAATTTTTAACAGGAATAAAAGTTTACAAAAAAGTACATACGCTGCTGAAACAGAAAGACCTGGTACCCAAACAGAGATGAGGAAACTTTTATAAGTCGGCTTACAGATTTTATTGGGCCCACCAGTATTTGATGTCCATTACAGCTACAAAAACTGAAGTCTTGGTGACTATCTAAAGCCAAGTAGGTTATGTTTTCTGACTTAAAGGCCATTTTCAGGAATTATTATAAAAGAAGATGAAAAAAGAAAACATTGCATTTTTCTCCTTTTCATTAGACAAGATAACCAAATGGATCCACACTTGGGGAGGGAAGCCCTAGACAGGAGGACACTGTCAGTATCAAAATGGCACAACTTTTGAATAAATCTACTTAAACTACCAGTTGACGTGCTTAGTTTAGAAAGGGCTAATTGTTACCTCTTACTGAAGGGAAAAGAGTTTTGTTAAATGTATCAATAGTGCTCACACACTAATAATTGAACCCTAAATCTTTCCCGTGGTTCCATTAGACATAGTCTGTCATACACGATGATGAATTTAATGCCTCTAGCTTTTATGTATGGGAACTAATAGCAGAATCCCTCCCAGATCGAGATGGTTGGGTTCCTGAAGACTTTTCCTGGTAGGAGAATTCCCAGCTGTACGACTGGAAGACCTTTTGAGAAAAGCGGGTCTCAGAGAATAAGATCCTGAGTAAATCTTTTATACATACTTTTAAATTTATTAATATACCATGATAAATCCAGCCAGCACACTGTAGTCAATAACATTTTTACACATCTTAAATTAGTAATAATGGCCTCTGTTCAATTAATCTTCATTCCCTGTCTCTGGGCTCCATCAATATTTATTAGGACCTCCTTCCTTCAAGTTTCAAAGGATGCTAATGAATTCAGTGTGCTCCTTCAGATAAACTCCAGGCTAAGGGGCGGCTTTCCCTGTTGGTAGTTTTCCAGCCAGATGCATTTCTACCCTTCAGATTTTATAGCTCAGAGCTGTGGTCATCTCTCTCCCCCAAATGGTTACCTGTCTTGGCCTTAGAAATGCAAGGACTTGCTTTTTAATAGAAAACACCCTAGAAAACCTGAATTGCCTTGTTCGTTACAGCTGATGAGGTGGTTCTTTATTCCTCCCCAGTCTCAGAATTATGGATCTGACGTCCGTATGTGCCCTCCTGCCTCCTCACTACACCATAACCATCTGTGGGGGTCTGTCCAGTTTTACTTTCCCTGTTTCCTTCTGCCTCACCGTGAAAACTCCAGCTTTACCTACTGCGATGGTTAGTTCTATGTATCAGCTTGGCTAAGCTGTGGTCCCCAGTTATTCAGTCAAACACTAATCTAGGTGTTGCTGTGAATGGTAGATTGTTTTGGAGATGTGGTTAACGTCCGCAGTCAGTTGACTTTAAGTAAAGGAGATTCCCCTCGACGGTAAGGGTGGGCCTCATCCAACCAGTTGAAGGCCTTCAGAGCATAAACTAAGGTTTCCCGAAAGAAGAAGAACTTCTGCCCTAAGACTACAGCATCAACTCCCGGCTGAGCTTGCAGCATTCCAGCCTGCCCTACAAACATCAAATTTTGGGGGTTTTTTTTGTTTTTTTTTTTAAAGATGACCGGTAAGGGGATCTCAACCCTTGGCTTGGTGTTGTCAGCACCACGCTCAGCCAGTGAGCAAACCGGCCATCCCTATATAGGATCCGAACCCGTGGCCTTGGTGTTATCAGCACCACACTCTACCGAGTGAGCCACGGGCCAGCCCCACAAACATCAAATTTTGAGCATGTAAGTCCCCACAGCTGCACGAGCCCTGGCCTGTGCATACACCTGCCTTCCTACCTTCTCTATTCTTACTGCTGCCAATTATCTCAAAGCAAGGAACCCAGGAGTCGCCCACCTCCGAAGGGGAATCTCAGTTATTCCGTGGTAAATTTTATATACAGATATTTCGTGAAAGGGGAATTTTAAGTTGTGTAGATATTGGTATCGTTTAGCCTCATTTCCTCCGTTTCCAAGCTGGCTTTCCATTAGAACAGACTGCCTCATTACTCGAATGTAAGGCAACACTGAGAGGATTTGTGTTTGTGTCACTCAGCTGAGACAGGTGCCAGCTCAGCCAGAAACCTGTTTTCTCCGACCAGAGTAGAGCACCTCTGGGGAACCCTAACCAACTTCCTCGTCCAAAGAGCAGCGGGAAAAGCCGGCCCAGCTCTGGGGCTACCCCACCCACAGGCAGGAATTCACCGGAGGTGGCTGGGGCTTCTGGAGCTGCACCCCATGCTCCCACGTTTGCAACAGAACAGCTCAGTAGTCCTAGGAGCACCTGCGAGACGTAAGCCTGAGACCGGGTCCCACATGCAGTCCCGTACTTCCCACGAGAAAGACTGGCTACCAAGCACGTCTCCAACTTGCTCTCAGAAATCTACAGAACATGTAGCTGTGCAAGCAGAAGTCGCATTTCTCATGCATTTGGACGGGGCGGGGGGGGGTAATGATAGATCTTCGAAATCTAAACCCCTACTCAGAATTTAAAGGATTTCCTATAGGAAAGAAAGAAAATAACCCAGAAAAATGTCATATTGTTCAGGATTCAAGCATTTTATCAAATAGTTTGGTTACCGTTTCTGATAATATCCTTTTCTTCAAAATTCTTAAGGCTACTAACCAGAAAGGAAAGGAAAACATAAAACTTGGCTTATTTCCAACAGAAGAATGCCTACGAATAATTATTATTACCAGGGCATTTAGATGAGTGATTAGTAACTTGAAAACCCACCAATAGCAAATATCACTAATGAGAACATTCCACCGTGATGTCACTTGTCAGGTCTTACAACCAGAAACTGTCAGGAGAGTCTCTCATGGGAAGAACCATCGGTCAACCCCAGTTGACTAAAAGATCCTTCACAGAACTGACCATATTGAATACCAGTGCCACCGGTCAATGTAAATGAAAGGAACTTTTAAAAACTCCTTCAGTCATTGGTAAGAACAAAATATCACAGAGAAACAGGGCAGAGGTGAAGGACTCATAACCTTCAGTCCCCTGAGGAAACGAGTGTCCACACCGGTGACCACCCCTTACTGCAGCCTCATATACGCCCAACACCATCCCCCTGGAGACCCCTGACCTCTACGGGGACCCTTGACAAATGGACTTTCTGTGCCCAGTGTGGATGCCCTGATGGGGGAAGAGGGGCAATCCTTCACCCCCACCCCACGACTATTGTGGATACTACTGGAAAAGGAAGGAAGCACAGGGCTGCAACAATGAAGTCTCAGGTCTCGTGCTGCACTTTCCTCCATCATTTTCCTCACCGGGAAGAATCTCAATCAGGAACTGCTTAAGAATCCAACTGGCTTGCACAAGGCTGAAGAAACCGCCATGCAGGAATCAAATGCAATTGTTTATCTGCAAAGCCCTGAGCTTTCAGCAATCCATGTAGCATGATTTATATGAATCATTACTACGAGTGAAACATTATCCTTTGTTATCCAAACACAAGTAAGTCAAGCTCCCCAACCTCAGGGGGCTTATATCTGGTACAGAAGACAGACAAGTCCACAGCTAAAACATGGTGGGTCAAATTTGCTTAATTTAGGAAGACGAACCCGTAGAAAACCGCAGGTGGAAACCGTTAATTTCAACGAGGAAAACTGAAACTGAATTTGGATGGTTTCCCCTAGAAATTCAAAAGGAAAGAAGTTTAGGGGTTACTTGGAACTCAGGGAAGAAAACAATGTAAAGAGGCTACACGGAAGGTAGAATGACCCCAGCAACGTGGCAGCAGGTAGAGGCCCCAGGAGAAAGACAAGACAAGACTGAGCTTGCTTTCCTCAAGCCCTCAGTAAAAGACCAGAACACACAGCAATCTCCCATAACGTGCTCTGGGACAGAAAAAGAAATGAACTGGACAAATGCTTAGGGCAAGCAAGACTGATGGGGCCTTTTTATTTCCAGGATATATAAATCTTGAGAACTGAACTTGGAGGACCGCATTTGGATATTAAAGAAACGGAGACCTGAGGACTTGGCAACATTTGGATTTCACACATAAAAATGGTAAAGTAATAAATGTTTAAATGACAGTGGGAAAAAAAGTATGGAGTTTCGAGTTTCAAGATGGCGGCGGCTGCCGCGGCTGGCGCGGAGTAGCTGAGGTGGAAAAGGGGGCCACTGGGCCTCAGGCAGCTGGGAAACTTGTGGACCTTCCTCTGGCCATCTCCTAAGGGAGGACTGCTGCTGCTGGCCGGTCGTGGGGGCTCAACGCCACTTTGCCCCCGGCAGGAGAGGCTGCCTCATTTACAGACAACAGCTTTGAAGTGTGGAGCAGGAAAAGAACTGTTTCTTAGCTGCAAAAGCGAGTCTTGAAACAGGGAACACGGCGCCAGGGCTGCTGTGGATGCAGCCAGGATCCCGGAGGCTGGGGCTGCACTGAAGGCGGCCAGCTGCCCTATTCAGGATTCGAGGTTTCAGGCCGGCATTAAAGAAGATTCCTGGGAGCGCCCGAGCGGCGCCGCGACTGAACAGCCCGAGGCGGCAGCGCCGAGAACACGGAAGGCAACAAACCAGAGACAGAGCGAGCGCCCGACCTGGCACAGCACTGTGAGTGATCCCTGGCACAGCTCTGTTCGGGGGGTGGATGCCCACGCGGCTCCCGCCTGCACCACCAGGCCACTCACTGCCCCGGTGCTGCCTCCATTTTCCCAGGTGCGGGCAGCTCCGCCCTGCTCGGCCATCACTGAGCCCATTTGCTTGGCCTGGCGCGGGGCTTTCCGGAGCCTGTGGGCCGGCCTCCTCTCCCACTCCCTCCGCGGTTCTCTGGCGGGGCTGGGGGTGTGGGGCGTCCCGACCAGTATTGGGAGGGCTAGGAAGTACGGGCCGGCCGACTGTCACTCCACCACACCCTGGACCCCGCCCCGGTAAACTTCCTGTTACTGGGAGGCAGATACCATCTCTGCAACCACCAGTTTGGAAAAAAGCCTAACGAATTTCTGGTTGGGAATAGTGTGGTAGGAGAGTTCCCAGGTCCGCTTGAACCTGCCGGAGAGCAGGCTGCAGGCGGGCACTAGACTCGGTTTATACCGGGGGGATACAAAGGTGAACAAGACCCGAGAAAGATCTACACAGTGCTACAAAGGCACCCAGAGAGACCGGTCGTCTGTGCCTAGCAGAAACCTGGTAGACTTCCTGGGCGAGGCGGTGCTGAGCAGGGTCTTGAAGGCCCAGCTGATAGACGAGGGGTGCAGAAGACACGCCCCAGCCCAGCACAGTGTGCACAGAGTGGGGAGACGTGCGGCCAGGGAGGTGGAGACTCGACAGAAACCACACACCCGGTGGGGTCGCCACTGCACGATCTGACATCCTGGGCCAGAGCACATGGAACGGGGAGAAGTCCTGTACAGAAAGTGAAAGCTCAACAGAGATCACACACCCTGTGGTACGTGATCCACCAGCCCAGCAGAGTACAAGCTGACCAGAAAGGTGGATCCCCGGAGAAGCCCAAGACCCGAGGCAACCACACACACAAGACACTAGAGGCCGACTGAGCAGTCACGGCGGGAGCCATACCAAATTGGCAACGACAGCAACATCCTAGTTAGTCATTAGTCTCAAACCGGTGGACTGTGAAACCCCCTGCCACAATGAATAAACACCAAAAAAAAGACACCAGAAATACAAAAAATCAAGAAAGTACACCACCAAAAGTTAATAAATCTCATACTCTAGATCCTATAGAACAAGAAGCCCTTGAAATAACTGACAAGGAATTTCGAGTGATAATTCTAAGGAAACTGAATGAGATACAAGAAAACTCAGCTAGACATCATGATGAAATGAGGAAAAGTATACAGGATCTGAAAGAGGAAATATACAAGGAAATCAATGTCCTGAAAAAAAATGTAGCAGAACTTGCTGAACTGAAGAAGTTATTCAGCGAAATAAAAAACACAACGGAGAGTTTAACCAGCAGGCTTGTCGAAGTTGAAGAGAGAACCTCTGAACTTGAAGATGGGCTGTTTGAAATAACACAAGCAGACAAAAAGAAAGAAAAAAGAATCAAGGACATGGAAGAAAATCTGAGAGAGATATCAGACAACCTCAAGCGCTCAAATATCCGAGTCATGGGTATTCCAGAAGGGGAGGAAAATGGAGATTCCATTGAAAACATATTCAACAAAATAGTGGCAGAAAACTTCCCAGGTATAGGAAAAATCACAGATCTTCAGATCCAGGAAGCTCAACGATCTCCAAACGTATTCAACCCAAAAAGGCCTTCTCCAAGACATGTCATAGTCAAATTGGCAAAACTCAGAGACAAAGAGAGAATCTTAAAAGCTGCAAGAGAGAAGCGTCAAATCACCTATAAGGGAGCCCCAATCAGGTTAACATCAGACTTTTCATCACAAACCCTAAAAGCGAGAAAGGAATGGGATGATATTTTCAAAATACTAAAAGACAAAGATTGCCAGCCAAGAATACTCTACCCTGCAAGGCTATCCTTCCGAAATGAGGGGCAAATAGTATATTTCTCAGACAAACAAAAACTGCGGGAGTTCACTACCACAAGACCACCCTTACAAGAAATCCTCAAGGGAGTACTGGGTTTGGTTCCTGAAAAATAACTACCACTGCCATAAAAACCTAAGAAAAATCTAAACCCGCTAGTACAATAAAAATGGCATTCATGAAGAGAAAACAAGCTAACAAAAACACTATCTACAACCTAAGGAACCAACAAACAAAGAAACCAAACAGTAAATCAGAAAGCAAGAAACAAAAGTACACCTAAGACAACCAAACAACCAATAAAATGCTAGGAATAAATCAACACCTTTCAATAACAACTCTTAATGTTAAAGGCTTAAATTCCCCAATTAAAAGACACAGACTGGCTGACTGGATCAAAAAGCAGGACCCAACTATATGCTGCCTACAAGAGACCCACCTCACCCATAAAGATTCACACAGACTAAGAGTGAAAGGATGGAAAAAGATTTACCATGCAAACAGAAAAGAAAAACGAGCTGGAGTGGCTATTCTTATATCTGACAAAATAGACTTTAAACTAAAAACCATAAAAAGAGACAATGAGGGACACTACTTAATGATAAAAGGACTGATCCATCAAGAAGACATAACAATCATAAATATGTACGCACCCAATGTTGGAGCAGCCAGATTTATAAAACAAACTCTATTAGACCTAAAGAAGGAAATAGACACTAATACCATAATAGCAGGGGACCTGAACACTCCACTGTCAATATTAGACAGATCATCTAGGCAAAGAATCAGTAGAGAAACACAAGATCTAAACAAGACTCTAGACCAATTGGAATTGGCAGATATCTACAGAACATTCCACCCAACAACCTCAGAATATTCATTCTTCTCATCAGCACATGGATCATTCTCCAGGATAGATCACATATTAGGTCACAAATCAAGTCTCAATAAATTCAAAAAAATTGGAATTATCCCATGTATCTTCTCAGACCACAATGGATTAAAACTAGAAATTAATAACAAACAAAACTCTGGAAACTATACAAACACATGGAAATTAAACAGCATTCTACTTAATGACATATGGGTCCAAGAAGAAATCAAGCAGGAAATCAAAAAGTTTATTGAAGCTAATGAAAACAATGATACATCATACCAAAACCTGTGGGATACTGCAAAAGCAGTATTGAGGGGAAAATTTATTGCATTAAACGCTCACTTCAGAAGAATGGAAAGATGGCAAGTGAACAACCTAACACTTCACCTTAAAGAACTAGAAAAACAAGAACAATCCAATCCTAAAGTTAGCAGACGGAAAGAAATCATTAAGATCAGAGCAGAACTGAATGAAATTGAAAACCAAAAAACAATTCAAAAGATCAACGAATCAAAAAGTTGGTTTTTTGAAAAGATAAATAAAATTGACAAACCATTAGCATGGCTAACAAAAAAAATAAGAGAGAAGACTCAAATAACAAAAATTAGAAATGAAAAAGGCGATATTACAACTGATTCATCTGAAATACAAGGAATCATTCGAGACTACTATAAACAACTATACGCCAACAAATTTGAAAATCTGGAGGAAATGGATAAATTTCTGGACACACACAAGCTCCCAAAACTGAACCGTGAAGACGTAGAAAATTTGAACAGACCAATAACAATAAAGGAGATTGAAGCTGTTATCAGAAGGCTCCCAACAAAGAAAAGCCCAGGACCAGATGGATTCACAGCAGAATTTTACCAAACATTCAAAGAGGAATTGACACCGATTCTTTACAAACTATTCCAAAAGATTGAAACGGACGCAAATCTCCCAAACTCATTCTATGAAGCAAACATCATCCTGATACCAAAACCAGGTAAAGATATAACCAAAAAAGAAAACTACAGGCCGATATCCTTGATGAATATAGATGCAAAAATCCTCACTAAAATACTAGCAAACAGAATACAGCAACACATACGAAAAATTATTCATCACGATCAAGTGGGATTCATCCCAGGGATGCAAGGTTGGTTCAACATACGCAAATCAATAAATGTGATACACCATATTAATAATCTCAAACACAAGGACCATATGATCATCTCTATAGATGCTGAAAAAGCATTTGATAAAGTTCAGCACTCATTCATGACAAAGACCCTCTATAAGTTAGGTATAGAAGGAAAGTATCTCAACATAATTAAAGCCATATATGCCAAACCCACTGCCAATATCATCCTGAATGGGGAAAAGCTGAAAGCTTTTCCTTTAAGAACAGGAACTAGACAAGGATGCCCACTCTCACCACTCCTATTCAACATAGTGTTGGAAGTACTAGCCAGAGCAATCAGAGAAGAGAAGGAAATAAAGGGCATCCAGATTGGAAAAGATGAAGTCAAACTGTCCCTGTTTGCAGATGACATGATCCTATATATCGAACAGCCTAAAACCTCTACAAAAAAACTGTTGGAAGTGATAAATGATTTCAGCACAGTAGCAGGATACAAAATCAACACACAAAAATCAGTAGCATTTCTTTTCTCCAATAGTGAACATGCAGAAGGAGAAATCAAGAAAGCCTGCCCATTTACAATAGCCACCAAAAAAATAAAATACTTAGGAATTGAGTTAACCAAGGAGGTGAAAAATCTCTATAATGAGAACTACAAACCACTGCTGAGAGAAATTAGAGAGGATACAAGAAGATGGAAAGATATTCCATGCTCTTGGATTGGAAGAATCAACATAGTGAAAATGTCCATACTACCCAAAGTGATATACAAATTCAATGCAATCCCCATCAAAATTCCAAAGACATTTTTCTCAGAAATGGAAAAAACTATTCAGACATTTATATGGAACAATAAAAGACCACGAATAGCCAAAGCAATGCTCAGCCAAAAAAATAAAGCTGGAGGCATAACACTACCTGACTTTAAGCTATACTACAAAGCTATAATAACCAAAACAGTATGGTACTGGCATAAAAACAGACACACTGACCAATGGAATAGAATAGAGAATCCAGAAATCAACCCACACACTTACTGCCATCTGATCTTTGACAAAGGCACCAAGCCTATTCACTGGGGAAGGGACTGCCTCTTCAACAAGTGGTGCTGGGATAACTGGATATCGATATGCAGGAGAATGAAACTAGATCCATACCTCTCACCGTATACTAAAATCAACTCAAAATGGATTAAGGATTTAAATATACACCCTGAGACAATAAAACTTCTTAAAGAAAACATAGGGGAAACACTTCAGGAAATAGGACTGGGCACAGACTTCATGAATACGACCCCAAAAGCACGGGCAACCAAAGGAAAAATAAACAAATGGGATTATATCAAACTAAAAAGCTTCTGCACAGCAAAAGAAACAATTAAAAGAGTTAAAAGACAACCAACAGAGTGGGAGAAAATATTTGCAGAATATACATCTGACAAAGGATTAATATCCAGAATATATAAGGAACTCAAACAACTTTACAAGAAGAAAACAAGCAACCCAATTAAAAAATGGGGAAAAGAGCTAAGTAGGCATTTCTCTAAGGAAGATATCCAAATGGCCAACAGACATATGAAAAAATGCTCAACATCACTCAGCATCCGGGAAATGCAAATCAAAACCACATTGAGATACCATCTAACCCCAGTTAGGATGGCTAAAATCCAAAAGACCCTGAATGATAAATGCTGGCGAGGCTGCGGAGAAAAAGGAACTCTCATACATTGTTGGTGGGACTGCAAAATGGTGCAGCCTCTATGGAAAATGGTATGGAGGTTCCTTAAACAATTGCAAATAGATCTACCATACGACCCAGCCATCCCACTGTTGGGAATATACCCAGAGGAATGGAAATCATCAAGTCGAAGGTATACCTGTTCCCCAATGTTCATCGCAGCACTCTTTACAATAGCCAAGAGTTGGAACCAGCCCAAATGCCCATCATCAGATGAGTGGATACGGAAAATGTGGTACATCTACACAATGGAATACTACTCAGCTATAAAAACGAATGAAATACTGCCATTTGCAACAACATGGATGGACCTTGAGAGAATTATATTAAGTGAAACAAGTCAGGCACAGAAAGAGAAATACCACATGTTCTCACTTATTGGAGGGAGCTAAAAATTAATATATAAATTCACACACACACATACACACACACACACACACAAACCGGGGGGTGGGAAGAAGATATAACAACCACAATTATTTGAAGTTGATACAACAAACAAACAGAAAGGACATTGTTGGGGGGAGGGGGGAGGGGGGGGAGGGAGAAGGGAGGGAGGTTTTGGTGATGGGGAGCATTAATCAGCTACAATGTATATCGACAAAATAAAATTAAAAAATAAATAAATAAAAAAAATAAAAATAAATAAAAATAAAATAAATAAATAAATAAATAAATGACAGTGGGAGTGCAAAAGAAGGAAATGACTTTGACGTTCTGTAACCCTGAGCTAATAGAACAAACCAGGATCCGCGCTTTCTTTCCTGGTCTTGTGGTTAACTCATGCTAGTGCCTCTGCTTAACACACTTTCTTAGAGTTCACTCACATGCTACAGCCTTCAGGAGGACTTTCTAGCTATTCCAGGAAGGCTTAGGCAATTGTCTTAGGCAGTGCATGCTGCTGTAACAAATTACCGTAGACTGAATGGCTTAAATGATAGAAATGTATTTCTCACAGTTCTGGAGCCTGGGAAGTCCCAGGTCAGGGCACCACAGTAGTCACAGTCTGGTGAGGCCCTAGTTCTGGTTCCTATGGCATCTTTTTGCTGGTGGAAGGGGTGAGCAAGCTCTCTGGGGCCTCTTTTATAAGGACACTAATCCCAGTGATGAAGGCTCAGTTCCCATTACCTAATCACTTCCCAAAGACCCCACCTCCTAACACCATCGCATTAGAGGTTAGGGTTTCAACATAGGAATTTAGGGGGGACACAAACATTCCAAAATTGAGACCAATGCATTTAGACCAAAGCAGTACTCCTCCTATGCTCTCAGGTACTTACCTTAATTAATTCTATTATTCAACTGTCTACAAATGCTCATTCACTGGACAGTCTACCCACTAGACTCAAGAATAGGAGCTGTGTGTCCTTTTATGTGTAACCTCAATGCCAAGCACATTAACTAGCGCACAGCTGGTGCTTAATCAAAGTTTCTGTAAATAAGGGATGGGAGAGAAAAAGATTTCAACTGGACTGTGAAGGAGGGTTATGCTCTGATTTAAAAAGAGATCAAAGACATTCTAGGGGGAGCACAGGAAGGAAGGACATAAAAGGAATGGCCAGGTTCAACTTGGTGGCCTGAATAAATAAACTTATCTCTGCTCTCTTCTGAAATCCCACTGAATGCAAGAAATTTAAGAAATTTTTAAAAGAAATGTTTTTAAAACTATAAAAACACACAGGACAAATACGAGCAGAGATGTCAACACATTTTTTGGAAAATGAGGAGTAGGTGAAAAAATTAATGTCATTGGAAAGGATGAAGACCAAGACGAGAGAGGGAGACGCCAAAGAGCAGCAAGAAATGCTTGTCTTAGAAACGTGGCCCTGAGGGAGAGAGCCTGGAGATCCAAGGCCCAGAGCATCAGGGGAAGGTGGTTTGAGTCTGAATATGGAGCTGCGAGAGCCCAGAACCTTCCTCCACCCAATGACACCATCTACCCCTGTGGCAGGAGATTAGAGAGTTGTTCTGCAGAGATTGTGAACCAGAGTCTCCAAACCCTAGGACACCAGACCCTCAGTGGTCATGCTACATGCTTCTTTGATATACCATATATCAACTCTGTGTACACCATACCCTTACAGCCCCATCATACCAGATCCTTCAACACCTTGAGCCACAGATCCAGAAGTTCCCCAAGGGAAGGGTCTCACTAGAGGCCAATCACCAGTAGAACCACCAGTTGGCAAATCCACTAGGTATTCAAGTCCACCCAGAACTTTTAATCACCTTTCTAGTGACTCACTATGAAATAAAATTTTTGAAAGTAAATGCTCTGTTTATTCCCCCTTTTAATGCAATCTAATTTATTTACAACCTGCAGATGCCTAGTATTAGTTTTAAAATATGCCTTAAAGACTGTAACCAAACAGAGAAGACATCCAGAGAAAACAGGAGAAGCCTGACCTGAAACGATTTATTGTGGGTCAAGTATCCCCAGGGGAAAGCACAGAACTAGAGTCCCAAATAGAACAGGAGATAGTTTGGTTTGTAATAAGGAAATTCCCGTAATCAAAAACCAGAGTTTACTTTCTAAAAAGCTTAGAAAACCTCTACAGAGACTATAAAGTATCATCTGTGTAAAGATCGATCCTTCCCTAATTCTTAATAAAAAAAAATAAGAATTTTTTTAAAAGATCAAAAGAAAATTAATCCAATTCCAATCAAGGAAAAGTGATACAACTTTCTGCACTAAGTTTCAAAAGTGGCAGTAAATGAAAGAAACAGAAGATTCTCAAAAGACTTACAGAGTCTCTGGGTCAATTGGGAAAATGCTCCCAACTCTTTAGTTCCTCCCATTTATAGAATTCACAGCCTTGTCTTTTGCCAGGTGATGCTGCTGTACCTTGGAGTTAGGCTTGGCCCCACAATTTGCTCTGGACAACAGAATATGTTAGCAGATGTGATGCAAACAGAGGTTGTCAGTGTGCTAGTGTGACTTGGCTTGGCCTTTCATGGTGTACTGATTCCACCTGGTGGCAGGTCCCTTCCATCCAGGACCCTATAGAGCAGATACGGAACATCCTCAAACCAGCCAAGCCCAGCCTATACCAGACAAACCATAACTTTATTGCAGACTCCTAAGCATGAAAATAAATATTTATTGTAAGCACTGAGATTTTGTGGTGGTTTGTTGCACAGCAAAAGCTGTTACAAGCTCCTAACTTAATCTCCATCTTTTGGAAGCAATACCGGGTACTTCGAGAAGTTCTTGGACAAACAGGATTAAAAAATAATGCAAATCTTTCATGAGCTTCTTGAAGTAAGTACCTCGCATTAGGGAAAGAAGGTGGGCAGACAAAGTTCTCAAATTCTCACTTGCGCCTGCTAATTTGGAGAGAAGCATATTGAATGCGGGTGTAGATAGCACAGGAAAAGGTAGGGAGGAAGCCCTCGAGAGGAGCATTTACCTGCCCCCATAAGATGTACAGAACCTCAGGGAAGGCAAGTAGCTCTGAAGCCTGGGGCTTTCACCCTCCTTGGGAATGGAACACCACCGGCAGTCAGTGCTGGCATAGGACAAGCCAAGACTACAAGAGCAGCTTTGCACAACTGCAGAACGCTCCTCTGTCCCCCAGCCACGTCCCCCAACCCCACACGCTCTGGCTACACAAAAGTGCACAGAATACAATTTTCAGTCTTCAGACTACAAGTCAGAGAGAAAGACAAGCAGGTTTAGAGGAGGTAGAAAGCTTGAGAGCATTCATTGATACTATGTTGATATTGATGAGAAAGCGGACAGAGCCATTCATGCCAAGCTTGACTCAGATGAAAAGAAATGGTGCAGCAGCCAAACCTACAGGAGAGCACGAGAAAACAATGCAAAAAAAAGGAGCAGGACAGGGAAGGGGAAAGAAGAAAGGGGGAAGGAGAGGCAGACAAAGAACACAATTGAAAAGAAAATATAATCTAAGGCAGAGAGAACTAATTCTCTGTGCTTCTTGCCACAAAAGAATTTAAGAAAAGCATGAAACAATCCAAAGTCAAAATGAATAAATAACGGAGTGAAGTGAAAGGGAGGATTGTGGAACTAAGAAAACAAAACGGGGATCAAAGCAATATCATTATAGGAATAATAAGTGGGGACGGTGAGAAGAGAAACACCAAAAACCAAACGGCCCACACAGAACAAAGGCCTGGGTCGGTCACAGCAAATGAAGGCAAAGCCACAAAAGTAATTGAGAAGATTCCACAGAAACAAAGACAACGCTGTGTGTCCTTAAGATAAAGAACTTGATAAATGGAACAAGAAAAGATAGTAAAAAGCAAAGTAGAAGAAAATTCCCGGAGCATAATGGAAGAACTAAACCTGAGGTACGAGGGGCACAGACTGATAGAAAATGATTCCCACTGTGACATGTTCTCAAGAAGATGTGAAATTCCAGCAATGACAGCAGTTCCTTCAGGCATTGGGGGTGGGGGCAGGTACCCCTGAGTGATGACAACGAAGCCGTGGTCAGGCTTCCCAGAAGCAATGTCCGTAGGAAAAGACGAAGGGGCAAGGCCTCGAGGTCCTGAGGGCGAGGGGCACCTGCAAGCCTGATGTCCACAGCCACGTGATTCCTGCAGCATAAGGACGAAGATGGACCTTCTCCAACAGAAAGTAACAGGAGGAGCGTAGCACCCACTCATCATTGGGGGATGAGAAAGTGGGACCACAAAATGCAACCAGTCAAAAAGATAGATGGAGAAGCTGGAGTTGAAAATGATGCAACATGAGAGAAAGTGTGACCCAGGGATCCTACAACTAGACAAGTTGTCCCTGGTTTTCTGTGAGGCTACGAGGAGAATCAGGGAATAAAACACTCATACGTTCTTCCTGAAAAAGGAAGCACTAGGCAGAGAATCCAGCTCAATAGGAGAGGAATCAAGATTTTTAATACAAGGGACAAGAAGCCTTGATAAAAGAGCTGGCGGTGGGCCCTGGCCCGTCTACAGGCACCGCTCGGAGATATTGTGGCTCGGTTCCCGACCACCCCAACAAGGCGGATATCGCAATAAGGCCGGTCACATGAATTTTCTTTTGTTTTCCAGTGCATATAAAAGTTATATTTACACTATAACTAGTAGTAGTCTATTAAGTGTGCAATAGCATTATAGCCCCCAAAAAAGAAAAAGTACATGCCTTAATTAAAAAACACTTTATTTTTTTTTTTAAAGAAAAACACTTTATTGCTTAAACAAATGCTAACAATCATCTGAGCCTACAGCAAAAATCTTTTTGCTGGTGGAGAGTCTTGCCTCAATGTTAATGGCTGCTGATGAATCAGGGTGGTGGCTGCAGCGATTTCTTAAAATAAGAGAACGATGCAGTTTGCTCCGTCGATTGACTCTTCCTTTCACAAGAGACATCTCCGTAGCGTGCAGTGCTGTTTGATAGCATCTTACCCACAAACGTCTTCCAAAATTGGAATCTATCCTCTCACACCCTGCAGCCGCTTTATCAACTACGTTTATGTAATATTTTAAATCCTTTGTTTTCATTTCAACAGTGTTCACAGCACCTTCACCAGGAGTGGACGCCATCGCAAGAAAACACTTTGTTTGCTCATCACTGAGAAGCAAGTCCATCCATCAAAGTTTTATCATGAGATTGCAGCAATTCTATCACAGCTTCAGCTCCACTTCTAATTCTAGTTCTCTTGCTATTTCCATCCTATCTGCAGATATTTCCTCCTCTGAAGCTTTGAATCCCTCAAAGTTATCCTCAAGGGTTAGAATCAACTTCTTCCAAACTCCTTTAATGTTGACATTTTGACCTCTTCCCATGAATCACAAATGTTCTTAATGGCATCTAGCATGGGGAATTATTTACAGGTTTTCGATTTACTTTACAGATCCATCAGAGGAATCACTATCTATGGCAGCTATAGCCTTATGAAGTATATTTCTTAAATAATAAGATTTGAAAGTCAAAAGTACTCATTGATTCATGAGCTGCATAGTAGATGTGTTAGCGGCATGAAAACAGCACTAATCTCCTTGTGCATCTCCATCAGAGCTCACGGGTGACAAGGCACATTGTCAATGAGCAGTAATATTGTGAAAGAAATCCCTTTTTTTTCTTTTTTTCTTTTTTTTTTTTTTATTTATTTATTTTTTTAGCAGCAGGTCTCAATGGTGGGCCTAATACATCCAATAAACCAGGCTGCAAACAGATGCACTGTCATCCAGGCTTGGTTGTTCCATTTATGGAACCCAGGCAGAGTAGATTTAGCATAATTCTTAAGGGCCTTGAATTTTTAGAATGGTCAATGAGCATTGGCTCCAACTTCAACTCACCAGCTGCATCAGCCCCTAACAAGATGATCAGCCTGTCCTGTGAAGCTCTGAAGCCAGGCACTGACATCCCTCTAGATTTGAAAGTCCTAGATGGCATCTTCTTCCAATATAAGGATGTTTTGTCTACATCGAAAGTCCCTTGTGTTCAGTGTAGCCACATCCATCGGTGGTCTCAGCTGGATCCTCTGGATCACTGGCTGCAGATTCTGCACCAGCACCTGCTGCCTCACCTGGCACTTGTATGTTATGGAAACGGCTCCTTTCCTTAAACTTCATGAACCAACTTCCGCTAGCTTCAAGCTTTTCTTCTGCAGCTTCCTCACCTCTCTCAGCCTTCATAGAATTGAAGAGAGTCAGGACCTTGCTCTCAATTAGGTTTTGGCTTACAAAAATGTTGTTTTGATCTTCTGTCTGGTTTGATCTTCTATCCAGACCACTGAAACTTTCCCCATATCAGCAATAAGGTTGATTCACTTCCTTACTGTCCATGTGCGCACTGGAGCAGCACTTTTAATCTCCTCCAGGAACTTTTCCTTTGCATTCACAGCTTGGCTCAGTGATTGGCACAGAGGCCGAGCTTTCCACCTATCTCAGTTTTCAACATCTTCATCACAAAGCTTCATCGTTTCTAGTTTTGATTTAAAGCAAGTGACGTGTGACTCTTCCTTTCACTTGAGCACTTAGAAGCCCCCGTAGGGCCTAATTCCACTATCGTTGTGTCTCAGGGAAGAGTGAGGCCTGAGGAGGGAGAGAGACGGGAGGCGTCCAATAGTCAGATTAAAGACCACTGATCACAGGTCACCATAACAGATACACTGGTAATAAAGAGGTTTGAAATATTTCAAGAATTACCAAAATGTGACACAGGGACATGAACTGAGCACCTGCTGTTAGGAACGGGGCACCCAGACTTGCTGGAAGCAAGGTGGCCATAAACCTTCAATTTGTAAAAAATGCAACATCTGCAAAGCACAGTAAAGTGAAGCACAAGTGATGTGGTTACAGAAGAGAATGTGACTAGTCGGCCTGGACAATTTAAAGGCAACTGGATGAGTAACGAGAATTCAGCGGTGGTGTGAGGTGCGGAGGAACGCATTTGTCCTCATGCGTCACAGCGGCAAGTCCACGGCCCATCCAAACCTGAAAACTGGAATTCGAAAAAGCAAAAGGAGCCCAAACTTTTCATCGTCTTTTTTTCCCTTAATTTCAGAAAAATATTTTAGGAACTGTAATCACCAGTGGGAAAGAAACATGGCTCTAAATTTCAGCAGTTCCTGCAGTCTCATTTTAGTTCATTTTCTTCTGTTAAATTCAAGTAAAATTAAATTTAAAATATTTTTAAATATAACTTTTAATTTTATAAAAGTACTTTCGTTTATATGTAGTTATTTCTCTCTTTTCTCTGTGAATATAACCACAAAGACGTGAGGAAGAAAAAAAAGATTTGGAAATGATGTGCACCTAATATAAATGAGGGTTACTTTAGATCGAGGATTGGCAAAATACAGCCTTCAGGCCAGAGCTGGCCCTAAATAAAGTTTTATTGGAACCCAGCCATGCCTGTGTGTTTACACAGTGTCCACGGCTGCCTTCTGCCTACAACTGCAGAGCTGAGTTGTTGTGACAGAGACCACCTGGCCTGAGAAGGCTAAAATATTTACTATCTGTACATTTACTAAAAAAGTTTGCTGACCCCTGCACATAGATGGTGAAATGTGGGGTGTTTGTTTTTTGTTTTACTTTCTTTGTTATTTGTTGCATAACATTTTTTAGTGATCGTTATAATTTATAATAAAGCAATTAAAGCCATTTTCGTATTTTAAAAAAATCACCCCTCACTTGCATATCGAGGTACTATTCTGCATGCACAGGACTTAGGCCTCAGGACTAGCTCACGTGGAACTTCATTCCCCTGGAGAACAATGACTTTGCATCTGAGAAGTGGCTGTTTCTGTGGAGAAGACTCAAAACAAAGAAATATGACAGCTCTGGAAATCTGGGACAGTCAGGTGCCCGTCTGAAGAAGCCAGTTATGTCACTGGTTTTGGCAAACAACTTGAGAATGCTGTCCAAATAATAAGACGATGGGTAGGGAAAGGCAGGGGAGGAAACAAATCTTTTTTCTATTTAGCATTTGCTAAAGTAACAACCTTCAGCAAATATCACATAACTCATTAAAAAATTCCTCATTTACTGAAACTAAAATGGAAGTGGCCCAAGAATCAAAAGAAAAGCAAAGCTAACCAGTCCTGCTCATGTGTTTAAAATCTATTTCTTAACTGCATGCTAATTTTCCCTTGCCCAAATAAAGGCCTTTTCTCGAGGATTCAAATGATAAAATGTTTCAGTCTACGAGATCCAAAGAAGGGTAGCCAGAGTCTGTGAGACCCCATCTGATCCATCTGGGAGGGACCCTGTCAGACTGAAAACTGTGAGACAAGAAAGAAGCTTCCCACAGGGGCCACCACTCTGACCTTTGCCCTTCAGCCTCTGGATCACCCTCTCCACACAGCTTGTCCTCCAGGAAAACCTCCCTGACGATTTCAGCAGCCAAAGCAATCCCAGCGTGGGATGAACACCCATCTCTGTTCTGCATACCATCTCACCCAGTATAAATTATTAATTAATCACAGAGCACTCCAAGGACACAGAGGCATAACTCTGCAGGATCAGCTATCAGCCCTTAGAAACAAGGAGAAAGATTAAGACCCATGAATTAAGACCTTTCATAATTCAAGATGTTTTCTGTCTTAAGATAATTAATAATGTTGATTTTATTCTCTCATTGAATAAATGTGCTTATTTCAAGAACCGTAAATCTCTCCAAGTCCAATAGCAATCAGAATTAAAAGGTTTCCAACAGAAACCTTCTGCTTCCTTTCTGATTAGAAAGCAACTTTATTTTTTAGGGAATGGAAAAATCTATATTAAGGACTATTTTTGCTAAAAATGCTGACTGATCAACTAACTCTATCTAATATCAGAGAACTACAAACAACTTTTCTTCATACTTCTCCAGCTTCTTACACAATCGAAAGGCTTAAAATCGGTTTTAACAGATAAAAATTAGGGCCGGCCAGTAGCTCACTCGGGTGAGTGCGGTGCTGATAACACCAAGGCCACGGGTTCGGATCCCATATAGGGACGGCTGGTTGGCTCACTAGGTGAGCGTCGTGCTGACAACACCAAGTCAAGGGTTAAGATCCCCTTACCGGTCATTTAAAAAAAAAATAGATAAAAATTAAATTAAGTTGAACATGCAATACAAGTTGAAGTTGTCTATGAAAAATGCTTATAAATTCTTACCACAGGGCTGGCTGGTTAGCTCAGTTGGTGAGAGCCTGATGCTGAGAACATCGAGGTCTCCGTACCAGCCAGTGCAACCCCCCCAAAAAAAATCTTATATGAATCAAAAAGATAGAAGATATTTCTTCTGAAGATTTTACAATTTTTGCTCAAGTATTACAGTTTCTCTTTATTTTTTCATTCGTCATCCAGGTGTTCAGTGAAATCCAGGATATTCTCTCAAATACACATAATATTCCACCACTCGTTCCAATGTAAAACTCCTACTAACAAACAAAACAAAAAACCCTAGACCACGTGACAATTAATCTTTTTAAAGAATAAAGAAAGGAAACCTTAGACGTATTATGAAATGGCTTCCCCTGACTGATGCACAAAGTGCTGCAGTCCAGTTAGGGAGCCGAGTCTGTCTACAGAGACACATTTTCCCACCAACAGTCAGGGAAGACCAGCTAAGACATTGAGAGCAATTCAGATGCAAACAACCTGTGAACCATGATCAGAAACGTAATCCCATTGCTAAAGCCCAGACAGTCTATGTCCTGTTAATCAAAGAAGTCAAATTAAAACATCCCCAAAGAAAAAAGAAGCAATGGAGAGAGGCTTTGGGGCTTCAAGTTATAAAGAAGGTCTACATATTTAATTCGATTCTTCACAGATCTAGACTTTTTTATTATATGCTGCTGTGGTTTGAATGTATGAGTCCCTCCACAATTCGTATGTTGGAACTTAATACCATTATAGTAGTATTAAGAGGTAGGGACTTTGGGGAAGTGATTAAATCATGACTGCTCTGCCTTCATGAGTGAGATTAGTGCTCTTACAGAAGAGGCTGAAGGGAGGACCCCAGTCCCTTTTCTGCCCTTCTGCCCTTTTCCTGTGTGAGGACACCACAGCAAGGCTCCGTATGAGAAACAGCTCCTCCCTCATCAGACACCGAATCTGCCAGCCCTTGATCTTGGACTTCCGAGCCTCCAGAACAGCGAGAAAATTAATTTCCGTTCTTTATAAATTACCCAATTTCAAGTTGTTGGGTTTTTTTACAGCAGCACAAATGGACTAAGACATATGCTGAGAATTTGGATGATGTGCTGTAGACCCTGTATTTTGTTGTCTTCCTCTAAAAAGTGTGACATTTTATTCTTATAAGCACTTACCAAATTACTAACATGTCTTCTTTATCCTATCAAACCTTGGGTTTTGGCTTTGTTTAGGCAGGTGTATTTTACCTTTGCTCTCAGTCCTACAGCATGTCACTTATTCCTAGGACATAGTTCTTCCTCCTAAGGTGACTCTTTCTGGGGTCTCAAATAAATGTCTAGCTCTACTTTTGCTGGATCAGAACTCTAACATCTCCCTAACAGATATAACTTCTAAAATTGCTGTTCGCCTCTCAGTCCCCAGCTGTTCTCAGCTGGACTCTGCAGATTCGCATTCATTGCATATGCAACTAAAGATCTGGCCAAGAAGCAGGAGACTCCTAGATAGATTTCTGGTGCGGTTTCTCCTCAACTGCCTCCTGCCTGCTACCTGCAAGTTCCAGCAGTCTTGCAGAGCTCACCTTCTGTCTTCCTTCCCTCCACCCTGCCAGACTGCCACTCTCTGCCTGGGCTCCACTTCCCTACAGTTGGGAAAATGTCTCAGGTAAACAGTCAGCATGGGCTAGCCAGTTGTTCAGTTGGTTAAAGTGCAGTGTTGGTAACACCAAGATCAATGGTTCAGATCCCTACACCAGCTACCAGCCAAAAAAAAAAAAACAGTGAGCGTGGACATGAACCTCACCTTTTCCCTTCTCCTGAGAATCGCAGTCCTGTGACATCCATTGTCCAATGCCCGAAAATAGATGTTCAGATATTCTGCCCAGTTTTATAGCTGTTAATGGCAGAAAACTAAACCTGTCTTGGCAAGAACTGGAAGTCCTATGTATTTTAACACTTGAATAATTTTCCTTATTCTAAGAATAACAAAGACCCCTAAGCAAAATTTTTCAACAACTTGCTTGAAGTGGGTCCTGGGCTGGGAACGAGAAGATCAAGTTACTCCTTCAGTTCTTTCACTGCCTAGTTGTCATTTAAGGTCCCCGAGTCTTGGTTTTCGACTCTGTGAGACAAGCTAAGCTACGTGATCACCAGTGTCTCTTTTAGTTCTGCTCCCATTAGAGACGTTGCAGTAACGACACGCACTGCTCCCGGCATCGAATCAGCAGCTCCTTGTGAAGGGAAAGTCATTTCCAAAGCTCTGAGTTCATGAGAAACTCGCAGACCTCCGGGCTCTCCAGCCGTGCTCTCTGAGGCTCCAACGGCAGCGCCAGGAGGTTCCAGTCAATGCAGAGGGCGACAGCCCAAGAGCAGGACACAGGAGCACGGCATGGTGGACCTAGTAAGACTCCAGAGCCCAACTGGCCCAATGTCTACAGTCACCTGCAGTGTGGTCCTGTCACTTCTGAACCTGTTTCCTCAGCTGTGGAATAGCTACAATCCTGCTGCCTCGCAGGGCTATTCTGGGGATGAAATGAATAACGTGGAACACCAACCTCTTCGCTACACGGATAGGGGGCAGCCTGTCAGCAGCAGCGTCCCCAGGGTGGCACTCACGGCCTCTTCCCTTCCTGAGGAAGTAATCAGATTTTCACTGTAAGTCAAGAAGAATTGGGAAGACCTTGATCAACTAACATCATCTCACGGAGGGATGGAATACATCTTTCAGATTTTGAAAAATGCAAAGAAGCATCCTGACCCTTGCCTCCTCAGTCTCTCTGCCTACCTTCCAAAAGTATTCTCAGAACTAGAGAGGCAGGGTTTTAGGTCCTGGGGAGGTCCCCAGAGCCACTCACGTGGCTCAGCCACAGAGAGAACTGAGAACCTCAGCTGCCTGGACTGAGCCACAGTCAGATAGATGTATGGAGGAGAATCTGGGTGCGGCAGCGCCCCGCGTGGCCAGAGCAGCAACTGCAGAGCTGCCCACGGACACCAAGATGCTCTTCCCCACGTGAAAACAGAAGGTTGCAGAAATTTCCTTTTAGACTGCAAAGGTTTCAAAAGGCTCATGGATGGTCCTTAAAGGAGATTGGCTGCAAGAGCGTGATAATGAGCTGTTTGCCAGTCTAGTGGGTGGGCACCTGAGCTTGTGTTCTAGATAAGTCCATGCTTCCTCCCATGGGCCTGCAGACCAGAAACAGGGCTCAACAAGTAAGGACTCAGTTAGGAAGTTTCTCCTCCTGGGCTTCACTCGGTCCAGGGTGGTCCTCAGGGGGGTCTCCGGAGTGGTTCTTAGTTCTCAGTCATTCTCTCTGGGGCTGATTCCCATGAGTGGCTCCGGGGACCTCCCCCAGGACCTAGTTTTGAATAAATGTGAGATGAATTCAATGAGGACAGAGGTACACACGATGGAGGCATGACTTCTTAGACAAGAGGGTGTCCACTGAAATGTAAGCTCATAAGGGTGGGATTTTTGTCTGTTTTACCCACTGCTCTATCACCGGCATTTAGAACAATGCGTACCATGTAGAACTTAATAAATATTTGCTTAAATTGAATATATTTGCTTAAATTGAATGTTAAGTGAATTGGGCGGAGGGGGAGCAATACCTCTTGAAATGTGTCACATGGCTGTGTCCCAATCCCTTTACCAACATATATTTACCAACAGCTCGAGGAAAGACCTAGAAGGCTTGCTTACCAAGTTAGCCGACAACACCAAGCTGGGAGAAATAGTTAATATGCTGGCTGACTTGTACCAAGATACCAAAAAAAAGGAACACAAGCAAGAATACTGGGCTGAAATCAACAAGATGAAATGTGATTCACACAAATTCCCACACATGTTCTTTTAAAAAATCAAATGTACAATGTCAGGATGGAGAAGGCCTGACTTTGCAGCAGTCCCCAAAGAACGCCTCGAAAGTTTAGTTGGCAGCAAGGCCTGGATTAGCAACATGTGACATGGCTGTCAAAAATACGCACTCAGTGGCAGATCACCTCAGCGGAAGGAAGCGTCCAGAATAAGGGTAAAGTGACGGGACAGTCTCAGGTGCCACATAGAGAATGTCACACTTATCTGGGGTATCACAGGGGTCATGTGGAGTGGGCCCAGAGAGGAATGGACAAAACCATGAGTGAGGAACCAGGAATATGTGTCACAATAGGGACAGCTAAAAATAAAAACACTACAAGGCCAGCCCCGTGGCTCACTCGGGATAGTGCGGTGCTGGTAGCGCTGAGGCCATGGGTTCAGATCCTGTATAGGGATGGCCGGTGCGCTCACTGGCTGAGCGTGGTGCGGACGACACCGTGCTGAGGGTTGCGATCCCCTCACCAGTCAAAAATAATAATAATAATTAACAATAATAATAATAATAAAAAACACTAGGGTTGTTGTCAAGAATAAGAGACTCTCAGAGTGCAGCCTTGTAACACCAAGATTAAGGGTTCGGTTCCCTGAACCAGCCAGCCACCAACGAATAAATAAATGAGACACGTGGAGGGACATAACAGTTGTCCTCAAATATGTGTGGAACTGCCCCTGGTGCCACGTACATCTGATCCACAAAACTAGGACTCACAGGTAGAAACTACAAGGAGGCTTTGGAAGAGCTTTCTAATGATCTAGAGCTATTTAGAAACAGAATTGGCTGTCTTAGGAAGCTGTGGTTCCTCACCATGGACACGAGACAGGACAATGACAATTGATATCTGTCAAGTGTCTTCTGTACCTGAGGTGCCAGACCACGAAATTCACGTAATTTCATTACTTTCTCACAATCCTCCTTGAGATAAGTATTTATTATTAATTCAGAATTTTTATATCCAACACCATCTCTACCTGTAGACGTGTGTTGTATTAGTCAGTTTTCTGTCACTGATAACAGAATACCTGGCTAATTTATAATTAAACCAAATGAAATTTATTTCTTACCATTTTGGAGGGTGGGAAGTCCAAGGTCCAGGTGAGGGCCACCTTGGGTCAGAACTCTCTACAGAGTCCCATGACAACACAGAGAACCACATGATGAGGGCTGAGCAAGATGGTGTTAGCACACGCTCTCTACCTGTCTTTATAAAGCTCCCAGTCTGCTCCCTGATAACCCACTAATCTGTGCATGTATTGATCCATTCATGGCAGCATAGTCCTCGTGATCCAACCACCTCTGAAAGGCCCAACCTTTCAAATACCGTAGTCGGATTTCTCACCCTCTTATCAATGGGGATCAAGCTTCAACATGAACTTCGGGGACATTCAAACCATAGCAGATGGTTAATTGAAAAAAGTAAGTTGAAGCAGGGAATCGTAAAAGATGATACATACATACCTTAAACATTTAATTTTAGTTTAACTCATATGAATGTTCCAACCTTGATGTGGAACCAAGGCCTTTCTTCGAGAATAGACCTGCTGGTTGGAGTCTACATGGTCTTTCATAAACTCCACCTCTATGCACAGACCATGATTTCCAGTTTCCATCTTTAAAGTGGAGCGAGAATTTAAACTCCTGTAAGCAACCCTCTGAATGGAGACTTACCAGGCTTTTACCATTTTTCCCAGGTCTTTACAACCATACCCTCATGCAAAAGCGAGCTTTTTTGTCAATTCACATACATCAAGTCTTTACATTGCATTCAATCATTATAGAGAATGTAAACACAAGTGCATTTCTTTGGGTTTTCATATTTTATCAACTTACATAATGTCTAATTGAATTGTGTATCATATTATCAAGCAGAGCTGGCATGGACAGGTTTGGGGAAAAACACGACTGTGGGTGGGCCTGCCCCTCAGCCGCCGGCTGTGACTGTGGTGGCTCCCCTGGGTGCTGTGGACTCCTATCCGCTCACGGGGTGGACGCAAAGTGGGCAAGCTGCAAGATGGCTCGGTGGAGACCTGTTAAGACATCACCCACACTGTTGTTTAGTGCTAGAGTGTCCTGGCCTCACAGAAGCTAAGTAGTTCACCAAATGTCAGAGAGCGAAGGAGCCTCTCTGCTCCAATCTACGCCATCTCTGCTGGGGGCCACGGCAGGGCGTGAGGAAAGGCTGGGTGTGCAGCTGTTCCCTCGCCCTGTGAGAAGCCTCCAGAACGCGGAGGCAGCTAAATGATGTCCAAGGCTCCCCCAACTCGGAATCTGTGAGATTCTCTGCTTTGTTTTTCCGTAGGGTTTTGTTGGGGGGGCGCTGATAAGTTGCTCTGTGTTTTAAATGTCCCATCCCATCAGTGTGTCTGCATGTGTTGGGGGACATTAGGGGACAACATCAAAAGTCTAGACCTCAGGGCCGACCCGTGGCCCACTCGGGAGAGCGTGGTGCTGACAACACCAAGCTAAGGGTTCGGATCCCCTTACTCTCCAGCTGCCAAACAAATACATAAATAAAATATTTCAGCAAAAATAAAAATGGAAAATATGAGTAGGTGAAGCAACTAAAGCAAAATCTTGATAGCCGTTGAGTCCAGGTGATCGATACATCAGGACTCATACTATTCTCTTTTCTTTTGTATATATTTAGGTCGTTTTCATTACGAGAAGAGTTCAGACTTTAAATGGGAGCCCCCGTGGTGATGACGTGAGGATCGAAGGCCATGCAGAGCCCTCCCGTCGCCCGGGTCAGCGGTGGGGCCTGGACGGGAAGGACGGGCCTTCCCGGGCACAGAACCTGCTTCCTGCCCAAGAAGGTCTGGCGACATCTTGAGGAGAGGAGCACAGACAAAGCTCAGAGCTCAGAGGAGGGGACCCAGGGCCGTGAGCTCCATGCCCAGTCGTCACTCCCGCTGTCACATAAGTCCTCGCGTGGAAGGAATGAAACAAGCCGTCCCTGGCCGCTGGGATTCGAGCCCACAGGGCTCTCCTGGGCAGTGCCCTGGACTCTGTTTCCCCAGTGATGCTGGGGCAGCCTTGAGCTGGGGGCCCTGGAACCTTCGAAGTGGAGCAACACCCCCATCTCACAAATGAGGAGCGTGACTGGAAGGGGCCCGTGACCTACCCGGTCCCGTCCCTGCGGCCACCCCTCCCTCTTCCCTGCCTTGCCCTCTGGCAGGATCCATGTGGAGGGAGCTGCCCTCACCCAGAGACCCCTCGGAAAACACGGGCCTGGGGCTCCAGCTGGCTCAGAAGAAAAGAGCCACAAGCTCCACCAGTGAGCCTGGGAACTGTCACCGCCGCGGGCCGTCCCTGGCTGGGGCAGCCTGGCACTGTGCCTCGGGCAGCCCCGCTCCTGCCCCGCGGTACTGACCCTGCCAGCAGCCGAGAGAGCAGCCCTCAGAGGGGCACATTCTAATGGGAAAGACAGGGAGGAGCCCGGAAATCCCCAGCGGGGAGTTCATGACAAGGAAGACGGGACGCCTTGGGCCGATCATAGTGACATGCTGCCACCAAGTGACCGCTCTGCACCATCACAGGCTGCTGCCCCTTCCTGAGCACCTGCCTCGGCCAGAGACAGAGGTAGCACCACAGAGCAGGTGGCCACACACAGCCCTTCCCTTCTTTTACTTAAAACTGTTGTCACTTAAGGGCCGGCCCGTGGCTCACTTGGGAGAGTGCGGCGCTGATAATACCGAGTCAAGGGTTAAGATCCCCTGACCAGTCATCTTAAAAAGAAAAGAAAAAAACCTGTCAGTTATATTAGTATAAATACATTCACATGGCACCAAACTCATAAGGTCCTAAGTGGTCCTTGTTGCTGCCTCCAGGGCTAATGCAGATTCAGGTAAATGCTCAGCTAGGGTCTCTACCAAGTCCTTAACCCCATGCCTGCAGACTCACCAGCATGGCCACCTATGTCATAAGGGGCTCTGTTCCCAAATGCCCAGCTCTGAACCCCGCGCCCCTGCATTTACCACAAATCCGGGCTGATGCAGCAACACCTAAGACCTAAGACTAAATTCTGCAACTCCTAGAACCTGCCTAGTTCTGAACAGTCCTGAGCACCCGCCCATGGGGTGAGTCGTGACCAAATCAGCCTCAGCTGCTCTGAGAGCCCAGGTGTTCCTGCATGTGAGAAATTTGAGCTGGACAGACACAAAAACGTCCTCCTAATGGGCAGAATTGTTACAACCCTGAAATGGTGGCCAAGGGAACTAACAGAATTTCCTCTGGAAATCTTTGCAAATTGGATTAAGTTATAAAAGTATGCCATGTGTAATAGTGCATCTACAATGCCATGAAAGACAAGGCAAAATCTAATTAATATGCGAGCCTGCGGACTGCCTTGCATTTGAAACGAACATTGACATTGCCTATATGCATTTTGCTGTGAATAGTCTATTAGTTTATATAAGGCGTGCATAGTATACACCTATTTAGGTGAATGCTATGTGCCATACTTTACGCTGCTCTTAACATAATGGTAACTTGAAGATAATTAGTCAAAATATTTAAATTTCCATTTCATGTTAAAGGAACCAAAATATTACCTGTTTTTCATTAATTGATAGTTTACATAATTAATTGGATGTGTTGCAAGTTTTAACTTTTTTCCTCATTACATAATGAGCCATTTTGAAATCAACCAAGGAGCTGTCCTTTTGTTTTTAATAAAGTGCAAATGGAAGGAATGCTAGTTGGCAGTATTTGCTTTTAGGAATCGATCAAATAATTGTCTTAGGAAAATTGAAAATGGAAAAGCCAGAATATGTACAGGAAGGAATCTAGGATTGCAGAATGTTAGAGCTGATATCTGAGAACTGAAACCCTAGCACAACTTCCTTATATGTGTGATAGGGAAACTGAGGCCCAGGGAGCTGGTGTGGCTTGTCAAAGGCCCCCCTCTGGTCTCCGCTCCACCACACACCCCCTCTGGGGTATTCTCTGATTTCTCATCATCACACAGCAGCTGCCCGGCTGTGAAACTCCAGGACATCAGCCTCTCTCCAAGCCTCAGTTTCCTCAGCAGGAAATGAGGAGGTTAGACAAGAGGACATCCGTGATGCAACAATTTCCCCAAAACCTTTCCCACAACGTGTGACACTCGGCACGCCATATGCATGATTCAGCACACAGATTTGCAGTAGCACCTGTGAAACAGAAACCAGCCGCGCCCTCTGGGCACTGGTGTTCAGCGGGGACCTTCCCGTCCTCATCAGTCCGACCATGACCACGGCTGCAATGCAGTTTCCTCCCCAGCTGGGCGTGACCCCAGGCCGCCTTCCCAGAGGCAGGTCCGCGTTGGTGGGAAGGAGCGAGAGTCTCTGCCGCTGGCTGAGGCTTCTTGCCCAGGTAATTCGCTTCTGCAGGTGTGTGCGAGGACATTCAGCAGCTCGTCGTGCAGTTGAAGGAAAGAACCCACCCCGTGAGTGGCAGCTGTCTCCAGCAGAGCGGGCAGAGGGCCAGGCAGGGCCCACACCGCCAAGGCCCACGAAGGAGCTCAGGCCTGGCTCCGCTCCTTCAGGGCCGCCTTTGCACTGCCAGAGAGATGCGGGAAGCCGAACTTCTGCCTGAGCAAGTCTGGAGTGACATGTTCCCCACCGGCCCTGCTGCGAGTGGCAAACAGCCCCGGAGCAGCCCGGCACTCTCAGCATTTGAAAGGGCTCCCACCTACCACCCTAATCCCACCCAGCTCTGCCGTCCCTCCGCGCACATCCTCCCATCTTCCACCACCTTTCCCCTGACCTTGCTCCCAGCTCCCACAGTTAAAGAAAAAATTATTCAAGACACTTGTTAAGGACGGTCGACTTTATTTAAGAGGTACAGGGACAACTGTGATGGGGTCTTGCCGTGGAGGAGAGACGGTAGGCTAGACCCTGATTGCAACAGGGACACGTGGGGGGCTATAGCCAAGGCGCAGGGAAGCCGTCAGTGGGGGGAGAGTTAGCGAAAGGGAACACGAGGATGAGGGTTTCTGGCTAAACTGACTTGACAGGATTATTGCTGAAGGTGACGAGATGTTGACGGGAGCGATAAGAACACATTCCAAGGGGGCAGGGTTTCTGATGAACCAATTTAGCAGGATTCTTGCTCAAACTGGATCCTACAAGGACAGAGAGGGAAGCCCCAGGTCGGGCTGGTCAGAAAGGACTCCGGAGGGAGGGCAGGTTGACCAAAGTTTTGGTCAGAGGACAATCTTTGTCACCTCCCTACCTTTCTCCCAGGTTTGACTGCCCTGCCCCTCTCCCAGGGATTTTTGCCTGAATTGCCAAAGGATGGTTGAGACCCATAAACGCCAGCTTTTACTAGCCAGTGCCTGAATGACAAGGGTAATGGAAGCCACCAGCAAACGTGAAACACAGGATGCTGGGGTGACTCACTTTCTGTCGCCAGAACCAGGGTTACCCCAAGCCTCAGGCCTCCCTGGGGACAGGTACTTGGCAGTGCTGAGTCCTCCCCAAGGTCTGAAGGGGCCCCGCATCCAAGAGTACATCCGTGAAAATCTGTGACCCCACCCAAAAAAGGGAGCAGGTCCCATTGCCCGCAGACTTTTGCCATAAGTGGGACAGACAGCCAGGAGGTGGCAAACCAGGAAGAAAGCGTGCCACTGGATGTGGACTTGTGGACGGGGGTCTGCAGCTCAGAGCCCGGTGCCCCGGCCAGGAGAGAGAACCCTTCCCTCCGGGCAGGCGGCACCTTCCCTCTGCCCAGAAGAGACCTCCAAAGCTGCATGCTCTGGGGCTGCAGCGGCCCTTTTGAAATGTGTTTGTTTGAAGGGACACTTTCCCAAAATACACACACAGAGGCCTGCGGCACCCTCCGCCCACAGGAGCCTCCTGCCCCTAACCTCGGTGACACTGCGCCCCCCAATGACCGGAGCCCTGCAGGGCTCACAGACCCATTCCCAGGGTTCAGCTACCTGGAAGTGAGCCGCCCCCAGGCACACAGGCAGGTGGTGGCCTTAGAGTGACCTGAACTCAGGTCCTCCCCCCTGCCCCCCTCTGGCAGATTTCCTGTGACATCTGCTTTTCAGACCAAATGCATCTTCATCACGTGGGGCAGGTGGGAAACGGAGGGAGGAGAGGTTTCTGGCATCCGTCCCCACATCTGCCCCATGCCCGGGTTCTGCCCGGGGTCCTTCCCAAGGCCACCAGCTTCCTCTCGCTTCCTCTCGTTTCCTCCACCACCATGGTCCTGGCCACCCACATCTCTTGCTTGGAAAACTGCAGCGGCCTCTTCACAGGTGAAAATATATGTACACAGTACACAGTTGGGTTTACCTCTCAGAGTCACTGGGCAGGCTAAACACAATAGCATGTGTGGGGCTGGCAGATTGGCTCAGTTGGTAGAGCCTGGTGCAGATAACACCGAGGTCCAAGGTTGAAACAGCATGTGCGAAATAACCTATCCGAAGGCCTGGCATTTCTAGGTGCTCAAAAAATGTCCTTTTGATATAAAAGGGAAACAATACCAAAGGTCTGTTAAATTGTGAAATTCGTCAATGCAATACAGCAAAAAGAAAGTACACTGCGGCAGCCTCCCGACCCGTCTATCTTCATGCTCTCTAGTATCCCTGTAGTTTGTTCCCACACAGCCGCCAGGACCAGGTTTTTCAAAACATGAGTCTTGGGCCGGCCCGTGGCTCACTCGGGAGAGTGTGGTGCTGAGAACACCAAGGCCCCGGGTTCGGATCCCATATACGGATGGCCGGTTCGCTCACTGGCTGAGCGTGGTGCTCACAACACCAAGTCAAGGGTTAAGATCCCCTTACCGGTCATCTTTTAAAAAAAAAAAAAACATGAGTCTGATCACACCTATCCTAAGAGGAGCAGATTAGCTGCACCCACCACTGCATGAACAGGATGAGGACCCAGTGGCTCCATCCCGTCAGGGGACCTGAGGCTTGTGCCATGAATAGTCCTGACCCAGCCATTGGTGAGAGGATTCTACTTACATGGTGCATACAGAGTTGGCCAATTCTTACTCTAGACCACTATTGCACCTGTGCCTCCGAGCCCTTCAGGCAAGGTGTGGTTGGAGCACGCAAGCAGTCAGAGAGCCGGGGCATTGTTGAGCTCGCAGGTGAGGTTGTATGAACTGATTTGCACCTGCTTGCTAATAAATGCACGGTTAACAAGTGTCTATGTGGGGCAAAATTTGGTCTGAGCCCACATTACTTATCCACCATTGTCCACCATTATCCACCCCCAAAAAAGAAACTAACCCTTGTACGTGACCACACAAAAGGTCGTGTTTGCAACAGAGCTGGGGGAGGCCGGCCTGTGGCCCATTCGGGAGAGTGCAGTGCTGATGACACCAAGGCCACGGGTTCGGATCCCATATAGGGATGGCCAGTTCGCTCACTGGGTGAGCATGGTGCTGACAACACCAAGTCAAGAGTTAAGATCCCCTTACCGGTCATCTTTAAAAAAAAATTTTTAAAAATAAAAAAAAACAGAGCTGGGGGAGATGAGGGTCCCAGGAAACCCCTGCTGCTGACGAACCTACAGTTCCTGGAGGAAGTGCTACCCAGAGACAAGCATCTAAGATTTTAAGTTTAAGATTGTAAGTTCGTGACTCCAGGAAAAATCAATCGTGTCATAGCTACACTTTTCAACTCTCAAAAACTCTCTTGGGAGTGTAGCATGTGAACACATGCTGTGTCTCCTGCTCTGCCTGTCTCTGTCATTCATCCGTCCAACATGTACATCGTGAGTCCCTACGCCGTGTGGGCTCAGTCTTCTCAGAAGTAAGTCAGCCATGAACAAAACAGACCAAATCTCTGCCCGCGTGGAGCTTATGTTCTAGTAAATTCTGCAGGGTTTCTTGGGTTATACGCTTAACCTAATTGCACTCCTTCCTGTACAGCTGTGATTAGAGCAGAGCTCGGTCAGTGTCTACAGTGGACAGTGTCGCTCCACCCAGATCCCTTCAGACCCTTTTGATTTTTCTGTGCTCCCTACCTTCCCCTTGGGTGGCCAGTGATCAATAACTATTGGACCTAAGTATGCTAAAGCACAGCGCTAACCCTCGTTTCAGATTTGCTCCACTCTGAGATATAACCTACACTCCAGAGCTGCCCCCCTGGAAACCGCTCCACTCCTCGGCTTCCTCCTCTGTCTCGTGCCCTCTACCCCTTACTGGTCTCCCCTGGAAGCACTTCCAGTCACTTGAACACAAATTCTCATCTCAGGTCTTTTTCTAAGAGCCAATTTAAGACAATATCAATTTTAAATCTATTCTTGCCTGCAGCAAATGCACCCGTCCCGTCACACCAGCAGAATTACTCAATGCCTGATATGTCTAAGCATCAGGCTGAGTTTGGGCAACACCAATATGAACATGTTGGGGTGAGCAGGACTGAAGCCATGTTGGGACCTAAAACCACATAGGCTTTAAAAGATTTTAAAAGGACACAGTTTTTTTCCTGGCGTGCATTTCTCTGAGTCCCCTCTTTTCCCATGGTTATTTGGTATTTTGGACCTTGGTTATGGGATAAGATTGTTACCGGCATCCAGGTCCCGCTGCTCTCTGCTCAGAAACAAAAGACTCATCAGTCCCAGAGGCTGGTGTGAGGCGGGAAATTTATTACCAGAAGTCTGAGGAAATAGACTGGAACTATCTCCCCACTTTAGGATTGGGGGGCAGCTTTAAAGAGAAGCCGAGGAAATGGAACATGGGAAATGACAAGCAGGAGGGAGGGGGACGTGCAAGAGGCAGACTCTGGTTTCTGCTCCCGTCCTTGTCGTTATCCCGGGGTCCTGCTGCAGGGTGGAGTCAGCACTGCTCCACTGAGGTCTTCCTTGGTTTCTCTTGATGGTATATGCAAGTCTGCAGCTCCAGGCTGACTGGAAAACAGCTTTACACACACGCAACTAATGTCATCTTGCCCCATAACCAAGGTTCAAAATGTCAAATGATGCTGGGAATAGAGGGAAGTCAGAGGAATGCATGCCAAGAAAAAAGCTGTTTCCTTTTAGCATCTGTTAGAGCCCATGTGGTTTCAGGTCCCAACATGGCTTCAGTCTTGCTCACTCCAACAAGGTGACATTATTTACATGGAGGCAAAGTTGGAGCCTAGAGCTGCAGACTTGCACATACCATCTCAGGGAAACCAAGGAAGACCTCAGTGAGGCTGTGCTGACTCCACGCCTCCAGCAGGACCCTGAGATAACCACAAGGACAGGAACAGGAACCAGACGTGTCTTGGCGAGACTGCACCTGGCCCCTGCATGTCCCCTTCCCTCTTGCTTGTCACTTCCCACGTTCCGTTCCCTCAGCTCCTCTTTGAACCACCCCCCCACACACACTGACACCCTAAAGCAGGGAGATAGTTCTGGTCTGTCTCTCCAGACATCCAATAATAGACCTCCTGCCTCACACCAACATTTGGGACTGATGACTCTTGTTTCTGAGCAGAAAGCAGCGCGACCTGGATGCCAGTAGCAAACATGACCTAGTCCCAGACGGGACAATTCCCATTACAGTTCAGCAGGACACAGACTCTGTTCAGAGAAGTGCACTCACAGAAGGGGTGTTGGAGGGAAGCCTTACAACACTGAAGTCACGGGTCTGGAGTCCCACACTGGCCAGCTCCCAAAAACACAAAAAAATGAAAATTAGAAAAATAAGGTGACACTGGCAGGTGCCAGGTGGTGGGGAGCGCATAGGGTAAGAGTGACCTGGCTGGGCTGTCGGGGAAGGGCTGGCACAAGGATGCAGGTGCAGGACCCTCGTTCCCCACCCTCCACCCCACGCGCCTCCTGCCCCGTCGGATGAAAGGCTTAACTGCTCGTCTGCTTTCCTTCTTGCCCGACGAATCCCACTCCCCTCTTCCCTCTGTCTGTCCTTGACAAAATTCATCCTGGAAGACAAATCCCTTCTTCTAAACTAGCCTCAGAGCGTCCTGATAAGTTTCCAGGAGAAATATCTTCCTTCCAAGGGAAGGAAAGCGAGCAGCCTTCGTGCGGAAAGGACTGTTTGTGCCAGACCCTGAAGGGTGGGTGAGATTTTCATACAGACTCATGGGGAAAGGAAGCCCCGGTGAGGAAAAGCCCAGGAAGCAGGAAGGGCAAAGCGAGCAGTCGCGGCCTTGGCTCAGCTGCCATCGGAGGCGAGGGGCGCAGGAGCAAAGCCTGAGAGCTGGAGGGTGGGCTGGCGTGTGCGGGGCCTGAGGGGCCAGGCTCAGAGCTGTGGCTCTAGCCAACAAGCGGGCAGTGCGGGGAGACATTTTGAAAGAAAAGCCATTAGTTTTGGAGGCTGATTCATTGTGAGAAGGGAGAGAGGCTCAAAGACCTCAAAGAAAGCCAGGGCGATTTGTGCTCATAAGAGAACCGTGGGAGTGGTTAAGAGCCCCCCGTGCACGCTGTGTGGCCGTGGCCTTGTTCCCTCCCTGTTCCAAGCCTCAGCTTCCTCCTCGGAAAAATGGCAATTACAGTAATACATAATGTGCTGATGAATCTTACGTCAACTACCCTGGGCCACACTATGCCCGTATACTTGGTCAAACATTATTCTGGTCATTTCTGCAAGAGTGTTTATGTTTTCTTTTTGTTGTTTGTTTGTTTGTTTTATCTGCAAGAGTGTTTTTGGATGAGACTAACATTTAAATCAGTAGACTGAGCAAAGCAGACTGCCCTCCCTAATGCGGATGAGCCCTGTATCAGTCCATTTCTGTTGCTTACAACAAAATTCCTGGAACTGGGTAATTTGCAAAGAAAACAGAATTTATTGCTTACAGTTTTGGTGGCTGGGAAGTCCAAAGTCCAAGGAACACGTCTGGTGAGAGTCTTGTCTTGATGGTGATTACAACTCAAGGAATCACATGGCAAATATGGCAAAGCCGGGAAACGTGCTCTCCTGTTTAAAGCCCTTAGAACCATGCCCATGAACTAGGGCATGGCCTTTACAATCCAATCACCTTCTCAAGGCCCCATCTTTCAGTCCTCACAATAAGATTTCCCACTCTCTCAACACTGTCACAGTGGGGACCAAGTTTCTAATACCTAGAACTTTGGGGGACACAATTTAAGCTTCAATGAATTGGGGGAGAGGGACATTCAATCCACAGCATTCTGCTCCTGGCCCCCCCCCCCCAAAACTCATGTCTTTTTCACATACAAATACATTCATTTTATTTCAACTCAAAAGTCCAAAGTTCAAAGTCCCATCTGTCAAATAAAAACAAGTTATCTAACTCCAAGATACAATAGAGTACATATTCCCATTTGAAAAGGTAGAAATAAGCCTAAAGAAAGGGGTAACAGGTCCCAAACAAATCCAAAGCCCAGCAGAGCAGGCAACAAATCTTAAAGCTGGCAAATCTGTACCTTGACTCCATGTTTGACCTCTTCTGCACTCTGATGTGGGGGTTGGGTCCCCAAGTCCATGGGCAGCTCTGCTCCTATGGCTTTCCTAGTCTCTGGCCACACTTTAACTCTCCCAGGCCAGCATTGCATGCTATTAGCTCTACAGGCCTGGGGTCTCCATGGCAGTCCTGCTCTCATGGCTCCACTAGACATGGCAATGGTGGGTGTTTTCTGCTGCAACTCTGACCCCACGTTTCCCCTCAGCATTACTCTAGTGAAGGCTCTCTGTGGTGACTCTGCCCCTGTGACAGATCTCTTCCTAGGTCCCCAGGCTTTTCCATACATCATTTGAAATTGGGGTGGAGACTCCCAAACCTCCTAGCTCCATGACACAGAAGCCACCAAGGCTTCCAGCTTGTGTCTTCCAAAGCTAAAGGTCAAGCCACACCTGGGGACAATTTAGGCATGGCTGGAGCAGCTAAAGCTGCTGGGGCACTGGTGTGGAGAGCAGCATCCCAAGGTGGCCTTGGGCAGCAAGCCCATGAAGGGCACCTCAGGCCTGTTCCTGGGACCATTCTGTCTCCCTAAGCCTCTGGGCCTGTAATGGAAGAGGCATCCTCTGAGATGCCTTCAAGGCCTTTTTTCCCTTCTCTTGATAATCTCTTTCTTCTGTGCTCATCTCCTTAGCAAAGGGTCACTGGGTTATATCCTTGCTTTTGTGGCCAGGCTGAAAGTTTTCCAATGTTTTTCCCTCTGCTTTCTTTTGAATTTTAAATTCTGCCTTTACCTCATTCCTTTTCTGCCATAACTCAGCACAGGCAGTTGCAAGTAGCCATGCAGCTTCCTTAATGCTTTAGAAATCTCTTCCACCAAATACCCTGGCTCAGCACCGTGAAGTTTCACATTCCATAAAACTCTGAGGCATGACCAGAATGCAGCCAAGTTCCTTGCCAGTTCATAGCAAGGGTGATCTTTGCCCCAGTTTCCAATAAGTCCCTTCTCATTTATATCTAAGACCTTCTCAGAATGACCTTTACTGTCCATATTTCTATCAGCATTTTGCTCACCATCATTTAACCAGTCTCTAAGAAGTTCCAAACGTTCCCTGGTTTTCTTGTCTTCTAAACTCCCACCAGCAGCAAGGCTTTTTCTAGCCACCCCTTCAAATTCTGCCAGCCTCTATTCAACACCCAGTTCCAAAGCTACTTCCTCATTTTCAAGTATTTTTATAAACAACACCCCATTTCTCTGGTACCAATTTTCTGTATTAGTCCGTTTCTGTTGCTTATAACAAAATTCCAGGAAGTGGATAATTTGCAAAGGAAATGAAATATATTGCTTACAGTTTCTGTGGTTGGGAAGTCCAATGTCCAGGGAACACATCTGGTGAGAGCCTTGTCCTGTTGATGACTTCAGCAACTCAGGGAGTCACATAGTGAATATGGTGGAGCAGAGAGAGAGAGAGACACTCACATGCTCTCCTTTTTAAAGCCCTCAGAACCATGCCCACTAATTAGGGCATGGCCCTTACAATCCAATCACCTCCCCAAGGCCCCACCTTTCAATTATCACAATAAGATTGCCACTCTCTCAACACTGTCACAGTGGGGGCCAAGTTTCCAAAACCTAGAACTTTGGGGAACACAATTTAAGCTTCAATGAGTTGGGGGGACAGACATTTAATCCACAGCAGGCCCCATCCCATCAGTCGAAGGCCTGAATATAACAAGACCAACCCTCTCCCAATGAAGAAAAAAAATCCTCCAAGAGTCTGCTTCAGGCTTTATCTGCACCATTGGCTCTCCTGGGTCTCAAGCCTGCCAGCCCATTGTGCAGAGTTAGACTTGCCAGTCTCCACAATCACACCACTCTGTTCATTTCTATATATACACACATCCTATTGGTTCTGTTTCTCTGGAGGACCCTGACTAATACACACACCTCATGACATTGCTGTATAAATTAAATGAAATTATACATGTAAGGCATTTAGAACAATGCCTAGTACACAAGTAGTAGTCTGAGGGTATAGATATGTGTAAATCCATTTGGAATGATAATTATCACTTGGATTTCTCTAATCAGGAATCTGCACTCGAGAGGTGTTCAGTCAGCAATAATCAGAAGAACAGAAATCATAGACCCACACTCCTTTTCCGCGGCATGCTGAAGCCTATGCCAGTCAGCCAGCCCAACCCTCACCTGACACCCCAGCGACTGTCACCGACAACCCACAAGAAAATCGCAGTAAGTTTTAGCCCCGTAAGATTAGAATTTAACCTGCAGAAACTGATACACTGTTTTGTCTTTGTGACCTGATAGAAAAGCAAACATCAAAGTCGTCATCGTTTCCCTGACCCGTAGCAAGTTAAAGTCATACATCTAACCTGGCCATGCCACCCGACCGCACAGCCAGCTCCCAGAGGACTACACAAATCCCTGTCTTTCAAATGCTCTCTGAACCGGCACTTTTATCTCCCTGCTGCTTCCCTCATTAAAGAATTAAATCAAACCCTGACACCTTGTTACTGTCTATTTGTAGGAGAATCGTGTTTCTATCACTCCAGAGGGAGCCGTATCAAGAACTTCAAATGCCAGCGTCTAGATCTGCACCAGGAGGCTCACGATTTCACATGAGAGACATTTGAAATAACGTGTTCATGTTGCCCAAGAAATGTGATTGGTGCAGTGTTTCCCAACCATCTTGGGTACAGCAGTCCCCTCTCATCCACAGGGCATACGTTCCAAGACCCCCAGTGGATGCCTGCAACTGCAGATAGTACCCGACCCTATGTACGCTGGGGGTTTTTTGTTTGTTTGTTTGTTTGTTTTAAGATGACCGGTAAGGGGATCTCAACCCTTGGCTTGGTGTTGTCAGCACCACACTCTCCCGAGTGAGCCATGGTCCGGCCCCTGTACACTGTGTTTTTTCCTATACATACATGCCTATGATGAAGTAAAATCTATAAATTAGGGACAGTAAGAGATTAACAACAATAACTAATAATAAAGTAGAAAAATTATAACAATACCCAGAATGGCATGCAGTTTAAAACTTATGAATTGTTTATTTCTAGAATTTTCCTTTTAATATTTTCAGATTGCTCTTGACTGCAGGTAACTGAAACCAAAGAAATCCAAATCTCAGAGAAGGGGTGACTACTGTATTATTTTCCCCCTTAAGGAGACTTTTTAGACATTTTACCCCCCACCAACCTCCTCACCATGAAATTTTAATACGACAGATACACTGAAAAATCTGTTTATATACTGTGGCCTTTTGGAGGGTCACAAAACATTGTGATAGCTTGTATTTTTTCACAACTCTGCAAGATCCCATGTGCTCCCACTGGGGCACTATCACCCCCAAGGGAATTTTAAGCTATATCCTACCACCCATTTGACCTTGGGGAAGTTACTTTCTTTCCCATAAAGCTGCTGTGGGTGCAGAAAGCGGGGATGTTTGAAGTGTGAGGATCACTTCCCAGATGTGTTCGTCTGGGCAGAATCATTAGACTCTAACCCCCACCCACACCACCCTCCCCTACACACACACCCATCCCCATTTAGATTTTTTTTTTTTTTGCTTTTTTTCATTTTAAAAAAATTGCTAACTATAAATTGTTCATTTCAGTGGAATGTCACACACTGACAGAGGACAGCCCCAGCCCCTCCAGGTGCCCGGCTTCTGTGCCTGGGCTTCCTTGACTCCCCTGGAAGTGACCACTTCTGTCGGGGAGACGGTTTCTGTCCCACAATGGAACAGGCTGCAGAAGACCAGAAGACTCCTGCTACAACAATACTGCTATCAAACAATTCTACGAACATAACAACGGGCGTGGCAGTGAGGAGTCACAGCTTCAAAGCCAATCCTCATAAAATTTAGTCAAAGTTACTCAAAAGTTATGTGATTTTGTCCTTGAAGATTGAAATGGTCTCTCAATGCAGATTCACAGAGCCCTGGCTCCACACAGCTGCGAGGAACAGGCCCTGCTAGAGGCGGGTCCCTGCTCTGTGGACACCCCGTTAGGGACGAGACTTACGCCAGGGATCAACCCCCTATTCAACCAGAAAGTTGTCAGAGCAACTAGAAGGCCATCCGCGGTCCCGATCCTACTGAAAGCACGGGGCGAAGTGTATTTGTTGAAGTGACGAGCCAAGCCAGGGAAGGAAAGGACGTGAAGTCAGCCGGCCCCGGGTGCTCAGAGCGGGCCTGTTTGCTGTTCTCCCACCTCCCGGTCCTTCCCACCAGCTGTCTCCTACGGACTTTTGTAATCCATTTATGTCCTCTACAGGATTCCGCTTAAGTCGGATCACTTTCATACAGGGAACCTTCTTGAGTGCCTACTGAGCCCACCCGTACTCTACATGCATTTCCAGGACAAAGTAGAAATTGATACTGGATTTCCTACAGTCAGGAGAATGTCACTCCTAAGTATGAGCTAAAGAAAAGATATGAGTAGAAAAGTACAACTACTACCTGGGGTCAAATGGTATAAAACCTTCCTGATGTCCTAGATCGAAGCATTTTCTTTTTTTCTTTCTTTGTGGCTGGCCAGTATGGACATCTGAACTCATGGCCTTGGTGTTATAAGGCTGTGCTCTAACCAACTGAGCTAGCCGGCCAGCCTAAGAAATGTTTTCTAAGTCACTGAGTGTCCCTAGTGCCAAGGCTGAGAACGTCTGGTTTCTCCTCAAAGCACATTCACAGGGACGGCTGGAGTTTCTGTGGCTTTGACATCCAGGGGTGCAGGAGTAAGGCAGCGACCTGCTTTGCACACATGGCGCTCAGGTCAGATGCATGAACTACTGCCAACTCTGAGGACAGGATTTGTAGCATTACTGGCTACTGAAACCTCCCACAGAGCTTAATTCTGGCCTAAAACAATGCTCCAATGTCCTGACTTTTTCCTAAAGTAAGATCGGATAAAACTGTTTTTAAAACTTAACTACCTATAAACTAACTATAACTAAAAACTAGAAAAATTTGTGAATTTGGTTAAGTCACAGACCTCCAACCTCAGTGGAAATAATCACTTGGGATTACTTTATCCTGATAAAGAATTAGTGCCTGGAGGGAATGGGAATGTTAGCCACAGAGGAGCTTTAAACCAGGAATAACAGAGCCTCATTCCTTAAAGGGCTGGCACTGCACGTGTCCTTTCCAGCAAGACTATCCACCTACTGATGTTTTTAAAGTCCAGAATTCCTTTTGGGCAGTTGCCTTCGTCTGCTCCATAATCCTCCTGTTTCCTGGAACCTTGTCAGAATCAGGATGTGCTTTAAAACTATTTCCCAGACTGTTTTTGATCACCTTACAGTGAACACAGTCCCTCAGCTGTGGAGTAAACTAACATTTATAAAGCAAATGTATTTCACAGGACCTAGCCTCCAAAGCCCTGTAGTTTCAGGTATAACCTAACCTTTTAAAATTACATATAGAAATGTTGAGTTTGCAAAAGACAGGAAACTTTCCCCAGGATAAAGTCTCTGTTGTAGATATAGAAGTGTATCACAGCAAAGTTGCTGGCTCAAAGGGTAGATGTCCTTGGTGCAGGTTAATCTTATTTAATTGTTATGTAAACATACTAAGGAAATTGCTGTAGGGAAAGAAAATGTTTGCTAAGAACAAGCTTTTGTTGGTGGATCGACTTAACCTTTTGCAAATTGCATTATGGAATGTCACTTGGTTATTTCACTAATGTTGCCAGCTTGTATTGTTAAACTATACTTAGCCATAACCCCACCTATGTTCCTTTTCTGTAACTTCCTGGTCTGGAGAATAAATATGGGAAGAGAACCCCAGTTCATGGTTAATTTCCCAAAGGAGGAATGCCTCTCCCTTGAGGGTTCCAGGAAGTTAACCCCTTCTGGGTGTCTCACTGCTCAAAAGAGATGGGCTTTGAGCAATCCTTTTTGCATCTCCATCACCCCGAGTGAAGCAAAGCAACAGTCAACACTCCACACCAAGCAATAATAATAAGACCAAGTTTGCTCTCCAACATCATTGGCTGCTTCAGCAACATGCTTAAACCCATCAGGAAGCCCCTCAGAGGAAGAGGTCTGACACCAGGGGTGTGCAAAACAGTCTCACCCTCAGCTTTAAGTTCAGGTGGAGTGAAGCCATGCAATCAGAAGAAAGAACAGGACAGGGGGCCCTTTTTGACCCACCGCCCTCCCTGGAGGGAGTTCACAGAAGTGTCAAGGAGAAAGGGAAGGACCTGAAACAAGAGGTGGGGCAAGGTCATCAAAACGTCACAGAGGCCCCACTGGTGACCGTGTGCTGAGCAAACACAGGTCAGGTGTGGGACCCACAATCACAGGTCTTATTTACAGAAAGATACTAAAGAAAGTTTGCTGCCAGGACCCCTTATTGTGGAGAACGTCTCATAACCACACCCAAGAAAGTGTCCATACATCTTTACAATGGCATTTGTAATGGTATTTCCTTCCTATTAAACTAGTGCTGGTAAATGTTTAACAACTGCCTTTCCCAAAACAAGTCTATGTGTGTATAAGCACATGCACATATGTGTACACCCAAGATTATTATAAGCCTACTAATATAAAAGATGTGTGCACACAATTACAATTTACATAAAATAATAAAGTGTGCATACTCTTTACTGTAATTTTCACATAGCCAATTGATTCTCACACAATGCTTTTATCGGCTTTTGCCAAATTCTCCCCCATAGCCAACCTGTGGTTGCAATTCAACCTTGACTTGGCAAATAGCAGTTTAACAACCAATTCATGAGATTTCTAAAAATTTAGCAACCTGCCTGGGAGAGTCTGGATGGAAGCTCTAACGAGAAGCTCTCATACACCCTCAGAGCTGGCTCCAGGCAGCCCTTGGTGCTGGCAGATGCCCCTTTGGTGGCAAAGGGAGAAGCAGGGCCAGCAGAGCAGTAGAAAGGATTGGAACAGAGCCTGGCTGGTTAGCTCGGTTGGTTAGAGAGTGAGTCCGAGAACACCAAGGCCCGGGGTTCGATCCCTACACTGGCCAGCCGCCAAAGAGAAAGAGTTGGAATGGACTTGGGTGTGCAAGAACGGTCAGAACAGAGCTCCCACCCGAGTTTTCATCAGTCCGCAGATGAACAGGTGCTCTGAATCCCCTGGGGCGGTGGCAGGAGCTTCCAGTCCACTGTACAGCACATAGGGAGCTTGGAAGTCACCACTCTGTCCTGAGAAGTAAAAACCTGAACAAACCCCACCGCTCATCTTAGATCTTTAAGAAAAGTGACGTCACAAGGCAAATCGCTGTCCCCAAAATTGGAGAGACAGGTGAATACAGAGAACTACAACTTATTGGAGCAAAAAAGAAATCTCTACAGAAACCAGTGCTGGGCAGGGAAACCCGAACTGTAACTGATGAATTGCTGGATGCTCAGTGTGGATAAGTCTAGGAAAAAAAACTCCATGGGAGCCGGTCACAGGGAGGATGGGGACACGCTTGTGAGCTTTACCTCCTGGACTTCTACCAGGATCTCATGGTGAACATTGAAGAACATCTCCTCCTGCTTCCAACAAGGGAAGAAAAAAGAAACCATTTTTTAAAATTTACTTATTTATTTATTTATTTAGGTGGCTGGCTGATAGAGAGACCCAAACCCTTGACCTTGGCATTATAAGGAAACCATTTTTAAACGCCAGACCATTCTGTTTTTCTTAACAAGACCTAACCTCACAACAAACTATTTCACCAGAGGCTGACCTGCTGGGGTCTTATCACAGCCTAACTTATGTGGGGGAAGGACTATGTCAACCCCAACCCTAGCCATCCTGTCACACGTCACACCTAAGGGTGGCAAAAACCCAGAAACACATGCGAGTTCACAACCCAGTTTCCCACACATTAAAAGACTGAGACCTAGTCACAGGACTATAGAATACTTCCCCTACCCCCACGTCTTACCACCACATTGCTAAAGGTCCATTAATTTATAGCAGTTTCTTTTGTGGAGTATACCAACATTTATAAAGCAAATGTATTTCACAGGTTCTATTTTCCAAAGCCCTGCAGTCTCAGTTTTAGCCTAACCTTTTGGAATTACATATAGGAATGTTAACCTTGCAAAAGACAGGAAACTTTCCTCAGGCTAAAGTCTTTGTAACACAGCAAAGTTGCTGGCTCAAGGACAGACTAGTTACTTGACTGATATGTAAAACACTGGGGAAATTGCTGTGGAGAAAAACAGTGTTTGCTAAGATCAAGTTTTGTTGGTGAATCAACTTAACCTTTCGCAAACTGCATTATGGAATGTCACTTTGTTATTTTAATGATGTTACTAGTTTTCCATTTGCTAGCTATAATTCTGCCGATATCCTTGTGTTTTTGTAATGGTTAAATGAACTGAATTTTCTTGTAAAACTTCCTTGTCTTTACAATAAAAGGGAGAGGCTAACTTTGGAGGCAGCTGCCACATTCATTTTTGCTCCTACTAATGGAGAAATTACTGAAATGCAGTCTGTCCATGCCTCAATGCGTACACAGTGCTTGAGTAGTTGCATAATTCTTTTCTTCGTACCCGTTACACAGGGAAAAGAGGTGTAACATATTTTACCTTGCAGACTATGTCTAGCTACTAAGAAAACAGTGTAAAACAAAATAAAGGGCAAAGAACACAGTTTGGAGAGACAGGGCAAGTATCAGAACCAGACTCAGACATGGCAGGGATGTTGGAATTATCAGACTGGGAATTTAAAACAACTATGATTAATGTTCTAAGGGCTGTAATGGATAAAGTAGGCAGCATGTAAGAATAGAAGGACATGTAAGCAAAAGATGGAAATTCTAAGAAATAAGCAAAAAGGAATGCTAGATATCAAAAACACTGTGACAGAGACAAAGAATGTCTTTGATGGGCTTGTTAGTAGACTGGACATGACTGAAAGAAAGAGTCTCTGAGTTTAAGAATATCTCAAAAGAAACCTCCAAAACTAGAAAGCAAAGAGAAAAAAAGACTGAAAAAAAAATACCAGAATATTCAGTAACTGTGAGACAACTACAAAAGCTGTAACATACACATCACGGGAAGACCAGACAGAAAGGAAGAGAAGAAATATTCGGAAAAGTAATACTGAGAATTTCCCCAAAATTAGTCAGACACCAAACCACAGATCCAGAAATCTCAAGGAACACCAAGCAGGATAAATGCCAAAAAATTGCACTTAGATCTATCATATTCAAACTACAGAAAATTGAAGCTAAAAAAAAATCCTAACAGAGACAAAGGGAGAAAACACCCTACCTATCAAGGTGCAAGATAAGAATTACTTCGAGCTCTGCACAGTGGCAGTGTCACAGCCACCAAGGTATATCTGTGCAGCGATTATTGCTGATTGGAAACTTTTCCCACCACCTGCCCCACCATGATGACTTGCAATCTAGTTGGCATTACAGTTGGCATTGGCAATTTTTGATGGTCTCTACAAAGACTGAATTTTTTTTTAAAAAAGGAAGAAAGAAGGAATTATATCTGCCTTCTCCTCAGACAGCATTCAAGCAAGAAAAGAATGAACTATTTAAAGTGTTGAGAGAAGGGGCCGGCCCGTGGCCCACTCGGGAGAGTGTGGTGCTGACAACACCAAGGCCACAGGTTCGGATCACTATATAGGGATGGCCGGTTAGCTTACTGGGTGAGCGTGGTGCTGACAACACCAAGTCAAGGGTTAAAATCCCCTCACCGGTCATCTTTAAAAAAAAAGAAAATAAGTGTTGAGAGAAAAAATACACACCAGCCTAGAATTCTGTACCCTGTGAAACTATACTTCAAAAGTAAATGAGAAATAAAGACTTTCTCAGACAAACAAAAATTGAGGGATTATGTGACCAATAGACCTGTCTTGCAAGAAATGTTTTAAAAAGTTCTTTATAGAGAAGGAAAATTATATAGTTCAGAAAACTGGATCTACATAAAAAAGGAATAAGTGAAGATAGAATGAAAACTTTCATTTTTCTCATTTTTTTATTGTATTTGTATTTATTTTTGTGGGGTACAGTGTGGTTTTTGTTGTTGTTTTCTTTTTTTGTTGTTTTTATTTTTTGTGGCTGTTGGTAAGGGGATCCCAAACCACAACCTCGGTGTTATGAAGCTGTGCTCTAACCGACTGAGCTCCCCACCAGCCTCGGTGTGTTGTTTCAATACACCACGTACGGCACAGTGACTCACTTAGGGTGGACAGCGTACTTTTGTACCCATCAATCCGCCACTTCTCCCCCCTGTTTTTCTTACTCTTAATTGATCTAACAGATAACAGTTTCTTCAAAATAATGATGACAATGAATTTGATCATGTACGCTTTTGTACAAGCTAAATAGATGACAGCCCTGATACAAGGGACAGAGGAAGAAATTGGAATAATTTTGTTTTTTTGTTTTGTTTTGCAGCTGGCTGGTACACGGAACTGAACAGGATAATTTTGTTATTATAAGATACTCACATCACCTGTGGAGCAGTAGAGTGGTTTGGGGGTTTTTTGGAAAGAGAAAAATTTTATTAACTAACCTAAAAATAAAACTAGCTCTTAAACTCACCTACTGTTGCTTACAGAGTACTTACAGAACCATCTCACCTCACTGTTACTTTGTAAAAGAAGAAATCTGTAATCCATAAATCCATGTTAAGAAATAAGCCACTAATAAACATAATATATTTATTATTTCTATAATATTTGTTTCATGTTGTAAATTTTTTAGAGCATTATACATGAATTAATTTCCATCAAGCTTTTCACATTTATGCTGTTTGTAGGATTTCACTGCAGTAAGAACTTTCACATGACTTTTAGAGTGGCTGATAAACATTTAAACTTTCCTGTATTTTTAAAACTAATGGTGTTTCTATCCAGTGTGCATTTGCACATGTTTTTGTCAATATATGGGCCAACTGATGGCTTTTCCACATTCCTCAGATTTAGGACTTTTATCTAGTATGAGTTTTTCATGCTTTCGAAAGGAATTAGAACAACTGAAAACTTTTCCACATCGTTTACATTCATGGAATTTCTTTCTAGCGTGAGTCCTTCCATGCATTCAGAAGGAACTGGGACAGTCAAAGGCTTTCCCACATACCTTCCACTTACACGGCCCGTCTCCAGTGGGTGTTATCTTGTGTCTTTGAACACTTGTGAGAGAAACGAAGGTGTTCCCACATTCTTTACATTCATCGGGTTTCTCTCCAGTGTGAGTCCTTCCATGAATTTGAAAGGAGCGGAGGTGACGGAGGCTTTGCCACACCGCTTATGTGTATTGGGCTTCTCTCCGTATTCCTGACTTCCACGTGGGTCCAGCGTGAGATGGGATGTGCCTATTAAGGGATGAGCGACACATGCCAACTCTTTTACACAAACTACATTCACATGGTTTTACCCCAGGAGGAATTTTTCTCATTCAGATTAAGATTTGGAGGGGCTGTCCAGTTAGCGCAGCTGGTTAGAGTGCGGTGTTATAATACCAAGGTTAAAGGTTCAGATCCCCCACAGGATAGCCACCTAAAAAGAAGATTTGGTGTGTGGCTGGAAGTTTCTCCACAGTGACGACTTTCTTTACTTTCCCTGACTCTGTCTACAGCATGATTGCTTACCTTAGATTTTTCCCGTGATTTTTGTACCAATCTTCATTTTGGGGTCCCCATTTCTTTCCTATAGAAGCCAAGTTTGTACAGATTTCCCCCATGACATCTCTGCAAAGTTTTTTTCTGGGAAAGATCCAGCATAGCCCACTCTCCAGGGTGAAGTTCTCAATCACATCTTCAAAGGCCACTGAGTCCATTTCTCGGCTTCTGGGGTGTCCCAGCACCCTCCCTGCAGCTCCCACAGTCACTGCAGGCACCAGTGCCACAGAGTCTATGGCAGAGCACCTGAGGTCAACAGGCAGGTGACTTTTTTGAAAGAAGCCTTGGATTGGTTGTAAATATGTATTGAAAACTCTAGGACATCCGCTAAAAATAACTTTTTTAAAAAAAGAAGTGCACGGGCCGGCCCATGGCTCACTCGGGAGATCGTGGTGCTGACAACACCAGGTCAAGGGTTAAGATCCCCTTACCAGTCATCTTTTTTAAAAAATAATTATTATTAGTAGTAGTAGTATAAATAAATAAGGAAAAAAAGAAAGAAGTGCAACTGATATGCTCAAAGAGAAAAAATGGAATCATATAAAATGCTCAATTAAAACCATAAAAGGCAGAAAAAGAGTGGAAGACAACAGTAGGAACAAGGATGAGGCACAAATAGAAAACAACAACTACTACAGTAGATATTAACCCAACTATATCAATAATCACTGTGAATATCAGTTATCTAAATAAACTAATTAAAAGACAGAGATTGTTAGAGTGTATCAAAAAGTACATGTTGTTTACAAAAAACCTGCTTTAAATATAAAGACACATAAATTAAAAGTAAAAGAATAGAGATAGGTATACCATGCTAATACTAACCAAAAGAAAGTGGGACTAGCTCTATTAATTTCAAACACAGCAGAATTCAGAGCAAGGAAAGTTATTAGGGGGCTTCCAGTTAAGATGGCAGAATAGACGGTCCCCAGCGTCACTCTCTCCCACAATCAGCCAATTTACTAATGTTAAAAAGCTACAACAGCCAAGCTGGGGCCACTAGAGCTCAGGGAAGAGGAGAGACCCACAGAGCATGAAGGTGGCAGAAGCCACGATGAGAGAAAGAAAGAACCCCTCCTACCATTTCGAATCCCGGACACTTCAAGGCTGGCCCTGGTGAGCGCACAGAGCAGGAGATGGCAAAAGCCACAGCCGTGCCCTTTGGATGCAGTTGCTTGGAGGCTGCAGGGGAGAAGAGGGCCTTGGTGGTCCCCAGGCCAGCAAGACCACTAACAGGGTTTCCGTGGACCCACATAGCAGCGAGGAGCCACAGACAACTGAAAAAAGGAGCCACTCAGAGGCTGGTGCGTCATCACAAGGGACTGGCACGTGGTCCATCCCATGGGAAGTGTTTGGATCATGGGCAGTGGGGTAGACGGGCCCACCAGGAGAACATGGGGGCTCAGCACAGGACCACTCAGAGGAGACTATATTCCCACTCAGAGAGAATATAGAATTGCATGGGGTACAGTTTGATGAAAAGACTCAGGCCCAGATCAGAGTTTCCATGAGTGTTCCAGAACTCACAAGACCCAGAAGTCAACCATTAAAACCTGAGCTGCACAAAAAGCCTTCCCCAGAGAATGAGCAGCAATGAAGAAATTTAGTTCAACTACAGGGTTCAAGTGCTGGTCCCCACAGGAAGTTCCCCCATCTTAGAAGTAACCAAAGGACAACAAATTAGTTCCAGTGCAGAGTTTAAGTGGTGGGAACAGCAAATAATCCAACACAAAACTGAAAGAAAAAACAAAGTAGCCACAACCAGAGACAAAGTTTGATATTAACTAGTAACAGTCTCACATCACCAAAGAACATCTATAAAACCCAGAAGGACTGGAAGCCCCCTGGGATCCCAAGCCAGAGAAGGGATGGAGACCTTGGCCATGTCCCCCCAACATCCACAACCAGCCCAGTGATGACCACCGAGCTGCCACAGGAAGCACCCTGGGCTCCCAAGCCTGGGCAGTGGGGGACTGAAGGCTTCAGCTTTGCCCTCCTGACACCCAGAGCCAGCCCAGCAATGACCACTGAGCCACCACTGGAAGTCCTCTGGTCTCCCAATCCAGGGTGGTGGGGGGCCAAGGGCTTCAGCCACATACCCCTGACATCTGTATCCAGCCCAGCAAACACAAAGCCACTGCTAGAAGCCCCCTGATCTCCCCTGCAGGAATGAGGGGGGGCCCACAGGCCTCAACCACACCCCCCTTCCTCCTTCTCCCACCCTATTTCCTTCCCCTTCTTCTCTCCCCCTCCCCCCCAACTGCTCTGCAACATCATCTTAGAATGTAAGAAACCAATAATGTTAATAAATAAATAAACTTTTTTAAAAAACAAGAATTATTATTAGGGATAAAGAGGGACTTTACATAATGATGAAAGGATCAGTCCTCCAAGAAAACAACAGTCCTTAACATGTATGTGCCTAATGACAGAGCATAAAAATACATGAGGCAAAAACTGACAAAATGGCGAGGAAAAATGGATGAATCCACTATTATAGTTGGAGAATTCAACACCTCCCTATAAAAAATGGGCGGACCTAGCAAGCAGAAATATCAAAAAGAACAGTTAAACTCAACAATACCATGAATCAACTGAATACAATAAATATCTGTGGACTATTTCAACCAAGAACAGCAGAACACACATTCTTCCCAAGCTCACATGGAATACTCACCAAGATAGACCACATTCCGGGCCATAAAACACACCCTAACAAATTTAAAAGAAGAGATATAATACAATATCTGCTCTCAGACCCCAATACAATAAAACTAGAAATCAGCAACAGAAAGATAGCTGGAAAATTCCAAAATCCTTGGAAACTAAGTGACACAGTTTTGGTTTATTGAGGGACGAGCTGAGGAAGCAGGGCTTCACTCTATTTTTTTTTTCTTTTTTCTTCTTGGCAGCTGGATAAACTAAATACTTTTAAATAGAGTCTCAAAAGAGAAATTTTCAAAGAAATTTTAAAGTATTTTGAACTACATAAAAATGAAAACACAACTTATCAAAATTTATGGGATGTGTGAAAGCAATACTTAGAGGGAAATTTACAATATTAAATGCCTATATTAGGAAGGAAGAATGATCTAAAATCAATAATCTAAACTTCAAACAGAAAACTAGGAAAAAAGAGAAAATTAAATTCAAAGAAAACAGAAAAGAAATAATACAAATTAAAGCAGAAAGCAATAAATAAAAATAATGAAATCAAAGCTGATATTTTGAAAACATTGATAAAATTAACAAGGCTTTACCAGGCTAATTAGGAAAAAAAGAGAAAGGGCACAAATTACTCATCAGAATGAGAGAGGGGACATCACTACAGATCCCATGGGCATTAAAAGAATAACAAAACAAGGCTAGCTGGTTAGCTGGTTGGTTGGAGCACAGCCTTGTAACACCAAAGTCAAGGGTTCCCATACAGGCCAGCCACCAAAGAAAAAAAAAAACAGATAGTAAAACAATGCTATGAATAACTCTATGATAACCTAGAAGAAATAAACCAATTATTTGAAAGACACAATCTGTCAAAACTCACAAAAGAAGAAAAATACTACTGAATAGGCCTATACCTATTAAAGAAATTGAATCAATAATAACTTTCTGAAACAGAAAGCATCAGATAGGTTCACTGGTGAATTATACCAAACATTTAAGGAAAAATTATACCAATTATCTACCTTCTCTTTCAGAAATTAGAAGCAGAGGGAATACTTTCAAACTCATTCTGTGAGGCCAGCATTACCTACTGGTAAAAACAAAGACATTACAAAGAAAACTACAGGACAATATCTCTCATGAACACAGATGCAAAAGTCCTCCACAAAATACTGGCAAATCAAATCCTGCAATGTATAAAAAGACTTGTACACCACGACTACGTGAATGTTCTCAGCAGCATTGCTCATTTTTTAAAGAATTGGAACATTGGTGCAGCCATTATGGAAAACAGTATAGTGGTTTCTCAAAAATCTACAGATAGAACTGCCATATGAGCCAGCAATCCCACCACTGGGTGTATAACCAAAGGAAAAAATAATCAACATGTCAAGGGACACCTGCACTCCCATGTTTATCGCAGCTCTATTTGCAATAGCCAAGACATGGAGCCAACCTAAATGTCCATCAACAGATGACTGGATAAAGAGAATGTGGTAAATATGCTCCATGGAATACTACTCAGCCTTAAAAAAGGGATGAAATTCTGTCATTCACAATAACATGGATGAGCCCAGAGAAAATTGTGCGTGAAATCAGCCAGGCACAGAAGGAGAAATATCGTATGGTCTCGCTCATATGTGGGAGTTAAAAAAGTTGATCTCATAGAAGTAGAGCGTAGAATAGTGGGTGCTAGAGACTGGTCAGGGGGTGGGAGAGCATGATGGGGAGGGGGTGGTCAATTGATACAAAACTGTAGAGACAGGAAGAATACGATCTAGTGTTCTGTAGCAATATAGGGAGACTACAGTTAACAACAAATTACTGTATAACTTTCAGGTAGTTAGCTGAGAGTATTTTGAATGTTCCCAACAGGAAGAGGTGACAAATATTCGAGAGGAAGGAATAAAGGGAAGTCATTGCCTAATGGGTACAGACTTTATGTTTAGGATGACAAAAAAGTTTTGGAAATAGATAGAGATGGTGGTCACAGCATTGTGAATGCCATGGAATTGTGTGTTTGAAAACGCATCATATGGCAAACTCCATGTTACTTATATTTTACCACAATAAAAAAAGTGAGGAGAGGGAAAAAAAAGTGAAAGCAAAAAAAAGAAAAAAGAAAGAACTGAAACAATTCAAATGTCCACCAATGGAACACTGGAGATGATATTTTGATACAATAGAATACAGTATACAGCAAAAAAAATAATTGAACCATAGCTGCAAACTTTAACATGGATGAATTGGATCTTAGGAAATAATGTTGAGAAAATAAAGCAAATTAACAAGCTTCAGAAGAATACACACAGTGTGACACAATTCTTGTAAAGCACAAAAACAAGTAAAACAAGCAAAAGAATATATCGTCCAAGGGTACGTACACATAGGTACATGTTCCTATGAAGGAAAGCAGAGATGACTTTCTAACAAAGTTAGGATGGGAGTTACATTAGAAGTGGTCCCTCCAATACCTGAAGACAACTACTGTTTATCAATGCACGATGCAAATGTCACCTCCAGCTGTCCCCGCCTTCTGCTGATCCTTGATCAGAAAGGCCTTCCCAGATGGGGTTTCAGTGCAGCCTGACACTGGATGAGCAATGCATACTATCTCCAGGCGACATATTTGCAGCTGCATGCCGGCATTAGCAGCATTTTAATCTGTAAACAGGGATTTGGATGTCAGCCCCATGAGAACAGGACTTCAGGAGTAAAGGTCTCTGCTTTGAATCAGACGTAAGACAACCCCTTCCTGGGGTACCTCCCCCACCCAGAAGAGTTTCCTTCGTCTCTTGCCCTGTGACTTGGACTCAGAACCAATCTGAAAAAGAAGTTTTTCCTGACAAATTTGTGCTTTCCATTAATTGCTCTCACAATTCTTATTCACATATCCTCCATTGTTGGGGGGTGTGAACAACCTTGGAAACTCGAAGTGCGAGTGTCAGGCATCCCAAGTACCATTCGCTCCATTGCCGCTTTTGCACCCCTGTTATGTGTAAGGGGCTGTGCCAGGGGCTACAGAGAACATAAAGACAAACATGACATTGTCCGATTTTTCAAGGTTATAACCAAATGGAGGAAACAGACCTGTAAACAATGAACAGTAGTGCAAGTCATGATATGACTGGAACCCTTCCCACAGGGGATAGGAGCTTGGCTCACAGTCATTCTGTGTCAACATGGGCACATGACCTAATTTCTCTGGGCTTCACTCTTCTCATCTAGAAAATGAGGTAAGAACCATGCTTATACGGTTAATGAGAGGAAGGACTGAAACATGCATGTGAAGGGCGTGCTACGGGACCTGGTGGGCTGTGGATGTCCTGTAAGTGAACGCTCTTATCTACAACGTACTACGGAAACACACTGAAGGGACCGACTCAGTACACCACATGCCCTCAAAGACAAGCAAGTTTTACAAAATTGGAGACTCAGGTAAAGGCAACAATTTGGAGACAGTACAGAGACGTGTTAAGGGAATTCCAAAGTGCTTGAAGGGTACACAGCCTTCCAAAATCAGTCTGCAAAGGCAGCAGAGGACTGCAGAAGACTGAGAAGGACATGGTTAGGATTCAGCCGTGACTCCATGGACAGTGTAAGAACCCAAATGCCCCAAGGGATCACACCCTGATCACATAAGCCCTTCTCGGCCACACCCCATCATGGCGCTGGTTGCCCTTCTCTTCCGTACTCTCCTTCCCACCAGTGCGAATCGCACACCAATCAGCTCACCCCAAGCCCCATGCAGTATGCTAAGTAGGGATTGTATTTTAAGCCAATCAGCCTTCCCTAAAAGCCATATATATATGTGTGTGTGCCACCTAATAAACGAGCTCTCTCCGGTGGATCGTCAACTGGTGTCGACTCGTCCTTTCAGACAGGACGCTAGCTCCCGGGCCTAGACAGAGAGCTCAGCACCCAGTCTGTTCTGAGTCAGGGCGCGCTTTCTCTTTTCTAACATAATCATTTCCCTCTGACACTTGACCCCTTGCATTTGAAATAAGAGCACTCTCCTGGGCTCTACTGGTCACTACCCCACATTTCCAGGCACGTAATACTAACCAGGTTCTGAGTGGAAGACTATTTACCATCTGTGCATTTTATTTCAATAAATAATAATACCCTCCTCCAGCCTGGCATAATAAATAAATCACTGGCACCTTGTTCTTCCAGCTGCGTAAATTCTATTTTGCTTCCTCTTCGAGTGACAGAGGGTAAGAAAATACAATGCAAGTATGCCTTAATTATACTGTCAGAACGCAGTTTTCTATAGCATTTATCAGGTTTACAGGGGTGGAAGAAAACAAACATGGGGAAAAATCACATTTGCAAAGGTTTAAAGATGTGTAAAACTCATTTTTCATAAGAAACAGATGTACCGTAACTAACTAGAATGACAAGTATTCTACAGTGACAAGCCCTGACTGAACCACCAGCAAAGCCAAGTTGAAAGCTGAGGGCGACATGGACAAAAATAAAGATAAGTGGGGGCTACTAGGAGAAAACAAAGATCTGACTTCACCCATAGCCGGCAAGACTGGGCCAGGGCTTAGAACTCATTAGGTTTGCTGAAGCTGATCAGAAGCAGAGGCGGCCCCGGCAGCACAGCTGCTCAGAAGAGATGGTTCAGTCAGGCCGCTCTCCATACGGCCACCCGCGACAGTGATGCTGTCAACATGGAAATCTGGTCACGCCCTGCCTGCAGGGCCCCCCTCATCTCCATCCTTCTGACTTCATCTTCCACCCCTCTCTGCAGCTCCTCCAACCGGGCCGCCTAACACAGCTTTGTGCTCCTGCCTTAGGGCGTTTTCAGTAGCTTTCCCAGGGCCTCGGCCACAGATGCCCGCTCAGGGCTGCAGGTGAGCCCACCCTGTGAATCCGGTCTCAGCCCTGCAGCCCCCAGCATCCCCACACCCCTTACTCTGCACTCAGCACTTTGTAGCATAATATAATGGGCCTATTTATTATACTCGTATTTGTTCTTTTCTATCTTAAAAGTCATTTTTAAATTTTAAATTTTACAACTTCGATTTTTAAAAAATCTATGAAATCTAAAAAATCTACAAAAAAACTAATTTTTGTAATCAAAGTCAAACACACCAAGGTCACGAGTTTGGATCTCCGTGCTGGTCAGCTGCCAAAAAACAAAACAAAACAAATCAAAGCCAAACTTTGGTCTGTACCAAACTCAAATCACTGTGCAATTTATTTATAACTCTGAGCTCTAACTAACTGATCTAACCGGCCAGCCCCAGAGAGCAATTTATTTAAAACACCGTGGGGCGTGGGTGCCCCGAACACCCCCTCTGACCCAGAATGTCTGGGATGGGCCCAGCCATCTTCCTGGTCTTCTCTCTGTTAACAAAACACTTAGATGATGCTGACGCAGCCCGGAGCTTGAGGACTGCTGTGCACAGGGGCCCTGGGCTCGGCAGCACGGAGGTCTCGGGCTCCTGCAGGAGCAGCTTCGAGAAGCGGGGGTGGCAGAGCCTGCTTGTCCTGGACGAGGGAGAGAACGAAGGCAGACAGAGGAGGCCGAGGACGGCATTGAAATAAAGCAGGGGAGGTGTCGGGTCAAGGGAGAATCTGAGATTTTGATTTCATTGTTATTTTTTAAAGAACTGAGGTACTACTGAGCATTCACTGATAGGCTGACTCCCCAAAATGTAAAGCACAGCAGGGCAGGGCCTTTGTTTTGAGATCTGGGACTCGGGGCCAGGTCCACATCCAGGCTCCATCCCTTTCTGTGGATCAACTATTTAACTTCTCACCCCCGACTTCATGTACTGAGTGGAAATGATGATAATATAAGTACGCTAGGTTTTCTGGAAGGATTAAATTCGTGAGTATGCAGTGCCCAGCACAGAGTACGGGGTCATTACTTCTGTGCGGCATTTCCAGCCCCAGCACACCATGCTTGATACATTATTGATTGAAAAATATTACCAGCTGATTGGATGAATGAACGGATGAATGAACAAACAAATGAGCAAAGGAACGAGGAAACAGTCCGGTAAAGAGGAATCTGTTTGTTGGAACACATAATCGATTTGGGGGAGATGCTATGAGCACTGCAGGTCCTGGACCTTCCCCTCAGATGTCGTCCTGTCCTGGCTCCTCTGCTCTGCCTGTGCCTCTCCGTCTCTTTCGAGCTCCTCCACCTCCTACTGTCAGAACATCCCAGAGATTAGTCCCAGGAACCTTTGTTATTGGCCTGTGTCCTAGTAGATTCCACCATGTTTTATAGCTTTAAATACCATTCAGGGGACCCATAAACATGGATGGGGGAAATATTCTATTTTCACTAATCTCTAACTGAACGTTAGTATTTCTTTTATTCATGAATAAAGTAGCTGGTATTGCTTCGCCAATAGACAAAAGTGGCTTTGTCACCAATAGAAATTACAGTTGTTTCAGATGTCTAAAAATATCACTTATTTTTTACTACTTTGAGATTATGGTAGTTACTAGACATACCAGCTCTGTTATTTAATGTAATAATACAGGAGCATATTATACTAATGTATCACAATTTTTTCCTTCTTTTTTTAATGTATCCTAATTTTTTAATATCTAGTTACATTTTAACATGGTTTTCTTTTGTAATCTTTCGTATTTTATTTTTTACACTTAAAAGCATCATTTAGAGGAGAGGGCTGTAGGCTTGCCAGACTGCCCGAGGGGCCCGTGGTCCTTGATTTAAATGATAAGGACTAAATGTCTTTTTTTTTTTTTTTTCTTTTTAGTGTCTGGCCGGTATGAGAACCCACACCCTTGACCTTGGTGTTATCAGCACCACACTTCAACCAACTGAGCCCAGTACAAAATTTCTCTCTTCAGCTCGGACTTCACTGCAGCTCCAGCCTTGTAAATTCAGTGGCCTCCTCGACGTCCCCACTTGGGAGGCTAATGGCATCTCAGTGCTGGCAATGCCAGGCCAGCCCTGGGGCTCCTCCCGCAGACTCGCTCCTCTCCCGGTGTCCTCACGACAGCTCCCAACTGTCAAAGCCAAACACCAGGACCACGTTACTGTGCTGCACTTTCACTCACCCTCAGACTGGCATCCAAAATTCTCTAGTCAATAAGCTTCAGTAACACAAAAAGTACTCATAAGCCAGATCTTCCTCAGAAAAGGTATATAGATTTTTACCATTGAAGAAAGGGGCGCAATAGGACTGGAATAGCTAGAAAGCTCCTCTTCAGCAAATTTCCAAACCAGAAGTGTCCCTTAGTAGTTACTAGAGATTGATCTTCTCTCCCCGCCCCCAGCTGAAAATTCAGAAGTTCCTATTGCCTGTCCTTTCGAGATCTACCCTAGAGCAGGACAGATCGGGTTGGGGGACGAGTGAGAGATGGAAACAAACAAGACGACCCTTTCACAGGTTTCCCCAGCCCCAGCAGCAGGACCTGCACGTGCTCACAAGCCACAGAGCATCCTCGCTGGGGAGCTGGGAGCAAATCTGCAGCCTGGCTCTCCGTGGGACACCAGAGAGCAGGCCCGGGGCAGCACAGTGACCACCCACGGCTTACACAGTGGGTACAGAGAGTGCAATTTCCTTCCCTGAAAACAGGAAAGACACTCCAGCCTGGCAGTCCTGTTCCTGTTTTCTCCGTGGAACTCAGCGAGTACGCGGCGCGTGAAACAGCCAAAATAGCCAATGACACTATCTGCATGTTTACCCTTGAAGGTCAGTCTGGGATGGGATTAATTGTTGACAATTAGCTCTTTTGGCAAGTGTTTCTTCAGGGGAAGGAGACAAGCGTGTATTGAGTGCCCGCTGTATTCCAGGCACTCTTTGGGTGTTAACTATGCGACCTCATTTAATCCTCATAATGAAATGTGGCGGCTCTTCTAATTAATCCTGGGTGGCTTTCTCCTGGTCACTCCACCTGTCTAATCTGTCAGCTCACATTTCTAGCTCCAGTTTGGCTTCTGAGGCCACATCTGAACTAACTTGGGCCTCCTTCTTGACTTCGGTACTTGAACGCCCCTGAGAACCACAAACGCTTCACCCTGGTCTGGGCTCCTGAAAAGCCTTCCACCTGGTGTCCCAGGTCCTGTCTGACCTTTGAGGTATCCATCCTCCTCTATTCAAAACCTCCCCAGGGCTTCCCGTGGTTCTTAGAATACAATGCAGAGGCCTTAAGGGAATGCCTCGGGACTTTTGCTTATGTTCTGCTGGTCTAGCCACAAAAGAAAGCCTTGCAGGTCCAGGTTTCTTCTTACATCAGCTTCCTTCACAGCCATAGAGACATAACAGGAGATTAGTTCTTACATTTTTGCAATTTCACACTTTTTTTTTTAAAGATGACCAGTAAGGGGATCTTAACCCTTGACTTGGTGTTGTCAGCACCACACTCTCCCAAGTGAGCCAACCGGCCATCCCTACATAGGGATCCGAACCCATGGCCTTGGTGTTATCGGCCCCGCACTCTCCAAGTGAGCCACCAGCCGGCCCTTTGCAATTTCACAGTCTAAAATGAGGCCTTGGCATCTCTTTGTAGGCTCTTGTACCTGTCATGTGGCTTTCAGTTTAGTCCAAAAGACTTTAATTTGGTAGCCCTGTTTTAAGCTTTGATTTATATTCATATACATACTTTCTCCCAAACACACTCACAAATGGGATTATAGGACAGACATTGTTTTGTACTTTTTTTCATATGTATTTTGCAAAATTCTTTTATATCAGTTCTTACAGATGTGCCTTGTTCTTCTAACTGCAGTTTACTCTCTGGTGGTGTAAATGTACCATATAATTCACTATTTCCCCTGTAAGCTGCCTTAATGTTTTTCTTTTATTAATGCTATAATGAATGAATGATATAAATCTTTGTACAGGTGTGTTTAGGATTTGCATGAGTATTGATACAAGACGGAGTTCTAGAAGTGAAATGTTGGATCATATGAGTTGTACATTTTTATTTTTTTATTTTTTATTTTTTGAGTTGTGCATTTTTAAATGATCATCAGTTTGTCAGGTCCGGTTGCCCTAAACCAACTTCTAAGGCTGGAATAGGTACCACCGGGCACGTGGCCCAGTGTGGATTCCAATAGGAGAGGAAAGCTTGAAACAGCAATGCCCGGGCAGCAACTGGAGATCAAAACAGCGCTAGGACCAGAGGACGGGGCTGGAGGTGCTGATCTGGAAGCTCCCTCCCAGCTGTTGCTGTGGGCTGTGCATCTTGTAAGAACCACAACATCTGGAGGAAGAGCCACCCTCAAGGACTGGGCAGGGGGAGAGGAGTAACTTGAGCAATGAAGGGAACCAGGGCAGAGAGAATGTCCCGCTCAGGCCAGCGCCACTGGCTGTGCCAGGGGCCAGACACAGCAGGGAGCAGGCCCGATGAGGGACGACGGCACGTGGCAAGGAGAGGGGTGGAAGTGCAATCTCGGAATCTTACCAAACTCCGCGGAGAACGTGCTCGGATCTGCAGTGCAGAAACCACCTGTCTGCTGACCGTTCACCGAGAAACCCTCTAAACCAGCCCTGAGGCACGGAGGGGTTCAGGGCCCTCTGCAAGCAGCTGTCAAGAGCTTGAAGCCTGTTTTCGGAGCCGCGGTGGCCCCGGCTGGCCTCCCCAGCCCTGTGAAGGGCCTATGGGGCGTTCAGTGGCTCCTGACCTTCCCCCTGTCACACGCCAGGCCGCGCCCACCCAAGCTCCTCCTGGGCTGGGACCCACCTCAGCAGGCCTGCCAGCCGCTCCCCCGGAGCCCCTGATGGGCTCGGTCCCTTGCCGTCGCTTCGGAGTCCAGTCCCTCCGACCCGCGCTGCTTCTGGTGAATGCGGCTCGAGAGCAAAGCGGCGTGCGGGGTCGGAGTCCGGATTTCAGAGTCTCCCTGCGTGGCCTCAGCTTTTGGCTTCACACTTATGAGCCGAGTGGTGTGGGCCCCATTCCCCGACGCGCTGAGCCGTGGCTTCCTCATCGGAAAAGGAAACAACAATGTGCCTGCCCCAGGGCTGTGGAGAGGACACAGTGTGGGGATGCGGGTGGTGAGCTGGGCACAGCACGTGCCCTTCCCAGCGTGATGAAGCTCACCGCGGGCAGGCAGGGGGCAGGCCGGGGGCAGGAGGGGGACAGGCCGGGTGCAGGCCGGGGGCAGGTGGGGGACAGGCCAGGGCAGGCAGCGGGCAGGCGGGTGACAGGCCGGGTGCAGGCGGGGGACAGGCCGGGGGCAGGTGGGGGGCAGGCAGGGGACAGGTGGGGGGCAGGCAGGGGACAGGCCGGGTGCAGGCCGGGGGCAGGTGGGGGACAGGCCAGGGGCAGGTGGGGGACAGGCCGGGGGTAGGCGGGGGACAGGCCGGGGGCAGGTGGGGGGCAGGCAGGGGACAGGCTGGGTGCAGGCCGGGGGCAGGTGGGGGACAGGCCAGGGCAGGCAGCGGGCAGGCGGGTGACAGGCCGGGTGCAGGCGGGGGGCAGGCGGGGGACAGGCCGGGTGCAGGCCGGGGGCAGGTGGGGGACAGGCCAGGGGCAGGTGGGGGACAGGCCGGGGGTAGGCGGGGGACAGGCCGGGGGCAGGTGGGGGGCAGGCAGGGGACAGGCTGGGTGCAGGCCGGGGGCAGGTGGGGGACAGGCCAGGGCAGGCAGCGGGCAGGCGGGTGACAGGCCGGGTGCAGGCGGGGGGCAGGCGGGGGACAGGCCGGGGGACAGGTCAAGGGCGAGCTCGTCCAGCCTGCCTGGAGTGGGGTGGCTCTAAGGGGAACTGGGGAGCTGTCTGACCATCTGTGCTCGGCTGCCTGGTCCATGAACTGGGGACAAAGCACAGCTACAGCCATCGTGAGGATTCCGCAGGTAATGGCGTTTAGAACAGGCCCGCACACAGCACCGCAGAGGTGCCTGCTCATGTCACCGTCCTCTCTCCAGAGACAGAAGAGTGTCCATCCATAGCAGGCACTCTGTCTACTCAAAGGCCTAATGAATCATCTTTGTAAGGATTATTAGAAACTGTCTTCATTATTTTGCACAATCATTAGAAAACCTTCTTACAACAGAAGGTGGCACCACATCACACTGACGGAGAACTGGTGTCGTTCTCTGCGGAGGGAGAGGCTCTGAGAAGAAAACTGTGAAAAGCCGGGCTTAGCTTCCAAGGATTTCACAGATCATTAGAGGAAGCGAGGAAAGTAGATCATTGCTGGCAAGTGCGTTTAGCTCTGGGGACAATGGCACTCTGCTGTCTTGTTTAATCCTCACAGCCACAAGTAAGTCTCAGCCTGCAGCAGAGGAGACCAGGTTCATGGGGTGAATCCCCACAGAGGTGTCGGACTCCCCACGCCTGCTGCCCTCCCTCCAGCTGAGATAGACTTGGGTGCTCAGACCTCTGCACACGTGTAGCCTTAGCCTTTGCTCCTTCAGCTAATCTGGATTTGGCATATAGAGCTGGCACACTGCCTTGTGCATCAGTCCATTTGCTGTCACTTATAACTGAATACCTGAAAGTGGGCAATTTATAAAGAAATAAAACTTATTTCTTCCAGTTGTGGAGGCCGGGAAGTCCAGGTCTTCAGGGCACCCCTGGTGAGGGCCTTCTTGGTGAGACTCTGCAGACTCCCGGGCTGACGTGGAGTGTCCCGTGGCGAGGGCAGGGCGTGGGCAGGTTTCCACACACTTCTCCCGCTCCTCGTGAGGCCCCGTCCACTCCCCGGAGCCCATTAAACCACTGACCGACGTCCTGGGCGTTTGCACTGAGGGCTCCGCTCTCTCATGGCGCTTTTCACACACAGGTCTCAGGCCTTAGCAGGACCTCTTTGATCAAGACTATGAGATTTCTGTGCAGTGAATCTTTTGATTAATAAATTTAGAATAATTTATAACTATATTCTTATTTATAACAACAGAGACAGTGAACCCTCTGATGGTTCTTACTGGGTGCCGAATGCTGGTCTAATTGCTTTCCATGTGACTCGTGGGCACTTACAGGTAAAACAGTCCTCCCCACTGTTGCCTGATTGTTACCTGTGTCCTGTGTAAGGGACACTAGACTGCCACCCCTCCCCCACCAACAAAGTCCTGCACTTCTTTGCTGTGTTTGAAACCCCATTCCTTGAGCCAGGGATTGGGATAAGCGTGCTGAGGAGCAGGGACTGGCAGGGATTCGCCTGGAGAACAGGTTGTACTGCTCGGGCAGGGCTGTGTGGAGAATATTCCAGGGGAACAGAAGTAAGGGACGCCTCCAGAGATGCTTAAAGAGCAGGACCTCCCCTCCCTGCTCCCAAACCGCCCCCGCAGACCCCCACCCAGGCCAGGGCGACTCCATCCATCAGGGGGGGATGCTCTGTGTGACCTTTGGCAGTTTCTCTCACATTCCACATCGCACCAGCTCAGAGGTCTTTGCTTTGTTCACCTGTGACTTCCAGGTGCCTGGAATAGTGCGTGGCTCGTAACTGGCTCTCAGTGAATACCTGCTTGGGACCCGGAGATGCCAAAGGCAGACAGGAACAGTGGCCAGTCCCTCCCGGCGACGGCCCTGGGCTGGACCTGGCTGTGTGGCCCGGGCCGTGGTGTTTGGCTTCTGAGCCTCACGGGCTATTTTGGGGTGGACGAGGCAGGTGATTCACTAGTGTTCCCTGAATGCAACTCCCGCTGCAAGTGACAGCCCTTTGCAGGCGGCAGTGCTGCCTGGGGCACATCCGTCCCTCGCCAAGGCTGTGCTGGGCACAGTCTCCACGCCCTGAGCCCTTCCCCACCCGCCCCGCTCCAGGGGGCTGCAGGGGCCCAGCTGTGGCAGCTCCTTTGGGATCAGCCGAGCCCATTTGAGTCAACAAAGAGGCAGGGCCGTGCACCAAGACTCCCGCTCACTGCCTGCAACACAGGCGGGCACAGGAGCTCTGGGAAGCCTCACCCCTGCCCTGCAGAGTGACACATACCACACATGCTCGGCCGGGCCTCTCACCCACACTCCCAGCAGCTTCCATGTTTCCCTGACTCCACACCGCCTCGGATGGAGACAGGTGAAAATGCCCGTTTCACAGGCCGCAGACCCAGACTGCGGGTTATGGCACCAAGTTAAGAGCAAGTTCACATTCAGTGAACAGGTAGAAATCAGTGTCCAAGCTGATAACTTAGAAAGGATTTCTGATATCTACCCAGCACCTACTGTGCGCCGGGGCTGCTGCAGATGCTTGTGAAGCACCCACAACAAAACAGACAGCACTGCCTTGGGCAGTGAACAGCTGCCAGCCGAGCAGGGGACAGGGGCCACCAGTGCAGGAAATAAGCAGTGCACGGTTAGGTTCTATAGGGCATGAGCACTATGGGATTTTTATTCTGGAAGAAATATGATCACAAAAAATAAAAAATGTAAAGGATTCAGTAAACAAATATTTGTTCACTAAATATGGGAAGAAACAGAATCAGAGCAGACCTCAGTCTCATTTTGGTAAGTTTAAGAAAAGTGGGGTCAGTGTGCTGCCCACTGAGGGGAGGACCGTCACATTTTATCTTACGTCCATGGTGTCCCGGGCTTTAGAACAGTCACACTGAACAATGACCTGCCCAGGTGTGTGTCCCCTCCACAGCCCCACCCTCTTCTCTTCCAGGCTCACAGTGAAGAACGTGTGGTCCAGAGACACCAAGTGACCGCTCAGGCCCTGCAGATGGTCTGGCCACAGGAGGGGAGCCTGGCGTCAGCACCCTGATGCTTTGATGGTCTCCAGTCACCCCCTGCTGAAAGTCTGGCATCCCCCGGTTGGCCTGGGGCGGGTGAGGGGAGACGTTTAGCTGTGTACGGCTGCTGTCACCGCAGTACACAGTCACTCGGGAAACGATCGAGCATTTATGGTAGCAGTAGCTGACTCACTACGTGTCCTAAGTGCCAGACCCCACTCCAACTGTTTCACAAGCATCCCCATGAGATCCTTATGAAACTGTAAGAGGCCCCGAGAGGCTGCGTAAACGCTCAAGATCCCAGTCTAGAAGTGGGGGATCGGGATTAGAACCTGGCAGGCTGACTTCAGAGCTCTCAGAAGAAACCAGAACATGTACATACAAACACAGAAATGATAATACGGAGGGTCTTCAAAAAGTTCATGGTAAGATTCATATTATCTTTTAATTCCATTTTTTCATAAACTTTTTGAAGGACCTTTGTCTGTAGAGCTGACCCTGGAATAACACAGGGTTAGGGGGGCTGATCCCCCACACAGTGGAAAATCCATATAACTTTTAACTCCCCCAAAACTTAACTTCTAATAAGCTACTGTTGACTGGAAGATTTACTGTTAACATAAACAGTTGATTAACACATATTTTGTATTATATACCATATTCTTACAATTAAGTAGGGTAGAGAAAAGAAGGTGCTAAGCAAATGGTAAGGAAGAGAAAATACACATATGGCTCCACATGGCACTTATTGGAAGAATCCGCACGTGAGAGGACCCGTGCCGTTCACGCCATCTTGTTCCAGGGCCAGCTGCATTTCATATTGTCCCACATGAGAAGCTCATAATATCTGATGGAATCACTTAAAGTAAGTCAGATTACGGTTGACCTGATGTCTTTATCATGCTGTCTTACTGTCGCCCCTGCATCAGTATGTCACCTGCATGCAGTGACTTTGGCTCCATTCAGAGTTCAGCATCCGCCAACTATCTAACCAATGATTTAACACCAATTGATAATCCTTGCTCGAGGGATCTCAAAATCATGCTTTTCAAATTCTATTATACTTTATATTTGCTGCTGGCACTGTTGTGTAAGGCATAGCCACTTCTCATCAACTGGGGCTATTTGGTTACCCTGAAATGCAATTCCTCATGGACAATATAAATGCTTATTTTCCCCCTTTTAGGTTTTTTTCTAGAGTTTCCTTTTCTGGGAATCATTATGGACTCATGAATTTTCATAGATGTATCGGCGGAGCCCCAAATCTGAAAGGGCATGGCATAGTGTTCGCCTCTTCCAAAGACACTCACCCGATAGTGCAATAGGTAGAGACATTGATTTATCAGACTACCCGAGGTGCTGATGGTGGCCCGTCAGCTAGCAATCCGCACTGCCATGGGGTACATACGACAGCTACACAGTGAACAGATCAAAGGAGAGGTGTAAGTTGTTCACATGCTTATGTGTAGACCCTCACCTGACTCAGAGCCCACAGACCTGGCTGAGTAGATGAGTTAACCCCTCCTGGCACCAGAGTAGCTGACACTAGTGTTCTAACTACAGTTTCTTTTTTTTTTTTTTTTTAAAGATGACCGGTAAGGGGATCTTAACCCTTGACTTGGTGTTGTCAGCACCACACTCTCCCGAGTGAGCCACAGGCCAGCCCCTAACTACAGTTTCATGCTCATTCCTTGACTCGGGGCTCCTGTCTCCTACCGTCTTCCATTTGTCTTACAGGAGACCTTCCTTTCCTTGGGTAATACCTTGGCCAGGGGTAGTTTCCCGGGGGGAGGGGAGCTCTGGTATGCATGGGGAGGGGGATAGGCCTATGTCCAGCATTTACCTTACAATAGATGTTGTGTGTTTCACTCTGTTATGAACATCATTCTTTCCAGATCACTTTATATACTTCAGATACAACCTCAGGCAGGTTTAGAAACTTGTTCCTAGGGGCTGAGCCTGTGGCGCACTCAGGAGAGTGCGGTGCTGGGAGCACAGCGATGCTCCCCCCGCGGGTTCGGATCCTATGTGGGAATGGCCGGTGCCCTCACTGGCTGAGTGCCGGTCACGAAAAAGACAAAAAAAAAAAAAAAAACAGAAACTTGTTCCTAGCACAAGAAGTCCTAGTTGCAACCTGTCGGGTTCCTGTTGGGGGGGTGGTGTTTAGGAGCTGAGATCTGGGCGTTCAGAGCTCCTACACACCTGCTGTCTGTGCTGCCCCCAGGCCCGGCCCGGCGCACGACAGTGTCCTCGACTGGAGGTGGCTGGCAAGAGGATTGGGTGGTCTGGAACAGCCCCACAGAGGAGCTAAGACCTGAGAAATGACAGAGAACCAGTCCAGGGACCAGTCCAAGTGCAAGTGAAAATGCACTGAGGCCAGAACGAGCCCAGAGGCCAGGAAAGAGTCCAGAGGGCCAGCACGGAAGAGGAGGACAAGAGGAGGGAGTGAAGGGCATCCTGCCAAGTCCACTACTGCTTTGAGCCGTCCTGCTATAGGGAATGACATGGAAGCCTGAGTGATACCCCTTGTTCTGCAGGCTACGAGGGGGTCCCATGTGTGTGGTACAGCTCCATGGAAGTTCTTCTTTGTTCACCTTTGGTTGCTTGACAAGGCTTCCCAGAATTAACAGCATAACCTTTTGGCTTAGTACGGCTTTGGGAAATTCCCTGGAGTTTCTCAAAGGACATGTTAAAATACATCAAAATTAACTGGTTTATTTAAAGGGCATTGTCAGTGCTGAAGGTGTTTCTGATGCATGTTCCCAGTATGGGTTGGCTCCATTTAATTTTGTCATTTATCTTCCTTGTTAGTGATGTATGCATGGATCCATCGTGGCTGTGGTCGTGCTCTTGTACCTGTGGAATGAAGCTGTTACGTTAGGTTTCTATTTACCTTCCCCCAGGGAGACGGTGGGTCCGAGTGCAGTAATGTTTACAACTAATTGATCATCAACCAGTTACAGATTTCTTTGTTTCTCCCACTCCCACAGTTTCACTTGATTTGCCACATACATGTTGTTTCCCTAGTAATAATAAGAACGATGTATTGAGTTTCTGTTAGTTTGAGTAGGATCATTTAACTTTTCACTTTGTTCCTTGCACTGTTCCCAGAGTCAATTGGTAAAGAAATTAGAAAGTTTTACTATAAAGATGAATAGGTAAAATAATAAAAATATATCAAAAGGTTTTTGATATTAATAGATTTTGTTTAGATTAGTTTATAGTATAATTGTTTGTAATAGTAGTATAAAATATAATAGAACGTTATAATCAAGTTTCATTATATAAAATCGTGTTGTATATGTTGTGATTTTGGTCATAAATTAGAATAATAAATATAAACATAAGATATTAAATTGTTAAATATAAGTAAGATTTTATAAGAATTTAGAATATAAGTTTATGTGTAAGTTTAAAAGGTCAGGGCCGAGCCCGTGGCGCACTCGGTAGAGTGCTGCGTTGGGAGCGCGGCGACGCTCCCGCCGTGGGTTCGGATCCTATATGGGAATGACCAGTGCACTCACTGGCTGAGTGCCGGTCACGAAAAAACGACAAAAAAAAAAAAAAAAAAAAAAAGTTTAAAAGGTCAAGAATTGTGATTCAGACCAAAAGTCTGACGCTCTCTAATGCCAAGCATGCTGCTATTGTATAGTTTCCTGGCCACAAGCCACAGGCTTTGGGGTAAACTATTGATGCATGAGAGGGTGCTTTTATCACAGCACGAATGCTTTGGAACATTCTGATTTTTCTTTTTCTATAGAGATAAAATAATAAATGTTTTGATTAAATGATAAATCATCATGTAAAAGGTTAAGTAAAAAATATAAATAAAGCAAGATTCATGTGGTTGATGTCCACATTTGCACTAGACATCTGTGGTCCGTCTCTTTACTCGCCGATGCCACACCACCTATTCAGGTCCAACGAATCCTGCGGAGCTGGTCTCCAGCACTCCACCAACAGACAGCAGTGACACCAGGATCTCAGCACTTTGCAGTCTGTACTGGGTGCATGAATGGAAGTTACCTGGAATGACTGGTTTTTGATCAGTTTTGAATCAGGCTAATGAATGCTAACAGAGCAAACAAGTGACAAACTACAGTTAACAGAAAAACTCAAGCTGAGGTGTTCTTGCTGAGGTTTGCGTAGTTTCGTGTCTGTGATTGTGCTTATTACACTACGTATGAAGGGCATGGTCCTTTTCTGCTCATAAATTGTTTCTAGTGAAGTTCATGGAATAGAATTAAATATCAATATTCCCCAGTGTTCCCAAATAACACAGTACTTCGATTTCCAGATGTTGTACCATGTGGTTTAAGAGCCGAGACACTACCTCAAGCTCTTGCCAATATGTGAAATAACTGGGTAGAAGTGGGCGAGGCTGAGAATATGTTAGCTCAAGATGTGATGTGGGGCATTTGCTTCTAGACTTACAGCAAATTCTAAGGACAACTTACAATTGGGGTACATCTCTAAGTTCTTTAAACTTAATTTCACATTACTATTTATTTATATTAAAATAATATATACTATTCTATTTTTATATTAAAATATTTATTTATATGTATACTAGTTATTTATATTAAAATAATATAAAAATAATAAAATTTACTATAATAATAATTTTTAGAATTCTGAGCCAAGCGGTTTGACCTATTAATGAGAAGTCTGACCATTATGACAATATGTTATGTAAGAAGAAACCCTATACCAAAAATATTAATCCCCATTAATAGCAGATTTGTGTGTGTGTTGTTAAATCCATCCCAACTCTAAACTAAAATAATAAAGTTTTATGAAATCTATACTTAACCACATAGAGAGATATATGTGGGACAGTATATATCTGGAGACAAAAAACATAAGTTAACCATCTCACTGTCCACATACATAACTGATAAAAATGCTAAATGTATACATTTGCATATATAAATATCTTTTTGTGACTTTATTTCTATATAATTTTAAACTCAATAATAATACAAAAACTTCCATAACAGTTTCAGCACTAACATAGCGCCTCATTTCCTTTATTTATTCTCTCATATTCACATATATTTTGCATTCATTTTTTTTTTAACTGAATCATTTGGGAGTAAATCACAAACTACATACTTCTTTATTCCTAAACACTCAAATGTGTATTTCCTAAGGACATTCTCTTACATAATCACAGTACAATTATCAAGCTCAGGAAATTTAATATTAATGCATTACTATTACCAAAATTCAAATTTGGTCAATTGTCCCTACATTGTGTTTTATAACAAACATTTCCTTTGGTCCACGACCTCCTATAGGAAGACGCATTGAATTTGTCATGTTCCTTTAGTATCCTGTATGGAATGGTCTTTCTACCTTCTTTATCTTTCATGACCTTTTGAAGAATACAGGCTGATTATTTTATAAAAGATTCCTCAGTTGGGCCCACTGTCTCTTTATGATTAGATGCAGGCTATGCATTTTTTGCAGGAATAACAAAGTTATGTTGTGTCCTTCTCAGTGCTTCATATCAGGAGTGTCACTTTGTCCCATTTTGGGTGAACATTTGGTTGAGGTGGTGTCTTCCAGGTTTCCCCATTATAAAGTTTCCATTATTCCTATTCTTTGATTAATATGTAATTTGTGAGGAGACACTTAGAATCTATGCAAATGTCCTTGTCTCATTAAATTTTTTCAGATGCTAGTTTTAGCATCCATTCCTGATTCTTGCCACGATGGTTACAAAATGATGAAGAAAATATTGGACTGTTCTCTTTTCCAAGGATGCCAATATTTTTCCAGCAGCAGCCTTATTTTGCTGGCCATCCAAAACCATCCGCCATTCCATCATGAACTGTGTCCTGTTTTTTCATCCACAAAAAGAGACAAAGTGTTTCCCACAAGAGAATGACCAGCACTGAGGTGCTCAGAAAATGAAGCCTAAAGTATTCAAATCTTGGGCTGGGTCCATGGCACTTTAAGTTACACAAGATCAACTCCACTGATCACACCAGAGAGACGCAGTTGGCATCACTGCAAACCCTTGTTACAGGTAAGAATTGGGGAAAATTTACACGCAGACCCAGCCCAGTGCGAAACGTTTCTGCTGTCCACTCACATGGCAGTCTTTTTCCCTGAACATTGCAGGCAGATACCAATACTATGAAAAAGGAAGACTTTTATCTCTGGAAATCTCATTTTCCCAGACTCAAGAATAGGCTTCCTGGAAGACGTTGCCATTACCGTAACCCATATCAACGTTTGTTCTTCCCTCTGTTATTTAACCTTATCCTACTAGATGTCATGGGAACATACTACCCTACTAGACACTCACTGAACCCCAGGAGGTCAACTCTGGGTTGTCAAGAACCTGCTTCAAAAGGCCGGCTGCTGGCAGGTCTCTCCTGGAGCCTCGCGCACATGGCTGCGCACACATGGTGCTAAACACTTTCCAGGCGGCACTTCATTTAGTCCTCGTGGCAGACTCATACCATAGATGCAACTATAACCTCATTTCACAGGTAACAAACAATTACAGGGGTTACTGGTAAGTAACTTGCCTGCCAGCTCAGCGGTGCAGAGGTAAAGCCTGGACTGGAAGCTGGTCTGAATTCAGAGCCTGTGCTCTAAACGTCTGCGTTGTACTCACCTAATACAAACCCATAGATGTGCTCAGCAGAGCCAGGAGCAGGGTGAGCGGGGCAAGGCGCCTAGGGTGCAGAAGGAGGTACCGACTCTCACGTGTGGGCCCTGCACTCGACCTGGACAGTGAGTGCCCCTTAAATTGTGCACCCCAGGCTCTTTGCTAACTTCACCCTAGCCCCCGCCCTGGTTCTGGAGGAGAGCTGGTGAGTGCAAACTTGTGCTCCCTAACGACTTGTTCTGGAATGCACACATACTCCCTGGCACGCATGGGAATGTAGGGATTTCCATTTTCTTCCTTTGTGTACCGTTGGCCAATGGACAGCTATTCAGCCTGGAGTCGCTGTGTTCCAAGCACTCTGCTAAGCACCGGGGAGAGCAGAGACAAGGCGGGTACAATGCCTGCCTCCCGCAGCTCGCAGTTCCAAGCGTTCATTTCAGTGGAGCCAATGTGGCAGGCCAACACTTGTGCCTCCTTACGAGTCACCTCAGCTAAGCATGGGCAGAGTCTTTGAGGATTTCAAAGTGCACTGATGAATTAAACTCTGCTTTCCTGCCTTTGCCCTGCTTGTGGTTTGCTTTCCCCACTAAGCACAGTGAGCGCTTTGGGAAACTAAGTCAGTGGTGCTACCCTGGGCTTGCTTGCTTTCCAGAGCACAGCTTCGACAGGACTGGGTTTCAGAGGCCTGGGCTCTAATTATGGCTTTGCCACGTACTTATACTCCTGGAAAAGTCACTTAGTCTCCTTGAGCCTCATGTGTTTCATCTGTGAAATGGAGATATTGATATATCACGTGAAGAGTTGCTGTACAGATGAGATGAAAACAACGTAAGTTTCTAACACATATGTGGTAGGGCTCAGCAGACACGGTTCTCTTCCCTTCTTTCTTTATTGCTCTGCCCTTGCTGTCAAGATCATCCTTCCCAGGTGTCTTGCTGAAAGTTTTTACTTTCGTTTGGGTTCAAAGGATTCGTTGGTAAAAGAAACTGCTCATCACACTAATAAGCCAGTTTATGATATTTACTAAGATACAGCAAGAAAGCAAAGAAAGTGAGATTGTTCAGGCATATTTTAAAAAGGAGAAAAATAATTAAATAGTGTTTACATCACCATGTTGGGGAAACACCTATATCCAGATCCAAGCAGTGCTGGGAAGTCCCATGAACAGCGACCTAGAGTCCCAGCTGGGATCGTCCCAGGCAGTGCACCCACCTCACAGGTGAGACTGCAGAGAGTGGTTTGGGGAAATCCTGCTCATATCACCCAGCGCAGATGGATAACATGGGCCTGTGTGCAAACATGCAGCTGCGGTTATTTTATTAACACTTAGATCTTTTCTCACAAGTATTCAGGATGTTCTTCAGCCTTGAGAACTGGCCAGGTTCCAGAGGTCCAAGACACTTCAGGACTTACTTTCCTTCTTATCTGACGGGTACCAGGCACCCATCCCGCAGGCCTGCTCACAGTTTCTGAGAGCCTGGCACGGCCTACGCAGGGTCATTTTTCAGTCAGAGGCCTAGCAATGCCTCTGAAGCCTGAACAAGACTATAAACCTTAATTTCCCCAACACCAGGATTCCAATTAAAGTTATTCGGACAGCCAAATAATTCTTTAATCACAGACAGGCATTATCCAGGTGGCAGATTCCATGGCCAGTCTTTGGCTGACGTAAGTGCTCGGACGGGCCTTTCCTAGGACCTAGTGTATAAGTGGGAGTGCTGAAAAGAAAAACCTAACTGCAAAGAAAATGTTGCTGGAAAAAGAGACCTCAAAGTATTTCCTATGTCAAATACACATGTTTTTATTGCTTTTTTCCTCTTGGATGATCCAAATAAGTGAAGTTGCCTAATCAGATTAGGCCTTGAAAACTTCCCAGGACTAGATTTTATTATTATTAATATTAATGTTATTTGATTTGCTTATTAAACTATTCAAGATGTATAGACAAATGTTAATCTGCAATACATGAAATGTTCTTCAGAGAGGAGGACAGCAGAGGGCAGATAAAAATCAATCCATTACCCATAGTGTTACTTTTTCTACTTTCATATTTTTAATAAATATGGAAGGTTTTTGGTTTTGGTTTTCTTTAATGAGTTTGTACATAGCCCGTCCATGGGTTCTCAGTCTTTGTAAACCAACTCTTGGAGGACAGAATAAGATACAAGAATCATTTGACAAAAAGTCCATGATTTGGGTACTACACAATGATTTTAAAGTTTAAAATTGAATTTGAGGGACAATACGATGGAAATAGCTCACAGGGGTTAAGAGTCAAGTATCTTAGTTCTTAGCACAAGGTATTCCTTACAAATAATGACTTTTCATGATTGAAGAATTATTTATAGTCTTGTAAAGTTGAAAGGGCCTTTTATATCATTTTCTGATCAAAATTTCTATTTCCAAATTGCGCAAAATGAGTCGCAGCTTGTATCCAGATACCACCATTGAAAGTGATAGCCTCATAAACCAAATTAATTCTGGTGCTGTAAGGGAAGAGTATGAATTTTCATTAATTCTAAATGTTCCTTAAATATAGTCTTCAGGGATGGCTCGTTAGCTAATAACACCAAGGTCAAGGGTGCAGATCCCCACACTGATGAGCTGCCAAAAAAGAAAAAATTCTAATATAGTCTTCGGATACATACCATTTTAAATTAAAACTTCTCAGGATATGACACTGTTTGGGCATTTTAGTATCATGGTTGTATATGCAATTTATCCTAATTAGGTTTCAATTTTTTCTAAAAGGCTGGTGTGGTCAGAGGATGGAAGAGGGGGTCACTACATCTTTTAATCAACGCTGTACAGTGCTCTCGCTTGCACAACGTCACGCCCTCGGATATGCTTGCACTCTTTTCAAATATTTGGCTATAGCCAAGGGGAAGAAAACACATTGGTTTGCTGCACTTTAAAAGGTTCCTATAACCATATCTGCAAGAATGTGAGGCATTTGAGTCAAGTTTCTGCAATAGCAAACATAAATGGTAACATGAAGATTTTTGTATTTTCCTCCAGAAAATAAGGATCATCCTTAAATTGACTCAAGTTCGTAAAGTTCAAAATATCGGGTTGCAGCAACTGGTTTCTTCCAACAATTTCACAGTGAAAGTTGTCCACATATCTGCTTTCTATTTATCTGTACCTCTCGATCACTCCCAACTGGACGTTTTGCCTTTGGTAACACAGTGACGACTAATTATGCATTTTGCAATTACAGGGACGAACTAATAAAAATTCCCAAGTCTTATCAGTCAGAGGCACTAAAGAGCTAAAGCATAAAGAATGTTTGGATGGTGTTGAATTATGTCAGGCACTATTTCGTGTGGGTTTTTTTCCCATTTGTTTTCAAGTGTGCAAGTATTAACCCGTTTTATCATCTTAGCAATCCTTTAAAATGGGTGCTGTTATCTCCATTTTATAGTTGAAGATTCTGAAGCACAGACAGCACAGCTACTTGCCCAAATTCATATGACTCGTAATCAGAGAGCAGCACAGTTTTCCGTAAAGGGCCAGGTAGTGAACACTTTGGTCCCTGAGCCATGCAGTCTTCATCAGCTCTGCCCTGTGGTGCTGGCAGCCACAGACAACACCTGAATGAATGGGCCATCAGGTAGAGGCAGGATCTGAACCCACACAGTACGTTGCTGTGAGCCCTCAGCCGTCATATATATATCTGCAGTCTATATCATGATAAGCAAATCATGCTCTTTATAGAAACTCAACAAAGTATAAATAGGAAAGTAGCAACCACCCACAAAAACCACAACCCAAAAATAACCACTAGTGATAGTTGGTATTTTTTTTCCATTCTTTTGCTAGTGTTTTGCAGTATTCAATTTTTTAATTCTAGTTTCTCACTTATTTTCAGTGTTTCCACAGAAGCCACACTGTTACAATTATCAGATACCTAGTAGTTCCTTTTAAATGTACTAGGGGAGGGCCGGCCCGTGGCTCACTTGGGAGAGTGCGGTGCTGGTGGCACCAAGGCCACGGGTTCGGATCCCACATAGGGATGGCCAGTTGGCTCACTGGTTGAGCGTGGTGCTGACAACACCAAGTCAAGGGTTAGGATCCCCTTACCGGTCATCTTTTTAAAAAAATTAATAAATAAATAAAATAAAATAAATGTACTAGGGGAAAATGCCTATTTTGAAAGAATCCCAGAGCCAATACTTTCCTAAAGTAAAGAATCCTTTCATTAAGTGAACAGTCTATCACCTCTCGTTTATCTGCCATGTATCTGCATTTCTGTGAGTTGGGTTTCTGAAAGCAACCTAGTCTAAAGCAGGGATGAAGTGAAAAGACTTTGGAGTGAACTAGACCTGAATATGACACTTCTCATTGTCCCTTTATTAGCTAAATGACTCTGAACTGGTTCATCTCCCCACATCTCAGTTTGCCCGAGTGGAATACGGAGTTGTTCTGGAAATAAGCCGAGACCATCATTTATCTCATACATACCTGGCACAGAGTAAGGGATCACTTTGAAACAGAGTAAGGCCAGGCCTGTGAACCAAGCTGACTCCATTTTTCCTGCAGAGGACACTTTGTTACTTTTCCACTCCTCAGTCATGAGACCCCTCAGGGCAAATGATTACCCCAGGGGCTGCCCTGACAAAACAGACTGAGATAAGAGAGGAAACATATTTACTGAGTTGCAAAACCCCTCCCCAAGGCTTGTTTACTATAATTGTAGAAGTTACAGATTAACCGTAAGATCCCTTTAGGAATTCCCACCTGCGCCCAAAGCACCAAGGTGACTGCTGCAATGACTCTCCTGGGGTGACAATGATGAACACCACTGCCATTTTGGACCTACTGAGCATGCGCCCATGCTGCAACCAGGAAGAACAGAACGGACCACCTCCAGTGACGCTGGCCTGTACCCCTTAACTCCTTTCCCTATAAAAGACTGAACAGCTCCCCTGGAGGGGCCAGCTTTACTGTTGCTACCCCCCTTATGCATAAGTCTATCTCTTTTAATAAAGCGTTGCTGCTTTACTGTTGGGCACATTGTTTATTTCTATGACTTTGGAATCCAAGAGACTAATTTAATCACTGGCAAAAACTGGAAAGCTTTGGACACCAGAGAAGACTCCAGCTGCAAGAGGCAAGTGGCCACTGGGACTATTCTGCTCCCGTGTCTCTGCTGCTGGTAGGTCTCTCCCGGAGTCCCTGGCCTACATTCTGACAAGGCGATGCTTTATTCTCTTTACCTTTCTCTGGTTTTCCGAGCCCTCTTCTGCTGTTTGTTTGGATCGTATCGACTGCTGTGTAGGTGCACCCTAGAGGGCTCCCAGCTATGCTTTGTTTCTCTGATTTAAATCTAGTGGGTACTTTTCTTCTTTATGCCGACAACAGTGGGGAGAACTGCTCTTATCAATTACTGTCAGTGGAACAGATTGGCCCCGCTGATTGGGACCAGGCTAAACTGGACCCCACTGCTCCTCTTTTCTCTTTGTTTGTTTACTCGGTTAAACATTTAATTGAGTAACCGGAAATCTGAATAAATCTTCCAATCCTTGCACCAACTTTTGGACTTTCAGGTCATAGGTTTGATGCGAGAGGGCAGCCGAGCCTGGCCTGTCGGTAACAACTTGATGGCAGTGGGCACTTGTGCTTCCTGCCAACCCCCAGCACCGCCACTCCTAGTCTCCTACACCACACACAGAAGTTTCATTAAGGAACTATAACGTGTCATTTTCTGTTTTATGTGCTACGAGAGCTTTCTCCCCAGGTGTGAAAATGGAAAGCCAACAAAGGCGATAATGGGAAAGATTAATGGAGTGGGCGGGCCAGAACTAGAAGCTTCCACTCCTCCACCCCGCCCCAGCTGCCCCTCCTGCCCTACCTGCCCCTCCAGCCCCACCTGCCCCACCCCCACCAAGAGTCAGCCCAAGTCACTGAGGAGACTACAGGATTGTAGAAGCTGCCAGACCAAAGCAGTGCCCAGGTCCCTACAACAGCAGGTGGCATTCTGAAACCAGCAGAGGCTGTGTTCGTTCTCCCAGGCACGGAGGAGCTCGAGGCCGGACATCTGAGAAGAATCCGGAGCCCAGCAGCAGCAGCAGGAGCAGCAGCAGGAGCAGCAGCAGTAGCAGCAGCAGCAGCAGTAGCAGCAGGAGCAGCAGCAGCAGCATGGAACTGCAGCGCACAGCGGCCCGCGGCGCCGAGCACAGCAACGCAGCCTTCCAGGTGAGCAGCAGCAGCATCTTCTGTTTAAGACCGAGTAAGAGGAAACAACGTGTTTTTCTTACCCTCCTGGCAAATTTCTTAACTAAAGCCCTGGGATTGTTGAGACACAGTAAGATTTTGAATGGCACACTCCAAGCCCATTATTTTTTTCTTCTTGAGCACTTTTGAGTTGACAAACCTGAAAGGTCTCTTTTAGCTGGATGTGTTTTGATCCCAACTTGCCTGTCACTGAGAAACAGGACTGCCTCCTCCTGCTGCTTTTATTTTCCCTCCTTGGGCTCATAGCAGGTATTTACCTGTAGGCACCTTTGCAAAGAGCTGTGAGAAGGAAAGAATGGGGGGAATTCATCTTGTGGACAAAATTAGCACCTCAGGTTTCCTTTCTCTTACACCAGGGCCCTCAGCCCCTTAGATGGCGGCCCAGTACCTGCCCCAGAGCAGCTGGGTCGCAAACCAGTCTTGTCATCAGCCAAAACTCCCTGAGCGGATGGTGCTGCTCAGCTCAGGGCTGGGTGCTGTAGAGCCTGGAGGGTGGCCTGTCACAAACACCGGGCTATTCTCCTGACATGACAGTCAGCATGGGAGTTCTGGAGAAGGTACAAAGCCACATGAGCAGGTGTGAGCAGGTGTGAGCAGGCCCTTGGCCCTTCATGGTCACCACATGGGCAAATCAAAACTTTTAGGTGCTAGCAAAGAAAGGAAAGAGCAAGGTAAAAGGGCTTTGACATGAGTCCTGTTTTCCCCACGAATTACCGTAACTTCCCTGAGCCTCAGTTTGCTTATCTGTACAATGGTCACAGTGATGCTAATATCATAGGCTCTAAGTGTCGGAGAGAAAAAACTTCCTCTACCCTCTTCTATTCAGTCCCTGAGGCCTGAAAATTAAAATGGCAAAAGACAGATTAACAGAAGGAAAGGCATCCAAATTTTATTAATATTTTAAATTTCACATGTGTGAGGGCTTCACAGAAAAGAGGTGGAAAATCCAAAGAAGAGGTCAGACTCTGGAGCTTATAAACCATTTTAACAAAGGGCAACACGTTATAGAGAAGTGACTAGACAAAAGAAAGGGGGGTTGGGCTTTTGGGCCAATAAATTGTGGAAAGGTGACTGGAAAGTCCATGGTCACTATGGAACTGGTGGAAGGCAGGGCTGCATCATTAAGGTCATCAGGTTGCTCTTTTCTTCCTTGTGTGGGAGAGGGGAACACCTGTGCAAGGAGACTTTATTCCCTGCTTTTAGGAGGATGGGGGGAGAGCAGAGAGCTTTTTCTCTATTGTCTTCAGTTCAAAGTTTCCTTATGCCAAAGTGCATATTTTGGGGGTAGCATACCCTGATCTTCTCTATAAGGGTCAATAAAGGAAAAGGCACAAAGCACAGGGCCATTATACTCCCAGAGAAGGGAATGGATGGCATGGGATGAAGTCAAAGAGAGTAAGGCAGTGAGGATAGGTGTCTGCGATGCAGAAGGGCCCAGGTCATCACAGCTGCCGCTCACAAACGTCAGGAGGACACACGGCGGCAGCCCTGCTTTCTGTCTATCACTCTCTTCCGTGGAAACAGCATCCCCAGGCCTGATCAGGGCATCTCCTGCCCAGCAAAGCACCATACCAGTAACACCAACACCAACGCATGCTGACCAGATTATCTCTTCCAATGCTTGCTTTTCAACAAGAATTTCTGGAGATACGTATTTATTTAGCAGAATCACTAACCATCCCCTAGATATAGCCACTGCTGAGAAGGGATACCAACCGAGAAAGAATAATACACCTTTGTTGCCCTCGAGGAGCAGGACAGGCAGAAGCAAGCAAGCGATTACAATATAATGTAATGTAAAACAATACTGGAGGTTTGCACAAAGTGCACTGTAAATAAATGTATAGCTGGAGCTGGGCCGACTGGGGAGTCCATGGCAGCATCACAGAGAGAGAGAGAACGTCAGTGAAGCCTTAACAGATGGGCAGGGGTTTTCCAGCCAAGGCAGGAGCGGGAGCGGGCAGAGCACTGCAAGCAAAGAGAACCGTGTGCGCACGGGCCCAGCGGCCTGGGAGAGAAGGGTGCATGGGGGTCTGGGACAGAGGTGGGGAACAGGGTGAAGGAACGGGCAGGCCGGCACCAGGTCCCCAGCCTTTGTGTGTGCTAAGGCATCTGAGAAGGAATCGCTCAAAATTGACATGACCAATTTTTCTTAAGATCACTCTGGTGCCCTATTGACAATGGATGAAAGTGGCACACAGTCAGGAGGTTGGGACAGTAACGCGTACCAGCAAGAGGACACAGACACTGGGTGGAGGCACCAGGACTGATGAGAGGCCCCTCCACGGAGGAAATGTGGGAGTCCCGGCGAGGGTGTAAGAGCTGCTCTGGGTCTGAAGCTTTGTTTTCTCCTCTGTAAGACAGCACAATCATGGTACCTATCCTGGGACTGTTGAGAGAATTAAGTGAGCGGATCATAGATGTAAAAACGTGTGCAACGTAGATACATAAATACTTAAGAAAAGCAGTGCCTGGCACATAGTGTGAACATCATAATAGTAGCTTCTGCTGCAGCGGCAGGTTAAGGAGAGTGAACACTCAGCATTTCTGACTTGGATGTCAATCTGGACATGAAAACTGGAACTCCAGGGGTAAGTCTGAAGCAAGGAAGAGAAGGGGTGCATCTGACTCTGCTGGTTGAAATTAAGATGAAGGTGGAGATGAAGTAGGAAGCCCATAGGATACACTCACCTGGGGCTTAGAGGAGGACACACATTTGGGGGCTGTTAGCAGAGAGTCCAGTGAGGGCATAGATAAGGCCGCCTTGGGGGGAAACCTGGGAAACGCTGGTATTTAACGGCCACAGGGAGCGATAAGGAGCAGGGCCAGGAGGGAAGGCCTGGAGAATCCAAGAGAAAAGAGAACTACAAGGTCAACAGGAAGGACTCCTGTGGGACACAGGAGCCATGGAACGAGCCCGCAGGCCCATCTGATTGGCCAGCTGGGAGGTTGCTCGTGACGCCAGGGTCAGGGGAGGAGGGGAGTTTGAGTTGTGCGTGGGAGTTAGACCAGGAGAAATGAAGGCAGGATGAATGTCCTTCTGGCAGGGGCAGGGGTTGAGGACAGGTAGGGAGAGAGGCTCAGGGGAGGTGGGGGGTGCTTTTTATTTTTAAAAATAAATTATTGTGAAGTATACAGAAAAATACATAAAACCAAATATAGAACTTATTGTAAAGTGAACTGCCACCCAGGTCAAGAAACAGAGCATTGCCGTCCCGCAGAAGCCCCAGCCATACACATCTGTCATGTACACCCCCCTGCCCCAGGGTAACCCCAACCAGGGGTAACCACTGTCCCAACCGCATGGTAATTGCTTCCTTGCTTTTCTTACTTTATACCTTAACGTCTAAATATGAATCCCCAAGCAGCACTTTTGTCTGCCACCCCCCCTCTTTTTTTTTGGCAGCTGGCCAGTGCTGGATCCGATGCCTTTGACCTTGGTGTTATTAACACCTAACCAGCTGAGCTGACTGGCCAGCCCCTGCTTTTGAACTTTATATAAATAGGGACATACAAAACGTATTCTTTGCTTATTTTAAAACTTTTATGCGGAATTGAGCAGGATGAATTCTTTTGTATCTGGCTTCTTCTGCTGGGCTTTCTATTTGTAAGATTCGGCGTATGTAGTACTGCGTGTGACTGCAGTCTGTCCCCTCGCACGGGCATCACCACATGAACACGAGTGCATTTCGGAAAGCTCCTGGAAAACAGAATCGAAAGATAATGTGCACCTTTCCATGAACTTTTCTAAGTTCCCTCACATTCCACGATTGATACATTTTACTGTTAGTGGACATGGGTATAAAGTTTGGTGTTTTGGGAGCTTCTACAAACAATGCAGCTAAGAACGCTCTTGCAACATGCCTCCTGGAGCATCCGTAACAAATTTACTCTGGGATTGTATTTAGGAATGGAATTGCTAGATCATCACAATATATGTGTACATACACACACACATGTATATACACATAGACATGTATATACACACACACATATATACACACATATACATACACACACATATATACACACACACTTGTATATACACATACACATAGACATGCATATCCATACACATAGACATGTATTCACATACACAGACATATACATACATGCACACACACACACATATACACATACACAGACATACATACACGCACATATATACACACACATATATACACATACACATAGACATGTATATACATACACACACACACACACATATATTTTCAACTTTACTAATCTAGTAAAGTTGTCAAACTGGTTTCTTAAATAATTTCACCAGCTTACACTCCCACCAGCTGAGTGTCTCTCCTCCATATCTTCACCAATGTTCAACTGGTTTTGGTTTTTGTTTTCGCGGCTGGTGGGTACAGGGATCAAAACCTGGACCGTGATGTTATCAGCACCACACTCTGACCACCTGAGCTAACTGGCCAGCCTCCCTCAACCTGCTTTTTAATTTCAGCCATTCCTGTTAAGTAGCAGTATATAATTGAGGTTTAATTTAAATTTTCCTATGTTATTGGTCATTACATGCCAACTTTATGAAATACCAGTTCAAGCTTCTTGCCCATTTTCTCTATTGGATTTTGCCTTTTATTAATTTGAAAGAGTTCTTTAAATGTTCTGGTTACAAGCCCTTTGCTAGTTATGATTTGTAAATGTCACCTGTCACTCTCAAGCTGTCTTTCACTGTTTAAGGGTACGTTTTGATGAACAAGCCAGTCATATTGTGGTCCCATTTACCAGTTGTTTCTCTTTCCTATCTTGTTTTAGAAAACTTTTCGTACCTTGCAAAATCATGAAGACACCCTCCCATATTTTCTAAAAGCTCGTTCTTTCACACTGAGGGTCTCTAGTAACCCTGAAACTGAGTTTAATGTGTAGTGCAAGATGGGAGTCAAGTTTTTTGGTTTTCCACATGAACATCCAATTATTTCAGCATCACCTTTTTAAAAAGACCGTCTTTTTCCCACTCAACAAATACATTTGTCAAGTGTCCATATTCGGGGGAAGGCTTTTGGGAACAGAGCAACCGAAAGATTATTCCAAACTGAAAGGAGGTAGGGAAGGGAGAAAAGAAGAAGAGATCAAAGCTGACAGCAGGAGAGTCACAGAAAGCTCAGGATTTCTAAAGGTGAACACTCAGGCAGGTTTTTTTTTTGTTTTTTGTTTTTTTTTTTTCTTTATTAAAATACTGAGTTTATTTCACATGTATATTTTTGTCTCCCCACCATCTGCATGTCTGACCACTACTACTATGTCCTATCCTAACAGTGCATACGTACTTAAATCCAAGCCAAGGGTGGAGTTCCATCTCAAAAACTAAACAGGCATTTCAGACAACACATTCTTGGCAGTGGAATCTGGATAACATTTATCAAACACGATAGCAAAAGTTCTCACTCTGCATTATAAAGGGGGCAGCCAAATATCAACTGTTACGGAAATGAAGACTGAAAATTTTAACAAATTGTTTAAACTATTTTCTTAAAGAGACTTCCTCCACTCAGGCAGGGTTTTGAAAGAACACTTTTATTAAAGTGTGTCCCTGAGTGCCCCACCTCACGTTTCCTCCTCCCCGTGAATAAAGCAGCGATGTTGCCCCAGGTGGCCCCAGTGGCAGAGTCTGTGCTTGCTCAGAAGTCAGTTGGGTGGGACCTGCTTACAAAAGACTTGCGACAGGACTAGACTGGGGAAATGGGCCTTCACTCTGCACAATCACGGAGGAATTGCCTTGGTGAACCAGCCAGGCAGGTTTGGAGAGTTCATTAAATGGAGGTCAAAATTTGGGAGGTAAGAGAGGTGTAAATCCCAGTAGGGATCACAACCTGCTGGAACACTGGCACAGCCTTCTCTGCCAGATACTTTGAATACAAATGTTCTGAGGTTGGAAGTAATTATGCAAAGTAAAGAGGAAGAGTATTGTTTCTCCTTAACGCCCAGTGTGGGAGGTCAACATGAACCACACTCAAGTTATTGAGTAGTCTTTCACGTAACCCAGGACAAGCTTGGCTCCTACATGCTGAGTTTCTCCCCCAGGACTGAACACAGAAAACACATGACAATACCTTGCTTTTGTGAAGCAATTGAACAAAACTCCCTACCCTTTCCTCAAATTTGAACTTTTCTTGTTTGTTTTTTGGGTGGTTCAGGGATCTAAACCCATGACCTTGGTACTGTATGGCTGAGCTCTAAGCATGTGAGCTAACCATTCAGCTCTCTTTCCTCAAATTTGCATGCTTGTACCTAGACTTATTTCTAGTGGAAAACAGCGGAGCTGACTATAGCCCAAGTGACTTCTTTGACATTTCAGAAGGAAAGGATTTAGGGATTTAGTTTTTTCCTCATTCAAACATTCCTGAAATGGTTCCTGTTAAAAACGAGGAGCTACCTACTCCTTAGTGGTTGAGGCATTGGAAAGTAAACAGGAAATCATTAATAATGTGGATAGATGAAGATACGTTTTTGCTGAGGACTAAGGCAGAACGGTCTAATAAATATGTAGCACAGGCACGTATGTAATTTAAAATTTTTCTAAAAGCCTATTAAAAATGTAAAATGAAACAAGTGTAACTAATTTTCACTATATTTTAACCTAATATACTAGAATATTTTACATTCTTTGAAATATTTTACATTCTTTGTTTGAAATCAATATGAAATCAATTTTACATTCTTTGTTACAAAATCTTTGAAATCCAGGGTTTATTTTACATTTATAGTTTATGTCAACTCTAATGCTAAATATTTATCAGAAATACTTACTCTTTTAGATCTTATAAAACTTATAGTTGAAAACGGTAGATTTGTAACCAAACTGTTAAAATTAAATTCAGGTCCTCAGTTACACCAGTCATATTTCAAGTACTCAGTCATATTTCAAGTACTTGTGGCTGGTGTATTGGATGGTTCCAATAGGTACACATGTTTTGGTTTTGGAGTTTACCAAACAAACAAAATATCTGACTATCCCTGCCTTTTAAAAAGAACCTGACTACTAAGTTTATGTCACAAAATTAAAAGTGAAGTAACAACCTTAGATATATTTCTGTAAGACCAGTAGTAATATTCCCTCTTTCACTTTTTTTTTTTTTTTTTTCCTCCTTGGTCCCTTTTTTTTTCTCAACTTTGTTGGAAGTTTTGTGTTTACTGATTCAATCTCCTTACTTGTTATAGATCTGTTAAGATTTTCTATTTCTCGAGTCAGCTTAGGTAATTTATGTATTTTTAGGAATCTGTCCGTTTTCCCTAGGTTATCTAATTTTTGGAGTACAATGATTTATAGTATTCTCTTAATGTCCTTTTTATTTTTATAAGATTGGTAATAATGGCCTCTTACATTTCTGGGTTTTAGTTATTTGTATCTTTTTTTCTTTGTCAATATAGCTAAAGATTTGTCAATATTGTTCTTTTCAAAGAACCAACTTTTGGTTTTATTGATTCTCTCACTTTTCTAGTCTCTATTTCATTTATCTCTAATCTTTATTATTTTCTTCTTTAGGTTAAGTTTGCTGATCTTTTTCTAGTTTCTTACAGTGGAAGGTCAGGTTGTTGATTTGAGATCTTTCTTCTTTGTTAACCTACAGAAATACAGCTATAACTTTCCCTCTAAGCACTGCTTTAGCTGCATCCCATACACTTCAGTATGTTATGTTTTTATTTGCACTTTTTTTTTTTTTTTTTTGGCAGCTGGCCAGAATAGGGATCCAAACTCTTGACTTTGGTGTTATCAGCACCACATTCTACCAAGCGAGCCAAGCAGCTGGACTTCATTTTCACTTTTATCAAATTATTTTCTAATATCTCATATGATTTATTCTATAATCCAATGGTCATTTAGAAGTGTTTAATTTCCACATAGTTTGCAAATTTCTCCATATTTCCTTCTGTTATTTATTTCTAATTTGATTTTATTGTGGTTGGAGAAGATTCTTCACAAGGGTACATCAGAAAAAATTGGTGAAAAATACAATTAAAAGATAATATGAAAGAGGTTTTTTGGCTCATGATTCTGGAACAGCTGCATCTGGCACAGGGCTCTGGCTGCTTCTACTTATGGCAGGCAGTCAGTGGGTGCAGTCAGGGGAGGTGCCAGGCTCCTTCAACAACTAGCTCTTGCAGGAACTAATGGAGTGAGAACTCACTCACTACCCTCTACCCCAGGGAGGGCATTAATCTACTCATGAGGGATCCACCCCATGGCCCAAACATCTCCCAGTGCTACCACATTGGGGACCAGAATTCAATTTGAGCTTTGGGGGAACAAACATATCTAAACCGTGTCAGTCTCCCTCTTCATGTTGTACAGTACTATGGGTTTTGCCAAATGCATAATGTCATGTATTCACCATTACAGTATCATACAGAATAGTCTCAGTGCCCTAAAAATACTTTGTGCTCTACCTATTCGTCCCTCCCTCCCTTCTGCCCTGAGACTCTGGAAGTCACTGATTTCTTTTTTTCCCCATTACCTCAAATATTTATCATTTCTTTGCATTGAGAACATTCAAAATCCTCTCTTCTAGCTAATTAAAACTATATAATACCTCTTATGGCTCGCTGACAAAACAGACAAACAAAAAACTATACAATAAACTTTTGTTAATTATAATCTCCCTACAGTGCTACAGAACACTAGATATTATTCCTCCTATCTAGCTGTGCTTTGTATCTACTAACCAACATCTCAGTCTCTCCCCCTCCCCCTGACCCATTCCAGCCTCTGGTAACCACCATTCTACTTTCTTCTGTGTGATCAACTTTCTCAGCTTCCACGTATGAGTGAGAACATGCAGTATTTCTCTTTCTGTTTCTGGCTTCTTTCACTTAACATAATGTCCTTCAAGCTCATTTATATTGCTGCAAAGACCTTTGTCACTTTTTTAGGATACTTTTTCAAGTTATTTTCTTTTCTTTTTTTTTTTTAAATAAAGAATGTAATGTTGCATGTGCAGATGGGCTGGATGGATTGTCACAGTCGGGACAGTTTTATTTATTTATTTATTTTTATTTTTAGTCAACTGGTTGGTGCTGGGATCTGAACCCTTGACCTTGGTGTTACAACACTGTGCTTTAACCAACTGAGCTAATCAGCCAGCCCCTCAAGTTATCAAGTATCTTTAGTTAAGACTAATACCAACTTAATTTCAGTAGCATACAAAAACTTAGTATAGGTCAATTCCTTTCCCCTCTCTTATAGTATTATTGTCATGCAAATTACATCCTAATACATTTTAGGCCTGTCATCTTTTTTTTTGGCAGCTGGCCAGTAAGGGGATCTGAACCCTTGACCTTGGTGTTACCAGCACGACACCTTATAATTACTGCTTTATGAAATTTTATTTTAAATCATATAGGAAAATAAATGAGTGACAAACACAAATCCATTCTATTTACCTGTGCAGTTATCTTCACCATTGTTCTTTATTTCTTATGTGGATTGAGTTACTGTACAGTGTTCTTTCATCTCAGCCTGAAGGATTCATTTAGTATTTCTTGTAGGAAAGGTCTGCTACCAGTGAATTCCCTATTTCTGTTTATTTGGTAATGTGTTCTTCTAATTTTTGAAGAATTGTTTTGCTAAATATAGAATTCTTGACTGGCAGTCTTTTTCCTACAGCATTTTGAATATGTCATCTCACTCTCTTCTGGCATTCATGTTTTCTGATGAGAAATAAGTCATTAATCTTATTGAGGATACCTTGCATGTGATGAGTCACTTCCTCTGTTGCTGTTTAATGTTTTTCATCAAATTTGGGAAGTTTTCAACTATTTCTTCAACTATTCTTTTGCGCCTTTCTCTCTCTTCTCTCCATCTGGGGCTGCCACTATGCATATGTTGGTATGTTTGACGGTGTCCCACAGGTGTCTGAGGCTCTAAATCTTCTTACTGATAATCCCATTCAGGACATTGTTCTTGTACTTTCATTTAGTTGACTTAAAATCTTTAGTAAGTCCAACATCTAGCTTCCTCATGGACAGTTTCTTTTGACCGCTTTTTCCTTTGTATGGGCCATTGCTCTCATTTCTGTTCATGTCTCATGATTTTTGGTTGAAAACTGAGCATTTTAAATGTAACATGGCAACTCTAGAAAACAGATTTCACCCCCTTCCCTAGGGTTTATTGTTTCTGTCATTTGTTGCTACTGTTGTTGTTGTCACTGTCTGTTTAGGAATTTGACTGAACTAATTTTATGTATTCTAAATTATTTGTTATACGTGGCCACCAAAGTGTGTCTGCTCGGTGCTTAGTGGTTAGCTAATGGTTGGGCATAATTTTTTAATTTTTTTCATAAGAAGGAAATCAAGCAATAGAAATTAAGTTTTTTAATTCCTGGAACTAATAAATCTCAGTCTTTGCTGAGGGCTCTGTATGCATGCTGAAGCTGCTTTCGGCGCTCGGGCAGGTAGTTTACAAGTAATTCTGTGCTCACCTTGTCTTCCTTCTGTTCAGTCTCAAGATGATCTTTCTCAGGTCTTTTCCAGGCATGAGCACAATCCTGGGTACGTGCCTGGGCTCTTAGATCCCTAAGAATGTCACAGCTTTTCAAAACCCCTTGTGGACATCTCATTCCCCAGATTTTCCTTTTAGTTTTTGCTTAGCTTGTAATTTTCTCCAACTGTTATTAACATCTCGGGCAGCTGCGTATGTTAAACAATTGCCCTCAGAAAAATAGTACTGGGTGAGCTCTAAATCAGATCAAATAAAAACAAGCCTTGTAAGAGGGATTTTCTAAGGATCTGCAAGACAAGTCAAATAATGGCACTTATCTGGGAATTAAAGATTGGGGGAGGTCCAACCCCATTTTTCCCACTCCATAGACTGCTAGTCTGCTAGTTTTTACTGTGATTTTAGGGTGGTTATTTTTTTCAAGGCTATGATGAGTCTGGGGAGAGTGGAATAGAACTGGGACAATTTAAGACACTACAAAACTTGTGGTTCTGATATTCAGTCATTTTACTTGAAAAACACTCTGTGGATTGCTGCCTTTGGTTTTTACCAAGGTCTGAAGAAGTAATTTTGGCCGTCTGCCAGTGTGGTGAATGGTACTGTCCACACTTCTAGGCTGGAATGCACTGGATGATGAGTCAGGAGCAGAGTGACGGCTGAGGTTCTGAGGCTCCCAGCCATTGCCGTAAACTAGGGAAAGAATTTAGGCATCTAGGGCTAGCCACTTGGTTAGAGGGCAGCCTTATAGCCACAGGGTCATGGGTTTGGATCCCCATACCAGCCAGCCCAAAAAAAAGGAGAAAAAGGAGATCAAATGCTATTTTTCTACCATGAATGTCCCAAGAGAGATGTTCTTCTGACCCCAAGAGGCTTCTTTTGAGGCTCTACATATTGATTACATGTAGTAAGCCCTGGTTTGCTATCCATCCTGGGCCTAGATGGATTGCCATATGCAGATATCATGTCAGTAATGATTCAAATCCCCTGACCAGCCATGGGCCACCAGCTTTAATTGGCTCACAAGGCAATGTGTCCTGCACACACATCTCCAACCTTCAAAGGGTAGGCTGCTGAGGTTTTCAGAAAAAAATGGTCTAATCTCAGGAAAGAAACAAGATTGGTTTCCAGGCTCTAGTTTTATTTTTCCTATGGATGATAAAACCTGCACTCCATAGTCCCTTAATTTAAAATGAGGGTTGTGGTACCTGTTGTCCATCTCATTCAGACACTGCTGATGTTGAATGGAGAAGCTGCACCCTGAATGCTAGCTGAACTGTTATTTGCCAAATTGGGGGGTGGGGTGGGTGGGGAATAGGGCTGCCCAGCTAGCTAGGTTAGAGTATGGTGTTGATAACACCGAGGTTCAGATCCTTGAACTGGCCAGCTGCCAAAAAAAGAAAAAAGAAAAAGAAACAATCAAAGGTAAGAGTGCCTGAGATTTTATACAGGAAGAGTTGCTGTGAGCACGAATCTCAAGTGTCCATCATCCCACAGGTGTGGAACACTGTCTTCAGATTACAGACACAGGCAGACACGGTGCAACATGATTTTCACTCAAAGCCAGGATTCTGGATCCGTGGTAGCAACTAATTCAACTCCACATGAGGGCTAGGTGTTTGATCCAGAATCCACTTATGGCCTTGGCATGACTAATTCTCTTTTCTTTATCCTTTGAAAGGACATTTTTAAAAAAGAAAGAAAGAAAAGGATGGGATGCATGTCTTGTGTTCTTTGGAAATATAGAGATTTTATAGAAAAATCCCATGAATCACATGGTTAAGGAGCCTCCTGTGGCTGTTCAGGAACAAAGCAGATGATTGCCAGCAATGGCTGAGTCAGAAAGCAGGGACATGTACCTGAAGCCTCCTCAGTCTTCTTCTAGTCTCCTGGTTCTGTAAATTGAAGCCTTTGTTGTTTTCGCTTTGTTTCCTCTGAGAGCCAAGATTTTGATATAAAGCATATTTATTGATTCAACAAAAATTTACTGAGCTCTGACTCTGTGCCAGGCATTATGCTTAGGAGCTGTAAACAGAAAGCTACTGTTTGGCTAATATCAAACATGACAAACTAGCACAACCGTTTGTGAAAAGTGCTATTCATGGCATAAGCAACTGACTTCATAAGAAGGTGACTTAGTTTGTGGGGGTCAGGGAATATTTCCCGAATGCTTTGAAGGAACACTTACAGGCTTTCACTCTTTCACTCATTCATTCAACAAATTATATTGAGCAACTGCTCTTTCCTAGGTGTAAGGAAAATACTCAGTAGGACACAAAGGATATAATTCCCCAAGCTACCATGTCAAAAAATATTTTTTCCCATATTACATTATGCAGAGTAATTAAGACCCTGATTGGGAAGGCGCAAGAGGCAGGAGCAGGAGACAGACAGGCTGCTGAAGAGACGCAGCCCGGAGCCAGGGCCAGTTCTGATTTACCTCCAGGCTCTTTGCTGAGTGCAAAATTGTAGTTCCAAGAATCCAAAACCAATGATAAGTTAGGTTAAAACTAAATTTCTAAACTTCTGTGAACTCAGGAGCATTCTAGAATAAACTAGCCAGTCAGATTATATGTGGTTGTGACTAAAGTAATGGCAAAAATTCCTCCATGAAACATGGTCAGAAAGCAACCTGTTAATGTAAAGCAAGGCCCTTTACACCATGAAGAAGTGTCAGCCTCAGCCCCAAAGGGGCCAAAACAAGCAAACCTGCTCTCCTTGCAGACAATCCACTTGCCTCACTCTCTGGACCTGCTCAAATTTGGGAGAATACCAAAGTCCCAAACAGCACAATCTAGGAAGTTGTGCAGTTGTTCACTGATAGGCCTTACCTCCCTGTCAGTGTCCCTCCCTTTCAACCGTACCATTTTACAGCTTCACTAGCTTTTAAAGAATTTTTATTTTTCTAATTCAAGTTACTGAGCCCTGAGTTTCTCATTCACCAGACTCCATTGGCTCAAGAACATGTGCAAGAAGGAAGTTGGTTAGGGAGCACAGGTCTAATTTGTGCAGCCAGGGAGGTCTGAAAGCAAAATTGCATAATTGAGGGCCAGACCCATACAGATAAAGCAAGTGGGGAGCAAAGGTCAGTGTGTTGGATACAGCAAGGATGGGCTAGAGGGACAAAGGTGGCCCCAAAGACATTTCCAGGAACCAGCAAATGTTAGGCTTCCTACTGGCCCGTATCACCACATCCTTGTTCCCCTGCAAAGCATGACGTCTTTAGGTCAGAGAAGAGGAAGAAAGACGTGGGGGAGGAAGAATTTAGAAAGCTCAGGTGGGGGTAGGAGGTGCCTGTAAGGCTGCAAGTACTGAGTGTGTTGTGAGTGGCCTAGACTTTGGCTGAAATAACAAGGGGCCTCTGCTAAGGAGGAAGCGGGAGAGGGAGGAAAGTGATGAGCTCCTGAAAAGGCCAGACGAGATGCAGAGGGGTCGGGGCGGTCGCAGGCCGGGGCCTGAAAACTACATACTGAATCTTTATAGGAAGGAGAAGAGTTGAAGCTTCAGAGTCAGACGGCTGGATCGACCAGGCCCACCATTTAGGCAAGTTACCTAACTTCTCTGTACCTGTTTCTTCATCCAAAACAGGTACACTAGTACATCGCATCAGAGGACTATTGGGGAATTAATGCAAAGCACTGGTGCCTAGCAAATGCTCAAATGTCTGCAGCTATTAATCAAACCATTTAGTTGGGTTGCTGTTCTGGTACACCAAACCAAATCTTGAAATCCAGGTGTGAAATCTGCCTGTTCTTATAGCAAATATTAGAACTAGAACCCATTGATGAAAACTATGGAAGTTGCCAATGTGCAGTTTGAATTGTCATCATGTCAGCAACACGTAAAATCTCAAGTCCCTCAGGTCCCTGCCAGCCCAGGAGAGCTTGGCTCTTAACATCTGTGTCTCATCAAAAGACTTTCTAATGTTATTTTTCAAATATTTGGCGTCATTCTGATCTTTTTCCTATTTAGACAACTGCATTTCTTAAGAAACGTTTTATATACTGCATTCCATGTGTTTCTAATTAATTGACATTTACATAATCTTTGGACAAAAGAGCTTACTGACTAAGGTAATTTTAGAAACCACCAAAAAGCAACTTTTTCCCAAATGTACAATTGAGGTCAATTTCGCTGGACTGGTAGGAAGATCCCAAATTGTGATATCTGCTGCTAAGCCAATGACTGCGTAAGCAAAACATGACTACTGAAGACATTCCAAGATGAAGTTACAAGATGACAACGACGTCCATGTCCCATTACTCTACCTTATCTCTTCTTTCTTCCTCCTCCTTCTTATTCTGTCTTATTCCTATAACAGACTTTAATAAGGAACTGAAGCCATGTTTCCTGTTCTTAATTTTAGAAATAGGTCATTTCGTGACCTATCTGACCAGATTGCTTCATAGACAGGTGTTGTGACGTTCTTCATATGTTTTTGTGCGCCGTAAACAATATACAGAATATAACGTTTCTTAATCTCTCAAACTTTGAGGATCAGGAGCTCTAACAGAGAAGGGCTTCCCGCCGTTGGCCTGGTGTGCCCATGGTGAAAGCATTTCCATAAGCAAAACAATCTTAATCACCTTGTAGGCTGATTTTTGATCCCTTCAGACAGACTGGGGATTTGCCTATTAAAAACAAACCAGAGAAGGAACTGAGAGTAGGGAGAATCTCAGTTTCAACTGATAGATTCAAAGGCAGTACACACCTGTTTACTTTTTTTCTCACCTATAGGAAGAGAGTTTGCTGGTGAGAGCATTTCCAGTTCCCTGTGACTAAACAGGTTGCATCTTCAGAATTTTGGACACAGTCAAGTTCATTCCAATTAACCTGTAGAAGCAGCATCTTGAACTTTTAGTACTCCTTATCACAACTATAATTAATCAGTTGTATAATCTATGGTTGACAGCTTTTCTTCTAAACTTCCTGAGTACAGAAACCATATGTGCAATCCACGGCACCCAGCATAGCATCTATCCCATAGTAGGTACACGATAAATATTTGCGGGAGGCATGAATAAGAATGCCCAGGACAGGCCCCAGGGAACTGGAGAGCAGAGAAGGCTGATATGGCACAGGGAAGGGAGAAGAGCAGTCCAGGTGCTAGGAGGAAACCAGCCAAGTGTGGTATCACAGCAGCGGGGTGTGGCAGCAGCGGGGTATGGCAGCAGCAGGGTGTCGCAGCAGCGGGTTGTCACAGCAGCGGGGTGTCACAGCAGCGGGGTGTCACAGTATTTTAAACAGGAAGTGGTCCAGTGTGCATAATGAAAACTGGGTTTCAGGGCACGGGAACCATTGACTTTTGCAGGCATGATTTTCGTGGAGCAGTAGGAGTAGAAGCTAAACTGGGACTGGAATGAGCTGATGAGTAAATACTGTATAAGGCAAGAAAATGGAAGCAGTCAGTGCAAACAGAAGATGGGATTTTAATGGGAGGGGAAAGGATGTTGGTCTATGAATTCTTGGCTTCAGGGCAAAAAACAATTGCTAACGATGCAAATATTAGGGAATCAAGGGAGGAAGATGTTGAGTAACATCGTGTGTGGCTGGCACAGAGAGACGAGGGCAGGTGTTGTCACATTACTGCTCTCAGGACCAGTTTCTCCATGGGTGACCTCAGACTTCTCTGGTCTTCTCCTTCCTAAATGTATGGTAGAAGTTATGGGAGTGTCTTCCTCTATTCAAACAAATCAGCCTAAGTCAGAAAAAGAAACAATAGCAAGAAACAACAACAGGAAATTAGAACCAGGCTGAAACATTAAGCATAAGAGAACATCATATATTTCTGCCTATATTTCTTTTGCTCATCTGTGCCATTTGTAAACAGATAATCAGGCTTCTCAGAGAGTGAGACTAAACCCTGACCATTGCTTCTTGGGATACATTAATTCCTTTTTTCGTCCTAAATTCAGCCATGGTCTATTAGGATCATGCCCACTGCATTTTTTTTTTTTACCTTAATGAGTCACTGAGTCATTTTCAGTATATAGTTGGGTTTTGTTGGTTGTTCCATTTGATTCAATCTAGTCCACTAATTGATTTGCTGAGTATGTTTGGCTGTTCTTAGCTCCTGTCATTATATTTTATGTTGTGCTTTCAAAAAAATCCTTTTACTGTATGGTTTTCATGTTTTTTATTTTTGCTTGGTTTCTTCTGAAGACTTTTTTGTTTTGTTTTAATGATTCCTTTTCTAACTAGCTTAAGACTATAAGTAATCATGAAATTATCTTTTCCACCGCCTGTTGTTTTCTTTCCTTCTCGACCACTTCACTTTAATGTTTACCTTCAATCTTATGCTGCTACTGACGATCTCTCGTGGTGCTCAGAAGCTAGAAGATGAGGAAATTGGTCAACTTCCCCACCTTCTACGCTTGCATTCCCTTCCCATTCACGTAGTGTTCTCATGACCTTTCCTACGCTGTCAGGGGTTACATGTTTATAATCTGTTCTGGAATCATAATCCCTGGAGTTGTTTCAAACGTTTATTAAGTACATTTAAGACTCAAAAGCTCGTGGAAACCATATTCTGTTAGTACTTGCATGTTTCAACATGTTTTTAATCTGATGACTACAAACCTCCCTTTAATTTTTATCCTTTGGGCACAGAATGACACCTCTTTCCCCTATTTGTGATACTTCTATTCGTATGGGGTTTCTTCCACCCCGGCTTGCAAAGGTCCCCAGGGAGAATGTTGCCAGTGTTCTGAAGCCACAGGCACTTCCAGTGCTATCGCCACTTGCAGCAGTGCACAGAAGCCTGACTCCTGGCCCCGAGTTCAGACCTCCCTCGGCATTCAGAGGTGGCAGAGAATGGTGCCAGGGACATGTGGCAGCAAGCCCCAGGCTGGTCATGTGGGTCCTTCCTCAAGTGCTGCTGTTCCTGACCCAGCCTGTGAACTCACACAAGCAGGCAAGAAAGCCAGGAACATCTCCAGAGGAACAGGCTAGTTAGTGCCCATTAACTCACCTTAAGGATTACACAAACACAAGACTTGAGCCAGAAGGTTACATGAGCCAAGAGGGTCAAGAAGAGTAGGTAAAGATCAAAGGCTTCCAGAGTATTGTCTTTGAAAATGCAATCATTTCTAGGCAATGCCCATGCAATCAGAAGACAATATAAAGAAATGGCCTTAAAACACTTGACATCTGTATTAGTCCATTTCTGTTGCTTATAACAAAATACCCAGAACTAGGTAATTTATAAGAAAACAAAATTTATTGCTTACAGTTTTGGAGGCTGGGAAGTCCAAAGTCCAGGGCACACATCTGGTGTAGGCCTTCCTTAGTGATGGCTTCAGCAATACAGGGTATCACACTGCAAGATGGCAGAAGCAGAGAGAGACTCTCACGTTCTCTCCTTTTACAGCCCTCAGAACCATGCCCATGGCCACCATTATTAATCCATTCATTAAAGCATGGTCCTCAGAATCTAATCACCTCTCCAAGGCCCCACCTTTCAATTACCATAATAGAATTTCCCATCCTCTTAACAGTCACAGTGGGGTCTAAGTTTCTAATACATAAAACTTGGGGGACACAATTCAATCCATATTGATATCTGTAGATTGTAAAAGTAAAAAAAATAAAGGGGGGATTGATCTCAAACAATTCAGAAAGATCAGATTCACTAAACGGATGTTGGCTTTTATAAGCCAGATTTCAACAATAAAGGGCATGTCTATAAATGATCCAGAGCAAGCAAGTGAGAAGCAAACTATAAAATTAACATCAAAGCCAATGAGCACTTACCGTGCGTGGCACTGGACGCACCACACAACCCACCAGGGAGGTCCTGCTACCACTCCCATATACGGGTTACGAGGCCTCAAGAAATTAAGCCTGAATTTGAACCCAGCTATGACCACAGATGCCAAGCTTTTAATCACAACACAACTCCAATTAATACAGATAATTTATCGATTTTTCAAAAAAACAATGGTCCTAAGGTTTATTTAATTCCACTTCCTGTGACCTATTTATATTGCATTTTGGAATTTTAAGTTACCATTTGAGGCATTTGTTTTAGCCTATTCATTCCACATTCAGAAAAATGGATCCAGAAAGGTTACATCACTTGAAGAAACTCAGAAAAACAACAGAAATTGGAGATATACTTACGACACCTTCATTTGGGCCTGTAAGGATTAGAACACTAGAATATAAGGGAACCTTCTTAGAGAAGTAGAGAAAGCAGTTTCATACCATTTGGTTTCTACTCGGTTCTACAGATACCATTTCAGGTGCTACTATAAAGCTCAACAACCTCTAGAAACATCTTTTCCACTTATTCAGTTATTGGGCACCTCTATGTCTGGCACTGAGCTGTGCATATAGTATTCAGCAGAGAATGGGGACAGAGTATCCTCCTTCTCAGCCTAGAGTCCAGTGGCTAAAATACAGATTTACAGATTTGCACAGTCCCAAGTTCAGTTGACACAGTCTCATTTTTGTCCCAGGCATGGGGATCCATGACAGCATTTAAGGCACCCCTGCTTCTCAGGAAGCACCACATTGACTGCTCCTGGGAGAATTGCTTTAAAGGTGTGCAGAGATGTGGAAATCGGATGATAGACAGATAGACAGATAGTGAGATAGAAAACAAAATAAGCAACTTTGGTCACCAATCTAAATCTGAGCTGATAGTGTAAAACCTTCCAGTCAAGTCATATTTTCAGACACTTCACAGAGCTCACTATAATGTGTCAGGCTCCAGAGTCATTTAAAGATCTCCATGGAGACTCCTCAGGGTCCTTGTCAACATCACATTTGACTGCTGGGCAATCCCATCTTTCATAAACCTACATGATCGATGTCCCACCAAACGTCAGGAGAAAGGTCTCCTGGGTGGTCAAGGTTTCCATTCTTGCCTCAGGCCTCAAAGCCAGGCTGTGCCCCTCAGCAAGGCCACTCAGACAGACAGGGCAAAGCGGGCTCTATAAAGAAGAGGGTCTTCTCAGGTCACGGAGTGACCTGCAGCAGAGAAACCGCAGCCACAAGAGCTGACAGACGGGAGCCGTGTTGTGCGGTCAGAGCGTGGTGGGAGAAAGAGACCACGAAGACAAGGCATGTCCCCAAGTGAAGCAGTGTCCACTCGTGTTATATAAAGACAGAGTCCACTTAACACAAAACCAGTGTACACAGTGGGGAGGACCACTATTCCAGCTGGAGAAACAACCACCCATTGCAGTTTAAAAGCGGCTGCAGCATTTCTAGAACTTTCAATACGTCCATTACTTCCGCTCTTGTCTTTCTTTTTTAAAACTTGTTTTCTATTAGCATATTCATTGTTACAAATCATACTTGAAAAGACGAGTCGACACCAGTTGACGATCCACCAGAGAGAGCCCGTTTATTATGCAGCACACACACACATATATAGGGCTTTAAGAGGAAAGCTGATTGGCTTAAAATACAATCCCTACTTAGCATACCACATGGGGTTTGCCAGGGAGCTGAGTGGTGTGTAATTCGCGCCGGCGGGAAGGAGAATACGGAAGAGAAGGGCAACCAGCGCCATGATGGGGTGTGGCCGAGAAGGACTTATGTGATCGGGGTGTGATCCCTTGGGGCATTTGGGTCCCTACAATACTTATTCCGTGTGCCCTTCCTTTATCCAATCCCCCTCTCCCTCCCTTCTTCCCCTCCCGCTCCCCTCTAATAACCATGGATTTGTTCTCTCCATCTGCACTCTTGTCTTTTAATATCTAGAGTTCAGATCAGTTTTTCTAAATTGGAATTTAATCTGTAGACATATTACTATGTGTTTTGATATTCGCAAGTCCCAAAGGGTCCAACTCTACAGGCACAATATTGTCTGGGGATGGACAGTCTGAGTCCAAATCCCACCTCAGCCTGTGCAATGCTTATCAAGTGATTTATTTATCTTTGCCTGTTTCCTCATTTGTAAAAATGAGGATCACAGTTCCCGCCTCATGCCTCTGAGGATCAAATACAAAACTTTGTAAAGGGTTTAATGCAGTGTCTTCTACCTACTAAAGACTGTATCATTCCATGCAAAATAAAAGCAAAAATCATAAGGGAGAAGTTGGTTTCCTCCAGGTAAAAGTGGGAAGGTGGGTAGGGCGGGGTTGGCGTGGAGTCGGTGTGAGTATGCTGCTCAAGGTTTCCAAGCGCCAAGCTTCTCCCAGCTCACGCTCTGCCATGACTGGAGGCGGCCCTTGTGTTCACGCCCAGATGGAACCTTCCACATGCCAGACAGCAAGGTAGAGGAGAAGAGCAGCTCAGAGATGGGGCCTTTTTTCTAGGTGGTCACGTGTCAGTAGAAGTTTTTGAAAAGGGATACCACAAAGAAGGGGGCAAGGGAGTAATTTTAATAATTTCTAGTGTTCAAGAAGTTATAATATGGTTTAGAAACTGAATGAGAGGAAGAACTTAACAGAAAGACCTCTGTCCATCTGTCCATCTGTACCTCCCTGCAACAGCCACTGCGAATCTGTAGTCACTCAAGAAGCAAAGAAAGAATAAGGTCAAAGAAACAAAGAAGAAGCAAACCCCAGGCAAAGTGTACTCCTGGCTGCAAGGATCTGCCCTTCAAAGGGGGCTCAAGTCAGAGCCATCTCCCCTTAACACACTTAACTAAAGCTAACTAGAGAGGTCAATTAGAACATGCTGCACACTGCCTGGAAATCTCGTGCACAACTCCCATGACTTTCTTACCCATTCGGTGCAGTGATAGGTCTTGCCCTATTGTGGTTGTAGGTTTTAGGTATACAAAGGTATCTAGTAACCTGAATTGCTAAATAGATGGAAAGAAACAATGTGCTAAGAAGTAATTATGGGCCGCCTATTACAGCCCTGTGACTTCGATTTGAAAAGAGGCAGGAAAACAGGTGTCGGGTCATTTGCCAGGCACCAATCAACACCCACAATAACCCCAGTATTTCCGTCAGAAATTCTCAAGTGGGAGGTATTGTTCTTCCTGAAAATGTGAAGAAACCAAGGTGTGTACTCTGCTGCGGGCAAAACAATCCCATTACACAGCAAAAAATATATTCAGAGGTGCTCCTGTTGCCATTTAAAGGAGTGCCAACTCTACCCCCCAAAACACACACACACCCTCCACTATCTTCTTTTTTTTTCGGGGTGCGGGGGGATGGCTGGCTAGTATAGGGATGCACCCCTGGGCCTTGGAGTTATCAGCACCACACTCTAACCCACCCAGCTAACCAGCCAGCCCTTGTTAGCTTTAAAAGGCAGGATCCGTCCTTGTGCTCCACGAGTACGTTTCCAATCCTGCCGCCGGGTGGCAGGAATAATCAGCATCAAGAAGCTGAAGCTCCTCATGGAACCAGAAAATGTCGGGGTTCTGGAAAGGCCCACAGGAACACCAAATCAGAACTGTGCTGTATGGACAGGGGTGCTGAGGCTTCCAAACATGTGACCTGCTCAGTGTCACACATGTCATTAGGGACCCTGAGGACTAGCCCTCAGTGACCTGCATCCTGTTATTCCACCAACTCGTGCTTGGTTTTTTTTTTTTTAACTTAATATTGAGGAAAATTTCAGCATCCATCAAAGTAAGAGGATAGTAGAATGAGTCCCTACGCACCCATCGGCCACCTTCAGCCATTAGCAACATTTGGCCATCTCCCATACGATCTATATTCTCCTTTCATACTGCATTTTTACACCAAGTACCAGAGCACTACATTGCTGTCGTCGTGCAACCTTAAAATCACCAAGTTCGGGCCGGCCCGTGGCTCACTCGGGAGAGTGTGGTGCTGATTACACCAAGGCCCCGGGTTCAGATCCCATATACGGATGGCCGGTTTGCTCACTGGCTGAGTGTGGTGCTGACAACACCAAGTCAAGGGTTAAGATCCCCTTACCCGTCATCTTTTAAAAAGAAAAAAAAAAAATCACCAAGTTCATTAATTCAACAATAATTGTCAGTGTCTGCTATGCGCAGGGAACTGTGCTAAAGGAAGATATAAACAACCGTAACACGAAAAGAAAGGATGGTGACAGTGCCTGTGTGCATCAGTCACGTGTGTGCCGTAAGGCTCTCGTGTTTCAGTAATTGGAAAATATGACACAACTTGGAATTGCCATGTATTCTATATTCCTAGGGCCAGCCAGAGATCTCCAGTCATCCACTTGGTCTTTTTTCAAAGACAAGGTCAAAGCTATGGGGTAGCAGGGACATTTCCTGACTTGGTCTAGAAAAAGTCAAGCTGGAATGAGATGGGGGAAGATTAGTCACCTCAAAAAAGATGAAAGAGAAACAAGCCAGGTGTTTGTCACATCTGGAAACAGCCGCTGAAGGGTCAGAATAATTCGCCAAGAGCAAACCTTACTCTGTTCTTTAAAGTAAAATCAAGACAGCCTCACAAAAGAAGGCATTTTTCTTATGTTCATTACTACTAGAGATTGCTTTAAACCAAACAAAACACATTTCAACATCTCTTAAATCCAACATATAAGATGAAAATTATCCAGCCTATGATTTACTACATTTCATTTCATTTTTGAAGTTGAAAACCTGTGTGACGGGATAGAAAGGAGTGGAAACCTGCCCCTCGTGGCGGCTCTGCTTGTTAGACAATTACCTGGCAACTGCCTTCCTTCCTGTCTCCCTTAATTGAACAACACCAATCTTTTCTATCAGAACAAAACAAAGCAAAAATTATCTGTGTTTCTGTATGAGCTCAAGATTCATTGGCTGTTTCCTGAATCAGATGCCTTGTCTTAACACCGAATCTTTGCCTGGCTCATCCTTCAAAATTCTTCCAGTTATCATTCATTGGAGAATGTTCATTTTTTGGCTCTGACATTTTAGTTTTGCAATCTGTACTTTTTTCTTAGAATGAAGACACCTTTCTTGAAAACCAGAACACATCAGGAAACAACTCGACAAGGAGTAGAGGCGTGCAAAGCAGGGAGCACGTAAACACCGAGCAGGTATGGCTGGACAGTGGTGGGGCAACTAGTGCAACTGGGGCAACCATGGTGACCGCTGCATACCAGGCACCTGACAGCTGGGGACAGAAAGAGTGGCAGTCAGCAGGCGCTCGGTGGAATGAATTAAATGGTAATTAGAGTGCATAAGGCCGAGTGCTGATGAAAACACACATGCCCAAACAGAGATTTTGTTTTTGTACACCTGTCCTCAAGTCTCCCTGATGGGAAGAGTACTCAGGCTTTCTACTATGGATTCCAAGCTACATCCCAAGGCAAAAGCACTGGCTTAAACAGAAGCATATGGACTTTAAGGTAAATGAGGCAGACACGAGGAAGGCTCTAATATGGTTCTAAAACTGTCCATCAAGCCTCAGGGTTCCTTAATGACACCTAAGTTTAACACCAGTCTGAGGAGCTCTGTTTTATTTCATTTACATATCGAATTCTGGGTAGGATTTCATTTAAAGAAAGCCTTCTGCTGATAAAAAAGTGAGCAAATTACCCATGTAGATCATCTTTTAAAAAGTGATTCTAAGCATACTATTGTGCCATTTGCGAAGAGTTTTCTCATGATAAAAGAATAACCTTTTTAAAGTAGAAAATTTGGAAAATTATTGCAGCAACATTTGGAAGACAAAAAAGAAAAGACCTGTAATTCAAGGAAAAAACTGGTGCCTAAAATCTTGGAACTCAGCCTTTTTTATTGCAAACACATGCCCACATGCCTGTGCCGTCTATGTTGGGATTGAGCTATCCACATTACTTGATAACTGTCTATTTCACATGATATGTTGCAAAAAGTGTTGATGTTACTAAATATTATTCAACAAACAAAAAAGAAAACAATACTTATGTCCACGTAAAAACTTGTACACAGATGTTGATAGAAGTTTTATTCATAATTGAAGTCCTTCAGTAGGTGAACGGACAGACAAGCTGTGGTCCGTCCACACGATGCAGTGTCTTCAGCACTAAAACAAAATGAACTAAGAAGCCATGGAAAGACATGGAGAGACCTTAAGTGCATATTACTGAGTGGAATAAGCCAATCCAAAAAGGCCACATACGGTATGATTCCAGCTATAGGACATTCTGGAAAAGGCAAAACTATAGAGACAGGAAAAAGATCAGTGGTTTCCCGGGGTCAGGGGAGAGGAAGGCACCAACAGGAGGATTTTTAGGGCAGTGAAACTATGATACTACAGGGGTAGATACATGTCATTATACACTTGTCCAAGCCTCTAGAATGTACAATACCAAGAGTGAACCTAATGTAAACTGTGGACTTTGGGTGATAATGGTGTGTCACTGAAGGTTCATCCTTGTAACGAATGTACCACTCTGGTGGGGGTGCAGACAGTGGGGGGGCTGTGCACGTGTGATGTAAGGGACAAACTCTCCGTACTTTCAGCTCAATTTTGCTGTGAACCTAAAACTACTCTCTAAAAAAAGTATATTTCTTAAAAAATTGTCTCACAAAAAACAAAACAAAAAAATTTTAGATATTTTACAACTGTGCACAGGAACGTGAAGACTGCTGGATTTGGCAACAGTGGGCCTTGGGCGCCCTTGGCAGAAGCCAGCAGTAGAAGCCGCATTGCAGTGGGCTGAGAAGTGAGCAGGTGTGGGGGTGGGCACAGGAAAGTCAGGGCACCTCTTCCCAGTGGTCTGGCTGTGAGACGAAGGACCAGGGGCAGGTGTCCCGTGATTGTGTGGTCGAGGGGCTTTTGTTGTTTTTGTGGTTAAAAGATGAGAAAGGACTGAAAAAAGAAAAGAAAGCAATAGTAATGCTAGATATTTTACCGACAGTAGGTAGCCTGGGGCACTTTCAGTGTGAGAAAGTAATCATTGTGATCATTTACATCAAATATTTACATTGACTGCTGGCCGAGCTGAGTGTTAAAGGGAAAGAATAAGAGTCATCTGTGCCCCTGTCCTCAGCACTGCAGCTGGGACTCAGCTGGTCTCTCTGCCCATTATCCTACCTCCTTCCTAGTTCCCGGGGTCCAGCCCAGAAAACAAAGGTAATCTGAGTCAGAAGTATAACGGAGCTTGGCACCAAAGGACTGTGTGATATTTGAGGATCCTTTCAGCTCAGAAATATGCTAATGATTTATGTCTATGATTTTTGTTAAAGAGAATCAAAGGCCACGTGGGATATGACAGAAAACGAAAGCTGGGACTTGGCACCTCTTAGAACAGTTCAGAACTGCTCCACACCTATGCGCCCCCTCCCCAGCCCTCTTAGTTAGGCGTTTGCAGAGTGGAGAGAGGCAGGAAATTCTCTGCCATCCTGAGAACAGGATGGCTCATGGACATTTGGGAGCTCAAACTGTACCTGGAAAGACTGTCCGTGACAGATGGCCCAGGTCTTTCCTTAGAGAAGGGCTAGCTGAGTAAGGGAAATAGTCCCCATTAGCCCACCCAACGGCATCCTAGTTCATCAGCTCTGGAGGTGCCAAGCCAGTGTTCGTATCTGCAGACCAAGCTGCAGGCTGCCCGGAAAATACAACCAGCTTTGGTCTCAGTCCCTTGGAAACTGGGGCTGGCAGAATACAAAGGGAGATTTGTGCAGCCTCTGGTTTTAACTTCATTCAACACTGAAAACAGAGCTGGGGTTGAATGATTACAAGGCAGACAGGAGCAGAAATATGAGCCTGTTCCATTAAGAAAAAGAGGAAACACCAACCACCCCTTTGCAAGGAAAGGGGAGAGATAAGTGATCCTGAGGAAAAAATGTCTGTGCAGTAGATAATAGGAGCCATCTTCTTGCATAATAATTTAAAAGGACCTATTGAAAGTTCTTTGCCAGAATTCTAAGCAAAGGAGACCAGGATCCACTTTGCCCAAGATTCTCATTATTCCGTCTCTGCTCCAATGTTTGATTTCCAGGACGAAGAACAGGTCACTATAGAGCAGGATTCTCCAAGAAACAAAGAAGACATGGAAGATGACCAAGAGATGCATCAAAAAGGGTATAGGTTTTAAACCAGAGGAATAACCACACCCACCTCTTTTTTATTATTGTATTAACATTTACTTGTACATATTTGCACACACACCTCTTATTTGGTTTTACCACTTTGTTTTATCCCCACCTAATTTTCAACATTTATTATGATTTATTGGACATCATGACCACCACCCATCCACCTATCCCCAACATCTTTTTCAGAAAAATTAATGGAGCTCTAGAATGATCAATGTGGTCAGTTCAAACTGCTGATGTCCTGGGAAGTCAATATCTAGCTTTAAATTCACCCACGACAGTTTTCTAATTAAAAGTGTAAATTACCAACTAATTGCTCCAGTCCAGACAAAAGTAGTTAATTCATCTTCTCAATGTCAATCAATAGCAATTGATTTCTCAAAACCCAATCCACTTTAAACCCCAACAAACTGTTGCTCTTACCTTGTCGTATCCTGAAGGTATTTCAAATCCTCACAATCCCATAAAGTAAGAGAGGCAAGATTATTATCTTCCTTTTTTGGACCAAGAAAATGAAGCTTAGAGAAGTGACTTCCCTGAGCTAGTGAGGAACAGTGGTCACTGACAATTTCAGCTTCCGATTCCTAGTCCAGGATTGTTTGCTACTCTGTCATAGCACTACAGTATTTGTTTATTTCCTAAATGCTTACTTAAGTTTGATCTAAATCCTGCCTCTCTGAGGAACTTTGTTTTTACCTATCAGAAGAGATCTCCCGAGTCGGTCAGAGTTAGGGTTGAGAGCTCTTGTCACATACACACCACCAAGAATATTTACCACCTCAGAAACCTCCTCTAAGTTCCATCCTTCATCTTACTTTCTGAGTCGCTGACCCCAGGGACTGAGAAATTCTCTTGGGTGATTAGAGGTACTCAGGTTTCACTGATGTTAATGGGACTGAAACAACCACTGGGGGGTTAGGAATTGTTCAGCCTACAAAACCACAGAGCTCAAGTGTCCCTCTGCAGCTGCTTTATGCAGAGTCAGATTGCCGTAATGGCTACACACATTCCCTGCAATTAAAAATCAGATAAAGTCAACCTACAGTAGATGAACATGCCCTATTAAATGTCACCTTCCACCACTGCCACTTTTTAACACTATATCCTCAACCAAAGATAATGCACCATTAGCTTTTCCTAAGTTAGACCATGAAAAAACTTAGTCTTCACTACACTTTTATTCTCCCGATATCTTCCAGAGCACTGTTTCTAATTCTCAGTACACAAATTCATGCACATACATAACAACGAAAGTTTCAGAAATGATTCCTATCATTACAGGTGATACATTCTGATACTTCCTATTTTTTCTTTTTTAACAGTGGTTATCATGCACTGTGTGGACTTCACACCCACTAATGGGTCCCAACTCACAGGTGTAAAATACTGCTCCAGATAATCAATATGCCCTCCCATTTCGTTTATCTGTTAATTTAATAAATGCCTCTTGAGCACCCTTACTGTCCAAGGTCCTACTCCTAGTGCTGTGTGGCTCACAGACGTCAATCCTCCAAGAAGCCATGGGTTCGTAACAAAACACAATCAAAGAAGACAGTAAGAATAGCACGCAGAAGAGTGCCTGTGTCTGAGGGGCTGCGAGTGGTCTTTATAGAAGCCAAGGACAGGAGCTGTGTCCCCAGGCTTGATGCAGTGGCTGAGACTTGGATATGCAGACAAGACTGTTACAAGGAAGGCGAGTGGATACACTGAGCAAGGGGAAAGCAGGTCTCCCAGTAGGGCTGAGTCCCTTCAGATCCTGGAGATTGGGACTCATCTATGTGGGACGAGAAATGGTCCTTTTAGAAATGCTTTCTGGTAGCCTTGACATGGCAGTGGTTAAATTTGCAGACAAACCCTTCCACCCAGCCTCAAGAGGGTGAAGGAGAGACACCTACTGGGAAGGCAGATTTCAGCACAGGCATGGAGGGGACAGGGAGCATCCCTGGGGAAGGCGAGGACAGCCATTGTGAGTATGGCCCCATGGCCTCTCCAGACTCACTCCCGGGGAGGGACGGCCACCATCCTTCCTGGAAGGCATGCTCAGATATGCACGTTGCTCACACACTACCCACCCACCTGTGACAAAGTCCTGGACAGACACAAAGACATGCCAACCATTCCAGAACTTTCTGAGAAAGCTATATTATTACCCATTTGTTAAAAGCCCTCAAATCCATAAAGTCCTGCTTTACATGTCAAGCATACCCAGTAAAGTCTGTCGATCTTGGACAAAATAGTGATCAAAAACAGAGAGCCACCAACTGGGTCAAACTTTGTGGAACCAGAGGGGATGACAGAGTTCCTTGGCTTTTTTTTTTTTTAAACAATAAACATGTAATAACCGTTGGTTAAACGCTCATAGAGGCCCTCACAGACTAGTCGGAGACATTCTGCTCCTGCGGTTTATCTCAGATTTCAGTCAGTTATCCACCCGCCCCCCAGCTCTGCTCCCAGGAGCACATTTTCTGCATCTCTCCGATGCTTCAGCATCACTCCTTGGCACACCCATTCAGTGAAGTTTGATCCAAGTCATAGCTGATTTTAGCCCACAATGAAATGAGTTTTCCATTTCTGTTTTATAAGACATACACTTCATGAATTGGCTTGCTTGTTTTACAAAACCTACTCTAGCCTAAGCATGCTGGTTTATTTCGTGTTTTGGGTGTTCACTTCTGCCTGCTTTTTTGCTTCTGTATTACAGGTATTTGGAAAGGAAGTATGATACAGTCTGTGATTTTTGTAGGAAACACAAAACCACTCTTCGGTATATCATCTGGGGCATTTTATTAGCAGGTAACTATCAAAGGGGAATAGGAATACAACTGTCTCTTTCCAAGGTTCCCCCAAATACTAACTTTATGTGGGAAGAATATAAACTTTTCCTTTCCCTGAACCTCACTGAATCATCCAGAGACACAGAGAAGTAAATCAAGGAGCCCCTAGGTCTTGGGTCACAGCAGGGGAAGCCTATGCACGTTGTTTCTCTGGCCTGACTATGACGCCAGCCGCTAATTTTTTAGTCACCCACTCTCAGGGCCTTTGTTATTGTGATGTGGATTTGACAGGGTGCATTGGTTAGCAAATCCATTAAACTTGGGTAATTGGCAGACATGGTAATAATCACAAGGTAAAAACCTAATTGCAGGGGACAACATAAGCAATTAATACTTTATGTGAATATAACACAAGGAGCCTAAGGCCATCTAGCCCACTCAAAGCAAAGGGCTCCACAGCCCATTTTAAAGAACGCTCCTAGGGGGCCGGCCCGTGGCTCACTCGGGAGAGTGCGGTGCTGGTAACACCAAGGCCACGGGTTCGGATCCCATATAGGGATGGCCGGTTCGCTCACTGGCTGAGCGTGGTGCTGACCACACCAAGTCAAGGGTTAAGATCCCCTTGCCGGTCATCTTTTTAAAAAATTAAAAAATTAAATAAATAAATAAAGAACGCTCCTATCTATAAAATGTAAGCACACCCACCCAAGCCCACAGACATTAATCCAAGACTGATGCACTGCTGAGGTCAGTGGTTTTGCTGACGCTCAGACAGCTGGAACAGGACACAGCAGGGTTGGTAAACTTTCTCTGTGCTGGATCAGATAGTATTTTAGGTTTTGCAGTATTTTAGGCATAAGGGCAAAACTATGTAACTCTACCATTGTGGTTAAAAGCGGAGCTATGGACAGTACACAAGCAGATGGGCACGGCTGTGTCCCAGTACGGTTTTATTTGTGGAATACAAATATAATTGTACTTGCCACCTACAAATACAAGTGGCAGGCCAGGTTTAACCTGCAGATTGGTTCCTTGCTGACCTTTAAGAACAGGAAACCTCGTTCTTATCCAAGAATCTTCTCTTCAAAAGCAGCTACCTTTGATAATTACTCCCGCCCCCTCTCCTTAGAGATTCTGTGGCACATAGAGACTGTTGGTAGATCTGTTTTCCTACTCAAGCTCAGGCCAAATCTGAGCTGCAAACTGGAAGAATCAATACCTCTTTGCAGGTGGCTGCTTCAACATATGGCATTTCTCTGATAGTATCTCACCCGCTGAGTCTGAATGCTAGGGGAAAAGTAGTTAGTATGAAGGGAGAGACCCAGTGATCAAGCATCGAGATTCAAGAACTCAGAAGGTCCAGTAAGAAAAAAGACCTAGCACCCTGTCCTCCTGGCATTCATGGTGAGAACTTTAAGGACTTGCTTTGAAAAAAACCCAAAACCCCTGTCAGAGAAGCCAGTACCCATATCGAAAGCACTTCTCTATGCGGTGGTTTTGATTAAACCTCCCCTTGCCTGAGACAGCTCGAGGCTGGAGGGTGGTGTCCAGCTGATGCTGGTGGTGCTCAGTGTCTACATTTGCCTCCTGGATAGGTTACCTGGCCTTGGTGATCGCAGCCTGTGCACTGAACTTCCACAGAGCCCTTCCTCTCTTTGTGATCACTGTGACGGCCATCTTCTTTGCTGCCTGGGACCACCTGATGGCCAGATATGAGCATCAAATTGATGAGTTCCTGTCTCCCAGCAGAAGGCTTCTGAACGGCCACTGGTTCTGGCTGAAGTGGTAAAGGCAATCAGTTCTCTTATTGCAGTTGAAAGGGATGTTCGTCTTTCCCAACACTGTCCCAAAAGTTTGTTCTGAAATCGCTTCCTTTTATGGGATACTGGAGCTAGAAACAACCTAGGGAGTAATCTGCTGTAACGCCTTCATTTTACAAACAAGAAATCAGGACCTAGATGAGGCAATGACTCATTAGAGGTGTGTTCAAATGTCCCTACAAACTGTTTTAATTTTAGGTGCTATTAAATATTGTCTAAAAGATGTTAATCTAATAACCTTCCATGTGCTGTGTTACAGACACCTACATACCTACATATCAAGAAGCAGGAATACAGAATTGTGCAAGGGTTTAGTCATAGCAAGGATGGCTTTAGCTCTCCCTCTGATTTGTAAGTGGAAGGGCATCGTGACCAATTGGTAATGTCTATCCTGGCACAGGATAGGGAACAACAGCACAAATGCCATCCAATCTCAGTACCTGTTTATTAGGAACTGATTTATATATACAAAAAGAGACTGCTGGCTACATGTTTGCAAAGAGTTTTCATTTTTTTGCAACTTTTTTCTGCTTATGGAAGTTATACATAATGTCTTTAAAATGTATTTACAAAATGGGGATCAAAAGACATTCAATTTTTTTTTTTTTTTTTTTTTTGGTGGCCAGCGAGTGCAGGGAGACTTGATCCTGAATCCTTGGCTGTCCTCTAACCAACTGAGCTAACTGGCCAGCTCCAATCTTGAATTCATTTTTTTAATTTATGTTTCCTCTACAGTTGACCATTTTTACTTACAATTTTTTTTGCTATTTTAAATGTTATGATGAACATAAATCTTTATATCCATTTCCGATTAATTTAGGTCAACTTGTTTCTCATTATTTGCATTTCTTTATTGACTAGTGAATCCAAATAAGTTTTTCAATTAGGCTGTCTTTTCCCCTAATTACTCTCCATGCCTTTTGCTCATTAAAAGCATAAGGTTTTTAAATTGCTTAAAAAAAATTAAAATAAAATAAAAATTGCTTTGATGTCAAGGACCATTAGCACTTGACTTTTTGTGTAACCAGTATGTTAAAATCATAACTCATTAACTGTGATCAAAATACAGCTTAATTTTTTTCATTCACCATATGGGATAGGTAGTGGGAGCTCTCTGCCGTCTGCACCGTGCTCAGCCACTGAACACACCGGCCATCCCTATATAGGATCCGAACCTGCGGTCTCAGCACTTCCAGCGCCGCACTCTCCCGAGTGAGCCACGGGGCCGGCCCATGCCCCATACTTTGTATAAAAATGCCAAAGCCCATAACCATTCTGCTCACTCTTAGTTAACAGTCCGATGGTCACAGACATATTTTTAATATTAAGTATGTCTTGTTATATAAATAACAAAAACTAAGAACTTGGCCAAGTGTGCCATCCTTCCTCGCTGACTGGGGCTTGCGTTTCCTCTTCCTGTTACCTGATCCTCTACCAGCCTCAAACCCAGTAGAGAGGGCAGGACTGGGACAGTTCTGACCTTGCGGGGAGGCTTTCTGCTCTGGGCACAAGGCCTTCCTCCTAAGGAGGAAGGGCCTGTGAATTATTAAAAGTCCACTCCATAGGACCCCATGTCCTGCAGTGACCACTCAGGGCTTTTCCCTCAGCCTCTCTCTGTGAGACCTTCTCTCCCTCCAGGTGGCCCTACTGGGTAGGACTCAGGGTGGGTTCTTTCCAGTGAGGCCCACATCGGATCTACTGGGAAACTTCACACATCCTTGGCCTACGTAACCAGGATTGTGGAATCCCAACAGAGTGGCTTTTCTGGCCCTGCCATCCAAGCAGTGAGTCAGCTTGTCATGCCCGCTGGACTCCCCAAGGGAGTCAGAAACCAGTCTAAAGTCTGATCTAGCTCTCTGAGGCTCTAGTCAGGTTTCCCAACTGCACAAAACACATTTCAAGTTCTTCCCTAAAGGGAAAAAGGCAACACCTCAACTATCCCTCCAAAAGGAGGTAAGAATCCCAGTAGCTCTGTCAAAGCAATCACCAGAGCCCCCCTCTCCAGACATCCTTTCTCCCCTACCCCTTTATTTATCTCTGAACTAACAATAGGACCAAGGGTTGCAGAATGCGATGGACACATTGCTTAACTTTTTGGCTATTAGCCTTCACACCCTCAACAAAAAGGATCGGCTGCAATTTCCTGGTGCCAGTGTGTGTTACTCTTGTTCGTATATTTTTGGTTAGTTTAGGCCTGATTATGACTTTCAAGTGAGCTCAACAATGATGCCAGTGCCCTTCTTCCCTGTCTCGTAGGGTGATCTGGATCTCACTGATCCTGGTGGTTATTTTCTGGCTGACCTTTGACACCGCCAAATTGGGCCAACAGCAGCTGGTGTCCTTTGGTGGGCTTGTAATGTACGTTATCCTGATATTTCTATTTTCCAAACACCCAACCAAAGTAAGTATAAAATTGACTTCTTGGAAATTTTTTCCTCTTTTTTTCCCATGTGTAAATTGCTCAAAATAATAATTGTAAGAGAATCAAATATTACTCTTTTTTTTTTTTTTTACTTTGCTGTAGTTATTTAAGGTAGCTAGGGTGCCCTTCCTCCTGAACTTGCATAATTTTACTGTCTCATGTTTTATTCTCAGTAATTTTCCTGTTATACAAGCAGTGGGACGTTCTCTGTCTGTCAAGTCCAATTTCTATTCATGTACCCCCTCCCCCATGAAACACACATACACAGAAAACTCATCTATTTCGGTCCAGATTTCCCTAGACCAGTTAATCTGATATTCTATGATTGGGACCTGCAGTTTATCAAAGTTCCATTTGCAGTTTGGGCTTTTTTACTCCAAAACTTTGTCCTTATACAGTTTTTTTTTTTTTTTTTTTTCTTTTCTCATTAAACCCGATTCTCGTTCTTGCTCTGTCATCCTGTCACCCATGAAATGGGCAAGATTTCTGAGACGCTGAAGCTCTCAAATATAACTCACAGTGGCAAGCTCTGGAAGACCTTATTGGCTAAAGGACTGACCCAAGAAAAAAAGCATTAATCAAAGACCAAGTTTACCTAACATGATCCAAACTTTTTGCCGTGTCAGGGAGAACATCCCTATTTCTGTGCCTCTGATCCCATAGTTCTTTTCAGGCCACTCATCTCTGCACCAAAAATAAAAGCAGATAACTGTCATTGTTGTACATCCTGGGTCTGCACTAGAGTTAGTAAGTTCCTGTCACAGTGAAATGAGAGCTCCTCAAGAGGGCAGAACTTCACCTAATCCGCTTACAAATTGTCAGATCAACAAAGCTCGGACACACAGAGAAATCTGTTCTGCCTTTTCATTTTCCAGATAGGGGAAATAATTATATGTATCTAATATGCACAGAATGACTAGGATAACCAGTCCCTTTCTCCTTTGATGGCCCTTCTTGGACTACTCTTTGTGTCTAAGTTATCTATCAGTACATAATGGTTACATAGTTTGCTGGGTCGGAAAGTTTCAAACTCGGGTTTAGGGAGACAAAATGCAATCCTGAGTTAAAGGCATGATTCTAGCAAGGGATTCTCTGCTCACAACTGTGCTGGAGTACCAAGCAAGGTGGGTCACAGGCCATACCTGAGAAAGCTTCCAAGGAAATAGTGATCCTTTGGACATTTATGCCAAGGTCAGCATTAGTTTCCTAATAAGAAATATCTCTTGATCTTTCTGTACAGGTTTACTGGAGACCTATATTTTGGGGAATTGGGTTACAGTTTCTTCTTGGGTTCTTAATTCTAAGGACCAGCCCTGGATTTATAGCTTTCAACTGGCTGGGTAGACAAGTTCAGGTAAGTTTGGTTCAGAAGAACACTGCTTTTCTGGTGTTTTTACCATTTATATGTACTTCTCAAGACGTGTCAGGAATTGGTTTTTTTGTCTGCATTAGCTGACCCAAATTTTAATTCCATAGCATAAGTTAGATGAATAATTGATATTACTGCCGCCCTTACCCGTGTCTCCCATTGCCTCACTCCCCGCCCTGTTGTTCCCTTCATACTGCCCATGGGGTGTCACGCTCCTAAGATGGTTCCATAAGAAGAAAAATGGGTTTCCCTCTCCTCCAGTGGTAACTGGTGCCACCCTTGTGCCGTCTGTGGCTTGCTGGAACTAATTACCACACTCAGCTCATTCTTCAGCAACCTAGAGTCAGACTGAATGTCAGAAATAACAGGAAATCCGTGTGCAGGCATAATTCAAAAATACACTCCCACGCCATTCACTGGAGAGAACGGAGCTGAGAACATTCACATCCCAAGTCTATCCAGCCTCTCTGCTGGGTCCCCCTCCTCTGCAGAGCCTAGTGTTCCTGGGGACAGTAAGCACCACTTCAGTGGTCATCATGACCATCTCTTTTTCTTTCTTTAACTCAGACTTTTCTGGAGTACACCGACGCTGGTTCTTCATTTGTCTTTGGTGAGAAATACACAGATCACTTCTTTGCGTTTAAGGTAAAGTCAGTCTCTCTTGCAGGTAGTCTTTGCCTTTTCAGTAGCTTCTCAGTCTTCGCAGACATTCAGGTAGAACTTAAGTGACTGAAAACTAGGTATGTACCTGCCGGGCTTGTTGTAGGTTGGTGACATGTCACTGCCCTTTTTCATTTAAAATGTTGTCCGAAGTCACATTTTACTTTACTACAGCATTAAGGGAAACATCTACAGGAGTTCAAAATACTCAAATATGTGGTTGGGGGCTTGTAGCATCGCCTGAGATACTTATGAAAAATCACATGGGGTAAGAATATCTGGGACTTCGGGGAAAAGAACATTATGTTCCAGGCCGTGAAGAGGCATGTGGCCACCAATGGCTTCCAGGTCCAGGATCAGTGACAACTCTGTGCTCTGGGAACCTTCAGCCCAAGCAAACTGGGACATCTGGTCAACCATAGTCTGTTTTTCCAGAACCATCCCCACCCTAAACCTTTCTCATCTCTCCTTCAGCACAGCCTTTGCCTATACGGTCTGGAGGATGGGCCTTCTCCCAACCAAAGGAGAAGCATGATTTTACAGGGGAAAGGCAACCTGGCCCCATGACTGGGCACAATCGATGCCTTCGTGGGTCTCCCACATGCACCAGGAAACTCACTGTCTTCTGGGAGGTCCTCACACACTTGTTGATGAGTCAGAAAGAAGCTTCTGGGTTTTTCTTCACTTACATTTCTAAATTGTTTCCTCACTTAGAGACTCCAAATTTACCTCCAAATTACCCCAACTTCAGTTAGGCCGATTTTTACGCTCGATCTTTTTTTGAACTGCTCATTAGATGCTTTGGGCTGAAATAACTAAGCCATCTCTGAAAGGTCAAGTGTTTTTAGAGCAAAATAGAAAAATGCTCCTATAGTGAATTAAATTCAGAATTGGAAAAAACAGTCACAAAGGAGGAACTTGCTACCCAGCGTAAATAGGTGTCTTCAGACCTTGTCTGTCCCCTGCCCCCTGGGGCAAGTCGCCTCTGTTCTTTCCTGCCAATGCAGAATCCCTGTGGTAACATTTCAGAGACAAGCCCCTTTAACTCCCTCAAGCTTTCAGGAAGGCTCTGTCTACCCATTAAGCCAATAAAAGGCTCATAGTGAGTGAGCTCTCAATACTGGCACAAAATGTCTTTTAATATATATTATTAATAGATTTTCCTAAATTAGATCCTGTACAAATTTTCCTCGGTCATTCTGTGCCTCTGGTGGCAGCTTGTGTCTGGCCATTGAGCTTAGGAAAAATGGGGAAGGGGTGCAGCAGGGAGAGACCCGGCCCACAGTGCAGCGTGGTCTGCGCAGGGTAAAAACCGCTCCCTGTGGAAACACAGGCTACAGTGAAGGCCCCCAGGGCGCACCAGAAAAATAGGATCTAGTAAAGAGAAGTTTCTTTAATACAAAACTAAACTAGTTTCCAATATGTAACCACTTTCTTAGTGATTCAAAAATCTATAGGTTAAACAATTATTATTTTTAAAATGAAGGAATGAACGCTCACTTCGTAGGAGGCACCGTGCGCACATACCTGCCATGCTACAGCTGGGACGAATAAGGAGCTGAGTTTGCTCACGATTAATCTCGAGGTTGCTCTGCTAATTAGAGGTGAAGCCCGTGTCTTTTTAGTATCAGGACATCAAGAATATTTGCTGGTGGCCTTCAGTTTGTTGACCTCGTTATTATAAACTCCCCCCAAATTTTGTTCCTTCTCTAAGAAAAGCTCATTGTAGAAGAGAGGGGGGAAAAAAGAGGTCAAGTTTCCTATTAAATATACTCCAGCTTATGCAGAACAAATGAGAATAAGAGACTGCAGATGGGAAGGTGCCTGATAAAAATATACAAGAAAAGTTTCCAGGATTTTTATGATGTTTCACAGGCAGAAGAGGAGGCAGAGAGCAGACCTGAGATAAAACCTGCTGATACTGCTGGGGACACCATTAACCTGTGATATCTTTTGTCCTTCCCCCACCACCCCCCAGGTCCTGCCAATCGTGGTTTTCTTCAGCACTGTGATGTCCATGGTCTACCACCTGGGACTGATGCAGTGGATCATTAGAAAGGTACTGGCACTGGGAGGGACAGCTGACAAGTGTTGAGCTGATTATTTCAGGCACAAAGTCTTAAATGCTTTTTATCCAGGTACTTACAAAGTTCCTTTCTCTTACTACCAAGAGCCACTACCACCACCTAAGGTATTAGATTCAAACCAAAATATCCTACATAATGTGCCACAGAGAGGATTTTATCTCAGGGACTTCTAACAGGACTTTTATTTGCAACCCACCAGATATCTTCATGAAACCACAGCAGTTACTTCGCTACCCAAGGAACTGAGGTCAGAGACCTGCCAGGGGAGAGCAGCCTGGCTCCTCTGCCTTGGTTATCCACCCTGTGCCTTACACAAACAAAGTCACTGCTTATCTTCAGGAGGTTATGAAAGTAGACACTTCTGGTCTTGGAGTGGCTAGGGAATTCCAAGCAAGAGGGAGAAGCTGCTTTTCACTCCTGAAGGACTTCCATAAGCACACAAACTAAAAACACAAAAAAAAGGCTGAAGAGTCCATCTCCTTCCTGTTCCCAGCAGCTGTGAGTCCCACACTCACGTTTGATCAGAAAACCAGGAAATCTGTAGGCTGGTTCAGAGGCACAGCAGGGCATCCAGGGCTTGGAGACAGCCACAACCCTCCTTTGGTCCCTGTAAATAAATCAAAATATATAGAGAGAGAAAGAGAGAAAAGAGAGGACAGAGAGGGAGCACGGGAATACCAGCAGAATTCAGAATCACAGACAGAGCTCCAGGGCCCGTCATTTCTGATAATTGGTTCAAACGTTCAGAATTACTGTGCTCATGTCTAAGCAGAACGAAAGGGAAAGAACACAGCAGGAAGTCCCCTCCTGAGGTGGGTACCACAGTCTCTGGTGGGAAGGCCACTATGAAAGTGGAACCATAAACTACGCTCATTTGAATGAAGTAAAAAAGGCCAGACTTCAACTACATCCCACTACTTATTAGCTGCGTGACCTCTGACCAACGACTAAACGGCCTGTGCTTTGGTTTCCCTTCCATAGAATGGGTGTAATTACAGGACTTCTCTCAAAGAGTTATCGGAAGGATTAAATGCATTACCCGGGTCAAGGGCTTAAGACAGTATCTGGAACACAGTAAAGCCTGCATGATCGTGTTAGTGATGATCATTGACTTGTACACAGCATATCTGGAGAAACTCATTTCTGTAATATTCAGAGTATATACAATGACTCAGACTTACCTCTCAATTAGAAGGGTTTGACTGGCCTGCTCGAAGGGCTGGATAACATATACCTACGTTCAGCACCATCTCTAGCCTGCCAGCTATTGTCGAAGGCCTGCATTTTAGCCCAGTTTAAAGATTTTTATCTCTGCTTTGAAGTTTTCTGTATACAAACAGTTCTTCACTGACTTTGTCCCTTTCTTCTTTTTAGGTGGGATGGATAATGCTAGTTACTATGGGATCATCTCCTATTGAATCTGTAGTTGCTGCTGGCAATATATTTATTGGACAAGTAAGTTATAATGTCAAAAAAAAAAAAAAGAAAAAAACTGCTGAAATGGATAGTGCTTCCAAAAAGTGAAATAAGAAAATATCGTGGTGTTGTCATTTCTTTTGCTGTAGAGAGAAAGGTGTCAGAATAAGGACCCCCAAGTATTGGCAATATCCAGATTCCTGAGAGAGAGAGATCCCATCCAAGAATCTGAGTACACTAGTGTGGAACTGGGTTCTTGAAAGTTTGTGAAGAGGAAGGAGGTTTGAGTCGTTTTAGTCATTTTATTAAACATAGAGTTCTCATATATAGATTCTCAACAAGTCTTTTCTGAGTCTGTTGAATTATTGAGGTCTCTGGTCAAATCTTCCAAGGCCAGTAGCTTTTCTACTTGAATGGAGTTCACGGTCTTGCAGCACAGACATGTGGCAGGCAGCCTCCCACTGCACACTGTGATGCCTGCAGCAATGAAGGGAACCAGGACAGGCTTTCCAGCAGCAGCCGTGCTGCTATGCACATATGTGAGCTCAGTCTTGTCTGAACTGGTCAACAGTCTGTCTTTGCTGAGCCTGAAAAAAATACTTTTTGGTTTTTTCTTCTCATCAAAAATAAGCTTTTAGGCTACAGTTTTCGCCTGCCTGATCCATCCCATGGATAAATGCTCTTTTGCCTGAAGTGCATTTAAGCAAAGATGCCAAGCAGTGTCCCTCAAAATAGCAGCATTCCTGAGGGGTGGATAAGAAATGGTAATCAGCTGCTCATCGCTCAGGATATGCAGCTTTGGACAGAAGGGAATCACACATCACGGAAACCAAGTGTGAGTGCTAGCCGGCACCACTACCCAAGGACACTGGACTTGAAGCAAAAAATCAAGTCACCCAGAAAAACACATGGCTCCAAAATCCAGGCTTACAGCTGCTCCAGGCAGGCAGAGTCTTCTTGTTGGTAATCCAGACTCACTAGCCTGGAACATCGTCTTTAGAGCAGGGGCCCATACTTCCTTCCCTAGGAGTTGAAATTATTATAATTACAGTCATAAAATCTCTCTGGACTAATTAGGGCACCATCTTGCATTGATTGCTTCTACCTGAGGGGTAAGAGGACTCATATACTGGGTTTCTAAGGCTCGACACATTTCTAGAACTATTCTATCTTACAGAACTATTAGAAATAATGAGGAGGAAATTGTAAAATCACACACAGGCTTCTGGGTTAGCTCAACTTGATACTTACTATGCTGAAAGTGCAGCTATTATTTATGGAGAGTCCCACACTGCAGGCTTCCCGTCCTCCTTAATGGAATTCAAGCCTTTACAACCACACTCTGTCCAGTTCCTTTCCACCCATCAGAGAGGGGGCTTTGATTCTCAATTACGAAAGGGCCTGTGGGTACCTGTCCTTGTTATTGACAGGGTTTTTTTGTTTTGTTGTGTTTTTTAACAGTTACATCTCTATTTCCCTGAGGTGTCAGGAAATAGGTTTAGAGTCTGTCAAGAAAGAATTGGAAGATAGGAAATCACAGAGGTTTAAGAATCACCAGTCCACAAGTCCAGGCCACTGGTCAGAGTCACTTGGCCAATCCTTAGAAAAGCTCACCAAGTCACCAGATTCCAATCCTAGGCTAGGTGGAGGCCCTTCTATGACTAGCCTCACAGATTTTGCAAAATGTACGCACAATCACATATGCACACTGACCTAGAGTTCAAATGGTGCAAGTTCTCAAACTTGAGCCTGAGTCAGAGTGACCTGCAGGGCCTGCTCAGACACAGACTGCCAGCTCCATGCCCAGAGTTTCTGATTCCATAAGCCTGAGGATTTGCATTTCTAATGAGCTCCCAGTTGATGCTGATGGAGCTGGTCTGAGGTTCACTCTTTAAGATACTGCTTTGAAAAGTGAAATTTTTAGTAGATTAGCATGCCCCCCTAAGATTTAAAAAGGAACATTTAATCCAATCACCCTCTTTTGTCTCTAGACCGAGTCTCCACTGCTGGTCCGACCATATTTACCGTACGTCACCAAGTCCGAACTCCACGCCATCATGACAGCTGGCTTCTCTACGATTGCTGGAAGTGTCTTAGGCGCGTACATTTCTTTTGGGGTAAGAATGTGTGGGAATTAGCTTATGAAAAATTCAACCTCTGCTTTCTTTGCGATTGCTTTTTTCCTTCTTTCCCATTGCTGATGGAAAAAGAGGTCAAGAGGGTGTCCTTTTTGCTGTCTGGCAAAAGTTGGTCACAGCTGCTTTGGCACTTGGACACTGTGACCTCAGGGAGTTTTGTGGCTTCACTTTCACATCCCTGACACCTAAATGTGAGTTATATCCAACCACAGCGCAATGAAATCATAGGATGGGGTTACTTTGGCTGAAATTTTGAATCTGTTTTTTTAAAAAAAAAACTATTACTGACATTAGTAAAGGTACTCTAGACTGGGGGCCAACATACTATGGCCCATGGACCAAATCTGGATAGCCCCGTTTTTGTAAGTGAAGGTTGATTGGAAACCAGCTGTTCCTATTCATTTGCCAGTGGCAGCTCTTATGCTACAGAGTTGAGTAGTTGTGGCCCACAAAACCAAAAATACTTATTCTCTTGCCCTTCACAGAAAGTTTTCTGACCCCTGGTCTACAGCAGTGGTTCTCAAACTTTACTGCACAGTATAATCACCTGGGAAATTTTAGAAGCCCTAAAGCCCAGGCCTTATCCCTGAGTAATCAAACCAGAATTTCTTGGGATGAGACCCAGGCAGCAATATTTTTAGAACTCCACGGATTGCAATGTACAGCCACGTTTGAGAGCTGGGTCTATGGTATAGGGCTGGAGAATATTGTGATACCTGGTACATAGCCCCCCAGGCATAGAGCTTACAAGCCACACCCAAGATACGACCCCCAGTGGAGAAATTTAATAACACAGTCAACACTGTGTGGCTCAGTGACTAGGATTTCTTACAAGATAAGTGAGCTTCATTCCAAGTCTTCATCCAGGCCTTGGAGAGCCAATCAGTCGGAAGAGAGAAAAAGAAAGGGACAAAGCCTGTCTTACAAATAAGTAGTTTGAATGGCCGATTGGACTCATGTTTCAACCCCAGATGATTCACTCTGCCCCCACTGTAGTAATGCTGCCTTCAACAATGTGCTAGGTGTGGTGGAAACAAGGAGGGAGGTGCTGATTCTGCAATTCTGAAAACAGAGTTAGGAGAATCCAGAAATAATGTGAGAGTGGAGGTGGGAAGAGGAAAGAGTCGACTTGCAATGAGGAAGACAGAAAGAGTTCACAGATGAAAGGGACTCGGGATCAGTGAGTATTGTGTAAAGGCACGAGGGATTTCAGGAGAGCGACAGGAAGCCGGGAGGGGAATGTGCACACTGGCCCATGGATCATGAGACCATTCTTCATTGCCCAGCACACCCCAGACAGCCCCTATCTAAACTGATGATGTAATGAAATATGGGCTTTAGGAACTATTTGAATATTTCAAAAGGACAACAGGGAGGTGAAGGAATGTTCTTTGAAAGTTCCTACAACACAGGATTAATTCTCTTCTGCAATAATCGAATTTTGGTTTTGTGCCTCTTCCCAAGGATGAAATACCCCTTCTCCCTCTGACTCTCGAGGTGATGCCCGTTACTTAGCCCATTGAAGACCTCTTCTAAAGGTCTGAAGAAATATTGTTTTCTGGCGTAGAATCAACTCCTGCCCCGTATCTTCCTCTGGAAGGCTTTTGGACCACTCGTCTGAACATGAAGGAAAAGCTCAATGTGTCCTCCGTTCTTTTGAAATTGCAGGTTTCGTCCTCCCACTTGTTAACAGCTTCAGTTATGTCAGCGCCCGCATCATTGGCTATTGCTAAACTCTTCTGGCCTGAGACAGAAAAACCTCAAATAACCCTCAAGAATGCCATGAAAATGGAAAGTGGGTAAGTGGGACACAATCACCTCATTAATGACCATACAAGTTGGGGCAGGGGAGTCCAAATTCAAATCACAGCAAAAATTTGATAACCAGAGAGCACAGCAAATTATGGTACTAAAGTAAATTTAATTAGACTTCACCTAAAAATTCTTGCTTTAACACTTCAAGAAAACCTTTCCAAATACCTGAATGTCAATACATCTCCTTAACTGTTTATTATAAAGATATTTCATTGTAAATATAGCATAGAGTTCATTGAGCCTTGGTTTAAGACTGTTGGAAACCCATAGGATGAAAATTTCAAGAGTTTTCTCATAGATAATAAGAAAGCCTATTCATTTTCCATGAAAAAGAAAGAAAAAAGGGTGAAAAAGACAAAGATTTAGGATGTTCAGAAGTATGTCATTAAATAAGAGAATTCATCAATCAACCCATGTCTGAGATTTATCTCTCGCTTGTATGTAGTTGGAGTCATGACGATGACTGAAAGAGCATGTTGCTAAAAATACATACATATGATTCCACTTATAAAGTTAGCAGATATGCAAACTTCCACAACATATTATTCAGGGATAAAGACGTAGAAAAATTGTAAAGAAAGGGAATGGTAAACAGACTTTAGGGAGGCAAATACCTCTGAGATCAGAGGGGAGGGGAGGAGACTGGGCAGGAGCACAGTGGGTTTCACTCTTTTTTTTAAAAAGACGACTGGTAAGGGGATCTTAACCCTTGACTTGGTGTTGTCAGCACCACGCTCAGCCAGTGAGCAAACCAGCCATCCCTATATAGGGATCCGAACCCATGGCCTTGGTGTTATCAGCACCGCACTCTCCTGAGTGAGCCACAGGCCAGCCCTGGGTTTCACTCCTTACATGAGGTGATGGATGTACAGCCTGTCCTTGAATCAATCAGTTTTTTGTACCATGAATATTTTATATTCTCTGCTACCTACTTTCAGTAAAAATAACTTTTAAAGCTGTAATATTTTTATCATTTCCCAATTTTTTTAATTGGGAAATTTATAAACACCCCAAATTCAGAGAGTATTATAACAATTAGACACCCATATGCCCATCACCTATGACGGCACTTCAAAAAATTTGTGGAAAAATTCATATTATCTTTTAATTCTATATTTTCCACGAACTTTTTGGAATACCCTTGTATCGTCAACAGTTATAAACCCCATCATGATCTCACGGGATTTGGGTATTTTGACCAAGGCATGGACCTGAGGGTTTGTCTCATCACATGAGCTCTGATTATGCCACTCCTGTGCCTACAACATCCACCCACTGACAACTGCTTGGTAATTCTGGAATTGCTATTTTTTGAAAAAGTGACTCAAGGAATCTGCTAGAAGCTGCAGCACAGGGAGCCTCCTCGTCCATCTCCCTGACAGCAAACATCGTTGTGAATCTGATCGCCTTCCTGGCCCTGCTGTCTTTTGTGAATTCAGCCCTGTCTTGGTTTGGAAGCATGCTTGACTGCCCACAGCTGAGCTTTGAGGTATAATTCCATCATGCTCCTGCCCTCTGTTTTGTTTCTGCCTATCTTTGTTTAAGAATAAAATCGGTGTGTGGACAGCCTTCCCCAATTCCCTAGAGTGTGCTCGTACAGACCAGCTGTCCACCCCCACTTCTCTGTCTCCTATCACCCTCCTTCCCCAACAGTCATTCATTCTCTCCTGACCCCTCCCCCAAGAATCCAGGTTACTTCAAACGACCCAATTTCAGCTTTGACTCCTGGTGGATATAGACAGGCAAGGGAATGTAAAGGGATTTCTGTGCCTAAAGGAGACACAGAGCGGGCAGCAACGATCTTGTCACTGAGGATGGGGCAGAAGAACTAGAAGCAAATCCCTGTTCTAATAAAGTATCTCCTTTTGGTTTTTGCAGCTAATGTGCTCCTACATCTTCATGCCCTTTTCCTTCATGATGGGAGTGGACTGGCAAGACAGCTTTATGGTTGCCAAACTCATAGGCTATAAGACATTCTTTAATGAATTTGTGGCTTATGAGCAACTCTCAAAAATGATCCATTTGAGGAAAAAGGCTGGACCCAAATTTGTGAATGGTGTGCAGCAATATATATCGGTGAGTAAATATTTTGATTTTTTAAATACACTTCTTCATCACATATGTTTTTTAAATAGTTACTTGTGCCTGTGCATGTCAGCCAGTATGCCAGGCACTTGGGATATATCAGAAAACAAAACAAACCAAAAACCCTTTATCTCATGGAGCTCAAAATGTCCATAGCACCTCATAATTTTCAGTTATGTCGAATTAGTCAATGTGTGTGCATGCACGCAAAGAAACACAGCTAATGCTTATCACTGTGATCGTTTACTTTCGAGGACTGCAGATGCAGACCCAGAGTCACGTGAGCTGGGACTGGAACCAATCAGTCAACAAATATTTACCGTATGCCTTCCATGTGCAATGTGCTAGGTACGGAGCCACAGCACTTGACAAATCACAAGGCCCTGTCCTCACAGGGCTGAAAGTCTAATGATCATGAAGACCTCTTCCTTCTAGCTGGAGGGACTCTTGACCTCTGAGAAACTTCCTAAATGCAACCTAGTCGCTGGACATCCTCAAGACATAGTAAGACACCATTGCTACTCTCCAAGTGGATGAGGAGACAGAAAAAGCTCAGAATCTGTGATATGACAAGTACCCCATAATTATGTCAGGACTTTAGGTCAATAGTCTGCAAGATGCTCAAATCGACCTGGCCTTTGGTGTGATGAGGAAATCAGGTGAGGTCATATTTGCAGCTGCATCTCCAACTTTTTCCCCCTAAAGAACAGAATTGTCACACACACACACACACACACACACACACACACACACACACACACACACACACACACACACACACACACACACACACACACACACACACACACACACACACACACACACACAGTTTTTTTTTGTTTTTGTTTTTTGTTTTTTGGTTTTTTTTGCAGCTGGCCAGTATAGGGAACCAAACCCTTGACCTTGGTGTTACAAGGCTATACTCTAACCAACCGAGAAACCAGCCAGCTCCAAATTGTCACAAATAGAAACTCTTAGGGAAATGGTGAACATTCCTGATCACCACCATTACTCATTGAAACAACCCACTTGGAATTAATGTCTCAGGCACCTTTTTGGTTTTAAAAGGAAAGGGGAGGAAAAGCATGCTGCCTAGGGTTGCCACTGAGCCCGCTCACCCTGCACACCAGCAGCATCCCTCCCAGCCTCCCGAAGACCAAATATGCAGCTTTACTCCTACGTATTACACAAACATAGCAGCCTAACCCAGGACAGTACTGATTTGGATTTTATGGTGGGGGCATTGTGACCCACGCTCTGGATATGAACAGGGGTTCTGTGCGTCTCCTGTTTCTCATGTGTTCATTCTTCAGCTAACATCACACTGGAGCTTGGCTGATTATCCACATTGTTTAGATGCCACCAAAACTAGTTTGTTTCCCTGCCAAAAGTAAACAATAGGCTAAATTAAGTGAAATGTTTTCTATCCCCAACTGCCAGTTGTCAGGAGAAAAGAGTTTTGTTAGTGAGCAAAGCGAGCTTGCAGTTTTGGCGATGCTAAAGCAGTTTTGTGAAAAGGTTGCTACAAGGGTAGAGACAGAACAGTAGAGCTGATTGGGGCTGAGGGTGAGCCCAGCTAAAGGCAGGCACAAAGAAGACACTTGGAAATATGAGCTCAGTGGCCTCTGCTACTGTTGAGTCATGATGGGAAGAGCATTTTGTTTCTCCAAATTTCTGATTTCCAACCAATAAAATGAGGACGAGCCCAGCAATTTCTGTTTACCAACCAACAAGTGGGGGAGGATGTCCCAAAACTATCCTGGAAAACGTGTCATGTGACTGAAGCAGACGAGGTGAGTCCATGAGGCAAAACCACATATCAGTTGCATTTTGCCCATTGCTGACCTCGACCTAAGATAAGAGGTCAGGATCATAGGTGATCATAGGTGATCACCAGAATGAGCCTTTATTTCATCTCTTCTCTATCTTAAAGATAATACTTTGCATGTTTTTGGTTTGTTTATATGTAACACACACCATGGTATAGAATTCAAAAGGTACAAAAAGGCATAGAGGAAAAAGTAAGTCATCCTTCCTGTTTCTCTTCTACCCAGCCCTTCTCCCTGGAGCATATCATACTCACTGTTCTTAACCTTGCTCCTTGCCCTTAGTAACATGTCCCAGACAGTTTCCACATCAGTGCCTGTGACATAGTATTCCATTGTACAGCATCTTAACCAGTCCCTTTCTGATGAGCAGTGCTGCCGATATTTTGCTATTAGAAGAAGTGCTACAATGACCTCCTTGCACCTACGGCACCTGAGCTCGTGGGCAAGGACAGCTGTGCAGGGTATTATTGTCAGCTTCGGAAACTGCACTGGGGTGCATTGCCTCTCCATCACGTGATCCCGCATATCTGCAGGCAAAGGCACAGTGGAATCGTCCCAGCCTCTTCCTCTTCTTCTAAAACTGTGCATGGCCACATCTGTGTACCCGCTTCCCACAGATCCCCAGACAGGAGAAGGAGGAATCTCAAGCCCTTCACCCATCTCTCCCTACAGCCTCTTACTAAGCAGGCCTGGTTTTGAAGGCAGTTGAACCAAATGAAAAGCACTGAAAAGAGCAGGGGACTAGGGTGAGCTTTTCCAGGAACGGTGGACTGACCACGCCAATACTGAAACATTTTTTCCTGCCTGCTGTACGCACGCTGATTGAAAATATCAACAGAGGAGTTCTCAGAAACCACGAGAGAGAAGAGGGGCCTTTATAATCAACAAACTACTCACTGTGACCACTCAAGTCTTGAATGTGAGCTTTTAAAAATCCAGTTAGCAAAATTAAAAAAGGTACTGTGACTTTTAAATGTAGCATTTGCTTGGTTTATTCTTTGAACCAAATCATAGTTTTCAGAATGTTGGAAAGGAAGATTATTGTCCCAATTGTGTGGGTACCTTTGCCAGATTGGGTGTGTCTCTGGTGAACAGGAGTCCACTGACTCTTCCGAACCTCCTAGGGTCAGGCCCTCAGCGTGAGAAAGAATGATCTAGCCTAAGCAGCAGCTCCTGACCAGGGCAACACAGTGAGAGGGCCGTCGGCGAGCTTTTACCAGCTCCCCTTCCATCTTCACCTGCCCTGTGACAGGACTACAGTATCCATTCCCTCTGTCCAAGTGGGCACCCTACCATTGCCCTGTGGTGGTCACAGCTGAGGTCCAGAGGAAAGCAAGCTCACACCATGGCCAGACTCCTGGGAAGCTCCTGGGATAGCTGAGAATTTCCTTTTTTATCAATATAATTCCTTTTAAATCACATCCTTTTTATTGAGTTATAATTTATATCCCAAATAAAGAGCACATTTTATAACCACAACCACAATCAAGATATAAAACATTTCCATCACACCTAAAAAGTTCCCCTCATGGCCCTTGGTAGTTAACACCCACCCACCTCCCCTCAAGTCCCAGTTCCAGGCAACCGGTGATCTTTCTTTCACTGTAAATTACATTTATCTGTTTCATATAAGTGGACCCCTTTAGCATTCACGTTGTTGCACGTATTAGTTATTTTTTCTCACAGAGCAGTGTTCTATTTTATGGATATTCACAATTTATCTGTTTGCCTGTTGAGGGACATCTGGGTTGTTTGCAGCATGGGGTTATTATGAATAAAGCTGTTATAAATATTTATGCACAGTCTTTCTGTGAGCATGTCTTTTTATTTCTCCTCGGAAAATTGCTGGGTCATACAGGTAGTGTGTGTTAAGTTGATAAGAAATTGTCGTACCGCTTTACAAACAGGCTGTGGCATTTTACATTCCCACCAGCAATGCATAAGCTCCAGTTTCGTCACATCCTGACCAACACTCAGTATTGTCAGTCTTTTTAAATTTTAACCATTTTAGTAGATGTATAGTGGTATCTCGTTGTGGTTTTAATTTGCACTTCCCTCATGATTAATGAGCATCTTTTCATGTCTTTCTTGGCCATCTGCATATCTTTTCTTTATCCATTTTTCCTTGGGTGTGTGTGTTCTTTTTTTGGAGGGTGATGGACAGCTCACTGGTATGGCGATCTGAACACTTGACCTTGGTACACATTCTTAATAAGTCCTTTGTCAAATAAACATAATGTATATTCTGAGACCAATTTTGTATCTCCAGCAGCAAGCACTGTGCCTGGCACATTAGAGCATGTGGTCGGGTCATATGGAATATTAGAAGTTATCACTGAGCATGAGGTAGCATTTGTAGAAGCCAAGGCTACCAATTCCACGTCCTTTATAGAGAGTCTCTACACAGCCTGTTTCACCTTCCCTCAAAATTCGAGGGTAAAAAGGATCTAGGAAGTAACGTGTATTTGACACCATGTACTGTGCATTTGTCAGTATTGATTCTACAGTCAAAATATGAAGCCCAGCTGGGATGTCAGAATTTTTGAGCTGGGTCAGATCATGTTTATGCTTGCTTTCAGATTCGTTCTGAGACAATCGCCACTTACGCCCTCTGTGGTTTTGCCAATTTCGGTTCCCTAGGAATAGTGATCGGCGGACTCAGTAAGTGAAAAGAATACTCTTCAACAACAGATGTGACATAAATATACTTTCTTTTTTTTTTTTTTTTTTTTTTAAAGATGACCGGTAAGGGGATCTCAACCCTTGGCTTGGTGTTGTCAGCACCACGCTCAGCCAGTGAGCAAACCGGCCATCCCTATATAGGATCCGAACCCATGGCCTTGGTGTTGTCAGCACCGCACTCTACCGAGTGAGCCACGGGCCGGCCCCATAAATATACTTTCAATATCATCTCACTCTGTAATGTTATTGATGTCGAGGGGAAAAAAGCCCTGCAATGGTAGTAAATCCTCTGGGGTCTATTTTTTTTCCCTGTTCTGCAATATAATTCTCCTAGGCACACAAGCTAGCCTCAGGAAGAATTTGCTCATGCAAACAGGTGCTTCTCCCAACTCAGTGGTGACCCAGAGGTTTCTCCTTGCACACCAGCGACAATAGGTTTATTATAGTGGCCACCTGGAGGAGGATTCTGAGAGCAAGTGGAAGTTCAGTGGAAAATGCTCTGACTTCTCAGTGATGTCTGCCACGTGCACAGAAGCAGTTGGTGGTATCTGGGTTGCAGATTCTCTTTAGCTGAGCCCTCCTTGCAACCCATTTGCCTTCCTGTGCTTTCAGTACACCATGAGCCCTTTGGATGAAATTAGGACTTGTTTCTTTGGTCGAGAATGGATGCCTGTGAGCCTTTTGGTGTGGAAACCTTCTTCTCTTCCACACCAGAGAACTTTTCTGGATGTGGAGCTCATCACTAAGCTCTTGGACCTTGAATTTCACAGCTAAGTTTTTTTTTTTAAATGTCAGCTGACCTAAGATCCTAGCCCCAGAACAATTTTCAGAGGCCAGGAATTTGGACTTCTTATTAATAGCCTCCACATTAATCTCACATGCCTCTTTCTATGTTGCCCAGCATCCATGGCTCCTTCCAGAAAGCGTGACATCGCCTCAGGGGCAGTGAGAGCTCTGATCGCAGGGACCGTCGCCAGCTTCATGACCGCCTGTGTTGCAGGTACTGCACCCTGTCTTCTGTGTCCTGGAGGCCCCAGGATGGCAGCATTCAAGGGGGGAAGCATCTCCAGCAAGCACTTGCAGCATATTCTGCTGCAGAAAGCTGAGTCAGAGCTGCTGTAAAGCATGTCATGAGTTAGATGTGTGGAGTGTGGCGGAGAAGCTAGGAATAAGAGGGTTCAGGGACTTCATTCACTACTCCAGTGTTGTCTTCTAGGCATACTCTCCAGCACTCCCGTGGACATTAACTGCCATCACGTTTTAGAGAAAGCCTTCAACTCCAGCTCACCTAGAAACACAACCAACGTGGTATCCTGTTGCCAAAGTCTATTGAACAGGTATTGTATTCTCGATTATAGCTTCTTTAGACTCCATTATTAATTGTCAAGTCAGGCCCACAGACCCCATCTACTTACTGTTATTGCTTTATTACTCGTACTTTATTTAAAGCAGGAACGTGTATGGCGATTCTAGCCACCTTTCTCTTGATTTTCCTCATGTTAGACTAGGAACTATACTAGCTAGTGCTGCTCAAGCATTTACTATGTATCCAGCTGTGTGTTAGGTACTTTGTATGAATTAGTTTGCTTAAACCTTGCAACCACTGTACAAGCTGGGCACTGTCGCATTTGTTTTGCACTCAATAAAACTAAGGTTTAAGGAGGCTATGTCTACTCAAGCAAAATTAGTGCAAACGCAATCAAGATACAAAATTCATGTCTGTCTGCCCACAAAGCCCGTGCCCTTAACTGCTACACTTTCAAAGGGATCAACCTTGTCCTGATAACATGTGATGAGCTATGGTGGAGGAGAGGCCACGAGTGACCCGGCTAGCCACCCCCATCCTATACAGTTTTGGTTTTGTTTTGTTTTTAATTTTATTTTACATTCTAAGATGGTGTTGTGGAGCAGTTGGGGGGGAGGGGGAGAGGGGAAAGGGAGGCGGTAGGGTGGGAGGAAGAGGGGGCAGGGAGGGGGAGTGTGGCTGAGGCCGGAGGCAACCCCTTCATTCCCGCAGAGAACCTAGGAGGTTTCCCGAGGCAGCTGGGTTGTGGCTGGGCTGGATACAGATTTCGGGAGAAAGTGGCAGAGGCCCTCAGCCCCCACCCCCGGAGCCCAGAGCACTCCTAGTGCCGGGTGGCCATCAGTGGGCTGGATGTGGATGACGGGGGTGCATGGCTGAGGCCCTCAGCACCCCACAGCCCTGGTTCAGGAGCCTGGGGCACTTCCAGCAGTAGCTCAGTCAAGGCTGGGCTGAATGCAGACCTCAGTAGGGCGTGCTGGAGGCCCTCCGTCCCCTCTATCCCATGTTGGGAGCCTGGGGCACTTCTGGTGGTGGCTCAGTCATGGCTTGGCTGGATACAGACCTCAGCAGGGTGGGACTGAGGCCCTCAGCCCCCTCCCCTCCCAGCCAGGGTTGGGAGCCCAGGGGGCTTCCAGGCCTTCTAGGTTTTTTTGTTTGGTGAAGTGAGAACTTTAGTAGTTAATATCAGAACTTTGGTCTGTGGGTTTTTTGTTTTTTCTTTCAGTTCTGTGTTTGATTATTCACTATTCCCACCATTTAAACTCTGCACTGGAACTAATTTGTTGTCCTTTGCTTACTTCTAAAATGAGGGAACTTCCTGTGGGGACCAGCACTTGAGCCCTGTGGCTGAGCTAAATTGCTGCTTTGCTGCTGATTCTCTGGGGAAGGCTTTTTGTGCAGCTCAGGTTTTAATTGTTGACCTTGTAAGCACTTCTGGGTCTTGTGAGGTCCAGTACACCTGTGTTGTGTGGAAACTCTGGTCTGGACCTGAGACTTTTCAGCAAACTGCACCCCCTCTAGTTCTATATTCCTGACCAGTCTCCTCTGAGTGGTCCTACGCTGACTGGAGGGCAGATCAGCTGTCCTTGCTATATCCCAATGTTCTCCTGGTGGTCATGTCTCCCCCACCTCCCACACTCCAAACACTTCCCGTTGGATGGGCCATGATTTAGTCCCTTACAATGACTCACCAGCCTCTGAGTGGCTCCTTTTTTCAGTTGTCTATGGCCCCTCACTCCTGTGTGGGTCCACAGGAACCCTGTTAGTGGTCTAGCTGGCCTGGGGGCCACCAGTGCCCTCTTCTCCCCTGAAACCTCCAAGCAACTTCATACAAAGGGCACAGCAGTGGCTTTTGCCAGTTTTTGCTCTGTGTGCTCACCAGGGTCAGCCTTGAAGTGATCAGGCCTCCAAATGGTCAGAGCAGTCCTTTCTTTCTCTCATAATGGCTTTTCCTTTTTTAAAAGATGACGAGTAAGGGGATCCTAACCCTTGGGTTGGTGTTGTCAGCACCACGCTCAGCCAGTGAGCTAACTGGCCATCCCTATATGGGATCCGAACCCATGGCCTTGGTGTTATCAGCACCACACTCTCCCAAGTGAGCAATGGGCCAGCCCTCTTCATGGCTTTTCCTGCCTTCATGAACTCTGTAGGTCTCTCCTCCTCTTCCCCTGAGCTCTATTGGACCCAGCTTGGCTGTCTTTGCTATTTAATAGTTGTAAATTGGCTGATTGTGGGAGACGGTGATGCTGGGGACTGTCTATTCTGCCATCTTGATCAGAAATCCTGTGTCCCTGTACAGTTTCTATTTCCAAAATCAATATTCCCACCCCAGCTGCTCTCCTTAATGTGCAAACATTTTATTTTATAAGAATTGGTTCTTTCCTTTCTTTGTTTATTCTGGGAAAAACAGGTGGAGTCTTTGAGGCCACCTACAATTGGAGAGCCAAAACTAATTCTCTGGTGCCTCTGTCCTTAACCTACGCTAACCTATGGTTAGGAGGGAGGAAATTACCTTTCTGCCCTGTGCTACTTTTAAGGTGTCATCTTCTACTCACCTACTGATTCTGCCATCTAAAGATCAGCTAACTGAATTATCCTGTTTTCCACCAGCACTGTTGCCAAGGGTCCCGGTGAGGTCATCCTGGGAGGAAACCACAGCCTGTATTCCTTGAAGGACTGCTGCATACTGTTGACCCCATCAACACTCAACTGCAGTTGGATCTCCTAATACATTTTGAGCTCAACCACTTCCCCAGTGGAACTCTGAGAACAGATGCTGAATTTTCTGCTTTGGAAAGAAAAAAAAAAAATTACTGTCCACAGATTAATACTTCCACCATGGGTCTACGGCCATACCACCCTGAACGCACCCGATCTCGTCTGATCTCGGAAGCTAAGCAGGGTCGGGCCTGGTTAGTATTTGGATGGGACACCATGGAATCAGCTTTAATTTCAAGGAAAGAAGAGAAACAGGAGTGAACCCTTCCAAATGACATCTTCCTTCTCTCCTTTACTCCCCAGTGCACTCCTCTCTACAGAGAATTACTATGATGTCCCAAAGTGAGACGTCATCCCCAGTCCCAACAATGTTTTCTGATCTTAGAATTTCGAGGCATTTCACCAGAACACAGGCATAAATGGTCCTTCCCCACAACCGGGCTACAACTCAGCCACACCTACTTAGTGTGCAGGAATGCGTCTGCAGTCCAGAGAACTAGTTTTAAACACATCTCAGATGAGGTCACTCTGCATTTACCCTAGCTTACCTGAAATAGCCTGAACTTGAACCTCACATGTAGGAAGACTAACCATCAACCAACTACTCATTGGTTACCCTCAGCAAGTCCTGAGAAAATCAAAAGTCTCTCAGGACAGTGCATATACCATGCCAAAACAAGGGCTAAATTCCTTGTGCTTAGAGAGTTTTATCAGTCAGCTTAAGCTAAATTAGGCTGCAGTAACAACCCCAAAACCTCGGTGGCTTACAAATTTTTTTTCATTTACATTACATGTTTGTAATAGTCAATTTTGGCTATAATTCATGTTGTCTTCATTTTCAGGACTCAGGTTAAAGGAACAGCCCCTGTGTGGGGCATGTTGTTCTAAGAGAGGAGAAAGAAAGGTGAGGAACAACATGATGGCTCTTAAAATTTCTGCTACGGAGTGACACCCTTCACTTCCATGACATTCCATTAGCCAGAGCAAGTCCTAGGTAGGACAAGCATGATGTCAGTGACCACAGATGAATTATCCTGCCATAGGAAAGGACAGTGAATATTTTGCAGAAATAATATCATATGCCACAAGGGTACATAATATCCCTGTCTCCCTTCAAAGAGTCAGCCTGTTACAGGACATAATTGAAGGCCTATTTGTGTGCAAATTCGGTTACATTCTTTTTGACAAAACTGGAAAACAGCTATTCTCAGCCAGAAAGCCAAGTAAAAACCAGTTGAGGAAGAAAAAAGTCCTGGCTGAGATCTGAAAACCTTTCATTAATACTTCCATTGACCAGGAAGGTGTCAGTATCAAGCTTGCTTACTGGGTGACAGTGCCTTGGAAGAAAATTCCAGAGACAGTGGTGGAGTGCTCTTTAATGAAATGGTTATCGCCATTGCTTTTAAGAGCTTAAAGGCCACAATTCGTGAGAAGACACAAACTCTGATTCAAAAGGTGATTCACAAGAAAGACTCTAAATGTGAAAAGGGTCTTGGAATAAATGCCTTAAGTAATTTATTTTATATTTTCCCTTCTGTTTATGCACAAGAGTAATTTTTTTTTTTAATTCACATGTAAATAGTGGATTTTTTTTTTTTTTTTTTTTTTAGTGGTGGTGGTGGTGAAAGAGGAGGCTAAATACCCAAAGGATTTTTTATCCCTGAAATACAATATACTCAGATATTTCTAATTATTGAAAATTTGTATAAATTATCTTTGGAACTAAATGTGCCCTTTCCGTCTTTAGACTTTATTTTAGGAAAATATACTTGCACATTTTCTCCCATTCTCTATGTTTTGGTGTCAGGCTTCATAATAACCTATGGGAAAGTATGCCAAAGGCGCCAGTTATTCATACGTTGGTTCTCTTTTGTCTGTGATGGCTATTATTTTCTCTCTAATCATTTTTAACTCTGCATTTTTCTATTTCATTTTATTCTCAAGAATCTCTTTGCTGCTTCTATGTGCTTCTCTGGACAACTACTTTTTAAATTCTTTCTTCAGACTTTACTATTCCTTGAATGTTTGTAGCTCTTCTCTGAGCTTTTTTTTTTTTTTTTAATTTTAAGGAAAACTTAATCACTGCTACCTTGTTTAAGTTTTCTTTTCAAATTATAAAAAGCAATAACCCCTTATAAATAAAAATGAAGATTGCATGTGTATGTATATACACATACATAGCTTTTTAAAATATACGTACTGTATATACATAGCTAAATATTTTCCCCACCTTGTTCACTCTAGCTCTCTTTCCAGTAACATACCCCTCGTATTATCATTGTTAATTGACTACATACACACCTCTCTCCTTGCTTATACGAATGTATATAAGAATGTGGAAGATTCATTGTTGGCACACAAATAGAATGAGTCTATTTATATATTACCTTCAATTTCCTTCTTTTCAATTGTTGATATACCTTGAACATTCCTACCAGTCATTGTATATAGTTCTAGCCCTGTTCTTTCCTTCTCCCTACCCTGTGTGTGTGTGTGTGTGTGTGTGTGTGTACACAATTTTACATAAATAAGACAATATACATGCTGGGAGGACAGGCCGACTTAGACATTTTATTTTCTACTTGCTTTCCTCCTCCTTTTCCCTGCCCCTGACAAACCAAAAACCCAATTAAAATAACCTGATATATAGCCTTCTGTAATTTATTCAATTTCAGGCCATATTTTATAAACATATATGTATACTGAAGATTGGGATGGTAGGTTTACAAAACCAGGGTAACATTTTTATGCAAGTTACTTCTGTAATAATCCTTGTGGATATTTCTTCAATTCCACTGGCAAAACTTTAATTCATTTTTTTCAAAGGTTTAAGAATCACCCATGGCATATTATGTACGTGTATTGATCAAATCATTCCTCTGTGGACATGCACTCACTTTGTTTCCAGGTTTTGGCTCTGGGTTTGGTTTTTATTTTTGTTTTTGCTTTTTACTTTGAACAGCACATGTACATTTACTTTACATGCTGCTCCTTTCATTTCCTATAGCAATGCTGTCTCACAGAAATACAATGCAATTCACATGTAACTTAAGATTTTCTAGTAGCCACGTTAAAAAAGTAAGAAACCAGTAAAATTAATTAATAATGTATTTAATCCATTTTATCGAAGATATCATTTCACTGATGTATTTTACATTCTTAACCAACTAAGTCTTCAAAATCTGGTGAGCATATCTCAATTGAGACACTAAATTTTTATTGGCAATACTTGATCTGTTTTTAGATTTCATAAAATTTAAAGTCAAAAAGTAAATTCACATACCCAGGTTATTCTAAACATCCTTAAAAGTTTTCCAATGACTGTACTTAGTTCCTCCATACTTCAAGTATCGGTGGCTTTCGTACTGGACAGAGCAGTTCCATAGAATGAGTTTCTAGGTGAACTGAAGTGTGCGTATATTTCTGGTATTATTATGTGAAGCCATTTTGCTTTATATAGATATGCATTATCTTAATTTTCACCTGCTTTGGTATTATGATTTTGGTGTGTTTTATTCATCTACCTCGGTATGCAAGTGTAATGGTTCTTTTTAAACGTGACATGTTCACGTAAATCCCATGCTGACTCCTTCTTAGTACTGTCCATCCTTCAGCTAAGAAGGGGGCATTATTCCTGAGTCATGTTATAAGAAAGGATAGTGAGGCTAAGGACCAGGCAGATGAGCTAGTGAGCACTTTCAGCTTGTTGCCTCCAGAAACTTCATCATCACACCCTGTCAGTATTGTGGGTGGCTCTGGGCTGGCTGGATGTTTCCTTCCTCGCAATGAAACCACTCAGTGGAGGTTTTTGGTACATAGTGATGTCTTCACCCCTCTTTAGCAAACGTAGAAGCTGAAGGGCAGAAATGGTATTCCTCTTCTCAATTCAGAAACTATGGTTCTAAACAAATTCTCTGACCTCTAGAGAAGCCTTTGGGTCTCAGCCAAGAATAGATTGGAGTCATGAGATATGGAGAATTTTTTCCCCGACTGGTAAAATCGACATATCCAAGAAGTTAGGTCTGAAAGACAAGTTCTCTATAACTATGCAGATTATTAACATGCACTCATTTTGCAAATGCTCCCACCTAATTGTTTTTATATTTCTTTAGTTTAAGTAGGCTGGTAGGGCACTGTGAAGAGCTTAAGACGTGCACTTGCTCAGTGAGGCTGATTTCCAATTACAGAACAATTCCAGAATCAGGCATGATTATAAAGGAGGTATTGAAGACCAGCAAGGACACAGTGTGCTAGGAAGGATTAAACTACCCTGAATGTACTAACGCATGGGAAGGGGAGGCAATCATTCACATTTAAGTAGGCAAGGAGCACAGGACTCAAGGAAGATCTGTGTCTCATACAGGTGCACCCCATGGTGCTAATGAACCACATGGTCCTGAGAAAGACTACTTTTTACAGCCTTTTACTTAATTTTAAGCTCAAGCAGGAAGAAAAGTGTACACTTACCCATTCTTTTTCTGGCTCTAAAGACAACAAAAACTTGTGATAGCAATTATATTTTCCTTTCTATCACAAGGGTAATGTGACTGCCCCTGGTACTTTCACAACCCTAGTTGTTAGAGGATTACTTTGCATTTTCATTTCAAGAGTCTGGAAATTAAACAATGAATCTGCATCAAATCAGCCCTTCTTAACCAATACACATTTTGTAAAATGGAAGGACAGTGACTGGTATTAAGGATACAGCCTGTAGCCACAGAACAGAGGCAAGTATTCAAATAACAACCTTGAAATTTAGTCCTCTGGCAACTGACAACCAATCACTTTACCATGAAAAACCAGAATTAGGAAAATGATGTCTTAGAAGTCATGTTAACATGCAGAATCAGGGCCTACATCTGTGTACTGAGCATGCTTCCAATAATATTCATTGAATAAAAGGATAGAAGAAGTTTAGGTCATTCAGAAACGCTCACCTCCTCTCAGCCCCCAGTCGTGTAAAGCCATCAAACCCAAAGATTACTTTGGCTAACAGCAGAGATGGGACAGTATTCCCTAGTTTAATCTAAATCCCTTCAACTGCAGGGTACCTATCTCATTCCATAATAGCTTGCCCATATGTCTGTCTGACCACTAGACTACTAGTTCCTATGTATCTCCAGTACCTAGTATCTGGCATCCAGTAAACATTCAATGAATATTTGTTTATTCAATGAATGAATGAGTGAATGAAGATTGCAAAATGGTTAACCTTCACAGTTTATTGGGTCACTGTTTTAAAATCTCATAAAAAATTCAAATAATATGAAAGTGTATCATTGAGAAACTGGAAATTTTCCTCCCACCTCAGTCTCATTCCCCACAGTCAGCCACAGTTCATACTTTGGTGTCCCTGTTAATTTTTTCCATATATGATCAATAATACAGCAAATTACAACTACCAAAGTGGAGTGGACAAGTCTTCTTTCAAGCCCAATGCCTGAATCGCTTTCACCTTTTCACCTTCCTCTTGGCAAGATCAGGCAGATGATTTTGTTTGTGTCATTAACTGTTGTACAGTGATGAGCAAACGAGTTCAGGAGACTGGCCTTCTTGATTATCTGCAATGCAAGTCTGCAGTTTATAAGTGTAGACTCCATAGAAACTAAATGGAATCATTAAAAGCATCTAAATACCCAACATAGAAAGGTATACTATAAGTTGCTGGATTCTTTCTGCTTATATGAGCAACTGTTCCGCTATCATATTTGGAAAAGCTCTGCATATATAGGAATAAACAAGCTGTTTTTCCTCTGTTCTCACACTACAACAATCAACACACAAGACTTCTGTAACCAAATGCATAAGAGGGGTTTCTGTACACAGTGAGCAAGCAACCAGTTCTACGGTGGATACTACCTAGGTGTCTTCTCATGCCATTCAATTCTGACACTACAAGGATCTTCAAAAAGTTCATGGAAGAATTTGTATTATCTTTCAATTCCATTTTTCCATAGAACTTTCTGAAGTACCCTCATATCTACCTGGAGATATCATCAGACCTCACAGGTTAAGGGCTCAATGCCACAAGACCGTTCCCCTCGCCCCAACTTTTGACTTTTGATGCAGTCACAAGCCCCAGGTTGTTTTGCCTGTGCTTCTAACCAGCCAGCTATAAACTGGGGTTCCCACGACCCCCTTGCTGGCTTCAATTAATTTGCTAGAGTGGCTCACAGAACTCAGGGAAACACTATGTTTACGAGCTTATTATAAAGGTTATTACAAATGATACAGATGAAGAGCTGCACAGAGCAAGGTACAGGAGAAGAGGTGCAGAGCTTCCATGCCCTCAGCAGGTATACAACCCTGCAGGAACTTCCAGGTGTCCAGCTATCCAGTAGCTCCCTGAACCCAATCTTTTTGGGGGGATTTATAGGAGCTTTATTACGTAGGCATGATTGGTTAAATCACTGGCTATTAGTGACCAACTTAACCTTCAGTCCCTCTTCTCTCCCTGGAGGTTGTGGGGTGGGGCTGGAAGTCTCCACCCTTTAATCCTGCCTTGGTCTTTTGGTGTCCAGCCCCCATCCTGAAGCTACCTAGGGGTTGCCAGCCATTAGTCAACTCATTAGCATATGAAAAAAGAAAAAAAATACTTTTCACTTCGACGATTCCAAGGATTTTAGGAGTTATATGCCAGGAAACTGAGAGGAAGACAAAATATATTTTTCACAGTATCAAAACTCTTACCGGAAATGGAGAACAAGTTTTTGCTACTCTGTCAGGAATGGAAATGCGATTCATCAGTCAAGACTCCAGCTCTGGAACGGAACTGCCAGGATCAAATCCTGGCCCCGCCAGTCACTAGCTCCACCACCTTGGAAATGCATGTCAACTCTCTGGGCCTCAGTTTCCCCATCTGTAAAATGCAAGTAAACACACCCATGTGACTATCACCCCAATCAAATGTAGCTCACTTCCATCATCTCAGAAAGCTGCCTGGTGTCCCCAGTCAATCTCACCCCGTCCCATCAGGCAAACTGGGCTGATTTTCTTTCTCTGTAAATTAGTTTGGATAAATGGTTCCAGTAGAACTTTATATAAACGGAATCATACAGTGCACCTCTTTTGCCTCTTGCTTTTCTCATTCAGCATAATGTATGTAAGTTTTATCCAGTAGGTCATTCTTCCTTTATTGCTGAGCAGTATCCTGCTGTATGAATATTCCACATTTTGTGTATCTATTCCACACTTTTTTTGAAAATTTACTTTGAGTATAATCTATTCTACTTTTGATGGACATTTTAATACTCTTGATGGACATTGTTTTGTTTTTGCAGCATATTTGTTTCTGAAAAACTTCTATTTGCCACCCATTCTTTAGGTGTTTCATTATATTTAAACTTAGGAAATATAAATTGGCATGTGAAGGTATGGTTTGTTCCCTTGCCTTTTCTCTCTGAGTTGCGCAAAGCCTCTTTATTTATCTGTTCTGCGCAGGGGTTTACAGACAACTGTTGGCTTCGGGCCACAAGCGGGAAGAGCAGTAACAGGGAAGCCAGCGCACCGTGAGGTCACTCGTGGTTGAACAGAGTGCTGGTGAGCTGGCTCCTACTCTACATGGGACACTTTGCTATACTGCATTTTGAGAAAAATCACTTGGCTTCTCTAAGTTTCCAATAAAAGTAAGAATTACATTAGCATTTGACCTGAATGAAAAACATGAATGGGGGGAAAAAAAAAGAAAGAAAAGAAATGCAGAAAACCCTTGGTAGTTTGAAAGTATTGCATGTGTGGTGAGCTCTGCTCACTCCAAAGACAGATTTTGCCTCAAACCGTTTGCAAGTTACAGAAGCGTCCATCAGCTGAAAATTTTGTTACTCGGTTGTAAACGTAATCCTGTTTACGGGAAAGTCTGGCCAGTTCTTGAAAGCATTGACGCAAAACGAATGACTCTAATTCTCATTAGAATCCACTCATCAAAACTCAACCTGTAGCCTGTTGTGACGCGGACATCTCACACACTCGAGAATTTTTTGCTCTCTTTGACTGTCTTTTCATCAATGTCTGGCCACAGAAAACAGGTTATGCCAAAAGTGAGGGTTTCCGCATCAACTTGAACCAAATAGAACCAAGCAGAAGGAAACAAGATGTTCTTGGGGACTCAGGAGAAGTCCTCCATCACAGTCTGACTTAACTGTTGTTCCCATGGCAGCAGACGAGGAGCCCTCAAACAAGCTAGATGCACAGAAGCGGATGTGCTCACAGGAGGCTGCAGCTGGATGCTCGAGTTTTCTTTTCTCAAATGCTACTGAAGTACTCAAAAAGATTTCAATCAAAATTCCATTTAGAATTGGCAGGGGGGTTGCTTTTCTGTGGTCTTCTAGACGACCATGAGGATGAAATTAATTTCTTAAATGCCTTCTCCTCCCTTTTAACAGTAATACCAGGAATATGCTTGAGGGGGATTTTATTCAGATTATAGTATTTTACAAGTGCCTCTGCTCAGGTGTTTAGCACAGACACCGTCCAGACATCACTCGCAAGGAGCTGCAGAGATTCGGAGAGTTTCCCCAGCAACTGGCCGAGAACCTGCGTGGGTCTGGGAGGACAAGGCAGAGTTTGGGGCTCTGGAGGTGGCTCCCCAATACCCTATGTTGTCCCACTACAATTGTGTTGGGAAATAGGAAAGCGATTTTGTCTCTGCTCCTTTTCATAATAGCTTTTTTGAGATACTTCATCGTAAAGTATTATTTGTTGTAGAAAAATATTCACAATCTTAAGAAAATAAAAACTGCATAGCCATTCGGTATGTATGTGTGTGTAATACTTTTCTAAATGAAATCATTATTGTGATTTATTTTGAGGCCAGCTTTTCCCCTCTCCTTTATTTAATATGTCATGAACATATCTCCATGTTAAATATTTTTCTATATCACCATTTTAAAATGTCTGCAAAGCTTTCCGTTATGTGGATGTACCATAATTTAACTTATCCCGTATGGTTGGCAATTATAGGTGTTTCCCACTTTTCATTATTATTAACAAATGTGCAATAAATGTTGTAGTCAAATTTTTGCACAAACTCATGCTTAGTTCCTTGCCTGATGTACAGAAAATGAAAGAGACACATAGAGATTTGTCTCTCCAAAGCATATATCCTATCTTATGCTAGGTCTCTGGGCAAAGCCAAATAATGACCGATCATTGAATGGACAACATATTTCCAGTACAGAGTCATTCTGCCTCCAGTTATCAAAAGCCCAAATTCTGCTGGCAATCAAGAAGGTAGTTAAAACTTGACAGCAAGCCTGGGCTTGTGTAAGACTTCATACACTAACCACTGACATCCACTTTGTAAAAACCTTTGGTAAATGGTATACCAGGTTCTTTTCATCTGTTTAAACATGAATTTTCAAGTTCTACAGTTGGAACTAAAAGTGATTTCTTTATTTCTTCAGTGGACTGTTATACTGCCAGCACAGATTCATTGGGTATGAATAAACAAAAGCAAGTTTGAGTGCTTATGCCCAACCATCCTTAGACTTAGTCCAGGAAGAAAAGAGGAGTCCTAGTCCACAAAGAATCAAAAATTATGGTTCCCACCAGTACAGCCAGATACAGGCTGACAGCAGAGGAGGGCTGAGCACTGTGTACGTCCCGGAGAAACAGGATCTGTTTACCTAGTCAGGGGATGACCAGAAATTTTACCAGCGAAAGAAGAATACGGAATTGTGTGACGTGTCCCCTCAGCTTACTCAGGATAGCAGCCATAAATTCTCCTTTGTGGGGAGGGGGGTCGACTCCCTACACTCGTGGTTCACAAATTACAACATACTGTACATACGGTTCTGTACCTTTCTCTTTCTCGCTTACTGATATATCCTGAGGTTCTTTCCGAATCACTGCACACTTTCTTTACTCTTTTGTACATATCGCATGTCTTTACTATAATTTACTTAGTAGTCTTCTATTTATGTGGTATACCATTTTTACAAAAAAAAACTGCACAGTGAATAGATTCTACACATGCATTGATACATGTGCAAGTATACTTGCAGGACATGCTTCTAGAAGTGGAATTGCTGAAGCTTAGGGTATGAGGATTTGAAATTTTCAAACATATTAACTAATTACCCTCCAAGAAGATCTGACTGATTGAAGAGCAGCCATGCACGGTGCAGTATTTTATTAAACTTTTGGGGGTTTGAATAATGCAAAGAAAATGGTATCTCGGTGTTTTTTAATTTACATTTCTTTTGTCCAATGAGCACCTTTTTGTATGTTTAAGAGCCGTTTGCATTCTTCTTGTAGGAACAGTCTATTGTTGGGCAGATTTTCTTTTCCTCAGACATTTATAGGTGTTATTTATTTATTAGGGAGCATAATCTTTTATCTGAGATATAAACTGTAAGTATTTTCCCCATATTGTCATTTGTATTTTTACCTTTTTGGGGTCCTTTTTTTGCCATGAAGAAGTTTCCACATATAAAATGAATTTATATGTTTAAATGCATGGATCTCTTTTATTCAGGCTTCTAGATTTCGTGGCCATCCCCATTGTAAAGTGATAGAGCAATTTTCTCACATTTTCTTGTAGAATTTTTGTGGTTTTGCTTTTCCTGTTTAAATCATTGATCTATTTGGGATTGTCCCACATGAATATGGCTCTAACTTTATTTTTTCTGGATGGTTAACCCAACGTCACTTACTGAATACTTGTGGTCTCGATTTTCACTGCTCATTTGAGACTTCACTTTTATTGCGTAAGTCCTGTGCATTGGGTCTATGGGGACCTTCTGTTCTGTTCCATGGATCTGCCTGTCTACTCCAGTGAGCGTCAGTTATGTGATCACTCAAGTGGGGATTATAATATCTACCTCAGAGAATTAGCCTTAAGAATTAAGTAAATGTGGAAGGTTTGGCCCATAGAAGAATTCAATAAATTTTAGCAATGATGATGAAGAGGGGGAAATTTTTGCCTATTTCACTCTTGCGCAAAGAAATGCAGATACCCAGAGTATTAGCAGAAAATGATGATTCAAAGATTAGCCTTTCCATCACACTCTGAACTAAAGGCTTCCATACAGATAGAAAGTGATGTGATCAGCGGTCTTGAGAATAGTTTTCATTTGATTTTAATGAGTTTTTCATTAGCCTCGTTTGAAAGGGAATTTCTAGGACTGTTAATCCTCTGAAGCTAGCCTGCCAAAGCAAACTGTCAGATGAAGACCAGGTTTGAGGGCCGGCCTGTGGCTCACTCCGGAGAGCGTGGTGCTGACAACACCAAGTCAGGGGTTAAGATCCCCTTGCCGGCCATCTTTAGTAAAAAAAAAACAAAGACCAGGTTTGAATCCTGGTTTAGCCACTCACCTCTAGGACTCTGTGTCTTTATCATTAAAAGAGGGATAATTACATCTCCTTTTCGTTCTGACAAAGCATGAGACAGTAACACAAGAAAGGCGGTAGCACGGTGCTTGTCATATGTTCATTTTTAAGATTTTTGTTCTTATCATGTTCTTTGTTGTAATCATTAAAGACAATGGCTTTGGGTGGATGAGGACAAATAAAAGGAAGGTAATAAACTCCAAAATTGGAAATAAAGAAAGAATAATCAGAATATTATAATCAAAGCTTATATAAAGTATACACTTTTGATTATATTATAATCAAAAAATAAGATTATTGATGAAGTGATAGAGTATGTACAGATGAATACGTACATGATAAAGCAGGTAAAATAAAATCTTGATAGAGGAATCTAAATTTACACTAAAAAACTCTTTCAAGTTTGCTGTATTTTGGAATATTTTTTATAGTAAAATATTGGAGAAAATTCAAGGCTGCCATCCTCTCTCCCTCTAGTCCTAATTTCACTGTAACTACCCAAAAGACTCAAAGGCAAAGGATTGATTTTCCTTGCATCTTTATATTTCATGTAAAGTGAAGAACTTGTTATTCACCTCCCAGCCTATTTTTCAAGCTGTCTTTGTGACTGTGATTCACTCCACTCCCCTCCCCTAAGATTTATACTTATGTCCTGCTGGTCTAACTGACAGCTCCAATTTACACACATCTGCCACCAGTATCACTAATGTTCCAGAGTCTCCCCTCCCACCCTGTTTCTGTCAGGCTGCCAACTCCCGGAGTCCAAACAGCTTTGCAGCCAGGAAACAGCAGAGGAAGAGGTTGAGGTCTAGGATTAAAAGCCCTGTTTTCAGGCCATTTTGGAAAGCCAAAGTCAACTGCAGCTTTCTCCTGTTGCTACGACACCGGTGACGCTGTAGAGTGGCTAGCCAGGGAAACTGACAGACAGGGCTCAGCATGCAGCAGTTGCCATGGCAAAAAGGAAATCTCCATGCCCATTGATGCCCGGCAGATCAAGTGGCCAGGGCTGCCAGGGACGGCGAAGAGCCCATCAGCAAATCATTAACTGTGAGCTCACATTCAGTCATGTGCAATGGGTCTGAGGGACCTGCTCCACAAAAGAGATCGGTGAGGGGGAAGAGAAGTGCCGGGTCCTTCAGCAACCTAGAAAATGATTATTTGAAGCAAACCTTTATTTTTTAATGACTTGTTCGTATTCTTTTTCAAAGGAAAGTTTAATTACAGTCCGTTTTGAAAGGTGTTCAACTTTGGGCAATCAACATCCACTAGTCCAATATCAGTAAAAATACTGTCCTATGCCACCTGTTGAAACAGAATCTCCAGGGGTGGAGCCCAGGTATCTGCAGTTTTAACTACATCCCTAAGATCATTTCTAGGCAGACTGCAGTCTGAAACAATACTGCTCTAGTTTAGCTATCTAACTTAAAAAGCTCACAGCAAAAAATTCTAGCCGGTAGTGCCCAAACTTTACCATGCCAGTTCCTTTTTCTCAGCACCCCAAGAGTCCCTTTCTCTGAGGGGTATTGTCTACCGAATAAATTGCATATACTGAATAATTATAATTTCCCCCTTTTTATCAAAGACTTCTTTCTATAACTGCCAATCTGACTGGATGAGAGAAGCAGTGTTAAAATATTATGCTGATAAAATTTCACCTGAAACCAAGGAAAGTTTATCTCCTTTGCAGATTCAGCTCAGGTGAATGTGTATTAGACTCTCATTAGGCTTTCAGGGATAAAGAAAACAGCTCAAGCTCACCAGCACTACTTTCTTTGGACATCGCAAGCTGGGATCTACAGAAACTGTTAAAGAACTCCACGGCGCCCAAGAGCCTGTACTGAGATTCTGCAGATGTATGTCAAACAAAAACAATAACAAGATTCATCCTCCTTCTAAGGAATTGAAACTTATTTATTCATTCATTTACTTACAATCACCCTTTACCCCATATGGAGAGAACTTAAAATAATTTGCAAAGATCCATAAAATAATCTGAATTACAAATATATGTAGCACAGCCTGCTACTTGTCTCCCTTTCCTCTGCAGTATTTAGATTCCTCCTTTTCAGCTAAAATACATGGCTACCCACATTTCCCAGCTGTTCTCACAGCTAGGCATAGCCGGATTACTAAGATCTGGGGAATGGGATGGAGATGTCAGTTCTGTGCGCAACTTCTAGGAAGTATCTTTGAAACGGAGCATGAACTGTGTCCCTCTTCTCTCCTATTCTGCTTCCTTCTGGCTGGATATAGACGTGATGGCAAGGGCCAGAGCAGCAATCTTTCATCATGAGTTCAAAGCTGTGTACTGAAGAAGGCACAACACCTTAGAAACCTGGGTTTGTGGTAATTACAGAGCTGCCATTCCAAACCTGGACCACCTACCCTGAATTTTACCTGAGAGAAGAAAAAAGCTTCCATCTTATTTAAGCCACTGGGTTTTTCACTGCCTGACAGGCAAACAATCTTCACTACTAATGCAAGCAAGAAAAAAAGAAGATAAAAACACAATAGAGCCAGAAATAAATTTAACACAAAAATATATACCATAAAGTCCAATATACAAGTATTTACCATGAATGAGTTGCAAATATAGCTTCAAGCTTTCTAGTGGCTGGTATGACTGTGAAACTTTTAAGGACACAGTTCACAGTGTCATAGATTTATGTTTTTTAATTGCCCAGAAGAAACACAACTGTTACTGATGTTAAGAACAGACGAATTTATCCTAAGTGTTCATGAAGAGAACATCCATCATGCAATGTAATTAACAACTGACATAACTTCCTGGTAGTAGAAACATGCCTCATGATGTTCTTCAATATAGGCCAGTAGAATCAAAGTGTATGTCATTTGAAATTGCCTGTGTGCCTGTTTATGTGGTATACTAAACTGAATGCTTTCTTCCCCCATCCCTCAAAACTCTAGCTGGCTAGTGACTTAGAGAGGTAACTGGTGGGTGGATAATGAAAGAAAGTGAGCTGAGACGCCAGGTACCGTTCAAGCTTTATTAAAGGAAAAGAATCTGCCGGGCTGTGCCCAAAGCAGGGAACAGCCCAGGGCTGCCCTGAAAATGGGGGACAGCCCCAGGTGTGGGGGTGGTAGAGCTTATACAGTGCACCAAGGGCTGGGGAATACCATCAAGGAGGGCCATCATGCTAATGTGGATGGGGTGGAGAACCGCGTCCTTGTGGAAGCAAAAGGGGTTTCTGTTTAAGTCAGGCCAGGCGCTGGAGTGGAAGACAAGGCCAGTAGCCATCCTGTGCTCACTGTGTGCACAATGGCGCTGGTCATATCCAAAATCCATCAGATAAGAAGGCAGTTTAAAATGCCAAATTGTTGTGCAATCAACCCATACCCATGTTGTCTAGCACCAGCACCAGCACCACCAATGAGGAAGGGGTAGAATGGGTACGCCCTCCCTCCCACGTGCTCCATCAGCCTCTCTTCTTATGACATATTCTCCTTCAATACACTCAAGGTTATTTAAATTTAAATTTTTTCAGGTTATTTAAAACCTATTAAAATTGTGTGTGTGTGTGTGTGTGTGTGTGTGTGTGTGTGTGTCTAGGAAGAGGAGGAACTCAATCTGTGATTTTCCACTTGTAGTCCCTGCATACCTCTGAATATACAGTACAGGTAGATAATGAAAAGAATTCATGCACAGGAACCAAAAATGTAAACGTTTAACTTATGGGCCACGCATCCCAACAGTGAATACAAAGTGGTGAGTGTCAGCAAATTATATCTCATAAAGGAAACCAACATCATCTCCAACACAGAGGCAGCCAGATGGGCAACCCTCAAGCCACAGGGATAAATTTTCAAAATGGCCAGTGAGATGCTTACTGATGGATCCTTGTGCCTGCTCCATCGATTCGACAGCATTTCAAGCAGGACCTTGCCCTCCAGAGACGTGCTAGTCAAACCTGGGTCTCTTTCTGGCTTAGCCTGTTTGAGGGATGGTTCACGAGCACACCGTGTGGGAAGTGAGCAGTGTGTGAGCAGGCACCACCTAAGGCAGGTGACTGTGTACTCTGCATCCAGTGTAGCCCCTTTATAATTTACGGCGAGCTTTTGTTAAGCTATTCTTTCCTATAACCAAACACTGGCTTTGAGAAAAGAAGGATACGCTAATTTTGGTTGGTTTTTTACTTATTTTCATGATGCAAATACTGCACTTACACTGGTAAAGGGATTTGTGGATATCTGCAAGATACCCAGTCACTTCAAATAACTCAGGTGCCATCCAAACAGAACACAAAATGAGGTCCTCTTTACCCCTCAGAGAGGACAGCTCAGCACCTCTTCCCCCCTTTAGCCTAAATTAACGGCTCAATTCACCTATGCAGCTACAGGCTAAAATCTCAGAACTGTATCACCTGGTCTAGCTGTTATCTCCCCAACCATTCAAAGCCACCTTTCCATTTACATATTGAATTCACGAACACTTTCTTTGTTCCACAAATGGAATTGCTAATTAGGATCTGCTTCATTTGAAACCGTGCAGCAAATGGGAAAATGAGAGGATTAGAGAACATCATTAATAGCAATTGCAAATAACCTTTTAATCAATTCTGGCTATTCCTCTCCAAGAAGTCACTCTTCTCTCCCATTTAGGAAATAGAAAATGTTTGCCTGCCATCAGCAATAATCTCAACAGCATGCATGCTAATCATAGTAATAATGGGAATTTTAAAAAGCCAACCAACATCTGGGTAGCTATTTTTTATTATGAAATGCTTTCATGTGCATTATTATCTCCTTTGATCTTGCACCTGCCTTGTGTGTACAGGAAAGTAGTTGTTTTCACTTCATTTCAGACATACAGGGCGGAGTGGTTAACGATGAGTCAGGATATTTAGGTGTGGCTCTCAGTTCTACTGTCTATCACCTGAGTGAACTTGGACAAATACTTAATGTCTTTGAACCTCAGTAAATCTAGAAAATGAAGATAAAAACAATACCTTCATAGACGGATGCCATCAAAAGTGGTAACAGACATGTAGCAACACTGGTAAAACGTTCTGACTATGAGTTGAGGACGGAAGGTGTATCAGTTCTTTTCTGTTGCTTATAACAAAATACCTGGAAGTGGGTAATTTGTAAGAAAATGAAATTTATTGCTGTAAGGTAAATGCTGGATATAGACCTATCCCCCATCCCCCCTGGGAAACTACCCATGGCCAAGGTAGTTTACCCAAGGAAAGGCAGGCCTCCTTTAAGACAAATGGAAGACAGTAGGAAGCAGGAGCCCTGAGTACATGAATTAAGCATATAAATGTAGTTAGAACACTAGTGTTAACTACTCTGGTGCCTGGGAGGGGTTAACTTATCTACTCAGCCAGATCTATGAGCTCTGAGCCAAGTGAGGGTCTACACATAAGCATGCAAATGACTTACACCTCTCCTTTGATCTGTTCACTATATAACTGTTGTATGTACCCCCACGGAGGTGAGGATTTCTAGCTGACCGGCTGCCATCAGCAATTCCCATAAGTCTAATAAACCAATGTCTCTACCTACTGCAATATAGAGTGAGTTTCTTTGGAATAGGCGAACACTACGCAAGTGCCCTTTCAGATTTGGGGCTCCCACGATGCAACTGCTTAGAGTTTCAGAGGCCAGGAAGTCCAAAGACCAGGGAACACATCTGGTGAAGGCCTTAGTGGTAACGACAGTGACCCAGTGGTCTCCACTGCAGAAAATGGCAGAGCAGAGAGAGACATTAACGTCCTCATTCCAAACCACGCCCATGACCACCATTTTCAATCCATTCATTATGGCATGGTCCTACAATCTAATCACCTCTTCAAGGCCCCACCTTTCAATTACCATAATAGGATTTTCCACCTAAACAGTTACAGTGGGGATTAAGTTTCGGGGGGACATTCAACCCAAGGCAGAAGGGTGGTCTTCCCCAGGATGAACAGTTTAATCTGCAGAACCAGGAAGAAATTGACCTGTAGACTCCAAATCAGGGGCTTACATGAAGCAAGAGTAGATTTAGAAGCAGAAAAAGTTCGACATTTCCAATACATAATCTTTCTCCATTTCTGCCATCCTATCAGTTATGTGAGCACTCTTAAAAAATAACAGGAATATGGATTCTCCTTTGGGACTGGGAGCAATGCCAGCACTTTATGATCAATAAAAGAATCTATAAATAATGAATAGAACCCACAGAGTTGTGCTTTCAATCCTGAAATGTGGAAATGCTTAGTTGCATATTGTTTCTGCAGCTAGGCTCAGCCCAAGGCAGCCTGCACACCTAGGGAACAATGCACAATGCTCAAGTCCACAGCTGGCCACAAGGTGGCAGGATGTTACCAGCAAGGACGCCCAAACTTCACTCCAGAGCAACATCCTTGTTCTGGCCCACGTCAAGGCGCTGACTGATATCTGACAGCCAAGATGACAAACTGAAGTATTCCAATCAATGTCAGCCCAAAACTTAAGTTAATGCCAAATATTCTGTGAATGCCATTCTTCTGACTAATTGCTCAGCTCTTATTCAAGACAGTAAAATGGGCACTTCCTCAATCTTCACATGAAAAAAGGAACTTTAAGGTGACTATAAATTTATTCCAACACGAATAACTGTTTGCATGAATCCCAATATTCAATTGTGTAAAAAAATTGACAAACTTTAGGTGTCAGGAGCAACCCTCCAAAATCCCTGGAAACTTCCTATTATAATATTTTCTTATAAAGATGAAAATATATTTTTAAAAAGTTAACTCTAAATTATTTCTATATAACTCAACTACTGCAATCATTTTAAAACCTGGATTTTTCTACCAACCTACTCATTTCTGAGCTATCTTCTCTCTCTTTTCCCCTCTACAAAAGTGAATGCTTAATAATGATAGAACATTAAAATAATAGCCAAACTATATATAAGATTTTATATGGATGCATATTATTTTAGAGTCAGACAATAACTGGGAGATTATTTTAATGTCCTCATTTTCCCAAGCAAGAAACTGGTATTGCCAGAGGTTCATGGACTTGCCTAAGATGACACAGCAAGTCTGTTCAGAACTGAGACCCAAACTTTTGTCATCTCCCAGGAGAGTTTGGACTAGTTTTGCTCTTTTATTTAATTATGTCAGGACAGTTGTGACTTTCCTTTATGCTACAGAATAGAAAGCCACTAGCACGAAGAGAAAATACCAGTCCAATATTGTACTATGTGATTCTAGCAATTCAGCTCGGCTCTCTACTTGAAATGGCGATTAGGACCAAAACCATCTGAGAAGCACTGTGATTACGTCAATTGTAAAGCCCTAAAAATAAAATAAAAAGCCTAACAGATCATCAACGGGTTTGTCGCTAGAACCTGAAAAAAGAATCTGCCAGGTCACAGCCACTCAACTGGGATACAAGATTGAGTGTAACTCAGGCAGAAGGAACAAAATGCCTCTCCAGGGACTCTGGAGACCCTGAGCCCTCTCACAAGGTGTGACTGTAACGTAATGTGTCTGATTTTAGAAGAAACACAACCAGAGCTTACACATCAAAGTGAGCCCTGTGTCCTCCAAAGCAGGTACTTTGGGTGGCTTCATATTTGTGCCAAGTGCTGCAGCAGCTCAGATACTAACTCTTGTTTGGGAACTGCCTTCAGTGCTTCCGCGTGTTCTTCTCAGTATCTACCGTGTGCACAAACCTTGGTCACGTAAGGTTGGAGTTGTTTCTGGAAAGCCTCTAGAATCAACTCTTGAGGAAAAGGTGAGTGGTTGAGGTATCTAATTATATTTAGGGGTGAAACTAAGTTGCATGTGGTCATCGGTTTCTCTTGTGGCCTAAACATGGGACTGTATGGTTCATCTAGTGGAAAAGATTTACCCTCATAGAGTCAGTCAGGAAAAACCTTAAGGATTGATTGAACTAATGTTTGCATTATTGACTTCAAAATTAAAACCTCTTAATTCTAATTCTAATCATTTTGTGTCTCTTAATACGTTATTCTTCTTCCTCCCAACTCATGTCTAAGCTCCTCTAAAGGGAAGATCACTTATTAGATCTAATCATACGAAATTGCTGTCATTTGGCCCCATTTGATGTACAAAAGTCACATGGCTCAAGCTAACACATTTAACATCGTAATAGCTTAGTGCAATGGTAAAAAGGAGTTCAGCAGTGTTAACTAATATCACCGTGCTGAGATGGGCAATGCTGAACATCAATATTCAATCGCCAGAGTACGTGACGCTGAAACAACATACGTGTTCTCCCTCAGTGATTCCACTTTTTATGCGTTTAGATTTTTTTCACCATCGAACTTAAACTGCACATCTTGAGGGCATAAAATAGTCTCCAAGCACACCAACAAAGATTTTTTCTAACAGGGCTACTCTGTAAAAAAAGAGACATCAGTCTTACTCTAATGTGATTATCCACAAATTTGGAAACAGGTTTGCAAATTCGGTCCCTTTAGGTTATGGGATTCAGATGATCTGATTTGTGCCTAAACTGTCCCACTAAGGAACAGAGAGTAGCCGTGGCCTGGCCACCTCCCTCCCACAAGGCAGACGTAACCCAGCAAATCACAGGTGACGTCACTGTGCAGCAAGCCACCTTCTCCTGGTTCTTCTCTTCACTTCCGGTGTTTTCCTTATCCTACATTTACCGTCAAAACGTGACCAGAGAAGCGCCAGGCTCCTGCAGGCCCAGCACAGTCCTGCCCCTCCTCTCCGTGGCCTCCCGCCACCCCTGGGGTGACATTCATTTGAATATTCAGAAGCCATCGTCCAGTGATTCTATTCCACCTGGGGAAAAGGACTCATTTATTACAGCATAGAACTTTCTGGTTATTATTCCAGTGCCAGCGTCACTTAATGTTTGGGTGGTCTAGAAAACTGTGCTACTTGTCTCTTACGTGACACTCCTCTGGACTAAGGAAATACGTCGCTGATAAAACCTGGCCCTGGGGGACTGGCCAGGTGACAGGCAGAGCTATGGAGACCTGTGTTGACGAGGCCTGCTGGGAGCTTTCCTTTCCATCTAGAACTTAGCATTGGCCTGAGCAGAAAACCAGCACCTCCCCAGCCTCCCCCGCTTCCCTCACTCCTTTTCAACAATCCTCATCAATGGGAAGTCACTCTGCACATTCAATTGTATTGTGACAAATCTAAAATTGTTCAGCTGCACCTCAAAATGAAAAGAGAGGGGCTACATGGCTGCGGATTCATGCTCTCCGCTGGGGTCTTCCTGGTAAGTCCCAGGCGTGGGGGGAGGTAACTGGCACATCTGTGTGAGCACATGTGCAGTGGGGCTCACCCAGCCTCAAGGTCCCTTTTCATTATTGCTGCCCAGAAAGGTGTTTCTTGTTTTTTAAACAATCTTTTGTGATCATGAAAGCAATATCTTTTCAATATTAAAAAATTAGAAATGTTGATAAGGAAAAAAAGGAAAATTAAATCATATTCTTACTCCCCAAGACGACCACAGTTGACACCTACGTATACATACTTGCACACTTTCCCTCTGCACCCCTCCATATGTATTCTTTTTACACATATCTAATCAGTCATCTCTCCACGTCAATACATTTTCTTCTAATCTAATGCCTTTCAAATTTCCCCCTTTGTCCCCAAGGTACCTGTCATTGTGAGTTTAGCTAATTCAGCATCCAGACCAGAACCACATATTGTATCCAGTTGTCATGTTCCTTAAATCTCTTTTAATGCTGAACACTCATCGTTATTGCACATCACTGAGCCCTTGATGACAGCAGGCCAGCTGTCTAGTTGAGGTCCCATCCTCTGGATCTATTTGCCATGTTGCTTCCTTAGCCTTTCTGTCATTACGCTTCTTCTCCCATCCCCATATTCCCCGTAAACTGGAAATTAGATCCAAGAGTTAGATTCAAACGTTTCTTGACTTGAGTCCATCAGAGAAGATGGAGCATGCTTTATACTGTACCACATCAGGAGACACTTATCACCTAGTTGCTCACCATTAGCGGTGCCACGATTGCCCACTGGATTAGGGGAACAAAGGCTTAATCTAGCCAACCAGAAAGTAACCTTTGAGGTGTTACTTTGGCAAATTATTTTCCAAACTTTAAACCTTTGTAGTCAACATCCTGATCCAAAATACACAGCATAAATAAGTAGCGAAGAACAGACTAGAAAAGCATAAGACCAAGAGCCAGGGAAGAGTAAGTACGTGGGGAAGAGTGAAGGCAAGACTTTTGCTTAGTGCTCATGGCTAGAAGGAGGAGCAAGTATTGCAGCATTTATGGTGCCCGGACCTTCCAAAGTGATTGACAGACATTACTGAAGCTTGGTGTAAACTCGCAAGCTCCAAGGACTTGGGTAAGACTAAGTAACTGGTAAAGTCAGCACTGGGTGTTGTGTAAGTTTTTTTCCTGAGAAGCTCTTCATAGGAGATCACACAACAGGATTCTGATTTTTCCTTTAACACTCATTAATCAAAGTGATGATGCTAGGCTCACACATGCAAGTTCTTTAGAAATAAGAACTGCTTTAATCCTCCTTAGAGGAGCCTGATCTAAGTACCTACTTGAGCTGCAATCCCGTGGGGCTGGGTATTTGTCACAGCAACTAAACAACTGCAGGGGCCTTGATCCCAACTCCCTACCTACCAGTTTAATCTCTCTCTCCATCCTGAGGGTAAGGACTTCATGACAAGTACCCCATGCAGATGAGGTTATTTGTTGAGCTATTGTTGTCGAGTTCACTGCTAGACAGGGAACATCAAATGGGGCCCTCTCAGGTACACGAACCATCAGGCACCCACTACCACTGTGATTTGGCAGTCTTGTTAGCCATGCACAGTACATGTTGTGCTGTCTGCCTTTTTGGGATGAGAGGAGCACAGTATTTCAGAGAGCAGGAAAAACCTTATCAATCCCATAAGTACAGCTGGAAAGCCTCAAAAGGAAGATGCCTCTGAAAATGTTTGCCTCTGTGCCCCTGAGCAAAACATCCATGCAATAAATCAGAGTCAAGGTGGCTCTATCTGAGACTGCCAGGATGGCCCAATTTCCAGAATAACAAGTGCAATTAACCTGGATAAGACAAAGTCGCCCAGGACATGAGAAGGAGAAAAAGTAAATAACACATATCCCAGAGGTCACACACACACACACACACACACACACACACACACACAGCCAGAATTTGGCCTCGAGCAAACATGATAGGTTTAGACAGTTCAGTTCAAGCGAAACTCACAGGGAGGCTCCAACAAGTTTTCCCATCCTCCCTACCACACAGAAAGGAGACTTGAAAGGGCTCCCAGGACCACCTGGTGACCATCAGACTGTAGTGGCGGCCTGAGTGCTCTGAGTTAAAAGGAAGCTCTTTGCATGGCTGGAAGAGACAAAGCCCTTGGCCAAATGGAAACTCAATGACTTCTGTCTAAATGATCCAATCAGGTAAATTTTCTCCTAATGGACACCAAGTTGAAAAGAAAAAGTAAAAAGCAAAGCACAGTGTTTAGAAAAAATGGACCCTAGAGGCTGTTCTACTTACTGCTTCAACCCTAGGGAGGTTCTTCTGGACTCTGCTTTTAGTACCCCCAGTTCAGTGCAGGTGCCGCCCACCACCAGCTGCCCTCATTAGCTCACCCTGACCTGTTGAAAAGCTGAAAATAGAATCTTGAGCCATTTTCTCTGCAGTTCAACTCCTATAATTCTCTGTCTTTCCAAATACTAGCAGCAGCCCAGTTGTATAATCATTCTTAAAATACTCACCCCTTAGTCCCTTTTTGCCTTTTTTGATATCTCCTGACCACCTCACTACTTTTCTTTGGGAAAAGGCTTTTTAGGTAAAGAGTAAAGTCATTTTCTTTTAATTTCCTTTCCCCCGATACAGCTAGGGATCCTGCCTTTTTATTATTATTATTTCTAGACGGCTTTTAAACTTGCTTAAAATCACCGGGAAAAATCAGCAGGGAAGAATCAAGTATTTCCTAAGTTACCCTTTGGCCATAGTATCTAAAGTCCACAGAAATACACTTCCCATTTCTATTAACATGTTATAAGCATTTAAACTATTCACTTGGATTCTGTGTACTTTCTTTTGCATCCCAACTAAACTTTTTCACTCTGAGGCCTAAAGCCTGGCTGATTTTTCTTAATTGCTTTGCTTACTTAAAATAATTTTTTATTAATAAGTGAACTCCTGGTTCTGTTCAATAAACCAGTAACCTTTGAATTTGCTAACACGGGTCTCCTCTGAAGCTGGAACCAACACTTGGTAACACTTATTTTGATGGACACACACAACTTAAGCTGTCTGTCCCAAGATGCATTTTTATCCCTGATTTGGAAGGATTCTCACTATTAGATGACAGGCTTCCTACAAATCATAACTAATATGCACATCAACTTGGCTTGTCCAGCTTTAAACCAATACAAAATACCCTCTCTGGTATCAGCAGAATAAAATTTCCCTGGCCCCCCCAATCCTCACTCTCTGGATCCTTAGCTTAAGGAGGGTCTAGCCCCAACTGGGCTGAACATATTTTGTAAATCTCTACAGGTTGTCAAAGATCAGATTTCCTAGGAATCTTTTTTAAACCACAGATTCTCAAGCCTCACCTCCCAAAGACTAATCATGCAAGTCTTAGTGCAGCCCATGAATCTGCATTTTCAATAAGTTCCTGTCCCCACCCCAAGTAAATGGCCCTTGGAATGCCCTTTAATAAATACTGCTCCAAGAACGTTAATCTCCATGGCTTTTGATCAATGCTGTGTTCATTCATTTATTCAACAAATTGTGGCTAAGCACCTGCCATATGTAGGATGTCATTCAGGGGCAGGTAAGTTTCACATGGCCCCTAATCTCAAGAAACTTACAGTCTAGCAGGAGAAATGGGACATGAACATAACCAACAGAAGAGATTAAGAGCTTGTCGTTAGAGAGGGACAGACACATTACAGGAGTTCAGAGGAGGAAGAAGTAGCGTTGAGCTAGAAAATATAAAGCATGGTTTTACAGAGAGACAAGGTGTGCATTAAACGTGAAAGAATGCATAGTATTCAGGCACATGGAGGCAGAAAAAGAAGATGCATTCTAAAACAGCAGGCTGAGTGAAGGCACAGAGTGGGGATGTACGAGAGCTGCGTGGTGAAGAGGGAGTCATTTAATTTGCTTGGAGCACAGCAGACAGGAAAGGGCGCAGAAGCAAAGGAGCTTATAGAAGAGAGCTGCAGGCAGATCCTGGAGGGCTTTGAATGCCAAGCCAAAGAGTGAGGTCACAAGGAAGAGTTTGGAGTACACCTGGAAAAGGAGTTGACTCTGCAAGAGGTGCAAATAGCCACCAGCTGCCCTAAGCGTGTAGCAACATGGTGGCTGTGGCCATTCGCCCAGGGAGGTGGGAGGAAAATCTGCTGAACTCTTCTCTGTAAAGATCTCTCAGGACTGCAGTCCCACCAGGAGCCTCACCCACTATTCCTCAGAATAAGATGTCTGGTGTAAGCTCACACCGTGCCCTGTAGTAATCCATTCATATTAGAAAAGGGCTAGATCTTCCACCTGTGGGATTTACCATCAGAGAGCCTGTAAGTGCTCCTTGAGACAGAAAGATGAGAAAAAAACGTAGGGTGACAGTGCAGCATGTGCTCACACTTTTATCCTCTTGAGAACACTGCTACTTCTCCACACACTTCAACACACATGCACACGCACGTGCGCACACACACACACACACACACAGAGTCAAAACTTAGGGAAGCCTGAGCTATACTCAACTGGCAGGCTAAAAATAAGGCACTGCATGTGATTCTTTGTGGACTTGCAGAAGTTTTGCAACTTCCCTGAACACAGCCACATGGCATATACTTGGGGCTGTGAGAACAACCATGACCACATTAAATGGTCGCTCTCCTCATGTGTTATATGCAAAGATGAAGCTGCTCACTCATCATCAGTCAAGGGGAGCATCAAATCGATTTTCTCGTGGTGGTAATGACTTTGCACTGATCTGAACACCTGCCCCCTGGCCTTTCCCAATCCTGATGAGTAATGGCTCCATCAGCAAGCTCTGCTGACCTGCATGCCCAGCTCCACAGGCCACTGTCGAATGCATGGCCATCAGCAAATTGACTTCTGAGTTTTTTAATTGTACTTTGTTGTCATTTTATCATTACAAAAACAGCACACTGATTATAAAAATAAAATATTATAATAATCTGAAATGTAGATTTTTCCTGCCTTCAGACTCAAACTGAAACATCAGCTCTCCTGTGTTTTGAGCCTGCCAGCCTTCAGACTGGAACTAAGCCATCAGCTTTCCTGGGTCTCCAGCTTGCCAGCTCACCCGGCAGAGGCTGAGACTTGCCAGCCTCCATACTCACATGAGTTAATTCCTTATAATAAACCCCTTCAATGTCTATACCCATCCTATTGGCTCTGTTTTTCTGGACACCCCTGACTAATACTCAGGGTTACCCTCAAACGTCAGGAGCAATTTAAGCGATCCCTTTTCTGAGGGCTAACATGTTGAACAGTCCTCCCATCCCCTGGAGGGCTAGAGGGAGGATATCTACCTCGGGAATCCTGTGGTCTCCTGTCTGCCTCCCTCTCCGGCTGTCTTTGTAAATGGAAGCGGGGAGTGACATAAGTTCTTCTGGAACCTCAGAAAGCCTGTGTGGCCACTCCTCGGGGAGCTGCCTCTGCTGTCAGCTGGGTGACTCCCCAATCATCAGGTGAACCTAGATGGAACAGGAAAGGCTCTCACAGGTATTCATACTCTACTGTGTATATCCTAATATATTTTGCTTCTACAGGCTTCCCTCTGGGGGCAAATTCTCCTAGTCTTAGCATCAAATTAATTATGCACAATTAGTTCGATTGCTAAATAAAACACACACATGGTTCTCAATATTTGCACAATTGCAAAGTAAAGGCAAAAACTTTTTTAAAAAGTGTAGTGTCAAAAGAAATGGAACTAGACAAACGTTGCAAGATTATTCTCATCATAAACAAGCAAGCCATCAGCTGTCTAAGGGGAACTGATGCCCCAGGTCTCTCAAAAGCTGCCTTCTGCAGCACTCAGTTGCAGGCAAGACCAAAATGCAAAATAAAACTCGTCAGAAATATTAGAAGACAGAGGCACAAAAATTGCCCATAGAGTATCAAAAAGATGGGCTAGGAGAGAAGGAAGATAAGTCCTCCAGAGAATCAACCCAGGAAGTCAAAAATTCAATGAATGGAAGTTCTAAAAAGAGAACAGAAAAAGTGCAGGGGATGAAATTAGGAATAATCATGACAATAACGGTGATACATTTCAGATTAAAAATTCTCAGCATAATGAACAACAACAACAAAAAAGAACCATGAAAACAAAATTTCAAAACTGAACCTTAAGAGAAGATTCTAAAAGCTTCCAGAGAAAAAGAATGACTTGTGCAGAGAAGTGGCCATCAGAATAACATCAGCTTGAAGATGGAAGGTGGAGCCATGCCTTCAAAATTCTACATGAAAATTACCTTCTTCTAGATCTTTATCCAGCTGGATGATCAATCAAGGAAAACAGAAGAAATTACATTTTTAGATAGGTTCTCAAAAACTTACTTCCCATGCACTCCTTTTAAGGAAGCTGATGGAGGATATATCTTAACAAACATAGGCACCAGGCACTATTCAAAGTGCTTTATGTATATTAATTGGGTTACTGCTCGACCACACTCCCAGGAAGTGTGTTCTATAATCATCTCCATTTTACCAACAAGGAAACTGCGCATAGAGAAGTTAGGTGATCTTAAAATCGCACAGCTAGTAAGTGACAGAGAAAGAAGGAACTAAACTAAGAATGAAGACATAGGACCCAGGAAAAAGGGATTCAACCAGGAAAATGGCACAGGAAAGTCTCAGGATGACGCACAGTGTAGCCCTAAGATGCCCCCTGAGCACATGCTGAGCACACCTGGTCCAGTTTGTAGCTGAACAGTGGAAGACTCTGGGAGGGAAGTCTGCAAGGCGGAGGAATTTTTTTTTTTTTTTTTTTGGTGGCTGGCTGATACAGGGATCCAAACCCTTGACTTTGTTGATGGGGGAGGAGTTGATTGATAATTTTTTTGGATAAATTTGACTTTTTGGAAAATGAAATTGATCAATGTGTGATAGATCTGGTAGGATGTAATCAAGTACACTATTTGGCTCTATAGCTAAGATATAACAATGTAAATGCTGATTATTGATTTTGCAAAGTATGTTTTGATACAAATAAATTAGGAAGAAGGGAGAAAGTGTCTGTGATAAGAGGAAGAGGGAGATGCAGTATAAGAAAGCTAAATCCTCAGTACGATTTAGAGACAAACAAAGAGACAGCAGAAAATGTCTAAAATCAATAAATCAAGAAATGGCAGTATTAGCATATTCTTTTTTTTTTTTTTTTTTGTCTTTTTCGTGACCGGCACTCAGCCAGTGAGTGCACGGGCCATTCCTATATAGGATCCGAACCCGCGGCGGGAGCGTCGCTGCGCTCCCAGCGCCACACTCTCCCGAGTGCACCATGGGCTCGGCCCTTAGCATATTCTTTAGTTAAATAGAAGCAAATAGTGAAATAAACAGTTAAAGATTTTTTAAAGCCTTTGTCTTTGGGAAGGGGGACACGGGTAGAGAGAAATTTTAGTACTACTTAATTATTTTTTTTGAAATATACATTATGAATCAAATTTTATTAGTTTTTTAAATTACACACAAAGAAAAAGATGACTAATAAGAACTTTGGAAGAAGACTACCAACCCCAAATATATGGGGTATAATCTGGATTTCCAGAATTCGGATATGTTAATGACTTTTTAAAATGTTTGCATACGTGGTATAATATAAAATATTTTGTATGATATAGACATAAAAGTGTGATAAGACATAAAAAACTTTAAAATGTATACAGTTATTTAAAATATTTTATTTAGTATAAATATATCATGCAAATCAATTGCCCAATCATATACATATGGCCTATAGGTGCTATAAAAGGCACATTAGGTTTAAATTTTTTCCTTTAGACCTTTTTCTAAATTTTCTTCAATTAAAATGCATTGCTTTTCTAATGAGAAAAAAAGTTTAAGGGAGAGATTTTTTAAAAGGTCTTCGGGAATGTACTTGGGTTTTAAAACTAGATTCAGACACTACTTTGATAAAAACAAAAATTTAATTAAAAAGGAAAGAACAGAAAATAGGACAATTTTTAAAAAGAACAGAAAGGAAAACTGTCCCCATATCATACAAGAAAATTTGGTTTTTCTCAGTGACTCAAACCCAATATACATTCCAAAAGGATTTATTTCATGTTTTCTTGTACTAGCACTTTCATTAAATGTTACCCCAAATCGACAGGCCATGGGCTGAGCAACAGAAATCCTGTAACCTAGAGACTGTTCAGTGTGACGGTACATGTGACAACAGAGAATGGAAGAAACACTGGCTGCCTCTCCCCAGTGAACAACTCCAAGAAGAAAGACAAGGAGAGAGAGATGGCAAAACCCCCGTCTTCGAAACTGTTGTCCCTACAGAGACAATGAACCTAAGAAAAGCAACCGAGAGGCCCACAACCTCGTCATTCTGCTTTTCTGAGCCCGTGGCGTGGCTGTTCCACACAGGACTTGCACATTAGAAGGTGACTTGCTTGAACCTTTTCCCTCAATCATAATTTACTTAAATGCCAAAAATCTTAAAGCAGGCTGCAATGGCTCCATTTAACACACGTGACCTCACTTGCGTCTCTAACTCTCTTTATGTACTTTGAAAACACATTATCATCTCATCTCATTTTACAGCAGGTCTAAAGAAATGCCATTTCTTGAAATAAAATGTTACATGAATCACAGCTGCAAAGTGCAGTGACGAAGGCAGCCTGATTGCCCCACACCCCACAGTACACACAAAGGCAAGAAATCTCTCTCTAAGCAAAGACATGTCTGCCTGTCACAGAATTCCCAGCACCAGGGAGTGCCCTTGAAGAGATACGAAAATGTCTGTTCAAAAGCAGAATGCAGACTTCTGGGTCATCCTGGTATGTTCCCCAAATCACCACACAGCCGCTTGGTCCAAGTTTGGGGAAGACTTTGAGAATGCCCCTGGGATCTGGGGTGTCTTTCAAGCCCATGGAGGCTGCCAGGAATAGAGAAATATGGCTTAAAATTGCCCCTCTAAAGGACTGCCCAATATTTAAGAGCACTGACCCCAGAGTACCTTGGTTAAAGGCCTGAAAAGATGGCTGAACCAAGCCCAAAGCAGATCCTCTAGGATCTTTAGGCAGCAGTCCTCACAGGGGGTCTTCCGTGATAACCCACAGGGTCCCAGGACAGGGGCAGGCTCTGAGGAACCCCCGAAGGCACTGGAAGGCCCAGAATGGAGCAGCACCAGCCCCCATGGCATAAAACCACGCTAGATGTTTGATGGCATAAGCTATAATAACAGACCCAGAATAACCTGGTGCTGCCCAAAGGTCACACCCAGCTCCTGCACTTGCCTTCCAAAGCTGCCGTATTCTGACAGGCCTTGATCGGAATCTTACCAAGTCCTGCCTGTGTCCTAGATCAAACTGAAATGTCTTGCGAAGGGCTTCACTCTCCCCCCACACTCTACTGTCATCTCTAGCACCCGTTATGCCCCCCAGAGGCGTCCAGGGCTCCAGCCTGGGGCCCCGACACTGCAGCAGCCCACCTCCACCCCTCTGAGATCGCTTTCCCAGACTGTAGTCTGTCACACTGCAAAGCAGCTTCCCGCTAGCCACCTCTGAGTACACAGGAATTGCTCACCTGTTCTGTCCCTGCTCCAGAACACTTGCAGGAACCCCAAGCCCTGCCACCTCAAGAGCCAGGCTCAGTGTTCTTCAGGATCTTCCCACTTGTGCCTGAGCCCCGGTCCTCTTCAGACCCTAAAATCTAACCCCATCCTAGGTCCAGCCTACTTTTTCAACCCTGGAAATACAAAACCTTTATTCACTTGCTTTTCTTTAATAAAGGGGCTTCACTGCCAGTGAGAAAGCATCTGATGGTCCCAAGGGCCTAGCTCCAGACCGTAGAATGGGGCGAAGTTATTTATACTTCTTAAGGGAAGAAGGAAAAGAGAGAGTAAGGTCAGTTCAATGCACTGTACATGCAATTTTTAGATACTACTTTTATAAAATGAAATTCTGCTGTAATGTACATGTTTATTCATCAAACATTTATGGAGCCCGCTATGAGCCCAGCAAAATGCTAGGTGATGGGAATACAGACAAGAGAGACACAGAACTTACCCTCAAGGTAGGTCTCTGGAAGGATCTGGAAAGCAGCCATCAAAAAGACTTCTACCACCCACCATGATGAAAACCTGCTTATTATCATTTAAAACCACTTATTACTTGTATGCAGGCACATAGTGTGTATTCCTATGTCTTGAATTACCTATTGGTACTTTACTTTTTAAAAAGAGGATTGTAGATAGGATTTCTTTAGAGTAGAACCCAGGAGTACCCAACACCAACTATCACATGAGTTTTCACGGGCTTGCAGCTGTGGAACTTAAAACTCCCTCCCCACATCACTGGATCCCTCTTCCAGAATTACAGGTGGCTAGCCTGCAAGTCCCATGACTACATTTAATAAAGTTAATTAATTTCCATGAAAGGGGCTAATCCCCAGGGAACAGGCCCAGGTCTCTAACCAGTGAGTCTTTTACATTTATAAGCAGCTGCTCAGCCCCAATTCACAAAGCTTTATGTTCCTCACTGGAAGCTGAAAGAGAGCTGGGAGAGTTGAGCTGCTGTGGGAAGGGGAGTGAAAGGCTGGGTGCTGCAGTCATCAGAATGAGATTTACTGGAGGCTGAAAAGCCTGAGTGAGCTTCAGGGCCCGGCGCTTGCAGGAGCTCCTTAAAAAGGTAACCCTTCATATCCATTCCAATTGACTGTGATTTCTCACTTGTTTTAAATTTGTAATTTATTGGGATCTGTTTTCTCATTCTAAATAAAAATTTGTTGTTTGCAAATAAATATTTGCTGAAAATTTCTAAATTTATTTTCCTTAAATAGCGCCCCCCCCCCCAAATTGTATAAGCCCCAAGCAACTTGGTGTCCCTGCTGGTTCTCAGCCCTACAGTTTTGTGTCTGTTCAGCGAGGTGAGGGGGTTACAGGTACTGAGACACGCAGAAGGGAATTTCAGCCCCTACAGACAGGCCCCTATCATTCCTCACCTCACTCACCCCAGAGGGAAACCCATATGTAAACAGCATTTCAAGTTAATAAAAACACCTATTAATTGGTTCCTACATGTCAAAGAATAAAACAAATATTACCAGAGCATAGGAAAAACATTGCCAGGCAAGGAAACACCCCCACCAGTGAGTAGACTGACTGCGGAAATCACAGAGGGGGGAAAGTCAGAGGATTTTAAGTGAGATAAAGGAGGTTTCATGGTGGTTATGCTAATTAAGGATGGAAAATTCTCCAGAGGATGAAACGAGTCCACAGGTCTATATGCTGTTGGTGAAAACAGTCCCATTGTTCACGGGTCAGGAAAGAGTCTTCAGTTGGCTGGTAAGGGTCTGGCGTCCCCAGGCCATTGAAGGCTCATGGTCACTTAGCTTCAGCTGGTCAGAACCAGCTATGATGAAACACTACATTCCATTTTAATATCTCTTGGGTAAGGGCTGCTGTAAGTGGAAATTTTTCTTTTAGAATACAATAAACCAGGAATAATAAAGTGCTCAGCTTACAGCTACTTTACCCAACAACCATGAATGATATGTATTATTAAATGACTAAATAAACCCAAAGTGCTCAGAACTGTGTCTGGCTCATAGGAAGTGCTACATCATTATTTGCTAATATTATTATAATCATGTACATTTTATAGCTGAAGAAACTGGGATCCAAAGAGGTCAACTGACTTGTCCAAGGTCACCCGCCTAGCAGTGAGGGAGCTGGATTCCTGCCCCATCCGGGTCTCCCTGACTTCACAGGAGCTACCCTTTCTTCAGCAGAACCTGCCCCTTTGCGAAGAATTCCTGACACACAGAGTCCCTGGATCAATGCTCAGTTTCCTGAATTCCTATAAGAACTGTTCTAGAAGGGGAACTTTTGAGTGCGTATTAATTCAACACCACAGGAGTTGGGGATAAAGTGTTGGTTTTTAAATGGGAGCGTGGAAGTGTGGGGACCTCAGTCCCATGGGGCACGGTCCTTATTCTTTCAGCCCAACAGCTGGAGAAGGGCTGCAGCACAGGGACAAATTCTGAGACTTCTCCCTCCCGAAAATCCGTGGCCTTGTAGATAGGAGACCCCCAGTGAAGCTGATTATATTTTCCAAAAATGGCGACAATGATCTCTCCCACCTCACTTACTCTTCTTTCAATGCTCAATGTGACTTTTTTATAAAAAAGACTTTATTTTTTAGAGCAGTTTCAGGTTTACAGATAAACTGCTCAGAAAATACAGAGTTCCCACATGCTCCCTCTCTTCCCTCTCCCCCAAACACACACACAGGTTCCCCTTGTATTGTATATACATATACATTTTTATTTCTGGATATTATGATGTTTTGAATTCTTAGAAAACCTTTCTGTCTGGAGAGACTGCCTCTCCCAGGACTAGCCAGTTGTTAGAGACAGCAAACGGCCCAGCCCCAGCAAACCTTTGGTATGCAAGCTAACCAACCCAGAGCCAGACCTCCTCTACGAGGCCAGGAGACAAAATGCCCAGAAAACAATATTCCTCTGCCTTAATCATCCAAGGGCCAGGTACCAGGCAACTAGAGACCACCTTATAGCTTAGAGCCTGCTGAAATTATTCAAATTAGCCCATCATAAACTGCTCACCCTGCCCTGCCTTTCCAGCAGAAACCCCAATAAAGGCTTCAACCTTCCCCTCACTCCCGTCTTGTGCCTCCTGACCATTTGGTGTCCTTCCCATGTGGGCCTGCATGGCATGGTGTGCCCTGTCCCTGTCTCCAGGACCTGTGACTATGATAGACATTGTCTTCCTGAGCCTCTCCTCTGTCTCCTCCTGTGGCCGCACCTACTGACCGTCACATAAAAGAATACCAAACACCCCTATAATTAATATCTGGCATTAGTGTAGTACATTGTTATAATTATGAACCAGCTACATTATTATTAACTGACATCCATGGTTTACATTAGGGTTCACTCTTTGTGTTGTACAATTCTAGGACTTTGGACAAATGCGTAATATCTTGTATCCACCATTACAGTCCCATACAGAATAGTTTCGCTGCCCTAAAAATCCTCTGTGCTCCACCTACTTATCCCTCCTCCCTTCCCTCTGAAACCCTGACAACCACTGATCTTTTTGTCTCTATAGTTTTGCCTTTTCCAATACATTGTGATTTTATTGCTCCTCCCATTGAGAAATTGGGTCCATGTCTGCCCCCTTGACTCTCTTTTCTCACTTGAATCTGGGTAGGTTCTGACTAGGGCAGAAATGATATTATGTGACTTCTGAGGCTACATTATTGGAAGCCACACAGCTTCCACCAGGTTCTCCTTGAATGCTTACTCTTGGAATCCACCATGCTGTGAGGAAGCCCAAGTTGCCTGAAGAGGGACCCTTATGGAGAGCAACTCAGGTGACAGCCAGCACCAACTAACCATGAGTGAGCTACCTTACAAATGAATCCTGTAGCCCCAGCTGAAACAGCCCAGATGATGCTATGTGGTACAGAGATAAGCTGTCCTAGCTGACCCCTGCTCAAACTGCAGATGCATGAGCAAATTATTTTAAACCACTAAATTTTGGAGCAGTTTCTTATGCAACAATAGATAACCAGAGCACCAAGTTATCCTCTAGGGACAGAATACAGGTCTCATGCATCTTTGCATTTCGAGCTGCAATTGGAGGACTTTAAGTACAAAAGGTTCTTGATTTTGTTGTTGATGATGACAAAATCAAAATCTAAGGCAAACATGGTAAGTCTCAAAATCCAAGAACAAAAGTATCACAGAATTTGGGATCTGGAAAGAACCTTGGCAATCATCTAGGCTGGTACCCCCTAGATGATGGAAATGCTGAAGCCAAGAGATATAAAGTGACTTACCTGGGGTCACTTTACAAGTTAGTGGCAAAACTGAGACTTGAACCCAGCACTCTATTTGGAAAACACAAGATTAAAACAATAAAAACAAGTACTACTTCATGAAGGAATTAACTTGTGTATTCTATCAACCAAAAAGGTAATTCATCTGACCATAAGTTTAAAAACAAAGAAGAGATCAATTTGGAGCCAGCAGGATCATACGGTATTAAAGGGACACTAAAATATCTGGGGACCCTATTCCTAATGTCTGCATTGATATTAAAAAGTTCTTTCATGCCTCCATTGTGCAATTTTCTTGAGTGACGAGTTGATTAATTTCAGCTAACAGGAAAATAATAATTGTTTCACACAGAACCATCTTAGGCTTTGCTTCTCACAAACCAAGGGCTTTTAGTGTTGGAAGATGATTCTCCATGTACCTCTAATGATTTGCGTATCTTACCATCAAGGCACTGGTCACCTTTTGTTCTGGACTATCTCTTCAGGGTTGTTTGTCTAGTGAGTAGCCTTGAAAGCAAAGACAGCACCTTCCTCTGGAGCAAAGGACAGTCAATTTCCTGTGCACTATAAAAGAAGTGCATTCCCTAAGCTCGGGGTTCCTTTTCTGTAATGCAAATACTGCATGTGTCTGGAATCATCTGCGCCACCCCCATGGGACCTGAGGAAAAGGGGCGCTGATGCAATATGCTGCTCCTCTGCTTTCTGTGCTGTGGATAATGAAGTCCTTTGTCTCTGGTCCAGGAATCTTGTATCTTCTGCCACCATCCATGATACTGTGGCAGGCTTATTAGCTTAAAAGTAGGGTAAAATCTCTGACTTTTCACAGTATTGACACTCTTTCAAATTTGTGTTGGAAATGAAGCCACATCAACGATGAGAGGACAGAATGTGCAGTTGGAAAAAATGATTACATTCCTTGATAGGAATAATGAACCTCACAAAGTGTTAGCCCCCTGTTTTAGGGTCTGACAAACTTGCAAGTACTACCCTTCTCTGGGATAAGCTGTACGTATATCTTAATTCTTTTAAATCCAGTAAGACTGAAAGTTCAGAACACTAAAGACAGAGACCAGCAGAGGAAGTTTACCACGCAGCCTGTGAAGCTTAACCTCTAGGGGGCCTCACTGACCAGGCCCTTCCACAACACTGGAAAAAGCTCTAGCTCACATGGTCATGCGTTTTGTAAAGTTTGCAAAAAATAAGATTTTTAACCTCAATCGGTCAATTCCACTGTCTTTTTCCACTCTGACCATTCTTTCTCCATTACATTTCCCTTCATCTAGGGTGGCTTCGGAGTGGCCACAGGTATTTTGGGATACCACTGAAGGGGAGTTGGGGATACGTGCAGCTTGGGTTTAGCTGCAGACGTACTCACACGTTTCACAGTAACATCGTGTATGACTTAGACATCCCTATGTAGGGCTGGCGTCCAGGAATACTCCTACTGCCCATTGTGCCAACACACCCAACACTGTGGCATGAGGACCCCTGACCATAGTCTGTCAGAAAACAAAAGGGCCCCACAGTACCTGGCACTGCAAGGATGAGGGTAATGGAGGAAAAACAAGGATGGAGATGCTCACAGCCAGAAACCAGTCTGTGGGAAATTCCTCCAATAATCATATGTGTAAAATTATAAGCAAAGGATCCTTGGTCAAAATTCCTCTTAACAGGAATACTGAGTGCAGTAGATATAATAATAAATCTAGCATACAATTTTTTTCACGTTCGTTAGAAATTGTGAAAAATGGAATTTATCAGGATTCCTGTGTTTTTAGGGTACAAACAGCAGTACAGAGTTGCTGTGTGAGATCCCACATTGTATGCATCTCACCCTTTCAGATTGCATCGTAGCATAACTGATGCATCATGTCCTGACAAAATCTGACAGTTCCTGATGAGATGGCATGAAAATTTGCCACCAATGGTCAGAAATGGCCTGAAAAAAAGTTGCGCTCCATTGACAAAACTCCTACACATTTTTATCAATAGGTCAATGGATACAGCCCAAGTGTAATTTGATTAGCTATGTAACACAATTCAACTTAATGGCAATTTCAAAATGCATCTGAATTGCTCATGTGGGCCTTATTTTCAGAGTTATTTTATACTTTATTTTCAGAACTACTGATCATACCAAATTAAATATGACAAGAAGGAAATATCCTGGTGAAAGCTAATACTGTAAATCAAAAAATGAAAACTAGAAGAAGCTTCAAAATGTCAAAAACTCTCTTGCTATTATAAGATAATGGAAACTCAATCCTCTGATGATCAAAATCATGAATATAGATAAAAAAAAAGAATCACAATAGCCAATAAATATAGATGAAAATTAATATACAAAAGATAAAGATGATTAGGAGAATCAGGACACTCTAAAATGGGAAACAAAAGGAAAGAAGATGGAAGTTATTGTAAAGGAAAACGCGATTTGTACAGATAATGGAGCAAGCCTGAGACCCACAGCCACTTCACATGGGTGAATGTGGTGACTTTAATATGTGTTCTTTACAATGAGTATCTAGTCCAAAACAGGGGGGGAAAGTGTTTTAAAGTGTGTCGGGCACACAATTAATAGCCTATTATGTTATTTTCTGCACTTCATGAAGTTTGTGATATTTGTCAGCTTTTTCAGATTTGTAGTTTGTTGTGATTTCTTTTCAAATTCTAAGTACTCACTTTGATAACCAATTTTGTACTATTTTTCTTTAAGAAAGCCTTAGAATTATATAAGCTTCAGGCCTCACCAACCCTGGCTCCAGGTCTGGAGGCAGCTCATGGAGTCTCCAGTGCCCTTTGTTCCTGTCAAAGCCAAAACAATTTCAGACATTAGCCTCTTCCCAAAGGGGAGAAGATGTGATTGCCTAAAAGATTCTGAGCTAGAGGAGAGACAGATCCAGGTGGCCCCAGAGGCTCACTTTCTCCCTACTTTTGGGAGTTTAATAAAAGATGCCAACCAGAGTCATAGCTTTAGGGGGATCGTAGAGTATGCTGGCAAGCACTGGCTGCTTCTTGTACCTTTCAGGAAGACTCAGCAACAAAGAGTGAATTCAGGCTCAGGCTGGCCAGTTTGAAAGCAGAGAGGGAGAGAAACAGAACTATGCCAAGGCAGGTTATTTCTGCTATGTCCCTTAATCTAAGTTGACCTAGTAGACTCTCAGGGTTGAAAAAAACAATTGCTCTTCTACCCAGATTCTAGTGCCAAATGCTATATTAGTCAGGGTCCTCACTGCAGACAGCAGGATCCACCTTAACTAGTTTAAACACAAAGGGGTTGTTAAGGACATAGAGAGCTCACAGAATTGTTGCAAAGGCAGAAGCTGCAGGCTGCAGCTGTAAGGCAGCTTCATGGATCAGTGATTTCCACTTGTGGAGGCAGCAGCTCCCTTGGTGGCCCAGTTTGGTGGTGTGATTTTGGAAGGTGTCCTTGAGTCTCAGTCCAGGGCCATTTTCTGCAGAACTCTGGCCAATATATCTTACTTAAGAGCAATAGTGATAATCTGTAAACCTCATCTCTTACTGTGAGAATAAAAAGATCTTTTTAGAGCTGTACAAGTAATGTCTGTCCCCTGCTGGGGATCTTCTCAAAGACTTCTCATGATAAAACCCAGCACTCCTGAGCAAAATAATGTTTGGAAAAACATCAAAGAATTAAGCAGTGCTGTAGATAGGAATATCTGTCTCGACTGATACTAGATGAAGTCGTTTAAATTCCACCACCTATATTATTCTGGTTCTGTCTTCCCCTCATTCCTTCCTTTCATTCTACCTCTCACACTACCACTGTTGTCCACAAGGCCCCCAAAATAATTATGCCATAAAATAGGAAAATTTTGAAATTGTTTGTGTTTACTACTGGAAATTTCTTCCAAAGCAGGGCTATTTAGTAGTTGTTAGGTCGGCAAGACAAACAGAATGAAATACTCCAAGCCAAATATTATCAAGCAAGGGAGTTTACTCCAGCAAACCTGGAGGGGAAACTGACAAATCAGTGTTCTGCCCTCCTACAGACTAGCAGAGGCTTTATAGGGTTTGTCTGGGAGGAGGTTGGGCAACTATTCTGAGCACTCAGCATTCCATAACGGCTTCACCGCTTGCATTGTACAAGATGTTTTTATCGGAACACACCAGCGTGAGAGAAAGGGAGCAGGTACAGGAACAGGGTGAGGAGTAGGAGATGTTCTTATGTTAAGCTGACTGTGAGGCCTATTAGTAGTTGACTACAATTATGAATTCTTTAGTATTATAAAGCAGACTTTTTATTGCCTGTGTTTGGAACATATGACATATATCCTACGATAGCAATAAAATACAGTAAGTTCTCTGGGTTATGGAAGGGACCTGCTGTTACAGACAAGTTCAATTTCTGTTACTGTATAAATTCTTCATGATACAATAGATATGCAGCATCTCCATTATCAGTGGCTTCTAATTATTGGTTGGGGGTATTTTCAAATATCTTATACAGACTCCCATACATAGGTTAGCTGAGATTACTTACTAAGTCTGTTTCAGAGAAACAATACAAACACATGGTCCTTCTATGCTTGGCTCATCAATACATCTAGCAACATACCTGAGAATATTTGGTCCAGTAATTCCTTTCATGGGCTCAAAAGTGTAAAATTTCTCTGCAGAATTCATGCTCAGTTTTGATATTATTTTCCCTTCTAGAAACCTTTTTCTCTTACAGAAAAACCCATCAGCAAAATTTTTCTGACTTTGCTACCCCTCACCCCATCCCTTCTTTTAAGCTTCCCTGGGCAGTAGTAAAAGCTCACTGGATTCACTAGAATTGACTTTTCCATCCTGGCACCAACTGAGGCCTTCAGGTACTGCTTGTGATGGTTTTACTCAGTTTTGAGAACTGTGTGTCTCAAAAGTCCTTTCCCCATATAGTTCCAAGTTGGGATTGTACATGAGGGAAATTTATGCTTGGATGTCCACGCGGGCCCCAGAGGCTGGTCCCCTGGCTTGCGTGTTAGCACGGGGCAGCAGCAAAGTATGTAGCTCCTTCAGCTCCCTCCACATCGTCTCCTTCAGCTTCAGCTAATTCTGAGCCAGGCATATGTACTGCTTCATAGCAAAAGGCACCAACTCCTTCAGCACATCATCAGCACCATTGCAGTTAGATGAAGCGAAAGACAGATCCAGGCTCAAGTTTGTGCCCATGCATTCCACTTGTCCATTTTCCTCCGCTTTCCAGCTTTTCTTGCCAACTGTCTGCCCTCCTGACCTACACCAACATCAGACCAACCACGAGACAGTCCCCTGGTCCCTGGGTGGTAACTTTTCTCTGATCCTCTAACCAGTCTCCTTCCAGAGCTGTACTTCCTTAGCACTTCCATAATTGTGTAAAATCCAATCCCTATAACAAATCCCTTATTGCACACCACTCATAGTGGGTCTCCTTCCTGGACTGAACTTTGGCTGGTGCCCTACTGCTGAGTGAGCAGACAGGGAACAGAACACAAATGAACCAGGGAAATTCTACTCCAAATCTCAGCTTGTTGATTACTGCAATCACCCCAGCACTCTCTCACACGCACTGGCAGAAAGCAAATCAACACACCTTGTCCTAACAGTCATGAAAAGTCTTTACATTTTTTATGCTCTCTCATCCAGCCATTCCACCCCTAAGAAATGATCTCAAGGAAATGGATCGTATAAAACTTTGATAAATCATTGGGTGAAACTTTCCAGGGATATATTTGAGTTAAAATAGATGGTCACTGAATTGCTGTGTCAAGATGGTTAGTTCTGCTCACTGCAGAACTTTTTGCTTTGCTGAGGGAGTGTGCAGAGATGAATAACTCTGAACTCTAGACATTACAAGGGACATTTGGAAACTGTGTCTGGGAAAAGAAAAAGAAGAGAAGAGGCTACTACTGTCTGGAAAGAAGATGGAGGGTAGAAAACACAAATATCAAACAGCTAAATGATCCCGAGTTTCTACTGTGTTTCTCCATGAAACATTCATGTTTTATACTTCACAGTGAACTTGGTGCTAGCACTGAGTCCTGCTTCAAAATGAGCATAAAGCGAAAATAGAAAAAAATAGAGAAAATGGGAAACAGCCTACGTATTAAACAATTAGGAATTATTTAAATGGATTATGTCATTTCCACACAGCAAAATACCAAGCTATCATCAAAAACTATTTTGTAAAAGAATATTTAACAAAATGAAAAAACGTTCTAAGTGAAGAAAGCACATTTCAAATACAATATAGAATATTAGCAAAGAAAAAAGACTGAAAGAGTAAACACCAAATGCTGACAGCTATGGTAGGTTAGGCTGATATTTATTTTCTTCCTAGTATTTATTTGTAATGTCTTAAATTTCTACCATAAACACATATGTCTTTTCTAACAAAACAAAAACAGCAGCTATATGCATATTTTTTGTAAACTGTGTGAGACTTACACCCAAAACAAAGGCTCAAAGGTAGGAGAACAAACAGTTAATAGACTTACGCAAGTATTTATGTTCCAGAAAGTGCTATTCTGATCCGTCCTGTCTCACTTTTATCAACTTCCCATAACATATCCTCTTCTCCACCCCCGACAAAGTCATAGAAGACTTAAGTGCAGAAAAGTCCTAACACAAGTGATGGATGCACTGTCCTCAAAGCGAGACAATCTGAGTTCTTACCTGGACTCTGTCAAAGGCTGACAGTAAACTGGGGAGTGACAAGGCACCATCTAGTACAGCTGAAGCTGCACTGCCAAGTTTATTCCCCAAAGAATCTTGAACCAGCATAGGGAGCTGTGCACTAGAATGTTTCAGTATTGTATCCTTTTTTATTGTTCTGTTTTGTTTGGTTTTTGCTATGGAACATTTCAAATACATACAAAAGTTAACAGGGCAGTTTAATAAACCCCCACAATTCTGTCACTCAGCTTCAGTAATAACCAATTCATGGCACTCTCATTTTGCCTAAACCTCACCCACTCACATCAGCTCATCCATACATGTTTATATACACATATATACAAACACACATAAAATACTCACACTATATATGTCTCTTTCTCAAAAATAAGGAGTCTTTTTAAAAAATCATCATCATCATCATATTGCATCGAAAACAAAGTAACAATCATTTCTTATTATCCTCAATTACCAGGTTGGAGTTCAAATTTTTAATTTTTATCATAAATGTGGTCATTCTTGAGACAAGTGGACTCTGTAAATGATGGGATATTTAACAATATTTTTAAATTATTGTTAATTTTTTAGATGTGATAACGATTTTGTGTTTTTTAAGTTTGTGCTGAAATATTTATGCATAAAATTATATGTTATCTGGGATTTGCTTCAAAATGGAGTAACGGGCATAGATGAAACAATATCGGTTGTGAGCTAATCATTGTTGACGCTGAGAGGTGGGTATGTGAAGGTTTATTATACTAGTCTCTCCACTTTTCCATATATTTGAAATTTTCTGTAATAAAAAGTAAAAAAAAGAAAAAGCAGATCTGAACAATTATTGCTTATGCATGGAAAGAAAGATACAAAGACAGACCAAAAAAGAAAGAAAGAAAGGGAAAAAGAAATACAAAATAAAAATATGGTTTCTTGAGATGGGGGAGGTAGAAAGTTGTTGAGATGTAAATTATTGAAAATGGTCTAGTTCTTGGTTTTGAGTGATTTTTGTTATTCTTTAAATTAAAATATTATGTGATATATAAAAGAGAGCCATTCATGCACCATGCCAATATTATGGTGTCCCAAACCAAGGATTATGATTAGTCTAATTCTGTGCACTTGAGGGCCAAAGGAAAGGAAAAAATTTACATGGTGACCAGTAAAACACACACACACACACACACACACACACACACACACGCAGAAACAATAGCTTCAGAAACAATGCTGACCCCTACTACAGGCAGCACTCTAAAGTCTTTTGTTCTATTCTGATTCACTTTTTAAAAAATGCTGGTCAGAGGACTGGCCCATGGCTCACTTGGGAGAGTGTGGTGCTGATAATACCAAAGCCACGGGTTCAGATCCTATATAGGGATGGCCGGTTAGCTCACTTGGGAGAGCGTGGTGCTGACAACACCAAGTCAAGGGTTAAGATCCCCTTACTGGTCATCTTTTAAAAATAAAAAAATTAATTAAAAAAAATTAAAATGCTAGTCAGGACTCCACAAACTGATTTCCCAACCCTCCATTACCCACAGTGTTGCAAACACTAGACCGTGTGATGATTAGGGCCTCTTCTAATTCTCAGATACTAAAAGGCTGAAATTGGTTTAATCTATTCAATAGGCATTAGCTCTGATTTCAAATACCAGCAGTAAAAAGGGACTTCTGCTGTATTTCTATCTAAGAACATATAGGGAACAGCTCTTTTTCTAGATCCACCTACCTCCGTTCCCTGATCTCTAAAAGGTGAAAGGCCCCAAGGTTCAGTTCTCAAACTCTTTTTTTTCCTCTCTCTACACACAAGCCCAAGTGATATCATCCAGTTCCTGGATTTTATGTACCATTTATATCCTGGTGACTATCAAGTTTTTATTTCCACTCCTGGCCTTTCCCCTGAACACCAGATTCTGGAATTCCCTCCCAATAAACAACACCATTGCTGATCCACACAGACCAAAAGCCCTGCAGTCATCCTTGAGTTTCTGGTTTTCTCTCTCTCTCTCTCTCTCTCTCTCTCTCTCTCTCTCTCTCTCTCTCTCTCTCTCTCTCTCTCCCCCTCCCTCCCTCCCTCTCCCTCTCTCCCTCCCTCCTTTCCTCCCTCCCTCCCCACATCTATCAGCACATCCTCCCCTCTCTACCTTCAAGGCCAAGGCGTATTGCAGATCTGACCACTACTAACCACTTCCTAGTGCTATCACCATAATTCTCCCCATCAAGTCTCAGAGTTCCTAGAAGGAACTTACCTCTCGAGTCTTTCTTTCGCACCTAGAATTATTCCCTGCCCTCCAGACCTCATCTTCGGACACTCACACCTCCAAGACAGAGACGCCCTCTGCTTCCCAGCAGGGCATAAGCAGAATAATAGGAGAAAAGGGCCGTCCTAGGTAGGGTTCCCCAAGGAATCACCCTAGCAAGCCCAGGTGCCTCCTGCCTCCCCCTCCCTGCCCCCAGGGTGCATCACACCTCTGAACTTGTAGGAGGCAGGAACCATGCCCACTAGCTGTATCGGTGTCTTTTGGGCTATGGTGTCCTTCATCAGTCTAATCCCATCTTCATCTTTCAGGATACCTCATAATTTCTGAACCACTGATGGCACTCTTCTCACTTTCCTTTCCAGAAGAAGCATGGATTGCTTCATATGTATGCACCCTTTATGCCATTTCCAGAAATGCTGCAGAAAAGGAGACAGATATGCATGCTTAATCTGACATCCAGGTCCATTTCCCGCTTACATCTCCAGCCTCGGTCACTCACTGTCCTTCACTTTGGGCTCCATGATCTAAGCACACCTCACGTTGCACTCCTTGCAACTATCAAAATGGGAGAAACTCTCTTTTCATCTTTGCTCTTTGCACGTGCTGTTCCTTCAACTCAGAGTACTTATCCTTGCACCACCACTGCCCAGCAAACACACAGTTGCTTTGCCTGATGAAATGTAATTTGACCTTGAGGTCTCAGTTAAGATGTTATTTCCTCTGGGAAGCCTTCTTTGACTACTCCCCCCAAGAATGAGTGAAGCGTCTCTCCCACTGCTTCTTGTTAAGTATTGACTTTGGTGATTATCCATTATTTAGATCCAGGACGAGGCTTTCATTTCACACATTCCTCAAGGAGGAAATAAATTCCCAAAGGCAATGCTTTCCCAAGGTTACACAGCCCCTGGAACAGAATCTGGGTCTCCTTCCTTCTAATTTAGTCCTCATCTTCAGTGATTGAACCAGGTGTTAATACAGTATCATACTTCTCAAATTGCTGGGTCTAATTATCTGGCTTTTCTATCTACCTACCAGATTATCAGCTGTCACAGCACTGCTTTCAGGCAGCCTGACCTTAACTATTCCTCAACACTTCCATATTTTTTTCTATTCCATTAGTGGCTTCTAATCTACTATTGGCTTAAAAATCAGATAGTAAAATTGTTTGCGAAGTAAGAGTAAATAAGGACCGAAAGGTGTGTTACCAAAGTGCCTGGGTTTTAGTGCATCCATTTTGTACTACCTAGCCAGACTAATAGAGAATGTTTCTAGGTCTTCCTGAACTAGATATTGAGTTCCTAGATTAGTGAGATGAGATTAGAAGGGCTGCTTTGTATCTTCTCTCCTTGCTCTGTTTTGAACGCCTGAGAAATTCAGAAAACTGTACTCCTCTCGTCATGTGGCATATACACCATGTTGCTTCAAGACTGAAACACTGTGCCCCTCAACACCACAGTAATGCTCTAAAAAAATAAATAAAACTTAAGGGTAGAAAGACTGAGATAGGGCAAAATATCATCCATGTGCGACCAGTAAAAGACAACTATACACGTGGGATCAAAATTTTACACATTCAACATAAACGTGCACAAACAGAGCTTCTTCACTGTCTGTAACTCTTGTCTTTATCAAAGTCCCCGCTCCACAGGGCAGGGGTAGCTGAGGTGGGAACTTAAACAAGTCTCCTCTGGTTTAAACAATCTCTACCAGACTATTTGATCTCTTTTGGGTAAATGCTCAGACTTTCAGATTTCCTCCATTTCCCCCAGATCCTCTCTAAGATGGTGTCTGAGGGTACGTGTACATAATGACATGGCAATGGATACGGGGCCTCAGATTCTTGCATGTAGATCTGGGTCCTCAGGTCTCGGTGTCATGTAGCTGAACTCATCTTGCCCTCGGGAACCTAGCTAGAACCTACTGAGTTACAGCTGGTAAAGTCATGACTTGTTCTCTCAACTTAGTTGAGACTGGTGCTTCTGAATTGGTACTACTGACCTATGTTGAAGAACCTTCTCAGTCATTCTCGCCCCTCTATATAGCTCCATACGTATTCTGCTACCCTCCAGGGCATGTGGCAGCTTCTGGATGCTTCCACACCACACAGAACAGGAGCCTGGGCTTGCTAGCTTGGGCTCTCTTCTACCTACCTGCAACAGGCCACCTGTTTCATTCCATTCCACCACCAGAGAAGAAGTGGGAAGGGGCATATCAGTTCTTTGAGAGCACAGACGACTTCCTCAGGAACAGAACCCTCTGCTCACCAGAGACCGCCGGGAGAGCCACCTGTTCCATTTCCCAGTGGTGTCAGTATGTGCAGACTGACCTGGTCCTCCCAGTCACTGGACTTGTCCTGCCTGTCGCACTGTCAGGGGAAAGGGGTCTGAATAAGCTAACCAGATTTGATTCCATTGGCCTGGTCAGTTTTGTCCCCAAAAAGTCCCCCATTCCATCCCTTCTCTGCCTTGGGTGTATCCATACTGGGGACCTCCACCAGCCAAGTCACAGGAAAACCATTCTGAACACTGGGATGACTTCTTCGACTGGAATCAACAGTGGCCAAGCCGTCACTCTTGGGGCGGGCACCATGTTAAGAGCATCGATCATGTCAGCTCCACTAAGCTGACAGGACACAGCCCTACCCTTCAGAAGCTTAAAGTCTACTGGGAGTGATCCCACTACACACACATGCACACGCAGTACCTCAGGGATATAAGAAAAGCACAAACATTGTGCCAGCGGAATTTACAGGTGAGAAGTCACATTTAATTGGAGAGAAGTATCATCTGTAAGGTAGACCTAACTCTTTGTGACCTCTATACAAACAGAAAACAACATGGATGATTTAAATTAAATTTGGCCTACAGGTCCTTCAGACATAGAGATCGTAACCTGACTTGGTGTGCAAAAAGACTGTAACCTACTCTTGTAACCAGTAGCTGAGTCTCAGCCAATTACAAGCAGCCAAATGTTTAAACCATGTTCAAATAAGACCAACGCCTAGCTGTAACCAATCCAGCTGTTTCTGTACCTCACTTCCAGTTTCCCCATCACTTTGCTTTTCCTGTCTATAAATCTTAGCCAACCATGCAACAGCTCCAAAGTCACTCTAAGTATATTCTGGTTCTGTGGCTGCCAGATTCTCCAATCGTTCTTTGCCTGATTAAACTCTGTTAAATTTAATTTAGTTGAAGTTTTTCTTTTTAACAGAGACACGATCATTTTAAAAAATGGAAACTCCCATATTGATTATGGCCATGACATCCATCATCACAAGGAAACACACTCAATTTCCCAAGTTTATGTGAATCGTGTACTTCATTTCCTATCTGAGAGACTTTAGTCTGTGTTTGAAGAGAATGTCAAGAAAGATATGAGGACCTAGCTATGGGCCACTAGGGAATGTATCGACTAATCCCTATTCTTTATTTTATTTTATGAATGCCTACTATTTTCTATGTTCCAGGTACTATTCTATGCACTTTGTAAATATTAACTCACTTAATCCTTACAAGTACTCAAAAGGTAGGTTCAATTACTATTCTCATTTTACAGATGATGAAACTGAGGCACAGATCAATTATATAACTTACCAGTCATATGGTTAATATAAGATGGGACCAGGATTCAAACTCATGCAATCTGTGCTCTTAACCACTACATTGCTTATCAACTTGATTACAACAGTCCTCTGGGGCTTGATATATAATGGAAGATGATTTTTCATGGGTCTCTCATGTTTCTGCACATCTTTGAGCAGAGGCATAACTCCGTTTTTTCCTAAATATTATTTCAAGGACGTTTGCATAGTAAAGAAACTTTGGAAAACAGAAATATTGTCTCCCTGTGGAGCAAAAGCCAGACATACACAAGATTCAGACTCCCTGAGCACAGGGTTCCTTTCCTGTAATGTAATCCACCGGTGACATCTTGTTTTCTCACATTGCCATGTAGGAGTTGGGGCTCAAGAGACTGGCACAAATGCTGACACTCTGGCTACTACTATTGCTGCAAGTGATAAAGTCCCTTGTCTTTGACCCCAGAACCTCCTGTCTTCTGCCAGCATCCATGAAACTGTGGTAGGCGACCTTGCAAGCTTACAGGTTCAATCATGCATTGCTTCATGATGGAAATATGTTCAGAGAAATGCAGCATTAGGTGATATCATAGTTGTGTGAAAGTGTATTATGAAAGGGATCAGCAATAAACTTGCATGAGCATGGGTCCTCTAATTATGTTACTAGTTCTCTCTGTGCCTCACTTTCCATATCTGCTAAATGGAGATTAGAATAATACCACCCCCACAAAGTTATGTAGATTAAATTACAGGCAGGAATTGTGCCTGACACTCAGCGAGCGCTTTCTGAGTGTTAGCTGAATGTTATGTACTGTTATTTTGCTGTGGGGATGAATTGGAAGCATTTAAGTTGCAAGAATTCTGTGGAAGACGATAGCCCTTTCACCTGCGGTCAGACCTATTGTGTCAAATGATTGGCTTTCTATCTTAAAGGTCTGAGCTACCTTCAGGAAGGTCACCCCATGGGTTAGCTAAGCACCCTCCTCAACATATTTTGCAGTGGTTTTGTTTACACCAGGATCACCACAAACATATGAGTAATGCCTTGCACTATGGCCTCACAACGGCTGTCACTAGGTGATAGGAATCTTCAGCTCCGTTATAATTTTGTGGGACCAAAGCCAAATATGCAGTCCATTGTTGACCAAAACGTCATTATGCGGGACGTGTCTATATTGTAAAACCTCAGACCCTTTACAGTTCTTGACAAACTGTACTTCCGTGGTGAACCTAGATCTGTTTCATAGAAAACTTTCTAGAAGAGGCAGTGTTTGAGCCACGTCTCAAGTGATAGAGAACAGCTTCCTGCCAGGAGAATGACGGAAAATCGGGAAATAGAAGAGTGCAGGACACTGCAGGGGGTGGCCAGGCCTTGTGGCTCTAAGTTGCAGGCTTTCTGGTAAGTTCTCCATTGAGGAATAAGCCTGTTTTATACACACATTTTTTAAAAAATTTTTAATTGAAATATAATTGATTGTATGTATCTGTGGGATATAGTGTGGACTATCAATACCTGTGGGCAATTTGTGGTGCTCAAATCAGGATAATTAGTATATTCGACATTACACAGTGTAATCATTTTTTGTGGCCCTTTGCATGGTTTTGTGTTTCCACTTTGTCAAAGTGGCCACCTGTGAGCTGAGAAAATCACATGCAGTAATTTTCATTCTTCCTCAGACATCTCTGATTGCCTTTGCCCCTGGGTATCAGGCTTGCTAAAGAGAAGCATCCAGGTCCTAGCAAGAGCTAACGAAGCTCATGACAGCTTAGGGCCGGGGAGGAAATCCTGCTCATCAGGAGCGCTAAGTCTCCTCTTCACAACACAGGTGAACCTGCCATTGAACTGTTTGTGTTCTGAGTTACAAGTTTTACCCTAAACATTTGTTACAGCAAAACATCTTGGGGCTTAATTGATGCCAACTCTTAACGGTAATGTCCACACATAGGATATTGTATCTAACCTGAGTGTATAAAAAAAATCTCATAAGGATTAAAATGGAGGAATGACTATTCCAGTGATATGTTCATGTCTAATTTTGGGTTACCCCCAGAAGCAGAACCTGAGACAAGGATTCAAATGAAATACAATCAGCCCTCCATATCCACAGGTAAAAAACAACAATAAAGAATTACAATACAATAATAAAAATCAATACAAATAAAAAACAATACAGTATAAACAACTACTTACATAGCATTTACATTGTATTTTTTCACTTTAAATATGTTCACTTTATTGTACATCAATTTTATTTTATTTTATTTTATGTGTGCCTTTTTAATTTAATGTTTAGATAGAAAATTATTTTCTCAATGTAGAAATGAAGGAAAACATCACAAATTGAATTTAAATCCAATTGATAAGGAATAAATTTAATACTCAAAGATTAACATCCTTAATTCAAAAAGAACTCTCAAAAATGAATTAGAAAAATCTAGCAGAAATTTGTTGAAGGACATGAGCAGATAAGTCACACATCCCAAAGAAACACATGTGGTTAATAAGTACATTCTACGATGTTGTTGTAGGGGGGTGCAGGGCTTGAAGCCCACAGCCCCCATCTCAGGACCCCAGGGCTGCTGGCTGGCTCCGTTGCTTGTGTGGCTGCAGGCAAGGGTGGGGCTTGAGGCCCAGGAGTCCTGCCTGTATCAGGTATTATAAGTAATCTAGAGATGATTTAATGTATATGGGAGAATGTGCATAAGTTATATGCTATGGAATATATACTATAAAGCATATGTACTTCACAGGGCCTGGTTTTCCAAAGCCTTGCAGTTTCAAATATTGACCTTGCAGAGGATTGGAAATTTTCCTCAGGCTATAAGTCTCTGGTGTAAGATAAAGATTTGTGGCACAGCAAGGTTGCTGGCTCAAGGACAGACTAGTTACTGATTGTTATGTAAAGATACTGAGAAATTGCTATAAGAAGGAATGTTTGCTAAGATCAAGCTTTTGTTGATAGCCTTACTGGAATGTCATCTGGCTTGCTTCACTGAAAGTTACCAACCTATATTGTTAAACTATAACCCCACCTATGTCTCTTCCTTTAACTTCCTGGTCTGGAAAGTAAATGCAGGAAGAGAACCCCAATTCGTGGTTAATTTCCCAAGGAAGGGTGCCGCTCGCTTGAGCATTCCCAAGAGATGTTAAGCACTTCGGGGTCTCTCACTGCTCAGAAGACATGGGCTTTGAGTAATCCTTTGCATCTCCATCACCCAGGGGAAGAGAGGTGACAAATCCGTGGGAGGTGAAGCAACACAGAGCAACAATATGCAAATACTATGCCATTTGACATAAGGGACTTGAGCATCCCCAGATTTTGACATCCATGGGTGGGTCCTGGAACCAATCCCTTGTTGATACTGAGAATGACTGTAGTTTAATCCTGCTGGGAAAATCCTGGGAGCCAGTGTGGTGTGCATGCCCCAGAGCTCTCCCTCCTGGGAGAGAAGGAATGGAGTAATTGTGTACCACCTCCTGCCACTCTTTGGATAAAGGCTGTTGGTGGGGTGGGAGGAGTTGGGAGAAGAGGAAGGTTAATTCCCCAGCACTTCTGCTCCCCAGACAAAGAGACACAGATTCTGGCAGGTGGAAGCCAGCCAGATCCCTGCAGTGGTGAGGCCTGAGAGAGATGGGGAGGACGCCGCTCCAGAGAGGCCTCTGCTAGTAAGCAAAGGACACCGAGTTCAGGAAAAAGTCCACACTCTTTTTCCTAGAAAAGAAAGTTATAAAAAAAAAAAAAAAAAAAAAAAAAAAAAGCACTTTAAAACTTATCTTATAATGGAATGGCTAAAAATTGTATTAAAAAAATTTTTCTGGAAGGATCTTTATTGTGTAAGTTGTGGAAAGGAAAGATGTTTCTGTCTGCTCCTCTGCCACAAAGCAGCTGCTTGAGCGGCACATCCAGCAGTGGAGGAGGAGGGAAGAGGCACTGGAGAGGTCTGCCTCCTTGTTCTGCCCGTAGTCAGTCCCCACTGCCTTCCGCTTGTGTCTCACCACAGGCCTGGGCCACATGAGTGACGTCCTTCAACCACAGAAGTAACTGGCCCCTGAAAGACTGGAGTGGGGGATTGCAAAGAACTGTGTCACCCGTGAATAAGGTCACTCCTGGGGTCTGCACAGAGACACAGCAGCAGCCATGCCTCGCTGAGATAGCAGACCCTGCATGAGCAGGTCGGGAGGTAGCTGGGCCTCTGTGACTGTCTCCAGGGTTGGTTTAAAAGGCTCCAGGTTCCAGACTTGGGGCGATGCCCGAGGCAGGGGATGTTTGTGTCTAACTGGCACTATGTGTTCAATGAATTTGCCCAGAGTGTTCCTCACTTTCTCCCACACACAAATGGGGGGAGAGCATAAGCCAAAGATGATTAGTAGGGGGCAGGGGACAGGGCAAAGGGGAACATGGAGACACCCTGTGGCCTTCAAAACTCATCTTTGTGAGCAGAGGGTTCCATGGGGTAATCACTGTCCTTTGCCTGTTGAAGGCTCTCAGCATCCAGAAAATGCAGATGTCTACAGGCACAGTAAGCAACTGCCTGCCCCAGCAGCTGACCACCCCCAGGTTCTGTCATATCTCAGACCCCTCATTCTTCCAGATTCAGGATTTCAGCCATATATGAGGATACTTCAAAAGTTTGTGGGAAAATAGAATTAAAAGCTAATACAATCTTTCCGTGAATTTTTAAAGTTTCCTAGTATAGCACCACCATCTGAACTTGATTATTAAATATGTTTTTTTTCAAATTGAGTCACTTTTTACACACATTTATTTTTTTTCATTGAAATATAATTGATTGTACATATCTCTGGGATACAGTATTGAATATCAATACCTGTGGGCAATTTGTGATGCTCAAATCAGGATAATTAGTATATTCAACATTACACAGTGTAATGTGTAATGTTTTTTCTTTGTGGCCCTTTACCAATTTCTCACTAAACATACATTTATTAACAAAGGAAATTTGACCTTATTACTATAAATGAAAATGCAATGTCACTGACCACCAGTGAAAATAAAGCAATGTTATTGAATTCCAGCCCCACCTTCTTGCCCATCACAGGCTGTGCCCGGGAGGGCTGCTCTCTGTTAAAAGAGGAGACAGACAGGGCTTTGCTCTTCAGTTAACCAGACGACAGACCAGGGAGGACAGCATCCTTCTCACTCTGTGCGACGTTGTCACAACCCTCTGTCAATGCTTCTGGACTAACTCTAGGAGACACTAGCCTCCTCCTAACACTCTAGATTTCCCTGGCTCACTGTGTGCTCCTTAACATTGCTGGCAGGGACCCCATAAGGCCTGGAAAATTCACAGCAGAAATAGGAAACACCCAGAGCTGAAAGCCCTCCCGATCTCTCAGGGGGTGCCATGTAGACTCTGGCTTCTCCGTGGGACACTGAGGAGAAAGGTTTCCAGTCTCCTTCCCCAGTGAGGAAAGGAAGGGAGCCACCGAAGAAAGGAAACCAAAATGGCAGAGACAGAGGTAAAGAGAGGCACAGAGGGAGCAGGACAGGGTGTTGGAGAGGAAAGCACACAGCACTCAGCACCGCCCCTCCAAGGCCAAGGCTGCAGGAAGCGTCCTTCACCAGCGGGGACTGTCAACCCTACTGAACACAGAGCCTTCATGTCTGCTGAGTACCGCAGGCTCGACTGCCCTGGGATCCCTTCAATGAAGCCCTCTGGACTCACCATCTAACCTGCAAAAAAGATTTACTCAATGGAAAACCAAGATGACCTTTTGAAAATCTTATTTCTGGAAGAAAAGAACTGACTTTTTAAAATTAATAACTCCTAATGAGTTCCATAACCACAGGACCAGTGGGCATGCACACTTGAATGTCTGATGGCATCTCTGATAAGGATATCATGCAAACCCACAGCATGTCTTTCTGAGCCCGAAATGTGAGATAAGCAGATGGGACATGACCCTACAGAGGGCAACATTCCAGGCACCCCTGTCAACTTCAAAGATGGAGCCAGCCATTGCAGGGCAGGGGCAGGATCCCAAGACCCCACAGGGAGGACTGTGCAGGGGGAGATGTTGACCTAAGCGGGGGATGGGCTGGCAGGTAACCACAGTATGAACCAGAGGGCACAGGGGTGTCAGTAACTCCTGGGATCTATCCCCACACATGTGGGTTCTGCTTTCTATATTTGTACAAAGCACGGAACTTCCAGACAGAAAAGATAGTTTAAACTTATGAAAATCCGAGCCTCATCTTCACCTTTTGTTATAGGCATAGGAAGAAATCACCCTCGGAGACTGATATTGGGGGAAAAAAAACTTTATTGCCAGCAGCCGGGACTGCACTAACCAATTCAGAGTGCAGCCCGAGCCGTTTTTACTTTCAGTTTTTAAAGCTGCAAGTGCGGCAACTCAGTCTCCCGATCACTGCGCTAGGAGTTATTAGCCAATGCAAGCAAGCCAATAGTACATAAGCTAATCTTGCGGTTAGCATGGCTCCTCCCAGCCCCCCCCCCCAACATTTTCCCACCTGAGTTTATACAAAATGAAGGGATTTTCTTAAAATGGCGCCAGTCCCGTCAACAGCAGAAACATCATTTCATTCCCCACTGGTTTTTAACTATGAGAGCAAATCCTTGCTCATGGATCAATATCTGGACCCCAGTTAAGATCTTTAAGGTCCAAATTCTAGAGGAATTTGATCATAATGAGACCATAAGATTAAGAGTTTAACAGCTTGTATTCTCTCCTTTATAAGGTCTGTGAGTTTGTTGAGGATGCAGGGGCCCACCATGAGTAATAGGAGGAGAATTACTATGGGGCCCACTAGGCTAGAAACCAGAGTAGTTAACCAAGGTGAAAAATTGAACCAGGATTTGAACCAGCCTGAGGACTGAGCTTGGTCTTGTTCCCGTTGTCTAATGCGTTCTCTTAATTTTTTCATGGAGTCTTTAACAACTCCAGTATGGTCAGTATATACACAGCACTCTTCCTTTAATGCCAAAGAGTCCCCCTTGTAGTAGAAAGAGGAGGTAAAGTCCTCTACAGTTTTGGAGGATACCTCGGAAAGGGAAGACAAGGAAGTTTGGAGGAGGGTTATAGAATTCTTGAGCTCTCGGAGATCCTGGTCAATAGTTTGTTGTAATCCTGTTAAGAGAGAGTTTTGGGTACTTAATGCAGCTACCCCGGTCCCTAACCCAGCTAAGCCTACAATGGAAGCAATGGTGAGAAGTGTTATAGGCTCCCTTTTGGACCTATGTAAAGGGTCCAAACTAAGCTCGGGGAGAAATTGGTCAGAGGCATAAACAGAAGCTGTGGGAAACAGGAATACCAGGACACAATACCCTCCAGTCTTATTTAGCATTTGTCCATGGATACATGAGGTTATTCCAGTTGTACAGGCCCACCATGTCCCCTTTGGGGGTATGTAGTAGCTTGAGTAAGTGATGGAGGAATTAACAGTTTGGCAGGGTCTGGAATGGGTGGAATAATTTCCTATACAGTTCTAAGGTGGTTCCTGTACCTGGATATTGCAAGCAGCGTTTATCAATGTCTGTCTTAATGGTGTAATTTCCTGAAACCGCTATTCCTTCATAATAAGGGGGCGAGGTTAGCAAGCATATCCAGCATCCGGGGCCGATGACATTTGGGTTGGTGGTGTTTAGTACATTATATATACTTTCCATTTGGTTCCAGAATCGTTGGCTGGAAGAACTGTAATGGAGAAAGTGGGGGGCAGAGACCCTAGGGAACGGGTGTGGTGGAATCAGCGGGGAGGTTATCAACTGGTTAGGGCCAACAGCCGTAGGTTTTACCAGAGACGTTATTATTAGTCTAATTTTAATAATTCCTCCTGGGTTGGTGAAGGAACCATAAAGCAGATGCCCCAAGTTAGGCCCATCTTCCAATCAGCTAAGGAGTGGGTTCTTCCTGCAGGAGTAAATGTGATATTGACTCGGTTGGACGCCTGAGGAGTTCTTCTGCTGTAAACTGGGTCCCTTGTGATGGAAATGAGAGCATTTTCACGGTTTGGGGGGTTCCCACCTGGCTATCCTGCTGCTGATTCTACACAATCCCAAGGTTTACAATAGTAACTGTTTTCATATCCACATTGCCAATTATGAGGCCGGTTTATGGGTCCTGGGCATGCGTACCATTGATAGTATAACCTTAGTCGGAGCTGGGGTATAGTAGGGAGTAAATCAGTTAGGTTAAAGGCAAGTGACCAGGGAAAAGCCACAGTAGTTAGGTTTACACCAGTCGTGCTAAAAGGACTTAACACACGGCGAGATGAATCCCCTACCTGGGTTATTTCCCAGGTAAAATAATAAACAGCATGGGGATTTGCAGTGACATAGTTTAAGGTTTGAACCAAAATATTTGAAACAATTAGCCAGAACATTTTGTTTTTTTTTTTTTTTTTTTTTTTTTTTTTTTTTTTTTTTAATTTTATTTTGTCGATATACATTGTAGCTGATTAATGCTCCCCATCACCAAAACCTCCCTCCCTCCCCCCTCCCCCCTCCCCCCCATCAATGTCCTTTCTGTTTGTTTGTTGTATCAACTTCAAATAATTGTGGTTGTTATATCTTCTTCCTCCCCGCCCCCCGGTTTGTGTGTGTATGTGTGTATGTGTGTGTGTGAATTTATATATTAATTTTTAGCTCCCTCCAATAAGTGAGAACATGTGGTATTTCTCTTTCTGTGCCTGACTTGTTTCACTTAATATAATTCTCTCAAGGTCCATCCATGTTGTTGCAAATGGCAGTATTTCATTCGTTTTTATAGCTGAGTAGTATTCCATTGTGTAGATGTACCACATTTTCCGTATCCACTCATCTGATGATGGGCATTTGGGCTGGTTCCAACTCTTGGCTATTGTAAAGAGTGCTGCGATGAACATTGGGGAACAGGTATACCTTCGACTTGATGATTTCCATTCCTCTGGGTATATTCCCAACAGTGGGATGGCTGGGTCGTATGGTAGATCTATTTGCAATTGTTTAAGGAACCTCCATACCATTTTCCATAGAGGCTGCACCATTTTGCAGTCCCACCAACAATGTATGAGAGTTCCTTTTTCTCCGCAGCCTCGCCAGCATTTATCGTTCAGAGTCTTTTGGATTTTAGCCATCCTAACTGGGGTTAGATGGTATCTCAATGTGGTTTTGATTTGCATTTCCCGGATGCTGAGTGATGTTGAGCATTTTTTCATATGTCTGTTGGCCATTTGGATATCTTCCTTAGAGAAATGCCTACTTAGCTCTTTTGCCCATTTTTTAATTGGGTTGCTTGTTTTCTTCTTGTAAAGTTGTTTGAGTTCCTTATATATTCTGGATATTAATCCTTTGTCAGATGTATATTTTGCAAATATTTTCTCCCACTCTGTTGGTTGTCTTTTAACTCTTTTAATTGTTTCTTTTGCTGTGCAGAAGCTTTTTAGTTTGATATAATCCCATTTGTTTATTTTTCCTTTGGTTGCCCGTGCTTTTGGGGTCGTATTCATGAAGTCTGTGCCCAGTCCTATTTCCTGAAGTGTTTCCCCTATGTTTTCTTTAAGAAGTTTTATTGTCTCAGGGTGTATATTTAAATCCTTAATCCATTTTGAGTTGATTTTAGTATACGGTGAGAGGTATGGATCTAGTTTCATTCTCCTGCATATCGATATCCAGTTATCCCAGCACCACTTGCTGAAGAGGCAGTCCCTTCCCCAGTGAATAGGTTTGGTGCCTTTGTCAAAGATCAGATGGCAGTAAGTGTGTGGGTTGATTTCTGGATTCTCTATTCTATTCCATTGGTCAGTGTGTCTGTTTTTATGCCAGTACCATACTGTTTTGGTTATTATAGCTTTGTAGTATAGCTTAAAGTCAGGTAGTGTTATGCCTCCAGCTTTATTTTTTTTGCTGAGCATTGCTTTGGCTATTCGTGGTCTTTTATTGTTCCATATAAATGTCTGAATAGTTTTTTCCATTTCTGAGAAAAATGTCTTTGGAATTTTGATGGGGATTGCATTGAATTTGTATAGCACTTTGGGTAGTATGGACATTTTCACTATGTTGATTCTTCCAATCCAAGAGCATGGAATATCTTTCCATCTTCTTGTATCCTCTCTAATTTCTCTCAGCAGTGGTTTGTAGTTCTCATTATAGAGATTTTTCACCTCCTTGGTTAACTCAATTCCTAAGTATTTTATTTTTTTGGTGGCTATTGTAAATGGGCAGGCTTTCTTGATTTCTCCTTCTGCATGTTCACTATTGGAGAAAAGAAATGCTACTGATTTTTGTGTGTTGATTTTGTATCCTGCTACTGTGCTGAAATCATTTATCAATTCCAACAGTTTTTTTGTAGAGGTTTTAGGCTGTTCGATATATAGGATCATGTCATCTGCAAACAGGGACAGTTTGACTTCATCTTTTCCAATCTGGATGCCCTTTATTTCCTTCTCTTCTCTGATTGCTCTGGCTAGTACTTCCAACACTATGTTGAATAGGAGTGGTGAGAGTGGGCATCCTTGTCTAGTGCCTGTTCTTAAAGGAAAAGCTTTCAGCTTTTCCCCATTCAGGATGATATTGGCAGTGGGTTTGTCATATATGGCTTTAATTATGTTGAGATACTTTCCCTCTATACCTAACTTATTGAGGGTCTTTGTCATGAATGAGTGCTGAACTTTATCAAATGCTTTTTCAGCATCTATCGAGATGATCATATGGTCCTTGTGTTTGAGTTTATTAATATGGTGTATCACATTTATTGATTTGCGTATGTTGAACCAACCTTGCATCCCTGGGATGAATCCCACTTGATCGTGATGAATAATTTTTCGTATGTGTTGCTGTATTCTGTTTGCTAGTATTTTAGTGAGGATTTTTGCATCTATATTCATCAAGGATATCGGCCTGTAGTTTTCTTTTTTGGTTATATCTTTACCTGGTTTTGGTATCAGGATGATGTTTGCTTCATAGAATGAGTTTGGGAGATTTGCGTCCGTTTCAATCTTTTGGAATAGTTTGTAAAGAATCGGTGTCAATTCCTCTTTGAATGTTTGGTAAAATTCTGCTGTGAATCCATCTGGTCCTGGGCTTTTCTTTGTTGGGAGCCTTCTGATAACAGCTTCAATCTCCTTTATTGTTATTGGTCTGTTCAGATTTTCTACGTCTTCACGGTTCAGTTTTGGGAGCTTGTGTGTGTCCAGAAATTTATCCATTTCCTCCAGATTTTCAAATTTGTTGGCGTACAGTTGTTTATAGTAGTCTCGAATGATTCCTTGTATTTCAGATGAATCAGTTGTAATATCGCCTTTTTCATTTCTAATTTTTGTTATTTGAGTCTTCTCTCTTCTTTTTTTTGTTAGCCATGCTAATGGTTTGTCAATTTTATTTATCTTTTCAAAAAACCAACTTTTTGATTCGTTGATCTTTTGAATTGTTTTTTGGTTTTCAATTTCATTCAGTTCTGCTCTGATCTTAATGATTTCTTTCCGTCTGCTAACTTTAGGATTGGATTGTTCTTGTTTTTCTAGTTCTTTAAGGTGAAGTGTTAGGTTGTTCACTTGCCATCTTTCCATTCTTCTGAAGTGAGCATTTAATGCAATAAATTTTCCCCTCAATACTGCTTTTGCAGTATCCCACAGGTTTTGGTATGATGTATCATTGTTTTCATTAGTTTCAATAAACTTTTTGATTTCCTGCTTGATTTCTTCTTGGACCCATATGTCATTAAGTAGAATGCTGTTTAATTTCCATGTGTTTGTATAGTTTCCAGAGTTTTGTTTGTTATTAATTTCTAGTTTTAATCCATTGTGGTCTGAGAAGATACATGGGATAATTCCAATTTTTTTGAATTTACTGAGACTTGATTTGTGACCTAATATGTGATCTATCCTGGAGAATGATCCATGTGCTGATGAGAAGAATGAATATTCTGAGGTTGTTGGGTGGAATGTTCTGTAGATATCTGCCAATTCCAATTGGTCTAGAGTCTTGTTTAGATCTTGTGTTTCTCTACTGATTCTTTGCCTAGATGATCTGTCTAATATTGACAGTGGAGTGTTCAGGTCCCCTGCTATTATGGTATTAGTGTGTATTTCCTTCTTTAGGTCTAATAGAGTTTGTTTTATAAATCTGGCTGCTCCAACATTGGGTGCGTACATATTTATGATTGTTATGTCTTCTTGATGGATCAGTCCTTTTATCATTAAGTAGTGTCCCTCATTGTCTCTTTTTATGGTTTTTAGTTTAAAGTCTATTTTGTCAGATATAAGAATAGCCACTCCAGCTCGTTTTTCTTTTCTGTTTGCATGGTAAATCTTTTTCCATCCTTTCACTCTTAGTCTGTGTGAATCTTTATGGGTGAGGTGGGTCTCTTGTAGGCAGCATATAGTTGGGTCCTGTTTTTTGATCCAGTCAGCCAGTCTGTGTCTTTTAATTGGGGAATTTAAGCCTTTAACATTAAGAGTTGTTATTGAAAGGTGTTGATTTATTCCTAGCATTTTATTGGTTGTTTGGTTGTCTTAGGTGTCTTTTGTTCCTTGCTTTCTGATTTACTGTTTGGTTTCTTTGTTTGTTGGTTCCTTAGGTTGTAGATAGTGTTTTTGTTAGCTTGTTTTCTCTTCATGAATGCCATTTTTATTGTACTAGCGGGTTTAGATTTTTCTTAGGTTTTTATGGCAGTGGTAGTTATTTTTCAGGAACCAAACCCAGTACTCCCTTGAGGATTTCTTGTAAGGGTGGTCTTGTGGTAGTGAACTCCCGCAGTTTTTGTTTGTCTGAGAAATATACTATTTGCCCCTCATTTCGGAAGGATAGCCTTGCAGGGTAGAGTAATCTTGGCTGGCAATCTTTGTCTTTTAGTATTTTGAAAATATCATCCCATTCCTTTCTAGCTTTTAGGGTTTGTGATGAAAAGTCTGATGTTAACCTGATTGGGGCTCCCTTATAGGTGATTTGACGCTTCTCTCTTGCAGCTTTTAAGATTCTCTCTTTGTCTCTGAGTTTTGCCAATTTGACTATGACATGTCTTGGAGAAGGCCTTTTTGGGTTGAATACGTTTGGAGATCGTTGAGCTTCCTGGATCTGAAGATCTGTGATTTTTCCTATACCTGGGAAGTTTTCTGCCACTATTTTTTTGAATATGTTTTCAATGGAATCTCCATTTTCTTCCCCTTCTGGAATACCCATGACTCGGATATTTGAGCGCTTGAGGTTGTCTGATATCTCTCTCAGATTTTCTTCCATGTCCTTGATTCTTTTTTCTTTCTTTTTGTCTGCTTGTGTTATTTCAAACAGCCCATCTTCAAGTTCAGAGGTTCTCTCTTCAACTTCGACAAGCCTGCTGGTTAAACTCTCCGTTGTGTTTTTTATTTCGCTGAATAACTTCTTCAGTTCAGCAAGTTCTGCTACATTTTTTTTCAGGACATTGATTTCCTTGTATATTTCCTCTTTCAGATCCTGTATACTTTTCCTCATTTCATCATGATGTCTAGCTGAGTTTTCTTGTATCTCATTCAGTTTCCTTAGAATTATCACTCGAAATTCCTTGTCAGTTATTTCAAGGGCTTCTTGTTCTATAGGATCTAGAGTATGAGATTTATTAACTTTTGGTGGTGTACTTTCTTGATTTTTTGTATTTCTGGTGTCTTTTTTTTGGTGTTTATTCATTGTTGCAGGGGGTTTCACAGTCCACCGGTTTAAGACTAATGACTAACTAGGATGTTGCTGTGGTTGCCAATTTGGTATGGCTCCCGCCGTGACTGCTCAGTTGGCCTCTAGTGTCTTGTGTGTGTGGTTGCCTCGGGTCTTGGGCTTCTCCGGGGATCCACCTTTCTGGTCAGCTTGTACTCTGCTGGGCTGGTGGATCACGTACCACAGGGTGTGTGATCTCTGTTGAGCTTTCACTTTCTGTACAGGACTTCTCCCCTTTCCGTGTGCTCTGGCCCAGGCTGTTAGATCGTGCAGTGGCGACCCCTCCGGGTGTGTGGTTTCTGTCGAGACTCCGCCTCCCTGGCCGCACGTCACCCCCCTCTGTGCACACTGTGCTGGGCTGGGGCGTGTCTTCTGCACCCCTCGTCTATCAGCTGGGCCTTCAAGACCCTGCTCAGCACCGCCTCGCCCAGGAAGTCTACCAGGTTTCTGCTAGGCACAGACGACCGGTCTCTCTGGGTGCCTTTGTAGCACTGTGTAGATCTTTCTCGGGTCTTGTTCACCTTTGTATCCCCCCGGTATAAACCGAGTCTAGTGCCCGCCTGCAGCCTGCTCTCCGGCAGGTTCAAGCGGACCTGGGAACTCTCCTACCGCACTATTCCCAACCAGAAATTCGTTAGGCTTTTTTCCAAACTGGTGGTCGCAGAGATGGTATCTGCCTCCCAGTAACAGGAAGTTTACCGGGGCCAGAGTCCAGGGTGTGGTGGAGTGACAGTCGGCCCGCCCGTACTTCCTAGCCCTCCCAAAACTGGTCGGGACGCCCCACACCCCCAGCCCTGCCAGAGAACCGTGGAGGGAGTGGGAGAGGAGGTCGGCCCGCAGGGTCCGGAAAGCCCCGCGCCAGGCCAAGCAAATGGGCTCAGTGATGGCCGAGCGGGGCGGAGCTGCCCGCACCTGGGAAAATGGAGGCAGCACCGGGGCAAGGAGTGGCCTGGTGGTGCAGGCGGGGAGCCGCGTGGGCATCCACCCCCCGAACAGAGCTTTGCCAGGGATCACTCACAGTGCTGTGCCAGGTCGGGCGCTCGCTCTGTCTCTGGTTTGTTGCCTTCCGTGTTCTCGGCGCTGCCGCCTCGGGCTGTTCAGTCGCGGCGCCGCTCGGGCGCTCCCAGGAGTCTTCTTTAATGCCGGCCTGAAACCTCGAATCCTGGATAGGGCAGCTGGCCGCCTTCAGTGCGGCCCCAGCCTCCGGGATCCTGGCTGCATCCACAGCAGCCCTGGCGCCGTGTTCCCTGTTTCAAGACTCGCTTTTGCAGCTAAGAATCAGTTCTTTTCCTGCTCCACACTTCAAAGCTGTTGCCTGTAAATGAGGCAGCCTCTCCTGCCGGGGGCAAAGTGGCGTTGAGCCCCCACGACCGGCCAGCAGCAGCAGTCCTCCCTTAAGAGATGGCCAGAGGAAGGTCCACAAGTTTCCCGGCTGCCTGAGGCCCAGTGGCCACCTTTTCCACCTCAGCTACTCCGCGCCAGCCGCCGCAGCCGCCGCCATCTTGAAACTCTCCACAGCCAGAACATTTTGTAAGTCTTATCTTAAAAGGTGAGTCTGTTTGTTGAATGGTCCATCGGTCTCCTGAAGCGTCTTCGGTGGGCGGTGCAGGCTTTATGTGGGTCCAATGAATCCAGGCGTCCTTTCCAGCGACTTTCACTGCTGTTGGGGTGCTAAGGATCACCCGGAACGGTCCAGACCACCGAGGCTGGAGTGTTCCTGCAGTTAGTCGCTTGACGTAAACTAGGTCCCCAGGCTGGGGAATGGGCACTTTGGCTTCCCGTTCCTGCTTGGGAGAAGGGTCATTAGTAACATCAAGCTTATTTTGGATCTGAGAAGACCTGTTGGAGTGTTTGGAGTTCACCCAGTATGGGGGAGGGTAATCCCTGAGTATTGGGTTCATTTGCTATGGCCTTGGGCAACAGGGGTGGTGGTCGCCCAAACAATATTTCAAAAGGTGTAAAATTTTCCTTGTAAGGGGTATTCCTAATTCTTAACAGAGTGAAGTGAAGGAGGTCCACCCAGTTTTCGCCAGTCTCCAAGTGGAGTTTTGTCAATGTTTCTTTTTTTTTTTTTTTTTTTTTTTGTCTTTTTCGTGACTGGTACTCAGGCAGTGAATGCACCGGCCATTCCTATATAGGATCCGAATCCGTGGCGGGAGCGTCGCCGTGCTCCCAGCGCCGCACTCTCCCGAGTGCGCCACGGGCTCGGCCCGTCAATGTTTCTTTTAAAGCTCTAGTCATCCTTTCCACCTGTCCAGAGCTCTGAGGCCTGTAAGCACAGTGTAATTTCCAAGTAATTCCTGGGCTCTGGGCCATTTGCTGGGAAACTTTTGCTATGAAGGCTGGGCAATTATCTGACCCTATTGTTATGGGGAGGCCAAGTCGGGGATGATTTCATATATGAATTTTTTGACAACTACCTGAGCTGTCTCTGTTCTGGTTGGGAAAGCTTCAACCCATCCCAAGTACGTATCCACACAAACAAGCAAATATTTGCATCCACACCTTCCTGGCATGACCTCAGTGAAGTCGACTTCCCAATGTTTTCCAGGATACTCTCCTTTTTCTCTATTTCCTTGCCAATTTTTAGCAACCTTTTTGGCATTTACTTGTGCACATGGAAGACAGCGTTGAGTGACAGTTTCTATTGCCTTTTGCATATTATTGAAGTTAAAATTTTTTCTCAATAAAGTAAATAACTTAGTTTTCCCCAAGTGGGTGGCCTTATGAGTGTCTAAAACCAGGCAGGCCCCCAAGTTCTCTGGTAACCAAAGTGTCCCATCTTTAGACTTCATCCATCCAGTGTCTTGATCGGGCTCTAACCCAAGTTTTTTTTGCCCTCTCTAGATCAGTTTTTGAGTAAGCCAGCTTGGCTGGCAGCTGGGGCTCAGGTAAAGCAGGCGCTATGGTTGTGATCCCCTCTGGTTTTAAGGCGACTGCTTTTGCAGTTTGATCCGCAAAATTATTCCCTAGTATTGTGGGAGAGTTCCCCCGTTGGTGTGCCTTACAATGGATGATGGCGACCTTGGTGGGGAGCCAGATGGCCTTTAGTAGGGCCGGGATCTCTGGTACGTTTTTGATGGTTTTCCCTTCTGATGTTAACAGTCCTCTCTCTTTATATAATGCCCCATGTACGTGCGCCGTGGCAAAAGCATGCCTGCTGTCCGTACAGATGTTCACTGTTTTCCCTTGGCTCAGCTGTAATGCCTTCGTGAGGGCAATGAGCTCTGCTCGTTGTGCTGATGTTCCTGGGCCCAATGCTTGTGACCATATAACGGCCTCCGTAGAGACTACTGCTGCTCCTGCATACCGGACCCCGTCAATCATGTAGCTACTCCCATCTGTGAACAAGGTTAGTTCCACTCCTTCCCAAGGAGAGTCTTTGAAATCTGGCTGGGTCCCTTGGAAGGTAGACAGTACCTCCAGACAGTCATGTGTGGGTATCTTTGGGTCTGGGTCAGGAAGCAAAGTGGCAGGGTTTATAGTGGTTGCAGGAAGGAATTTAATGCGCGTTGGGTCTAACAGCAAGGCTTGGTAATGAGTCAGGTGTGCACCTGAGATCCATTTCCCGGGGGGTGGGGGGTCGTTAATAGAGTCTCAACTCCATGGGGGGAGGTTACTTGGAGTTCTTGCCCTAAGGTTAATTTGTTTGCCTACTTGAAAAGGAGGGCAGTAGCCGTGGTTGACCTTAAGCAGTTAGGCCATCCAGAGGCTACTGGATCTAACTTGCAAGATAAGTAGGCAACTGGTCATTTCCAGGGCCCTAAATCTTGGGTGAGGACCCCCTTTGCAATCCCCTTCTTTTCTGCCACAAAGAGGGAAAATGGCTTATTCAAGTCCGGGAGGGCTAATGCTGGAGCCTGGGTGAGGGCAGATTTAAGGCTTTTGAAGGCCTTTTGTTGTTGCTCTGTCCAGTTTATTCACTCCCCAGGGCTCTTGATGGCCTCATACAGGGGTTGAGCTATCTCGGCTATCTCAGGCTATCTCTTAAAATCCATAGTCTGCAGTACCCTGCAGCTCCAAGAAATTCCCGAATTTGCCTCTTAGAAAGTGGCTGGGGTATTCGGAGAATAGCTTCTATTCGTTTAGGGGAAATTTTCCATCTCCCCTCTGACAAGATGTATCCTAAGTAAGTTACAGATGGTAGACATAATTGAGCCTTTTTGGTGGATACCCGATATCCAAGACCTTGTAAGGTTGTCCAAAGGTCCTTAGTTGCCTCCTCGCAATCTTGGTAGGAGCTAGCAGCGAGGCGTAGGTCATCCACCTATTGTAAAAGTGTAACCTTGGGTCCCCATTTTACCTTGTAAGGCTGTAAATCCTGGCTGAGAGTCTTGTCAAACAGCGTAGGAGAATTCTTGAATCCTTGTGGCAGTCGAGTCCATGTTAGCTGTCCAGAGAAGCTCCCATCAGGGGTGTTCCATTCGAATGCGAAGATAGGCTGGCTGGAACTATCCAACGGTAGGCTGATTTAAAGGTATCCATCCTTTAAATCCAACACTGTATATACCTATGGTCAGGTGGCAGGAGACTGAGGAGAGTATAGGGATTTGGAATGGTGGCATGGACAGTTTTCACTCTTTTATTAACTTCTCTGAGATCCTGCACGGGTCTAAAGTCCCCTGTACCAGGTTTTTGGACTGGCAGCAAAGGAGTGTTCCAGTTGGACTGGCATGGAATTAAAATACCTTCTTTCAGAAGCTTATTTATGTGCGGGGTTATGCCTTCTCTGGCCATCAAGGGAATAGGGTACTGCTTTACCCTGATTGATGTGGCAGAACTAGTCAGTTGCACCACAATGGGGCTTGGTGCTTTGCTAGGCCTGGGGGGTTAGTCTCCGCCCATAAAGCTGGTGTTTCTTTCATGTAGATAGCCAACAACCCTTTTTTATGTTGAGTTGAGCTGTCTAAAGTTTCAGTCTCTAGAAGTTTATATTCCTCTTGTAAAGGCACAGTTACCATTAGGGTAGTGACTTTCCCATTTAGTTGGAGATTGGCAGAAGCGGGCCCAAAGGTGATGGTGGCTCCCAATTTATGAAGCAAATCTCTACCCAAAATGGGTTAGGGGCAGTCTGGCATAAGGAGGAAGGAATGTGTAACAGTCTTCCTTCCTAAGTCTGTAAGTCGAGCATCAGCCCAAGAGCAAAATTTAGTCCTTCCTGTTACCCCTTGGATGGGAATTGGCGATCTAGAACTGGGCTGCTTAGGTTTTTGGAGCACTGAATATGTTGCCCCCGTGTCAACAAGAAATGACACGGGTTTGCCCCCTACTTTTAGTGATACTTGGGCTCCCGGGGGCCGCTTCTTGTGGATCCCTGGCCTCGTCAATCATCTGAATCTTGTGTCATATGTAAGATGGCCTTGGGACCTGTCTTGTCTTTTAGCAGGGAGCAATCCTTCTTCCAATGGCCTTTTTCCTTACAGTAAGCACATTGGTCCTTGTCCAGAGGTGGGCGTTTATTTGGGCCAATACCTTGGGACTTGCTTCCCTGTTGTCCTCGTTTAGGTTGTTCTGGACCAGCGAGGAGGACTTTTGTTAGCCTTTTTAGTTGTCTATCTTCAGGTGGGTCACGGTTATGGTAAACGTTTTGGGCTATCTCAACCAGCTCAGAGAGAACCTTGCCTTCAAAGCCCTCTAACTTTTGTAACTTACGCTTAATGTCTGGGGCTGACTGAATTACAAAGGCCAAATTAATAGCTCACCTATTTTCAGGTGCCTCTGGGTCACTCGGCGTATAAATCAGATAAGCCTCCAGGAGGCGCTCGAGAAACACACTGGGGGACTCGTTTGGCTGTTGAGTTACTTCACTAACCTTAGAGAGGTTGGTTGGTTTACGGGCTGCTGCTCCGACCCCCTGGAGCAGAGTCTGGCGATACCGGTCGAGGGCCTCCTTACCCCTATCTGTGTTGGGGTCCCATTCAGGATGGATGATGGGAAGACAAGGGATGTGTGGTCAGGATCATCCGTGGGATGGCCACCAGGCCCGGGTATGGCCTTCTGTGCCTCCCGCCGGATTCTTTCTCGCTCCTCGGAGGTAAATAAGGTCTGCAGCAACTGCTGACAGTCATCCCAGCTGGGCTGATGAGTAAAAAAGACAGACTCGAGGAGTGAGATTAGCCCTTGGGGTTCCACTGAAAAGGAGGGGTTCTGATTCTTCCAGTTATACAGATCACTAGTAGTAAAGGGAACATAAACCATGAAAGGTCCCTGAGGTCCTGGGGCCTCGCACAAGGGAAAAAGGTGGACCTGGGGAGAAGAAGAGGAGTGAGAAGAGGCAGAGGGCGAAGAGAGTTCAGGGGAATAAGGGGCCCCCGAACGGGTGTGAGGAGGCGAAAGAAGGGGGTTGTCCATCCGCTGGGCGTTGTCCATGTAAGGGGGCAGCCGAACTACATCTTCTTTGTCAGGGGGCGAGGGGAGTGCAGGCTTCTGAGGCCAGGAGGGTGGTCTGGCCAGGAGAATGGTTCGCATCACTCACAGATGTGAAGGTTTCTTGGCTTCTGGAAAACACTTCTTTAACCAGGGGGTGGGAAGGTTAAAACTTCGATCCAGATTTGGATGTAGGAAATCTGGTCCAGGTGCCCGGGTTTCCCGAAAATGACCCGGCAGACAGCCTGCGCAAGGGAAAGACTAGTAGAGCCTTCCACAGGCCATCCAACATCAAAATCTGGCCAGTCTATTTCACATAAAATTCTTAAAACATCTGGTGAGACTGACACACCGAAATCAAGTGCCTTCTCCTGAAAGGTATTAAAATTTGTGAGAAAGCATTGAAGGACTGTTGGCTTAGAGGATCCTTGTCCCATGTTGACCGGAGGGGCAAAATTTGGCCAAGCACATAAAATGGACAGACTCACAACGACATAAATCCACGAGGTTAATATAAAGACAAACACGAAGACAATACACAAGTTTGGCCACCAAGAGAGGCCACCAAGTGGACCGCAACGAAGTCTCACTGGGTCCAGGGAAGAGGCATTGCGACTGCGTCCAGTCTGGCCTGATCCCCACCAAAACAGTCAACTCACCCAAATCTAGAGGTGCTGTAAAAATCCTAAGCTGGCCAGCAGAAGATCTTGTGCCTCCGGGGCTGAGGAACATTTTCTCAGGAGCTCCCACCTAGAGATTTCGCAGTGTGGGGAAAAATCTCAGCACTGTGGGGTCAGTCCCCGAGGGGTGATAGTGATCCCAGACGAGCCCCCAAATGTTATAGGTGTTGGGAGAAATCACCCTCAGAGACTGATGTGGAAAAAAAAACTTTATTGCCAGCAGCCAGGACTGCACTAGCCAATTCAGAGTGCGGCCCTGAGCCGTTTTTACTTTCGGTTTTTAAAGCTGCAAGTGCAGCAACTCAGTCGCCCAATCACCGCGCTAGGAGTTATTAGCCAGTGCAAGCAAGCCAACAGTACATGAGCTAATTTTGTGGTTAGCATAGCTTGTCCCAGCCCCTCCCACATTTTCCTGCCTGAGTTTATACAAAATGGAGGGGTTTTCTTAAAATGGTGCCAGTCCCATCAACAGCTGAAACATCATTTCACTTTGAGATAGGATTGGAAAAAAGCAGGAAACAGGCAAAAATAGAAACAAACATGTCTTGGAGATACAAGTGGAATTAAGGGCTTCGGGTTCAGTGTGTCTGACCAGAGATCAGAAGGACGTGAGTCTGCCTCCTGCCCCTAAGGGTGGTTGCTACAGCATAAATTAACCTCCCTGGCGTCAAGACTGTGTTTGAAAAGGAGAACAATGCTTTCCCTCTGGAAATTGATTTATTAATTGTCTTCGCATGTGTCGTATTAGATGCTCACAATAACTTGATGGGAGCAGATACCTGAGAGAGCAGTTATCAATGTCTTCATTTTACCACCAAGCCCCCTAAGACTTGACTCTCTGTGGGGTCACCATTCCAGTTCTGCTACCTGCCGGCTGTGTGACCGCGGACAGGTTACTTGACCTCCTCAGTGCCTAAGTTTCTTCACCTGTTTAATAGGAGTAAGATAGTATTTATTTTAAAGGGTTAGTGTAAGGATTGAAAGAGGTAATACATCTAAAGTGCTTAGAAATGCTCTGGTACTGATAAGCTTTCAAAAAATATTACCTCTTCTTGACTAAGATGTCAGACCTGGGATTCTAATCCAGATCTTCTGACACCAGGGTAGATCGTTGATTAAGAGCATGAGCTTTAAGGTCTAGCAGACCAGTATACAAACCCCAATTCTACAACCTAATTGTAAGACTCAGTTTTCTCATCTGTAAAATGGGGAAGTGATAATAGTGTCTCCTGCATATAGTTGCTGGGAAGATTGTGTGTGCTCAACTTTGGGTTGTTTTCCTCATCTTTGTTATCATTCTCTGCCTTCCACTTACTCAAAGAGATGCTGGCAAAACAAACTGGATAGGTAAGAGAACCGTATGATCTTAAGACCACATCAAATTCTTAGATAGTATGATACGGTTATCCTTCAGTGGGACAACTTTTATAATATGTCATTTAAGAAATTCCTGGTAAAGATGGAAGATTAAACAAACTCATCTACTTTTTCTCCCTCCTGATGATGCTGGAGGAAGGGTCTGGGGGGCCCGATAACTGGCCTCAGCCCACCCCGTCCTCTTACCAGGTTCTTGACTCCACCACAGGAAAGAATTCAAGGGCAGAGTCACAGCAAAAAGTGACAGGTTTAATGTTATGAATAAGAGATACAGATTTTACAGAGAAAATGCAGCACAGCTCCAGAGACTGAGCAGGGCCCACTTCAAATTTAATACAAAAGTAAGAAATACTTAAAGTTTAGCACAAAGGGGAGTTTGAATGAGGTGGAGCCAAGATGAGGTTATTTTGTTTAGCACAACTGCCTCACTTCATCAATGTCAGGAGCCCAGCCTTTCTTCTCACCCAACCACGCTCTTGAGTGTGTCTTCACTTTGACTCTGCCCTCTGCATCGCCCTTAATGCCTGGCACTACCTCTCTGTAAGCACAGTAATCACAGGCACATATATTGGTTCTGCACGTTCTGTAGTATAGAGAAAAATGGCCAGGGAATGTAATTGTCAATGAGTTGGGAGACAAAAGAAAAAAATGAAATAAAGATTTAAGAAGTAAGGAAAGGAGCCTTCCTTTCTAACTCGGGCCTGGCAGGATGGCTCCTGCAAAGGAGGGTGGCGAGAAGGCCATTCTGCCATCAAGGAGGTGGTGACCCGAGAATACACCATCAACATCAAGAAGCATGCCCCTGGGGCACTCAAAGAGATCCGAAAACTTGCCATGAAGGAGACGGGGACTCCAGATGTGTGCATTGATACCAGGCTCAACACAGCTATCTGGGCCAAAGAATAAGGAATGTCCCATACCATACCCGTGTGCGGTTGTCCAGAAAACGTAACGAGGATGAAGATTCACCAAACAAGCTCTATGCTTTGGTTACCTGGGTACCTGTTACCACTTCCAAAAATCTGCAGACAGTCAATGCGGATGAGAACTAACTGCTGATTGTCAAATAGAGATATAAAACCAAAAAAAAAAAAAAAAGGAAGTAAGGAAAGGAAAGAAAAGATTACATTAAAAATAGGGTTTTTTTTCTTTTTACCCCTTATTGTACAAAATTTAAAACATATACGAAAGAATAGTTTAAAGAATATCTGTGTTCTTACCCAGAACCAACAATATCAAGTCATAGGTAATAGTAGTTTTAAAATAATAATCATCATGTATTGAATGCTCACCATGTGCTAAGTATGTTCTAAGTATTGTATATAGGTTATGATAGATTTAAAATGGTTAAAAATTCTTTGCCACTGTTCCCATCAAGAAGTAAGGCCTAAGGCACCTCCCACATCGACTCTGGCCTGGCCCTGTGATTTGTTTTGACCAGCAGAACGCAGCAGGAGTACTGTGCAACTTCCAGGGCTAGGCTTTGAGAAGCTGTGGTGGTCGGTTTGATGTGGCAACTTCACTAGGCTGCAGTCCCCACTTATTCAATCAAACACTATCCTATGTGTTTCTGTGAAGGTATTTTGTAGATGTAATTAAAGCCCATAATCAGGTGACTTTAAGTAAGGTAGATTATTCTAATGATCTGGGTGGATCTGATCTAATCATTTGAAAGATCTTAAGAGCAGAGCTGAGGCTTCCCTGAATAAAGAAAAATTATGCCTGTGGATAGTAGATTCACCTCATGCCCAAGGGTTTCCAGCCTGTCTTATGTATTTTGGACTTTCCTAGTCAGCCCCCACAATCATACAAGTTAGTTCTTTGCAATAAATCTCTTTGGCCTGTTTCTCTGGGGAAACCCCAGCTGATCCAGATCTTGGTACTTGGAAATCGGGTGCTGCTGCAATAAATACCTAAAAATGTAGAGGTGGCTTTGAAATTGGATAATAGAAACTGGAAGAATTTTGATAAGCATTATAGAACAAGCCTGGATTGCCTTGAAAGGACTGCTAGTAGCATTATAGATGTTAACAGCTCTTCTAATGAGGATTCAGAAGGAAGTAAGGGGTAAAATAGAGAACACCTATACTGTCTTTGAGAATATTTAAATGATCATAAATATACCGTTGGCTGAAATGTGGACAAAGAAGGCAGCTGGTGAGGGCTCAGAAGAAATTGAGAACATGATATTGAAAACCAGAGGGAAGGAGATCCTTGTTGCATGGTGTCAGAAAGCTTTGCAGAATTATGTAGAAAGCAAAGCTGGTAAGTAATGAACTTATATATTTAGCTGAGGAGATTTCCAAGCAAAGTATAAAAGTATGGCCTGGTTTCTTCTAGCTGTTTATAGTAAAATGAGAGAGGAAACAGACAGATTGAGGAAAGAACTGTTAAACAAGCAAGAGCCAGGATTTGATGATTTGCAATGTTCTCAGTCTATTCAAACTGCAAAAGACACTAAAATTAGAATATTCACTGTCAGGAAAGAGTGTTCCAGAGAGAAAACCAAGGATGTGGCAGGACAACCTTTTGCTAGTGCCTCAAAGTATCAAAAATTCAATCACACAGAAGGATTAGGCGTTTGACTTGAGGAGATTAGGCATATGACTCATGGATTGCCTCAGCCATCTCAGCAGAAGCCAGGAATAGAAAGGGGATTATCCAGAAAAGATCTGTGGAGGAGCCTCTTGTCTAAAGGAGTGTATTCCCAAAACTTACACAGTAAACCCACAAGGTTCTGAAGAATGTATACCAGCATAAACACTACCAGCTTGGACTGAAAGGGACAAAGAAAAGACAAAAAATAAAAGAAGGTTGTCAGGTTGTCAGGTGCTTCAAAGGACACCATCAAGGAAGTAAAAAGAAAAACCACATAATGGGAAAAATATTTGCAAATCATATATCTGATAAAGGAACTATATCTCGAACGTGCAAAGAACGTTTACAATCCAGTAATGAAAAGACAAATAACCTAATTCAAAAGTGGGCAATTGGTTTGAACAGACTTTTCTCTAAAGAAGGTATACATATGGCCAATAATCACAGGAAAAGATTCTCAGCACTACTGGCCATCAAGGAAATGCAAATCAAACCTCCAATGAGCTACTACATCATACCCACTAGGATGGCTGTAACAGAAAAGACAGGCAGTGGAAATTGTTGGTGAGAATGTGGGGAAATTGAAACCCTCCTACACTGCTGATGGAAATGTAAGATGGTGAAAACACTTTGGGAAATGGTCTGGCAGTTCCTCAAAATGTTACACATAGAGTTACCATACAACTCATCGGTTTCACTCCTAAGTATATACCCAAGAGAAATGAAAACGTGTGTCCATGCAAAAACTGGAACATGAATGTTTATAGCAGCATTAATAACAATAGCCCAAAAGTGTAAAGAACCCAAATGTCCATCGATTGATGAAAGGATAAATGAAATGTGGTATAACCATACAGTGGAATTTTATTATTCAATAATAAAAATAAATGAAATACTGATTCATGCCCCAACATGGGTGAACCTTGAAAACATTATGCTAAGTGAAAGAAGCCAGTCAAAAACAATCACACATTGTGTGATTCCATTTACACAGGAATGTCCAGAATAGACAAATCTGTAGGGACAGAAGTTAGATTACTAGTATCCTAGGGCTAGGGGAGGGTGAAAATAGAGGGTGACTGCTAAAGAGTATAAAGTTTCTTTGTGGATTGACAAAAATTTTCTAAAATTAATTGTGCTAATGTTTGTACAACTCGGTGAATATACTAAAAACCATTGAATTGTACATTTTAAATGGATGAATTGTATGGTATGTGAATTAAATCTCAATGAGGCTGTTACCAAAGGAAAAAAAGGAAAGAAAAAGAAACCACGCCTGAGGTCTGCTCTGCAGCCCTGTGCTGGACATTGGGATCCAGATACATCACACATTTCCCTAGTTCATAGTTTGGGGGTGGGGGCGGGCCAGGGGTCACAGTAAGGGGGCTCAGAACATCCAGGATTGGCCTCAAGCAGTCTGGGTTGTGCCATCTCACCCGCAGACACCAGGCCATGCTCGCTTGCCCTGGGCAAAAAAATAATTAATTAATTAATTTAAAAGGCTGAGAAAACAGCTCAGCTACAAATATATATTACTTCTCATGAAAACTGAAGGGTGACTCCAAGAGCAGAGCTGTGAACCCAGAGAGCAGAGCCTTGAGCCACAAAGCAGTCTCAAAATGGCTTGGAAGTGATGACTTTGTTCTTTCTTCCATTTTCCCCTTTTTGAACAGGAATCTCTACAGCTGTTGTCCAATTCCTGTCCGAACATTGTATATGGGGAACAGATGAGTTGTTTTCCAGTTTTGCAGGTGCACAGGTGGAGAGGAACGATGTCCCAGGATGAATCATACTTAGAGTCTCACCCATACCTGGTTTAGATTACTTAGACATGGGAGTTGGGACTTTAGAGCTGATGAGATTTAGAAGAGATTTTGGACTTTGAGTTAATGCTATAATGAGTTGAGACTTTGGCAGAAGCTGGAACTGGGTAAACGTATCTTACACATGTGAGGCTTTGGGAATCAAAGGGTAGAGTGCAGTAGGTTAAAATAATGGCTTCCCAAAGATGTCCACTCCCTCATCCTCAGAACCTGTGAATATGTCACCTTACTTGGCAAAGGGACTTTGCAGGTGTGACTGACTGAAGGACCTTGAGAAGGGAGGTTGTCCTGGATTAGCCAGGTGGGCCCAATGTATTCATACGAGTTCTTATAAGAGGGAGGCAGGAGTGTAGAGCCAGGGAAGGAGATGTGATGACAGAAGCAAAGGTCAGAGAAAGAGAGACGGATTTAAGATGCTGCACTGCTGACTTTGAGGGAGGACGAATGGGCCATGAGTCAAGAATCTAGAAAAGTTGAGGAAACAGATTCTCACCTAGAGCTTCCAGAAGGAACACTTTTGGCCAACATCTTGATTTTAGACCCCTAAGACCTATTTCGGTCTTCTGACCTCCAGAACAGTAAGATAATAACTTTGTATTATTTTAAGCCACTAAGCTCATGGTAATTTGTTACAGTAACAATAGGAAACAAACACAGAGGCGTTGAAGTTTCTGCCTTCATTCTCTTAGAAGTTGGCCGAGTGAAGAACATGTGGCCATCCTGATAGGCAGAGAGGCCACAGGGAGAGACGGCCTGGAGGACGAGAGACAATGAATGAAGAGAAACAGAGACCCAGACAGTCCCCAGTCTTTGTAGTCACCAGATGTGCGAGTAAAGCCATCTTGGATCCTTCGGTCCCAGCTTGAGCATCACAGCCATGCCACACAGAGCAGAGGCAAACTGTGCCATGCCCAAATTGCAGAACCAGGAGCAAGTAAGTGGTTGACATTGTTTTAACCTACTACGTTTTGGGTGGCTTGTTATGTAGCAATAAATGACTTACACAATATGATATCCATTAATGCTCATCACTTTCCTAGGAGGAAGAGGCCAATACCGTTCCCATTTCACAAATAAATACACTGGGGCTTAGAGAGGTGAGACCAGTACCTTGTCCAAAGTCACAGCTAGCAAGTGGGGCCAGGACTTGATCCTAAGCAGTATGACTGTAAAATCTATGCTCTCAGTTGGGAGGATTTCATATTATGAGTCATCAACTTTAGTTTTAAGCATCAGAAGTTCACATTGAACCACCTTTATTTGATTCTTAGTAGAAAGTTTTTTATAATAGCAGGAAAGTCAGAGAAGCAAGACCCTGCAACTAAGTCTTGACTGCTGTTAGAATTTGTGTGTGTGTGTATGTGTGCGTGTGTGTATACATGTGCGTGATGTATTTTTCTAAGTGTCAGTCTCCTTCTGTCAGATGGGCTTTCTCCAAAAATTAAAAGTTTTAAGTAGGTTACAAATGGCTGGATCATGGAAGGAAACATAGCTACAGCAGGTCCCAGACTCACATCTTCTGACTTTGCCATCAAAGAAAACCTGAAACTGTCTCTGGCCCCAATTAAAAATCCTTGGGGAGGGATTCTGATTTGTCCATCAGGGCCAGGTGCTCACCCTTGGACCAATAAACAGCTCAAAGGGGTGAGATGTTTAAAAAGACGACAGCTCCAATTTGATGCTCATGGTTTACACTCTGGGAGGGAGAACTTTCCAGAGGAAAGTAGGCAGTTGTGTGCTGATCTAGCCAGGCAAACAACAAATACGCATTACAAACAGAGAGGGTTGAGTTCAAAGACTTAAAAACCATGTCAATGAAAGACATTTGTAGGTTAGGGAGAGAAAGAGGAGTCAAAATTTAGAACTTCCCTTTTTAATGTAGAATATCGATCTGGAGAAATGCATACTCTACAAGAGTTCAATGGAGTAAACTTGGATAAAATGCTTTGAGAAATTCTCTCTCTAGATTGTGTTTACAGAAGCCTTCCTAGTAATGTGGGAATCAGTCAGCCAGAAGCAAGCTAATGCAACAAGCTTGACCACTGGCAACCGGAAGTCTCCTGGGAGAAAATGGCCCCGTGCAAGAGCAGACAGGAAAAATGGATGATAAGCCACACAAAACACAGAACTTCCAAGTCAGAGGCACCTCAGAGCTCATCTAATTTAACCCAGAGGTGTTGCCAACCACTCATTCGTGCATATACTCACACAGCATCAGTGTGAATACACAGAAACCTCTCTAACTACCCCAAGTAGAAAGTCTGAAAACAAACTTTCTCTACAACTAGCATCCCGCCTCCAAGCCCCACCATAAACTAAGCTACTAAAAAGAGAACCCTCTTCTCCCTATTTTATGCTATATCATTTGCCTTGGGAGAGCACGGTGCTGATAACACCAAGGTCAAGGGTTCAGATTACCCATACTGGCCAGCCACCAGAAAAATAAAATAACATTCAGAAAGAAAATGTATATTATATTATTTACAAAACCCAAAGACAGAATTTTAGTAACAGATGTGTACACATAATAGGCATTAAGTGGCTGGGCTTAGGGTAGCACTGCCCGTTCTAGTAGACCTCAAAAATCTACTCACTTGTCTATTTACATAACATAAGTAGTAATTCATAAAAATCCACTCATTTTACTTATATATTATATTCATAGAGGCTATCAACTCAAGTAAACTAAAAATCTCATTCCTCTCACATACAACCCTTACTTAGTTAACCAATGATCAAATTCTTGAGTAATTAGATACAGATTTCTAGAGGTTTAAACAGATTCTGTTCAATGTTTGTTCCTGCGACCTGTTGATGGACATCAAGAAGAGTTAACATGAAAGAAGCTGTCTTCTTTTAAGTAGTAAAGGTGTATTTGGATCGGGGATGTGCAGGAGGAGAACGGTTTTCACGTTCTCCACGGTGCTCTGAGCTGGAGCCCACACTTCCCAAGCAACGCTCTGCCGTGTGGATTAGAGCTGGGCGATGATTTGCGTCTGGTACTTCTGCTTGATGAGTCCTTCCTCTCTGCTCATGTTCAATTTCTCTTCTCTTTTATCAAGAAGATGTTCTCTGTCCATCTTCATCACTGCAAAATAAAGTTTTGCTCTTGAAATCTACATGCTCTCTCCTGTCATGTTTCATTAGCATTTCTTCTGTGGTTTCACAGAAGTCTTGCACAGGATTCAGACATTTTTAACCTGCCCAAAACTTTTAAGCCTTTGATTAATTATATAAATGAATGTCCTCAAATACACAAAATTCCTTAAGAGATAAATCTTCAAAAACCCAGACAATTCTTATAAATACTTTAAAACATGCTCTCTGCTTGAGGATTTCTAACCTTAATTTAAAAACATTAAAGAAATGTCCAGCAACGCTTACAGTTACTTTGAACAGTCACTACCTAACTCTCACTTGCAATTTATAGAATACCAGGGATGTTTCCAAGTGATCATTGGATATTTGTATACTAATTGGTTGGTGTGATCATATGAAATGGAAATTATACTCAGCTAAACTTTGGGACCTTTTGTATAAATGGGTACACTGGGACAGACGTGGGAAGTCCACCCATGTGCAGGCTCCTCCATGAAGGTGCAAGTGGAGAAAAGAGGGATGAAAGATTGATGGGGTTATAAGAGAAAGTAGAGGTAAGTGGATGAGAGGAGAGCTGGCTGTGGGCAGAAGGGGTGGTCCGTGGAACACCTTAGGGTGCTGTGAAATGTGTTGGTTACTTCAGGAGCTGCAAAGTCACATGCATCCGAGGGATCCCACTTGTAAGAAATCCAAACGGGCCAAATGTAAGTAGGGAAACTATACAAACTGGAATAGGCAGGCCTCACCCAAAGGCATTCAAGTTCAATTTTTAAAAATAATCAGCGAATGCCAAACAAACCAGATCTATCAGCCAAATTCAGCATGTGGATGGCCAGTTTGTGACGTCTGCTTTAAAGAATAGCTGTGTCAATAAAGTATTTGGGCTGCAGTGGCAAAGAGTGTAGACTCAGGGCTCAGACTACTTGGGAGCCAGACTATTTGGATTTAAATTCTGCTCCACCACTTACCAGCTGCATGACCTTGGGCAAGTAACTTCACCTCCTAAGCCTCACTTTCCTCATCTGTACAGTCAGGGTAGTAACTGTACTTGCCTCATAGGTAGGTGATCATTTGTTGGGTTGACCTAGGATGGTCCCAACTGACCAGATATTTTTAGAATGATTAGAAATATAATTATTAACAGCATCCCCTTCACTGTCAAAATAGTCCTACTTATAGAGTAATGAGAGGATAAAAGTGATAAAAATTTGTATAAAGTACTGACCATAGTGTCTAGAACATAGAAGGTGCACAAAAAAAAAAAGACAATAACTTCACACGAGACAAGTTCTGTGCAGAATTAGAAAGTGAGAGAAGTTTTCCCCTCCTCCACAACTGCTCTGCAACAACATCTTAGAATGAAGCATGGAGCCAGGGGAAGCCGAACCCAGCCACAGCTAGGCAAGCTGCCACCGCCACTTATTCGTTGCTGTTATAGAAGAAAGTGATTGACTTGTGTATATTAACTTTGTATCCTACAACCTTGCTATAACCATTTATTAGTACCAGGAGATTTTTTTATTGATTCTTTCAGATTTTCAAAATAGATAATAATTTCTTCCTTTCCAATCTATATACCTTTTGTTTCTTTTCTTGTTTTATTGCATTAGTTAGGACTTCCAGTATAATATTTGAAAAGTAGTGGTGAGAGGGAACGTCCTTGCCTTGTTCCTGAACTTAGCAGGAAAGCTTCTAGTTTCTCACCATTAACTATGATTTAGCTGAAGGTATTTTTGTAGGTATGCTTTATCAAGTTGAGGAAGTTTCTATTTCTATTTTGCTGAAGGTTTTTAATTATGAATGGATGTTGGATTTTGTCAAGTGCTTTGTCTGACTCTATTGATATAATTATGTGATTTTTTTCTTCTTTAGCCCATTAATGTGATGAATTACATTAATTGATCATTGAATGCTGAACCAGCTTCGCATAACTGGGATAAATCCTAATTGGTCTTGGTGTATAATTCTTCTTACACATTGTTGGATTCAATTTGCTAACACTTTTTTTTTTTTTTTTTTTTTTGCATCTATGTTCATGAGAGGTGTCGGTCTGTAGTTTTCTTTTCTTGCAGTGTTTTTGCCTGGTTTTGGTATTAGGCTAATGCTGACCTTGTAGAATGAGTTAGGAAGTATTCCCTCTGCTTCTAACTTCTAGAAAAGACAGTAGAGAATTGGTATAATTTTTTCCTTAAATGTTTGGTGGAATTCACCAGCGAATCCATCTGGACTGGTGTTTTCTGTTTTGGAACATGATTAATTATTGATTTAATACTTTTAATAGACATAGGCCTACTTAGATGGTCCATTTTTTCTTTTGTGGGCTTTGGCAGATTGTGTCTTTCAAGGTCCATTTCATCTAGGTTACCATATTTGTAGACATAGAGTCATTCATCATTATTTCTTTATTATCCTTTTGATGTCCATGGGTTTTGTAGTGATGTCACCTCTTTTAGTTCTGATATGAGTAATTTCAGTCCTCTGTTTTTTTCTTAATTAACCTGGCTAGAGGCGTGCTGATATTATTGATCTTTTCAAAGACGCAGCTTTTGGTTTATTTGGTTTGCTCTATTGATTTTCTGTTTTCAATTTCATTGACTGCTGCTCTAATTTTTCTTTCTTTCTGCTTACTTTAAATTTTTTTTCAGGTATATAGTCCTTCTGGGGTTTCTTTTTAAATTTATTTATTTATTATTTTTATTTTTTATATTCTAAAATGTTGTAGAGTAGTTGGGGGGTAGGGGGAGAGGACAAAGGGGTGGAGCATAGGGTGGGAGGATGAGGAAGGAGGGGAGCATGGTCGAGGATCATGGCACCCCCCTCATTCTGGCAGGGGAGCCCAGGGACTTCTGGTGGTGGCTCATTCATGGCTCGGCTGGATGTGGACTTTGGGAGGCATGGCTGAGGCCCTTGGCCCCCCAACCCCAGGAGATTTGGATGCTTCCAGCTGCAGCTTGGTCATCACTGGGCTGGATGCAGACATTGGAAGGACACAGCTGAGGCCCTCAGCCTCCCACCACCCTGGCTTGGGAGCCCAGGACACTTTTGGCAGCAGCTCGGTGGTCATTACTGGGCTGGATGTGGACATTGGCGGGGGGTGTGGCTGGAGCCCTCAACCCCCCCAACCCAGCTTGTGATCCCAGGGTACTTCCAGTCCTTCTAGGTTTTATAGGTGTTCTTTGGTGGTGTTAGATCTTTACTGGTTAATATCAGAACTTTGTCTCTGATCTGTGGGGTTTTTGTTTTTTCTCTCAGTTCTGTGTTGGATTATTCACTATTCCCACCACTTAAACTCTGCACTGGAACTAATTTGATGTCCTTTGCTTACTTCTAAAATGAGGGAACTTCCTGTGGGGACCAGCACTTGAGCCCTGTAGTTGAGCTAAACTGCCACTTTGCTGCTGATTCTCTGGGGAAGGCTTTTTGTGCAGCTCAGGTTTTAATGGTTGACCTTGTAAGCACTTCTGGATCTCGTGAGGTCTGGTGCACCTGGGTTGTGTGGAAACTCTGGTCTGGACCTGACTCTTTTCAACAAACTGCACCCCCCTGCAGTTCTATATTCCTGACCAGTCTCCACTGAGTGGTCCTGTGCTGACTGGAGGGCAGATCAGCTGTCCTTGTTGTACCCCAATGTTCCCCCAGTAGACCCATCTCCCCCACTGCCCACACTCCAAACACTTCCCATGGGCCAGGCCATGTGCCAGTCCCTCGAAATGACTCACCAGCCTCTGAGTGGCTCCTTTTTTCAGTTGTCTATGGCCCCTCACTCCTGTGTGGGTCCACAGGAACCCTGTTAGTGGTCTTGCTGGCCTGGGGGCCACCAGGGCCCTCTTCTCCCCTGAAGCCTCCAAGCAACTTCATATAAAGGGCACAGCAGTGGCTTTTGCCAGTTTTTGCTCCGTGTGCTCACCAGGGCCAGCCTTGAAGTGGTTGGGGCTCAAAATGGTCAGAGTGGTTCTTTCTTTCTCTCATCGTGGCTTCTCCTGCCTTTATGCACTCCACAGGTCTCTCCTCCTCTTCCCCTGGGCTCTAGCAGCCCCAGCTTGGCTGTCTTTGCTTTTTAATAGTTGTGAATTTGTTGATTGTGCGAGAAGGTGATGCTGGGGACTGTCTATTATGCCATCTTGATCCTTTTCCCTGCTTTAAATTTAATTTGCTCTTCTTTTTCTAGTTTCCCAAAGTAGAGGCTTAGATTATTAATTTTAAATCTTTCTTATTTTCTAATACATGCATTTAATGCCATAAATTTTCTGCTAAGTACTGCTTTCTCTGCATTTCTAAAATTTTGATAAGTTGCATTTTCACTTTCATTTAGTTCAGAGTATTTTTTAATGTCTCTTCAGATGTCTTCTTTGACCTATGTTATTTAGAAGTGTGTTGTTTAACCTCCAAGTATTTTGGGATTTTCCTGGATGTCTTTCTCTTACTGATTTTTAGTTTTGTTCCATTGTGGTCTGAGAGGAAACATTGTATGATTTCTAGTCTTTTAAATTTGTTAAGATGTGTTTTATGGCCTGGAATGTGGTTTATCTTGCTAAATGTTCCATGTGAGCTTGAGAATAATGTGTATTCTGCAAACTTGGATGAAGTAGTCCATAGATGTCAGTTATATCTAGTTGATTCGTGGTATTGTTGAAATCAACTGTCTTTACTGATTTTCTGCCTGCTGGATCTGTCCAGTTCTGAGAGAGTAGTGTTGAATTCTCCAGTTATAATAGTGGATTTTTCTATTTCTCCTTGCGGTTCTGTCAGTTTTTGCCTCACGTATTTTGGTGCTCGGTTGCTAGGCACATACACATTAAGGATTGTTATGTCTTCTTGAAGAAATCATTCTTTTTGAAAAGATCATTATGTAATGCTCTTTTCCCTGGCAATTTTCCTTTCTTTGAAGTCTGCTCTGTCTGAAATTAATATAACTATTCCCAATTTCTTTTGATTATTATTAGCATGGTCTATCTTTCTCCATCTGTTTACTTTTTTTTTTCTGGCAACTGGCCAGTATGTGGATCCATACCCTTGACCTAGGGGTTATTAATACCGTGCTCTAACCAACTGTACTAACCAGCCAGCCTCCACTCCTTTACTTTTAATCTATATATGTCTTTATATTTAAAGTGAGTTTCTTGTAGACAACATATAGTCAGGTCTTGTTTTTGGATCCACTCTGACAGTCTCTGTCTTTTAATCGGTGTATTTAGACCATTGACGTTTAAAATGATTATTGATATAGTTGGAGTATCTACAATGTTTGCTACTATTTTCTATTGGTTATCCTTGTTCTTTTTCTGTCTTTGTCTTCTACTTCTTTTCTGCCTTTTGTGTTTTTAACTGAGCTTTTTGTATGATTCCATCTTCTCTCCTTTCTTAGAATATCAATTATCCTTCTTTTTTTACTTTTTTAGTGGCTGCCCTAGACTTTACACCCAAGTCCACTTTCAAGTAACACTATACCACTCCACGGGTAGTGCAGGCACCTTATACTAATGAAATCATTGAATGAATTGTTGCTATTACTATCCTGAACAAGCTGTTATCTGTTAAGAATAAAAAAGTTTTATTCAGTTAAGATCAATTAAGAATCAATTGATCAATTAAAAATAAAAAAGTTTTTATTTTAGATTTGTTTTTTCATTTTTTGTTGTAAGAACTTTGAAAATTTACTCTTAGCAATTTTCAAGTAAACAATAAATTATTATTAACTGTAGTCACCATGCTATACATTAGGTCTCCAGAAATTACTTATCTTGAAACCGAAAGCTTGTACCCTTTCACCAATATCTGACCTTTTCCCTACCTCCCCCACCCCCACAGCCCCTGGTAACTCCCATTCTATTCTCTGTTACTATGCATTTGACGTTTCTTAGATTCCAAATCTAAATGAGATCAAGCAGTATTTGTCTTTCTGTGTCTGGCTTATTTCACTTAGCATAAGGTCCTCCAGGCTCATCCTTGTGTTGCCAGTGGCAGGATTTCCTTATTTTTAAGACTAAATGATATCCATTTCATGTACACACACACACAAACACACACACACACACACACACGTGGGGTCTTGAAAAAGTTCATGGAAGAATTCATATTACCTTTTAACCAATTTTTTCATGAACTTTTTGAAGTACCCTCGAGTGTGTGTGTATTAATTTGCTCAATCAATCATGCAATCATTCACTCTTTGATTTATCATATTTATTAAATTGTATGCATACATTTAATCAATTATTCACTTATTTCTTCAATCATTAACCTATCATTTAGTAAATCATTCACAAACCACTCAGTAAATCACATGTATTTATTCTATTGAAAACATCACTTCAATCATTCATATCATAGTCACACAATTGATCAATCACTAATGCTTTCTCAGTCCATGGCTTTGGTTTTGATATTCACTCAATTATTCATTTACTCAATCCATCATTCTTTCGTTCAATCACACTCATTTATTCTATCATAATCATTCATATATCTACTGGTTATTCAAGCTTTACTAGATACCAGATACTGGACCAGTAGCTACAAACACAGAGATGAAAATATTGGACCCCTGCCCTCCTGGAGCTTACAGTCTGGTGGAGAGACTGATGCAATTTACAGTACGGTGTTCTTTTCCTGTAGCACAAAGAGTTTATGTCCCTGGGGGGAAAATTTGCTTAATGGTAAAGCAAAAACATCAATACATGGGGTATGGGCTTCTCCTTAGAAAAAAGACAGGAGCTGGTTCCACCTGCCAGCTTAGATTTTGACTAGAGTCAGATTGATCTGGGTTCAAATCCCAAACCTGTCACCAACAAGGCCTGTGACTTGAAGCAAGACTCAGCCTCTCTAAGCCTTAATTTCATCAGCTATAATACAGGAAGAATAATATGATCTGCCCATTAATTCATCTATTCAAAAGGATATTTTGAGCACTGTGTTTCCATACTTTTTTGGGCAACAGTAGTTTAGCGATAACTAAAAGCAGACTCTGCTCATACAGAGAAATTAACTGGCTGCCATTAGCTATTATTGCCATTATTTCTAAAGGAAGAGAGGATACTGCTCATTTGCAAAAAAAATGGCAGCCACTTCTTCCCTTACTGTGACAAGATACTCCTAAAGTTCTGGAGGGCAGGGTGGGGCTCAGGCACTCACCTTCACAGAGCCATGCTTCACAGTCTCAGTGGCCTGATCTGGCATTTTCCCCATGACTGCAACCCAGTCAACCTATCTGTTGGGGTTACAGCTCCTGGAGTATGCTGAGATAGATTCAAGTTCTACATGACTCTCAGTACAGTCTTAAATGAAAGTTAATTTCAGCACTGGCAGTTCTCCAAAAATGGATTTCTCGGCAAGTTCTTGATGATGCCAGCCTACAGGTCCAGAGCTTTAATACAGTCTTCTATTCCCGTAGAACAGAGACTTCCTCTCAGTTACCTGCCCCTCCACAAAGGGCCTATACACAGTTGCCAGTTACCACAAAGAAAAACGAGGTATTCCATGATGCATTGCAATATGGAAAAAAGCCTTGCCTTGCACACAATAAAAAACAGGAAAGATTTCACTGGAAAGATTTTATAAATGCTATGTCTTGGGACTGCTAATGGTTCCTGGTATAATTCCACTTCTCTTCAGCTCAGTCTGATAGGACTGCAAACACTGCCGTCTACTTGCAGAAAGGGGAGGAAGTTTGTTTCTTCCATGCCTTTCTTGATGAGAACATCCTGAATAGTGATGACTGTGAAACCAGGTGTTCACACTCATGTATGGGACCACCCTGAGAAGTCCTCAGGGGATGCTATGGGCACTAGTGAAATTGGGATTTGCTTTTCTCCCAATCCATATAGTGGAAGAGATTGTTCATTTATTCATTCAAACATTCATTGAGCACCACAATAGCCACTGGGGATAGAAAGAGGGAGCAGGGGGCTTCGTCACGGTCGCAGGTAGCTAAAGTCCAGTGAAGAGACAGTAAATAATAAGCCCACCGGAGAGGTGTTCCACCAAGTCTAGCACGCAGACACCAGTTGCGAATGTTTAGGAAATAGATACTAACTTCCAAACACCACATTTAGAGATTACATACAGGCCCCACTGCCTACTGAGAGCCTACCGTGTACCACGCCCCATACTAAGTATTTACATTCATTCTTTTAACAATTGTCAATAGTAGTTATGATTGTTTTCATTTTCCATGAGAAGAAACGGACTTCAGAGAGAATTATATAACTTGTCTAAAGCTAAACATTTAGAAATTGGTGACACCAGAGTTTGCACTGAGAGAAACCAGTTAGGAAGTTTTTATAGTCAATAAGCAAAAAAAAAAAAGAAAGGCGCCCATTCCTCAATTTGGCTTTTTCAGCAGCAATCTTAGGAACGATCCAGCCATGCCCACAGGCACATTAGAGAAACTGCTAATAAAAATGCCTAGAAAACTTGGGACAGAGGTTTAGCTTTTCATGTGGCACCTCAGAGCTGCTCCATTCAGTATAAAGCCATGTTCATTTAAATTTGTCAATAGTTCCCTGATTAATGGGCTTGGAGTACAGTTCTCTAAACATATTTATTTGCTTCCTTTGGATCAAAGCTTCGACTATCGCCCCCACCTTGGACTTTCCATTTGATTTTATCTCCCCTTTGAGCTTATAAATTTGGGCTAATGATTGACACTGTCTCACCCAACCTCTCTTGTAAGTGGGGCTAAGTCCTTGGACTTCTTTTTTTTAATCTATCTTTACTCCCCGTGGTCCATCGAGTCTCTTAAATGTGTACATGTGCTGATGATTTCCACATTTGTAACTACAGTTGACCCTTCCTGAGAACTCCTGGCTCATATATCCTGCTATCTAATCAACATTATCACCTGGATGTCTAATAAACATCCCAAATTTACCATGTCCAGATTGAGCTCTTGATCTTATTTCCATTGCTTTATTGAGATTTAATTCACGTAACATATAATTCACATAACATAAAGTGCACAACCCAATGGCTTTTAGTGTACTCACCGAGTATGCAACCATCATCACAACCAATTTGAGAACACAATTTTCATCACCCCACAAAGAAACCCTGTACCCTTTAGCAGCCACTCCCTAGTCCCCCGTCCCTCCTAGCCCTGGGAAATCACTAATCTACTTTTTGTGTCTATAGATTTGCCTATTCTGGACTGTCCGCACAAATGGAATCATACAGTCTTTTATGACTGTCTTCTTTATTTAGCGTTTTCATGGTTCGTCCATACTACAGTGTGTATCAGTGTTTTATTCCTTTTTATGGCTGAGTATTCTGTTCCATGAATATACCATATTTTCTTTATCCATTCATCAGTTAGTGGACATTAGGGTAGTTTCCACTTTTTGGCTGTTAAGAATAATGCTGCTATGAATATTCATGTAGAAGTTTCTGTGAGGATATCTATTTTTATTTCTCTTGGGTTTAGCCCTAAGAGAAGAATTGCTGGGCAGCATTGTTACTCTGTGTTTAACCTTCTGAGGAGCTGCCAGAGTTCCAAAGTGGCTGCACCATTTTACATTCACATCAGCAGCTGCGTGAGAGTTCCCATTCCTCCACATCTGCACCAGCTCTGGTGCTCATCTGTCCTTTCTACTGTAGCTACCCTAATGGGTGTGAAGGGGGTTCTCATTGTGGTTTTGATTTGCAGTTCCCTGATGGCCAGAGATGTTGAGCATCTTTCCATGTGCTTATCAGTCATTTGTGTATGTTCTTTGGAGAAATGTCTGTTCAAATCCTTTGCCCACTTTGTAAGTTGGGTTATTTATTTTTTCAGTATTGAGTTGTAAGAGCTCTTTGCATATTCTAGATACAAGTTTCTTATTTGATATATGATTTGCAAATATTTTCTCCCATTCTGTGATTTGTCTTTTCACTTTCTTGATGATGTTCTTTGAAGTACAAAAGTTTTCATTTTGATGAAGTTTAACTGATCTATTTTTTTCTTTTGTTGCTTTTGCTTTTGATGTCATATCTAGGAAATTGTTGCCTCATGCAGGGTCACAAAGATATCCCCCTGTGTGTTTGAGCTCTTTATGTCTCCTACCTACAGCAAGCCCTTCAGCATTTCCCATCAGCTCTAACTTCAAATATGTTCAGAACCTGACCAGTTTTTAGCAGGTCCACTGCTAACACTCTTCTGAGCCTTCGCCATGTGTCACACGCTTACTGGAACAGATTCCTCACTGGTCTTTCTTCTGTAGTGTAGACTCAGGGAGCAGTTGAACTGATGTACGTCAGATGTCAGCAGGTCATGTCATCCTTTGTTGCAAACCTTCCAATGGCATCCCACCTCCCTCAGAGTAAAACCATGGTCCTGGCAGCAACCTAGAGCCCCTGTTCTCTTTGCAATCTTCACTCCTATCACACTTTGGCTTATCCCGCACCCTCAGGCTATGCAGGGTGGCTTGTTTTTCTGGAACACACCAGGCAGCCTCCTACCTCAGGGTCTTTAGATTTGCTCTTCCCTCTGACTTGAATGCTAACCCCCAAATAATCTTTGGCTTAAATCATTCAAGTGTCATCCTTCTCATGAAGACCTTAACGGCCATACTGTTTACAACCGAACCCAAGAACCTGCTTTCCTTCCTTTTTTCTCTATAGCATTTATCACAGTCTAACACGCCTTTTATGTTTGCTCACTTGTCTTGTTTACTGTCTGTCCCTCTTCTGTAGCAGATAAGTCCCAACAAGACAGACCGTTTTTTCTGTTTTGTTCACTGATGTATCCCCTGGTCCCTAGAACGGTACATGGCACATTTAAGAGGACAATAAACGTTTATTGAGTAAATGAAGTGGATGATTGCGTCTTTTGTGTGTGACTAACTACACCCATGAGTTTAGAGTTCTGAAGTCTTTTTTTAATAGATTTTATTTTTTTAGAGCAGTTTTAGATTCTGCAAAATTGAGTGGAAATTTCTGAGAGTTTCCATATACCCCCTAACCTGATACACATTGAGACTTCCCCACTGTCAACATCCCTGTTATGGACTGAATTGCATCCCCCCAATATATGTTGAAGTCCTAACTGCTAGTATGCCAGAATGGACCTGTATTTGGAGATATGGCCTTTAAAGAGGTAATTAAGGGTACATGAAGTCATATGGGTGGGCCCTAATCCAGTCTGACTGGTGTTTTTATATGGACAGGAAATTTGAATACACAAAGGGACACCAGGGATGTGTACACACATGAAAGACCATATGAGGACGAAGCAAGAAGGTGTCAATCTACAAGCCAAGGAGAGAAGCCTCAGTAGAAATCAGCCCCGCTGACCCCTTGATCTTGGACTTCCAGCCTCCAGAGTTGTGAGAAAATACATTTCTGTTGTTTAAGCCACTCAGACTGAAGTACTTTGTTATGGCAGACATGCCACTCCCCAAACAGAGTGGCACATTGGTTACAATCCATGAACATATATTAACCCAGCATTGTCACCCAAAGTCCATAGTGACATGAGGGCTCACTCTTGGTATTGTACATTCTATGGGTTTGGACAATGTATAATGACATTTATCCACCATTGTAGCATCAAATAGAGAATTTTCACTGCCCTATAAGTCGTCTATGCTCTGTCGATTCATCTCTCCCTCCTTCTAAACTCTGGAAACCACTTGCCTTTTTAATATCTCCAGAGTTTTTTTCCAGAATGTCATGTCAATGTCATCATATAGTATCACTCTTTTCAGATGGGCTGCTTTCACTTGGTGATGTGCATTTAAGTGCCTTTGTGTCTTCTCATGACTTGATAGCTCATTTAGTTTTAGCATTGAATAATATTGTACTGTGTGGATGGTCGAGTTTGTTTATCCTTTCACCTACTAAAGGACATCTTGGTTGCTTCCAAGTTTTGATAACTATAAATAAAGCTGCTATAAATACTTGTGTGCAGGTTTTTGTGTGGACATAGTTTTGAATTCATGTGGGTAAATACCAAGGAGCGTGTGATTGCTTATGGTACGAGGATGTTTAGTTCTTGAACTGCCAAATCACCGCGTGTGTGAGAGTTCCTGTTGGTTCACATTCTCACCAGCATTTGGTGCTATTAGTGTCTTGGATTTTCACCATTCTAATAGGTGTGTATTAGTGGTATTTTTGTTTTAATTTGTGGTTCCTTAATGATTTATGAAGTTCAGCATCTTTTCATAGGCTTATTTACCATCCGTATATCTTCTTTGGTGCGGTTTCTGTTCAGATCTTTTGCCTATTTTTTGATTGGATTGTTTGTTTTCTTATTGTTAATAGAGCCTTTCTAAAATAATTTTAATAAATATCTGTTTAAATATTCTCATTTCAATTGACTCATTTAACCAGAATAATCTGATGTACCAGTGTGAACCACAAATTGGGGGAGGTGACCTAGGAATGAGAATGGATGGGGAAAGGAGATTTTGATTTGCTAATATAATGATACAAGTTCCTCCTTTGGTTGTTTTTATACAAACTGGGCACCTATTTGCAAAGCTGGAAGTAGAGAGAAGGCAGGGCACACCTGCGGACCTAGGCAGGAGGTGCTGGCAGCACCCCCCACCTAGCAGAAGTCAGGAAAACACCAAAAACATCACTTCTGCATGGGTGGTTTGCCACAGCTACTGCCACCACAAGAGTGGCTCACCAACACGGTAACAGCCACAGCTACCATGCAGGTGGCCTGCCACTCATTCAGCTACATTGACACAGGAGAGTCAACAGTGGAGATCAGAAAAAGAAGAGGACGTCTCTCTCCTCAAAACCCACTCCAGAGCAATAGAAGAAGCAACTGCTCTACCAGATGACTAGACATCGATGGAGAAATACTAGAAATACAGAAAACCAAGAAAATGTGACACCACCAAAGTAATACAGTACCTCTCAAGTACCAGACCCCATAGGGCAGGAAACCCTTGAAATGACTGAACAGGAATTCTAAGCAACAGTCTTAAGGAAACTCAATGAGATATGAGAAGACTCAGTTAGACAATATAATGAAATGAGAAAAAATATCCAGGATACGAAGGAGAAAATTTACAAAGAGATTAATACCTTTAAAAAGAATGTATCAGATCTCATGGAACTGGGGGATTCATTCAATGAAAAAAATCACAACTGAGAGCTTAAGCAGCAAATCAGAGCAAGCAGAAGGAAGAATTTCTGATCTTGAAGATTGTCTTTTCAGGCTCTGATTTTCATCAGGGCACCTCATCTTCCTATCTCACATATGCCCTCAGTACAGTTCTCTTGTATTTATAAAATAGTGTTCCATTTTACTCATTTTTTATACTTTCATTTATTATATGACTATAGTATAATATATTTACACATTCCCCTGTTTGTGGTTATTTAATTTTCTCCAATATTTTGCCTAAGAAAAATAAAGCTTCTACAAACATTTGTTATGCACACACACAAAAAGAAAATAATCTTTTGGAAATAACTCAGACACACCAAAAAAAGGAAAAAAGAAATTTTTAAAAATGAAGCTAATTTAAGAGAGCTAGCAGACAACTTTAAGCAGACAAACACTCAAATCATGGGTGTTCCAGAAGGAGAGGAGAAAGGAAAAGGCATTGAAAACCTATTTAACAAAACAATAATGAAAAACTTCCCAGATATAGGGAGAGACATAGACCTTCAGATCCAGGAGGCTCAAAGATCCCCAAACAGATTCAATCCAAAAAGATCCTCTCCGAGACACATTATAGTTAAACTGGCAAAGCTCAAAGACAAAGAGAGAATCCTAAAAGCAGCAAGAGAAAAGCATCAAGTCACCTTTAAGGAAGCTCCTATCAGACTAACAGCAGACTTCCCAACAGAAACTCTACAGGCCAGAAGAAAGTGGGATGATGTATTCAAAATACTAAAAGAAAAAACTGCCAGCTGAGAATACTATACCATCAAAGCTATCCTTCAGAAATGAGGGAGAAATAGTGTGTTTCTCAGACAAACAAAAATTGTGGGAGTTCACCACCACATAACCAGCCCTGCAAGAAATTCTCAAGGGAGTCCTGATTCTAGAATCCAAAAAGTGATAATCACTACTACAAATAGACAAGAAAGAACAAAACCCACCAGTAGAACAAAAATGCAAATGAGAAAGAGAAAGAAGCTAAACCTTACCACCTCAAAAAAACAGCAAACTTCACAGACAAACAATAAAAGAGGAAGAAAGGAACAAAATATAATTAAAACATCCAAACAAAAAATGGATAAAGTGCAGGAGTAATACAATACCTTTCAATAACAAGCCTAAATGGATTAAAATCCATAATCAAAAGACAGACTGACTGCTTGGATTAAAAAGCTAGACCTGACTCTAGGCTGTCTTTAAAAGATTCACCTCACCTTGAAAGACAAACAGACTAATAGTGAAGGGATGGAAAAAGATATACCATGCGAATGGAAACTAAAAATGAACAGTAGCTATTCTCACATTGGATAAAATGGACATTAAAACAGATACCATAAAAAGAGACCAAGAAGGCCACTCTATAATGATAAAGGGTTCTATCCAGCAGGAAGATATAACGATCACAAATATACATTCACGCAACACCAGAGCACCCAGATATATAAAGCAAACACTATTAGGCCTAAAGAAAGATATAGACCCCAACACAATAATAGTTGGTGTTTTAGTCTGTTTTGTGTTGCTATAACAGAAATACCTGAGACTGGGTAATTTATAAGGAAAAGAAGTTTATTTAGCTTAAGATTCTGGGACATCTGCATCTAGCAGGGGCCTCAGGCTGCTTCTACTCATGGTTGGAAAGTGGCAGGCAGCCAGTGGGTACAAGCAGATCACATGGCGAGAGAGGAAGCAAGAGAGAGAGAGAGAAGATGCCAGGGTCTTTTTAAGCAATGAGCTCTTGCAGGAACTAATAGAGAGAGAGCTCACTCATTAATCCCCCCTCCCCCAGGGAGAGCATCAATCCATTCATGAGGGATCTGCCCCCATGACTCAATCAGTTTCCAACACTGCCACATTGGAGATCAAATTTCCACAGGAGTTTTGGAGGGGCCAACACATCCAAACTCCATCAGTTGGGAACCTGAACACCACTCTCTCAGCACTGGACAGATATCTAGAAAATAAATCAACAGAGAAAAACAGGATTTAAATGACACTTAAGACCAATTGGACCAGGCAGATATCTACAGAATATTTCATCCAACAGCCACAGAATATACATTTTTTTCATCAGCACATGGAACATTCTCCAGCATAGATCACATGTTAGGTCACAAATCAAGTCTCAAGAAATTTCTAAAAATTAAAATCATTTCAAGTATCTTTTCAGACCACAATGGATTAAAACTAGGAATCAATAACAAGCAAAACTCTGGAAACTATACAAACACATGGTAAACAACATGCTCCTGAATGACCTGTGGGTCTAAGAAGAAATTAAGCAGGAAATCAAAAAATTTCTTGAAACTAATGAAAATGAAGATACATCATACCAAAACCTGTGGGATACTGCAAAAGCAGTACTCTGAGGGAAGTTTATTGCAATAAATGCTTATATCAAAAGAATAGAAACAATAGGTTGGGTAAAGGGCATAAAGAAAAAAAATCACAATTTGTAATAACAATGTGCTTATGAAAAATTATTATTATTAATAATAATAATAATAGAAAGAAAGATTTCAAATAAACAACCTAATACTACATCTCAAAGGACTAGAAAAGCAAGAACAATCTAATCACAAAATTAGTAGATAGAAAGACATAGTTAAGATCAGAGCATAACTAAATGAAATAGACTCCAAAAAAATGATTCAAAAGATCTATGAAACAAAAAGTTGGTTTTTTGAGAAGATAAAAGACTAACCATTTGCTAGGGAAACTTAAAAAAAGAAGAGAGAAGACCCAAATAACAAAAATCAGAAATGAAAAAGGAGACATTACAACTGATACAAAGAATCATTAGAGACTATTATAAATAACTATATGCCAATAAATTTGAAAACCTGGAGTAAATGGATAAATTTTTGGACACATGCAAACTACCAAGACTGAATCAAGAAGAAATAAAAACCCTGAACAGACCAACAACAAACAATGAGATTGAAGCAGTAATCAGCAGCCTTCCAACTGAGAAAATCCCAAGACTGGATGGCTTTCTGGCTGAATTCCACCAAACCTTTAAAGAGGAATTAATATCACTTCTCTTCAAAATATTCCAAAAAATTTAAACAGAGGCCATTCTCCCTAACTTATCCTCTGAGGCCAGTATCAAAACAATTATACAGCATGATCAAGTGGGATTCATCCCAGGGATGCAAGGATGGCTCAACATATTACAAGTCAATAAATGCGACACACATCAACAAAATTAAGGACAAAAACCATATGATTGCCTCTATAGCTGCAGAAAAAGCATTTGACAGAATTCAACATTCCTTCATATAAAGACTCTCAGCAAACTTGGTATAGAAGGAAAGTATCTCAACACAATGAAAACCATATACAGCAAACCTACTGCCAATATCATCCTGAATGGGGAAAAGCTAAAATCTTTTCTCTTAAGAACAGGAACAAGACAAGGATGCCCACTCTCACCACTCCTATTTAACATATTAGAAGTACTGCCATAGCAATCAGGCAAGAGAAAGAAATAAAGGGCATCCAGATTGGAAAAGATGAAGTCAAACTGTCCCTGTTTGCAGATGACATAATCCTATACATAGAAAAACCTAAAGACTCTACCAAAAACTCTTAGAGCTGATAAACAATTTCAGTAAAGTTGCAGGATACAAAATAAACATGCAAAAATCAGTGTTTTTATAGTCCAGTAATGAACTAGCAGAAAAAGATATCAAAAAAGCAAGCCCATTTACAATAGTCACCAAAAAAATAAAATACCTAGGAATCGATTTATCCAAGGAGGTGAAAGTTCTCTACAACGAGAACTGCAAATTGCTGCTGAAAGAAATTAATGAAGACACAAAAAGATGGAAAGACATTCCACGCTCTTGGATTGAAAGAATTAAGATTGTGAAAATGTCCATACTATCCAAAGCAATCTACAGTCACTGCCATCCCCATCAAAACACCAATGACTTTCTTCAAAGAAGTAGAAAAAATAATTTCAACACTCATATGCAACAACAAAAGACTTTGAATAGCCAAAGCAATCCTGAGCAAAAAAAGTAAAGGTGGAGGCATTACACTACCTGACTTCAAATTATACTACAAAGCTATAGTAACCAAAACAGCATGGTGCTGGCATAAAAACAGACATTCAGACCAATGGAACAGAATAGAAATCAACCCACATGCTTACAGCCAACTGATATTTGAGAAGGGCAATAGGAGCATGCATTGGAGAAATGAGTGCCTCTTCAATAAGTGGTGCTGGGGAAACTGGACATCCATATGTAGAAGAATGAAACTGGACCTGTACTTCTCACCATATACCAAAATCAACTCAAAATGAATTAAAGACAAATATAAGACCCAAAACTATAAAACTCCTAGAAGTAAACAGGGGAAATACTTCAGGAAGTAGGACTGGGCAAAAACTTTATGAAAGAGACCACAAAAGCACAGGCAACAACAAAAAAAATAAAATAAATGGGATTATATCAAACTAAAAAGCTTCTGCACAGCAAAAGAAACAGTTAACAGATTGAAAAGACAACCTACAGTATAGGAGAAAACATTCACAAACTATACATCTGGCAATGGATTAATATCCAGAATATACTAGGAACTCAAACAACTTAACAGTAAAAATACAAGTTACTCAATTTAAAAATGGGCAATGGAGCTGAACATGCATTTCACAAAGATATACGAATGTCCAACAGACATATGAAAAAATGCTCAACATCACTAAGCATCAGCAAAATGCAAATCAAAACCACACTGAGATATCATTTTATGCCAGTTAGACTAGCCATTATCAAAAAGACAGAGAATAACAAATGCTGACGAGGATACAGAGAAAGAGGAACTCACCTACACTGTTGGTGGGACTGTAAATTAGTGCATCCATTATGGAAAACATCATGGATGATACCAGAGGAGAGGGTCTAGGGAGGTCAGTTGTCAGACCTGGACCTTGTCCTCTACCAGGTTCTTGACTCCACCACAGGAAAGAATTCTAAATCAAGGAGTAGAGAGCAAAAACAGGTTTAATGAAAAGAGAAAGAAATACACACTCTGACAGACAAAGGACAGGCTGACTCCAGAGTAAGCACAGCCCTGCCTTCTTCCTAGATTCCAACTTTATGGTTGGTTACTCTATACATATTTATGCTATCTAATGAGTATT